>NC_087338.1:1810000-3252500 GCF_037043105.1 Vanessa tameamea
CAAATTTGTGAATGGACATGGGTTACCCAACAATCACTAGTTGGTTGTTGAATGTTGGTAATACTTGGATGTTTGATGTTATAATATGCTTTAAATATCCAGGGCAACATCGAAACTAAGAGCGAAGCGGCATACGTAACGTCACGTAACGTCGCGCTCCGCAACGAATTGGACATGTACGCGTACGTACTGAACTGCAAGTCCTATCCGGGAGTCTCGACGAGGCACAAGGATATCGATGTTGTTATTATAAGGTAAGATATTTGAAGTGGTAACTTCTTTGAGAAGATAAACCGCTTCGTTACGTAACGCGTTACGGACCGGCGCCGTAACGCGTTACGTAACGAAACGGCATGCAGGCTCCTGTCTCTCTCTAACCCACAGTGCTAGCCGTATTTCGGACAGTTTAAGTTATCACTTGTGCACTCGTATTTGTTTACAATCGAATAGATCACCAGCTATGTCTGCTTTGGGACCTTCTTTTGTCAATTCTCTGAAACTTTCAAAATTCTTCTCGATATTTTCTTCTGTCAGTGTTGCTCGTCTAAGATCGGCGTTTTGTATCCACTGAGATTTTTGGGCTTTTTTATAAGTTAGTTACGTACGAATTAACGAAGATCATTCAAAAATATCTTTTTAAATAGCTATACTGCTGGCATGCCTATCTATTTTACATCGCTTCGTTGTAAAATTGGCTAGCTTATATAGCTGGGGAGCTAAGGCTCTCGGTTAAGGACCTAAGAATCGTAGGATCATTTCTCGAGTCAGGACAGCTTGATGTTATCAGGTTTTTCTATCAAGAAATTCTCAGCCCTTGCAGGGTTTCGGGTCGTGCTTCGCTGGTGGCTCGGCTCTCTGCATTAGTACGTTCAGCAGTGCGAGGTCAACCCCGCTTCAGGGTTGCTTCAATCAGGATATGTGACACAGTCGTGACAAAAAATCCACAACTTTAGGGTCTCGCCCCATATTTTAAGCTCCAGGGAACTGAAAAAAGACGAGATGGCCCAGTGGTTAGAACGCGTGGTAGAACATCTTAACCGATGATTGTGGGTTCAAACCCAGGCAAGCGCCACTAAATTTTCTTGTGCTTAATTTGTGTTTCATCTCGTGCTCGGCGGTGAAGGAAAACATCTTGTGGAAACCTGCATGTGTCTAATTTCAACGAAATTCTGTCACGTGAATCCACCAACCCATATTGGAGCTGCGTGGTGGAGCCCAGCAGAGGGAAATTTACAGGCATTACATTAAATTTACAGGCATGTATATGTGTGTGTGTGATCTGAATTGAAATCTGCTTCTATCTCTGGGAATTTCTAACATGTCAGTCAGTGTCGTCAGTCAAAAGCCTCGATGCAACCAAATGTTGAATTTATCTCAAATGATATTGTTTATAATTTCAGACAGAACACCGAAGGAGAGTACGCCATGTTGGAACACGAATCAGTCCGAGGGGTAATCGAGTCCATGAAAGTTGTAACGGCCAGCAACTCGGAGCGCGTCGCGAGATTCGCATTCGAGTTTGCCAAGAGAAACGGCAGGAAGAAGGTGAGATATATCCATTTATATCGCTATTGTTAGTGTTAAGTGTTGTAAGTCCCGCTGTTGGGCCAAAGCTTGAAGCATTTAGTTTATTCTACGAGGCTGCTCAAGTGTCACAATTTAAAAATGCATCAATTTAATATTATCATATTTAAAGATTTACTATTGGCTAGATGTAATGCTGCTCGATCTCGAGGTCCTAGATTCAAAATCCAGGTTGGGCTGATAAACAAAAATTTATTGGATTTTTAGGGACACGTACCCAAAGGGTAACCTATTACTGTGACTTCGCTGTCCGTCTGTCATCAGACTTGTATCTCAGTAACCCTGACAGTTACACACTTTTCACAGATGATTTATTCATGTTGCCGCTATAAAAACAAGGACTAAAAAAACAGAATAAAATAAATATTTATGGGGCTCCCATACCGAAATACATGACTGTTTTTGCCGTTTTTATAGATAATGTAATGGTACGGAACCCTTCGTGTGTTAGTCTGGAGATTTTCTCGGTACCAACCTGGAGTCTGCTGGTTGGAAGTGTGAACATTCCCATGCCTCGGGAAGCATGTAGAACTGTAAAGAGGTATTCAGGCACATTACCAACGGTTCTGTTTCTGATTATGAGAATGACGGAATAGAGAGTATGTCTTGGTTAGGTTTAGGCTCTATGGCTAGTCTTTCTTGTGATTGGACGCCGTAGCCCAAATCGGTCGGGACTACATCATCGAAAGTCAAAGACAAAGTCAAAAATCTTTGTTCAATATAGAAGTAATACTTACTTATTAATTGTCAAGGAAAATAGTCTACAACCGGTTCGGGGAGAAACACCCAATTGTCATTTATAATCTGTTGAACTGATGCCTACTAACAAAATTAATTTAGTAAGCGTTTAATTTAAATATTACTTACATTAGTATGTGTTTTGTTGCCATAAATAATATACATTAAGAAGTTAATTTGAGCCGAGATGGCCCAGTGGTTAGAACGCGTGCATCTTAACCGATGATTTCGGGTTCAAACCCAGGCAGGCACCACTGAATTTTCATGTGCTTAATTTGTGTTTATAATTCGTCTCGTGCTCGGCGGTGAAGGAAAACATCGTGAGGAAACCTGTATGTGTCTAATTTCAACGAAATTCTGCCACATGTGTATTCCACCAAACCGCATTGGAGCAGCGTGGTGGAATATGCTTTAAGACCTTCTCCTCAAAAGGAGAGGAGGCTTTAGCCCGGCAGTGGGAAATTTACAGGCTGTTAATGTAATGTAAGAAGTTAATTCCTTTGATTGTTCAGGTAACCACGGTTCACAAAGCGAACATCATGAAGCTCTCCGATGGTCTGTTCCTGGAGACGTCTCGTCGCCTCGCAGAGGAATACCCTGAGATCGAACACAATGATATGATCATCGATAACTGTTGTATGCAGCTTGTTGCTAGGTAAGTTTGTTTGAATTGTTTTATTCCTAAAGTGATTTTTTATTGACCCAGTGGTAGTAATGCTTGAAACCTGATAACCACGTGGGTTTGGATATTATTAATGTAAATTATGAACTATATTATGTAACTAGTTGTCGCCCGCGGCTGTACTTGCGTTTTAGGGTTCGGTTGAAAGACCTTAGGCATAAAAATGTAGCCGATGTCCTTTATTAACAGTTGAAGGTTTCATACCAAATTTCATCAAATTCGGTTCATTAGTTTGGTAGTGAAAACACAGACTGGCAGAGTTACCTTCGAATTTTTTTTTTAGTCTAGCAGTTGTTAGTTAGTTTAGGTATAAATCCGCTGAGTTTCCTTCGCTTGTTCTTCTCAGGTCAGGTTATTTCCTTTTCCAAGCCAGTGGTAACCATCGTCAAGGTTTAATCTAATAATGATTAATTTCTAGGCCTCATCAATTCGACGTGATGCTCATGACCAATTTATACGGTTCGATCGTATCGAACGTGGTGTGCGGTCTGCTCGGAGGCGCCGGCCTGCTGTCCGGAAGGAACTACGGTGACCACTACGCGGTCTTCGAGCCCGGTACCAGGAACACTGGTAAGTCGATCCTAATTTTTAATCGAACTGTAATCACCACGTATTTGTAAGCTAGATAATACAATTGATGACCAAGTGTGCCTGAAGTTTGTACTAAAATTGACGTTTTGAGTTCGATCGCGTCGGTGGCTAGCTATAAACTGTGAGAACTCTTCTCGGGTAGTAAATCAGACCAATGGAAAGTATTTTACCTACCATGGTACCATTTGTTGCTCAAATAACTGAAATTAATTGTGATATTCATAGGTATACAATAGTATAAAATAGAAAAGATGAATCGGTTTTTATACTATCTAATAAATATAGGGTATGTATACCCTAAATCGGTGACGAGACGTTCTGGGCTTATAATATCTCCTCTTTCCTCCTCTCCAATGGTGTTGAAAGGGGGTTGATGGTGATTTGGCAAAAAGTGGTCCGTAAGAGATTGCTGTTTAAGCTATAAGACTGCCCGTTCGCTTCATGAAAGTTTAGTTTTGGAGATATGTGAAGAATATAATAACTACTATAATGAAAGCTGCTGATTTTGTCTGAGTCGAAGGAGAATTGAATTATTTCCCGATGGCAGCAGCACCTAACCGGTCCAATCTAAATCATCCACTCGAATACACAAAAAAAAACATCAAAATTATCCAACCATTTAGGAGGATGATAAAGATCTTACATAATATGATATAGTCTGTCCATTTTTACACATTAATACAGTATGTAGTTGTGTACTGAACTTACTTGGTGGTAGGGCTTTGTGCAAGCCCGTCTGGGTAGGTACCACCCACTCATCAGATAGATATTCTACCTACAAATAACTTATTATTGTGTTCCGGTTAGAAGGGTGAGTGAGCCAGTGTAATCACAGGCGCAAGGGACATAACATCTTAGTTCCCAAGGTTGGGGGCGCATAGGTGATGTAAGGAATGGTTAATATTTCTTACAGCGCCTTTGTCTATGGGCCGTGGTGACCACTTACCATCAGGTGGCCCATATGCTCGTCCACCAAACAATGCCATACAAAAAAAAGTTTGGTAATATCTTTATAATGTATATAATAATTAATAACAGGGGTCCTTTTGGTTGGGGTCACTTTAGCTGGTATAACTCTTTTTAGAAAAATAAATTTTAAAAAATTTGAATTCTAATTTAAATTACGCATTCCATCGTTCCATCGACTGTTATATATGTTATATTTTCTGTTTCTCATCACTAGCCCGTCTGTCAAAAAGATCAAGCTAACTTGAACAGGACAGAGTAGTTTTAAAAAAAATGAGCCGAGCCCAGGTGCACAACATTTATTCGCTGTCACACATAACTTATTGTACTTTTACTTTCCAGGCACAGCGATAGCCGGCAAGAACATAGCAAATCCAATAGCTATGATTAACGCTTCCGTCGATATGCTGGAACATCTCGGACACCACTTCCACGCTGACCTGATAAGACGGGCCGTTAATAAAACGATCAACGTTGACAAGGTCCTCACCCCGGACGTGGGTGGTACAGCCTCCTCATCGGAAGTGGTCAACAACATTATGGGTAATATTGGACGTTGCTAAATGTATAATTGGCAATTATCATGATAATTTAATTACATTTGGAAGTATTTTAAGGAAATGTCCAAAGAATTGAGTCCTCGTTTGATGCATTATAAATTTATATAATATTAAATAAATTTTTGTACATATAAAGTAAATATACTAAGGTATCCCGACAGCTTTTTTATGTACTTTAATATTAAATTAATGTATTATCATGATAATTCTGATTATTTTTATTGGCTGTCCGTTTTTTTAATAACCCGTAGATAGATCTATCGAAGAAATGCATATAGTTTACTATTGATGAAGATAAATTGAGATTTGAATAAAGAATCTGTTTTCAAATAATGACAATATGTCAAATGTAATTTTAAAAATGGAATGAACTTGTAAAAACAGATGCACGATTAAATTCACTAACAATTTCCTGACAGTTAAGTAATTTATATAAAATGTTATTTGTTTACAAATAAATAGTATTATCTGTAGTGATTATTCGTTGTTGCCAGTACATTGATGCTATTTTAATTTATCTGTAGTCATATATAATATAAGGTTCATTCAGATATAAGCGAAATTCGCTAAAACCATAGCGATTTTTTTAAGCGATATTTCGTTGAGTAATCTTTTACTGTACTATGAACACTCAAATTGGCAACTATGTGCCGACTTTTGGAAGTTGCGAGTTGAGAGCCTTAATACTGAAATAATTTAAAAAATTACACTTTTTTGCAACTGGCAATGCTATGACATGTGTCAATACAGAAAAATATATAACTATTCGGTTTTATTTTTATTAATGTTGTCATTATAGTGTACTTAAATAATTGAAGGTAACTTTTAGCTATAATTACGGCTTATATTTAAATTTCCGACTTAATATCGCTTTATTCTGAATTGAACTTTATATCATAATTAGTAATGCCATCCTTGCACTTTAATGAGACATTATTATTTGCTAAATTATTTTGACAAATGATCTTAAGAGTGTAAACGATTTTTTTTTAGTATTATTTGAATTTCAACTGAATGACTAGAACCTTTTTTTTTTTTAATATTTGAAATGTATTAGTAATATTAGACAATTGTAGTTTGCTATATTTGTATCTGCCATTATCGATAGTTATTTAAACACAGATTATATAAAAAGGTTTTCAAAGTAAACCTTCTGTAATTTGAGTAGAATTTAAATTGTGATTTTTTTTTTTTTCGTTTCAACTATTTATGTATTTATTATACAATATATATTATAATTAGACGAATTTTGTATATATTAATCTGTAATTTAGAGCGTGTGTGTGTTTTTTCTGTTCGAAAACATGTCGTAACCTAGTTACCCGAGTATTCTGTTAAATATTTATTTTAGTTTGTAAACAAATAAATACGAAAATTTTAGATTGTCGTTTTATTGTTTTTGTTGTATTTGAATGTTTGTTCGTATTTCGTTTTTTTTTTTATTTTATAACGAAATCTGTTGAAATAGACTGAACATTTATATACGTTATACATAAATGCTTCTATACTTATTATATATTTGTTTTTTTTAAGTCTATTTGATTGTAAACATTGGCAATATTCTGCCAAATGTTCGCTTTTTACTTCCAAAATGCTTGTAAAAGAATTTTATATGTGCTAGACATAATTAGTAAGCTGAGTTTCATTGAAGGCAAAATAATATATAAAAAGGCAGTCTTTAGTGGTTTCTAAAGGTCAATTAATTTTTAGTAGGTTTCTATATTTGTCTGTACACGAGATAGTGTAATTCCAAGTACCGTTAGTACAGGACCGTTAACTGAGTTTCGTGGCAGATCTGTGTAGAGACAGAAAAACAATAAAATTCATTCGTAAATAAATTTTTTGGACATGTTGTGAACAAGACAATGTAGATGATGTTTGAAATGAGAACAGTTCTACTTAGAGGTAGGATTTTGAGCAAGTCTGTCTATCATGACATATACCATCAAAACTTCGTATATTTTACCGGAAAACGGAAATACTTAGTATCGTTGTGTTCCGGTCTGAAAAGTGATCCAGTTTAATTATATGTTGTGCAATCGGACTACAAAGGTTTAGGAGCTAATGTGGAGTTTGTATTTCAATGTATATGCTTTTACGATAGCAACACAAAGAAAATCTTGAAAAGTACTGTAGTTATAATCATGAATAACGCAACTGTTTAGGCGGACCGCCTTGCGATGTAAAAGGTCGCAGGATCGCTCTTGACGCCTTGGATTATTGTCGTCCTCCTAACGCAAGTGATAAGCTTAAAACGAGTGGTAATTAGGGGGGGGGGGGGACATTGCTACAATACTTTAAAAAAAGTATAATATACAAATATATATAACCTTTATTTAACAGTACATATAAATGAAATCTCACGAGTTTTATTTCTAAATATGGTGATAGATATGTTGATAGCATAAAGGATCAGAGGTGTAATGATGACAATATGGTGGGTATAATATGGGGGGGGGGGGTTACCAAGGCAAGCCGTAAGATGTATCATGTATGTGTGTGATGAATATGATGTTATTAAGGGCACCAATAACGTGTATATTTATGTCATGCCTTGTCAAATGAAACAAATTGTATAATTATTGGATATGTTTTCTAAGTTACAAGCAAGCCGTCCCAGTTTCGCACGCGTAGAATAATGGTCTACATAGAATATGATTTGGTTGTAGGGTACAAAACCGTCTGGGTAGGTACTGATATATACCGCGGAACAACAATACTTAGTATTGTTGGTTTGAAGGGGGGGTGAACCAGAGCAACTACAGGCACAAGGGATATAACATCTTGGCTTCCATGTTTAGTGGCGCATTGTTTTAAGGAATGTTTAATATTTCTAATGGCGCCAATGTCCTTGTTAGAGGGTGGTTACAACCAGGTGGGTCATTAGCCCTACTTTATCATTAAAAAATAAATTGTTTATTTTGAAGGAAAAACACGTAAAAATAACTTGATATGCGGTGTGAACCTCCTCGGGTGTACGTAGAACAACTAAAGTTTAATCACAATTGGATAATATATGTCTAATTTGGAAGTTATTTTGTCTTCGCAACTACATATTAATAAAGTAAAGGCTTTATCCCTTCTATTTAAGTTAAACAACCTACTCCTGTTTGACCCCTTCGGGTAATTTATTTTTGTAGATTCAAAGTATTTAGAGTTCCTGCTATATTTATGTATTTAAATTAAAATATTGGTACATAATAGTTAATTCAGAAGTTATAATTAATGTTTTTTTTTTTATGTTTTCAGCTAATATTATACCAGTGGCAAAAGAAAGGAAGGCTGTCGTCCTATAAGCTGTATTTTTTTAATCTGTATTTGTTAAGTGTAGAAATAAATTAAATTGATTTACTTCTTTAGTATTCTGTGACGTTGAATGGACTGGAAGTCAAAATGGAACATGCCTCGATATTTAGACAGGCGTAATGTTGTGCTTGTGACGGCTCCTGTTATACGGGCATATGGATCAGGGATGTTATGGAGTCCCGTAATGGCTCGGATATCCAAGAGAAATATATATCCGAAACCGTAACCGAATCCGATATAAATAATTTTATATTTAATACTTAAAGAGAGTAGGTTTTGTTTCTATTATTATGTCTACATTGACAGCCTGTAAATTTTCCACGGCTGGGCTAAGGCCTCCTCTCCCTTTGAGGAGAAGGCATGGAGCATATTCCACCGAATACACGTGTGGCAGAATTTCGTTGAAATTAGGCACATGCAGGTTTGCTCACGATGTTTTCCTTCACCGCCGAGCAAGAGATGAATTATGAAAATAAATTAAGCACATGAAAATTCAGTGGTGCTTACCTGGGTTTGAACCCGAAATCATCGGTAAAGATGCACGCGTTCTAACCACTCGGCCATCTCAGCCCACTCGGCTATCTCGGCATATTATGTCTAATACTAAATAATATACAACAAATAAAGTTAAACTGTTACATTGATTATAATCTCTTTTAAAATTTCTAATAAAACGTAAATTTCTTGAAACCGGTATTGTTCATGTAGATCCTTATCCATAGCCGAGATGGCCAAGAAGTTAGGACGCGTGCATTTTAACTGATAATTGCAGGTTTAAGCACCGGCAAACGATCACCGAATTACCATGTGCCTTATTTATGTGTATCACCAAACCGTATTGGAGCAACGTGGTGGAGGAAGCCTTAGTCCACCAGGACATTCACAGGCTGTTACATTGCATCATAACCCAGAAATTATAAATCCATAACATCCCTGATATAGATCTGTGTGATCTTTATAGAGCTGTTCTGGGAGAACTAACTCGTATCACCGCAGACACTGACTATAATTATTATAAAATCTAATAAATTATATACTGGTCACGCAACTCAGAGTGTCACCATAAGTTTATAAAAAAAACAGGGGCTTTTACAAGCACATTTGAATATGACAAACTATATTAAGTGAAGCTACCACCGGTTCGCGATGTGGATTCAACCGAGAATAACCGGCAAGAAGCTCAGTAGTTACTCTTTTTCAACATTTAGAAAACAAAGTTATGTTAGCTACATACAATTATATATAACATATCATGCCTTTCTATCGTCTAAATACAGGATGTATTGATTTTTTGACCACACCAGACTAATCCTACCCTACCCTTCAAAACTTAAAATCGGTCTGGATAGGAAGTGAGTTTAACAGAACAGCTGTGTATCCGTTTAATTATATAAATACATATATTTATTCGTGCTTTTGATGTTTTATTATGTTATGTATTAAATATATGTTAATGCTATATATTATATCTTCTAATATTCCTTAATCCTTATACTTTTTTTTTATGAGAAACGAATCCGTTTGATTGGAATGAGTGCGAAAGATATTGATAATCATAATATACTTTATTTAAATAGTCTTTATTTACAAATAATAAATATAGGTATTTCTAACTAAGAAATAAATGTTACCAAAATCTGATTGATAATATCTGATTTTTAATAGACAAAGGACAGAATTCCATAAATGTTTTGTTTTTCTGGGTCGTGAGTTAATAGGCGTGCTACAAGGGTCGATTTTACGTCCTCTTCTGTTTTTGATATATATAAATGATCTCTTTGTGAGCTTTAATTGTAGTATGTGACGAAATTTAATATTTTTTAAACTTGTTGAAAATTTGGTTATGACGATGTAAATAAAGCATTAGTCGAATGTATTTATAGTAATATAATTTAAAATTTAAAGCCAAAAAAGAAGTCTATTGTAGTCTGTACTTTATTAATTTAAAAGCGAATTTTAAAGAGTAGGTCGTTGATCAGGTATTTTTTTATAGAAGTACTATGGAGTGTTTAGTTAAGGATGGAGGATCATATGTATCATTAAGGATTCCATTATTTGCGAGAACAAATGAATTTTATTAATTGGGATTTGTTGAACAGAATATAATTAAAATATCGTATTTTATATGTGTGTGTCTAACTTTCTTTCACATTCTATTTAAAATCGATTTAAAAGATTAAAATTATTAACTCAGTTGTATTTTTTTTCATGTTTTCACCTCGGAACTCCGTCATTTATTAACCGTCTGGGACAATTCCTTTTTGTTTGTTTGGGTACTTGCTGCTTGGTCCTAATTTTTTTTAAGTTTTCATCTTCAAAATTCAACTAAGTTCCAGCAGTACCATCTGAATTTCATTAATTTTAACGGACACAAAGATATTACTTATCTCGACACTCCATAAGAAGTAATTTGAACTCGAAACTTTAGCATTTCTTTTGTCAGATTTGTCTAGTTACTTGATGTTTAATTTACGGTAAACAAATGATACACAATTCGAACGAAACTTCGCTCCTATTGGTCAATGAGCACGCGCCGATCGCCGGCCCCACGCAATTTCTTTCGTGTAGCAACTTGTGCGACATCCGCATCCACGTGTAACTCCGCATCGAATGTTGCCGGTGCGTAAGTGGTTGCGGATGTCTAAATTGGTGCGGAAGTTCGCATTTGAGGATGCAGATGCGATGTTTCAACGATCCTCATGTTGGCGGGAAATTAACCCGCGAAAACATTCAAAATAATGTTTACGTCACCTGGCTGACAGCATGAGACTCCAAAACCTTTTCCTTTCCTGAATAAGAGTGAACGAATGGTAATGAAGAGGGGGAGGGAGGAAATAATACAAATGTTAGGGGTATTTAACGATATATTGATATAGTTTTGTTGTTCACATCAGACTGGATATGACATCAAAGCGCGCTCCTCGCATAACTACACTTACAATCATATAAACATTAATTAATAATAATTAATAAAAGTAAAAATTAATAGTCCATTAATAAAAAAAAAAAGTAGATCATAAATGCGGCGGTTAAATTTTAACGGTTTTAATTTCATCTGTGATTTTGATGCCAGATTTTTCAATTGGCAACACTGGCAAATTTTAAGTAGACGATATAATATATTATTTACCAATGGTAAAAATGTTGCATTAATTCAATAAAAAAAATGTCAAGATTAAATTAAAAATTATTAAATTCTACCGATTAATTTTCATCAGTGTTGCCCTCCCTTTACTTAGATGTCAAAATTGCTGTTAATTTTAGGCTCTATAGCCTTATTAATAAGCTTGATATTGCACACAAACTTTTGACATTCTAAGGATGACTGCGGTTTACACGTGCAAAAAAATCAGATCAAATAAAATTTCAAAAAACGAATTCAATAAATTTAATAGTAGCCAAGATGGCGGACTCGAACTTCAATAAACTCCGACAGTGAAATAAATATCAACTTTGTATATAATAATCGATATTATTTATAACTCGTTCTAAACGAATTCGAGTATATCTTTAAATTTTTAATAGTGGCAATAGTGTAAATGCTTTTTTAAAATTTACTAGCGCGTTTGGCATTTTCAATTTTAAGCACCAATATTGGCCTTTTTTCAAGTTAAGTTAAACGAAAGTGTCAGGATAAATTCAAATTAAAGTACCTCTGTTGTTTGAAACTCACATATATGCATAACTTAATTGCATATAAAGTTTAAATAGTCGTTTGTAAATTTGAAATATACATCACCGTTAGATAGCAAACGACTCGTACATATTATATATAAAATTATCTAGAATTTATTTAGAATTTTGTTTTGTTAAAAAATTTACTATATGATATAAAATATTTTAGTTTTTTATCTCTATTGATATTTAGTGATGTACTAGGTTTTTAAATATACGGTATTATACTCATATAATGTCCACATATAAAGATTTACATATAATTTCGTTTAAAATACGCCCAAAAGTTGTTTTGATAACCTCAATTATATTTAATAATATTAATAATAATATATTTTTTATTTATCTGTATTTAATTCCGAATCAAAATCGATAAATATTTCTAAGCTGTGGTAATAATTAACTAAGATCGATAAAGTTGGCGGTAACGTCTGGCAACACAGCATATCTTATTAGCCTGTGCTTAACGAGATAACTTACTGCACTCAGTTTTTAAGTAGACTTTGATCGTTTTTTTATTTAATAGGTAAATAGACTGGCAAATCACGCCACCTGATGGTAAGGTCACCACTGTTCATAGACATTGACACTGTAAGATATATAGACCGTCGCTTACGCTCCTAACCTTGGAATTAAGATAATGTATCTCTTGCGAACATTGCTAAGTATTGCTGATTTTTTTTTAATTTTAATCTAGACTGGGAAGTCTAGAATTTGAGTATCAGGATTACTCAATAGGCTTTTATTTGTGCCATGAGATTGTGTGATGAGATTGAACGGTATGGTCGAGGTTACAGGCTCAATTTAATTTTGAAGGCGTAATAGATCAGCATGTTAACAGCAGGCTTTAACCCACTGACTTGCCATATGTCAAAATGAAAATTGTCAACAGAAACGTCAACGTTTGTACGATAAACAGATTATAAAACAAACAACAGAGGCGTCACAGATTCACAAATAAAATGTCACTCAGCCGTGCTGAGAAAATATAGATTAAATAAATAATAATACTATATCTCATTGCATGAGATCGCCCAATACAGGATCAGTCTATTCGAAAAAGTCTAGAATTTTATACATAAAGATAAATGTTAGTGATTTTATAGAACGGAAAACTTTTTTTTTTTTTATAAAATTGACATGTGCGTGGTTTTAATAATTAGTTTTTATTATATCTTAAAAAGTATTTAATGTACTTAGAAATATACCCGAAAAATAATTTGATTAAATTTATTTATTACGTGTAGAATATAAAAATTTATTTTTAAACTGATTGTTTTATGTTATAGAATGAAAATAAATACGCATATATAAATAGAGATCTATATATAATATAGACTCACATACATACAGCCAGATTTGATAAAAAATATGCATCTCAAAACTAATTTAAAACAACAAAAACCAATCAGAATAAAACGGCAACGATTTATCAAAAAATATTTAGTCAAATTAATTTATCAAAATAAAATAGGTATATATATATATGTTTATATTTATAATACAAAAATCACCAACAAATATCGCTATCTAAAACGTTAGATCACAGCTTAGCGCGCCGTCGTCGCGTTTTCATAACAAACAATATCTAATAATACAATAAGATATAAAAAACCTAAAATTAAATAATAAAAACCGCTTAGAGGGTTATCTAAATTCATAATCAATGGCGTCAAAATCACAGATGTATTTAAAAACGATAAAACTATATTAATCACATTAATAATAAAATTATAATATTTTTTTAAAATCACAGTTATCAGACAGGTTGTACTTAAAACTAAACGGAATAAGAGATTACGTTCGTCGCTCGAACGTCTCGCCGCGACTTTACAGCGCTGTGACGTCACGGCGAAGCGTCCCAACGTTCCGCTAACTACGTCACACTCTGTAGACGAACACTCGCCGCCTATGACACCGATCGACACATCAGACACGACTCGCCTACCGATTCGAACACACTCATCCATTCCTAAAGTACAAGTCTCACAGGGTGCCATAGTTTCGCTCGTGTAAATAATACTGAACAGCTGCCTTATAGAGAGCTTAAAAATAACGATAAATACGCGAATTACATACGAAATAAACTGACTAAAAACACGCACAGACAACGTGCGTTCACTCAAATCATTAAAATTATCAGTACATGAAAAAGCGGTTAAATAAATCGCCAAGTAAATAAACAGCGAATCACGCGCGTTAACTACACTAACACTACCACGACGAAACGCGCGCCGCCGCGCCGACGGTACGCGCACACCGAGACAAACTCGCGCACCTTCGAACTTCGCCTTCGCACGCGCCCGCGTCACTGGACGCGCTTCGATAACAGAATTATCGAAACTAACGCATGACAACTCGGTATCGCGTCCGATATTCGATTCGATACAATTCGAGTTTTCATTCGAGTATGAGGTATATTGAAGTTTGTCGCTTATTTCGTTCGGTTTACACGTATCATGAGCGGTCGGGCACGCGGGGAGCACGGGGGGGACACGGAGGAGGGGAGGGAGAGCGGGACGCGAGTCCGCTTTTTCACCGTACTGACGTGGTTTTAATGGTTAAGGGCAATGCTGTTTCTTCGGTTTTTTTAAATTTTCCTCGTCGACACCAGATTTCGGCACCTAAGGGATGAATTTATATTCAATATTATACACATACCGAGAATTAGATAAAGTATATCCCAATGGCAGAAGGAAAAATAAAAAGCCTCATATTGACATAGTCCCCGTGACTTCCCAACAGCTCCGCTATATTACGAACTAAAAACAGTTCTCGATCAATATATCAACTCTAATTTTACTTCCAAAGTTATGAAAACATAATTTAGAAATCATAATTAAAAAAGTTATTAACTCACGAACAATAGAAAACAGAGATCAATTAGATCTCCACCAGTCACGTCATGTTAATTCAAGGTCAAAGTTGTTTATTTATCTTTACTCCTGCCATGGGAACAAACGAGACCAAAAAAAAAAAAAAGTTTAATATACGATAAGACACAAATCCTTTCCCATATCTACTGTGTGTGCAAGCGGTCAATACGATGTGCACACGTCGGGACTGAAACGATCGCTTTCTGGATATAAGAAATGACTCTTTGGCAATTAAATAATTTCCAAAAAGCAAATTTTTTGCGCCAATTCTTCACAGATTAGTAGTTTTCTTCTCTAAACCTTATCGACATAAGTAATCGTATAATTTCTATATTAATTCAACTACATATTCGAATTTGAGATGTGTATAATGTACAGCCGTGTCCCTTACCTCAGTGTACCGCTCGCCCTTGAGAGAGACGATCTTGTTGTCGCGGTAGCGGACCATCTTCTTCGGCTCGATCTTCGGAGCGAGGGGCTTGTGCTCCTTGTTTTCAGAGTTCTTGTCCACATATGAATATCTGCAAAACAAAAAAAAACGACTTCAGTCCCGAGATCCTTGTCAAAACTATAATTTAGAGACACATTCAGATCTGAAGAATAGGAACAGCTTCGTGTGGTTCAAATGGCAGCAGCAATGGGTTCCTCATCGTCATCATCATCCGTTGACTCACCTGGCGATGATGCGGCTCTTGATCTCGCGGTCGTCGCACAGCGGGGTGCGCGCGGCGGCGTGCAGCGCGGCGGCGGACAGCGCCTGTCCGTGCTCGCGGCGATGCAGCAGCGTGGCGGCGGCGCGCTCCGGGTCGCCGCAAGCGATCGACACGCAGTGCTTAATCTGCAGGCACGCGATTCAAATTTAAACTTTCGTATACGACTCGATTAGTGCAGGTTTCCTTGGTTTTCTGGGGCACACGGATTGAAGATAAAAAAAAGAATTTGCGAGTAAAAAAATTTCAACTTCATGATTCTCTAAGAGATTTATTAATCTACCAAAGCATTTTTTACAGTGAGATTTTTTACACTGTTTCAGTGTCAAAATCCACTTTACAGAAGCAAATTACAAGAATGTCCCTAACAGACTAAGACAAGATTAAAAAAATCTCTACTACGGCCCAATATTTGGAACATCTAACACATATTGAAGACTAATATGAGGATCGGTTTCAAAAATACTATCTAGAGCCTGAAATTATCAAGAAGTGAAAAGATACAAAGGCAAACATAATGAGGTCCAAAAAGACAAAACAACACCACTGCTTGCTTATCACAGATCTTCAGATTTCACCCTGGAAGAGGTCACTCGTCATCACTCTACATCACTTGCGTGTGTCGGAAAGGTTTTATTTTTACATTTAAAAACAGGAAGGGATACTTTTACTAGGATTTTCATATTCAATATTCAATATATGTATTTAATTAGTTTGACAAAAAAAAAGACCCGCTGAGTTTCTTTCGCCGGTTCTTCTCAGGTCAGGGCGTTTCCTTTTCCGAACCGGTGGTAGTGTTTAATTTGACTATCAATAAGTAAGTGTAATGCTTCTATACAGAATAAAGCAATTTAAGTTCGACTTGCATATGGGCCACTTGATGGTAAGTGGTCACCACCGCCCAAACACATTGGAATTATACGGAATATTATTCATCTCTCACATCGCCAATACGCTACCAAACTTGGAACTATCCCAAAGCTGTTGGCGTATTTTTCATCAAACTTGGTATCTTAGTAGGTGCTATGTCCATTGTGCATCATTATACTGGTTTACTCATCCCCTAAACCAGACTACTACTAATATGTATTGCTGTTTGGTGGTAGAATATGCGCAGCCTACCGCCAAGTAATTGTTGGCAATTCTTTAAAACGTTATGCACTATAGATATTCAACAAACAAAATTTCCACAAATATACACAAGCGTACAAATAAAAGTAGAACTTTTAAAAAAATACCTCCATAGCACAAGTGTTCGGGAACATCTCGTGCAATGCGCGGCACTGCTCAGCGTACTCCTCGACGTCGAGGAATAAACGACGCTCATTGGTCTCCGAGCTCTCCGAGTTGGAGTGAGAGCTGTAAACAAAGGTGAGATTTTAGGAACACGTGAATCTTAAACAAAGACTGAGGGTTCGAATCCTGGAAATTCATCTCGCGCCTGGCGGTTACGGAGAAAATTTGCACACGTCAAATGAATATCTGCCTGCGTATCAGCAAACACAAATTAGACCACAAAGATTAAGTGAGCTCCAAAATGACTCCTATAAAGTAGACAAGGCTTCAGTCTAGGTTAAGGACATTTATAGGTTTTTGTTTTTGACCTTGAATTACTTTAGTACATTAATTTACAGATGAAGAGCCGAGATGGCCCAGTGGTTAGAACGCGTGCATCTTAACCGATGATTTCGGGTTCAAACCCAGGCCGGCACCACTGAATTTTCATGTGCTTAATTTGTGTTTATAATTCATCTCGTGCTCGGCGGTGAAGGAAAACATCGTGAGGAAACCTGCTTGTGTCTAATTTCAACGAAATTCTGCCACATGTGTATTCCACCAACCCGCATTGGAGCAGCGTGGTGGAATATGCTCCATTCCTTCTCCTCAACGGGAGAGGAGGCCTTAGCCCAGCAGTGGGAAATTTACAGGCTGATTATGTTTTTATGTTTATTAATTTACAAATATTCCTCTATTTTTTCAATTATTTGTAGAGCTAGTGTACTAGCTCTGCTGTTGTAACAGCTCCTACTGTTGTAACAGTAGGTACGACGTTATCTGAAGGTTAAGATCAATACTGCGACCCTGACTACACGATTTTTCTATATTTAGACCCCATACCGCAAGCGTAGAATATGAATTTTAACTGATCTACGCCTTAGCTTAACCATTTTATTTAAACATTTGCAAAAACTTTTCACGCTTCCCGTGTCGGTAAGAGGCCAACATGTTTAAACCACTGTACACCATTAATGGTGTTACTGGGATCTAAAATGTTATATACCTGGCTCACTAACTAACTAACTTGATGATCCAGATTGAGATAACTTGAATTAATATTTTAATTTGTGATGCCTGCACAGAGGTTTAGCTTTTATGTTCTTCTGATACATAAAAGCTATACATTAACGCCCCCCCCCCCCAAAGCGGATGAAACTGTTAATTGTGCCTACCATGTTGTAGGATTGCACGTTGATTTATCAACTAATAATTTAAATTTAGAACCCCTAGTTCGTTTTTAAATAATCTCTAAATAATTGTGAAATGAAGCAGATTGTTGGCAACATAAAATGGCGGATTTTTTTATTCAAACTTAAAAATAAAAAAATCAAAAAATCCGTACTCGTACTAGAATGAATAAAGAAAAAAGTTATTAATCCTGATTCTAGTCAAAAAGATTCGATCGTATGATCATTCATATACATATATAATATATTATTTTATATCTATCATTCATTATTTTATTGACGGATATCCCAATAAGAACACGAAATGTAACAAACTCGAAACTTATTGTCAAACTTGTCCCCCGGTGTAATAATACCTACGGTAGGCAGACCTTAGAATACCTTATACCAACATTATTGAAAAGTCTGCCATACAACTTAAAACTGGAAATAAGCGTAAAAAACATTAAGAAAAAAACTCGATGTATATTTTGCAAATATAAAATAATTAATACAACACACGGAACGTAAACAGTATACGCTATACTAAACGATATTGTTCTAATCCTTTTAATGAACAGTCACAGCGACAATTCACTTAGTTTTATGAAAAAAAAAAAAAAAAACCAACTAATTGTAACATCATTTATTTGCTATGTACCTGCTTTTTGTTTCTTTTATATTTTATATTGTTATTATTGTACAGTTTTAAGTCTATAAGTGTTGTCAACGAATACCGATGTACGGATAAATCCGATAGGGTTTTGTTACATCGTTTTTAATACAGTACAATGTTAATAAAAAGTTCATGAAAGTTCACGAAAGTTCTACTGTATTGTCATCCAACACGCCTGTTCTAGAAACATCCTTAGCAACTCGTCTGGCCTGTGAAATTTTAATGCGCCTTACGTACACGTATTTGTTTCGCTTTCTGAATAACTCTCTTAATTACGAAAAGCTGGCATCAAAAATGCTTCCACACTTGGTCTAGTCGCCAAGAAATCACAGAAGTTCGACGTTGAAATCATAATTGCTTTTAATAGAATAACAACTAGAGCCTATCAGACAACTAGAACCTTTATCGAGAACAATATCAAATCAAAATACGCTCTACTCGAGCACGTTTGAATCGTCATTTTACGATTTCAATATCAAACGTCACAGTCGCAGTTCGAGGAGTAAACCAACCGAGAACAACCTGGGACAAACTCAATAGTTAACTTAGGAAGGCACGATAAATCATCGATATTCGTTCAGTATGAATATGCTGATATAATTTTGTCTGCTTCGTTGGTTTAGTGCCTAAGTCTAAGTCCGGGCCATTAAAAAGTTATTGGGGTTTTCTATATAATAATTCGCAGTAACAGCCTGGCTTACCTTGTTTCGAAAAACACGTTAAGCCTTTGGTCTTGCCTGAACCTATTTTTTTTCCGCTCGTGTCGAATTTGCCGTCTCATCGGATTACGAGAATGAGCTGGAGAGTGCATCTGGGTTTCGTACACATTTGTGCACTATAATAATTCCTGTGCAGTTGGTTGGTCTCCTCTAAGACGCCACCATGGCCGAAATCGATCAGTACGACTTCATCATGAATAAAAAACACTTGTTAAAGATAGCTCAGTTTATTTATTTTTAATACTTATAAATTTTCAAGTTTGTTAAACGAAGATGAAATGCTATAAATTTTATAAATTAACATTTATTATGTAACGATTACCGATAAAAAAGGTTTTAATGGAACGCGACAAGGCCACTTCACGTATGTCCACGACTTAAGTTCCATCCACTACATCATGTTCACTTCTAAGATAAATGTACTCACCGGCTCGTCTTAGTGACCGGCGGCAGCATGTCGCTCAAGCTCTGCAGATTCAGGCTTATCTTGTCACTGCCAGAGGATTCGTCTGTTGTATGAAAAGAAAAAATATAAAATTGTAAAACCTATGACATCTTCCAAACATACTTCGGGAGCATCCATTGATTACGTTAAACGATTGAGAGTATCGACTAGGGATTGAAATCCGGAAAAACGGATCCGGTAATCCGGCGGATCCGTCATCATTATACGTCTACCGGATCCGGTACCAATATACCGGATCCGGTGCTAGCTATTTTGGCAAAATGATAGAACTGTTGCATGGGTAGACACTTTAAATGCGCTTAATTGTTAAAAACTCTTTAATCTAGGCTTGATTAAATTACATCGTTAATGTACTGCAGAACATACAATCACGCCAGATTGCAATCCCTAGTATCGACCTTCACATATACTTGGCGGTAGGGCTTTGTGCAAGCCCGTCCGGATATGTACCACCATCAGATATTCTATCGTCAAATAGCAGTATTGTTGTGTTCTGATTTCAAGGGTGAGAGAGCCAGTGTAACTACAGGCACAAGGGACATAACATCTTAGTTCCCAAGTTTGGTGGCGCATTGGTGATGTAAGGAATGGTTAATATTTCTTACAACGCCCTTATTTATGGGCGGTGGTGACCACTTACCATCGGGTGGCCCATTTGCGCGGTCCGCTTAAAGATATCATAAAAAAAAACGCAATTTCTAGTAATGGAGAGGAGAATCTCGTCAAATATCGTCATTTGGTTCCAGAGTGACAGATGAGTGACATTTCACGACCAACGGGGGAGGATTGGTCGAACTCTCTTCGAGTAGCAAATGGATGGCTCCTTTACATGAACATGTAATTCGTGCAGGCGGACAGGAGAATGAGTCAAATGATGGTAAGTGGTCACCACTAGCCTGTATTGGTACCTAAAGAAATAACTAATAATGCGCCACCAATCTTGAGATCTAAGATATTACGTCCCTTGTACCTGTAGTTACAAACTACGAAGCGCTTTAAGCGCTAAGTTACTTATATAATTATATTATATACTAAAATCTTCTTTCGTGAAACTACGCGCGGCCACTAAGCGCAGCTATTTATATTATAAAAAAGCTGCACTTCGCAATTTCACACGCTTTTAACTATTGACGTGACAATTGTGAATATTTTCTTTTATATCAATACCTAGCTGAACCTGCGGCTTTACCCGCGCGAAATTTATAAAACACAAACACCCAACCCACTCTTTACCCCCTCAGGGATGGAGTTTCGTAAGATCCTTTAAAAGTTCTTAGCGGATGTCAACATCCTATAAGGAAACTCAGCCAAATATCAAGTTCGTAGATGTTATATTTTCTGAGACTTCGTGATTGATCAGGGAGTGGTATTTCGCTTTTATATATACAGAAGATTATAAACTGGTTGGTACCACCCACTCATCACATATATTACCACCGAAGATTTGTTAATCAAAGTATTAATTTGAGTTTATATTGTTGTGTTCCGGTTTGAGTACGAGTAAGTGACTGACGACCTCCGTGGTCGAGTAGTGTGTACACCGGTTTTCATGGGTACGCCACTCCGAGGTCTCGGGTTCGATTCCCGGCCGAGTCGATGTAGAAAAAGTTCATTAGTTTTCTATGTTGTCTTGGGTCTGGGTGTTTGTGGTACCGTCGTTACTTCTGATTTTCCATAACACAAGTGCTTTAGCTACTTACATTGGGGTCAGAGTAATGTATGTGATGTTGTCCAATATTTATTAATATATTTATTAATAACTGAATACATCAGGCAGAAGGATCGTGAAATCTTAGCTCCCAATTTAAGGAACGACGAATATATCTTACAGCACCAACGTCTATTGGTGTATCATAAAATAAATAGACACAAATTATATTTATAGAGTGAGATCACCTCCCAGCATTTCCCAGGGCTCGGTCTAGTGCGCAAATGCAGTATCGATCTGTTTTCAATCGAGGCTATTGTGATAGTCATGTTTCATATTTTATAGTGCTGTCCTGCTCTATTTCGTACACGTGTCCTGTCAATTACGTCGATTCACTCCGGAATTAATTAAAAAAAAACACTCTGACTGCAAGCCACATTTTTTTTTTAAATTATATTTACTGAATAATACTATTAAGACCATATAAACATTTTACTCAATGTATTTTATGAATTGTTATTATCAATACATTACATAGCCCATTTGATTTGCTTATTGCTCTGCTATATGATGCACTGCAAGTTCTTTTTATTTATTTATTTATTGGAAAAGTTACACGATCAACTTATCACTAAAGGTGTAATATATATTTGACATAACATTTAAGACAATAATTTGGCTTCGAAAACTCAGGTAATACCACAGATTTTATTCAAGATCTCGAACAATTATGACGCGACAATTAAACAATGTTACATAATGATAAAATCTTAAAAAAGGAATAACAATCAATACACAATAAAAAATAAGAAAACTCAAATAGTCTAAACGAAAGGAAACAATCTTATAAAAAAAAAAAAACCAAAGAAGATCTTCCTTTATTATATTTTTTTACATACCTAAATAAAACAGACAAAGGCTTTGCTTTAGTAAACCTATCATCATTTTTTTTTATTATTTTTCAATTTTTCCGCTGCATGAATTTGATTTCAATAACTAGCCGTGTTCAAGGTGTGATATTTATTTTTTATTATAAAGTAATCATTTATATATATTTTTTTAATACAGACTTATAAAAAAAGCCGCATCAACCGACCGGTATAATTTTCCGCTTTTTAAAATTAATTATTTCTTACATCGTAACAAATTATCAAATCGAAATCCGGAATCCTCTTTAATTTTCCGCACATCTAGAGCTGGAGCTCTTCAAAATTAGACCATAACCGATTATTTATGTGTAGGGTAGCTAGTCCTATAATCACTGGGAAAAATGGTCTTACGCTATTAATATATAAGATTGTGACATTATTATTATTATTATGCCGTCTCCACACATAAATTACCGATTATATTATGATAAGTAACATTCGCCCTAAGCCAATAGCAGTTCAAGTATATAACCCTCCTCAAATAATGACTCTAACCAGGATACCTAAGACGGTCCCTCATCAGCAACACACGCCTGTAATGTACGATACCGTCGAATGCTCTAGATACGTGAACGCCCTAAGCTCTTACATCCCTTGTGGCCGTAATTACACTGGCTCACTCACCATTAATACAAAAACATCGATACACAGTATTGACGAAGACTAATTTATGAGTCGGTTGTACCAAATTATACTTCCCCAGTCAAATTCAGGACAAAGGTAGGTGAGCGGATGTTATTGATTATTAAGATTAATTATTTTGGAAACAAACTGTATTATAACAATGACATCAATTAAGAAACATCAATCAAACTAAACCAATAAATAGTTTTCGTTGTTACAGAAGTGTTCGTCCCGTCATCGAAATTCGAGAATCTATTAAAATAGTAGGTAGGCAGAATGAAAAAGGACCTTCTGGTGGTTAGGTTACGTTAGAAAAAAAGGTTAGGTTAGGTTAGAAAAAAAGGTTAGGTTAGGTTAGAAAAAAAGATTAGGTTAGGTTAGAAAAAAAGGTTAGGTTAGGTTAGAAAAAAAGGTTAAGTTAGGTTAGAAAAAAGGTTAGGTTAGAGGACCTTCTGGTGATAAGTGATCAACAACGCCCATAGACTGGCACTGTATGATATTATCGTCCTCTCCACTCCATCGTCTGTCATCACTCAATGCGCTGTCAATTTGGGTACCAAGATTGTATATCCCTTGTACATGTTTGATAATTGCATGTTTCCAACATTTTTTTTTTGTTTTTTTTTATTTTTTATTTACAACACTAAATTTCAAATAAGCCTATTAGTATATAGATATCAAATTTCGAAGAGAATATCTTAAACATTAGAAATTATAATAAAAAAATGTCCATTAAATAGGATTATTAATATTACTTACCGGTATTGGACATAGTGTCCGACTCATCTCTACGAGACAGCTCAGCCTCCAGCTCTAGGATCCAGGAGCATACGAGCCCAGGGTCAATGCTCGCAAACTTCGGGATGTAAGCCGCCATCATCTCAATGAAACCTGGACAATATATGTAGCTCTTTAAATCAAAAGCGAAATATTCTTTATCCAAGTAGGCTCCTAAAAACATTTTTGAACAAAATGTAAAGCTACCACCGGTTCGGAAAGTGAATTCTAACGAGAAACACCTGCAAGAAACTCAGTAGTTAATCTTTTCCACCAATTTAAATACAGAGTAACTAAGTAAAGTACATAAGTAATTTTATATATATCCTGCCTAGAAGTCAACAAATACTAAGTCCACGCATTTTTATCGTCAATATAATCTTTTATTGGGTAATATGTCTTATTTATCAATGTGATTTTTTGTCATGAGCTTTAATTTTTCTTAATAGGCAAAGTTAAAAAAACTATGGTATCATATTATAGAAACAAATACCGTGCTCCGTATTTATTTATTTTTTGCTTAATTCCTAATTATTTAATGCTTAATTAAAATAGTACATAGTGCTAAGCAAAAACTGTTGATCCTTAGTTAGTAGTACCTTAGTCCTTAGTAATACCTTTCATGACCAGATACCGTCAACGGCCCCTGATTTTTTGTGTAATTTAAACATATTTTTTTATTGAATTATTTCATTTTTTTTTTTCTATAAAGACTTGTTGGACCAACAAAAAGTTTTTTTTGTCCCCGTGACAATTTGGGGTAAATATGTATTAAATTTGCGAAATCGGAAACTGGATGTTTCTTCCTCTTGTCTATTGTCAATGTTTCTTTCAAAAATATACATGATATTATTGTAAACATATTCTGTAAAGCAGCTGTAAGCATCCACGATCTCCAAGATTATAAATAGACCGAACCGCTTTTTTTTGTACGATGAAAACAGTTTCAATATCTGTAGCGTTACCCCCAAAGCAAAATGCCGAAAGACATAATACTTGTAGTATCGAATTCGGCAAAGCTGATTGTCGTAAAAGTCGAGGTTAGTTTGAAGAGGCAAGCTCGAGTTCAGATGGGTGGGTTTTTGCACTAGACAGCCTATTTACAGACAAAGGTTATAGAGTATAATTTTAGCATCACGCTATGACCCACGCAAGGGTTAAATGGTTAAGGCACTCGCGTTTAAAGGGGCGAAACAAGTTATATTATATACCTAGCTCTTGAAAAATGTCTCGAACAGACAGACTGTTGAAATATAAATAAAAATAAAATTGAATACACAACTAGTAATCAGGCCTTTTTGACACAAACAATTGTTAACATCGCCGTATCGCCCGTGACATTGGCCAAATAATCTGTGCTCTCTCGGCACAAAAAAAGCCACCAAAAAAAAAACATTCCCTTAAAAAAATTGCATTCAAAATCTATTCGAATTAAAACAAATACCTAATTCCATTCTAGGCTCTGTTTTCGAAAGCTTTTAATCCTAATTTCTTTCTGAACAAACAATTTGCAATAATGACGAAGTATCTACTATTCAAGATATTACAAGATAATCCTTTGCTGTCAATTGTAGGCGATCATTAGTCACACCCTACCTACCCTACCTTTTACCTAGAGTCATTTTAAGTCCACAAACTTAGAATATTTCTAATAAAACGCAGAATTTTTAACTCAGTTTTGTGGTGTGTGACTATGCTATTTTTTATAATTGTAGATAGCAAACGAGCAGAAGTCCCAACTGATGGTAAGTGGTCACCGTCGCCAATGGACATCTGCAACGTATAGGAATTGCCGATGCGTTGGGAACCTGTATACCCGATGTTTAAAAACCAGGAAAACCTCAGGGGGAAGATCATTACAAGATCTGCACGTGCGTAGAAACAATGATCTTGACGTACGCACATTGATTGAATACCAGGTATCGACGTGGTGCGGATGATATTCACTCCAGAGGCGAAATTTATACGTGTAGTGTAACATCGTAAACCTAAGGCGACTTAAAACAACAAACACTAGAAGAGACAAAATTCGGACGCAAGACAACCAATAACATTTTTAACATTGCCGTTTCATAAATTCAAATCATTTGTATAAAATACATTGGTAAAGAAGGCATATTATTCGATACAATATTATATAGATGATAAAAAAGCGTGGAGTTAATGCTTGTTGACTTCCAGGCACGATATATAACATACATATATAATTGTATTTAACTAACATGACTGTATTTTTAGATGTTGAAAAAGAGTAACTACTGAGTTTCTTGCCGGTTCATCTCGGTAGAATCTACATTCCGAACCGGTGGTAGCTTCACTTAATATAGTTTGTTAAATGACGATTCAAAAGTGCTTGTAAAACCCTACTTGAATAAAGTATATTTTGATTTTGAATAAATAAACTAGTTGCCCGTATTGGAAATGTTACAGTCAATCAATTAATTTGCGACCGATCCAAGCGCATATTCAAAGACCGTAAGGTAAAACAAAGGTCGCTTCATTGGAGTAAACCATTACTTGTCAAATTCTGAATGAAGCTCGCAAAAACTACTTGCTGGAGATTTCAGCAAGCCCCACCCACTCATCACATAATCTACCAAACATAAGCAATACTCAGAATTGTTTTGATCCGGTTTTAAGAGCTAGTGTAACTACAGGCCCAAGGGACATGAGATCTTAGATCCCAAGTTTGGTGGCGGATTGACGATGCAAGAGATGGTTATTTCTTACAGCGACGACGTCTATGGGTGGTGGTGAGCACTTATCATCACCTGACCTATTTTCCCGTCAGCCTACCAATAATATAAAAAGAAAACTGTGTACACTTTATTTTCCTTTACTCCGTGTAAAAGGCGCTGCGGTTCGATTTGACACGGCGTATAGTGAGAATCGAAATTATCGGGAGTGCCGAGTGAGTTAGTATTTACCGACAGAAGGGCCAGTACGAAGCTTGCGGTCAAATTCACAAACGTGTTAATCTACACTAATATTATAAAAAGGTAACATTTGTTTGTCTGTATGTAGGGATTAATCTCTAAAACTAATGATCGAATTCAAAAATACTTCACTGGTAGAAAGCTACATTGTCGAATACTAACATTATAAATACAAAAGTTTGTGTGGATGTATGAGTGTTTGTTACTCTTTCACGCAAAAGCCACTGAATAGATTTTGATTAAACTCTACAAAAATATAGCTTATACATTAGAATAACACATAAGTAGGCTATAACATCAAGACCTTGCGTAGATTTAATTATTGAAATGAACTGTAATGGCATATTGCCTTTGTATCTTTATTTAATGCAAGCCACTAAAACGTACCTCTTAACATTTAAAATGCTGAACCAATTTAGATGAGATTTGATATCGAGAAGGACATAAGATTTTAACAGAAATCATTCCTAAAATGGTAAAAAGAGGCTGGAATTTACTTAGTGTAGGTTTTAAGTACATATATATTACATATATGTGGACGAAGTCGCGGGCAAAATCTAGAGTGAAATAAAATTATACAGATACATAGGCCATATTCGAATCAAAGCAGTGATAAACAAGTAACCGTACAAAAACCTAGATTTACATATCCCTTGCAAATATTTTTTATTATTTTAATAATTGTACTTATATTTTGGTGGTGCATTGGCAATGTACCAATGTTCCAATAGTGCCAATGTTCCACCAAACTATAACCAACCTTGGGAACTAAAATGTTATGATGGTGAGTGTTGTACCTACCCAGACAGGCTAGCACAAAGGCCTACCACTAAATAAAATCATACAATGTGGGGTTTGAATATCCAATTATTATGAATACCGGAATAAAAACGTGACGGCTTATTTATTTAACATTGTTTATTGAATTTGTTAAACAGATCTTTTCTCTTTCTGTTGTGATAAAATTTATATATGAAAGAAGAAGACAGCATCGTATAACTAACCACACTTAAACATTTATAAAATGTTGTACATATATATGTAATATAATTAATAGGATATGAGTATTTTATTCTCTTACATAGTTTTCTAGACTATTCCATAGTCTATTCAAATCCAAGAAGAAATAAGGATAAACAAACTTTAGATTTACATATATAATGTAATTTACTAATAGCACAGCTATATTGTGTACAAAGTTTTTGATTAACATATCTTTAGTACTATCTTTCTACTAATAA
The DNA here is from genome assembly GCF_037043105.1 of Vanessa tameamea. Taxonomy (NCBI): domain Eukaryota; kingdom Metazoa; phylum Arthropoda; class Insecta; order Lepidoptera; family Nymphalidae; genus Vanessa; species Vanessa tameamea. The sequence goes on from NC_087338.1 coordinate 1,838,149, forward strand.
CTTTAATGTCACTTCAAAAATTCCAATAACAGTTTGGTCAACATTCAAATTGTAATTTTACAAAAGATTAATTGATATCATAGATTATTCAAGCTCTCGACCAATGAGATTGTATCAATTTAGTGTCAAATATTGTTTATTTATCTTTTCTGTTATTATGGTTGGAAATGCCTTTAGATATAACTAACTATAGAAATAATATATTTTTAATTTTATTCGAGTAAGCTTTCATGAGACATAGTATTTTTCTTTATTGTTATTAGAATAATGGCAATAGTCAGTTCTATACGTATTTATTTTTCTATGTTTATTACTTTGTCTCCTATTTTTTGGATTTATGGTATCTTTTGTCTTGACCCATTCAGTGATAGTTTAGTTTTTTTTAAATAAAATATTGGAATAAACTTAATTTAATGTATGATGTGTGTTATTTATATGTATCGGATATTATGCATACCAGTTTCGTTTGAAAGGCAAAACAAAACATTTTTATTTATTATTTTGTCTTAGAAATATTAAAAAAATATTATTTAAAAAAAAATTAAAGTAAAAGCTACATTTGAGTGAAATAGAACACGCTAATTATTTATTCAAGAATTTATTTATCAATTCCAATAAGATTTTGTTATTTATTTAATTCGATATCTGTTCTGAAATATATAAATCAGGTTTTTTTAAGATATATAGTAATTGAAGTTTATAGTATTTGTTTTTACCTTCTACGTCGAAGCACGGGTCCTGAGAAGCTGCTTCTAGGATGGAAATCACATAGGCAAGTACTATGTCGTCGATAGCTGAAACATCCGCGGATGGGATGTTTTTCTCAATAAACTGAAATAAACTCTCCTTAACATGGCACTCTTGATCAGCTATGGCACTCATTTTGCACTAAAACAACAAATAAAACACTGTAAATTCTTAAATATATTCGCTAAAACACCTATTTCTTTATGATCGTTACGCGTCGATAAACAAAACAAAACGAACATGAAAAACGCATTACAGCTAATATTGAAATAATTAATATACCTCTTCTTCGTTCTTTGCGATATCAAGGAGGTTTATTAATAAATTAATTGATTTTCTCTGGTTAAAAGTCAGTAGTACGAAAAGCACTGAAAATCAATACAAATGGTAGCTTTTTAAATAAACAAGTCTTGTTATTCTGTATTGTAGCAAAGACATAAGCGGTAAAGCCAGATATGTAAATAATTAGCCGTATTAATTTAAAAAATGCTTAGTTTTATATTAAATTATTATAATTGATTTTATATTGCTAATACTACTTACAAAGTAATTAATATATATCATGAAATAAAAATTTGCAACATGATTATTCCGACCGTATTATGGCGATGTCATAATGTACCTATGTATATACATCACAATACACAGTTAGCGCCCTTTTTTCGATTACATGAACTTTGAAGGGATATATATTATATCTGTTTTACACAATAATTATATTGGTATTATTTATTAAAATAGCTTATTCATATAAATTTGTATGGTGCTTTGTAAACTTGGATGTTTTATAAGCAAAGTTTATGAGTAATGTGAATAATGCTTATATAACATGTTGACATTTAATAAATAATACCACTATGTTTAACATATGTTTATTATAATATTGTGTCGCGTGTTTGAGGAACAGTCGTAGGTTCTATGTATATAGAAATAACCTATGTCCTCCCTACCAAATTCAAAGTTTCAAATATCGTCACATTCGGTTTAGTGGTTTAAAAGTGACAGAGTAGCAGACAGGGCTACTTTCACATTTAAAATATTGGTATATATTATTATAATAATGGAGCATTTAAATCTATCTCTCTCTCTCTCAGACTGCCATATTTTCCTGATCGGATCTCATGTAATTTCGACAGCATCGCTCATCATTAAAACCTAATGTTTTTATTTTCTTAGTACATGTTTGAATATTTATATGTCTACATATTCTAAAATAGTTGCAGACGGTTGGCCAATGAGTACAAACTACACGACACACGCAATACGCATAGTATGACGTTTCGCAACTGTCAAGCGTAGCTGTCAAGCACACGAAGATTATGAAGTTGGCCCATTTGTTTTAGTCATTTTGTAGTGCGACACTATGTAGAAATATTTATAATATAGGATCACCATATATACTTAATGAATTGAAAAAAATAATAATAAGGGATGCATTAATAAAAACACATATTTAATTTCTATTCATATATTCTCAATTAAAATTTTAAAATATAACGAACAATTATATTTAATATTCTTAACTTTATCTAAAATAATAGATAAACACAACGCCAATTTCACAACTACATGTTTTATGTAACAATAAAAGTGATTTGTTTTTTTTTTTTAAGGATGGGCGCAGAAATTTATAGTTATTTAAATGACTTTATAAGCGATTTACTATATTTTTGTTTATTTCTTTAAATGTATTGACAATAAATAAAATATTATTTTATTTCGTAACTACTTAGAATAATAAGACAACTTATTAGGAACATTTTTGAAAAAAAATTGATCACAACGTTTATTATGAGGTCTTGAGGAAATGAGTATTTATATAGTTATAAGTGCATACTACATCTATCGAAGTGAGAAGTATTTAGGATTGAATTTTGAAGGTCTTTGCCACAAATGTTTAAAAAAAAAGATAAGTAAAGATCACACAATAGTTCCAAACTACACCTAGTAAAATATACGTAGATTTAAATATGTTGAAATGAACATTTCAAGACTATAATAAATTGATGTAGAATTTTTACACGAATATAGTTACACAAAAAATAGTTTTTTCTAGATACAACAATATGTATATATTTCATTTTATACTTATAATCATATTTTATATATTTGGATCCATAGTAACACATAAATAGACTTTTGGACAAAACGAACAATGATTAATGATATCTAGATCTAGAATTTATTTAAACTATGAATTATTTTAAAACAAAATGTTTAATATTTTAACATTTATTCAGATAAAATATTTATTAATTATCTTTCTAAACTCTAATATTATAACGGAAATATATTTAAATATTAAAAGGAATATGCGTACAATTAAATTTATAAACAAAATTGAATAGAATATATTTTTATTGACTGTATATATGTAGGTATTTCTTAAAACTTCATTAAAATATTGCAGATATTGTTTAAATTATAGCAATGTCACGTCAGTACAATATTGTCTAACATTGAATGATACCCTTGATTAAGGGTATACATAAACGCTTATTTCACAGACGGTATAATTTTTTCCGACGTCTTTAACAATCATTGTAATATTTCAGTCAATTTACACAAAACTTTAATATATTGTATTAATTAATTATACATCTAAAACCTCGTGTTGTAAATCTATTCGGTAATTTTTGAGTTTGTTGCGTTCAGACGGACAGACGTTACGTCCTTCTACGAATCTAGAATTATATAATTCCGTGTCAAAGCCGGTTTGATAGTGGCATAACTTGTGCAAAATCTGCCTCATAACTGTTACCAGTGGGACGGGGCTATTACGGTTGTGCATAACATCTGTGGCTATCAAATATTTGTTGCGGATTGATAAATGTTGCTATAATCGTAATATGCACACAGTCATCTTGTCAAACAGGTAAACTTTTTAATTACTTGTTTCAATTTGAATACTGAGCATAATTACAATCCTATGATTGATATTGAAGATAAGAAGTGATAAATACTCTTTATATTGCTATGTTTAAGGACTATCGTCACTAACGATTCGGTGACCTATTTGCTAGTCTTGGATATTCTGCCTGCAAAGAAATAATTTAAAAAAACCCGCATCGTGACTCCAGGTACAATACTTTTTAGTAACTTAATCACGTTTAATATTAAGGTTTTGTTAAGCAATTAAAGAAGTTTTAAGAAAGTCTTAAGGGCTCCCACAGACTACAGACATTTATCAAACGAAACTAAATCTGTTACTACTTAACCATGACTAAAATATAATACAAAATACTATTTTTCGTACACCAAATTGGAAATGGATTTTATAGGAAGATGTACAAAAGGCGGCCTTCAATCAATCTTTTCTTGTCAATTTAAAGTTAGGAGAAATAAAAAAAAAGTTAGGAATGTACATAACATATTATGGCTCATTCGCAAAAAGTTTAAAAATAACAAAATTAATTATTATTATTATGTAATTTGGTCGGTCTGTGACCCGTTTTAGGATGAGGCTGTGATCCAATCTTATTTCTTATTCAACTTTTTTTATTAACTATGTAATATTAATACCGGGAACTGATTAAATGTTTTAATGCTGGTAAATAAATCTCAACCAAAATTATATAGTAGGTATTGTTTTGGTCATCAAGAATAATTGCTGTTATGACATCAAACACGGTCACCAATATACCAGCGAAGGCATTCCTAATTTAGTCTGGGGTTAAAACCAGACTTTTTTTTCTGTTAGGAATACTACATGTAAGTTAAAGGTAGTAGAATTGTTTATGTCTAAATTTTATTGATTAATAGGTAACTATAATATTTGACAGCACGCCAGAAGGCTTTATGAAAGTAGAGTCTAAATCAGTAATAAATCGGTAATAATCAGTAGTTAGAAAATACTGACTAATCAAGGCTGAGAACTCAATAAATCATTTAGAAATGTTAAAATAAACTCCGTAGATTTTTTAGTCTATGGTCTGTGGAGCTCCTTATATATAATATAAAGACATTTGTAATAAGTATATTTTATACAAGAATAAATTAAATTCAATATTGTTTCTATCTATTTCCTTAATATTATCACTATTTATTTTAAATTGCTTTTCTTTTTATAATAAATATATGATAGATTACTATATACGCGTACTTACATCGTGTATTCTATTTTATTAAGTTAAAATAAATAACATGATTTGATATTAAATTGAAATAGTCGACTTTAAGTTTAAGTAGTTTACTTTTTGTGCATTTATAACATTGAAATGATTATTTAGTGTTACATAATATACATCAAAAGACAGGACAGAAAATAAAATGGCGGACGCCATGACGCTCGTACCAAAGATCAGCGAACAGAAACATTAAAATTATTGATAGCATAATAGACTCTAGTTTTTTAACGCCAATCAAATTTAATTTAACTGCGGCTTAATAGATAATGAATGAATTGTCATTTATTTGTGGCAAACTCAATCAAATAGGTGACTAACTGTTCACGTTATAGAATTATTTTGACCCTAACCAACATTAAAAAAAACAGAGTAACAGACAGTTTACGCTGAACTTTGGCAGCGATATCCGATTGCAGCTTCTAGGCCGTTGCGCCGCAATTTTTTACAACATTTTTGAATCTATTATTTTGTTTTGTGTATTCGTTTCTTTAAATGTGTAGTCGCAATAAAGAATTAAACACTATTCAATAATAACAAAGATACCGATTTTGAAATAATTCGAAATTGGAAGCATATAACAGTTTCTCACGATCTGTTTTATTATTAATGATAAGACTTCGGGATTAGCGTCATTCAAATAATAAGAATCGGAAGTCGAGGTGGCCGTTTTTATTCAACCGATTTATATTAGTGTGATTATACAAACGTTTTGAATTTTAGTAGCGAAAACTATAGTAAAAATAATAGATTTATAATTAAAAGTTTTTTGTGATAGATCATGAATATTATCTATTCTGAAAACCTACTTCCATGTTGGTTACACATTTAAATAATCGTATAAATATATTTCTATATTTATTTCTTTCAAATCCGATTTTAAATATTTCATAAACGATAATTTATTATTAGTGGTATGTTTAATGTGATTTTAATTTACTTTCTCCTAAATGTGATGACTAAACCAGTGCTCATAACTATTCCGTAATATTTTTATATATTTTTTCATATTTCTTTATGCGTTTAATTGACCACAAGATAAAAGTTTGGCAGTTTGTGGTTTCTTTTTTTTTTTGTTTACATTAAACGTATTTTTGATTTATAATAACCATTTCAAAGTACAATAAATACATACATACAGTATATAGATTTATATCTTTTTATCTTAGTAGGATAATAACATTCGAATTTCGATAGTTAATTTGACAAATATTATTTGACACTGACATTTGTTTAACTATCGAAAAATCGAATCGGATGCTTTCAATCACAACTACAAAAAAACATTTGCAACAAATGTTTATCACGATACAAGCGTATTTAAATTTCTTAAAAATTAATAATAATTTACTTCTTATTATATTATATTTATCTTATATAACACCATGTATACGACAATACATATAATTATAGTTTTTCACATCAACAATTCTTTAAAACTGAAAGTGTAGAGTTTCTGTCCATTGGTTGCTTAGCGTTAAAGATTTTTTACTCGTTAAACTCAATCTTACTCCGCATCCAATGAACGATCACCTTTATAAAGCGTATTTTAAAATATCTTAACCATTAACATTCTTGTATGAATGACTCTCAGATATGGACATTTCCTTTTTTTTATTTTTTTTATATACAGTAAATTATTTTTTCAATTTCCACTTAATATCATAATAATATATCACCTTTGCCTAAAAACACATGAATCACAACAATGACATTAAAAAGTCAACTTACTTTTCCACATATTTAATCAATTCTGAATTTAAATTTTTGTGCAAATGCAAAAATTCTATATCATATATTTTTTTCTAATTTTTCACTTTAGGTATTCCGCCATTATACCAACTAAGAAGACAAATAACGTAAATATATTATCTATAAAAATTACTGATTTAAAAAGCAAAAAAAAATTTTATGACGCAAAGTTTGGTATCATAATAAATACTTTTTTTTTACGTTTTTCTTTTGTTTTGTTTAACGTGACAGTATCTCGCTATCAGGTGCTACCTTGGGCCTATTGATTATTTTAAAAAATATCTTATATTTAATTCGTTACAATTTGTAAGTATCAGGTGAGTTTTTTATTATAAATAAGTATTTTTTATGTAGAAAAAATAAACTAATATTGGTATTCAATTCCACACTATCGTTATGTACATGTGCTTAGCATGAATTAAAAAAAAAAAACTAAGTGCCGCTCAATTTACGTAAAGAAAGCGTAGGTCATAAGATAGTTTCGTTTCCATCATCTAATAAAATTTAAATAGAAATAGCGCCGATTATTTAATTTAAAATCAAGATAATATTTACGCTTTTAATAAAAAAAACGCCTAGTACGTTAATTACAAGATAAATAATATTTTTTTAAATGTTAACTGCAAAATAATGAATATATTTTTATTAAATCTTGGCAAATAGGTTCGTTTTTTAATATGCAGTAATTAACGTAAAATATAAATTACAGCTTACAATATAAGATGACTTTAGGTATACTTTAGGTTTTGGTATTAAGCGTTTGTTTTGGTTATGCGAGTGAACGAATGTCAGGTTTATAGAAAAAGACTTATACTCAAATTTTACAGCCTAAACTCTATTCCTGTCAAAATTACTTTTGTCTATTTATGTTAGGCTAGATTTTCTGTATGCGTGTCATGGGATCATAGTGTAGTGCATCAAATCGGCTTTATTATTAATATTCCTCTATCGTAGATGCTCACAATATTAAAACCATCGTAACCTAACCTAACATATGTCATTAATGTTGGCAGTCAAATGTCATTTTGACAAGGAAAGAGTTGTGACTGTTATAAATATATAAAATTTAAATAAATTAAACGCTTGACGTAGCTTGTTGACTGCTGTGGTCGGAGAGGACAGAGTTAAGATCTGATTCGCGAAGTGTTGGAGGAGTGCCGAAGGGGAAATCCTGGAAAATAAATTTACATTTATTTATTAAAAAATCCATGATGATGACCAAACAAGATCAAACCCTGAAAGTCTTCGAAATTTACTTGTGATAGAAACAAAAAAAATAGTTGGTGTTTTTTTTTTAAGTTTTCTTTTGGGGCATTATGAAAAATTATCAGTGGTAATTTTTATAATGCGTGCACAGGTTAACATTAAAACTAATACAATAATAATAATAATATTAATACTCTGGACTGCTCTCTCTAAAAGTTGTATTTTTTATGAGACCACTCATAAAATGCATGAAGCATTCTGCGTTGTGTCTATGTAATTTTTTTATTGCCCCCTAAGGTATGATTATATATATGTTAAAGAGACATGCATACGCCTGATTCTATGAAAATTTAATTAATCAACCTGTAATTGTCACAGAATTTTAGTTACATTAAACCGCAATTCAGTCGAATATTAAAAGGACATATGTGATACTCATTTAAAACATTAAACAATAGTCTATGCAAATAATATTTTTTTTAAATATACAGCATTGTTCTTGTCCAGATTATACAACGTTATGTTCATTATGTAAATAAGTTATATCGTGTAATTTGAATATACTCAAGCATCGTATACTCACAACCTGAGATGGCAAGCTTCGTGGTGCCGGGGGTGCAGGGGGAGGAGCGCGGGGAGCGCGGGGTGAGGCGCATTCCGCGCATTCTGCACCTCCTGAACTCCGCGTTGACCGTCGTGACCAGGATTCTGGCATGCAGCTAGAAAGAAAGGGAAGAATGTTTGAAACATTTTTACGTATAAATGTCTTATCTTACGCTGTGTCGTCGTGACAGAAATTTAAATTTTTTTAATTTTTATTATTTATTGATTATTATTAAAACGAAATAATTTTTTTGATTGAAATAATAAAAATAAAATAAAATAATATTTAATATGAAAAAAATCGGATGGACTTGGTATCTTGTCGGATTTGAAGAATTAGTCATGTACGTTCCCGATTCATGATCCTACTTCGACTGTTCCGGATAAAATTAAACCTCAGCTTAATCATAAGTGAGAGCCCAATCTACTTATTGGTACCGGTTACAATACGATCCCGATTAAATTTCGATCCAATCCGAGCCGCAACTGGATTGTTGTGTTAGTAGAATAGGAAGACGGCTGATTGGCAACGATGAAGTTTTGAATTCGATAAAGGGACAATTTGTTAATAGAATTGGCGCCCAGTGTGGGGCTTATTTGCTCAACTTTCTTTTTTAAAACGCAGTGCATCTCAGATGTTCTGCTGCATCATTACTAACCTTCGGGCAATGAGTACACTGCAACCGTGCTTTTGTCGAGTTATAGAAAAATCTAAAGTCTAACCAGTCAAATAGTAAAGTATGCTTTTATACACAGGCTTATACAATAAGCGTGAAATGTAACGAAAAAATTATTGTGATCTTCGTTTGAACTCGCGACCATACTCACAAGGTCTAGATTTGTAAAAAGTTTAGATTAGCACTCACGCGTGGTGCACGATGTGCGCACAGGGCAGCGACGCGAGCGGCTCAGCGCGCTCGGCGAGCGGCTCCCGACAGCGCGCGCAGGCCGGCGCCGCCCACGCGCCCGCCGCGCGTCTCTGGCGCGCCGCCGCGTTGTTGTCGCCCAGCGCCGTGTAGATGTCGGCCAGACGAAGTCGTACGCGGCGCACTAGCATCTAAATCATAGTTTAAATAATAAAAAAAACACTGTAAAGTAGTATCATAATATGGTATGAGTAATGTAGATTTTACAGATAATCGGCAAGAAACTCAAGACGAAGACGAAGAAGTAGTTTAGTATACCACAAAATAAAAATAAATAAAAATACAATTAAGAACATTTAATAAAATTTAATATTCAATAATATCTATAATAAGGTTCTTTATCGTCTATATTATGTACAAAACTATCAAAGATAATATTAAATCTAGGTATTTGCACGATTTTATTTTAGAAGCATCGCCCAAAAAGATCTTATCAAAGGAAGGATTTATTCAGTTTGCGTACGCAAAAACTTTACGTTAAAAGTTGGTTGAGCATGAATAATCTATGATATTAATTATGAATTCGCAAACAACAGCGTGTTTAATGTTATAACTGTTATCGGAACTTTGAAAGTAAAATTGAAGTGGATATAAGTAGTCTGGTGGATTAATGACGTAATATTAATAAATAAATATTGATCCAAGAACTGTTCGTAGAGAACAATATAGTAGAACTATTAGCCAATCACAAGGAATACGTAAATCTAAAATTTGTTGTCTTTATTCATTTCTGGATTGGTATTGGCTATCAATATTATTGTAAATATACTCTGATACAACTCAAAAAGGGAGAATATCTAAAGTTTAGTGAATAAATGTAGTTTTACTTATATATATATTACCTTTGAACCAACAGAAGTAGCGACTTCAAGTAATCTTGTATTGAATTCAAGTGGGCGACAGTTGCAAATTCTACCCTGAAGCCTCAGAGCTTCTAAGCATCTTGCTGCTCCGTCCATTGCTTCCATTTGAGCTAAGCGATCACCGAGAGATTGACCAGCTCCCATTGCTACTTCGTAATGCCTATTAGAGTCAAATTTAAAAGGATACCTTATTTTTCCAGTCATTAGCTTTCTGTTTGCTATTTACGATATGAGTATTTAAGTTCTTAATTAATTCAAGTAAGACAATAATAATGAGAGCTATCAAATAGATTTTACCTAAGCGCCTTCCCGTAATCACATTTTCTTCGGTAGACATCACCAGCTATCCTCATAGCGCGAGCATAGCAACCCTGATCACCAGCTACTGCTGCAAGACGCAGAGCTTCCTGAAAATTACGCATTCTTTGAAACCCTATCTAATAAGTGAAGAAAAGTTTTTTTTTTTAATGTAATACAATATGGGATTGCATGGATGGGATCTTTATTTACAAATACTATACTTACATTACAGTAGTCATGAGCATCCCCAAGTTCGCCTCTTGCCCGTAAAGCGGCGGCCATTTGCAAAAGAGCAGTGCGGTGGTGTCGTGTGTTGAGGTCAGTCGAGCGTGGACCGCGGCCGAGGTCACACGCACGAGCTGCGCAGGCCACCGCGCGTTCTGTATCACGAAGTCGACGCCATAGCTCTGATAGACCGACGTACACCTGAAACAATGAAATCATCGGTTGGTGATGACCATCTCCTTTAAGGATATATCTTACTTAGCGTTTTCTTTGTAATGATAATTGGATATATTGCAGATTTATTCTGACAAATGCAATCCACATAACAAATTCATTAAAAAATTATCACTAATGTAGCACCTTATTACCCTCGTATTGCAGGTCCAAGATTTGGAGAAAATGGAAAGAAAAAATAAAATGATATATAATTCTTATCAAAATACCTGTAACAGCAGCGTGTTATCATTTTGAGCTTGAGCTACCGCTAGCGCTTTTTGAAAGCCATCCATTGCTTTTGAAAACGCTCCAAGCTCCAAGCTTACAGCTGCTACGGTGAGGTGAACACATCCTGCAGTTGATCCTCCTCCACAATCGTTGTAAAGTGCATGGCGAGCGTATGATAGAGCTCTGGAACAAATGCCTTGTGTTTAAAACCAAATCTGTCTGAAATCTTGCATGAAAACTTTACTTTTGTTATTTATTGACAATTTGAAGGTAATTTTCATTTTATTTACAGAATATTCTAATTTGTAATGTTTATGGTCAATAATACTCGAATACCTGTCAAGACCACCAAGTGTTTGATGAGCGCGTGCGAGGTTGAGATAAGCTTCGGCACGCATCGGAGCTGAATCCAGTTCCTCTGATATGCCGAGTTGTCTATTCGCGAATTCCAGAGATTCTCTAAAAATAATACACAATACATTAAAAAATAATTTAACCGAATTTACTTTTGTTGTAATACGTTTTGATGCATACAAATTAAAATATTGGCATGTATTATTATTTATTGAGTTATATAGTTACTTCGTTGGTCTAATCTAACCTAAGGGCTGCAAATGTCCGCTAGTTTACGTTAAGTTTTTTAGCAAGAAATTCTTATTAACTGTCCGATTCCAAACAAATCCCTTGTCGCAGCAGCAGATAAAGCCGTTACTGGGCCTAGGGCCTACGTCTAACTAAACTTTACAATGGTGTTCAATCGCCATCCCATCAGATTATGAGGGTGACGGATAAAGTGTGCACCTCTATTCGTGCATCCACTTGTGCACTAAACTATTTCCTACGCAGTTGGCTAATCTCCATTGAGATTGGAGGGGTGTCCTAATCACCAAACTTTCTGTTCTGTACTGAATTTAACCGGTCGAGTATTATCAGGTGACGTGTTGTTTTAATGATATCTCATGACTCACTATAGCATACATTTTAGTGTCTTAAAAAATAATGAAGTCCTCATCTCCTGTTAAGAAGATTTTTTGCTGCACATGCAAACTTCCTTTAGCGCTGAGTACGAGATTAATTATGCATTTGATCACATAAAGGTGCTTGCCTGTATTTTCCAAAGTCCATGTAAGCTTGATAAAGATGTCCCAATAAGGCGAATTTGTCGCTCCTGTGACGTACTCCACGCAGTGCGGACAGCCATACCTTCACCGCCAGACGTTGTTCATTCTGACCGTACAGCCGGACCCCTCTTTCGATCTACAAAAATATTTACCGCTTTTATTCATAAATGTTTTTGAGAACTGAAATAGTGGAAATCATTATACGAATTATTTATAAAGACAGTATCATGTATAGAGTTTAGACATTTTAAAGTCGTTCTTTTTCTAATAGTCTTGATCTCGATATTAAAGCTGAGCATCAAGTTACACGTCTTGATACTTTAATATATAATAATTAATACAAACTGTAACTGTAAACTGATATTACACATATTATCTTGACAACATAAATTACCTATCAAACATATAACAGATTATATAGTACGATATTGAAGTCAGAAAATACTGCTTACCTTTCGTCTCGCAAGATATTGATCGAGACGAGATCGGCAGATGCGAAAACACTCGAGGACACCAGCTGACGGCCGGTGCGCTGGCCCAAACCGGGATCCCCATCGTATGGCCCCATTACGTACTTCAGTTGGATATTCTTCTGAGAATGGAAATACGTCTGAAAGTACGTAAAATAAAGTTGAACATAATAACATTCAGCAATAAGGTTGCGGATCCAGATCCCTTTTGCAATTATCGTCCCCACGCTGGGTATATAACCGTAGTGTACTACAGGTACATCGGATATAATATCTTAGTGCCAATGGCTATTGGCGCTGGCAACCACTTTCTATCAGGTATCTCTCATTTGCCAGTCTGCTCATCTATTATAAATAAAATAAAAAATTGCGACTAAAACAACGAAATATTTCGTCCGGGTTTCACTGTTTTCATTTCTTCCGGTTTTAAGTGTTTTAATCCAAAAATAATATCCCTTTTGTTAAAGGTCTACGTTAATTCTACGAAATGTTCAGAAATTGTTGAACTCGTAAACATATTTAACCATTTCTTCAATATTTATTAATGTGATGTTATTGTAACAATCAATTAATGTAGATTATGAATAATTTAAAGTATGTGTTAATTTATATTTTGTGTTAGTTAGTTCGTAATTATATAAAAACCATGTCACAACCTGGTGGATCGTCAAGATGGTGACGCGACGGATCAGGGGAGCTGAGCAGTCGCGTAGCCGACAGTTGGTGCGCCGGCACCCCGCTGAAAATATATCAAATCAAATTCCATTATTCAATATAGAAGCATTACACTCACTTATTCATCGTCAAATTAAACACTACCACCGTTTCGGTAAAGAAAATACCCTTATATAACAAGAACCGGCGAAAAAAACTCGGACGGATTAAAAAATAAATTAATATTAATACTAGAATTAGGTCTATTCAGTATTCTGATGTAAGTGATTCTATAATATTTTTCTAAGACTAAAGCAAAACCATTTTTCTTCTTTTAATTTCTAATTAAAAAAATTCTTCCATCCTCTATTTCATGATTAAGTTTATTTATTTATTCATTTATAATATAAAACTGTATATATATCATTACAGGACATGATTGTCCTAATTCGATATTACAGCACGTTTAATAACAATATTTAAAATAAGTCTCTACGTTATATATGATACAGTCCAAGTGGCTGGTGTAGTTGTGAGTTCACTCAGGCTGCAACAAAACAAATCCACCCTGTCGGCTATGACGTTGAGGGTACGTAACGTGCGAAAGTTATTTATTAGAACAATTATTTATTAATTGTAACTTTATGTTTCCATTGGAACTATTTACGAATTTTATTCCCTATTAATTCACTAACTCATTCACACAAAAAAAATACCAAATGTTTGAAAGAGACATACCCGAGGAAGTCGCGCGACTCGATTGAGTCCCATGACATGTTCCGCGGGTGTAAGCGGCAGCGTCACCTGGCATGGGCTGGATGCATCGCGTCCTCTTGCTCGCCCACCACGGGAACTTCCTAAGATAGATAAAGACGGAAGATTAGGTAAATGCTTTGAAAAAGCCAGAGAAAAATCCTGTACTCGTTTTTGGTAAAATTTCATGGAACTTTTTTTTCATTTCTTTGAGATGTTTTTGATGGTGTGTCACCAACATATAAACTAAAAGCTATATATATATATATATCATGCTAACTCTAAAAGCCTATCAGCTTCTATATACCAATAGGTTAGATTTCGCTGCTCAGGATTGGTGGCAGATTTTCATCCAAACAATATTTACTCGAGATATACATAGATCCAGCAAGGTTTATCTGGATTTGAACCAGTAACAGCCTATAAATATCCCACTCCTGGGCTGAGGCATCTTCTGTTCGATAAGAAGGGTAGGAGCTTATTTCATCACGTTGTTCCGGATTGGTGTATATCCACAGTGGCAGAATTTCAACCGAAAGGTGACAGAACAGAGACAGAACCGATGTTTAACTACACCGCCCAGCAGGAGAAGTATTGTAATCACAAATTAAGGACATGAACATTCAGTACTGCTTTGTACTCATAGTCAAAATGTCACAGCCCGTCATAGCTACATAGGGTTCCATTGAAATATTTATAGTTTTAAATTAATAGCTTAAATAGGATATAGGCAATTTGTTTAGTTTTAATAATTTTTTGTAAGATTTTTATACTTTTTTTTAAAATAGTGCCGTGTTTTTTTCTTTGATTTGAACCAGTAATTTTCGGTCAAGATTCTCGTGTTCTAACCCCTGGATCATCCCACTAAATTATACTTACTCAATTCAAACAGCGTTGTAAAAATAAATACATTCCATATTCATTTTAAAACTGTCACCGTCCATTGTTCAAGGTTGCATTATCTGTGGAATAAAAGAAAAATATTGCAAACATTTTTATCCAATTAATCTTTTGTTACAAGTCTTCTAAAATGTTTTCCCAAATTTCTGAACTGGAGTATAGTAAATTTCATGAAATATTTATCAAAATGTGTAGTTTACTAGTGACCGTTTGAAGCTTCGACTGCATTTGAAGGCTGGTGCATAACCGCTTCTGTATAACTTACTCCAATGGAAGTAGGGAAAAAGATAAACAAACCTTAGATTTATGTATTTCATGCGATTTGCTAAAAACACAGCGATATTGTGCACTACTAAAAGTTTATGATTAATATATCTTTATTTATAATATTGCACTTAACTACTTATTTACACTTTAATTTTACTTTCAAATATCGGAATTTTCAAAACAGTTTCGTCGACGTTCAAAACGCCTTTTTATCGCAAATCCATAGTGAATATCATAGATTAAACAAGCTCTCGACCAATGATATCGCGTCAATTTGCTGTCAATTGTTTATTTGGCTTTCTCCCTGTTATGGTTTGAATAAATTATATACCTATTACACGTACACACTATTTCAATATTATCCGTTTAGTATTTAAGACATGAAATAGTAACAAACAAACTCATTTATAAAAATTACAAACAATTCAATTGTCAATTTAGAAGCTACTTTTAGTTCAGAGTGTAGATTTAGTAGGGCTTTGTGCAAGACCACAAGTGCAGTGCCGTCTGAATAGATACCACCCAATTATTAGCTATTCAAACGCCAAACAGCAATTTTAATATCGTTGTGTTTCGGTTTGAAGGATGAGTAAGCCCTTTTCACTAAAGGCATAAGGGTCATAACATCTTAGATCTCAAGGTTAGTATTTAGGATGCCTACAAACAAGAGACGAAGAGAAAATTTATTTTTCTTACATGAGTTTTATATATATTTATACATAAGTTTAACTTAATTATGCTTGCCAAGATTTGAATAAGCGTCTTTAGGTTAATGGCCACGCATTATCAAGTGAACTATTTTAGCTTCTTTTATACTAACTCATTAGTAGAATGGGTGCCACATTTATTGTTTAATTTCAAATATAATTACGACGATTTGAGAAGGGAGGGTTTTTGTTCTTGTTTGTGTTTGCTAAGTGGTTGAAATTCGATTCAAAATTCAATAATTTTGTAAATTTTAATATATTTTTCATTTTTCAACTTAATTTTTTTTAAATAGCAGGCTAAAGCTTTACGATATCTGCCAAAAATGATTTTCCATTAATGAACGACAAAAAATGACTATTTTCTGACAAGCAGAGGAGAGTTACGTGCAAAGAGATTCTGTAAGAATTAATCGTATATCATTTGTGAAACGTTGTAAACCGACTTAAGGTGATATCCTATTTTGATCCTTATATCTAATCAATTTTATAATATATTCTAGTTAATGTCACATATCCAATTCTGACATTTCAAGCTCGTGTTCCGCGATGAGTTTCGAATTTCTTAAGCCGTTAAAAGTATCTCATTCAGTATTCAATAGTATCTCAGACGTTCTATTACTTGTGCCTGTAATAACACTAACTCACCTACAAACCAGACCATATATACGTATAGTACATAGTATTACTGTCTGTCGGTAGATAAATTGAGCAGTGCACTTGGACCGAGAGAGGCTTGCACACGCTCGTCCACTAATAAATATTAATATATAAATTTATTGCTTAAATATATCAATAAAAATCTAACATTCATAAAAAAATACTGAGGTGTTATTTTCGAACCGGTGGTAGTTTGACACCTATTCCATAAGTGTACGCAGCTAGACATTAGCATTTAGACATTGGCGCTGAGATATGACTATTCATGGGATCATCATATTTGTGCGTCATCAACTTGGGGCACTAAAATGTTACGTCCCTTGTGCATGTAGATACATTGCCGCACTCAACTTCATATAACTCTTTGGCCGTAGATTGTGTTATGAGTAGGTCGTTCCTACACAGGTTAGATGGTACAGAATCCTACCTACCGTCAAGTAAACTTTCTCGCTCAATAAACCGTATTTGTTAATATTATTGTTAAACAATCCGATTTTTACGATATTGCTGGAATAAAATTATCGACAAGTTCGGAAATATTAGTCGCTATTATAACAGAGCATCTATTTTACATACATTAGCAGCGTGTAAATTTCCCACTGCTGGGCTAAGGCCTTCTCTCCCTTTGATGAGAAGGTTTGGAACATTTTCCACCAAGCTGCTCCAATGCGGGTTGGTGGAATACACATGTGGCAGAATTTCGTTGAAATTAGACACATGCAGGTTTCCTCACGGTGTTTTCTTTCACCGCCGAGCACGAGATGAATTATAAACAAAAATTAAGCACATGAAAATTCAGTGGTGCCTACCTGGGTTTGAACCCGAAATCTATCAGGATTCGTTAATAATAATTAAAATTTTAAGCTCTTATTAGCATTTTTGAATCAACATTTTACAGTTTAAAATTAGATGTTAAGAGTTTGTGAGATTAAATTTTAAATTTGTCAGTGGATTTAAATTCGAAATATAAAATTGACGTCGATAATCGTACGAATTAATTTCATACATTTAACAATCGTATTTACCGTTTTTCAAATTTGCGTACCATTATTTTGAATCGTTTTCAGATCGATCTTTGCCTTACGAATAAATTAAAAAAGTTAGATATTTTAAGCTGTATACGATGTACCCTTCATATGTCGTACGAAAAATTTGTATTTTTTATAAAAAAAAAAATATTTAAAAAAAAGCTAGTGAAATGTCATTATTATCAGGTGTGAGTGTAATTGTTTATTAATAGAAAATAATATTTAATGAAATAGACCCCGTCTGTCCGCATGACCTAGGTCACCCATGTATCTACTGGGTAAATGTCATTTGAGAAAATTAGGTCAGCGCACCTTCGATTTTTAAATCTAATCATATAAGAAAATCACGCCACGCCACATAAAAAATTAATAAAATACTATGTATTAAAATATTATTCCTAATAAAAATAATAAAATTAAAAAACAATAAAATATCATCGCAATCTGTATTTGTTAATTTTAAATGAGATAGAATGATTTTTTCTAAATATAAGACTAGAAATACATTGACATGTTTGGTGTGCAATAATTTAAAAATAGAATTGATAGATTAAAAAGGTTACGAAAAATCGTTACTTACTTCTCGTCCAGGGAAAGGAGGTTGTACATGTATTTTATTCACAGAAACATTTGCTTTTATAATAACACTCTACAATATGATATTATGAAGGTATATACGTGTTTAATTGATTTGTTTTTCACAAGTTTATTGTTAATTTTATGGCACAAGTGTCCTTGCTCGCTGATCACACCCCGGCTGCTGTTGTGTGGAGGAACGGGGAAATCTATAGAGTATGCATTCAATGTTTTTCTTTATGTCAAATATTTAATTTCAGAATCAATTTTATTTTTAATACGAACTTAATTTAAGTAATTAAGCGTTTATTATTATTGGAAATATATTAAAATGTCGACAAGTTTGGTCCAATAAACTTTCTTTCGGTCATATTTTGATTGACTGATTGGTTTTTACGAGTTGAAAAACAGATTAAACTACTTTTTAAAAATATAAATATGTATTTGCAATAAAATATATAAGGTTAATTATAATTTTATAACTTCGATAAGTTTAAAAACTTTACCTTTAAATTAATGTATTTATTCAAACAAGTAAAGCAGTTCACTGTTGAAAGGTAATAAAAGCAGCTCTATATAATTCTTTGTTCTTACTCAGCATCCCTCCATCTCGTTTCGAGTTATAACTGCGCATGCGTTAAAATCCAAATCGACACCCATTCCGTTTTCCAGCAACATCAAAATAAAACGGTGTCTGTCACAAGCACATGATATTTTTACACGTTCGGACACAGAAAACGACACAGTTTTTAATTGTCAAGCTATATAGTTGGAATGTTTATTTCTTGTTAACTGCAGAACTTCATCATTATTGCCACAATTGTATATTATCTTAAATAATATATTACATAATAGGAAAAAATCTGGTAGGAATATGTTTAATTTTAATAATAAACTTAACAATTGTCTATGGTGTTATCTTAATATCTATGAAAATATATCTGTACTTTTGACAGTACGCCAGAAGGCTGTATATTAGTATGGTCTATGCCAGATGCCCAATTAAACTTACTATAATTATTAACTTGGTGATAACCTGTGCAAGCCAGTGTGGGTATCAACCACTTATCACAAATTCTACCTTCAAACAGCAATACTTGCAAGTGTTCTGATGTAAAGGGTTAAGAGTTACACTCGCTTACAGTGTAACTACAGCGACAAAGGACATAACATCTTAATTCCCAAGGTTGGTTAAGACTGTATTAAGCTACACAAGTTAAATCAACAGTTTCGAAACAACAGTATATGGAAAACTAACACTACGAGGTCTAAGTTGGCCGGATTAAAGTTAGACTTTGAGACATTCATTTATGTAAAACAACAAACAACAAACTACATATTGTAATAAATTCAAAAGTGAGTTTGTGCGTTACGATAGTTTTAACCAGCCCATCGATCATGACTTTGTGCATATACCAAGAGGCAGTGAAGAAATCAACACCAGCGTTGCCCCTGGGCACTGTAAAAAAATGCTGCCCCATTTTTTGCAGTTTAAATTGCACCAATTGGATAAAGTCTAGATACAAAATTATGAAATAAATAAAATTATTCAATCCTAGCAGAAAATTTAATATATTGTTAGATGACAACACTGTACCCACAGCACCATCGATAGTTCTGCAACACTGGTGTCTACTCACGATCCGAAAAAACTCTTCGTATTCATAGTGCTGGTTCTGGTTGACACTTGTTGCGACTACATACTAAACACAACATTTTAAGTGTCAACATAAAATTTTGATGGTAGAGACCCTATATATATTGGGGTGAACCAAACGTTAGCGTGATTCAGATTATTTTCATACTTAAGTATTCACTTATTTTTTTACAGGTATGGATATTAATTTAAATCTATTAAATAAGGTATGAATAAAACAGTTCAGCACCTAGTTACGGCTACCCTACGTATTTAATTCAGGCTAAGCTGAAACGGATGAGCCCGAAATTGTATCGAGTCTTGTATCATTCATGAATCGTCTCCAAATCGGCTAACACGTCTACTATTAAACAGTTTAGTTTATAAATTTGGTTTTAAAAAGTTATTTTTGCGATCCGAAATCAAGAATTCATTTTTTACTATATGTCGACAAAATTCCCTTTTTGTTTGCTCAGATTTTACGAGCTTTGTTAAGTGTATCATAAATAATTAAAATATATATTTCGTAACATGCAAATATATATAAAATAATTTCCTCTAATCTTCAGTTATGATTCGACACTAACACGAGTATCTTTCATTTGGTATATCTTATATTAGCACTCAAACTGACTTGCGATCACTTGTGACTGACGTATAAATAATGCAACTTGTCAGATTTAGTGCCCGCTTTTGTTTCTATATCAGGAACTCGTGACTAAATTTTAACCGGTCAATTTAGGTTGCTAGAGTTTTGATACTATCTTAATAAGACAGATTATAATATAGAATAATATTTTTCGATTTCGTATCGTATTTTGCGAATTGAGTTCGACAATGAATATTGAATAGAGTAATAGTAACGTTCAAATATTTAAGAAATATCAACATGTGTTAAATATTGTCTGTGTCTGAAAATGTAAGTATCTAAAAGACAAAAAAAAAAGAAAAAAAAAATGTTTTCGAATCCTCGTGACTGAGCGGGAACTTTCATAAAGTTGGTTCCGAGAACTGAAACTTGGTATAGTCAAGCTCATTTTCTGGGTCAATATTACATCTTTATTCCAGGAATTGAACAGGTTTCCGAATATATCTACAAAAATATAGTTATAAATCAACACCACAAGTTGTTACATAAAAAAAATAAAAAAACGTAAAAGTGACGTTAAAAATCGAACTCGAAAACGAGACACGATAAAATATCCCGAAGCTTTCAACGCAACAAATTCAAAGGAAAAATATTGCCCGCATCAATTTCAATCCAAACACTAATAAATTGGCATCTCTCAACGACGTACTCGCACACAGCTAGACAGTTTATTAATAGCGAACATATTTTGTAAATCTCGACTTAAGATTCACCCTCTGAATTCAGTCCGTCGTGTGTCGCGATGCGCGGCGCGCGGGAAATTTAAAAAAAAAACTGTCAGTGTCAAAATGAGTTACAGTTCTATATACGATAATAACTACGAAAAATATAACTACGAAAAAGTGGCGAATAAAAATGATTGTTGTGATAAAGAATCGATTAATAGTCAGAGTGTCGAGTTGAAAGAGGAAGATCACATCCAGCACGTGCTGGGACCGAGTAGGAGGTGTTTGGTCTGGGCTTGTAAGGCTTGCAAGCGAAAAACAGCGGCTGTTGATCGGCGAAAAGCGGCGACGCTACGCGAACGACGGAGGTTACGGAAAGTAGGTTCTATTTGACAGTTTAAAACGGTTTTCTTGTTTGAATATCATATCATATTTGGTAAGACTGAAGTATTAGTAACGTTTGAAGTTAAGTTATAGCTGCTTATGTTTTTTATACTTATCTTTTAAATATTTTCATGATTTTATTTAATTAAACGCGTGTGAAGACGGTGTAACTTAAGAACTTTACTTATACGTTACGTCTAAATCAAATCAAATGTATTTTATTCAAGTAAACTTTACAATAAAGTGTTTTTGAATCGTTAATCTTTAAATTCAACCACCGTTTCGAAAAGATGCGTATCGAGTAGAAACGGAAAGAAACTCGCATAGCTGCTCTTTTCAAATAAACAGATTTATGTAACCAGAGCCTAAATCCAGACGTCTTCTCTAAAAAGTCTTATTTTCATGAATAAGATTTATTGATTAAAATTTGGTCTTAATAAATTGATTATATTTTTTGGTATCTTATGATATATGCGTATACCATTGCCCAAAAAACGCTCTCTGGACCGAATGTAAATATATAAAATGGCTATTTTAACACTTCTTTTGTCAAAATTGTACCAAATAATATTTTGAATTATTTGGTGGTAGGGCTTTGTGCAAGCATCTATGCGCTGGTAAACACTCATCACATATTCTAACGCCAAACAACAGTACTCAGTATTGTTGTGTTCCGGTTTGAAGGGCGATTGACTGTGACTACAGGCACAAGTGACATAAAATCTTAGTTGCCAAGGTTGCTGGTCGTTTTTGTATTGAATGGTTAATATTTCTAACGGCGTCAATGTGTATGGATATTAGTTATCACTTACTATCTGGTAAATTTTCTTAAGTAATAGTGATGACATTTAATTTTGCATAACCTAAACTAAAAGGTATGTCTCGTAGTTCCTACATTTGAAAGCCAATTTCAAAAGTATTATGAACATTATCGATTATTTAAATCGAGTAACCGCTGAAGTCCCATTGATACCAAAAGGCCGTTTTCGTCCTAACAAGGTACGGAATATATACCATAACACATTCCATTCTGTAAAATTATTTATCATCCAACCCAAAATCTAGTATGAGTTGGTAAATAAAGTTACAGAGTACAAATGTATCAAGAACGAAATCTGGCATTCCACACGATATGGAATATAGATCAAATAAAACGAATATCTTACATACAAACTTTTGCTTGCAATTAAGTGGGAACTTACTGCCAAAAACTTAAAAATCTTTATTCAATTTACCTACTTATTGATTGTCAAGAAAAAACCTACCACCGGTTCGGATATATCTCCATCTAATGTCACACACACATTTGCCTTTGGTGTATATTCTTGTTATCTGGAGTTTGTTCGTGTGATTTGCTTGCATCACAATCAAAATTTCAGAACAATTTTCATTTGTCCTCTATCTTGTGTCAATTTTCGTCTTGTGTTGTTGTCGTATGATCTTAGTTGGATTGAAGATTGCTTGCCTGGTCTGGATGGTATTAAGTCAGCTCAATGATCAATGGATCACCATTTTAAGTTTGTCAGTCCAGAAACTCTTGGGTAGTCACCGTATTGTTAAGTTTTAGATCGTTTTAATGATCCAAGTATAAAACAATATGAATATTGGTCATAGCGCGGGGCAGTATTTAATACAAGTAAATAGGAATTTCAGGTTCGAAGACATATCTTTGACAATACCCACTTGTCAACGTTGGTTCCATATACTAGTGCGAAGTTTTAATCTTTGCCTTCATACTAACTAATAGACATTAGAACTAAAAATTTAGGAAAAAAGCCAAATAAACAACATTTGACAGCAAATTGATGCGATATCATTGGTCGAGAGCTTGATTAATCTATGATATTCACTATGGATTTTCAAAATAATGGCGTTTTGAACGTCGACGAAACTGCTAACAGAATTTTGGAAGTAAAATTAAAGTGGAAATAATTGGTTAAGTATTTTAAATAAAGATATATTAATCATAAACTCTTAATAGTGCACAATATAGCTGAGTTATAAGCAAATCGCATGAAATAGGAAAATCTAAGCTTTGTTTATCTTTTTTCCTACTTCCATTGGAAAAAGGCTATACGAACATTAGGATGTACGAAGTGTTTCAACGACTTAAAAAATAGAGGGACTCCGTAATTTATCAAGCAATTTGCAAAATGCTTATTTTATTTTGGGTATAATTCCTATTCGGTCAAATTTAAATTTGGAATCTAATGGTGAAAAATAATCTAGATATTTAACATGTACTTTTTTTGGGGATCACGTTTAATTTAAAATTGATTATCTTAGAGTATCACTTGTAGTCGGTTTCTTTTTTGTTAAAATTTAATATTATTTTTTAATAATTTTTCGTAACGGAGAGTCCGTTTTGTCCGTGTTTTCGCGCTATTTTCGATAATATTTTCTTGATCGAAGTTCTAATTCTTGTATTATATTCACGAATCACGAATTCACGAGTTTTTGTCGCCACGTTTAGTTCTCATAACTCACAACTAATACACATCAAATAGTATTACTATTCTCATTTAGGTTACCTGTTTATGTGACAGCCGTGGATTGTTTACTATATGTAATATATGTTGTATTATATATTATAGTATTCCTTGTGCCTATAATTACACTATACCCTGTTCAAGTTAGCTTGACTTGTTTATCTTTTTGACAGACGGACTAGTGATGGGAAACAGAAAATATAACATATATAACAGTCGATGGAACGATGGAATGCGTAATTCAAATATGAATTAAATATATTTTTTTACCTTATTTTTCTAAAAAGAGTTATATCAGCTAAAGAGACCCCAACTAAAAGGACCCCCGTTCGTAACAATGACTTTAATAATTAATTTATGTAATCGATATTTGTAGCTGCCTGTCCTTCGTGTCCCTACCGTCCGACCGATGTAACATTATACAAGCGTCTATTATTTTCAGTGTTTCTATTTAAATTTTACTTAGAAGCACTAAAAAATCTTAAAATTTTCGGATAACGCTTGAATATTTAGGAATTTTGTATTTATATATATATTTTTACAATTTTTAAAATCAATAAATTAAGAAAATAATATGTTCGTCATTGCAAAGTTATGTCGATCAGAAAAAAATATATCTGTCAAAAAGATCAAGCTAACTTGTACAGGGTATAGCTTACTTATTTTCAAACTTGATATGATAACAATCTATACGAATATTATAGAGAGGTAAAATTTGTTTGTATGTAAGGGATAATTCGGAACTAATGATTTAATTCTAAAAATGTTTTTACTGGTAGGAAGATACACTATTTCTGAGTGTACATTATATGTATATCATTAGTTTTCTTTCTTGAAAACTAAAAAACAAAACCACCCCCTGTTTTAGTCCAAAAATGCGGTTGTTTTCTAAAGATGCATTATTAGTGCACCTCCACACCATTTATAGAGCATACATTTAAAATTTCAAGTATTGAAACCCTTGTTTTACCCCCTTAATTACACCCTATAAGGAACCTACCTGCCAAACTTTTTTTTTTATTTATATCCTAAACTTCTCTAAGGAAAAAATGTGTTTGTTAATGATCGGAACTCTAGATCTACTGAACCGGTTTTGATAATATTTTCAACATTAGGAAGTTTATTTATCCAGAAGCGACATGGGATATATTTTATTTTAATAATACATTTAGCTTGTCATAATGGTATTTGTGAAGTTCAAACTGAATACTATTACAATAGTATTAACTGAGTTTTTTATGAGGAAAATAACTGGTCCTTTTTCAAAATGATATTTTATAATAGTCATGATTAAGTTTATGTTAAAAAATTTAGATAATACTATGAAGAAATATAGAAATATACAGAAGCGATTTCTCTACTAGATAATTATATAAATTAATATTATATATATATAAAGTACATATAGAAAAGAATTATTAACATTATAACGGTAGGATCTTAAACATATATATGAAAATTAAAAATAGTTACTGTATAAATCATGGCTGCGTGAAACAGAAGCAAGGATGCTATCAGCAGTTCTCCGTTAAATCGCAATAAAGTTCAGTTTGTATTCTGTTCAAAAATTCGAACAGAATGTTCAAAAATTCGTAAAGAAAACAACTCTAAATGCTCTATTTTAGAAATTAAATTTATAACAGAGATGTAATGGAGCTCCCTAAACGCAATCGAAACTATCGGATATCCGAATAAAAAACTATCCGCAACCGTAACCAAATCCGATGAAAAAAAGTTTATTATAATTTTGCATGGTAATTCCAAATAATAGCCTACGGATAAAGTAAATTCGTTACCTAGTAATATTCTCTTTTACAATTTCTAAATAATTTAAAATCATATTAGTAATTAAAGTTATTGTAATTGGTTAATCCGAAATATTTTCGTATCCGTAACCGTTTCTGAAACTGGTACAATATCATTCATATATCCCTATCCATATTCAGATTCGAAATTACATTCCATTAATATCCTGATTTATCTGTTGGAAGTCTTATTCCAATGTAATATAACTTAAGACGTGATACTATAAAATAACTAAACACCATCAAGTATTAGGTAGCAATGTCAATTTTATATTGATTAATTCTAATAAACTACCGTGGTGCAAAAAAATATAAACTTATCCAATACGGTAAGATGTTCAATTTGCAATGGGTTCTATTGGTCCACACGTTGGTCTAAAATAAAAGAAGCAGACAGATTTGCAATCTGCATATACTCGTGACCACGTCGGGAAATCCATAACATTGTGATTTTTAAGAAATTTTCTGGCTCGGACAAACACTCTATAGAACCAACTTTCGCTGGCGATATTTCCGAACCGATATGATTTCGAAACCGTCAAGGAAACAGCCTGCACGCACGCTCCTACTGCTAAGGTAAGCAACCTACTGTTAAGGTAGTAACTTTACACCGGATGAGTGTCTTGTCAGTTTGCCGCGTTTTTCATAAAGAAAATAGCCACTATAAGGGGCAGAGAAATTTTTATTCTTCCCAACTATTCAGATGTTCTAAATTTAAATGACACATTCATTTGGTGCGTTATATACAAATGATAAGAGTATTTTTTTATAATGCGCGCGCATGTCTATTCATTGTTTCTAGGCAATTAAAGAATATTTTTTATTACGCCGAAGAAGAATTCCTCACGTATATATTTTTTTGTAAAATATTATAATAGTAGAAACTCTAATAAAATTTAAACGCGCGTTTAATTCTCAAATCGTCTCAGACGTTTATAGAAACTTATAAATAAGTTGTCGCATCACGTCCCCGGGATTACGGGATTATGGGAAATTCCGGTACGTGGCCGATACCGCGTGCCGGGATTAGTGTGTTCAAATAAATTGTCAAATCAGCATTAACCCTATCGTGGGATTAGGTTTGGGCGTTGTTTTTCGGTCGCCATTTTATTTTAATATAGTCGTTTAGAAATATTATTATTAAAACATTTTATTTTATAGACGGTAGGGCTTTGTGCAAGCCCGCCTGGGTAGGTACCACCCACTCATCGGATATTCTACCGCTAAACAGCAGTACTCAATATTGTTGTGTTCCGGTTTGAAGGGTGAGTAAGCCATTGTAACTACAGGCACAAGGGACATAACATCTTAGTTTCCAAGGTTGGTGGCGCATTGGCGAAGTAAGGAGTGATTAATATTTCTTACAGCGCCATTATCTATGGGCGACGGTGACCACTTACCATCAGGCGGCCCATTTGCTCGTCCCCCAACATATATCATATAAAAAAACCTGATAGTGTTTATTATTTTGTTTTAATTATAAGCTGCCGTTCTTTGCACGGTTACAAAAGGATCAATAGTAAAAGTTTACCAAGGTTCCGTACCCAAAGGGTAAAACGGGACCCTAATAAACGCTTCATAATTCAATAGTACCAAAAATTGTATTTCAATAAATATAGTTTGATATGTATTTGAAGTAATTCACTTGGTGTCAGAGCTTTGTGCAAGCCGGTCTAGGTTAGTTCCATATATTCAACCGCCAAACACCATTAGCCTTAGTATGGTTTTGTTTCGGTTTAAAAGGTGTGTTACCCAGTATAACTACATACACAAAGGACTTAACAACTTGGTACCTAGTTTGATGGCACATTGGCGGCTTAAGGAACTGTTTATATTTCTTTACGCATTACTAAGTTCAATATGATATAAGTAGTTAAGTGTAAAAGTTTTGTATTATAAATATATATATATTAATCATAAACTCCTAGTAAGTATATCATAGTAGTATATAAGCCGAGATGGCCCAGTGGTTAGAACGCGTGCATCTTAACCGATGATTTCGGGTTCAAACCCAGGCAGGCACCACTGAACTTTCATGTGCTTAATTTGTGTTTATAATTCATCTCGTGCTCGGCGGCGAAGGAAAACATCGTGAGGAAACCTGCATGTGTCTAATTTCAACGAAATTCTGCTACATGTGTATTCCGCCAACCCGCATTGGAGCGGCGTGGTGGAATATGCTCCAAAAACCTTTTCTTCAAAGGGAGAGGAGGCCTTTAGCCCAGCAGTGGGAAATTTACAGGCTGCTAATGCTAAAAAAACTCCTAGTAGTGCACAATATTGCTGAGTTATTAGCAAATCGCATTAAATATGTAAATCGATGCTTTGTTTATCTTGTTTCCTTCCATTGGAGCCTATGGGTACATGTGTCTATAACCATAATGTTATGTGTAACATATTAAAGACATTTCATTTCTTTTTTTAATAATATCTTTAGTTTCCTGTTTTAAATCTCCTTCCTCTTAAAAAAAAAACTTTTTTTAGTACTTTTGTGGATTGGTACATTTTTAAAAACACCATCGAATTGTAATATAATCTTTAAATATACGACACGTTCACGAAATTATAATTAAATATTCAATAAAAAATTAATAGCATATATTGCTTGGCAAAAGCATGATCCTACTTAAATGCTCGGTCGGTTAATAAGCTAGCTCCGAATGTAATTTGACGTGACAGCTCCCTTTCACGTGACAACGACCGTTTAAAGTGCTATTAGGCGGAGTGACAGCTCACAGTTAGCCCTTCAACAGATAAAATTAATATATTTTTAAATGGCGTACGCAGATCGAACTAAAATTTATAATCTGTATTGTGTTTTTACTCAGTGGTTGTAGGGTTTTGTGCAAGCCCGTCTGGTACGTCGGTCGGAGATACCTGTCTATAAAACAAAAGCCGACGTCAGTGTGTTAATTACCATATTATAAATTATATTATTCAAACTTTACTTTGTAGTAGTGTAGAAAAGAGGATACGTAATTTTTTATTGTATATGTTCGCCCGGGTTTACACAGATACAATAAGGGTGTATATACAACTTTTAGATAAAAAACAAACATAAAAATATATTATACCTCCGTGGTCGAGTAGTGTGTACACCGGTTTTCATGGGTGCGCTACTCTGAGGTCCCGGGTTCGATTCCCGGCCGAGTCGATGTAGAAAAAAGTTCATTAGTGTTCTATGTTGTCTTGGGTCTGAGTGTATGTGGTACCGTCGTTACTTCTGATTTTCCATAACACAAGTGCTTTAGCTGCTTACATTGTGATCAGAGTAATGTATGCGATGTTGTCCAATATTTATTATTATTATTTATTTATTATTGCTTTTTCCGATTTGAATTCTCGGTTTTTATCCACTGTAATATGCATGTATTATACATATAAACCTTTCTCTTGAATTGATATAATTATTCATGAAAACCGCATTAAAATCCGTTGCGTAGCTTAAAAGATCTAAGCGTACAGACGACGGGAAGCGTCTTTGTTTTATACTATCTAGAGATAGAGTTCTCTATAAATATTTTAAGATAAAGTCGCCTTACGCCGGTGTCTGTATGTACGCTAACTAGTTCTTAAACACTCAACAAATTTTAATGCTGTTTAAACTAATACAAAGAACGATAAAAAAGGAAAGTAATGTAAATAATCTTTATATCCTTGGATTGAGAACAGTAACATCAATTTTAATGAAACTAAATTAATTCTGCGGCTTCGGTCTGGGCACATCCCATGCAATACGTTTGCATTTCTGATGCGGAAAAAAACATCTCCGAACTGCACAACTTGTAATGTACGTGATGATCTTTTGTACGTATTGATGGAATGTGCTCAGAACGAATCAGTTAGAACTACACTTAATTTAGATATAAAGTCTGTTGGACAATGCAATGTCATTCTGGCAGATCCAACGTCAAATCTCGCAAAAATGTTGTCCAAATTAAGTCATAGACCTGTGATTAATTAAGATAGTTTTAAGTTTAAAATATATTATTTTTGTATCCTCCTAAGAATCCTCAACCAGGGCGGCATGTTCGCTTATGCAAAAACGCCCTTGCCCTTTAATTTTGTTTACGTTATTCATTTTGTTTTTTTACACAGCCGTTCCACCGCTCTCTAACCGGCCACTAACTATTTTCCGCTATCTAAAATTAATTATTTGCTAAATTGTAACAATTTAGTAAATTGCAATCAAGAATCCTCTTTAATTTTCTGCACATCTACGACGTGGAACCAGCTTTCGCCGGCGGGTATTCCGAACCGATACGACTTGGGAACGTTCAAGAAAAGAGTATACTCATTCCTTAAAGGCCGGCAACGCAACTGCAAGGCCCCCGGTGTTGCAGATGTCCATGGGCGGTGGTGGTCACTTTCCATCAAATAAGTATGTAATAACATAAAAAAAAGCTTTATAAATTTCTTGCGTGTAAGACCGCAGGTTTAGGTAGTAAACAATAAAAGCTGAAAATGTTTTCGGATAATGAAATGACAAAATCTATTTCTGTCGAAATAAGTGTTTTAACTTAACAACAATTTAAGCGTCAACTATATTTAGCTTATAACAATCCGGATGAAGTTGTCCCCAGAGTGTTGGGGCATTTTGAAGAGATTTAAAGTGCTCTAATGCAGTGTTGCCATTAGACGGATACTTAATTTTAACCAGATTTGTTGGAAACGAGTTGTGTGTTTATAATTAAATGTAAATTTGTTTTTTTAAATATATTTTCTCGTGTGACAAATATCTCCTACACTAATATTATAAAGAGAAAAAATTGTTCGTTTGTATGTTGGGAGTGATCTCGGGATATAATGATCTAATTCCAAATTTTTTTCATTGGTAGAATGTGACATTTTTTTTGTTATATATATATATATATTGGAGTAAATTATTTTTAAATAATAAAATTTCCTTTATTCAAAAAACATCGCCCATGTAAAGCGGGAGCAGGTTTCTAGTATTCTACAAATATATCGTTGTATAAAAGGTCATTTTACAAATAACATTCTGTAGATCTACTGAATGTTTAATTTATTAAAAAATATATAAAATAATGACCAAAATTTACTACTGTTAAGAGTGTGTCATATTAGTAAAAGTAAAATTGTCTATGTATAAATCTCATTGTCTTTGATTAGTGTATAATTGACAGTGCACCGGAAGGCCCTTAGAGGACTCTTCAGTAATAATCAGTAGGTATACACTTAATGTGAATAGTAAACAAAATAAGGACTCAATAATGATAATTATACAATTACATTTATTTAATACCCTTTGAATTACAATAAAACATAATAATATTTGTGTGTGTGTGACTTGCTGGTGATGAGAGCAATTGTGGGGATTCCCCACAAAAAAAGGTACCCGCCGTCTCTTTGTGGGATGTCGCAGGATCGCTTACCCACCATGACTCTCCGACTATCGGCATACCTCGGCGTCGGCCTGTAACTCGTAGAAGAAAACCCGAGGTACTGATATCCCCTGGCCCCAGCGACATCACAACAGGGAAAAAGGAGCGCATAAATCCGACTTCTTCTACCCGGAAGACGTATAACTTACATAATCTTGGTTAAACCCAAAATAAATATACTTTTACCAAAATATTAACCAGAATTACAAACAATATTAATATCAAAATACAAATTAATAATATATATATATGTATAATATATATTTAAATAAGAATTATTAACATTAAGTTCTTAATACAAATATGAATTAAAATTAATTACTGTATAAATCTTGACCGCGTGGAATGGTGGCAAGAATGCTAGCAGCATTTCCCCGTTGAATCGCAATTCCGATCCTCTGGGCAAAAAACGAAACTTCTGTCACCAGTGGAGGCAATAAGGCGAGCTGTTATACTTTTGATGAAGCTTTTTGCACTACTACTCCAAAGGCCAAGTGTTTCAACAGCAAATGGGTGAAAAAAATATAAATTAATTAATATGCGACATTTGAAAACGAAAATAGTTTAACCAATAAAAACACGAATATACGGCTGACATTTTAATACATAAATACACACGCACGCCCCTCGAAGCGAAACATTTATTTTTATTTATACCAATGTTGTGTCTTTTCGTAAATGCCATTAAATATTATGATAGTTCCCCATAAATCTGTCCGGTTAACGTCAAATAATTTATTGATTGGGGTGGATTTATGTTACGTAATGTATTTTATAGTTGTAACGATTAAATTTACGAAATGTAAAAATTGTAACGATTAAGAGAAATAATGAAAACGAAACAAAAAAACCCATTAGAAAAACATTAACCGATATTTGGACGGTGTTTAGGGAACCTATGACATCGGTTTTCTTTTGAATTTATTTAGTTTTTCTGGTATTTCTTGGATACTAGGACAACCATTCACTTTGTGTTAGGGCTTCGTGCAAGTCCGTCTGAGTAAGTATTATATAAACAGTAAAAGTCATTATTGTTCTGAAGAGTTACTGAATCAGTATAACTACAGGCACAAGGGATACAACATCTTAGTTCCCAATCCGGGACATTGTCTATGTAAGGAACGGTTACTATTTCTTACAGCGTCAATGTCTGTGGGCGGTGGTGTCTACTTTCCATCAGATGGCCCATTTGCAAGTCCGCCTACCGATATCATACATTCATATACGTCAAGCTAATAAAAGCGTATTGAAAAGACGTAAAACAAAAAAGGACCAAATATTATACCTGTTGCACCCCGTCATTACAATTGCGTTAACAATATTGTTACCTCAGTAGGTTTAAGCTTGATGTAAAATTAATAGGTTATTAAACGCAATTATATATTGCCACTCGGACTGAAATCCTGAATATGCGCGATTAAACAAGTTATTTTTATACGACAGTTATTAGAGATAGATTTATTAATAGCGTTTGAATATTAGTGACACATTATACTTAAACGATCAAGATGTACATAATTATGGACTACATTAATAGCCTGTAAATTTCCCACTGCTGGGCTAAGGCCTCCTCTCCCTTTGAGGGGAAGGTATGGAGCATATTCCACTACGCTGCTCCAATGCGAGTTGGTGGAATACACATGTGACAGAATTTCGTTGAAATTAGACACAGATGCAGAGCACGAGATGAATTATACACACAAATTAAGCACATGTAAAATTCGGTGGTGCCTGCCTGGGTTTGAACCCGAAATCATCGGTTAAGATGCACGCGTTAACCGATGATTTCCGGTTCAAACCCAGGCAGGCACCACTGAATTTTCATGTGCTTAATTTGTATTTATAATTCATCTCGTGCTCGGCGGTGAAGGAAAACATCATGAGGAAACCTACATGTGTCTAATTTCAACGAAATTCTGCCACATGTGTATTCCAGCAACCCGCATTGGAGCAGCGTGGTGGAATATGCTCCAAACCTTCTTCCAAGGGAGAGGAGGCCT
Organism: Vanessa tameamea; assembly: GCF_037043105.1. NCBI lineage: Eukaryota > Metazoa > Arthropoda > Insecta > Lepidoptera > Nymphalidae > Vanessa > Vanessa tameamea. Next base: position 1,871,505 of record NC_087338.1, read on the forward strand.
TAGCCCAGCAGTGGGAAATTTACAGGCTGCTAATGTAATGTATGTGTATGTAACGCTCTATGCAAGTCCGTCCGGTAGAGACCCCCCCTTTATTCTATCGTCAAACAGTAATACTCAGTATTGTTGTGTTTTATATGAAGGCTGAGTCAACTACAAGCACAAGGAACATAAGATCACAGTCCCCAATTTTCCATCTTAGCAACATGCAGCCATGTTGCAGGAGCAGCGTGGACTAAGCCCAAAATATTTTCAAAAGAAGAGGAGTTCTTAGCCCAGTCGCGACGAGTATACTTATTTATGTCAGTGTCAGTATTTCTGAAGTTAATAAATAATTCGTAATTACTCATTGGTGCTGACCCAGGTTTCAACCAGCGATCTTCGGTAAATACACTTATTCTAGCCACTGGGCCATCTTCGCTCATTCTCGTCCACATAAATATGTCTATAATAAAACGTCTGTCCGTGTATTCAGTTTTTATAGTTGTCAAAACAAATTTTTATTTGATCTCTGAATTATGTCGCTTGTATTAAACGACTCGGAACTAATAAGTCTGAACTAATTTTAAGACGGTCGGTCTGATTTTTTATGCTTTCGCTCAATGACGACGTTCACAGAACTGTAAAGTTTTTAAGCATCAATTAATATTATTTATTAAAAGATTAATTATAAATTTATTAACTTAAACAAGACCTTACCAAGTTCGCACGAAAAAACAGAGGTTTTAAGAAGAAAGTCCATATAGTATAGGCAACTGGAATCAGGGACTCAGACCGTATATAAATATATATACCTAGATTACATGTATTCAATATTTATATAAAACTAAAGTATTTTATACTAATATTATAAATTTGAAAGTGTGTTTGTTTGTTACGCTTTTATCTCTTAACTATTCAACCATCTTCATCATACTTACTATACGGTACTTGGTGGTAGGGCCTTGTGGAAGCCCATCACCAGCTGGTTAGGTACCAACCAATTATCAAAAATTCTACCACCAAGCAGCAATGCTCAATATTGCATTGTACCGGTTTGAAGGGTGAGTGAGCCAGTGACTAGCACAAGAGACATAACGTCTTAGTTCCCAATCTCCACGGGCGATGGTGAACACTTAGTATCAGGTGGGCCGCTTGTCCTTGTCGTCGGTCTATAGTGGCGGAGTTCGTTTTAAATTAAATAATTGTTAAAAGTAAAATCTATAAGAATCAGGCAAATAATTACAGGATATATCATAATATATATTATACGAGCCGAGATGCCCCAGGGGTTAGAACGCGTACATGGGAAGCACCATTAAATTTTCATGTGCTTAATTTGTTTTTATGATTCATCTCGTGCTCGACAATTGAAGGAAAATATCGTGAGTAAACCTGCATGTGTCTAATTTCAATGAAATTCTGTCACATGTGTATTCGACCAACCCGCATTGGAGCAGCGTGGTGGAATATGCTTCTCACCTTCTCCTCAGATGGAGAAGTAGTGCAGCAGTCGGAATTTCAGTTTTAGGCTTTTACCATATACTATATATGATATATATATATCTTTTTCCAGGTGAACGCAGCATTTGAAGAGCTCCGGATACGCGCCAGAGCGGGCAGCGGGCGACTACCGAAACTAGAAATACTTCGAGCGGCCATACAACACATTGAAAGATTGCAAGCAGCGTTAAGAGCAGCTGCCGTGAGTTCATTCATCAGTTGATCTGGATATCTGTACTGATATATAAATGTTTTAGGGATTAGTCGTAAAATGTTTTTCCCTGGAGCTTGCTTTATACTAAATTTTATTAAATTCAGTTCTGTGTTCCGGCTGTGAAAGAGCAACAGACAGACAATTATTTTCGCATTTATAAAATTAGTATAGATATTATTAGCTTAGCTCGGGAAAAATAAATAAAACTAAACAACTGCGGTTTATCCTTAACGTTTCATATAACATATAACTTTTTTCATAAACGTTGGTTTATAATTTATTGTGTTTAAGTTTCCATCGATTCTACCGTAGCTCGGCACGAAATTATCATTTGGAACGCACTTTCTGAACGCACCCGTATACGTCAAACATGGCCGCCCGTGAATTGTCATGTCATTGAATTTTAAGGATTTAATATCAAAATGTCTCGATTCAATTAATTTTGCGGATGTATGCTGCCGACTAAAGTATCGTAATTTTTTAGCGATCTATAATTGCGGATAGGTTTCGATCGGGTCTTATATATAGTTCTTCAACAACGTGTACACTGATTAAAGTAATATAATAAAACAAAAGTAAAGTTCTATTCTAAGTGTCACAATTACTCAAAGAGAACACAGCATGCGCCAAAAAATATAATCAAATCGAAATCTTTATTCTTCTTTATTAGTTAGAAGGTATTACTTATAAGAACAATTTAATTCAGTGGCCATTTTGAATGTTTTTTTTTTTATTTGTTGAAATTAGGCAAACAAACAAATGAGTCTTCTAATGGTGAGCATCCTTCTACACGGTCAGCGGCATTGTAAAAAATATAAAATATTTAATAGCACTGGCAATCTAAGGAATCACAACTGCTATGTCCCTTTTACCTGTAATTACAACACTAACCCTTTAAATCATTAAACGACAATACAAATAGTCACGGTACAATAAATGATGAGGATAGATACCTACCTACCTACCTACCTAGACGGTCTACACAAATTGCACAAAGATGTGCACAACATTGCAGCTTAATAAAATATGTACATACTATAAAATTCACACGCAAGATTCGAACACAAACTAACTGAAAATAAATAACATTTTGTAACAATATTGCCCCTTTTACATAGCTACAAAAAATTATATTAATGATATATTAAAAGTATATTAAACATGACAAAAATAATATAAAAAACACCAGACACAAAACCGTCTCCCATCCAATTATAATAAACCTATACAATTTATTCCGTGTACTCTATTTCCTGCACGAGCACAGATAAATAATCGGCGACGCGTATTAATGGCAATTTAACATCATGACATGCGTCTTTTCCTTTAGATGCAGACTATATTTAACATTATCTGTGGTGACAAATTGCGCGGGAATTGTTGTTTGAAATATTTTATACATACTATGTATTTAAAATATTATTTTTTAAACTGTATTTTATGTGAAAATATACTCTGTGGCGGATTTGGATGATACACGAGTCTTTGTAATAATCGAATCATATGCTTTTATGATGCTAGTATAAATAAATGTTAAAGTTTATGTTTGATTAAAATTTAGTGTCTTTTTTATAAATGTGTGTGGTCACCACCGCTCAAAGACAATAACGCTATAAGAAACATTGACAATTCCATACATGGCCAATACGCCATCTTGGGAACTAATGCTATGTCCCTTGTGCCTATAGAACTGGTCTATATGCTGGTCCACTCCCTTCAAGCTGGAACATAACAATACTGATTTCTACTGTTTGGCGCTAGAATATCCGATGTGTGGCTGGTACCTATTCAGACGGGCTTGTACTAACCACTAAGATGTTGTCTCTTGTACACGTAACAATGGCTTATTGAAATATTTTTAACTTCACTGGGAAACGATAACAAAAAATATTATTAAACATAGAATAATCACATGGAAAAATGTCAAGGAAAATTGCTTCTTATTGTAATTTCAATTAATCACGTCTTGGAATTCGTGTTTTATCACTGACGTGCCGACTTCAGACGATTAGAAATTATTCGAAAGCTAACATCAAAAGATGATGATCACCAAACCTACAAAATATTCCAGTGTCATTCAAATCTTTATCTATCTTTTTAAGACATAATAATCTATATTTATATCAATGAATAAAAAAAACTTTAGTTAATTTTTATTAATATCATTAATTTAAATTAAAACATACACTATGTTCATATAAATATAAACGAAGTGTCTGTCTGTGCATTTTATAAGTTGACATGGCATTTTGCAGGTTACCAATGCAAAAAAAAAAACATGAATTTTGTTTGAAAAGGCATTACGCGCTTACCACCGGACTACCCACTAAAAAACCCAGCTCGTCCCTCGCTTTCGCTTGCTACCGTGACGAAATGTGTGTCTATTACATTTGTTATCATTTGAAATAAAACGACTGTTTGGATCTTATATCAAATATTGATTTTTATAATATGTATACTTCGCTTTACTATATGTTATTGGACGAGACTACAGGTCAAACTTTACACATTTCACGAGCGATACGGAGTGCGTTCTTACGAAATAACATCACTGAAACCAGGGTTACGAATACGTATGTATGTCAGTTTTTGTCACGAACTAAATTGAAATGTCCTATAGATAGATATTTGAGCAATTAATATGAACGCATTTGACACATTGGTGCATTTTACACGTAATATATCAGTCAGCATATATGTTGCATGTCCGTCTGCGCGTTCGTCACGCACCGTCGACCTGTCCGAACACGTTTTGATACACATCTGATGTCATAGAGCAGATGGTGGTTTAGAAATGCCATCTGTCATTGCGGCTTACAACAATGTCGTACAGAGTAATTACAATTAGAATGATGAAACAGAGTAGTTATAATTAAAATTATGTAACGTTACAGCCTAATCAATTCCCACTGTTGGGCTAAGGATAATTCGGGTTGATGTTGAATATCCATTTGTTAGATTTTTTTTAAAGATGGAGGTGTCCTCACTACATTGCTTTAAGCAAACATATATTAAACACATGAATATTTAATAATGTTTTGGATTTGACACCGAAATCTTCTGTAAATATTCATTCATTCTAACTGGAACACGATTTAGTTGTGCACCGCCGACAAGAAAACTAAATCTTAAATATTATTACTCTAGTAGGCTCATAAGAACCCCTGAACAAATAAAATATTTAAATATTTTATACTAGTAATGTTTGAAACATTTAAACACAAAATAAATTAAATAATATTTGATTTAAAAAACGAAACGACTCCAAAAAATATGCTAAAAATGCGATTCATGCGTTCGTCAGTAATTTTTTTGCTCTTAGAGTATATTATTTCTTCTAATTGAAATCAGGTCAAACGCAAAACATACCTGAACAAAAAAAAAAGACATAAATGAGTTCTGAGATCACAAACATTAAAAAACCCATATAACTGAATTTTTGAAGTCGATTATATATTAAACCGGTGATCGGACATGTTCCATAGTCAGAAATTCACCCTGATGCCATTTCCAGAACCTGTTCTGAGGTATATTTCGAGTACTAGAAATAAACGACAGTTCATCGTTTCATTTATATCGAGAAGTTCCTTTGCCTAATTATGCGGTTAATTTTAACCGAGCCTTAGTTTATTTTGTTAAATTTGAATCTCGAATGATAATTCTATTACGTTTTGAAAAGGTCAGATATTCTACCGCCAAATAACAGTACTCTGTATTTTTGTGTTCCGGTTAGAAGGGTGAGTGAGCCAGTGTAATCAGTGTAAACAGGCAAAAGGGACATAACATCTTAGTTCCCAAGGTTGGTGGCGCATGGGTGATGTAAGGAATGGTTAATATTTCTTACAGCGCCTTTGTCTATGGGTGGTGACTACTTACCATCATGTGGCCCAAATGCTCGTCCACCAACCTATGCTATAAAAAAAGGTTTTATGCCAGGATCTCAATTTCTGAGCCAGAAAAATACCTGCGGAACCATTTCGCTGTTAATAAATATAAGATGTGGTGACCAGGCCTTTTATAATCCACGTCCAACTAGGCCGTGTAGTGCTGAAATATAGCACTAATATAAGTTAGATACTAGTTGTCGTTCGCGGCTACACTCGCGTTGATTGTCAGGCGTTAGGCATAAAAAACTAGCCTATATCCTTCCTTGAAGTTCAATCTTGCTTCATACCAAATTTCATCAAATTCAGTACAGTAGTTTGCCCGTGGAAGAGCAACAGACAGAAAGACAGAGATACTTCCATATTCATAATATTAGTATACATTATGTTTTATAAGATATAAAATCAACGTTTTGAAAGAAAGTTATAAAATCTCTTTAGAGAAATATACACATAACTATTTTCAACTTGGCCTATTAAAAAATTTAAAGCTCAAAACAAAAAAAAAATCGATAAATACGGCATATTACTCAATACAAGATTATATTAATGGTAAAAATGCGTGGACTTAGTATTTGTTGACATCTAGGCAGGATATTTAAAAAAAAAGAATTGTTCACTGACATACTCTGTAGTTAATGTAGATTCTACCGAGAAGAACCGGCAAGAAACTCAGTAGTTACTCTTTTACAACATCTAAAAATACAGTTATGTTAGTTAAATAAATGCTCAGCAAACATAAATACTTAGCGTAGAACTGAAACATCATTGGCGTACAGACACCGTTCGTAATGTTCCCATAGACATCTCATCAACTGGGGTCGTTCCCAAAAGCCTACAACGCTGCCTTTATGTTCCTCATCACACTGGTCATTTACTTCAAAAGGCAGTCAATAATTGCCGCCATCTCATCTTAAACCATCACCTACCCCCGTGTGCTTAACATTTCGTTACCGTTACGTTTAAGAAAGTGAAATAACAATTTAATAATATTAATGGTTTATCAAGTACTTATTATTATGACTTGCCGTCAATAATTGCACGAATTTTTCTCCAGACAATACCCAGATATAAATGTTTATGAAACCTGAAAGAAAACATACTCCTACAAATAGTGGCCATATTGAATAACTGTAATTAAATAAAATTATGGGAAATTTCATGCAGACAGATGACAATGAAACTTCTCCGCCGAACTAAAATACTACACGCTGCATTAACTTGGTTATCGCCCGTAAACAGGGCAGACATTAACCATCTACGCGCTCCAGGAATGTATCGGCGCTCTTTTATTTTCAACCAGGATCGGACTGGACTGGAAGGGCTCAGTTGGTTCCAGGGCCGTTTTTGACAGTAGAAATCGTGGTCGATCGTTCTTTTTCGTAGCAAGCGTAATTGTGATCTACGACCGAATCTAACGATGCCTAAGGCACAGTAGTAACTGTATGCAGCACGGCAGGCAGGCGACTTCAGTTCTCGACGCACCTCTAATTTGGCCCATAACACTCAACGGCACTAGCCATAACATTTTAACATTAACAGCCTGTAAATTTCCCACTGCTGGGCTAATGCCACCTCCCCATTTGAGGAGAAGGTTTGGAGAATATTCCAATTCGCTGGTCCAATACGGGTTGATGGAATACACATGTGGCAGAATTTCGTTGAAATTAGACACATGCAGGTTTCCTCACGATGTTTTCCTTCACCGCCGCGCCGAGCACGAGATGAATTATAAACCTAAATTAAGCATATGAAAATTCAGTGTTGCTTGCCTGAGTTTGAACCCGAACTAATCTGTTAAGATGCACGCGTTCTAACCACTGGGCCATCTCGTTTAGCCATAAATGTAAAATCAGCTACGAGTTGAGATATATAAACATATCCATTAATGATAATCATATTATTATTAATTTTGAATCACTCTCAAAGTTGAATGATGCTTAAAATTGACGTTTTAATATGCGGCGTCTTAAATAGTTAAGTTGGACTTAAATATTTATTTGACGTTGCAGTATTCGACCGTGTGTGTAAGTGTGTTTTATAATTTAAGCTAAATTGTATAATTTTCTTCTACAGTTGGAGTCAGACAGCTGTAAAGGCTACGTGGAACCAGTCACGAAGACTCAGAGTGAAGTAAAGGACTCGAAAACGGACAGAGAGAAGCCATTCCTTAATGGTGAGCTTAAATATTTATATAAAATACTAATTGACATTATTAATATTAAATGTGTAGACATTCATGGGAGGGGCAAAATAAAAAGACTTTTTTTTAAAATTAGAATCATTGCCAATAGTTTAAGAATAGATCTTAGATCTGAGAATCGGTGAGAAATTTAGGATTTTTTTTAAATTTCAATGTACAATAATTATTTACTTTATACTTTATTGTACACCATAAAGAGAAAATAAATAAATACAACACGGATACAGCCTAAATAAAAGAGGCGTACAATTTTGGCGACCTTATCGCTACATAGCTATCTCTTCCAGGCACCGATTTCTGACCTGGAGGCTGAACGTATCGTTACCTTTGACTATTGAAATTTTGAGACGTTTAAAAACGTAAACATTGTACAATAAAAGACTTCTAAGTCTAAATAGTCGGGTAAAAGTAGTAAAAACTTTTGTTTTTTTTTTCTAATATTAAAAGTATGCCCAAATTTAATTTAATATTGAGTTAAGATATTTTTTTTTGTCCACCAGGCGAATCAACCACGTGTGGGCTGAACAGTTTGGCGCGATTAAGGTGTATCGTACAAGCTCTCGCTAAGGATCCGTGACATTTGTTAATAAATATAGTGTAATATTGTATAAGTATAAATCGGTGCTCAATAATATATATTTATTTAAAAATTACAGTGTCATTTTATTTTTAAAACCAAAAAAAAAAAAATTAATATATTCTAAAGGCATTCTGACATTCTTTTTTCAAATTAACAATTTAAAGTCGTTTGACGGTTAATCTTAAATAGAATATATTACAAAAAAAAAGTATTTATTTAAAAAATAAAATCCCTTTATATTTCCTAATATTAGATAAGAAGTTTACGAGAGTTAGAGAAAGAAGTTATTACTATATAAAAAATATATAAATATAATATAAAAAATAATGTACCTGGTGCTGCCCCGGGGTCCGACGGTACGACCAGGTATCATTACGATGTTGTCCTGGCCGTTTTTGATCAAGGCGGCCCATTTCAAGGGAGAACAGCCAGATACGTAGGAAAAATTATAGTTCACAAGTGTGTCCGCAACAGGTGCACTCTGTATCTCCTTATTCTCATAAACCAATGGAAAGGCAAATCCGACACGTGCGCAAAAAGTTCAGAAACAGGACCAGACTTTACGCGTTCTCCGAGGCACGGGAGTGTATACACTTCCAAATCCCAGACTCCAGGCTTTTACTGAGAATTCAACGTCAAATTCAACAGAAAACCCAAAATTTTTCATTAACCCGACCTGGAGTTTGAACCTCGGGATCAGTGACATTAGTAAAGATACTGAAAATGACTAAACAAATATGGCGGCTGAAATCATTGCTTACTCAAATTATTAATTAGAAAAAGCTGATGGAGTCCGCGATTTGTTACTATTACGAACATGAATACGTCAATAATTACTAAATAAAGTTACCGTACTTTTGACGTTCAATAAAAAAAACGCATTTTTACCACGATATTGCATTCGCTTTTGATCTTTGACGAGAAAAGACGTGGATCTCTAATATCGGATCGACAATAACGAGTTCAAACCCGGGCAAGTACCACTGAATCTCTATGTACTTAAATCTGATTAAAAATAAGATTTATTAACACAAGAATTGATATTATTACGTGTTTAAATATATTCAAATATGAATGAAAAATAGTAACTGTATAAATCTTTCGTGGAATGGTGGCAAGAATGCCAGCAGCATTTCCCCGTTGAATCGCAGTTCCGATCCTCTGGGCTAAAAACGAACCAGCCATCCTTTCACCAGGCGAGGTGTTATACTTTTGATGAAGCTTTTTGCACCACTACTCCAAGGGCCAAGTGATATTAAATATTATGATATACTTAATTAATATTTATAATCCATCTCGTGTTTGGCGGTAAAATAAAAAAATAATGTCAAAATCAAAATATACTTTATTCGAGTAGGCCTTTATAATGACTTCTGAATCGTAATTTTAGGGAACTATATTAAACCTAAAGCTACCACCGGTCCGTAATGTAGATTCTACCGAGAACAACCTGTTAGTTACTTTTTTCCGAAATTTGAAATAAAAAGTTATGTCAGTTAAATATGATCAAATTTATATAATACGTAATAGTCAACAAGTATGCATCATACAACGTGAGGAAACCTGCCACATGTATCCACCAACTAGCATAGGAGCAGCTTGGTGGAGTGAGCTTCAAAACTTCCTCAATTGGAGAAGAGACAGTGGCACGCGTACATACTCTTTTTTGATTTCATATTCTGAGATTGATCTGACATTACTTTATATGTTTAATCAAATAAATAATATTTAAAATGATGATAAAGAGTATTTCGGTATCCCTTTTGAACCTGTATTAATACATGATACATAATAAATATTTGTTTATATAGTTTAGAAACTTTATAAACTTCCAACCCCCGTTTCACTCCCTTAGGGGTGAAGTTTCTTAAAATCCGTTCTTAGTGGATATATTCTATACTATATAAGAAACTATAAGGAACCTGCCGAATTTCAAGTTTGTAGATGTTATAGTTTCTGAGATTTCGTGATTAATCAGTGAGCGGTATTTCGCATAGATACATACATATTTAAAAAAAAGCTTGGTGTAGCAAAAGGATCTACCAGAAATTATCCGGACTAAGAAAACAAGAGGATTGCTCTTCTTATTTTCTTAAACACAGAGGTACACTACCAATTTCTACGTTTCGAACAGCTACACATTCAAACCCAGGACATCGTCTACAGGCATAACTAGCCAGACCAACGAGGGAATCAGTAAATAAGCTAAAAATATAATTTGAGACAGAATTAACAGTTCCGGATATATCTGGATAAATCAATGCTTAGCAATAGTAATCGCTTCAACTCGGGACCGAGTGAGGAATTTCCAGTAAACCCATAATCCCGAGGACGTGACTTTTGGACAAATTTATTTATATAAAACAAGATCTTGTCACGTCAATCGTCTAAATTTAAAGAGGGTTAAACTGCGAAGCGCCTTTCAGTTTTAAATGATAATGCCTACTCCAATAGAAATTTTTAAACTACGCAACGAATTTAAATGCGGTTTTCATCAATAAACAGAGTGATTCAAGAGTAAGTTGTATAATATGTAAAATACTTGCATATTTTTGTAGAGAAAAGAGGAGAATTTCAATTTTCCCAGCCGGAAAAAAACAAGATTATTTCTTTTTCTGTTTGATCTTGAATCTAAAAGTTGCAGGTATAGTATAGACCCTTATTGTGCCCGTGTAAAGCCAGAACGGGTAGCAATATAACAAAAAAAATACCCGGGCGCTTTAAAATATATAGGAACTATATTTTAGAGCGTAAATGAAACAACAAAAAAGTATCCCATAATATTTTCGTATCACGACACACTGCTGAGTTATCCCAAAAAAAACGAAAATCAACCCCTTTTTTCAAGATGGCGGCGAACGCATATAGGAAATCTAGGTCGACAATTTCAAGTTAAGTTAAGCATTTCTAATCCCTCCTTCCAACATATCCAAAAATCAGCCATCTCGGTTCATTTGCATTTCTCGGCCTATTTTTTGTATACCTATAATATGACTGGACTAATTTCCTAATGTATGGTTAAATTACATAATAAATCGAGATATTGTTATAAAGTTAATGTTATAATTGCATTTATTTCAATTCATTCCATTTTAATGTAATTTGAATTGTATAACGGAAGGATTTCTAAAAGAATCAGTCGGAACGCAATACAACAATGGCGTCCGCTCATGGGCCGTTTATCAGTTTTAATTGAGAGTTGTGTTATTAAAATTGTTTACTAATTGTAAAATCATTGATCACATACGGTAAAGTGCATTTTGTTAAAACCATTATTATTGTTATAGCCTGCTATAATTGGTTTATTTATTCACTCCAATTTATTTATTTATTCGGAACTCTGATAACACTGTACATTTTATTTATTATGTGATTTTTACGTTATTTTATAGAAATAACAATAAAAATTTATAATGTGGGATTTATCGAATTATTAGACTGGAAAATCAAATATATTATTAAATATAAATGAGAAATCCAAAAATAATAACAAATAATCATATAAATATTATCATTACTGCCATACATACCTAAATATTTTATGATATTTTTTTAAAGATAAGAAAAACGTCATTATCGCGAAGATATACTTATAGTGTTAAGTCCAGTCCACAGGTGGACAAATCTATCTTTTACAAGAAATAAAGAGACTTCCGTAAATTCACTGAAACAATTAAAGGCGCGTTTGTCAAAAAAATAAATAATAGAATGTATTTAAATCGATTGTCACTTATTATTTATTATATTTGGGAATTAAATATATTTACCTCCTTAAATTATTTATATATTTAGAAAGAGTATCGCACTCAAAAATCAAAATCAAAATATACTTTATTCAAGTAGGCTTTTACAAGCACTTTTGAATTGTCATTTAACAAACTATTTTAAGTAAAGCTACCACCGGTTCGAAATGTAGATTCTACCGAGAAGAACCGGCAAGAAACTCAGTAGTTACTCTTTTTCAATTTCTAAAAATACAGTCATGTTAGTTAAATACAAATACTGTTAGTTAAATTGTTATTGTTTATTTACTCTTTATCTCAGTGTCTGTTAAAACAATATGTAGTGATATTTTTAAAATTTTAACTATATCCAAATATCTAAACATATATTACATTAAAATTCTTAACGCGTCGGAACCTCTTTTATTGGAGGCCCCTATCTTGTGGAAGGCCAGAGCAGTTGCTCCGGTTCCCTCCCCTAAATCCGGTCTTGGAACCGCAACTTGAACGTTGTGTAATAGGAAAACGGGAACAGCAAGGATTCCCTTTCGATTCGACTGCAATAAAGTAATCATATGTTAACAAAATTGGCGCCCTGGGTGGCGTAATATTTAAATATTAAACCGCGGTTACAAAATCCAATAAACAAATCGTTTTATATACACGAATACTATCCCGTGAAGATAACATCTTCATACAATTATCAACTGTCTGTTATTCATAACATCGTAATTCGCAACGTAGCAAGTCAATGATAATTTTGTAATTACGCCTCGTAGACATTTCCACGATACGTACCCGAAACGTATAATTTCTGCAATAAACTGTACTTTTAACTTGACATTAATGAGATATAGCCGAGATGACCCAATGGTTAGAACGCGTGCATTCAAACCCAGGCAAACATTACCGTATTTTTATTTTCCTGTGCTTAATTTGTGTTTATAATTCATCTCGTACTCGGCGGTGAAGGAAAACATCATGAGTAAATCTGCATGTGTTTAATTTCAACTGAACTCTGCCACATGCGTATAATCCTTCTACTCAAAGGGAGAGGAAGCCTTAGCCCAGCAGTGGGAAATTTACACTCTGTTAATGTTATGTAATGTTAATCAGACATAATAATTATTAAAATAGTACAATTTGTAAAGTAAAAAAAATAATATCAAATGATATTATTTCTACGTTATATTAAATAAATGATATGTGAAATTCACGCTCGTCACGTCAATGGAATAAAGCTGGAAGAGGGTTTAAACGTTATTAAAAGCGCTGCAACTTTTGGTATAAGTTCAATGTATGCCTATTCCAATCAAAGTAAGAAAACAAACCTTAGATTTACGAATTTCATACGATTTGCTAATAACTCAGCTATGTTGAGCACTACTAATAAGAGTTTATGATGAATATATCTTTATTTATAATACAACTACTTATTTCCATTTTAATTTTACTTCCAAAATTCCGATAACAGTTTCGTCGACGTTGAAAACGCATTTTTTCGCAAAACCATACTGAATATCATAGATTAATCAAGCTCTCGACCAATGATATCGCGTCAATTTGCTGTCAAATATTATTTATCTAGCTTTTCTCCTCTTATGATTGGTACAGAGTATATATTAATTCAGTATTTTTTTCAGTTACGCATCACAAAAAACGTATCCGAATTTACTGTTATAGAAATATAATCAAATATATATGTGCCAATAGATAATAAATAATGATTTATATTAAAGACAGAAAAGTCATGTCACGATAGCAGTTAATTGATGTTTTAATCTCGTAACTGAATGTAGCGGCGTGTTCGGAGGGGGGCGGAGCTTGGCAAGTCCGCGTCGGACATTCACACGCCCATTCCTTCCCAATTCAATGTATACATATAATATTTCTTAATTATACGCGTTACATCCTCGTATAGTATCTTTGGCAGGAATTAAATATAGTTTCGTAAGTTATTACGATTTAAGTACTTACTGTAAATCTTTTACATCAATTCTATTTGTATACTAGAAACGAGCACACGTGCCACCATTGAATTTGCAGGCGTTTTATTTGTGTGATTCTCTCAGTTATCATTGAAGGAATACATTGTGAGGTATCTTCTACTCGTACATTCAACATGCATTTTGGAATAAACTTTGCGTAGTAAAACTTTGTACAAACCCGTCTAGGGACACATATTCTACAACCAAGCATTTTACTTTACTTGGTTACCACCAGCTTTGTGCAAGCCTGTCTGGGTGGGTATTCCCACTCAACAGGTACTCGCTAGCATACAGTAATACTTAGTACTGCTGTGTTGCGGTTTGTAGGATGAGTGAGCCAGTCTAACTACAGGCACGAGGGACATAACATCTTAGTTACCAAGGTCGGTAGCGCACTGATGATGTAAGGAATGGTTAATATTTCTTACAGCTCCAATTTCTATAGACGGTGAATTTGTTTATTCTTGTACTGTCAGTGTTAATGGACGAAGTGATCATTTACTAACATGTGACATTTGTTTATGTGTCCTTCTTAAATTAGATAGAAATCTGTAACGTCCTTTTTTTTCGCACGTGACGTTGTCGAAATAATCTGTGCCTTTTCGGTACAAATGAAAGCCATTAAAAAAACTGCTCTTTTTGTTTGAACGTGATGTGTCACTTGTAACATTTGGGCGGATTGTAAGGAATTGGATCGCAATACATTTTTAGCTAACAATTTTGATTAGTTACTCGTACTTAGTAAAATTTTAATTATATTTTTAGTTAAAGTACCGTCAAAACTTTCTCAATCCAAGGACTACGGAAATTGGCGGAAGAATGTTTTCATTTAAATTACAATTATAATTATTATTGTGAAAACTATTTCGTGAACATATTCAAAAGCTGAGCAAAGATCTAAAAAATAATGCTTGGAGATTATGTTTTTTTCAAATAGGTAGAGATGATGTTATGTGGTCACCATCGCATGTATTGGCGCTGTAAAAATATTAACCATTCCTTAATTTCTGGTATTTGCACTGACTAACCCAACTTTAAATCGGAAGACAATAATAATAACTATACAATTAATGTGAGAGGCTATTCTGTAACAAGAAACTCGTAACTCACCGCAGAACACGAGTTTGAAATGTCAAAATGTCAGAATGACTAGAATAATTATAAAATTTATAGGATACACGTGTCAAAATGGCGTATAACCAAAAGACAGTTTTCAACATTTCATGAGTGAGATGTGAAGTTAATTCTCACAGAATCGCGCTGCACCTATTTCTCATCTGTTTGTAAGCCATTCTCATTTTATGTCATTTATTACTGAAAAGTCATTTTTGGCAGATATTGGAAAGCTTTAGGCTGCTATTTAAAAAAATACAAAATATGTGAGTCACAGTCAAACTGTAAGTCAGATGTCAATATTTAACGAGTGAGTTATTTCTTACATAATCGTACTACAATTGTGTAACTTATATTGGGTATTCAAGCGAGCTTAGGTTTTGAATAAAAGTAATAATAATGTTAAAGTTTTCGATTTATTCAACAAACATGGTAGGTTTACTGAGCATTGAAAATCGTCTGATAATTCTAAGGCTTAAGTCGAACTTTATGCCAAATATAATTATAAAACAATAAGTTTAAATTTTTAATCAATTTGTTACTTATATTCATATACTGAGTTTCGTGCCGGTTCTTTTCGGTAAAATCTACATTCCGAACCGGTGCTTCACTTAATATAATTTGACAAATGACGATTCAAAAGTGCTTGTAAAAGCCTACTTGAATAAAGTATATTTTGATTCGATTTGATTTAGGTGTTATTAATTCCATAGATAACTATACGTTATATATTTACTTAAATAATTGTCATCCAAAACTCGGCATCCGGATAATGGCATTAATACCACTCCTTTGCAACTGTTCATCGGAGAGATTCTAAAGCCGTTTGTTGTGCGTCTGATTTCTCTCCGGTGTGGATTTGACGGATTTCTTTCATGGTCAGACAAAATAGAGTGTATTAATATAATTCAGTAGTTCTATTATTTATAAATCATCGTCATTATTATAAATGAATTGTTGTGTTTATTAAGTATTTGATTGTCGCCATCTTGTATATCCGCTTAATAAAAAGGTTAATAGCAGAGAATGATTAGATGTCATAGCGTCCTGAGCCTCCCAAAAAAACCATAGACAGTGAAACTTGAATAGTACTAAAGCTATAATGATTATTAAACTAAACTACTGAAATTTAACTGTTAGTAATAAAAAAATCCAGCATCACTTTTCGAATTTGATGAAACCTTTTGTATTTTAAAGTTTATGAAAAATACCCATTCAAAACTAAATATTATACTAATTATACACAAAAATGAATATAAACTATTATACATCCCGTAAATGAAACTAATATTACATATTTCTGAATAGATTGCAAGAAAAATAAGCGAGTAATGCCGCATTTAGCCCGCAGTCTGATATATTTGGATAATATCACGATTTATTTATAATTTAAGTTTAATCCCTCCTATTTCATGTCGCTGCCAAATATCATCGGAGCGTGAATTGGTTTTGATTTATTCGGTGTAAGTTTATTTATGTCTAATGCCTCAGGTGGATGTTAGGATTTATGTGAGCTCGAAGCGCTATGGTTAAATTTGTCTAATTAATTTAATTTTGAAACATTATAATATATTTGGAACTGTAAAACGGAGTGAGTATTGAACTTGTATTTAATTTATTAGGATGTAACTTAGAAACTGCAACGGATTTGTAATTCCTGCTTCGTTTGACGTAAGTTTAATTTTTAATTATTCTTAAATGTCAAAACTTTAAAATATGTTTTAGGACGAAGAAACTTACAAACGTGGCTTGTAGTTCAAAATTATTATCTGTGATTGATTTAAAATTTGGAAATTGATAGTTTTTTAATTAATTATCTTAGTTGTGAATAATGTTGAACAGTTAATCTTTGTATTTTATTATTTAGTTCTAATTTTAATCAATCCTAAATTAATGAGAGCACTTTCATAGTATTACTGTCGACTATGATTTAAAAAAAAAACGTCAACGATTTACTGTCTGTGACGTATCGTGGAAGAAGCTGCTAAATTATGTCAATTTTACGTTATATTAAACTATGAGATTGTTAAATATCAAGTCGATCAAATTAACATTTAAATTTAAATTTACTTTGTGGTAGGGCTTTGTGCAAGCCCGTCTGGGTAGATACCACCCACTCATCAGATATCTCCCGCCAAACAACAGTACTCTGTATTGTTGTGTTCCGGTTTGAAGGGTGAGTGAGCCAGTCTAACTACAGGCACAAGGGACATAACATCTTAGTTCCCACGGTTCGTGGCGCATTGGTGATGTAAGAAATGGTTAATATTTCTTACATCGCCATTGTCTATGGGTGGTGATCAGCACTAACCATCAGGTGGCCCATTTGCTCGTCCGCCTACCGACATAATAAAACAAAAATGTCACTAAGAGAACTCTACTGCATAAAATACGAATTTAAATATGTCATATGATCCCTATTTTAAAAGATTTTTTTTTTTTCTAATAATGATGGATTAGCGGGATTAGTCCATAAATTCAAGATCAGTCCTCTCGTTGTATAAAGTTGATCATAGTAGCTAGTATAAACAGATTATGATCGTTTTAATCCAATTTAAAGCTTTTAATCATTTAACTCTAAGGTAAATCTAGAAATTATATCATACTGCGATGCTTTTGGTATATATGTCACCGTAAGATTACAAACATCGTTAGAATACAATCTATCTCGTCAGATTGTAAACTGTCGAAATATTGTGAACCGTGAAATATGCTTGCAATTGAACGCATTATTTTTCGCTATATTTTAATCTATCGATGGGAAGCGAGCAAATTATGAACTGTCGTAGAACGGAATGCATCTCGCGCGCTGATTGGTTGAACGTTATGTGCCCACCGCCTCTCCGGCATCCGCCATATTATTTCACCCTAAAATTGCAAATACCGTTAGATTATAATCTATTTCGCGCAATTGTATTATATTGTTAACGTTTATTCAATTTGCAATAAAATATAATTAATTTCGATAGTTCATAATATTTCGGTTAGGTTCGGTTAGTTTTTATAGTTTAACTGAAATTTACTTCGATAGATTGTAAGCTACAGAATAATAACGGTCGCTCTTACAATAAGACCAGCCAATCAGGGGACAGATTGTAATCTAACAGTTTGACTTCGACAGATTACAATATAGCGAAAAATAATGCGTTAAATTGCAATCATATTTCACAGTTCACAATATTTCGACAGATTGCAATCTGTCTCGTCAGATTGTAATCTAACAATTTTTGTAATCTTACAGTGACGTACATACTCTAACAAGCATGAGTAGGTGCTTATAAATCTATTTACTCGTGATGGCGCGCCCCTCACGTTTACTTTCGTTTATTATCGGTTTGTATGAGTACAAGTGATAATCGTGCTCACGAGAGGTCTTAGTGTGCGTAAGATGATTACGAGTAGAGACAGCAAAACAATACAAATTCTAATATATATGTTGAGCATATTTTATTGAAATATACTAAATTTAACATCTTTAATGAATTCGTGTCTAGTCTTACGTAAATAAAAAAAGTTTTATTTCCATTTATTAAGCAGTGTTTTAAAAAAAGGACAAAGTGTCGACTGACACCTCTTTAAGGTATAATCTATAATAAATACGAAATTAAAATATATATATATATATATGTTTACCTAGAATGTTATTCCAAACAAACAAAATTTCCAAACATGATTAGAGGAAAAGGTCATAGGAAATTTCCAATGAACAGAGAAAATAAGCCACCTCCCCCCCTTTTATCACATAATTGATAAAATAAAAAACAAGCGAAAATTTAAAAAACATTGTAATGAATTAAATATGTAACATTTTACAAAAATATATTTACATTAATATAGGTATGTATATCGTATAAGCTACAAATCAAATATATAAAAAAAGACTTAAGATAAACAGAATTACGACTATACATTAAAATTTATTATCTGTGAGAATGCGAAACTAAACATTAAGGAGCGTATACACTTGCGATTATTCATGTAACGTAACAAATAGGAATTAGCAAAATAACCAAAAAAAACGGAACGACTGATGCGTTGACGAATACTCGAGTATTTAACAACATACAATTATTTAGATAAGTTTGACATATTCACGGTTCTAATATTATTTTCCGATTTGTTATATTACAAGGCTTCGTTGAATACACTCCTTTAATCTATTTTCTATACAAATATAATCAAACTTGAGCTGAGTTCACACAAGGCGACATATATTTAAATTAAGTACAAGTCATTATTTATTTAAGTTGATATGTTATACAATTCGTATCAGAATTAATAAAAGAAATACAAATTAATTAAAATATTTTTTATAGTATGTACATCATAATTTTAGTCTTGTTCACAATTATTCGAATCAACTTACATATTTATACAAATCATTTAAAAACATATTAAAAAAAACCGTAAGTGAATTAACAATTTGTCTGAAAATACAAGAAACTAAATTAAAATACATATATATTTAAAATACTATGTTTAAGACATTAAATTTACTATTTTGAGCTTAGAACATATTGGCAGTCCACATACGATTTGCGATATCGCACCTTGTGTGGCCTCAGCATCGTTGTGCGTGTGAGAAATCAACGAACAGTTATAATTTAAGCGTAACAGTCTTTATTAAACGAGACGTTCAAAAAATGTTTCATCTCTTTCTTGCGTTGCACAATTTCATACATTAGAGGGAAACAAAAGATGCTCGAAGTTTTACTAAAACAGAATTAGCTTCCAATGTTATATTTTTTTATAAATTCGAATAAATGAATTTAATTATAACAACAATTACAAAAAAAAAAAAACAATTTCGTTATACTTTTTAAAATTATGGATTACAAATATAATAACTTCGATTATAAATTATATTTATAATCTGTGGGTGAGATTTTGACATTTCAAATGACAGAAATATTATTGTGCCTTTCACAAACCAAGTATTTGTATACAAAAGTTCGTGTGACTGATATAACCGTTGAGGAGTTGCTTCGTCTGTTGCCAAACCTGGAAGAATCTGGTTATGCTTACCCTAAAAATGTATTGTCATCAAGACTGAACCAACATGCGTGGGAAGCTCAACTGAAGAATTCGCCTGTATTGTAACAGTTTAGATTCTACCATCACTTAAGTGTAACTTGTAATGATACACTTTGTAACATTACATTAGTGAGAAAAGAAGCAAGCATTACAGTGTTCGAACGACTGACTTTGTTTGTTTGCAGGCAATATTAAAAATCAAATCGTATACTGTTAAACTGCACGCAAATTTTCGACAGACAGTGAGGCAGAACTTCGAACAAAATCAAATCTTGAATATTTACATTACAGGCGAGTGCTACCGGTGAGGGTAGACACAACATTACAACTGTGAGATGAGAAGTGAATCCAAATAAACGAAAACGTAAGCTTATAAAAAAAAAAGTTTGTACGTAAAACGGAATTTCATTAAACTGAATAATTATATCTATGGTCGTTATTATAAGTACTGTTGTGGGATATTTGAATTTATTAATAAATAGATTTCATTAATTACATTGTAAAAGTACATTTTTAATATAAAAAAAGCAAAAATTGCTCTATGGACAAATAAGCTTTTCTATACAATTGCTATTAATAAAAGACGGAGTTTTTTTTATACAGGTTGTTTAAATACGAAGTCTATTAAATCATTATAATGAAAAAAGTACTTGAAAGATAATTTTTAATGGAAGACGATATTTAATTTCAAATAATTATTTAATCAATGAAACGATCAGTTTCAAGTAGTGCGCAGATATGTTCTGTGTTGAGTAATGTCATAATACTTAACTATCAACGAGTTCATAATTAATTCACTGGTAGGGAAGTCACCATTTATGTGACTATGGTATGTTAGCTTTGCATTTAATTCGAAACTGTAACACGACGATTCAAAAGTGCTTTTATGATCCTACATGAATAGAGAATATTTTGATTTTGATTTAATACTCAAAAAATATGTCATATAAATTATATTATATTGACATATGTAAATTTTTCTGATCGACATAACTTTGCAATGACGAACATATTATTTTCTTAATTTAATGATTTTTAAAATTGTAAAAATATAAAAAAAAAACACGTATAATACAAAAGTTTCTAAAGATTCGAGCGGTATCAGAAAATTTTAAGACTTTTTATTGCTTCAAAGTAAAATTTAAATAGAAACACTGAAAATAATTGACGCTTGTGCAATGTTACAAATATCGATTACAAAATGATTATTAAAGTTATTTTTACGAACGGAGGTCGTTTTGGTTGGGGTCTCTTTAAGGTAAATTTTAACAAACAACATTTACACTAATATTAAAAATGCGAAAGTAACTCTGTCTGTCTGTTGCTCTATCAAGGGCAAACCACTGTACCGAATCTGATCAAGTTTAGTATGATGGAAGCTTGAACTCCAAGGACATTGCTACTTTTTTGTACCTAACATCTGACCACCAGTGGCGTAGCTATCGTAGGGCCAGGTAGAGCAGTGCACTAGGGTCCCGGAGCTCAGGGGGCCCCCTAACCTTAGCTTTGAAAAGAGTGGGTCAGCCAACTCGCCAGCACCTGAAGCTAGTAAACCTCGGTCCTGCTCACAAGATTTTTTTTCCTATGTATAATTTTGAAGGGCAATATAAAGAGGGGGTGAGGGCCCGATTCTTTTCCTATGCACCGGGGCCCTTGCCCACCTAGCTACACCACTGCTGACGACCTGACGAATACTGTATATATCATAGTACTAAACTAGCCATGAGATGTATATATTGACCATCGGCTAAGTTTAAGAGCTAAATCTTAACAAAACATAGAGTTAGGAAATGTTTTAGAAAAGGCACTACATTTTCGCATAACTTAAAGTGACAAAATATATCACAAATGTTACGTGTATCAATATAATATGATTTATAATTTATATTAATTAATATACTAGCACTTAACCGGTCGCTTATCTGGCAATTAAATGAAAAAAGGGGGGCAGAATCGACGTTACTCCAAAAAATGTTTAGTCTATAATTACGTACGGACGATTCTGCGTCGATTTTTCATTATATGTGGATATAGATGATCTCTAGAAGACTATTCAAAATATCAATATCAAGAGACAGACGTGGACACGAAGACGACTTAAATGAAATCACAGTGACAATTATATTCGCTTCTATACTAACGTTATTAAAATTGAAGCGATTCCTTAAACGCGCCATACTTAAGACATTTTAATCCGATTCAACATTCATTTTACGTTAGACAGTTTATTGATTGAAAAGTCATAGAATACTGGGTGTTATGCACCTGTGTAGATAGGCATCCATTAAAACTGAGAAGGTGAGAAGGCACAACGGAATTCATTGAATTAATATACTATCGAGGCCTACGGACGATTCGGCGTCAATTGTCTAATACCGATAAGTTAAGTAGTTTTCACGTGAGTGACAGAGAAAGAAAAAAAAAACATTACATATATATATTTATATAAAGAAGGTAATAATTGGAGTTGTTATATGTTTGATGAGTACTCTCGTTTCATAAGAACCCCACTATTAAAAAAAAAAAAGAGAAATTGTTATTTGGGGGGGGGGGTTGTGTATTGGTATATCCCCAACTTTAACTTCAAAGTGTCATTCCTTTCGAAACACCGGTAATTATTTTAATTAGCGTGTACTTAACTATATTTCAAACACATGTAATAAAACTTCGTATAAAAACGCCCTCAGATAATTATTTTTACATGAAATAGGCCGATTTATGTTCGTTCATATATAATATCTTATAAACTATATATTATAGTACTAGTATCACTGTTAAAGCTATCACGCGTTACTCAGCAACTCACTGAAACAAAAACAAAAAAACATTTATTAACAAGAAAATACTTTAAATCGGATATGATCGTAAGCGAAAGGTTCTCTCCTTTTCTGACATAAGTGATTTGACATTTGAAAGACGGAGACGAAGCATAAAAATAAATTACCAATGACATCTTTTCTATCTTGGGAATATATATTAAACTTTGATATATTGGACTTAAGTCCTTGGACTCTTTAATAATCTGCAATTTAGAGGAGAAGCGGGGTGGGGGGTGCAGCTACGGACCCAATATATCCTAGAGAGATACGTACTGAGAATATTTAAAGCCAGATGATTTAAAAGCTATCTAAACACATCAATATTGATAACAAGATGTGTGGTGACCACTATCGAGGGGCTGCGAGCGATGCAAACTGGCCGTCTCGATTCCAATATTATATCCAGTTTGTGACGCGCAAAAGTGGGCGGAGCCAACGGACCGCGTAGCACCAGCCGACGCACGGCCGCCACAGCAGACCGCTAGTGCTTCCCCGCGTCGACCCCGTGTCCACTTAATACGATTTTATTTCGCCTTATAGTATTTCTTTAAACTTTCTTACGCTTTCAATATCTTCTCTATATTTCTCGTGTACCAGCTTACTGTTCTTATTTCTTATTCGCGACTCTATTTTTCAATTAATATTGTTAAACTTGAAGAATATATAATAATTATATAGTTTGTAACTCACTTCGTTAACTCCCGAGTCGTCAGCGGACCCGTCAGCGCGGATCTCGACCGAGATCTATTCAACTGTGCTCTTCGTTCAGCTGAAAATAAAATTTACATCATTTTATAACAACAGTCTTTTAGTCAGTTTAGTTTCGATATTTAAATTAATCACAGTTTAAAGGCCTGGTTTCGATTACCAATGATTAAAATATATTAAAAAAAAAACCACAAAAATTGTTATTATTCTGTATTATCTGTGAGACTGTTGCAAATTTAGTCAAAATAATTGAATAAACTTAGAAAATAATTAACTATTTGATTATTATTTAGAAACGTTACGAACGAGACAACATCAAAAAAACTACAGTTATATCTAAAGCTTACCTGCCTTAAGTTAGAGAGAGACAGAGTGTAGGAGAGAAAGAAAAAGAAGAGTTATATTTATTATCAACAGTATAAATAGTCACTCAATCAATTATTTACTGGTAATCCATTTTTCAAGGACAAGGCTGTTTATGGCAGAGGATAAGTGAGGTAGCCTTATAGAAATAGGGGGGAAAATGTATCACCGGTGGACTGAGGACACGTCTACTCTGAAGGGGAAAGTTCGGTCGTTATTGGCTGTTGATGTTATGCTTAACCGCCGACCAGGATATGATTCTCGACAGGTTCTTCAGTTTAGAAACACGATCAACACGATCCACGGCTCATGTCCAATAACATAGAGCTTAATTATGTCTTAAATTCATCTTGCAAACGGTAAAGAAACAACAATATGGGTATGTTTTGTTGGAACCCGCATGAGTCAGTAGATATTCTACCACATAAACGACTACTAATCAAAGCGGAGAATCATATAATAAGCTTTTTTATATTATACGTAGAGGGACGGGCAGATGGGTCACCTGATGGTCATAACTATTCTTTAAGTCACCAATGCTCCACCGACCTTGGGATCTAAGATATTACTTCCCTTGTGCCTTTAGTTACACTGGTTCTTTCATCCAAAACGGAACAAAACAATGCTAAGTATTGTTTTTTGGGGGAATTTCTGATGAGTGGAACCTACCCAGACGGGTTTGAACAAGGCCCTACCACCCAGTGCTCCGAACGTTCTCGTTAAAAGATCCACATTCAGAAAAAGACTTCTACTGGGCAAATTTGGATCATTTACAGACTACCACAAATATCCCCTGAAATTAAGACAGAAATCGTGAAAGGAACTTATCCTGGGGAGAGATCTAAGATACACATGCTCGATTACTGAGAAGATATTTGACCTTTCTTTG
This sequence comes from Vanessa tameamea, assembly GCF_037043105.1. NCBI lineage: Eukaryota > Metazoa > Arthropoda > Insecta > Lepidoptera > Nymphalidae > Vanessa > Vanessa tameamea. Next base: position 1,896,501 of record NC_087338.1, read on the forward strand.
ATCTATAAAAGGACATATCAGCTCACATATCTGGCTTTCCTCAAAACTGAGAACGGAAGAAAAGATCACGATGCTGCTTGGACTTTGGTCAATTCTAGACCGATAATAGCGAAAATTGTTTCAAATATACAAAAATCACATTTCGTATTAACATGTTAGTACCATCGAAAGCTACAATAATAATAATAATAATAATATCAACTTGTCTATAGTTCTCTAATTTTGGTGAGGACGTTCGCCTGACGCGGTTCCGGCCATAGCGGATGGGTGTCGCCACTGGATTATTAAATTTAACTATTAATAAATGCTAAATCAATAATCAGTTTTAGTCATATTTGACAAAAAAACGTATCACAAATATGACCATTTGACACAAAAATGTTTCATAAACTATTCATGTGTCAAACATCGTTTTATAAGAGATTATTTAACAGAACACACTCAACTCGTAGTGTTTTTTACATTGCAAATGTTCAAGTGTGTAATATAAATTCATATTGTATCCGTTTTCTAACGAAGCACCAAGTATTTTGTTCGTGAACTGATATTGTATGAAATGAAAAGTTAGTTTGTTGCATCGGTCAATTTTCAAAGGTGTGAGAAGCAAACTATTTACAGAACCAGTACGTTTGTATAAATATGCCTTAATTTACAAAACTTTATTGTAAAATAAATTAAGATATCTCTAAACATCCAGCAAACTAAAACTGAGTACGTCATAGCTTATTGTGCACTAATAACAGTTCTTGATAAATATATATATTTTTATAATAGAAGACTATTCCACCAAACCGACTTAAATCAACTTTAATTTTACTTTTAAAGTTCCGATAACAGTTTCGTCAACATTCAAAATGCAATTTTTTCGCAAATCCACAATGAACATCATAGATTATTCTAGTTCACGACCAATAATGTCTTATCAATTTAATGTCAAATTTTGTTTACTTTGCTTTTGTCCTCTTGTGGTTGAAATTGACCATATCTCATACATAGAATCATGTACGTTGTGGTAGCAGGTGCATTGTAAACAATATTGCTATGTTAAACTATAAAACGGTGCGAAACGTGTCCCATACCTGCTATACGGTGCAAAATTACTTGCACCAATCCTTTTTCATCCTCACAATCCTCTAAATGATGTGCGTGCAAAAATGATCCTTATAACTACATGTTACAAGATATATTTAATATTGCCATTATTTTGTCAATAACTCGAAGTACCGTCAGCAAAAGTAACAGACTTATGTTTCGATTTAAGTTGGTAGTCAAACGTATTCACTACGGGCAGTATGACTGACATAATTCAATTGACTTTAATAAAATTGAACATATTTTTGTCATAAATTAAACGACCATATAAGTATGTCTTATAACAAAATAAAAAAGTAATCAAATCAAATCAAACATATATATTGAGACTACTGTCAATACGCTGTTACCGAACGTACGTGACGACACAATCTTCAAATCTTTATGTACTTAGGTACTTTATTTACTCTCATTTTTATTAAACATTATGACATCGATGATATGTAACTTAAAAAAAATTCGTCAATTTCTAACATTATGTATTCAAAATAATTTGGTAATTATTATCATAGATAATCAATAGCGTCAACAAAAAAAGTATTTGTAAAATCCACCCTTGTGATAAATACACGACACAGACACGTTTGGTCGATAGTAGTCAATAAATTTTATATTATTTGATAATAAACTCGGGAGTGATCTTACCTCCCGCCACTCTCGGATTTGCCTTTTTCCTAGGCCGCTCCCGACTGAACGCCGATCCGCTCTGGAGGGCTTCCATTAAACTGAAATGAAGAAACATATAATTAATATTAAGTGAAACGCTTGATCAATAAAAATAGTGGGAAGGAGGTCGCTATCGAATTCGGTCAACATATCAGTGACCCAATGACAGAGCTCGCTACGGTGACTAATCTCAGACTGCGGTCGCGCAAACCGCACCGAAGACAACCATAAGAGCACAAGAGCATAACGCGAAGGCAGCGGCCGTACCTGTCCATGACGCCGTCCTGCGCCTGCTCCATGTCCACGAACTGCTTGTACCGGTGCTGGCGGTCGCGGCGCTCGCGCTCGGCCGCCGCGCGCGCCGCCCGCGCCCGCCGCGCGCGCTCCTCGCTCTCGCGCGCCACCACGTTGTCCTGGTGCGCCGTCTGCGCCGGATGCGGGTTTATCGGTTATGTTATTCATATTCACGCGAGGGTTACTCTGCCCGTCCGGCCGTCCGGCCGTCGCTCTATCGCGGCTAAGCCGCCGGAGGAAGCTCGAGTTCCAAGTGAGACCTCAAACGCGAACGAAACCGCGGACGTTGACTAAAACGAAAAAATATATATATCCCAAATACCGCAAAGGAGTCCTTAAAAGTCTTGATATCTGAGAAAAATTCTTCTAAAGTGTATTTGTGAGGATCAAACACGTAGTACTCCGCCAGTTCACCGTACAGCGCCTCCATCTTCTTGAACATAGAGTGTAAGACGTCGCACTGCTCGCGGGCCTCTTTTGCGAAATTCTGTTTTCTCTTTAAGGAAATAACAATAATAAAAAAAGAACAATGTTAAAATCACGCGATCTTTAAAAAACTACACTTCCAACTCACATTGGTCAAAATTCAAATGTCACGTGATGAAAATCTTGCGTTTCAAACGTCGACGAAATTAAATCAAATAGTGTTGATTTATAAATCAAGATCTGCTTGAAATACACAATCAATAGCCAATCGCATAGAATTTGTGCATCTAAGTTTGTTTAACTTTACCCACCCTGCCATTGAAAAGCATTACTTTACGTAATACCCCTTGATGCCCAAATTGTACTGCAAAATAATATACTGCATATTACATCTCGGTAAACCCAGACAGGCCCGTACGAAGCCCTACAATTGGAAGGCCAATATGCCAATTGAAAAGGATACGCTCATAGTTTCATTGAAGAGGTCGTCCGGGGTCTGAGGCACCCGGCTATTGTTCAAATCCGTTTCGAGGGCTCGTATGTCGTTGTCCATCTTCTTCAGAGCCTTCTGGAGATTCTCCATCGAGACACGAGCTGCCCTGTGGGAGAATATATGTTTTAAATATCAAGATTGATTGTTCTCTGTTTATCCGAATGGGTTGTAAATTTAAACACGTTACACGCATGAACGTACAGTGAAAAACAAGGCGACGATCTCGAATATTAGCATTTTTTTTTTTTTGATGGGTCTGATTTACTAGTAACGACCCGTGAATCCCACTCATACTACTGAACAAAAGTATTTTATCCTCTTAAGCCGGCAGTCTCAATACAAATATCTCAATTTGACGTCGGTAAAAGGCATTGAATTTTCTGACAGAATTTTATATTAATAACTCAAGGTTCGAAAGGTTACAGTGACCCTCTAAACTCGTTATAATTCTGTTAGATATCCGTCCCATCTATTAATAATGATAATCACTTAACCTTGAGTTTAGCTTAAGTGACCATACACATAGAGACTAGACAATCAGCACGAATTATGCAATTTATTTGCCTTTCTAATGAACTCTTACCGATCTATGTGAGGCATTTCCTCGGCGAAGCTCAGCACATCAGGGAATTTACTTTCTATCGTATCAACTAAGTAATGTAGCAACGTCTGCTTGTTCTCCAGATCTTTCGTTGACGTTAACTGTAAATAGAAAAAAAATACATACACTCCCGCAAGTGGGACAAAGCGCGTAATATTTGGTGTCCTGTTCTCGCGTGTTATTATTAAGAACAGACTCTAATGTAAATGCCAATAAATGAATAATAATATAATTCGGTTATATTAATAGTTTATATAGAAGTGAAACAATTGACAGCTGTAAACGCTCTTATTTAAAACAAGCTGACCCGCGACTTTGCCCACGTGGAATTCAGTATATTCTGGACAATGAAGCTGTCCTGTTCATAATATTAGTATATATAGACACAAGATGCACGCAATTTACTAATATTGTCTGCCTGTCTGTTACACTTTCGCGGTCCAACCCACCAAACCAACGATCGGTGCGTTGGTTTGGTTGGTTGGATGAAATTTGGTAAGACGCAAGCTTGAATCCCAAAGAAAGAACATGGGCTACTTTTTATAAGCAAAACCTGACGACCGACGCTTAAACACGATATAATAATATAATACAATGAACATAATAATTACCTTAGTGAGAAAACTTATTTCAAAGCCGTAAGCGCCAGCGTTATTCGACCCAGTGTTCATATAGTTTCCTAACAACAGTAACAATTCTAGAATCTTCGCGAATTTACCGCTCGACTTCACTTCCTCACACGCCGCAGTGCCGGACACGATATCCTGCAAACACATAGGACAAACATCATCATTATTATTTGGGGGGGAGCGGGGTGTCTGTTATAAATATTTTCGGACGAAGCACTTCGTATAATTATGGTAGAACTTCAATTACAGGTAAGTTCGTTTAATAATTAATTTTACATTAGCAGCCTGTAAATTTCCCACTACTGGGCTAAGGCCTCCTCTCCCTTTGAGGAGAAGGTTTGGAGCATATTCCACCACGCTGCTCCATTGCGGATTGGTGGAATACACATGTGGCAGAATTTCGGTGAAATTAAACACATGCAGGTTTCCTCACGATGTTTTCTTTCACCGCCGAGCACGAGACGAATTATAAACACAAATTAAGCACATGAAAATTCAGTGATGCCTGCCTGGGTTTAAACCCGAAATCATCGGTTAAGTTGCAAGCGTTCTAACCACTGGGCGATCTCGGCTCTCATAATAATTAATAAATATATGTCAAACTGACACCGATATACTCACAGGTTTTAGCTCGGATATGATTTCGCTATAATGTTCTCTGAAGGCCAAACTCCTCAACCTCGGGACCAGCCTCTTGATGTCCGCCACCGTCGCCGAGAACAGCTCCGCCTCCGTTAGTTCCTCGCTTTTGCATTTCAAATCCGCGAGTTTCTTGAGCTGATCCGCTGGGGGCAGGTACTGGAAACAACATGCTTTTAAACATCGTCTCCGTACCACTAACTACATTAGATACTACCATGGTGGGTGGGTTTTGTGTAAGCCCATCTACCTTTAGCCTATTCAAATCGAAATAGGAATAAAGATAAACAAACTTTAGATTCATTGACGTTAGAGTTAAGGGACACCAAATAGAATTAGTCAATAGCGTGAAATATTTGGGTCTTTGGTTAGATCGAAATCTAAGGTGGGGTAAATATATTAATGAAGTCCGTGAAAAAGTGCTTAATTACATCAAAATTTTTAAAGTATTAGTTGGTACAGATTGGGGTGTACATCCAACACATTTAAGACATTTATACTTAGCACTTATTCGTAGTCGAATTGACTATGGGAGTTTTTTATATGATAATAGTTGCGCGAGTAATTTAAAGAAATTAGATCGAATTCAAAATATTTGTTTGCGTTTAATAGGGGGCTTTATAAAAAGCACGCCTATACACGTAATGGAATCCGAGTTATGTTTGTGTCCTTTATTTTTCCGAAGACATTTTCTGGCCGGTAAGTTCTGGTTAAAGTGTAAGTCATTTAAAAATAATGATATTATATATCTATTAGAGACCCTTTCTAACTTCATGAATAATTTTTATTGGCGACGTAAAAAGAAACCATTGTTATATATTATACATAATAATTTGAAAGTAAAAGAAATGTCTAGTAGTGATTCAAACGAAATGTTTTCTTTGGATATGTGGTTAAACAACTTTAATTTATCTAATATCGTAAAGCCTGTTATTGAAGGTATTAGCAAACCGAAACATTGTTTTGATTCCGATTATTTAAAAGCTCTTTGTTATCAGAAACTGAGTCAAGAGTATTCTGAATTTTATAAAATATACACAGATGGTTCCAAAGACATTAGCTGCAGTGGCGCTGCTTTTTTAGATTATAATACGGGAATCTATTCAAAATTTCAAATTAAAGCAAGAGTTTCGATTATGTTTGTTGAGCTTGTGGCAATCGCTGAAGCCTTGTCCTACATTGAATCGATTGATTTTCATAAATTTGTTATATTTACCGACTCGAAAAGTGCTCTTTTACATATCTTAAAATGTACAGCACCCCACAGAGGTCTTCCTATTGCTTTCACTATTTTAAAATGTTTATTAAAATTTAAATCTAATAATAAAACAATAATCTTGCAATGGATACCATCTCATGTCGGGTTAGTGGGAAATGAGGAAGTTGACCGACTAGCTAAAGAAGCTATATCCGATGGTATTGAATTTAAGTGTTTACCTAGTCCCACCGATCTTTTAGGGGATATTAAACGAATATGTCGTGAGAAGTGGTCTGAATATTTTAATGAAAGATCGCTTACCAAAGGAATCTGGTATAAAACTATACAACCTAGACTTTTTGGATCTCTCTGGTTCCTAAATTCCAAATTAAAGCGCAAAGATATTACAACTGCCTTAAGACTGCGCTCTGGTCACATTCCACTGAATAGTTTCGGATATATGATGAGAAAAGTGAATTCTCCTAATTGTACTGTGTGCGGTGTGGTAGAGGATGTCTATCATATTTTAGAAGAATGTGTTCGTGTTAGGGCGCTAAAGGGAGCTGTTATCGCTAGTCGTGGTTATAATATTGGTGTTTATAATAGCTTTTTAGCTTCTCCATTGTCTAACGAAGCTAAATCTGTATATAAATGTGTAAATTTAGCTCTCAAAAATAGAAATTAGAAAGCCTTATCTATAACTGTATTGTACTAATATGTGATGTGAGAAATGTATTTAACTGTATATAATGACGAGGGTGACATATTCACTAGTGAAAAAACCCTCTATAATAAATAAAGATTAAAAAAAAAAAAAAAAAAAACTTTAGATTCGTATTTCATGCGATTCGCTAATAACTCAGCTATACTGTGCACTACGAAGAGTTTATGATTAATATATCTTTATTTATAATACAATACTATTACACTTAACTATTTATATCCACTTTAACACTACTTCCAAAATTCCGATAACAGTTTCGTCGGAGTTCAAAACGGCATTTTTTGCAAATCCATAATGAATATCATAGATTCATAGATCAAACTAAATTTGGTGTCGAGTATTGTTTATTTCGCTGGGCTGGTTGTTAGCTGCATATTAGCCACCTATGTAACACTCACTCATCAATTATTCCAAGCAGCAGTACTTATTAATGTTGTTTTCTGGTTTAAAGGCCGAGTATAAAAGTGTAACTACAGGCACAAGGGACATATCATTTTAGCTCCCAAGCTCGCTGACGCAATGGCGAGGTGTGGAATGTTTAATATTTCTGATGGCAATAATGTTACTCCTCCTGCCATCGGAACGGACTACACGAATCCCACCTGTATGAGCAGGTCGAGCACGTCAGCGGTGAGCACGGTGGTGTCGCAGCGCAGCACGCACGTCCTTATGTGCTCATACGACATGTGCTTTAGGGAACCCCCGAGTAGAATAGACAGATTCTGCGCCGCTTTGCTGTCTAGAACCTTTAGATCTTTTACTTTTTTCAATGTGTGGACTCTGGAAATGAAGAAAAAAATATCCGAATTTATTAAATAATAATTGCTTCGATGTGAATAATTATTGCCATTCTGTGAGAATTCACTAGAAACTCACCGCAGATCACGATCGTGATATGCATATCGACTTTAGTAAGTCTTTAAAGTGTACTTTAAAATTGGATTTATTATATATATAATAATTATTATTATTGGACATCATCACATACATTAGTCTGATACCAATGTAAGTAGCTAAAGCACTTGTTTTATGGAAAATCAGAAATAACGACGGTACTACAAACACCCAGACCCAAGACAACATAGAAAACTAATGAACTTTTTTATTACATCGACTCGGCCGGGAATCAAACCCGAGAAATCGGAGCGGCGTAACCATGAAAACCGGTGTACGCATTACTCGATCACGGAGTTCGTCGTGAATTGTTATTTTTTTATTATCTATTCTAATATTATAAAGAATTAAAATTTGTTAATATGTTTTGTGATATCCCCGGAACGAATGCACCAATTATAAATACAGTCCTTGGTAGAAAATAACATTATTCCAGATTGCTATAAGGTATAAATTATATTTTCTTTATTAAACGATTGCACCCGTGCGAAGCCGGGGCGGGTCGCTAGTCATTTATGTTAATAGGACTCACTTGTCGACAGAATCCTCATTCTTCTTAGCGACTGGTTTACTAGAGAACTTCAGCGCCAAACCGCTGAGAATATCCGGCGACGCGAGCTTATCTTCGTGTACCTTGAACCAATTTATTTATATAATATTATAAATTATAACTATAATAAGGAAGGGGACACAGAAAATAATAATAAGTTTAGTTTAGTTTTGTTAAATAGTTTTCGATAAATTATTTTATTTCATTGTTTTGTAATTATTAGTTTTAGTTTTTTCTTTTTTATTTTTTTTCTTTTTTTTTTTATTTCTTAAGTTTTGTTTTAGAGTTCAATACTTTATAAGTGCATGTTGTGTTCTCCTACAATTGGAGGTACATTTAATATTTTATTGTCTAAACTTGTATTTTTTGTATTACATATGTACCTGTGTTGGAGTTCCATATTAAATAAATAAATAAATAAATAAATACGCATTGTACTGGTTGATATATTCGTAAACTTTTCTAATATATCGAGCATCATTGAATCCATGTGTGTACATTAATAATGTTGTATTAATAAATAATTTATCTATTGCTCGGTGAAGGAACACATCGTGAGATAACCTGCATGTGGTGAATGAGTACCACAAATATCTTCCTACCAGCATTCGAGCAGCGTGGTAGAGTAAACTCTGAAACTTCTCAAAAGGCAGAGAAAAAAATTGTCCAGCAGTGAATGCATTAACCAGCTGTTACTTAAAGTCGTACCACTAGCGATGGCTAGTCTCCTCGAATATATTTTAGTACACAAGTGTGTGTTCAAACACAGGTGCACTTGCCCCACACACTCAAAATCATTAATTACGCAATAATTTTGACGGTAAATCCGACATTAACGGAGTCAGCTACAGGACCAAAGAATTCACGTGCTTTCCAAGGCACGAAATACTCCGGGATACTAATGAGATTTTTTCGACAAAAAACCTAATAAATTTTAATTAGTCGTCACTTTGCATTTTTCCTGTGTGAACAGGTGAGACAGGTTACAAAGAATTCCCATCCAAATAAAACCGCTGCGAATACCAGCCCCAAATCAGAACCGACCATCGTGTTCTCGAGGGGGTTAGAATAATCAATTGATATACATACGTTAACCCAGAAAGCTTTTTCGGACATCTTCTGTGGGACGATCGTCTTCCAATTGGCGCGTTTCAGAGGCCCTTCAACCTCGTACTTCTTTTTAGGCTTCAGTCCATGAGGTAAGATATCTGGTTGAGGCTGGGGAAGAACCAGAAACGTTCATTATTCAAACTTAAATATATTGATGACCTATAACTGTTGTTAACGGGGTGATTAGTTTATTTTATTAACTTAGCTAGGTGGACTGACAAATAGGCCGCCTGACGGCAAGTGGTCATCACAGGCCACAGACATTGGCACCGCTAGAAATTTTAGACATTCCTTACATCTCCAATGCGACACCATCTTTGGAACTTAGATGTTATGTCCCTTGTGCCTGTAGTTATACTGGCTCACTCAACATTCAAACTGGAACTCAAAAATATTAAGTAATGCTGTTTAGCGGTAGATACCTTTACCACCAAGACATTAAGCCTTATCTGTTAATGTCTTTTTTTAAATTAATTATATGGTAAATAAAAAAGCTAAACATGCGTTATCCAAATATCGAATCGTAAGTAGTATTAATGGTTTACCATTCTTGGCATCATGGGCCCCATGCCAGGCGGCGGTGGTGGCCGAGGACCCCCCATCATCGGTGGCGGTGGAGGCGCTCCACCGGGCATCGGGGGCGGCGGCGGAGCACCCGCGGCGCCCGGGAACGGGGGAGGCGGCGGGGGAGGTGGACCCATACCTGGAAAACCAATAGTAATAGATCAGATCTGATGTACTGCTGATAATAAATGGTTACATTCCATTGACAATGCTAGTAACCGTCGGATATAATATTTAAAGCTAAATAAATGTACTATATATCTTAAATGTAATTGATGTAATCTGAATGATAACCAGTGGTAGTTTTTTTTTTTTTTGTTGAACACAGGTGACCAGACTGGCAAATGGGCCACGTCATCATAAATGATCTCGCAGACTTTGGAACTGTGAGAAATATTCACCATCCCCTACATAACCAACCCTGGTTTCAAACGCGTCTACATTGTCGTTGATCTACAAACATTGATAATCTGTATCCACAAAAAACACGAACCGAATTTGTGTTAGAGTAATGGAATTAGCTCCAAAACCATCAGGGAGTCACTTAAAACACGAATCATTGATAGACCCAAAACAAATATCTTCGTGCGGTTAGTATCGACTCCTAATTGAGTATTTTCCTTAGTAGCCGGATAAGGAACTGTTGCATCAGAGATACAGTCAGCCCTAGTATTAAATTGTGGAGAGCCATGAATAATATTATTCATAAACGAATATTCATTGCAGCGTTCCTACTTAAAAATTTATTTAGTCAGTGTAATTACACCATGCAAACATCTTAGTTTTTAACTTAGTCAATGTTTTAACGGTGCAAGGACAGATAAATATTTTTACAGTGTCAATATTATATAGTATACAGTGGTGACCATAAGATACGCCTTATTATTTAAAATGAAATCCTGTGAATCATTACGTTAAGAAGTATTAAGTTATTCGGTTACCTGAGCCTGGCATGGGCGGCGGCGGCGGCGGCGGGGCGGGCCCTGCAGGGCGTATATATTCATTATTATATACCACAGAATATAAACAAGCAAGCTTTAATATATATTTTTTATTTTATTATAAACTGAGAAGACAAAGATCAAGTTTCATGTGATTTTCAATTCATATCAAGATCGGTGATGTTCAAAAATATTTTGACGAAACCTGCGTGTGCTGGATCGAATTCTAGATTAACGTGTATCCACCACCAGTAAAACAGCTGGTACTAGTCGTGAGCTCAAATAGGCAGTTGTAGAGGTGAGTACCGAGTTCGCTGTTGTACACTTTCAGCAAAATTAATTAAGTACCGTTTTACTAATTATATTTATAGGTACTGACACAAAATATTAAATAGTGGTATTTGAAATTTTACTTTTAATACAGTTATACTGAAAAGCTCTCAATAGAGCAAATTCGCCGTGTCCTACGGGAACATAACTTTACAGGACAGCGGTTCTAAAGCTTGTAACTTTTGCACTTATCAATAGAAATTTATATATTGGTATTTGGAAATTATAAACCTTAATTCCTTAGAGAAGAAATTGCAGAGACAATTTTCAATATTTTTTATACTTTAGAAACACGACACGTGTTAGACGTTAATGTCTTATTTAATATAAATTTACAACTAGCTACACAATATACGTACGCTAATAATCCAATGTAATAATATTTTTGCAACTTATCGCTAACAAAAGCTAAAACTAAATAACAAACTAAAAATAAATAGACCCTTAAATCGCACGCAAGCGTACAATAGTCGAATGACAAGTCACAGTCCAATAGACGACAAGCATCGCCTGACGGACCAATCGCGTGTAACCTCGACGCCTCCCCCTCCATTCCTCCAAAGAGACCACAAGTGTCCTACAGCGCAGGTCAATATTGTACTCACGGCTCATGCCTTTATCGCAAACTTTCAAACACATTATAGTTTTCCTTTATATGAAATATCACAGGCAGTAAAAAATTTACCGTCAAAAGAAACGAAAATATTTTGTTTATTATATAAATAGTATTGCATATAAGTAAATATTCATAGTGTACATGCTAAAAGTGTATGTGTTTATGAAATTAAAATATATAATGATCACTGATCTTACCTCCCGGCATAGGAGGGGGCGGTGGCGGGGGCGGTCCTCCGGGGCTGCTAATCGCCTAAAATGAAAAGATAAAACAAATTTTATAATCACTGTATTAGTATTTCATAGCAATATATAATATATTGCTATGAAATACTGTATCATATAACATTAACTATTATATACCTGACTATGATGATACTGAGTAAAAACTAAAGATCTCATTTTAAACTCTAACGTTGCACAACTCTTATAAACTTTCTAATAATTAAACAATGTGTAAACTGTTTTTGTGAGCGCAGGGCTACGTGGCGGCGACCTTGGCGATGGCGGCGATGTTCCCGTGGGCGGGCGCGGCGGGCGCGAGGCGCAGGCGCTCCTCCAGCGACGCGGCGCGCGCCTCGGCCTCCTGCCGCGCCGCGATGGCGGCTTCCAGCTTGCCCTTCAGCTCCTCCACTCGGCGCTCCTCCTCCGCGCGGGACTTCTCTGTCACATTAGCGTGGAGCATGTAGCATTGCGACTGTTTGCACATCGAGACGGGACTATGATGAAAATACTTTATTATAATGAAACTATAGAAACGAACCGATCAGTCCGTCGATGAGGGGTTGGACGTCTATATTGAACCGTTGCGTATGCCTAAAGTCTGGGTCGTAGCCGTTCTTGTGCAGCACGATTTGTGTTATACATTCCTCTATAAGTTTGTAATATGCTGGCCTGAAAAAAAAAACATACTGTATAACACTTTCTAACTTATATAAATCATATTAATCAATAAATAACGGCAGTGATAATTTTTATAGTCACTTCCAACAGCAGGAGTACTGATAAATAAACAACTTTGACCTTGAATTGGCACGTCACCATTGGTCGAGATTTAAATAACCTATAGCATTCGTTATAGATTCATGAATCAATGGTGTTTTTTTTATCAATTTGGATCATTGGAATTAACATTAAAGTGTATATAAATAATTAAATGGAATAGTGTTGTATTAAAAAAAAAAATAAGGATTTCTCAAAGAAAAACCTGTTTATTGTGCATAATAGAGCAGAACTATTGGAAAAATCGCATGAAATTTAACAATCTAAGGTTTGCATATCCTTACTCCTCGTGCCATTGAAATAGACAATATGCGTAAAAACAACTATATCATATAATTCCACGAACCTTATCAATTCGTCGTCCCTTATAAATAACAAGTGTTGTAGTATCGACAGTAGATAGGGTTCCGCTGGCGTCTCTACCACCAAATTCTTAACCAGCTCGAAACATTCGTTCACGTCATGGAAGTCCACTCTGAAACCAATAATAAAATCATTTACAAAAAAATAAAAAAGATTATTAATATATCTCAAAAGCTTTCTTTACTGTGCGTCGAGATTTCACACACCGGTTTGCCCAAGTTTGATTAAAGATTAATTAAAATGAAAAAACTTCGAAATTCCTATCCAAGATTTGACCAATGCAAGATACTTAAAGTTTCTGTAAATAAATTCACAATCCCTTGGTAAGCATATTATTTATGTACTAGACTAGAGTATCGATAACTCAGGGATCTATACAGTATAGATCCCGAGTTATCTATACTCTAATCTAGGAAAGTATAGATTACACTTTTCGCAGTGTAATTCCCATCGAAATTCCACATACAAGAATTTTCGTAGCACTCGCTCGCTCATCGTAACAAGCGCAATGATTGGTCCCGTGTCTCAACCATCTCTGCTCGCATTGGTTAATTTTGATATAATAGAGAGTATACCATGCTTTTAATTGGTTTTTATAACATTTTACTTAGACGAACTTTAATATGCAAGCTATGGTTTTCTGTAATTGCAGGAGCGTACATTTTAATTATGCTTTAAAGCCTTAGTGTGTATCTTTTGTTGAAGCCTTCATAAAATAAATGATTAAATTGCCTTTAAATTTAGGAACTTATGGTTTCGGTATTAGGTTTTAAATCCAGTATATCTTCATTTCAACAAGAGGCTGTTTTAACACTAGCTTATGTATACAGGGTTCGAGTACACCGTACCCCTCGACGTACCTGACGTCATCGAACTTGGCCAGGAACTCCTCCTGGTCGGCCGCGGCGTGCGTGTCGAACACGTTCATCTGTATGAGCCGCCCGCCCCCCTCCTCGGCGCCCGCGCGGAGCTCGTCTGCAAACACGCACTGACACATTACCTGTCGTCGAACGTTTGTGGTGACCTTGGCAAAGTTTCTGGTGGGTTCCGTACCACCATAAGAGATGGAATGATATATGATGCTAGTCAATTTTTATGAGATAACCTAAAAAAAGTGTGGCAACGTCCACCACGCTGCACCAATGCGAGTTGTTGTGTTGCAAACTTTTATGAGACACCTGCAGGTATCCTCACGATGATTATACCTTTACCAACAAACACGAAATAAATCGTAAAGGATTATGAGTATCATTGGTTCTTGCCGGGATTTGAACTCGGACTTTACATGAATTATCATAATACAGAATATACTTATGTAATATTATAGTATATTGTGTGTACCTTTATGTATTAATAGTAAATAAAGGTTAAATTCGGAGCCTACTTTCATCTATTCACCCAATCAAAAAACCGTATTATGTGTAAACCTTTTTACAAAATTGGACCTTACCTATCAGATCATACAGTCCAGTTCTCATAAACTCGCTCCGTAAATGCATCCTGAATTCTAGCTCCTCTGGTTCAGTGATGATCGCGTTCATAAGTTGCATGCAACCGTTCTGATGACAAGCAATATTGAGTTTAATGATATGGACATTAAGACTACTTTTAGAGATATATAATAAGATTTGAAGTAGATATATAACATAACATGTACTTAAAGAACCCTCATGTAGTATTTAACTAATTTCTGGTCCTTCGAGCCGGATATATATTTTTATATAATTTATAATTATAACGTTATATATATATGTTTTATCTTTATTTAATAACAACACTTGATACATCACACTGATCTTCTTAGATTTGACTGCAAATAAATAATTACGTATCAAAGGCAAAATTGTTATTATTTTCTAAACATTGATAATGTTTAAACGTTTTATAGGATAATTTAAATCTCAACATAAAATAATAATCTTCACCTTCAAGCTCTCGGGTGCCTTAGCGACCAAGCCCTCGATGATTGGCAATAACCTCGGCTTCCGGCTCGACTCGCCCGCCATCGTGATCGCTTCTAGAACCTTCTCGTGACCGTTCGGTATGAGACATATCGCAGCGAGTACCTGAAATTATTGTTAAAACATTCTTTAATATAAATAGAAAACTAGAGGAATATTCATTACATTTAGGTGTCGGTTAGATGAGATGGCCGAGTGATAAGAGCACGTGAATCTGAATCTTTATATTATACTAGCAAACCGCCCTGGCTTCGCACGGGTAATATTTAGAATTGGATCCTTAGTTCCGGAGATTATCTCTTGCATAAATACAAATAAATTTTAGCTCTTTGTAATGTTAATATCGATAAGAAAATAAATATAATATTCGTAGTAACCTTAGATGCTTCCAAAGCACAATGAGGTTTCCTAGCATCCAGACTCCTAGCCAGGACTGGAAGAGCTTCTCTACACTCAAAAACCGCACGGATACCGACTGTGTTGTTGAGAATCGCTGAGAGACACCGAATACATTCATACTGGACGCGATCATAACGGGAATCACTGAAAAAAAAACATCGAATATTTGGATGAATATTTAAGATCTTTGACAAAAAAAAAACTCGTTCAATCGGTGTCAATGCTATTTAATGCTTTAATTCTTACCGATAAAATCCACTGCCACTGATAGCATGTAAACGTAATATCAACATTATAATGCTAATCCTATACAAACATATATATATATTCAAATTACAACCATTTGTATCTATATACATATGTATATATTCTAAACTATTCGGGCAACCAATATTATAGATAGTACAGTATTGTTTTGAAGGCAGTATTTTATGCTATTAAAATTGTTGTAACTTGACACCAGATGGCGCTTTTGAACGTCATCCTCGCATTTTTAAATTTGGACCGATACATTTTTTTTTAATATTGAAAAATAACCAGTGTTTATTCGTTTTAATACTTTTTTTCTAATACATTTTTGAAGTTGCATTTTTGACTTATTTTGAAAAAATCTAAAAAAACGTGATAACTCAAAAATGGTTCACTTTTGCATCATGCATATGGGAGTTAAAATTATCGCACATAATCACCCCTATCACCTCCTAACGGGAATACGTCGAATTACCAATAACCCTGTATATATTATCTAAAGATGTCGATATATTTTTCCATTTGGCAATCCCTAGGATAAAAGTTGAGCTACACAGCCATCTGACGGGTAACAATAAATGTGATCACATAAAAAACTACATATATTTGAATTTCAATGTCGGTCTGTAAATCGATAACGACATCGATTATTAAACATAATATTAATAACAATAGCGTTCAAAATGAAATGATACTTACTTGGTATAGCAGACATTGAGCGTGGTCAGGAGACTCTCGATGCCCTTCGTGCCGAAATCCTCGATCCAGGACAAGGGATTGTTCGTCAATGCTATCCTGAGGTTCTCCAAGCAGCTATGCAGCTTACCCACCGATAGTTCAGCTTGATTTAGATATGACACGTAATCGGATGGTTTTTCGAATTTCGAACGACCTTCCTGAAAATAATTGATTGTTATAACAACAATGACAACAAAAAATAATTTATAATATATTATTTTATTATTGAGATCATCACATCACTACCATATAATATAGATAATAAACCCGTCAAACACTAATACTGAGTATTGCTTGTTTCAGTGTGAATGGTGAGTCATCCAGTGTAACTACAGGCACAAGAGACATAACATCTTAGTTACCAAGGTTGGTCGCGCAGTGACAATGTTAGGAATGGTTAATATTTCTAACAGTGCAAATCAGTCTATGGGCGTTGTTGACAATTATCAAACATTTTTATAAAAAAAGACAAACCCCCAAGACATCTCTCCAAATATATTTACAAATTTACCATCTCTTAGAGACATAGGAATTATATATATTTAACTTGATGACATAGCAGACGATTATCGATATATCCGCTTACAGAGGCGCGCTCTAGCACATAAAATTAATTAGTTTTTATCAAAAATAAAATTAAAAAATATAATTTAATTTGTATTTTTTTTTTTTGCTGTCTCTACTCTTAGTCGTCTCACGCACACTCACACTAATGCATGCTCATATTAATTTAACGTGGCGGGCGCGCCATCACTATTATATAGATCTATAAGTAGAACACTTGATGGTGAATGACGAACTCTGCCCATTGAAATGAACATTGTAAATAATATACAACATATGTGTGAGTGTTACCCACACAGGAAACCCACCAATGAAGCTACTCACATAAGACAACACTGCACTATATTCAATGGAAGGACGAGTAAAGATACTCAAATCTAATCCTCACATATTCTATGGGATTTGCATATAACTCTGCTATATTATGCACTACAAACAGTTATTGATTGATATATATTTATTTATAACACAAAACTGTTTCACATATCTACTCAAATCCACTTTAATTTTACTTCCTAAAATTCCGCTAACAACGAAACGACACTTTCTCAAGAATCCATAATTAATACAATAAATTATTTTAGATCTCGACCAATGACATGTCAGTTCAAGGTCAAAGTTGTTTATTTATCTTACAGCTCCTGCCATTGGAACAGACTATAATTTTGAAAATACTTGAAGATTTTTTAAATTTATACAAACCTGTGCGTTGACAAATTTGTAAGCCACCAGCATCTTCTTCTTCTGATCCCTGGAGTATTTTCTTAACGGTTCCTTTTTCTTTTCACCGATATTCATATCAGTCTGAAATATTTAATTAATATTACATTAATTTTACCAATTAATTAATTATAATCTTATGTTAAACCTAGCTACCCGTCCTAGCTCCGCACTGATAACATCAGGGTCCACGTATAGTGTTTATATCGTAATAACATTGCTATATTGGTTTACACGGCTCTCGCTATCGGCATGATTTTTCCCATATCGTCAAAGTTAAATTTCACCTAATATACGCAAAACCAGAACTATACAACTGAGCCTTCCCCCTGATTCCTTCCATTGGTGATAACCGTATAAAAATCCATTCGGTAGTTTTTGAGTTTATCGCGTCCAGAACAGACAGATAGATAGACGAGGCCATGGCCAAACAAAGTTGCCGTAAAAGTAAGGGCAGGTCTATGGGCAGTGGTGACTACTGACCGACTATCAAGTAGCCCATTGGCCCCTTTGCCTACATATATAATAAAAAAAAAACAACCTATAAGTGTGCGCCTCGGGACGCCCGACAGAAGTGATGACTTAAACAAGTCTAATTTGAACATGCATAAGAGAAAGGGAAGCCACATAGACTGGCGCCGTAACGCGTTACGTAACGTAGCGGTTTAGCCCCCCATAAGAAGTTATCACTTTAAAAACTCACTAATAAATCTCATCATGAGCCGTGCAATATGTGAAATCATTAAAAGATATGACTTTATATGCAATACAATGTATTAGAAAGTAACAAAACTAAAACATGGAATTCACAATCGTTAAGATCCATATGAGAATATTTCATTAGAAAACCAGAGTTACTACTGAATTTATAGCAGCTTATCGGTGTAATTCAATCCGGTAAGATGATATCTTGAACCAAGAATATTTTGTTATGTAAACAGGCACAGAAATATCAGAAAAAAAATAACACTCAGTCAAGGTAACGTCTCGACGTATCAATCAATCTCCTAAAGTGAGTATTAAATCTTAATACTCACGAGCATCTCCTCAAATCTCCGCTCGAGCTGGTCGTCATCCAACGCGTCTATCTTGTTGGTGTACTCCGCGGCGGGCTCGTCGTCCTCCGCGCGGGGCTCCGCCCTCGGCACTGTGTCGTAGCCGCGCTCGAGCCCCGCGCCCGCCTTCTTGGGCCGCCCGAACCATGTGTCCAGCTGAAAAATAAATAATAAATTTAAGGACTCTCTTATCAGACTTTTGCGTATTTTTTTTTCCATAAAATTGATTATATATAAATGCATATCTGATAAACATGGCTGAAAACTATTTCATGTTTCTCTTAAAAACGAATATACTTTGTAACATAGTCAAGTCAACTCCAACGATGTTCGCGCCTAGTTATGACAAAGGCATTTAGGTGCTTTTTTATATCCAATATTTTTTAATCACACCTGACCCATAATTTGACCTCAGACCTGCAGCCTCATAAACTAATCTAACGCAGTTAATCTCAGTGAGTACAGATTTTATATTTATTTATTAACTCTTTATAGCACCCAAAATTAAAACTAAAAATTACAATTTTGCCACACAAAAGTTGCATGAGGTGCAACAGGCGGCCTCATCGCTAAGCAGCGATCTCTTCCAGACAACCTTTGGGCAGAGGATCATAATATTTACATATATGGGAAATATTGCTAGTGATCGCTCATGAAATATGAAGCGGCATTAGTGGAATAGTTTAAGAGCCGCAGCAATGTAAAAAGTCACAGGATCATTCCTGATCACTTGGATTATTGTCGTACCCACTCCTAACACAAACCTTAAACTTAATTTACACCTCGTAAATAGGAATATTAGTAATACCTAATAAGACCCTACTTGGTGGTAGGGCTCTGTACAAGCCTGTCTGGGTAGGTACCACCCACTCATCAGATATTCTACCGTCAAACAGCAGTACTCAGTATTGGTGTGTTCCGGTTTGAAGGGTGAGTGAGCCAGTGTAACTACAGGCACAAGGGACGTAACATCTTGGTTCCCAAGGTTGGTAGCGCATTGGTGATGTAAGGAATGGTTAATATTTCTTACAACGCCATTGTCTATGGGCAGTGGTGACCACTTACCATTAGGTGGCCCATTTGCTCGTCCGCCTACCGATATCATAAAAAAAAATAAAAAAAATAAGAGGCCATAGCTACATTCCTTAAAAAAAAACACATCTAAGATTTATCTTGTTTCGAAAGATAAGAAAAATGAGATCGGCAAGTGAATAAAACTAATACAACATCCGAACGAAGTCGGGTCCGGCTGCTAGTTTAATAAATAGATTCTACGTCGTATATAATAATTTTTATCATGGTCTCTGAATAAATTGAATACGTTACGACAGAAGCAAAGAATGCCATGATATCATTGTCCCTTTGAAGTTGGTATTTTTAATAATAAACACATTTTATATAATAAATATTTATTGTATTGTTTAACTATTATTTAACTTGCAACGTTTGTTTGTTTGTGTGAAATCTTACGAGCGGAATTACGAGTCACATTTTATTCTAAGGAATAACTACATATACTATTCTAAGGAATAAGTAATTAATTTTCGATAACAATACATTTTTATGATAAGACTAAAAAGGATACACGCAGGATTCAAGCGAAGGAACACGTTACAGTCAAAAGCAGAGCCATGTTTTTTTTTCTATATAAAAATCTGTATTTTTTTTTTTTGTTATTTACTATTTACTTATTATTTTGTCTTTTAAACTTTTTCTTAACATAAATCACGCTCTGAAGGTTTATGCCATTCGTTTTTTAAGGATGTAGCTATTATTTTAATTGTTTAGTGACAAAACTCTTCCTAAAAGTCTGAATGGCTTGAATGGATCTTTGGACGCTGGCGCTTAGACAGGTTTTGATAGATAGCGCTGCGATCGTGTACCAGGTTCTTTTTATAAAGATATTTTTTTTATTATTAAAAAAATAAAACCGAAAAAAATTGTTTTTTTTTCTAATTTCACGAATACGAAGTCGAGACGGTCAAATGGGCAACCTGATCGTAAGTGCCACCACTGCCCATAAATTTGAAGCATTCCTTACATCGCCAATGCGCTCCCAACGACGAGAAATAAGATGTTATGTCCCTTGTCACTGGCACATTCACTCAACAAACCGGAACAGAACAATACTTAGTATTAGCGGAATAATATCTGACGAGTGGGTTGAACATTTTGAACAGGTCGTGATTTAGATTGACCAAAAAAAAAAACTCCGCTGAGTTTCTTTCGCCGGTTCTTCTCAGGTCAGGGTGTTTCCTTTTCCGAACCGGTGGTAGTGTTTAATTTGACTATCAATAAGTAAGCGTAATGCTTCTATATTGAATAAAGGAATTTGAGTTTGAGTTTGAAGAACCTACTCAGACGGGCTTGCACACAGCCCTACCACCAAGCAAAGATAAATTACATGTACAATTTTTGATTGATGAATTTCCAGTCGGTTCTTCTCGATAGAAAAACTGACTCTCGATTCAAAACGATCCAAAAGCGCTCGGAAAACAACACGTTTAAGCATATTTTCAATTAGATTATTTAAAAAAAAAAAAAATTACATACCGAAAACGGCGATCTCTCCCTAACATAATCACCGACAACTTTGATCGTATCCATTGTTTACGAGATCAGTCAACGCACGTCAATCACGACAATCGGACATTTGTTACTAAAGCTGATGTCATACTGAACACGAGATCTTCGTAATACTAATTTTATATACTATAACATCATTATTATTTTGAGTATGCATTATTTTTAAACATTGCTATTGATGTTAACTTGGCAGTAGGGAGACTATGTTTTGCCGAGTGAGTCATTAGTTTCACAAATATAAGGCTGATGTCGTAATAGAAGCGAGACGAATACGCGTATAGCTTAATAATAAACAAACCGTACATTTACGCGTTACAATTTGCTGATAGCTCTGCTATTTTTACAATACTAATAGTTTAAGGTATCTTTATCTATTACTTATAACATAACATGTCCTGACTGACTGATTCATTTGTATCATCGCCGAGCGTAAACTATTAAAGTTAGAGCCATGAAATTTGATGAGTAGGATTGTTTTATTGAGTACACCCACTAAGGTCTTGGGAACGGCAAGTTGGAACCTAAATTGGAGCCCACTTAAGAGCTCAGAATAAGCGCGTGTTATGACTCCGTCGACGTTGGGAGACAAATAATTTCTTTTCATACACAACAATAAATTAAACAGAAAATTCAAGCCCTTAAAATACGACGATATTTTTGTCTGGATAGATACCACCCATTTATCGCTCTGTACATACATTGTATTGCTGTTTTACCGGACCGCACCGTCAGCTAAAGGCATGGCAGTTTATCGTTCTCCAAACGTATCGAATTACCGTTAACAAGAGTGTGAGAGTGGAACCAAGCCAACCAATCTTTATTGACAGTTTAAAAACAAAGAATACGTTCCAAATTCGAAATATCTAACTACATGAACAAACGTAGCTTCCTATAGCATATCTCTCCCCATATACGATTAGCCTTACATTACAGAATCGCCGAAAATAAGGGTCATATAAAATGATATACTTTTCTTAATACGGTTTTTGCTATAAATCTATACTTATATAATTATTGTTTAAGGGTTGATTAGTTAAACAATGCTGTATTATATACCTCCGGAACTACCCGTCAAATTTGAAAAAATATTTTTAAATTTGTATACGCCAATTATTGAAAAAGTTTATCCATACTAATATTATACATGCAAAAGTAACTCTGTCTATCTGTTACACTTTCACGGCCAAAACACTAAACTGAATTTGATAAAATTTGTTTTGAAGCAAGCTAGAACCTCAAGGGTTTTTTAATCGAGAGCGAAGCCGCGCAATACGCAAAGGCTCTATAAGATTACGCAAAGCACACGAAGACAAATTAAGCACATGAAAATTCAGTAGTGTTTGCCTGGGTTTGAACCCCAAATCATCGGTTAAGATGCACGCGTCCTCAGTGCAGGCAAGCACCACTGAATTTCCATGTGCTTAATTTGTGTTTATAATTCATCTCGTGCTCGGCGGTGAAGGAAAACATCGCGAGGAAATATGCATGTGTCTAATTTCAACGAAATTCTGCCACATGTGTATTCCACCAACCCGCAATGGAACAGCGTGGTGGTAATATGCTCCAAACATTCTCCTCAAAGGGAGAGGAGGCCTTATCCCAGCAGTGGGAAATTTACAGGCTGTTAATGTAATGTAAATGTAAGGCCCACGAGGATCAGGAATGTTTAACGCGGTCGAAGCTAGTAAATGATAAAAAAAAATATTTTACGAGCTGAACATCTTTCACCGGGACCAGAGACAGCCTAGTTTAATTTGGGACAAGTACAACTGAATTTTCATGAGCTTAATTTGTGTCTACAATTATTCATCCGCGCTCAAAAAAAAAGTTATATATTTTTTTTTAATATTTCGTTTTTTAAATATCACGTAGTGGTAGCAACAACTACGAAATGTTTGTATTTAACTATTTTTGAGCACGAGATGAATAATAAACACAACTCAAGCAACTTAAGAACCCAGTGAAGCTTACTCAGTTTTGAAACCGTAATCTTCGGGCCATCCTTGACATAAGCAAGTGATCAATTCCAAATACAATCTAAAATACACTTTATATATATCGCTATAGGTATCAAATTTATATTTCAATTGTATATATGAACCTATCAATACCATTGTCACCACTAGTCCAAGGAAAGTCATACAAAATTAACAATTCACCACTAAAACATAACACTACGCAAATTTAATCTTTATTCCAATCACATAAGGTTTATTAATCAATTTATAAACTATAAGGAAAATTTGCAAGGATATTCAATTATATACGAATACGACCTTTATGTGCTTGTCATAAGATCCAATTATACTTGAATGTCGTCGAATATTTACACATGCCGTATATTTACTGATGACGATTTCAAGGTCATTGACATTGACCCAAATGGTGCCATATGACGGGTATAGATTTTTAATGAAATAATTTCGATGAAAATGAAAATCGCTATGATATATAACCTTTACTTATAAATATAAAGTGTCTACCTATGTTTACAAAAAAACTGTCTATCGTAATGTTAATAAGGGCATCTGCAACAAAACAATCACTTCTTTTATAGGGATTATTCCATGGGTTACGTAATTGGTTTTTATTTCATCAAGATCAATTGAATCTTATTATATAATATCCCACAAAATTGATTTAAAATAATAACCAATGTAAAAAAACTTACTTATTTACTTGACTTACTTACTTAATACAAATTTAAAATTAAATTTAGATTCATAAACAGTTCAGTAGAATTTTAAAGAGCGACTTTTAGTACGAATTCGGTCATGTTCGAATACGAATTTCCACCAGCGTCCTTTCTGATCATTTTATTTCGGTTGCTTTGAAATATTTTCCTAGTTTTTATATTTTTTCGGAAAGCTAATTAAACAATTATTTTTTTAAAATAATCTGCCGAACAAGTTTCTTAATGATTTATTTTGTTTTTCAGGCATATTTGAAGGAAAAAAATAAAAAAAATATTGAAATAATATCGTTTTCCGTCTCACATTTTTAAATTTGGACCGATAATTATTGTTTAAATATTGAAAAATATCCAGTTTTTCATCGTTTTTATAAATGAGAAGAAAAAAGTAGACTTTAATCGAAACTTTTTTTTAAATAAATTTTTGAAATTGCAATTTTGACTTATTTTGAAAAAATCTAAAAAACGTGATAACTCAAAAATGGTTCACTTTTGCATCATGCATACGGGGGTTAAATTATCGCAAATAATCACCCCTATCACCTCCTAACGGGAATACGTCCAATTACCAATAACCCTGTATATAAGACAATTTTCAAGTTCAATCATATTTGTTAGATAGCCCGTTTATTGAGAGAGGTGAACAGTAATCTTATTATTTTATAAATGTGCTAATCACCGAAACCACTAGTTGGTTTGAAATAACTGTTTTAACATTCAATAGTTGGACTATTCGTATTGAATATTTGACATCACGTTAATACCAATGGGGTAAGTGCTTGTAGGATTAACGACGGTGAAAACCGCTCGAGTAACTAGTACAAAACATTATTATAAAGCAAATTTCCTCAGCCTTTCTTGTCAATATATATGTATAGACTCGCGTGTTAGGTATAAAAAAGCAGCCTGTGTCCTACCTTTGAGTTCCAGCTCGATTTATAACAAAATTCATAAAATTCGATGCATTGATTTGACCTCGAAAGACCAAAAGTCAGACAGACCGACAGACAGAGTTACATTTACATTTATAATAATAGATAATTATTAACACATACGATACACGTGCAAATAAGACTGGCGTGGTAATGAGTGAGTACAGTCCATTCCAATGGCAGGAGGAGTTGGATAAACAAACAACTATGACCTTGAATTGACGTGACGTCATTGGTCGAAATCTAAAATAACACATGGGACTCTTTATGGATTCGTAGACAAATTTTTCGATTAAAGTCGTTTGAAATTTTTGCAATGTTTTCATCAGGACTTTGACAGTAAAATTAATAGTGGATATAAGTAGTTAAGTGGTATAGTGTTATATTATAAATAAAGATATATTAATGGAGAACTGTAGAAGTATTCTGTAAGATCAAAGTCAAGACTCACTGAGGGCGCGATCATGAAATGTCAAAAAGTGATAGACAACATTGACTTAAGAAATATAACATTTAAAGGATCAAAAAAGCTTATCACCGTAAGTCGACTTTCAACATTTCACGTGTGAGATACGAAGTGAGTTCTTATTTGTAGAATGGCATAAGTGTTTTTATTGAATAATGTAGCAGAGCTGTTTTAGAATCGCAGGGAATATGTAAATCTGAGGTTTGTTTATCTTAATTCCTACCATTGGTATAGTGGCTTCTATTGGTATATTGGTTTTGTGCAGGTATAGGTACCACCCACTCATCAGATAACTACCGCCAAACAGCAGACTTAGTATTGTTGTGTCCGATTTGAAAGGAACTACTCCAACTACAGGCACAAGAGACATCTTATCTCCCAAAATTGGTGGCGTTTTGGCGATGTAAGAATGTGCCATCGTCAATGGGCGTTGGTGCCCATAAAGATATGGTGGCG
Source organism: Vanessa tameamea (assembly GCF_037043105.1). Classification (NCBI taxonomy): domain Eukaryota; kingdom Metazoa; phylum Arthropoda; class Insecta; order Lepidoptera; family Nymphalidae; genus Vanessa; species Vanessa tameamea. The sequence goes on from NC_087338.1 coordinate 1,922,450, forward strand.
TGTATTAGGGTAACATATATACCAGTCTGTGTTACAAGTATGAATAAATATAGATTATGAAACTCGTAAATGGAAGTAACGCGAATTAGTCACGTTTCGCGTTAACGTTATAAAATTTATATGGAAAAAAATAACAGTTTACGAAATACATTAACCTTATCCATGCTGTTAAACGAAGAGACAGTTTAACTGAAATACTTTAACCAAAGATACATACAACTTATACCAGAAGATACATCGCGTTTCGGAGGTTTTATATAATAGACAAGTAGACGCTCGCGTTTTAGTTGTTTGCCGCCAAGTGCTAGGTATAAAAAAGTATCCTATGACCTTCCTTGGGATTAAAGCTCGCTTATCAGATGTCATCAAATGCGGTTCAATGAATTGTCCGTAAAGGCGTCACAGACAGTTCTATTGGACGGTTATATTGGTTGTATACTCTATTCCAAACCATAAGATGAGAAAAGCCAAATAATCAACATTTGACAGCAAATTGACGCGATATCATTGGTCGAGAGCTTGATTAATCAATGATTTTTCAATATGGATTTTCGAAAAAAAAATACGTTTTGAACGTCGACGAAAATTTTATAGGAATTTTGGAAATAAAATTAAAGTGGAAAAAGTAGTTAAGTGTAATAGTGTCGTATTATAAATAAAGTTGTTGTATATAAATATATGAATCATAAACTCTTAATAGTGCACAATATAGCTGAATTATTAGCAGATCGTATGAAATACGTAAATCTAAGGTTTGTTTATTTTTTTCCTACTTCGATTGGAATAGGCTATATATAATTATAATACGTAGAAACATAGCTAAGTTTCGCAGTTTCACTCGCTTTTACGCTATTGACTTGACAAGCATAAACATCCTGTTCTCGTAAAAAATATATGGAAAAACGTGCACCGGTCTTGCGAATAATTTAAAGAATAACAATCCTACGTTTTTATAAATGCCGCTGTGATAGTTCAAATTCCAGTAACAATGTAATTATTTCATTTAATTGCAAAACAAACGACAAAAAAGACGTTTACTTTTAGGTGCACTGAAAACATTTTAGGCATTGTAGTCGACTGCAATGAAAAATGTTTATGTTATTCGACTGTTTGGTTTTTTTGTTAGTCATTGCACACAATATATTTTGTTAATTGATTTGTTTTTTTTTTTTTATTATTATATAGACTAGAACCGAAATAAAAATACAACGCATTAGGGCATCATTTTGTAAACTAGGGAAACCTTCAATAACTATTTCGTTATTAATAAGGATTATGCCAATAAACATCCCACTCAAAAGGATTGAATAAGGTTGGAAAAATGGGAAAACCGCCTAAAATTATCTTTACTCTAGATGACTATCCAGCTTCACTCAAGTAAAAAAAATAAAGTTAAACGAATACGGTTCATCCTTTACTTTTCATATAACATATATATTTTTCATAAACGTTGATCTATTATTATAAGTTTGCATCGAGTTTACCGTACCCCTAGACGAAATTATTATTTGGAACGAACTTTCTGAACGCACCCGTAAATTTCAAACATGGTCGCCCTTTGAACTGTCATATCATTGATTTTATGGATTTAATATCGAAATATCTCGATTACGAATTTTGCGGTTATATGTTGTCGACTAAAAAATCATTAAAAAAAACATTTTTTGACAATATATATTATATTTGTGGATGGGTTTCGATCAGGTATATCGTTGACCTGTACGACAATAATATTATAGGTATCATTTAAGATATTATGGTTCGAAAAGTAACGGTGTAACCTCTTTTAAGAGGTATAAAGTGCTGAGCCTGTTTAAGTAGCCTATTTGCAAACACATATAGTTAAATATAATGACTCCATCAACAATCGTTACGTCAATCTGTCTATACAATGAAATAATTTACGTCACCGACGTTTCTTATTGGACGGACTCCAAAGTGTTTAAAGTTATTTTGCTGTACATAACATACATTGTTCGTTCATCAATTACGTTGATTAACTTTGCTAAAAATAAAAAGGCAAACTGTGAAGTCGATTGACATCTAATCATCTCCGAACACAAGATTAAAGAGAAATAAACAACATTTGACCTTGAATTGACGCGATATCATTGGTCGAGAGCTTGAATAATCTATGATATTCGTTATGGTTTGAGAATAAATTGAATTTCGAAGGTCAGCGAGATTGATAATGGAACTTTGGAAGTAAAATTAAAGTTGATATAATTTGTATGGAGTGCTGATTTATTACATCTCAGGGTGACGGTTGTGAGGATGTCGTCTTGACCAATTCTGGTCGCGGCGACAAGTATCAAAAGCAGGACATATTATAGAACATAAACACAGATGTACTCTCTTTTCCCCCACTTTCATAATCCGATGCGATCGTTGAGTTTAGATGCCATCGATTTTACGTGCTTTCTGAGGCACGGGTGTGAACACACTCCCGACTACCAGACTCCGGGTTTTTACTGTTGTATAGTTTTATACGAGCGAAGCTGGATTTTTATTGAGTTTGTAATACTTCTTTACAATTATACAATTTTTATGACCCGCTTCCGAAGAAAATAATTTTTACAATTCCATCACATACAGTTCGGGTTTTTTTTAATTTAATAGGTAAGCGGCCAAATTGGCCACCTAATGGTAAGTCACCACTGCTGATAAACATTGGTGCTGTATGAAATATTAAAAATTCCTCACATCACACCAATGCGCCACCAACTTTCGAAGCTAATATGGTACGTCCCTTGTACCTGCAGTTACACTGCCTCACTCACCCTTCAAACCGAAATACCTACCAAGACGGGCTTGCATAAAACCCTAACAAGGAGAGGTTGGAGTACAGTTATTTTGGAACAAACCAAAACACATACTAAGTATTACTATTTTGCAGTATAATATCTGATGGACGATACCTACCCAGATGGGTTTGCGAAAAATCCTACCACAAAGACAGGTTTGAAACAATAACATTTACCTACCGAGTTACAACAGATAATTATGTAAATTAATAATAAATAACAATTAACGTAGGTAATTAATACGTTCTTGCAAGAAAAAACACTGCGCACGATTAAAAAAAAAAACTCACCGTGAACATATCCCACATTGCATCCATTTATGAAACATTCAAATCGAACTTCGATTCGAACATCACTTTTAATTCACCGCCAATGAAAACGAGAGTTAGTGACGTCACTGCACACGAAGACACGTCTTTCAATTACGAATTACTCACGAACACTGCATATGCAATGTTAAATTAGTATGCGCCTCCGTTGATTAAACGTCGCTACTCATAGTACAGGACTGAATTTCTATACGAGTGTATATACTTATATTTAAATTACATTCGTTTATATATAAAGGATGTTATGGATCTGGATACAGTCTATGAATAATATTTTACAGGATTCAGATACGTTCACGGATACGTAATTATTTCGGATTATCCGATTTGTTTCGGGTAGTTTCAGTTCGACTTTATTTGTAAGCCGAATTTTTGGGCATTACATTAATATAAAAACAAGTCGACTTAAAAAACTAATTTAAATACTCACTTTAAGAGTATACTATGCAAGATTAGAACTATAATAAACAACACTTAGGATTCGGTTTCGGATAGATTATTATTATTTCGGATATCCGATAGTCGTGTCACGCGTCACACGTTTACCCCATAAAATGAATGTAAAATTTGTTTGTTTGTCTGTAGGGGATAATCTTCGGAAATAATGCTTCAATTCTAAAAAAAATATTCTCGGGTAAATTTACATTATTCCTAAGCGCTATAGCTATAATTTGTTTTGTATCACAGCATTATCTTTATTAATAAATTTAAAATGAATTCCAGCCGGGTGAAGCCGGGGCGAGTCACTAGTACAGTATAAATGTATTCCATCTCATATATTATAACATAATAAACTAATTACTCATTTACTTGTAACGACTATAGATAGTGCACCGGCGCCGGAGCACAATAAATTGATCACGGTAATGACATAACCTCCCGCATTTCCATCAAGAACAGACGTATACATGTCTCTTTTTGACACAGGGGTGATATATATCGTCCGTCCCTTTCTCACACTAATTGATGACCCATTTGTAGATAAATTTTAGGTTAAATCTCCTACTGGTCAAATTAAATGTTTGTTTTTTTTTTACAAAACATGCTGAATATTGCTAGAAGACTTTCACGTGTGGCGTCTGTGCTTAATAGTCCTAGTTTTTAAAATAGTTTTATCGACTCCCTTCGGGATGTTTTTTTACATAGGGACTTACAGTTGCGTCGCAATACATTTACAATAATATACATTCATGACATGGTGGTAGATGTTTGTGTAAGCCCGTCTGGGTAAGTACCACCCAATAATCAGATATTATACCGCCAAGCTGCAGTACTAAGTATTGTTGTGTGCCGGTTTGAAGGGTGAGTAAGACAAGGTTCCCAAGGTTGGTGGGGCATTGGCGGTATAAGGAATGGTTGATATTCCTTACAGCGCCAATGTCTATGGGCGGTGGTGACCACTTACCGTCAGGATATATTATAATTGTATTTAACTGACATAACGTTGTATTTCAAATGTTGGAAAAAGTAACTACTTAGTCTTGCCGTTTCTTCTCGGTATAATATATAGTCCGAACCGATGGTAACTTTACATTTAAACAAAATAAAAAAATCTTTATTCAATTAGTTATAAAATCACCATATTACAGTGTTGAATGGATCTACCACGGTTTCGGGAATTAGATTCTACCATCTATCTAAATATGTGTATTTTATCGAGTAGGCTTTTACAGGCACTTTTGAAACGTCACTTTACAAAATTGTTTTAAACGTAAACCCCTTTTCCAACATTTGAGATACAACGTTCAACGTCAATAGCACAATGATTTACGGGCCACTTTGAGATATACAGGATTATTGGTAATTCGACGTATTCCTGTTAGGAAGTATCACCTCTCACTTTTTTTTAAATAATTTTATGAAGTTGCATTTTTGACTTATTTTTAAAAAAGCTAAAAAAATTAGGTAACTCAGAAATGGTTCACTTTAGCATCATGCATATGGGGATTAAAACTATCGCAAATAGTCACCCCTATCACCTCCTAGCGGGTATACGTCGAATTACCAATAATCCTGTATAAAGTCTTAGGTCCGATCTCAGAATCAATTGGGAACGATAACAGCCCAAGGTCAGCCTCTTGACTATTGGCATCCCCACTCTTAGCAGAAGCTTTAAGCTCTATTAGAGGCGTACATAGAAATATTAGTAATTCCTTATAATGGGGCATAGCTACTCCTCTTTTTTTAATTGAAGTTACGTCATTTATATACAAATAAATTTACTATAATCTATCTCTGAGCCAAATTTCATTGTAATCCGATTCCGTTCAACCGTTCCGGCGTGATTGCTTTACAAATTCATTCCAAATTTAAACATAATTATAATTTGGTTAATTTATCCCATTCGGGTAGGCAAGGGTCAATAACCATACAGCCTAAGAATATATTCCCTAATTCCATATAAATTAAAAACCATTTATTTTTAAACTATCTTTTGAATCAAATAATATATAATGTCACAATACACAGGTGATTTAACCTACGCAATAAAAACCTAATCGACCTCGTCTCGCTATTGACCATGCGCATGAGTAAGCAGACGTTATGGCGGTTACGTCATCATGAGCATTTTTTTTTAAATAAGACCAAGCTCACACGTTCGTGCGACATTTAACCAAGCTTTACGTAATTTCTCTATACGTATCCTGAAATTGGATTTTCTCTCTCTAATGGAGATTCTCGATAACAGTGTAAGAATTGGTAAAGTCGTTGGTCTTGCATCTGACTTTTCACCAGGTTGCTGTTGAACTTAAAAAAATAGGTATGAAGAGTTTCCGTAAAGGGCTCAAACGCCTGCATTACAGTACTTCCTGGACAACTTTTGCCAACTTTTTCGAAATTATGCTCATACATATAGCTGAAGAGTTTGTTTGTTCGGATGCACTAATATAATAATCAGGTACCACCAGCCCAATTTTGAAAAACATCTGTGTTAGATAAACTGGGGCGGAGTAGTAACGTTTTACGCAGGCGTATCTTAACAAAACGGCTGGTTATTATTATAAGCAATGTGTTGAATCTGATTGTTATCAAGTCGGCAACATTACCTGTCCTCAAGATTAACGATGAGATAGTAATGAACCAACAAACATGCACAAAGAGGGATGTTCCTCTCAGTAATGCACAAAACCTTACTATAGACAACGAAACGTGTTTTTTTATCATAGGTAGGAGGTCGAGCATATGGGCCACCTGTTGGCAAGTGATCACCACCGCCCATAGACAATGGAGCTATAAGAAATATTAACCATTCCTTACATAGCCAATGTACCACCAACCTTGGGAACTAAGATGTTATGTCCCTTGTGGCTGTAGTTACACTGGCTCACTCACCCTTAAACCGGAACACAACAATATTGACTACTGTTGTTTTGCGGTAGAATCTTTGATGAGAGGGTCGTATCCACCCAGACGGGTTTGCACAGAGCACTACCACCAAGTAAACGTAAGGTGAACAAATAAAAATTGAACTTCCAAACCACCATTCCAATTCATTACAAGAATTTATCAATGGGGTGTATTTATTGACTAACAGGTGCAATAAAAGTCGTGTTCAAATAACACGATTAAGTCTCAATAACAGTTTACCCCTTCGAAGATTAAGCGTCACAGCTTTGCTTTCTGATTCCTTGAGCTATTGTGGTAGATATAGTGTATTCCAAGGAATGAAGATAAACATACCTTAGATTTACGTATCCTACGCGATTTTCTAATAGTTAGTACTTAAATTTTACTTCTAAAGTTCTGATAACAGTTTCGCCATATTTTTTCACAAAATCCAGAATATCATAGATTATTCAAGCTCTCGATCAATGAAATCGCGTCGAACCGATGCCAAACGTTGTTTATGCCTTTGTCTTTTTTATGATTGGAGTATACAAGTTTAATGCCTGAGGAAAATAGGAGTACTAGTGTTTGTCTAAAATGAAACACAGCTGATACTATTTATACAGTAAACAATACGAAAGCAGAACATAACAATTATAAAAGATAGATAGCTGACCTTACAATTGATCTAGGAATGTCGTTTGCCCTACAAAGTGGCTGACCTTTGAAAAGAGACAAGCTTTAGCCGACGACATCGCTCGTGGACATGACAAAGTCTAACCCTTAACATAAAATATACCACTTATTCATTAGAAAATTAAATTTGACAGACTGATAATATCCAATTGGCTTGGATTGCACATATGGGGGTTTTCATCGAACACGTGCAGGTGCTCACGGTAAGCTACGACGCCGAGCACATGATTAATAATAAACACATGAAAATCCGTGGTGGTGTTCCGTCCGGTTTGGAAGCCGCATTTTTTCGTTATGATTCATATTTCCTAACCGACTGGATTTCCTTCGAACAATATATGATTTAAAAAAAATCGCAAGTAATACTAATCTTCTATACATATAATAAAACTGGAGTGTCTGTTTGTAATATTATTAAAATAACCGCTTTTTACTAAATGCATATGTATGTATACGCGGTACATTTTTTTTCAATTTTTGTCTGTCTGTCTGTTCGTTCCGGCTAATCTCTGGTACGGCTGGGCCGATTTTGACGGGACTTTCACTGGCAGACAGCTGATGTAATAAGGAGTAATTATTTTTATTTTAGAATTATATATAAATATTAATAAAGTCACGCTGCAATGTCCAAATACTGTCCAGTACCGCGCGCAGCCCTCGCGCCGCCATCACGTCGGGTTCCTCCCATCAACGACTGACTATCAAAAAAGCTGCCTAATACTGAATTAATAAGTTATAGTAAAATCTGCTAACTGAACCATAACCTTTTTGTTAAATACAAACGCGTACGAAGTCGCGGCCAAGCTAGTTAAATATAAATAAATATATACAACATGGATTTTTCTACATAAATTTCAGAAAAAATACGATACCGTTTCACAATTAAATTGATACGAATCCGTTTATACCCAGCTCGATAGCGCTTTTAACTTCCTTACAGTTAAAATATCCTCTTGACAATTGGCATTGTACGTATGTACGTAGGCGAGCAACGTCTCGCGAATTCTACTACAGCCTTTTTTTTTTATATAGTAGAGGTGGCAAACGAGCAGGAGGCTCATCTGATGGAAAGTGACTACCACCGCCCATGGACATCTGCAACACCGGGGGGCTTGCAGGTGCGTTGCCGGCCTTTCAGGAAAGAGTACGCTCTTTTCTTGAAGGTTCCTAAGTCGTATCGGTTCGGAAAAACCGCCGGCGAAAGCTGGTTCCACAGAGTGGTTGTGCGATATGAGTGCGATGCGAGTGCGGTGCCTATTCCAATGGAAGTAGGAATAAAGATAAACAAACCTTTGATTTACGTATGCCATGCGATTTTCTAATAACTCAGCTACATTGTGCACTACTAGGAGTTTATGATTAATATATATATATTTTTTTATAATACAACGTTATTACACTTAACTACTTATTTACACTTTAATTTTACTTCCAAACATCCGACAACAGTTTCGTCTACGTTCAAAACGCCATCTTTTCGCAAATCCATAGTGAATATCATAGATTAATCAAGCTCTCGACCAATGATATCGCGTCAATTTGCCGTCAAATGTTGTTTATTTGGCTTTTCTCCTCTTATGGTTGGAATAGAGTATACGTGATATTAGTGTTTGCTTTAAGTCGCATTTTTCTTTGTGGTAGGACGTTTGGGTAGGTACCACCCGCTCATTAGTTGGTCTCTACAAATTGGTGTTTTTAGGAATAGTTAACAGGTTAATATTTCTTACAGTATCCATGTATACGGCCGACCGATAAACCCATTCATCAACCTATTTCATGGATACCCGTTATCCGATTAAATTGCAAAATATTTCAGCTATTACTCCGGAATAGTGCCATCATCAAGTACGCGAGTCAGATCTATAGTACGTATCCAGTGGCTTAGCTACCATAGAGCAAGGTAGTGCAGATCACATGTTCCATACCTAAAGCCGTCTAAGCAAAATGTTTAATCAGAATCTGTTTCATTGCTTATTTATTTTCTTTTAATAAACTTCCTTTTACAAATCACTTCATCGAATGTATTTTATTCAAGTAAACTTTACAACATATCATTTTTGAGTCGTCAATATTTCAACTCTACCACCTTTTCGGAAACGCCAGCGAGAAGAAACGCCAAAAAACTGGCATAGTTACTCATTTCAATAACAAAATTTATAATGATGTTAGTATTCACAATTGTTATTCCTTCTGTTTAAAGGCTGATATCAGTTTATACCACTTAGAAAGTGGGAACAGCGTGCTCATATTTGCACAGCCACACGGGAGCCCTAATCCCACTAGCCAAGTCACTGGAAGTATCAGAACACAGTTTAGAAACGAACTATTGAAGAACAATACTGCAATGCAAGCTACTAGCTATTAATAAAAATGCACCAATCATTTGACCTTCAAATCATAATGATGTCATCTCGATTATACGAAATAATTTTCATTATCGCGTAGGTGATATATATAGGTTGAAACATACATATATATGTAATACCTAAGCCCAGATGACCCACCAATACAACAGTTGAATCACAGCCGAAGATAAGATGTTTAAATATATATATATAATTAAGGAAACAGGCTTGTGTCGAATAAAAATCCTCGTGTGCATCCACAAATATTAGAGCTGATTGATTGAGTAAGCTCAATGCCTAAAAATAGACAATTATTCGACCCAACAGTGGCTATTTTACTACCTAAGAACAAAGTAGTTCAACTTAGGTTGGTAACTATGTATGTCTAACCAAGGCTTCAGTTTTTTGAATCATTCCCATCTCTAGTACTAAACAATGCAATATTATGACAATACAGGGAGTACGGCAATAGGGAGTATTGCCAACGCCATCTCGAGGTCTTGAATAAGCTAGTTATTTATAATTTCATTCAAATAAAAGATTTAGACATATGTCACGATAGTCTAGCCACGATAGATACCCCTCAGTTAAATCGAAAAATAAAGAATTTTATTTGTGCTTGATTCTAATTTTATGGTTTATCTTATTGGTTTTATTAATTATTATTCATTATGCAATAGTTAAAAATTGTATTATACTTCTTATTTTTAATTTTTACGTATGTTTAATTTATATTTTCAATAAATACATTGTATAATATCATGTTACATGGTGAGACTACCTGTAGGTAGTAGCCTTGATAATTTTGAAATGTAATTTATTTTTTACTTCGGATGTAATATTGTATCAACTGTTGGTTGTCCTGATGAAAATAAAATAAAACAATGGACTATTGAAGTAAAAAAGTTTTTATCGAAACTTTGAAGTAAAATTAAATTTGATACGATTAGTTGATTCGAACAGTGTTGCATTCAAAAATATATCAATACTAATCCATACTAATATTATACATATATACAAAAGTAACTCTGTCTGTTGTCTCTTCACGATTAAGCCGCCAAACCGATTTAGATGAAATTTGGTACGTAGTTAAGAGTCCCGGGCACGACGAAGGGTACTTTTTATTAATCCACCCCTCAATGCAAAGTTATATAAGTTTGTATAAATTTCGCACGGGTAAAGCCGCAGGTTCAAGTAGTTATTAATAAAGAACTGTTTGTTTTTAGTGCACAATATAGTAGAGCTACTAGGAAATGACATTCGGATGAACCAGAACGGAATTAAATGTAATTATGCAATTAGAATAATTGTACAGTTATTAAAAACTAATCAAAAATATTTATAATCCTAATTAAAATTAAACATGCCTGTGAAACTGTCACTCCCTCCTCTCGCCCATAAATACGCAAGCCAGAACTTGTTATAAAACATCATTGAACAACAAAAACCACTTAGACATATAGTTTTAAAATGTATATATACATATATATATATTTTATCGACTATAATGTAAAAGATAGCGTGCATAGTATCACCATTTTTATTTATTTTATTGCTACTATATAGCTTTTCGCGTTGGTAATAAAACTATTTCTAAGTAGCAAGCAACTCACACTTCATATTTTTTTGTTTAATTAACTTATATAGGGATATTGGTAATTCGACATATTCCCGTTAGGAAGTGATAGGGGTGATTTTTGCGATATTTTTAACCCACATATGCATGATGCAAAAGTGAACCATTTTTGAGTTATCACGGTTTTTAGATTTTTTCAAAATAAGTCAAAAATTCAACTTCAAAAATTTATTTAAAAAAAAGTATCAATTAAAATCTATTTTTTTCTTCTGATTTATAAAAACGAATAAACACTGGTTATTTGTCAATATTAAAACAATATTATCGGTCCAAATTTAAAAATACGAGACGGAAAAAGATATTATTTCAATTTTTTATTTTTTATCCACAAAAACCAAAAAACAACCATTTTCCAACCATTTTCCATCACGCATATGGGGTTTAAAATTATCGCAAAAATTCACCCCTATCACCTCCTAACGGGAATACGTCGAATTACCAATAACCCTGTATATATTCTACTATCCATAAATTCCAACTCGGGACTGCAGCCGTAATAAATTACATATTTTTTATAATGAAAAATGGAAGCAGGCGCACAGCCAAATGAACGTGACGGTTGCCACTTCGGATCATGGTGGCGCAACTTTCGAAACCTTCCGGTCATGTCGGGGTATTTGCCCAGCAGTGGGACATTCACAAGATACTTACACCACTACGACGTTTCCATGTCTCCCTGCGTTTCAATCTCGGCACACTGTTATACATTTCGACGATAATCAAACTTCACTCACTGAATACTTCACTCGTTGAATTAATTAACATCTATTCACTTCACTTCACTACATCACGTTATCCTCACTTCACTTTTGCGAATAACGAGTCATATCATCGGATTTAATTTTAAACACTTTTACATCCCAAAAAAAAGAACAATAGATTAACTTAAGGTTAGGAAACGTATGTGATAACTTAATCTGATCTTTAGATAGTATTTTCGTTCTTTAATTGTTTCTTAAATATATTAATATAATACATTTACGTATATTTTTTTATAGTTCTGCTCCTTCAGAATGTCGTTTTTAAACTTTGTTCTAGCTTTTGCAAATTCCAATTTATTTCTATTTCCAATGCAAGTGAGATTTGTTTTAGAGCGTAAGCTCTATGTATAAAGAGTTTGTTATTATTTACAGATAAGTAGTATATATTATAACTTATATTATATACTTATAATTGCCGTGAAAGGGGGGAATAGGCTGCTTTTTATTAGTACATAGTTAAGGACTTAATGTTAATAATTCTTGTGTAAATAAATGTATCTTTTGGGTAGTATACATATTTTATATTGATACATTTGATTTGTCGATAATATCTTATCATAGTAAGTATTTTCGTAGCCGAGTTTAGTAGTAAACGTAGTCAGTATAAAATATGATATTGAGAAGTTTTTCTTGAGAATTCAATTTATTTTTATAATCGTTTTTGCTGTGCTGTAAATAATGTTACTGACTCCAAACTGAATTTACCTCGCCGATCTTCGAAGAGCTTCAATGTATGCAGTCTCTGAGAGGGCGCTATGTTAAGTTTTTATCTAAGATCAATGCTGAATATTTTTAAGGTTATGTTTTTAATGTTAACTTTAATTTCTTCATTGGACGGTACAGGTTTGTTTTTTCTTAAAAATATCATAGTATGTTAATTATGTTGAAGCCATTGGTTTAAGACATTTAAATCGTTTTGGACAGTTTTCAGAAGAGTGTTAATTGATTCTTAATTTTAAATGTATTCCTTACTATCGTAAAATGAGTATGTGTCATCGGCTTACAGTAATATTTCATTAATGCATATTAGAAAAAATAGAGGCCCTAGAATTGAACCTTGTTGAATCCCACATGCGATTGCCGCATTAAATGACTTTGAAAATTATTCATTTTTACTATTTGTGTGCGATTTGTCAGAGAAGATGCAATCATTTCATAAGGTCCTAATATTCCAATATTTTTTGTTATAGTAATTGCTGCAATAGGTCATTCCATCATAAAGTATGCCTCATTTGACATTTTATATGAACGGACACAAAATTAAAATTAGTATAATGGTTATTTTTTAACTTCAGTTAATTGATGGAATTTAATTGACAACCCATTCATCATTTCAAGCCAGCGTCTAGGGTTTTAGTGTCAGTGAGCCAGTGTAGCTACAGACGAGGAATTAAGCATCTTAGTTCCGTTAGCTTCGTGACGCATTGACGATGGACGGGTTGGTTAATAATTCTTGTGCCAAAAAATAAGTGCCAAAGTCTAACGCGCGGTGCTGACTACTTATCAAAGTTGGTCAGTAAATTATTAATTATTTATTATTAATATGATTATTACTTTTTATATTATCCAATGTTTATGTGATCCATATGATCATCCATAAGGTAAGTGTACCAAACTTACAATACTTCTTGCAGTGACATATATTATATATGACTCACATGTGACCAATTTAATCGACCTTCTTAAAATAAACAATAAGAAATATATACTATGTATATAACAAAAGATACATACAGATATGTAACGCTTTATCCGAACGATAACATATATATTATCAGAGACTTATTATCTTTTATTAAATATATAACATACTAGCATTCTTTAATGTGACGCAGAGTTTTTTTATAGAATAAGCTATAAGTTAGCTTAAAATATATAATCTAATTTGACATATGGGCTATAATTATATATTAATAAAGGGCAGTTCTAGCTTATAAAGATAATGATACGTTCCCGATTCTATTTCGATCCAACTTCGATTACTCTCGATAACCAGAAAGCAGTAACAGCCTGTAAATTCCCCACTGCTGGGCGATTGGGGGCGTCATCCAATCCCTTCAACTACTCAGTTTGTTGACGGTTCTTCTCGGTGGAATCTACTTTCCGGCTGTAGGTTTACATATGATTCAATGTTATAAAATAATACGTCGATTCAAACGTGTTTAAATTATTTTACTAGCTACCCGACCCGTGTTCGAACGCATTTGCACTAAATATAAATCCCTACAAAACCAATTCACCCTAAGATATAAAATCCAAGTCGATATGTTTCCTTTATCTGTAATTAATAAATAAATTACACTGGCTCAGACATCTTAAAACCGCAACAAAAACAATACATTGATGTTAAATGGTAGATTAACTGGTAAGAGGATGGTACCTAACCAGAAAAAAACCCAAGGATAATAATGGTTAACGATGTTAAATAAAATGTTTGCATTCGAATTTCGAAAATGACATTTCTATTTCATAATATATGCCTCCGTCACACTGCGCGATTATAATAAGAAAAACTAGCTAGTTGTGGTTGCTTACAATTCCTGAATTGTAAGCTTAACTTGTATTAGTACCTTAACTAAAAAATTAAACTTGAATACAATGATCAAGGTCATGAAGTATTTTAAATGGAGTATAGTTCATAAGTAACTCCAAGATGGCGTACCTAGATCCAATTGTAGGGAGGGTACGAGAGAATATTCTAGATGTTTAAAGAATGGAGTTAACGAAGAATGACGGTATTCATAAATGGAACCTCCATTACTTATTTTAATGACTCTTCAAGTGTTGCTCAATCTGACCAAGTACAATGAGGGCTAGAGAATATTCTAGAATGTTCAAATTAAAAGTATGACTGCCTAAGAATTTAAGTTAGCATTAATTATTGTTTGTCTGCCTTGAACTAAGAATGGGTGGAAAAAAACTGATTTATTTATTGTTCCAAGACTGAAGTCAGCTATGATGGAAAAAAACATTAAAGAACATTTTTTTTTTTTTGTAACCGAATCGAAAAAATTTAGACTATTGACGTGACAAGGGTGAATATATATATTTTTTTATGATAATAGAACTCTCTCGCTGATCTGCCTCGTTTGATTTAGTGGTTGATATAAGGCCACAGATCTCAAGGCTCCGGGTACAAACACCAAGTCGGTCCAAAAAAATATTGAAGATTTTCTGTCGAAAAATTCTCAGTACCAGCCCGGAAGTTGAAAATTGGAAGTGTATACACTCCTATTGATCTCTTTCCGGCCGTGTCGATATATGCCATCCCCTTATGAGTGTGAGGGAATACACTGCACGTGTGTTTCTTTCGCCACCCTGAGTTACTTTCACCAGTTCAAGTCAGGGTATTTTGTTTTCCGAATCGATGGAAGTGTTCAATTTGACAATCAATAAGTGTAATGCTTCTTAGATATTGTTTTTTTTTTTTAATATAGGTTGGTGGACGAGCATACGGGCCACCTGATGGTAAGTGGTCCCCACCACCCCATAGGCAATGGTGCTGTAAGAAATCCTTACATCGCCAATGCGCCACCAACCTTGGGAACTAAGATGTTAAGTCCCTTGTGCCTATAGTTACCCTGGCTCGCTCAATCTACAAACCGGAACAGAACAATACTGAGTACTGCTGTTTGGCGGTACAATATCTGCTGTTAGGTGGTACCTAACCAGACGGGCTTGCACAAAGCGCTACCACCAAGTAAATAAAGGAAGAATAAAGACATTTGTTTGGGTTTGCACAGTTGCGTAGTTGGCTCCTTTGAAAATAGGCGCCGAAACCGATATCGGTCAGGACATCATCATCAACAGAACTCTCTAAATATGCCGTCTCGTGTGTAGGAGAATGTTTACAAATATGTCAGTCTGTTTGTATAGATTACGCAATCCTGTCTTTGTTTGTAAAACAATTATCTACTGAGGATGACTTATCAGACCTAACTTCAACGTTCGTTTAAGATATTTATGTGAACTACCGATCCGACCCAGCTTCGCACGGGTATAATTTACAAATAAATAAAATTAGATTACAATATCAAAATATTCGGTGTCACTCCTAAGGTTTACCCACCATTAGCCTCGAAAATAGTTTTTTGGAAAAGGCAACGCCATAGTTCAGCTGTTTTGTAATAAACTTCCTCGTTTATCGTTCTATCTGTTTGTGAAAACCACATCAATATACGTTGCTTAGACAATAGATGGAGATACAGACTGAGGAAGACAGCGAGTTTGATGTATTCTATTTATTATACATACATAGATAGTTATAATATATATATACATATTTAGATATTCTTCTGGACGTGTGTAATGTGTATAACACTGAACTACTCCTAAACGCTTGGACTTTGATGTCATTTTTGAGGCCGAGTTTAAGTGGGTCGAAATTGCACCTGATACGTGACTCTAACATCATGATTTTTTAACCAAAAATAAATCTTACTTCCCGTACGACTGGGACATCCAAACATATTAGACTAGATAGGAGACAATAACTGTAATTTGTAGCTCAAAAACTATCATTTCTATCTATTTATAGGATATAGAAAGACAAACTGGCAACACTAGCGCTGGTATAAATAGGTCATCCTTTACATCACCAATGTGAAGCCAGTCTAGGGTACTAAGACGTTATATTATGAACTTAGTATTAGCTCAATTAACTTTTGTACACCTTGCCTAATAGTTTGGTTTAAAGGCTTGCACAAAGCCTTCTACCAAAGTAAATTAAACAAACAATAACTGTACTTCATATAAAGGAATTGCGTTCGTTAGTTATGTCTGGTTTGAAGCGGTTTAGACACGAGTATTCCGTTCACAAATCCATATCGATTAGAGTACCTTTACCTACATTGAATTTAAAAAAAAAAAAGTGTAATAACCATGTTATTTAGGTTAAGTGATATCAAATTGACGATACCATTTTATTTAATTAATACTAATCCAATTACGTTGCTTAAGCTACGTCTTAATATTACACCATTTTGAATATAAAAACAGTTGTCAAAAAACATCATTAGTGATGTCATATTTATGTAATAACGAAATTTTTTTTTTTTTAATTTCGTATTTCGGCCAATGGGCGAACACTAAAAGATATAAACAATGACATTAACTAAATCTTAGTTATTTTTTTTAATATTAACCAATATTTATAAGCCAAAAGCCTTCTCTAAAACATTCTGAATGTAATGGTATCAAATTCATTTCAAAACATTCAAAAGAATTTACTTGATAAGCATTCAAAAATATTCTAACTTTTTATATAGATCTAAGTTTTTGATCCACATTTAAGTTTTTTCTATTGAATAAATAAATTATTTAATACAAATATTTTTTCTTCAATTATATGTAAACGAATTGAGATCACTTTATGAAAAAAAAAACGATATACTATCTAAAAACAGCATTTTTAAATTCGACGGTTTATACCACGATAACATTTTTCATTAACATATCACGCACGCACACAGTTACAATGCTAAACACATCAATGTTATTTGAAAAATCTAATTGACATTATTTAAATCACAAACACTATTCACTCACAACATTCCAATTTCAAATCGTAATCGATTTTTAACGACACACAAAACCCGATAATAATTCTTTCAAATAACACAACTTTAAAATAAAAAAAATAAAAGTTATGGTACGTGTACACGCAGCGATATACACCTGAAAACTGACTGAATTCACAGATAACATAGATATCGTATGTACACAAAGCGTTTATTAGCATTACGAATAATTCTGAGTTCGTTTGAAAAAAAAATGCATTCGAATTTCAAACGTTAATGCAGAATATTATTTTGTTACGAATACGATTTTATTCTTATGCAATTTGAATGTAAGGTGAGATGTTTTAATTAAAAAATATTTTATTAGGAGAAGGTTTGGCGTGTTCCATCACGCTGCTCCAATACGGGTTGGTGGTTACACATGTGGCAGATTTTCAGATTTAGGCACATAATATTCAGTTCTGCCTGAGTTTGAAACCACAATAATCGATTAAGATTCACATGTTCTCATCACTGGGCCATCACGACTTTTAGTAATAAAACTTATATAAAATAATAAATTATATGTATATATATACATTAACAATACATTAATTAAGTATTATTTATATAACAATAATTTAAAAACACGGTTTCTAATAATTCATTAAAAAAATAAAGACGATGATGATGACCACTGGATCAGTGGTTAAAGCACGAATCTTAACCGACTGCGGGTTCAAAGTCGTACACGCGTCTAAATTTTCATGTGCTTAATTTATATAAATAATTCATATTCAAGTTTGAAGGAATAAAACGGTGAGGAAACTTACAAATGTCGGAAATAATTCTGTCACACGTCACCAACTCGCATTGGAGCAGTATGGGGAAACCTTCATCACAAAGAGAGGACGCCTTAGCCCAACTGTGGGATATTTACAAGCTTTTACTTCCCTTTATTTAACTAAGTTGTACTTACAAAACCGCTTTTTGCTTTCTCATGGCGGGACATTTTTTCCTTGTTGACATTCAGGTGCACCATTCTGTAACAAGATATTCAGTCTATACTAATATTATAAATTCGAAAGTAACTGTCTGTCTGTTGCTCTTTCACAGCCATTAATTAAAGTAAACTTTAATCCCAAGGAAGTACTTTTTTATGAACACCTGACGACCCCTAAAACGCGAGCGAAGGGCCGGCCGCCGACTAGTATTAAATAACCTTAAATAGATATACGTCTAATTTTCTTGGTGTTAGGGCTTTGTGCAAGTCCATCTGGGTAGGTACCACCCACTCATCAGATATTGTACCGCCAAACAACAGTATTCAGTATTGTTGTGTTCCAGTTTGAAGGGTGAGTGCGCCAGTGTAACTACAGGCACAAGGGACATAACATCTTAGTTCCCATGGTTGTTGGCGCATTAGCGATGTAGGGAACTGTTAATATTTCTTACAGCGCCATTATCTATGGTCAGCGGTGACCACTTACCATCAAGTGGCCCATATTGAACTATTCTCAAGGGACTAACCAGCTGAGTAGGAAATATTACATTTATATAATATATGATCTTAACAGTATATTGCATGTGCGAAAATATAGTTGTACTTTATTTAACTCTCATAATCCTATGAGATATCAACGTAGCATGACCTGAGCGAGTTCATCTAGATCAATGGAGCAATTTAAAATGTAAATTTTTGAAATGGACCGAAATAGCTATCTGATAAGAGATAGGAAGTATATATAACATATAACTATATACTTCTTTTAAAGATTATCCATGTTATATTATATTGAACAAATTTATTGATGTACCTGTTTGTTTTTATTAATTAATATTTATTATACAATAGTTATTTCTAATTTATGTATATAATACTCAATGCTGTTACCAAATCGTATTACAATTTCCAATGTGTTCATATATGTGATAAATAAATGTTTATTATTTCGTCAATTTATTTTGTAATGTCATAGTGCATGGTGAGACTAGCTGTATATATAGCATTTACCAAGATAATTTCGAAATGTAATTTTTTTAATGATATTATGTCTATTGTCAGTTGTCCTTCTAAAATAAATAACTGAAATATACAAGCATACTGGCAGATTTTGTTCTATATATCTCCAAAGTCGACTTTTTCATACTAGAACAAACATTTTTGTCACAATCATTCTCTAGTGTTTCATTCGTGGCACAGTTATTTTAAGGAAAGCTGTATGTGATCTATTAAACTTCTCTAATTATGGATAAACTCCAAAATTTCTCTTCAGCGGGACACTTTTAAATGCTATTACTTTAGTTTATCTTTGCAGTTATATTTAATTTAAATTAATCCCTAAAAATATACATATATAATACATTACTTTTGTTAGTGGATGTCATTCTGCATTGAGAAGTGATTTTATGCTAAGAATTAAAATTGAATCCATCCATATTTTTTTTTACTAGTGAGTTTATTAGCTATTAGCAGCTATATTAGGCAAATGAGCTATCCAGTAAGTCATCAGCACCACCCACAGACATTGGCACTGTCAAAAAGAAACCCCTTAATAATGCACCAGTAACTTTAGGAACTAAGATGTTCAGTCTCTTGAGTTGCACTGGCTCACTCAACCTACAAACCGGATCACAAAATGAAGCTATTAAAATTAAATTTCATTATTTAATTAACTTGATTAATATATAAAAAAAAAGCTGCATGTATACAGTAGTCACACTATAGATAGATTAAAGATTAAAACATTAGAATTACAAATTTGTTTAATTAATTTATCCTCGTTTAGAGGAAAATAGGCTTAATACTACCATATGAATAACCCATGTATTAATTTCATAATCCCTCTAAGTGTGGAACATTAACTTTATACAAATCACAAATATATCTTTACGTTCCACTGAAATCATTACGGCCGACATCATATTATGCCGATGGATACACTATGTTGGTGAAGTTGAAGTTTAAGACGTGATCAGTCAATAATCAGTTTTCAACGTATCTCAACGATATTCATACTAATTAATCTCTTTAAAGTTTGCTACAGTTTTAATTTTTAGGATTTATTATATATAGGTAGTTATTTTCGTAATATGTATTTTTTATTTAAGCTCTTGATTTATAAGAATTTAATTTAGTTGTATTGTTAGTTAGAATAATAATAAATAAAATAAGAATTTAATTTAGTTGTATTGTTAGCTCACTAAATTTTACTATAAATTTATAATAAAAATTAAGTATCTATGAAAATAACGTTTTATAAATTCAGATCTGTACTTTTAATTCTAATAAATTTACAGATAAGTAGTTCGATTACAAATAATACCTTATAATAATAAATTATGATAACATGAATAGTTTTAATTTTGAAATGTTTATTTATTAAATTTATATCGCATCAATAAATAAAGTTTTGTAATAAAACGTTGCAATAATGTTCAATTGACGCAACCGAAGGCTATGTCCCGCCAAATGTACACATTTATCGAGGTCGAACCCAAAACGAACAGTTAAAACTTTATATATAATAATGTCAGAACTATAAACTATATATCGTAAAATATACTATGTTTTAGTAAAAAAAAGTAGCTGTATTGAAAAATATGCGGGTCTATTATCATCTAACGGCCTCGCCCGTGTAGTAACGCTGTGTTTTCTATCATAAAAACCTAAAAACACGACTTCATAGTCGCCTTAGTACAATCTCTGTTATAACCTAAACAAACTTTCTGATACAAAGATTTTATCATATCAGCAGATAAAGGCTAGATAATTTATGTACTTTACCACTAAATAGAGGCTGATTTAATTTGAAACAACTTCACAAACATCACTTTTTGATAAAAACATGATAGATAACACAAACAACGGTCGGATAACACACATAAGCATGAACTAGTGATGTCATACATTGTTCCCTATGACACGATTCGTCAAGCGTCATACATCGTATTCGTATTTTATAGTGATGTATTTGTTAGTATTGACGTCAAACTGACAAAATATTATGTTTGTGAGGGTAGCTATTGTATTTATTATAATAATATTTAATATCAGACATTAGTAGCCCCGTAGTAACTTGTGTTAAACAAGTTAAGATACATGTTAGTATCCAAAATATATTTTCATTGGCATAAAATAATATTAAAAAAAAAAAAAATAACGTATCATTTTCTTGACTTCTATTATTTAATTCTACTAATATAAAGAAGTGAAAACTCTTTACTCTATTAAATATTCTTTATTCGAAAAACAAGCAATGAGCATGCTTTTGTTATTTTTCAAATTATTTTTATGTTCTTTTTCATTTGACTTAAACCAACAATGGAAACCATTTGCTGATTCACATATTATAAGTATAATTTTTTTATTATAAATTTTTAAAATGGATAACAATCAAGAAACCAAAAAATGTTTTTGTGCAAGATGTTTTCTACCTATAAATTCAGAAGATAAAGTTGATGTTGATGGTCAAAATTTTCATAGAATCTGTAGCATGTGCTGTAAGTTACATTTTACGTTTAAAAAAAAATTAGTTATAAAAAAATCCATAATAAAAAATTAAAATATTTATGATTGTAAAATCTAGATATTAAGTCATTTTAGTTAAGATTTATAAAAGTTGAGTTTTTATCTGTTAACACGAAGTTTTAAAATCAATTTAATTATACACTATTATCTATTATTTCGTATTAAGTACGCTAACTTGCAAAAGCTTATCTAATAATTATACTAGTTTTAGTTATACCAATTCGTTAAATATTTAAATAAGCTTATCTTGAGATAGTCATAAGCCGACTTAAAAAAAAAGAAAATTCTCCGTTATCCTCACCTGTTTGTCTGTGTGCAATGATTTCAAACTCTATAATTATTTAGAAACTTGTACGTAATGGGAACTTTTAACATTTATAAAAATTTAAGGTTCGACTTAATTGTAGCCTAAATATAATTAATGTGTATTGTAAAGAAAATAAAGTAGATTAGTTTTGTAATAATATACGAGGAGATAAATTTTTCTTCCGTATTTATAGACTGAAGCTGTTTAAAATTTTGCTAAATTCAGTTGAAATGCCATATTACAAACCTTTTAAAAGAAACACATTAAAATTTATTTCGTTTTTTTTTTTATTTAGTATTTATTTGAAAACAAAACTTTGTAGGTGTTTGTCGTACCATTCCGACCTCCTTGAAAATGTTCTACGGTCACGTGTTCTGTAACGACTGTTTTAAAAGTCACGTGATGTCGCGATTTAAAGGCGACAGTTCTCGTGTGTCTTCAAACAGCTGGTGGATGCACTCGACGACGGGATCTCGAACTTCAGGAAGTGAAAACAAAGGGAATGAAGGTAAACAAGGGCCTAAGTATCTGAAATAATTTGTTAAAGTTTTAGTTATTATTAAAAAAGGTATATATAAAAAACTTCACAATAGGCGTATTTAATAAGATAAACATTGAAATCTGTTCTCGAATGTTGTAACATGTCTACGTACTTATCTTGACCTAATAAATACTCGTATCAACATGTAAGAATCATTTGAGATAAAGTAAAAAATAACTTTTTTTTATTCGAAACGTGTACTAAAAATAACAATGCACTACAGTTTAATATGGGTGTATGTACCAAAATGTGTATAAAGTTGCCACTAAGTTGGTTTACAAGATATTAGTAGATAGATTAATACTAAGTGTTGAAGTCAAATAAATGCAATGCAAAAGAAATGCAGTTATTTCCATGATTTTAGATGACGTTCCTGAAAAACCATCAGAAAACCCCCCGAAACGTTTTATTTGCGCTCGTTGTTTGCAGTCTGTGGATGAAAGTGAAAAAGTTACCATCGGTAACGACAGTTTCCACAGTCAATGTGCCAAATGCTGTAAGTTAGTTGCAGTTTAATCGGGGAAAGCGCTTTAATAGTAGACTATGACCAAATGATACATGTTTCTGCTTAAAATTATGTTAGATAAAATTCGAAATTGAAATTCTCCGCCAACGCTTTACCATACCATACCATTTTTATAGTATATTTTTTCGAATTAAACCGTAGTCAAATATATCGGGTTTTTGTCTGCAAGCTCATTACGTTTTCACATGATTAAGTTTTATTTTTAATTATTTTCGTGTTAATCGAGAAATTCTTAAGCGACGAGTGTTTGAACATTGTAAAAAGTGTTTGACGAAATTCGTGTGTTTGGTTAAAATGTAATCTCATGCGCTGAAAGAATGTTGATGGTATATAGAAAAAAGATTTACAATTGTCGATAGTAATCAGATTCATTACTCAGAACGAGTAACGAGATGGCGAGATGGATGATGAGTACGCGTGCATCTTAATCGATGATTTAGGGTTCAAACCAGGCAGGCACCAATGAATTTTCATGTGCTTAATTTGTGTTTATAATTCATCTCGTGCTCGGCGGTGAAAGAAAACATCGTGAGGAAACCTGCATGTGTCTAATTTTAAGGAAATTCTGCCACGTGTATTCCGCCAACCCGCATTGGAGCAGCGTGGTGGAATTTGCTCTGAACCTTCTCTTCAAAGGAGAGGAGGCCTTAGCTCTGCAGTGGGAAATTTACAGGCTGTTAATGTAATCAGATTCATAGGCAGATTCATAGATTCCATATATCTGTCATTACTAATAATAACGTTTATTTTATGATCGCTCTTAATTTTATCTAGATTTTTGCCACAAAGTTCCGACATCCAACTTGAAGATTTACTACGGACAGGTGTTTTGCGAGGAATGCTTCCATCGCAACGTTCTTAATCGTAATCAAGATAATCCATCGGAGTTCTTTAAGACCTGCTTTGAACAATGGCAGAATAATACCCAGTTTGCCGAAAACATGAGGGATTTCATGGCGGGAAATAAGGAGTCGGCGCCTTTCATTTTCATGACACAAGGCCAGCAGCCACCGTTCTGTAGATGTGGTACAGGACCTCAAGAATGGTGTCAACCCAATGAGCCTCGGAAATGTAAGTTGCTTTCTATATTTTCGATAAAAAGATGCGAGTATAAAATATGGTTATTATCTGAAACTAATGGTGCACTCAATGTCAATAATACAGATAAAAGCTGTTTTTCATAACATCTTCCCGTAGAAAGTACTGTTGTTGTAGGATTCAACGAATCCGTACTAAAGTACGACGTGAGTTACCAAACAATGAGGCATATACAACAATGGGGTGTTTCTCAACATGAACAATTATCCATTTAAACTTGTCTCTTTAAGGATTAGCATAATAACTACGTAATACCACAGCACAGCATTTACGCCTAATTGCTTTGATACCAATGTTTTATTCACTTTCCTCTGAAGTGATGATATTTTAAAACTCAAAAAAATAGAGCTATAGTTGATCGCTCAAATCAGTTACACGTACAATTTACACAAATTACAGATCCTACAGATTCGACAAGAAATTGTTCGAATAATTTTTCACAAATATAAGCATTTTATTGCATTTTAGGTGCATAAGAGTTGATAAACAGAAAATATTTACAGCTGCGACCAACTTTACACCATCTATCGAGGCAGACTCTTTGGAATGTTCTTTTGGAAACGGAAATGAAATTGGAAATTCAGTATCCGTTAACGAATCAGCAAATCAAGATAATTTGAACATCGAAGCAGCTGAAAAAATTGAAAAACTTACGAAATACATTCACAATAGACATGGAAAAAAAGAGGATATTGATAACGCATGGAAATTACTAGATCGAAATAAAAAGAGCCAGTCGTTTGATGGTTGGAAGGATTTGCAAGATGAGAAGCTTAGTTCGTTAAAATGTCCCAAATGTTTGTGGCAGTGCGGCTCTATTTACGTTACTAATAATATTTGAACATAAAAATTGTTTGCCGATAGAGATAATTTAGAATAAAGTGTATTGTCATGATTTGCTAATTTTATTTTTTAGAATAAGATTTTTGTTGGTCAGTCGTAGAATTTCTTCAAGATTTTCCATTCGATTTTTCTTTAAGCCTCATTTTGAGAACATTACATTTTTGTTTTATAAATTATACATTTCAAACAAATACACTAGACTTTAGATTAATCGTAAGATTGCGTAACAAGTCGAGAGTAATGTTTAGCACACAACAATGAGTCTTTCTACTTTCTACCATCAGGGATTTGCTATCCAAAGAAGAGAGCATTACTTTTTTTTGTCTATCTCAGTAAAGTAGTGCAAACCAATTCATTTCCTTTTACATGCATTTGGGGGAGTAGAACTTCTCCAGGTCTCTTACTCATACAATTAGTAAGCGAAAGTTTTAAGTTTGCTCTTTGATGTTTTGTCTGATTCTGGCCACGGTCGCCATTATCGTTAACTTCTCTCTGCTACTCATGGAGCCAATTGTACTAACAAATTGTTAAATATTATATATATTATTTATGGTGGCTGATTGTCAAACCCCAGGTCCAATCAATAAAAAGTTATTGGGTTTTTTTATAGAATTTTTCAGTAATCTGGAAGTTGAAAGTATAGGTACACACTCTTGTGCCTTGGAAAAACTGTAAAACCCTTGGTCCTGCGCCTGAACTCTTCCCGGTCGTGTCCAATTTGCTATCCCGTCGGACTATAAGTGTGATAGAAAGTGTATCTGTGTTTGCACATATAATTGTGCTATATAATATGTCCTGCGTGCTTGGCTTATATGGCACTTGGTGGTAGGGCTTTGAGCGAACCCCTCTGGGTAGGTACATCAGATATTCTGTCACCAAGCAGCGATACTTGGGATTGTTGTGGGCCGGTTTGAAGGTTGAGTGAGTCAGTGTAACTACAGGCACAAGGGACATAACATCTTAGTTCCCATGGTTGGTGGCGCATTGGCGAAATAAGGGTAACCATCCCTATTTTTAACAGCGCCAACGCATATTTCTAACAGCGCCAATGTCTATGGGTTGTGGTAACCACTTAACATCAAGTAGCCCATTTGCCGGTCTATCTTACCGTGGCCGAAATCAGGATGCCGGTTAGGATGACGTCATCATCTATGGTGGCCAGAATGCTAGCAACATTTCCCCGTTGCATCGCAATTCCGATTTTCTGGATGAAATAAATGAAAAAAAAATTGCAATGTTTTTCAATAATAGGTTATTTTTATTTTTAGGTTAGTGATATTTTATATTATAAATTTTTTGATGTTGTATAAGAATTGATTTAGTTTAAATGTGTAAATGCATTCAATAAAGTAAATCAAAAATATACAATACCATAGAAATATTTTTATAAACACACCGAATTTCGTGGAAACGGATAAGTAACGGAAAAACAGTGCAATAGGCGGTCTTATTGCTAAATCACTATTCCGCGTAACTTGATAAAGAAAAAATATTAATTTATAGCTGAAAATGTTATATTTATATACATATAATTTATAGAAATATTTTTTATGAGTAGAAAACATTTAATTTTGTAACGAAATATGAAAAACAAAATCGATTATAAATATTTTTAACCGTCACACTTTGTATTATCATTTATAATCTGTGTTGTAATTTTGACAAATCATAAATACTAAACAATCCGCAGGTGTGGCTAGTAATATTTAAAAAGGATGGAATTTTAAATATAAACTGCATTTATAAATGAATCAATATATGTAACTAATAATAATATCACGATATCATTAGTGAAATGCTGTGATGTAATCAAAACATATTTTAAATTTCTTATTCGAAGTTGAAAGTTGTAGTTACTTTTGGGCGTCAACCGTTTTGAGTATTGAAACAAACATGTACGGACGAAAAACGCCTTCAACATATCGTTCTACCCCTTCGGTGTATTCTCATTACACTGGAAAGTAAGTTAACTAAAAGTTTATACGAGATTATTTGTCAACAAAAACTTTACAAATCTTAAACTGCATGTATTTTTAGATCGTCAACGAACTTACGGTCGTCAAAATCAGTTAGATCATTAAGAGTACCGTGGTATCAAAAACCAATACTACATGATGCGTTTGTGCTGGACCTGCAGAGGGGATCATTGCTAACAGCCAGTATTTCCGTAGTAAGTTGTATCTTAGTATGTAACAAATAGGAACTTAAGCTAGTTTTGTAATTTTATTTTGTTTTTATATTTAGTATTGAAAATGTCTCTACTTATTCAAATGGGCAAAGATATTGGCTTGTCTGCCTTATAAATAAAATAAGAAACAATTGAACTTTTTTCTTTAATTAATTAATTTTATAAATAATAAATATTTATAAAGCAATACTGCCAAGTTCGGCATTTTTCTATTATACAAAAAAATTTAAATTATATATAGCACTTGTGAATTGATAATCAATAATGTAATATAATGTCTTTTTCCAGTTCATAGCCCTCTTCACATTTACACAAAGTATCTTTGATTTGTACTGTATGATGCTGGCAACCCCTGGGTCATCTCATTCTGGTCACTATGTGATGAGCTTTCAATTTGTCTATGTTGGCAGTGCACCAGGTAAATCGTTTTTTTAATAAAATTTATTACGTGATTACCTTGCTTTAACCCACTCTTTTAGCTATAAAAGTCGAACTAGCTACCCACCTCAACTCCAAACAAGTACAATAATGGTATATACAACTTTTAGATTTAAGAACAAACATAAAAAAACCTCGGTTTTTCTCGCCTGTAATATGCATGTATCATACACAAACCTTCCTCTTGAATCACTTTATTGATGAAAGCTGCGTTAAATATCTGTTGTATAGTTTAAAAGACCTAAGTGTGCAGATGGGAAGCAACTTGGTTTTGTACTATGTAGAAGTTCTCATATTGTGTTTCATATCTTATAGCAAATGTTTTAACATATATCTCTTAACATAATTTGAGTTCTGGCAAGCGATTTCAGATGAGATAGAGTCTTATTTATATATGTTAAAGTGGTAAACAGGTTACCTTATAGTGGTCATCACCACCTATAGACATTGCATTAGTAATAAACATTAACCATCCTTTACTTTGCTAATGTGCCCACATCCTTGGTAACTAAGATGTTATGTCCCTTGTGCCTGTAGCTCTATCATACATTAAACCAAAACTAAAGTACTAAGTAATACTCTTTAGTGTTAAATATATGATGAGTGGGTAGTACCTAACAAATAAGCTTGCTCAAAGCCCTCACTCCTATTGAATATAGCGAATATATGTACAGTAGAACACCGATTATCCGAATGAATTGGGACCATAGTTGAATCGGATAGTCTAAAATCGGACCGATTCGGATACAATTATCCGTTTCGGTTAATCGGCGTTCTACTGTACCTTCATATATAAGTGTGTAGATAAAGTTACATAACATAGATTTATTTTATTCTTTTACAGTTCGTAATGTCCTCATTGTCTTCTCCCTCTTTTCTTGGATTGGATCTATAGCAGTTCTAGTAACGAGCATCATATTGATAGTAGCATTGAGAAAGGTAAGGCTTTATTCGATATTTATACTAATACAACTTACATTAGCACAATTTATTTAACTTAGAGCTTGTTTTTTCTTAGAATTCGTAAACTGACTTATGTGCTGGTATTATTAGTCGGAGTATCAGAAGGCGAAAATATACTTATTCAATGTGTCAATCAGGTCACTAGTCATATTTAACATTATTATGGTGTTCAATAGTTATTAACTATATTGGGTCGTCTGTGGGTGAAAACAGTGGGAAGTCGATCTGCAATTACGTAGTTGACAATACCCTGAAATGCCTTGTACACTACACTGCACTTGTTACACTAGTAACTTAAGAAATTAATTTAATACCTGTATGAAGAAATATTTAAATGTAGTTTTGAATTTGCTAATCCAAGGTATTATAATTACTTATTATATGTTTATAACATGTTTGTATATTCTATATTCAGGTTCCTTAAATACCTTTGTCAATTGATTAATTTAAATCACATCTTTAAAAAAAATAAGAATATGTGTTAATAAATAGTTTTTAATTGTCGGAAAAGAGTAATTACTGAGTTTCTCTTCTATTTGTAAAATGTTACCAGGACCATACTTGAATAAGGTAGATATTTAAAGTTTCATTGATTTTTGAGTTATTATGGTTCATTTTTTTTTTCAAATACTTTTTTAGTCTTAAATCATTAATTATAGTATAATTTATTGTAAATTTTGTCCAGATATTTGTGTCTATTGTGAAATTAACTGTTAACATTATCCGATATTACGAATTGGTGTTCCTCAAGGACCAATTTTAGTTCATTTTTTGTTTTGAATATGTATTAATGAAAAACACTATTTATTTGTATGCAATTTGTTTCGACTCATAATGCTTTGCTAAACTTTTATTAAAAAACGCTATTGCTAACACTAACCACCCTACAAATGTTACGATTTAGCAGTTATTTGAACTGAAGTATTTGATTAAATTGATATTTTAAATTTAACACTATTCATTATTCTTATTTTGTTAATGCTGTCATCCTGTAGTTAGTTCGAACAGCCAAGAACAAGGTAGGTTATATTTTTGTTTATAACTCATCACATTGCTCAGTTGGACATTTATAATCACTTACCAAATCATATACATTTGCATATTTAGTTCCACAACGGTCATCGTTCAAGATCTAGTGCTGTTGCATATTGTCACTATACTTAGCTAAGTAGATATGGAGTGATTCTATTCCATTTATAAAAAAATCTTGAATAATTGAAGTCATAAACTTACTACTATAGTAGTTATTACATTTACCTGATAGAATGTTAAATAATATCTATAAAGTTAATGGTCGTAACTTATGTGCTATTCCAAGCTATAATCTATCACTGTGCCAAATTTAATTCAGGTCTGTTTAGCCATTCTGGCGTAATATTAGTAAAACACTGAATAGTTCCTAGTAAAAGGCCATTTTTGATTTTATATGTTATCTTAACATTATTGAGACTGAGGTATATCTCTTACAAAGTCAATATAGGCATGGAGGTGACATTCAAATAATATATGGGTGTATCTATGAATGTTGTTAAGGAAGACATTAGTTGGACATTGCTGTCGTCTTCCTACGAATGTAAAATCAATGATCACTGAAGGAGAGAAATACATAAGTGTATAATAAGATTATTTAAAGCTAAACTTAATTTATAACGTACGTAATTTATAACGTAAATATAATAAGTAACGCCAATACCGCATGAACTGTGTTTAAATTTTTATATATAAATAATAAATGTCATAACATACTGTTTTTTTTTTTTTTTTCAGGAATACGAAAAGCGTATTGTTCCATGGCTCTACACATTCGGCGTTTTCATACTTTTCCGCACCGTGGCATTCATATTCGCTTCAATAGTCAACGATATGATATTCGCTTATAATATAATGATGTGCCTGTTCTGGATTGTGTTCTCTGTGGTCGGCGTCTATGGTTGGCTGTTGGTGTACAGTTTGTACTTGGAGTTGGCCGATTTGACCAAATTGGAGGACTTGGCACATTTAAGGGTATGTTATTATTAGAAGTTTTCTTTGAATTTAAATGTTGTATTACTTTGTGGTAGAGCTCTACAAGCCCGTCTGGATAGGTACATATATATGTTAGATGCCATTGCTAACCATCACTAATTAAATTTGTTTCAGTTAAAATAATATAAAAAGTTATTTGAGTCCTATAAAGCTCCTCGCTTATAGTGACTAAATGTTTTTATAATTTTAATGTGCATATTCCTTTAATTTGGTTCAGTAGATTTATTGAAGGAAGCAATATTTTTTTAGTTCCACTCCCTATAGAATTAAACAATTTAAAATTTATATACAATGTTAAACAACAAACAGTAAAAGCTCAATATAGCTGAATCGACACAGCACTGGTTTTAAGAAGGACAAGGGGGTTTTCTTTTACATTGGAAATTATGTAAAATCAATACAATAATAACATTTACAACAATTACTTACAATAATACAACAATTATTATACAAACATTAACAGATTAAAGTGTATTTTTAAATTATCAGTAATATTAAAAAAGAATATCAAAATTCTATATGACCCAATTTTCATTAATCTATAGATGGGTACAATGGCATCACTGAACGCCTCGCTCGCTGGATCTCGTCCCACCACGCCGCACTCCACTGTATCCACCATGCCGGCGTCACAGATATGACCCGTCAGTGACGAGGTGGTACCTCTCGCTGATACAAGCCTCGAGACACCCGTGTGAATAAACATTCAGTTTTAAATAGTGCAGTGATCAGTGCTAATTATAAATATGACCACCTACCACTTGCCAGCAACAACTGTTGGTGATCATCTTCAATGTAACGAAATGTAAGTTAATGCTTTAATAGTTTAAAGAGCTCAATACTATGCAATTGAAGTATTTTAATTGGTTTAATGATTTAACAATTGAATTCATCCACTTTTGTTAAACTTTTTTTGGGAATTTAATAAACATTTTTTCTATATTATTTAGTAGCATCAGGTATTCACAAAAAAAATGTACATCAATCTTTTTAGGCTTTTATTACTTATATCAACTTTAATTTGACTTCGAAAGTTCCAATAACTTTGCTGACATTCTAAGCGCCATTTTTTCACGATATTGAGTACCATAGATTATTTAGATCTCGACCAATGATGACACGTCAATTCAAAGTCAAAGTTATTTTATCTTTACCCCTCCTGCCGTTAGAATGGATTATTGTTTATTCAAAGCAATTTTATAGCATCGTGGCATTTGTTTATGTGTTCCCGCCCTAAGTCTTATAGTCTTATATTACTTTAGTTTAGGGGATTCTGTACTCCAGAATTAGTATTTTAAGTCATATATTTTAAATTAAAATATTTTCACAACACACTTAGGCTTAACTACAAAATGACATTTTTATTTGCTTAAATCTTAAATAATATGTATATTATACGTATACATTTTCTCAATGTGTATATGTGTCCTAAACAGTTGGATTCATGAATAGTTTAGATTTGACCCATTCAACCCCCTTTTAAATCGACAACAGTCAATGACACCTTGTTGACATTTGTTATGAATTAAAAGTTTCATTACATTTAAATTTCGAAAATATATTTCCCCAACTTTATAGGCACTTTTTATTAACAAGTTTCTATATTGGTTTTGACTTTAATTGTAATATGTCACGAAATTTTATATTTTGCATAGAGTATTTTTATTAAATATATATAAATTGTTTTAATTAGTTTGTCTACTAAACGAATTGTCAAATATTTAATGATACTTGTCCGTCCATATATTGTGATTGATGCTAGTGTGATAGAAGTTTATGTCAAAAGTATAATTTGTTGCACTGAATGATGAATGAAAATTGTATTTGATGATGGAATGAAGTAAACTAATATTTCTACCGATTGTAGTGTTGAATTTTATAATTAGATAACTGAGTGTGCGCACATAATATGCTCTGGGTGATACATACCTTTGTTTCATCATTCTTCACTGGGATATTAATTTAAAAAAAAATGTGTTCTAGTGATTGTGGCACAATTAACAGCTATAAATATTCTAGATTTTAGTTATAATAAATTGTTCTCCACTTACACTCCTGTCATAATTGTTTCTCGTACTGATTATAGTTTAACTATGTAAGTATGTGAATTTAACAAAGTTCTAAATTAATCTGCACGTTTTTTAAGACTTTTATAGGATTAAACCTAATTTATAGTGCCTTATAGCATTTATATCTTATATTTAAAATGTATTAACTGTGTTCTTTGGTGACATTTTAATTGTATGAATGTTGCCATATCAAAAATCTGTACTTTTTATATATGTATATTTTCATTATAATTTGAGTTAAGGTTTTAAACCATAGCAGATATATGTACATGCAGACCCATTTAAATATAACACAGTGTAGAAGTCGAACTGAAGAGTGGACATATGTTAAATTACAAAATTAGAGAATGTCAAAACCTATTGAATTCCCTATTCGTTATTTTTTTTTTTTTTAAACATTTAGATGTAATGGTATAGTTATTATTTTATTTACATCAGAATACTAAATAACAGTATTGACTAAGGGGACCCTTTGGCTGATTTTTGTATATCTTAATAAAAATATATATTTTTTAAATGTTTACGAAATCGATACGCCGAAATCGCAATGCAACCTCTATTTAAACGGTAGCACTCAATCGAGCTAGTTCAACGACGTTTATCAAAAATTAAAATTTGATTTATATACTTAAAAAAAATAACATTTGTAAAGTATTTTGGTAAAGGTTAAATTTTGAGTTTTTGTTGTATTAAATATATTTGTCTGTAAATAGAACGAAACACACCACATTTAACAATGTATTGAATTATTGTGTGTATTAAAAAAATATATCTTTTTTCACATTTAAATATATGATAACTATAAAGATATAATTTTTATAGAATTAAATTAAGTTTTTGCAATTAAATATATGATGTTTCACGTAGTATTTTAAATATAAGTTATATTGTATAAAATGTTTTAACTAGAACTAATAGTGACTTTTTACAAATTATTTGGACAAAATATGACCTTATTAATAAAGATCTGTCCGATGCTAAAAGGTCCAATATAAATTACACTTTTGGAAATGAGAATATAAACAGATGTTCGTTGTTTTCTAATAAATAAATATAAGTCTCTTTGAGCAATATTGTTAGTATTGTAATGTTGTTTCAGCACAAATCAATTAGTTGATTTTTAAATGATTTATTTAAAAAAATATACTTAGGCCCTTTTAATACCAGGCCACAGATCTGAAACTTAACTCGTAAGCATGACTTAGAATAAACCGTCCATAGTAATAAATTTTATACACTCTCTTTGTTTGTTTTATTTGACCCTTAATTAGATGAATGTTAATATATTGAATCTAATATTTTTTGAGTGAGTGTCGTGCAGTAAGGAAAAGGGAGAGGGGATATGATTGACTTGAATTTAATTTAAAATATAGCTCATGTCATAAAAACATTGAGAATATTTAATTTAATAATAAAAAAAAGGGTAGACTTAGTTTTTATTGATTTCTATAAGGCATTTAAATGTATATTTTGACATACTCTATATTTAAAATGGTAAAATAGAGTACCTAATGAGATCGTTGCTGGTTCTTCTTGGTAGAATTTACTGTCTGAACCGGTAGTAGGCTTACGTTTAATTCAACATGACGATTCAGAAGTGATTTTATGAGACTACTTGAATATATAATATTTTGATTTAATTTAAAATTCATAGAATTCGTCAGCGTTTTCTTATGCGTGTCATCCAAAATAGGTCATTTATATAAATGAGGAAACAATTTGACCAAGAATAGATCCTTGTGAGACCCCAATACTTAGATAAACTTTAGTACAAAATATTTTTATTAGGATCTTGTTAAGAGTGGGTATTATGAATATAGCTCTATAATTATTATTTGAGAAGAGAGGAAAATGGGATAGTCTCGTGTTGACGTGAGAACTAGCAAGGTGTGCGAGGGAGCGTGATCTCTCGCTCCCGAGGCGAGCTCCACAGAGCGGAGCACAGTCTCCCTCATAGCCCCCCAGAAGCCTTTTACCTTTCTGAAGGTTTCTTTTACGTGAAAAAAGGACTATATGATAATAACTTTTATTCAGGTAAATAATCAAACCTATAGTTAGAAACATACATATATCAAATAAAGTAAAATTATTACATTCCCAGAAAGATAAACATAACATAACATAATCAGCCTGTAAATTTCCCACTGCTGGGCTAAGGCCTCCTCTCCCGTTGAGGAGAAGGTATGGAGCATATTCCACCACGCTGCTCCAATGCGGGTTGGTGGAATACACATGTGGCAGAATTTCGTTGAAATTAGACACATGTAGGTTTCCTCACGATGTTTTCCTTCACTGCCGAGCACGAGATGAATTATAAACACAAATTAAGCACATGAAAACTCAGTGGTGCCTGCCTGGGTTTGAACCCGAAATCATCGGTTAAGATGCACGCGTTCTAACCACTGGGCCATCTCGGCTCTTTATTAAGAAAGATAAAATTAAAAAAAAATTATTGGTCCCGCATCGAAGCAGGCTTCACAATAACTGCGTCTCAGTCTTTTTCAGAATGAAGCCGTCCTTGCTCTGGTAATGGCAAAGAACGGTTGCCTAAGAAAAGAAAATGACAGAAATAAAATAATTCCTGATTCAAATTGTATTGCATTAACAGTAACAAAGTTTTAATGTTTTACAAATATAAATATCTCCCGTATCACTACTGACTTGGAAGAAGTTGCAAGGAGAAAATTAGTTGCTAAAAAAAAAAACAAAATATATTCAATGAACGTTTAATACAATATTAAAGATTTATACACATAAAAACAGCTTTGTACATTACTATAATACATCCTGTATTTACCTTGCCTTGTGTAAACACCATACAGTACAGTTTATACAAAATCAGATCTCTTTAAATTACAGACGGTTAAAATTTAAAAACAATATAATTTTAATCGTCGATATATAATTATACTTTTTCACTTTTAAAAAAAAAATTAAACTGATAGGTAAAAGTACACTTTATTTTACATAAAGTAGAATACAAGTACTTTTTAATATACACATATATTTAATTTTTTTTTAAAATAATTAAAGCATTAATATATATAAAAATAATAACCTGTACTTTACGGTTTTTTTTAAACTAAATAATTTTATTTACTTTAAGATAGCGCTTAGTTAAAATCGCGCGAAACTCAAAAATCAAACTCTTAAAATATTGTATAGAGTAATAAATTTCAACACAAGACAAACCAAACCAGTGACAACATAAAAAATATACAAGTAACACCTAGAGATTATATATGTTGGGGTAGAACCGGTTTTAGGGGATGATTAATTATACACATTTACCATAAAAATTTATATAATTAAATTC
Source organism: Vanessa tameamea (assembly GCF_037043105.1). Taxonomy (NCBI): domain Eukaryota; kingdom Metazoa; phylum Arthropoda; class Insecta; order Lepidoptera; family Nymphalidae; genus Vanessa; species Vanessa tameamea. The sequence goes on from NC_087338.1 coordinate 1,958,691, forward strand.
TGGACATAATGTGCGACGCCATTTTGAAGTATACTCCTACTAAATAATATTGAAGGTGAAGGAGTTCTGTGACGCGGAACAAAAGAATCAAGGTATTTTAATACCACTAAACAACGTTCGCAAGAGAGTCGCCGCAATGACAGGTATGTTTTAGGGTGCAAGATATTTGGAAAAAAATCCGAAGAGATCGCACTGTGGAAAAAAGACCTGTCGTATATTTAGACGAGACCTATATACATAATACTTATCATGCAAAAAGTTGTTGGCAAAGTGAGAAGGAGCCGGGACTGATGGTCTCAGAATCTGTAGGGTCGCTGGATAATCGCTCATGCAGGGACAGAAAATGGCTTCATAAATGGTGCATTGTTGATGTTCAAATCCCAATCAAAGTCTTCAGATTATCACGACGACATGAACTCAACAAATTTCCTTAAATGGCTGAGGGAAAAACTGATTCCTAACCTACTTGAAAGGTCTCTTGTGGTAATGGATAACGCTCCTTATCACTGTACACAATTAAACAAAGCGCCCACAATGTCAAGCATCAAAAGTAAGTTGCAAGAGTGGCTGCGAGAAAAGGGAATCTATTTTGAAGAAAACTGGACAAAAGCTGTATTGTTTGATCTTGTCAAACAAAATAAAGGTCCACCGACATATGCTGTGGATGAATTATTGAAATCTCACAACCATGAGGTTTTGAAATTGCCGCCTTATTGCGATCTCAACCCGATCGAAAAAAATCTGGAGCCTTATGAAAAGAAAGGTGGCGGATAAAAACGTGTCCCAAGACCCAAAAAAAATAATGAGTATAACCGAAGAGGCTTTTAAGAGTATCTCAGCGGAAGATTGTGCTGCTCAATGCAAACACGCAGAGCATTTGGAAGAGCAATATTTAAAAAATGACAGCCTTATAGATGAAGAAATGGACCGACTCATCATATCCACGGCTAGTGATAGTGAAACAGATTCGGACTCTGTTTCCATTCACTCTTCCGATAGTGATGTTAGTATGACCGATGTAACTGATCATAATTATTCAATAAAACTGTGATTTCTTTTTGTTTTTTTCCCTTATTTTGTGATATACATAATCCCGCTTAATATCACGGAAAATTCAAAATAAATAATCAAATTACATAATCAATATTAATAACGACACTAATAATTCCATCTATTCAATAATTTTCATTAATATAATAATAAATTACATTTAAAATCTAGTCAATAAAACAAATCCAATTAAATAATTAATAAAAATGCAACTTATACAATTAAACAATAAATATAAAATTTAATTAATAAAATACTAAAAAACAAATTTAAAACTTACATTCAAATAATAAAACATTATTGATGTCGTATCTTAATATTCATAATATAATATTTTCCCGTAATCAACCCTGGCAACATTATGTCGCGTGAATACAGCGCTGCGTCTGGGAGACTTCTTTCGTGAAAAGGAGTATATGCCAAAATTCAATGCCAAACTGTCAAATTATCGTATCTTCTGCATCAGATACGTCACCTCGACAGTACAAAACATTTAGATGTAAAAATTATATCACCTATAATTAGACACTTTATTAGATACCGTTTGATAAAAATAACCTACCCGAACATACATGACATAGTTAAACGATTTAATCATATATAAACATATTATTTTCTATTTGTGACATATGCGTTCATTAGCCCTTAATCTGATTGCGTTAAATCCCTGTACAGTTCATAATTACACTTCGGATTTCTGACATCAACGCACACTAGGTAGCTCGAGAGCACACTTGACAATTGTTTACAAAAAAAAACTTACAAGCATTATAACGCATGTCTGAAATAGCTATTTATTATAAATGCAGAAGCGAAATTTAAAAAGCATAAACATGTTAAGACTAATATTTTTTTATAAAAATATACAAGTATAAAATATAGTTTTCTTTCCTACATTTTCCTTTAACATGATACTGTTAATATTATATTATTAACTAAAGGCATTAACTAAAAGTTAACATAACCCGAGTGCTGGTACATGTACATGTATGCATGTACAAATATGCGCATGGTCAGTATTATATTTAATAATATTTATTCAGTTTTTAATAATATCTCAAGTATCACTCCTGCATTAAATGCATAATCTATAATAAAATAAAATAAAACTAAATATCTTTATTCGATAATTTTACTTTAATTAACAATGACATTTTATCTTATATATATTTATTTATACCAGAAAGGTAGACTGGCCAATCAGCAAACTGATGGGTAAGTGGTCAGTATAAGGAATTTTAAGAAATATATGTCACTTTTTCCACAGACAATTTGTTTAAGCCATAGATCAAAGATCTCTTTGCTTGTTTCATGTGTAATTTATTTATTAAAAAAAATATTTTACTTTGTCTATGGTTTAATGTTTACATTTTTGTCTATCAATGTATATAATGCCAGTGAAATTTACTGTTATGCTTAAAGTTACAACAAGGTTAATTATATAAATTATAGATAAAAGGAATACCTCCCTATAATTATATATATATATTCTAATACTTATGTCTCTGAACACGTCACAGACTGTTAATTATTCAAAGATAAAATGTCATTGTATATTTATTTAACAAAAAAATGTTATAGAAATATATTGATGAGACATTTTATGATAGATATTCAATATAATTATGTACAATTTTAAACAAAATAACTTGCTAGTTATTAAAACTAGCTATTTAAATTTATTTACAAACAAATGAAATAGAAAAAAAAATAGAATAGACTCAAAATCATTTTGAATACAGCCACATTTTTTTTTAATTTTTAATTTTTTTTATTTTTGTTTATGATGACTATATAAGACTAAAAGCTGATGTTCATTTATATTAAAACTAAATCTGTAACTAACAAATCTTATAATTATAATAAACTTGCTTGAAATGATAAATAAATAACAATTCCGCTGCCATTCTGAGTGACATTTCGTGCATTAAATTTAACTTTTAAGGCCATAGTGCTTGCGTTTGATTCTAGCGTATGGACCGATGTCTGGATCCATTACAAAATCGTATATGACTGAGGACCAGCTGTGATGTTGCGGTAGGTCATCGTAAAACTCGGAAGCAATTCTTTTTACCTTTAAAGAATAAAAATATTTTAGTTACAATAAATATCACATACAGAACTGTTCACGTTCTCTTGACTGATTTGAGTAACTGGAGACAGGTCTGGTCTAGATAGGTATTTGTCCCAGTAACGGGGTTAGTACTTGGGTTATTACATAAAATTTACTGATAACTATATATCGTACTCTTAGTTAAATACTGACCGAAATCAAAATCACTAACTTTTGGTTATTGATATTATATATTTTTTTGTGTAAATACCATATTTTTGAAATTGGTGTAGAATTGGCTATTTGACAATGCGAAAAATAAAGTGTAAATTATTGTAATCAGAGTATAATATGAGTTTAAAAATGGTTCTTTATCAACGAAAGTTGAAAAAACAATTAATTTATTAAAAAATCCATAAATGCATTTTTTAAACATTTGTCACGTGACACAAAACGCTCCTGATTGGACGGGCTTATGATGACGTCACTTGCTTATTAACCTCGTTTGTCTACTATATGTAGATTATATGTGCCACAGATTACAATACAGGCAAGTGGCGTCACCGAGCCCATTGCAGCGCCATATTGTCAAAGTAGCGTTTTCGCGCGCTATTTAAATATGGAATTTTTTATTTGATATTTTTCAGAAAATATGTACTAAAATAAAAAAAAAAAACAACTTTTACTGGGTTCCTTAACCTCTACTAAATAATATAAAATTGATTTTAAAATCCAGTCAAATAGCCTATTGAAACTAAAAATCGTAAAACAAAATTGAAATCACACGTATTGTCTCAAATACCTATATAACCTTTTAGTTCTCGTAAAGAATATAAAAGTATTTTCGTTTATTATTATTATTTAATTTAACGATTTAGAATTGAGCCATTATTTTAAAATAAAGATAAAATTTTAAAAGAAGAATAAATATTATTCGTCAAAATTTTGAGTTCTTTCGATGTTTTACTAATAGTGCAATATATGCTCGCGGCACGCATAAGGAAGGTAGGTGGTAGATACCTATCTCCTTGAATGTAACCCTGATCGGTTAAGTTGTTAAAACACAAAAGGTAACAAATAATCATACTAACTTTTAGACAAGATACATTTTTTCATAGATTTATAAGTTGGCAACATTAAAAAATTAACGATTTAATTAAGTAAAATCTTTTCATAATCGTTGTGATTTTAAACTAAACGAAACGAACATGCAACACGAAAAACCGCAATAAATGAAATATCACACGTTCTCTACGTTCTCTACGTACCTACTCTACGTTCTACGACTATTTTTTATTTCAAGAATAACCCGTCACTTAAAGAAAAAAAAACAACAGTTCAATTTAGGTAATGCTAAGCATATTTGCAAATCAGTTGAGACCTGAGACTATTTTACGATTTTAATAATATTATTTGACAGATAAGATTCGTATGACATTGGCAATGACAGTTATACTGATAAAGCTCCGTGTACACATTGGAAACACAAAGAAAATGCAATATTAACCAGTGCCGGGTGACAGCCGCAAATGGTATGAGTCTTTTCATTCTCGAAGGATTGTCTCTCCACGTCAAACTTAAGAACAAGGTTAATCATGTAATATAATTTAATTTTTTTAAATGTTTACCCCTATGGTAGCCGTCTCACGCACACTAAGACACATTGTAACGAAACGTATTTCTATTTGCCAGTTACACCTCTATCAAAATACATTCCGAGCTCAGTTTGTAACACCACAAACTTCCTAACAGATAAAATCATAATATTTTTTTATGCCGTCATGGTCCTTCCTCGCCGTCCCTGCCTGTCCCTTATGTGTGCGTGCGGCGTATAGTACATACATCATTGCCATATACAATAATAATAAAAATAAAAAATCATTACAGTTACAAATTTCAATGTTAATTATTTTACTTCATATCTATTTACATTACATACATTACATTAGCAGCCTGTAAATTTCCCACTGCTGGGCTAAGGCCTCCTCTCCCTTTGAGGAGAAGGTTTGGAGCACATTCCACCATATTATATTATATTCATATCCGTCAATAGTCTTGAAAAGTTATAAGGTAGCTGCGAGAACAGATTATCTAGATAGTTTATCTAGATTTAAATACCATACATAATATGCAATCATAAAATTAAACCATTCTACAAAGACCAGGTGTTTAACAGCGCGTATTTATATCAATAGATATACAAGGCCGTTGATAAATAACCATCTGTAATAAATACATTTTAATAGTGATAAGATTGAGTGATCTGAGATAACAGAAGGCACGCGAGAATTGTAAGTTGATCAATATGACAAGCTGTTAGCGTTTTCGTATAGAACTAGAATTTAAATTTTGTCGATATTATTATTCTCCAGGCGAACTCCTAGGGAACAAAATAAACGAACCTAATTGGTCGAAGCGCGCGGCTAAAGATCAGCTGACGAATCATGTAACACAATCCTAAGAAATGATTTGACAAGTGAAGGTCACGCGGATTAACCAATGAGCGACCGTAGAATTACCTTTGGGAGCTCGTTTCGTGGAATGAACTTCATACGAATCGATTAACTCTGAAACTACTGGGACTATTGAACCCATGACTTTGACAACGCTAGGGGTCATGTAAACAGTTGCACTGTTGATTTTTAAATTTTAAACGATACATACCTCAGGTAGCCTACTACCAGGGACCGCTGGGAAGTCATGGTGCTCATTGTGATATCCAACGTTGAAGGTTATCCAATTTAGGGGTCCGTAATATGAATACGTTTCAAAACCCTTACGGAACATGTAGTGTTCTGATATGAAGTGACCTGTTGGATGATGGTTAAAATATACATTACAAGGAATTTAAGATCGAATCAAAAATAAACTTGTACTAATGTTCGAGCGCCTGATAAGTTTAAAGAGCAACACGAAGCGCTCACTTATAAGTTAATTTTAAGTTATACTTTTATGTACACCGTTCCGACGGTGATTAGCGATCATACCGGCGTTCAGTTAACACGATTTTTAAGTTCTCCAAATTCGCCTGTTTTTTATTTCGTCAAGCCAGTTAACCCTTTTATACAACTAATAATTTAGTAATTATACCGACTGTACCGAAACACGCGTGACGTCACAATGTTTTTGTGTTTAACGATCAAATGATATTTAATTATTTGAAATAGTAATTCGACTAACATTATTTTAAATGTATTAATTTTCAATGTCAGTAATATGATATAATTATTCGACCTTGTAATAGTATTGATGTTTAATAAAAAAAAAAAAATGGTGTAAGCAAGTATTTTTAGCCCCACGCTATTAGTGTCGTATATAACGATTATTTAATTATAGTATGAGTACTTAATCCGAGTACAAATTGCTCAGAGGTCTTAATAAATTGCAAAATGTAATATTTATAAATGTTATGTTATCCTGGGTTATTTGACTACAGGCTAAACCATCGACAAACGTTATCTGCCAATAATTAATAATAATTTATCTGAAACGCGTTGTATCTTCTGATACGAGTTGAATGTACGTTTGTTTAGTAGATTTTGAATTTAGCAAACACAAAAAAAAAAGTCTCGATAAATCTAGATTAAGGGAAACCGAGACAGGTTACTTTATGCTGTTCTATATTTATAGTCTATTATTATAAATTATAAGAGATTAAATGTTGAAAAAGAAAAACTACTGAGTTTCTTGCCGGTTCTTCTCGGTAGAATCTACATTCCGAACCGGTGGTAGCTTTACTTTAAATAGTTTGCTAAATGACGATTCAAAAGTGCTTGTAAAAGCCTACTTGAATAAAGTATATTTTGTTTTTGATTTTGATTTATAATGTATAAAAATAAGTTAGGTATTAATGGTATTATAATATTATATCAGACCAATAAATTACGAGTAAACTACTTTTATGATTTACCTGCAACAGGATGGACTCCCATTGAAATCAATGAGCCAATTATCAGGTATCCAAGTACTTTCCAACCTGGAAAAATAAATATACATATATTTGACGACCTCCGTGGTCGAGTAGTGTGTACACCGGTTTTCATGGGTACGCCACTCCGAGGTCCCGGGTTCGATTCCCGATCGAGTCGATGTAGAAAAAGTTCAATAATTTTCTATGTTGGCTTGGGTCTGGGTGTTTGTGGTACCGTCGTTACTTCTGATTTGCCATAAAACAAGTGCTTTAGCTACTTACATTGGGATCAGAGTAATGTATGTGATGTTGTCCAATATTTATTTATTTATTTTATTTTTGTGTTATGTCTGTAAGTGCATTCATGAATAATTTTACCGTGTCGCATACATATTAAGGAATAAATTATAAATTAATATAACAATAAATTTTATTTATTTCTTAGTGCTGGTGTAAAATCATATTTACCTCAAATCTTTAACTACCGGATCGGAACGGGTTGGACCCGTTCTGACCGATTTTGATTCGTGTGTGTTTATATCACCGTAAAATTCTAAATAACGTTAGATTATAATCTATCTCGCGCAATTTTAAACTGTCGAAAGATTGTGAACGGTTATTCAACTTACAATGAACCATATACAATTTCGACAGTTGATAATATTTTGGTTAGGTTAGGTTAAAGTTTATATAATTTCACTGAAATTTACTTCGATAGGTTATAATCTACAGCGAAATAATTCGCTAAATTGTAAGTAGACTGGTACGGTTTACAGTATTTCGATATTTAACAATCTCGCGAGATAGATTATAATCTAACAGTATTTACAATTTCACAGTGACATATATATCTAAATATTAACAGGCTCATTGGTCTAGATAGGTGCCGAAGTTCTTGAATCTCACCCCACGTGGAGACAATCAAATGTCACGTCGGATTTGCCCTCCCACCGGACAATGCGGCTGAGGAACCAGTGATTGACCATACATTTGTTCACTAAAATATTGGCCAGCTGGTCTCCCTTATGGATTGACTCAAGGTTCCGCTCTGACCGAATCAGCCAGAAGGACAAAATCATCATTAACAGGCAAAAATAGCAAAAAAAAACTCACCAAAAATTGTGACAACGATCGCATCAAAGAACAACTGTATAATGAGATTGACGAGCTCCAGTGGATGTGGCGGTTTGGGTCTCACCACCAACGGACGAATGGAGTAGAAAAATGGCTGCAGTATTATCCACAAAAGTTTCCCACCCGTTGTACAAAATAACTTCGCTTCCACCAATGTTGGTAGATCGACATCTATAACTTCATCGCCTTGGTACTTGAAAAAGGATACAAAATATTTCAATGGCATTTTCATATATATGTTTTTAATCTACAGTTATAAGGCAGTAAAAACTAGGTGCGAACGTGAGCATCTAATGGCTATTATTTGCGCTAACCATCTGGTTAGTTAGTGCAAGCGCGTCTTTAACACACTCATCGCATATTGTACAAGGGGTACTGCAAGGTTCAATTTTAGCCCCTTTATTGTTTCTTACATTGCAATGTGACTTTAAGAGGCAAAACCGTCTAATTTTTATTAGACAGTATACTTAATTATACGTGTACCAATAATGACTTTTTAATTCTTATGTAAACGAGGTAAGACGTGAAGCGTATTTTCAATACATCTCTTAGGAAACTATAAATAAAGTTTGCAAATAATACAATTATTATCAAACTCACCTTATGATGTTCCAAGTGATACTTCCTGAAGCTAATTGAAATTGGTATACCGATTGGCAAATTAGCGAAGAACCCAAATAGCCGGTTGTGGAGTGGACGATTGTGACCGAAGGCTAGATTGTGGGCTATTTCGTGAATAGCTGAAAGAAAATAAATAAAATTAAGAATTTACGCATCATAATACAATTGTTAACATTATTATAATATTGTGATTTAATAATTGTCATATATATATCTAGTTATTCACAAATAAATGAGAATAATTTTCATTTAAACACAAAACAAAATGAGACTTCACGTTCTAGAACGTACTAGAACGTGAAGTCGATCGTAGGTTTCATGAATGTTTAACAAATATAAACAATGAATATTCATTTTGCTTCAAATTCCTCACAAAATTTTCTCTTCAAAATGTTACGTACGACGTATCATTGCTTTTTTGTCACTGACATATTATAGTCTTCCCCCGCCATAAGCGTCAACGGGATTAGGGGGGGTTCTTTGTACCCAGAGACACCGCTAGGAGTGGATTGCCAACAACGGCATAGTAATATGCATAAGCGATCCCATGCCACCCGTCAGAGAGACGGATGTAGTCCCGCCGTTTTTTTAGTGGACAATCCTACACACTCCACAATTTATTTTGGGTAAACGTGTAATTTGAGTCTTACGCAGTTATGTAGATGCTAGAATCTAAGCTGTCACAATACAAGCGAATGCTCGCGGTGTGGAACCGCTCTAAGATTTCCACCAGAACTTACTACAACTAACTCATTTATGTAGCGTTTGTTTATTTATTTCACATGAATCAACAAACATCAGATCCTATAATATAAATACAATTATTCTGTGAAATCCATTGATCATCAATAATCACTCGGTGAAGTGATAGAATCATAAACGCACGTTTCGCTTTATCTGATATGGTGCACTTCAAATAATACACTTGTATCCACTTGAGAACTATTATTATCAGATATACGATTTGTAATGTGTAAATAATCGATATCCCCTTCAGCTTTGAGTTTAGTTAAAGAAGATGATAAGATTGAAAATTTTCCATAATGCAGAGGACACTTTGCCCACTTTTAAAAGGATCAAGAGCTTTATCACAACTATTACTAATGCTAGGTAACATTTCATTAATTCTTCTTTCTTGATTTTATTAAATAAACGTATGTACATTAGTATTAGCAGCCTGTAAATTTCCCACTGCTGGGCTAAAGGCCTCCTCTCCCTTTGAGGAGAAGGTTTGGAGCATATTCCACCACGCTGCTCCAATGCGGGTTGGCGGAATACACATGTGGCAGAATTTCGTTGAAATTAGACACATGCAGGTTTCCTCACGATGTTTTCCTTCACCGCCGAGCACGAGATGAATTATAAACACAAATTAAGCACATAAAAATTCAGTGGTGCCTGCCTGGGTTTGAACCCGAAATCATCGGTTAAGATGCACGCGTTCTAACCACTGGGCCATCTCGGCTCATGCACAATAAGAATAATATTGTATTTTTTGGTAACAGCGGGCGGACTGGTAAATTGGCCACCTGATGATATATGGTCACCACTGGGCATAGATTTTAGTGGTGTATGAAATTTTACATAGCCAACGTGCCACCAACCTTGGGAACTAAAATGTTACGATCCTTGTACTTGTATATACATTGGTTCACACAACAATAAATCGCTGCTAGGCGTTAGAATATATGATGAGTGGTACCTAACCAGACGGGCTTACACACAGGTATTTTAGCCGCTCTCCTTCACTGATGTGATACTGACTGCTGTACTAGCATTATACTGTCCCGAAAATATATTCTACGAAATCTCGTTTCGTTATTGGTATGTCGGCACATTTTCTCGCTTATCTGTATCTATATAAAATTAAGTCGCTTCCCGCCCTCTGTACGCTTAGATCTTTGAAGAGATCGTCTCAGTGTGAAAAATCGGATAGTATACACTATAATAAACATTCTCTCAAATTTTTAAATCGAAATTAAATTTATTACGGTTGCTACAGCGTTTCTTGTAGAAAGGAATTTACAAAAGTGGAAACGAAGCGAGAAATAAGTTGGTCCAATTGAAGAAAGCCAAGAAATGCAGACAAGCAAGTGGAGACTGAACTGAAGAAAAAGGAATTTGTTCTAGTATTTCGAAAGGGGGAAAAAATACAAAACAGAAACATGCTGAACCAAAAAAAGTACAATTCACACTAGAGTTGTTAACAACTCTTGCGGAATATTATGACTAAGCAGTTCGTCGAAACTCCGATTCCGTTGAGAACATGAGGAGCGCAATATATATAAATTAATGCTTCTTACGTTCCTTCTGCCTTTTGTTTTATAATCTGATAGATATTACAGTCTATACCTTTTTCAATAAACAGACTTTGGAACTGAAAATATTTTATAAATCGAACTGCTACATTTAGAGATTTATCAATCAAATTAAAATCTTTAACTTTATAATATAAGTATATGTGCCATACCATTTTCCATTTGCCACATAAGAGAATCATCATAAATAACAAAAAACAAAGGAAAACATCGTGAGTAAACCTGTATATGTGTCTGATGAAAATCCCCTACATGTAACCAAACCGCATTAGAGCTGCATATTAATAATTACGCCATTTTCTTCTTGACATTTTAAAAATTACTGTGGCGTGGTGCTACTTGATTGACCACTAATTGACTCATAACGAGATCTCAGAAACTTTACATACCTTTGTTGAAAAGAATGACTTTTAATGATTTTTACTCGTACGAAGTCCCGACGAAATACTAGTAAATATATATATGTAAAAAAAAACTTACCTAACATGAGGGAGTGGTTAATAACACCCCCAAAGCAGTACGCGACGATCAGCAGCATCGGCCAGTTCATGTGCTGGACAATCGGCATCATGGCGAACTGGGTCAGTACCATGCCAGTGACCACCCATTTGAACATGGGGTCGTAGCCGTAGAGCTTCTTGATTTCCGGGTATTTTTCTGTAAAAAGAAAATAGTACAATAAAGTAAGAGCTGGGTTAAAATCGATTGCACAAGAAGTATTGTGCACAAGTTTAGACGGAAAAAAGAGATACATTTTCTATTCTCTCACTTGTAGTCCGACAGGACGGCAATCCGGACAAACAGCAGACATCAGACTTCGGGCAAGGCAAACGAGCGAACCAACTGTCCCTACTCCTCCTGAACTAGAAGTTCCGTGACAAAGAAACCAATAAAAGTTGTTAAGCTTTACTGGCACTGACCCTATCCAGGATATGAATTTGAGCTCCATATCATGCAGCCAAAGGTTTAGATAAATGATATAATTTAATGTGTTGGATGAACAAAATTTTGTTACGGACATGTAGTTAACATGACAATATAACGGGATAAGCAACACTCTAGTAAGCGTATCTGCACTCTGGAAATCTCCTACCAAGGCCCGTGAACATATGGAGTAATTACTATTGGTATTTTAGTAGGTATTCTTTCGCACTCAACGCCAATGAGTCCATCATAAGCTTCATATGGGTGAAAGATTCGTAAATGTGATAAAAAACGATTTACCAAAACTAAATCGTAATCACATTACGTAATCCGATTCATTACTTCGAAAACACGCACACGAGGAAACACGTACACATATAATTTAAACACATGAACATCATACATACATTTCATTATAAATTGATTTTAATGAAAGCTAAATGTCTTTTGTTTAAATTTGTTAAATAGACTTTGAACCTTCGTCTTCAATATTTTGATGTGAAACTATAAGACCGATACGTATGCAGTGACGGCAAACATCATGACCTCAGATTGCAAATTCTTGGTAATTTATGAATACGTCAACAATCAAAATCAAAAAGGACTTTTGAATCGTCATGTTACACTGTTGAATTAAATTTAAAGCTACCACCGGTTCGGAGAGTAGATTCTAGCGAGAAGAACCGGCTAGAAACTATACTAATATTATAAATGGGAAAGTAGTTCTGTCTGTTACCGCTTCACGCTTAAGCCGCTGAATCAATTTAGATGAAAATTTGTTATTGAGACAGTTTGAGTCCCGGAGTAAAACATAGGCTACTTTTATTCTTTCCTCCTCCGTGAGGGGGGTAAAATAGGGGTAACGGTTTGTGTGTTATAGATAAAATTTAATAATTTTAACGTACGAGCAAATGGGCCACCTGATGGTAAGTGGTCACCACCTCCCATAGACAGTGGCGAACACAAAAATACTGAGTAATGCTGTTGTAGAATATCTGATAAGTGGGTAGTACCTACCCTGACAAGCTAGCACAGAGCCCTATCACCAATTAAATTGGGAAGGGGGGATTGAACAGGGAAAAACATTTAATTCCAACATCCGTTTCTTTTTTGTTCGATCGTATAGTTTTTATGTGTTAGTCATTGTGTTTAACTAAAGATAAGTTGTGTGTTTATGAGCACATATTCATATATCGGTCACGTAATATTCACTCACGTTTTCGATATCATATCGTAAAAATATATTATTTGATAAAAGGATAAGTTAATCGGTGCGGAAGACACTAATACCTTTATCAAACGGTGAAAGTATGAACTAGTTCAAGGATTTAGTGTTGCTATAATGTTATCAATTAAAAGTCACGTATACTCTAATCGATCCATAAGAGGAGAAAAGCCAATTAAGCAACATTTGACAGCAAATTGACGCCATATCATTGGTCAGCTCTCGACCAATAATATCGACCAATGATTAATCTATGACATTCACTATTGAAAAAAACATTTTGAACGTCGACGAAACTGTTATCGGAATTTTGCAAGTAAAACTAAAGTGGAAATAAGTAGTTAAGTATAATAGTAAATTATCTTTTTTCCTACTTCCATTGGAATAGGCAAGATCGGGGGGCATGAATTCTGATCAAAATTAATATATTCTTTATTCAAGCAGTACTCAGAAAAGCCCTTTTAAATCGTCTTAATGCCTGATATTGCATTAAATGTAATGCTACCACCTACCAGTCAATAGTTACTCTACTCTACTAATTTACATATAACCTATTCCGATCGACGAAGGAATATAGATAAACAAACCTTAGACTTACGTATTCCATTCAATTTGATAATAGCCCAGCTATATTGTGCACTACTAACAATTCTTGATTAATATTTTATTTATAATACAATACTCTTCCATTTAACTACTTCTTTTCACTTTAATGTTACTTCCAAAGATTCCATAAAAGCTCCGTCAACATTCGAAGCGCCATTTTTTCACTAAACCATATTGAATATCGTTGTATATTCCAGATTATTCGATCAATGATATCGCGTCATTTAGATATAAAATGTTGTTTATTTGGCTTTTATATATTAGTTACTAGTTGTCGCTCGCGGCTTCGGTCGCGTTTTAAGGGTTGGTTGTCATGTATTAGACAAAAAAGTAACCTGAGCCCTACCTTGGAGTTCAAGTTTGCTTCATACCAAATTTTGTCAAATTCGGTTCATAAGTTTGGTAGTTAAAGATCGACAAACAGACAGACAGACAGCGTTACTTTCACATTTATAATATAATATTAATCTGCAGGAAAGTCAACGAATACTAACATTTTTTATCATTTAGATTTGATTGGGTAGGTTTTAAATAAATAAATATGCTATGTTAATGTTTCGCCCGTAGCTTAGCCCATGCGTTAAGACCGGGTCGTAGGTTTTAAGTATCTTATGTATCTGGGTGTTTAAGTTTACGTCATTCTAAATTTCATCAAATTCGGTTCAGTAGTTTAGTCGTGAAAGCGTAACAAACAGACAGATATACTTTAAGATTTATAATATTATATAGATGTATTAAAATTAAATAGCAATAAATTACTTGGTGGTAGTGCTTTGAGCAAGCCCATCTGGATAGGTAACAGCTACTGGTGTGTTCTGGTTTAAGGGTGAGTGAGCCAGTGTAACCAGCCCTATCATCAAGGAAACTTCTATTTTAAGAGAATAATACATTTGCAATTAAGTCGGTATTCCCACGCGTCTCAAACTTGCTAATCATTTCCATTTGCGCCACTGATTCGAGTTCTGGCGTTAATTTAAGTCATTTAGTTAACCATAGATCGTTAAATTCGTAGTACGGTCTTAATAACGTTGCTGGGCTGGTGTTTAGGTAAACAATTATTGCTCTCTTTCTGCCTTCATTGATTTCACGTTCGAGAGAAGAAGACAGAGGATTAATAAACTAATCAGTCCCTAACCAACGTTTATAGGTGATTGTTTAAACAGATAAATGTCAAAATTGCCAGAACCTTTTGTGAAGTAACGACATTTAACGCTGGGCTAAGACCTATTCTTTTGAGGATGGGATTTGGAACTTAATCCAACGAGCTGCTCCAATGAAGTGTAGCAGATTTTCATCCGACACATGCCAAATTTTTCATGATTATTGCCGGATGATTTAGTCAAGCGTGAGATAAATTAAAAATTCAAAACAAGCATATGAAACCAGTAGTGCTTGCCCGGATTTGAACGCACAATCAACGATAAGATTGGAACACCTGTCTAATTGTTGTGCCATCTCGGTTCTCGATATGACGAAATAAATAGAAAACGGAGTTTTAAACGAAGGTTGAAATTTGGGCAAGCATCACTGAGTTCGTATTGCACAAATAATTATGAATTAAAACTATAAATTGAATGATACTAGATGATGAAGGAACAATGAAGGAAGCAGCATGTATCACTTAAAATTTGGACATGTGTATTTATTCACTTTAGTGACGAAGTCTGGGGTGGATTGCAGTCAATTCCTCATGGTGCAATTTGAGCGCAAACACTGCCGTCGGACCGAGTGACTCGATTATGCCATAGGGCGGCTCCTGCTACTGCTAGGATAGCGGACTAGACCGTGCGACCCCGAGACATAATTTGCCTCCGAAGAGTAAGCGGAATCTAGACTCTTTGCTCGGCTGAAACTTTCGTAGTTTAGAAAGAGATGACCGAGTGGAGTTAAAAAAGCCGGCAGCCGTGATAGCCTCGTGCTTCTACATTCACTGATGATCTTGTGCAGGAGAGTCGAGATCAATGTCTCCCCTGTGGCGAGCTTCTCCGAATGCTCACGGGATGCCGCCGAGAATGCCAGTATTTGCCCTTCTAGATCAGCCCAATTCGCGCGGAGCACCCACACTGGAGGTACTGCAATCCGTGGTCAACGACCTTCGCAAAGGGGGGGTGGGGGATTTCAGTGGGTAGAATTATCATATAACCCGGACGTTTTTTTTGGAATTAAAGGACATTTAGAAGGTTTCCTTGCATATTACTATTTTTTAAGATAAGTTTACTATTCTCAAATAAATATATATCAACATTATTTATACAATCTGTATAAGTATATACATACATATGGAAAACGTCCAGTGAATCAAATGAGTATTTTCTTTCAACCCGTATGCGTTATCTAAGTAACTCTTATCAAAAACTAAATACCTAATGGTTAAATACAGTTTCTTATTCCATACTGTAACGCAGAATTTCACAAATAACAGAAGTTACAAGAAAAAGACTTAGTAGCAGGTACAAACCAAAATATGACTTATATAGTATACAAGAAGGTTCTTATTAAAACGTATCACGGATTTTCATTTATCGTTGGTAGAGACTTCTTGCGTAAACGTTTTATTACAATTGTAAAATATTTTTAATCTGTCGTGATAAATATTCATCGGACATTCTTTTTTTTTTTTAATTTGTTTACTGACCGTCATAAGTGAATTTTCAGTGTGAAAATCTATACTAATATTGTAAATGCGAAACTAACTGTTAGTCTATCTGTTTGTTGCTTCTCCCAGCCTAACCATTAAGCCGAATTTGAACAAATTAGGTATGAAGCGAGCTTGAACTCCAAGGAAGGACCTAGGCTGAGGACCAAATTCTAAAACGAAAGCAAAGCCACTCTGAACAGTTAGTTGTACGTGTTACTTTTTACAGTTTGATAAAAATTAGATATTTTTATAGCAAAGAAACCAATAATCGTTAAATTGTTTCGCCGGTTCTTCTCATGTCCGAGGTGATTATTTCCAAAACGGCAGTAGATTTTTGATAGTTAATAAGGCAGTGTAACGTATCCAAATATTCGTCTCTAACTGCAAATAATATCTTTGTTCATTTGCTGTTGAACGCTTGGACCTTGGAGTAGCTGCAAGAATCTTCATTAAAAGTATAACACCTCCCCTTATTGCCTCCACTGGTGACAGAGCTGGATCATTATTTGTCCAGAGGATCTTGTCACCATTCCACGCGGTCATGATTTGTAAAATCTATTTTTAAATTAAGACCTTAATTTTAATAACGCGTTTATATTGATTTCAGATTTTGACTTTGAGTTTCGAAACCACAGTGACTCATTTGCCAGCCACCCTGACAAATTTAAATTTAAAAAAAAATTGGATATACGAATTATGAATTTGTTTAAAACAAAGATTGACTTCGATTAATCGATAAACTATCGGATCACTAACATAAGCTGACTCTAATCTCTAAGTTGATATAAATTTAAAGTTGTTTGTAAACTAAACACTTGAGTTCCAGTCGATTTTCCACATCACAAAAGCTATGATAACGGTAATGAGGACACTCCCCGACTGTAACCTGATGATGACTTGAAGTTGTTGATGATCGTTGAACGATTAAGAAGACTATAATAATATTTCTCAATCCTGATAAGTTTTATTATTAATTTATATTATTATCCAGAGACTGCATTTGAATTTATACCTTTATGTTGGACTTGCAAAGCCTTATCACCAAGTAAGAACGTCGACGTAACTAGAAGTGAAATTAAAGTGGATATACGTAGTTAAGTGTAATAGTGTTGTATTATAAATAAAGATATATAATTAATCATAGACTTAGCAGTGCACAATATAAATAAATAAATAAATATTGGACAACATCACATACATTACTCTGATCCCAATGTAAGTAGCTAAAGCACTTGTGTTATGGAAATCAGAAGTAACGACGGTACCACAAACACCCAGACCCAAGACAACATAGAAAACTAATGAACTTTTTCTACATCGACTCGGCCGGGAATCGAACCCGGGACCTCGGAGTGGCGTACCCATGAAAACCGGTGTACACACTACTCGACCACGGAGGTCGTCAAATAATATAGCCGAGTTATTAGAAAATCGAATGAAATACGTAAATCTAAGGTTTGTTTATCTTTATTCCTACTTCGATTGGAATAGGAAATATATAGATATAAAAGGGGCAGCATATTTAGACCAACATAATATGTTGAATAACCGTTGTACAAAGAATAAAAAATAAATTAAGACTATTTATAATGTCTTGCTGAAGTAAATCTTCAATACATCATACCTGATCTCTTCCATAGTTTAAGAAAAGTCTACTATGAATTCATTCAATAATGAATTTGTTTAGTCTAAAGTCGTTTGAAAGTATAAATAACTTTAACCTTGACATTTAAATAACATGGTATTCGCAAAAATAAGTATTTTTAAATAAGTATATTAAAAATCGCATGGAACATGAACGGGTTTATTTATTTTGATTACTCCTTCCGTTACCATTGAAATATAATATACCAACCTTGGAAAATTATGGGTGAAAAGTGGTTGGAAAATAATAAAAAAGATAGTAGCAATTCCCCATTTTATCATCAATATCTCTATTTAGCTTAATACCTAATTGGAATAGTAACTGAAAAGCCGACCCAAAGGGCCCCATTTAAATTTATTACCAATATATATATTTAGCTTAATACCTAATACATAATTGGAAGGGTAACCGGGGACGACCCAAGGGTCAGGATCGAACCGGCGAATTTTTACATCTCTAGGCGGCCTTTATCATAACACTATTGACTCAATTGACGCTTTAATTAATAAACATACGTATTTACTACTGGCTACGTTCCTGATCCTATTCCGTATAAACATCAATCGAACCGCGACTACATTGTTGTGTTAATAGTATAGAAAAACGTCTAAAAAGGAAACGATTGCGTTTTATTATTTGCGTTGCGATAACTGACAATTTATCAGTAGAATTAGCCCCTTCATTCAATTGAGATTGTACTAAGTATACGTACTTTTAACGATTGTGTCCACGTCGTTCAAAAGACTAGCTATCTGCGCGGGATGTATTCTAGTACCAAATGATAGACCTACCTTCACTCTCACGATACGATGAGATACAAATTCGACACGTTCGGATAAGTTGAAGAGATGGACCAACTACTTTACATGCCTTCTGTAGAACGTCAGTCTAAATAAACCAGTCAGTAAATGGCTATACTCTGTGGCGGCTGCTGAGAAAAGAACCTCATGGACTCGCGATCTAAGGCCTTATATCTAGACCAACGATACACAACTACGTACTCAGTCATCAATTACATTATGACTCACTTAGTGACTGAAAAAATGCTAGTGTTGCTAGGCGAACACGCGCCGAATTTTAAATAACAAATTATGAGAACTTCAACAGCCGTTTTCGTTTCAATCAGAAACTTCAAGAAATTCAATTCGTGCGTGTGCGTGTAAATTGCGTTTAGAAACGACGATTCATTCGCTTACTAGTAGTGTTATTCATAGTTATTCTTTTATACCGTTTATAAACTTTATAACTATAGCGATTAAGCCTTTTCATTGAATATCCCAAACACGGAACAATTATTTTCTCAATACAGGACTTGTATATTTTCTAGAGGACGCCATATACACAGCGGACAATAAAGATGCTTCGAATGATATATTTATTTGTCAAATGACGATAAATAATTTAAGATATACGCGAGAACAGATGAACAAACATACAGAGACTACTGAAATCATTATCGTCCTTGACTTTGCGGTAATCTCTCCGGAAAGTTTTCTCTTAAAACTTCATAAACATACGCGTCATGAGGAAAAAAGGCATAATAAATTATGTCATAAAACTATTTAGCGTACAGATATACATAGACAAATTATTATTTTCTAGCGACCGATACCTAGAGTTGCCTTATAAATAATGTTGTTAATCTTAATTCAATTTTTTTTTTCAACTGGATTATTAAATAATCTTGGCTGTATATCGTAAAACAGAACACCTTTTTGGTTTTTTTTTTTTATTATGTTTCATTCGGTTTACAATTTTAATTTCAGAGCGTAACCTCTGAGTACATTTGACTATATTGTAACAGTTCAGAATCAAACATTACAATAACTGGGTGAGTAAAATCCATTATTATTGCAGCACGTGACTTGTAATGATATTATTTGTAACATTACATCAGTGAGAGAGATGTGAACATTACAGTATAAAAACAAGAAACTCGTTTACATGTGAATGCACAAAATCGAATCTTATATTTTCATAGTGGCTTTGTGCAAGCCCATCTGGGTAGGTACCACCCACTCATCAGATATTCTACGAAACAGTGGCTCATTTGACCCCGCCTGGGTTTGAGACCGCTATCGTCGGTTAAGATGCACGCGTTCTAACCACTGGGGCATCTCGTCTTATGTATTCTCTCATACCTAATCAATGGGGAAAAACATCGTGAGGAAACCATTACAGGTATCTACCTGTAATGACCTATCTAGGTGTTATATCGTAGCAGGCTTTGTTATGTTGAGTAAATCATTATTAATCTAACGATACAAGCTAACGGTCCCGATTCCCGGTTCCTTACGGTAAGAAAGGGCTTTACATTAAAAGTTTATTTTGAATATAAACATACAAAGATAAATTTTGCCGCAAGAAAGGTATATTGTTGGTTGATTGCAATATGGCGTCATAAGAAAAACTTCGTATTTTACACCGTCATCAATGAAGATGAGACTCGTGAAGAGGGCACAAATAGCAAGCCTTAAAGAGAATCTGAACAAAACTAGATTAAGAAGAAACCGGCCAAATACCAACATTTTAATATAATCGAATTAATTATTTAGGTAACGCATAGACAGAAGGAGCCGAGATGGCCCAGTGGTTAGAACGCGTGCATCTTAACCGATGATTTCGGGTTCAAACCCAGGCAGGCACTACTGAGTTTTCATGTGCTTAATTTGTGTTTATAATTCATCTCGTGCTCGGCGGTGAAGGAAAACATCGTGAGGAAACCTACATGTGTCTAATTTCAAAGAAATTCTGCCACATGTGTATTCCACCAACCCGCATTGGAGCAGAGTGGTGGAATATGCTCCATACCTTCTCCTCAACGGGAGAGGAGGCCTTAGCCCAGCAGTGGGAAATTTACAGGCTGATTATGTTTTATGTTTATATAGACAGAAGACAAACATATGTTTTAATTTATATTTATATATATATATATATGTAAAGAAATGGTTAAATTGAAAGCTACGTGATGATTAAATGAGTTATGGATATTAATTGTTTTTTGATATTCGATTTGACATTGCTGACATATGTTGCACCACCAACCTTGAGAGCTAAGATGTTATGTCCCTCGTACTTACAGTTACACGTCATTCACCCTTCAAACCCAAACACAACAATAGTAAGCATTGCGGTTTGCCGGTAGAATATCTTATGTGTGGGTGGTACCTACCAAGACAGGCTTACACGAACCACCAAGTTAATTTGAAATTGTGTTTCAAGTTAAGCCAGATGGGGACAGTTGGATGATTAATTTTATTGAATTAATAAAGTATCCCAATGGGAAACATTTCAGTACAATACATATTGTATGGAAATTCTCTGAGTGAAATCTTCACTATGAAAATTATGATATTTTGGTGCGAGTGATTTGGATCACAGCTGTCAATCTTAAAGGATAATAAAATAGCTAACTGCACAATAAACATGTCCACAAGTGTATGCAATCTTAGGACCAAAGGCTTTACATCCTTCCTTCAAGAAAATCTATTATAAAACATTCAAAAAAAAGTTATGATGAAGATTCTACTGAACATTATGTTTCTAACCAATATTTAAATAAAAATAATGATCGATAAATAATTCATAACAATTATGATTTATAGTCAGATAAATAATATATTATAATTCATTATCTACAGAAATATACAGCCATGGTATGGACAGGTTATGAGATGAAATTGATATTATTTTAAAAGACAAGTTAGTTATGATGGCTATAGCTCGCTGTATACAGCCAGGGAAAAACAAATATTTTTAATAGAAAGGGATAGATTGTGTGAAAGAGAAAAGGGTCTGAGGATAAATCAGAGATTAATGTAAGAAGAAATATATTTCCTATATAATGATAATATGGTTTAGTCATAATATACTATGACAGACACATATATACCATTTCATCAGAGCAAGTGAGTTACATATTCATGTTTATATATATATAAACTATACTAATGTTATAAATGCTAAAGTAATTCTGTCTTTCGGTCTGTCTGTTGCTCTTTCACAGCCAAACCACTGAACCTAATTTGAGAGCATGCTTCTGGAAAGAAGCATGCTTGAACTCCAATGAAAATATTGATGGATAAAGCAAGCCTGAACTCCATGGAAGGACATAGGCTACTTTTTTCAGGCGACAACTAGTGTTACATATATTTATCTATGTATTTATATACTGTGTTAAATAACCTTATATTATTTAGTATTCATTTTATTTACACTCTTGGTTGGAAGACATCTCTTAGAGTTATGATTACCGTTGTTACACAATTTTTTGTTTATATAAAATAAATAATTTATTATGAATTCCTATATTAAGTTAAGTTATTGTATTGTATTAGTTTGTTCTTTTTTATGGTTGTCTATTGGTGCAATATATACTCAGTCTCTAAATTTTTAAATTAGTTTATGTTACGATTGTACAACACAATGATTAGTTCTATGCATTATGTATAGTATTTACTAATAGTGCATAACGTGTTAATAAATAAGGTATGACAAAATTATCTATGACTTCATTTAGTTTCCTTGTCAGTTATCTTTCAGCTTGCCGAATGGTAAGCTTACAAAAAACCTGATAACACATTCAATAAAACTGGAAATACATGTTGTTAAAATTTTAGTATAAGTAATAATTTCTAATCAGAACATTCCATGTTTGAATAAGTTATTTAATATTATTATCATTCAGGTGTTTGATAAGATGACATATTTAATGAATTGAGTGAAATGTTTTTTTTTTTATGTTTATCACTTTAGGCAAAGGCATATCTTTGCTTTTTTTTTTCTTTGAAAAATAATTGTTTACAATGATGACATCATTGTAAACAATATTTGAAAATATATAAATAAGATTTCAGGGTTGGGATGTTTTATAAATTCTCCTACTTATAATAAAAGTACTTTTAATCAATTCAAATCATTATTGATTTCTATATACCAAATGGCTAGTAGAATATTCCATTCAAAACCCAAGAAGTTAAACAGTAATTAAGACTAAAAGTTTTACATGTAAGCATAAATTAGGAAAAAATTGTTATAAATTAACTCTATATGTAATTATAATATATATTTAAAAGGTAAAAAAACACAAATTGGTATTGTTTAGATTTATAAAACATATTATTAGGTTTTGATAAATGGAATTATATCTTAAGCTAACAGATAGCTAATGAAAAAAAATAAGTGCAATTTATTCATACAGAGGTCAAAAACACAACTTTCGTAAATATAGAAAAAAGTTGAGGCATAAAGTTACTTTTTGACTTCATTATAATTCAATTAAAACTAACCAAAGTAATGTACTTTATTCAAAATAATGCAAAGAATGCAGGCAAAGAAAGCAACCTTTGTTTTTTAAACCCTATTTTTTCAAAACAATATTGATGCCATCAAAGTCACAAAACATAGCTCTGTTAGCTATGTTTTGTGACTGTTTTCTATATATTATGTATATTAAAAAAACCGGCAAATATAATATTTTGTATGCCTATAATCCGTTACTTAGATAGAAATCGTCAATAGATAGGACAAACAGTTAGTCTAAAAACTAAATTATCTCTTGGTACATTGAATGTGAGATGTTTTTATTTTACCACCTCAAAATGTGATCTCACAACTTTATTAAAATATTTATAAATGACGTAATGCTATACCTAGGATGATCTTCCGGCGAGTGGCATGTGGTTCTTCAGTGTGAACCCACTCAAAATCAGTTCTGGACACCTTTGCACCCATTTTTAGCACAAAACTGTTCACTTTATGTATAGCTTGTTGCAATAAATCACTGCACGGTCAATTTGTTAGATGAAATTACCGCGTCCAAACAAAATATAGCGATTCGCCTTTTTCAATTACGAAGAGCAATATATATTCACGACCGACCGGTTCAAATTTTCAATTGTGACAAACACGATAGGGATGGCGATCTGAGTTAATCGAAAGTTCGATTTTTCGAGCCACAAACAATCGATTTTTTAAATCGATATGTAGTACTGGATCGATTCATTGGATCAATACATCACCCTTTAAAATCGACATTCGATTTTTTCTGTTTTGGTATAAGCCATACCATAAGTTGAAGGTACCCGTATTACAAGAGTGCTGCCGGTTAATTACTCAAAATCTCGCGAGATGGCTGTGTGTTTAGTCTACTTCGCCTTCGTTTATAATCTTTGACTTTTTGTATCTGGGCTGTGATTGTCATTGACGAGGTGAGGCGTCATCATTAATTCATTTATTGTTTGATTGCTTGACTGTTTGCTTATTAAACATACTGTGACTAGCGAAATAAATACAGATTTTATGTAGTGTTTGTAGCGAAATAATAACTAATTAAGAGTACGTAAGTAAAGCGCTCCTTATTTTTTACTTTGGTGCTATTATTTTCAGTTTGTTCTGTTAGTTGTGATTATTAAATCTAACCATGTACCTATGTAAGTCATTTAAATTTACGTTTACATACGAATAATTACTAATGAGTATTGAAATAACTAATAAGTAATATGTGGAATTTCTAATTGATGGAAATGTTCATACTTTACTATTATGCATGTCCGTTCATCTATATAACTTAAAAATTGTTTGTTTTGTATACATAAAAAATAAAGCTCCCATTATTTTTTATTAAAATAAACTACCGATTTTACTCTAATTTTATTTTAATCAAGTAAAATCGGCTTACGTATACCAATTGTATCTCGCCTGACTGAAACATATAAAAAAATGAAAAACTCAATCGATTGATGTCGGTCTAAAAGATCGATTTTTTGGAAATCGATCTTTTAGACCTCGATTTTTTTGTGGATCGATTCGTCAGGTCACGATTCGAATCGATCTAAAAATCGATCTTTTTCGGAAAGAATTGCCATTCCTAAAACACGATACACCGATACAGTAATCCGAAAAGTAGACAGCATTCAATTCAATTCAATTCTTAGTTTAATGGCTTTTAGTTGTGCCACAGGGCACAGAGTAGACAGCATTATCAGATAGTGTCACAGTCGACATGTGACACACTGTCAGCGTGACGGTTGATCGTTCAGAACTTTTAAATTAAATTTTACGCCAAATAATTATTTACATCGAGGATTTTATAAATATATACAAATTCTTACTTAATTATTATATAGTAAATAAGAGAAATACTTACGTCGAAATGGTCTTCGCAGAAATAAAGTACAGAACTTGAAGATATAACTGTTGGGTCTCGTCGTGCAAGATTTAGCCACATATTTCTAACTATTTTCTTCAAAGGATCATTAAGAAATAACTTCTTCGGAATTTTTATAGATTTATTGTTACATTGAGGAACCGCACACCATCGATACACATTAGAATTCATAATTTTCGTATGAAATAAATTAAATTACGGATCTAAATAAACATTTAACATGCGAACTGTCAAATGTTTACGAAAGCGTGACGTCATAGACCGACGCCATTAGTATTCTAGCGTTTTTGTACAAAATTTAAAATATATTTTTAAATGATCAGTTTTTCCTAATAAACTTTATTTTTTTGCAAAATCTGTCATCATGCCTATTATACACAATTAAAAATAGTTATTGAGTAAATCATGTCATTTCTGAAAGTTCGAGTACAGCTCGCTCCATAGCACGCTGAGCGACTTCAAGTTTGTTAACTAGTCTCGCAGTTAATATCTACGTTTCTTACCTGACGTTTTCAAACATTACGGTATAAGTATTAAGTTTATTTTATGCTAAAAAAACAACTTCACAGAAGTGTCCTTTTTAAATTACATTGTATTTATTCAAATGTTAATGACCAAAAAGTCTTGAATACTTCCTGTCTCAAACAAAAAATATTTAAATAGGTAGAAACAATTAGATAATCTCCTTTTATTGAAGTCGGATAAAAATATTTTTTACTTCAATTCAAAATTGTTGGCATTGCGTGGTGTATATGTGAAAAATGGGCGACAACAAACGTCGTTTTTTTTATAGAAAGAGTAACAGGTGACAATTTATCGATATTGGACTTGTAAGATAGTTAAAATTGCTTCTTATAATCATTATAAATTCGCAGCAAACATTTAATTGAAATGAATGTCCAATTAACGCAAGTCTGAGCGTGTAACAGAAAATTAACTAAATATTTTTTTATGGTTAGACCTATTCCAACCATTAGAGAAAAGCCAAATAAACAACATTTGACATCAAATGACATGATATCATTTGCAGTTTGATTAGTCTATGATATTCATTATGGATTAGCGAAAAAATGGCGTTTTCAACGACGACAAAACTTGTTGGAAATTTTGGAAGCAAAATTAAAGTGAATATAATTTATTTAATTTCCTACTGCTGGGGGCTAAGGCCACCTCTCCCGTTGAGGAGAAGGTTATATAATTAGTTTAGTGTAATAGTGTGGTTTTAAAAATAATAAAGATATATTAATCATAAACTCTTAGCAGAGTATAATGTGAGGTATTCGTAAATCGCATCAGATACGTAAATTAAAGGTCTTTCTTATTCCTACTTCAAAAGGCTATTCCTTTTGAATTAGGAATAAGATGTATAGGATCTGAATAGATTGATTAAAAGGCAATTAAAAATAAAAACACCAATATCAGTTTTTTAACGTATATTAGACTTATACACTCTCTTGTACAGGCGGTTCGTAGCCTTCGGGGCGTTCAGACTTGTCACCGACCTCACCACGCTTACCGCCACCGCCTTCACCGTGGAGTTCCATCAGCTTGGCGATTTCGAAACGTGGCCTCTTGAGAACTTTCACCTAAAATTGTCACTTGTGTTTAACACTGTAGCCAGGGATTTGTTTATAGCATATGAGTGAATTAATTTTCAGTGGTAAATCAAAAGGGAACATGAGTTTTCATCATGTAATGTATCATTGCGAGCTAGGTGTGTCATCATGGAAAATTATTTATACATAACTAGTATTTTCTTGTTAATTCAAGTTTATTTTCATATTGACCTACCACCAACTTGGTGGTAGGGCTTTGTGCAAGCCCGGGGTAGGTACCACCCACTCATCAGATATTCTACTGTCAAATAACAGTACACTTTATTGTTGTGTTCCAGTTAGAAGGGTGAGTGAGCCAGTGTAATCACAGGCACAAGGGACATAACATCTTAGTTCCCAAGGTTGGTGGCGCGCATAGGTGGTGTAAGGAATGGTTAATATTTCTTACAGTGCCTTTGTCTATGGGTGGTGGTGACCCACTTACCAGCAGGTGGCCCATATGCTCGTCCGCCAACCAATGCCATAAAAAAATAATAATATTGAAGTTGGTTAATTATAAAAAATATAAAACTAAAGACATGGGAAGAAAACACATCTCTACCATGCCAATAGGTTTTGATATTCTTTTGTACTGTTATATGACAGGATCAAAACTGACTAGATGATACGATAGATATGTTATGAAATTGTTTTTAAAAACAATAAAATGTTATTAACAAACAAATAATAGCATTTTGCGCTTGTATGTACCATCTTGATAATTATATCATTCAACTACTGATTGGCTATTCAATAATAGACTAATCTTTATGTTTATAAACTTGAATTAGGTTTATAAACTAGGGTTTTGAAATTTTAGCTTCAAATCTTAGTTTATCAAATCATTAAACCAACCTTCCGGATGCAGACATCTCTTAATGGATAGATGCTATGGCAGGCCTTTTCAATGTCCTTAGCGATGGAGTCAGGAATCAGCTTGTTAACGACTTCCTTGAGTTCGGAGCTAGCTACGTCACGGGTGATGATTTCACACATCTTCTTTCTGATCGCACGTACCTATAAAAATTATTATATGTACTTTTATATATTAAAAATTATTCTTTATTGGTCTGGTATAGGCTTTGTATCAACATACGATTTAAATGTAGCAACGACACAAAGAACCTTGTATTAATCAATAGAAAGGTATATTATTGTGTGGAAGCAATGATATTTGCAGTTTGTAACGATATAAAGGTGATTTAACATCCTCATATAGCTGGACTGCAATTTATTTCTAATTGTTGGTGATACAAATTGTAACAATAAAGCCAAAACTGGGATTTATCACGAATTTCATCAACCAGACATCAACTGAGTACTATTATAAAAGATTGGGCAATGGGCTATATATAAAACCAAGTGTTAAAAAGATTAAGTGTGAAGAAGTTAAAAAAAGGCAATTTTTCCAATAAATATTTCTAGTAAAGGATGTAGAATGAACTTTAACTTATTAAAATGCACTGAAAATAGGTTAATATCAACATAACTAAACTATTATACAGATTAAGTATATGTCTGCAAGATATTGATGACAATAATCCTCATGGTTAAGGATTCAAGGTTCTGTTAAATTATCGAGTTTTCTTATTATACCTGAGTGTGCTGAGCATAGCAAGTCTTGCGCTGGCTAAGCGAATCCTTGTTGGTGAAACCAATGCAGAACACACGCAGGAGGTAGCCATCGGTGGTCTTCACGTCGATGTTGGCTTCAACCAGTGTCTGCCATTTCTTGACCATCCATCTGTCAACAAATTACTTTTAATAAGAATAATTGCATTAATGTAAAAAACAACTAAATAAAAATAATGCATCCTATAATAAATATGTAGCAACGACAAGAATGGCCTCCACAGATGAGCTGTAAGGGCACTAGATCATGTGGCAGCAGATAATATTTGCAGTTTGAAACGATATAAAAGCGATACTCGCTATTATATAGCTGGACTGCAATTTCACACATGAAAATGATGCATATTAATATTCAAACATTACAATTAATAACCTTAATCAATTATAAACACTCTTCTTTAAAATATTTTAAAAAAAATATGTTATTGAGTTATTTTCAACTGTATGAGTTAATCATATTGATTTGTGCCTATGTGACTGCTAAGATCTACTCTTAATGTGTATCACATTAAAAAATATATAAAAAAGCACAAATTTAAGTCAAGACTTTTCTAATACTAAGTTTAAAAAAAAAAAAAAATCAATTTTATCATATTAGTTAATACACTAGAGATAAAATTTAAAATAAAAATTATTCTCTCAATAAAACAGTTATTAGAATTGGTAACAGTAAAAAATAATAATTATATGTATTAACTTCCTACGTATAATAGTGAAGTTTTAAGACTGGGATTATAAATACAATAAAATACATGATAATATTAATTATAGTACCATACTGTAACCTAAATTTCAATAACTCAAAAAATAAAAACTATTCCCTCAAGATTGTAAGAAAAATAGTATTCACTAACAATACTAATATAGTTTTTGTAAGCCCACAATGATTGCAGTAAGCAAAATGTGAGTATAAATTAATAAATAAATTGCTAAGGCTTAGAAAAGTACAAGTGAACTACAAGTAATTAGATATAAACAAAAAATCTGAGTTTTTTTTTATTGATAATTGAGCACTACCACACTGCTGAAAACAGTCTTCAGTCTTGGGCACTACAAGTTTCTTGTACGCATACGAGATACTAGTACAGGTGAACCAAAAAAAATTATAGGCAGTACAAAAGTATTTATAATTTGTATATAACGAATATTATTTTGATAGGCATTAGTTAAC
Organism: Vanessa tameamea; assembly: GCF_037043105.1. Lineage (NCBI taxonomy): Eukaryota > Metazoa > Arthropoda > Insecta > Lepidoptera > Nymphalidae > Vanessa > Vanessa tameamea. Next base: position 1,988,381 of record NC_087338.1, read on the forward strand.
CTAAAAATAAAACTATACACAAACCTGAGCTTGTCAGTGGTGAGGTCCATACCGTGGAAATTGCAGAGCACATTGCGACCCTGCACATCCTCGGCGATGAGACGGAATTTACGGAAAGACCTGAAATTTACACACATCTATATTATTCCAATAAATGCAATAACTCTGTCTGTTGCTCATTCAACAGTCAAAGCTCTGAACTCAATTTAGTTTAATTTAATATGAAATAAACTGGAGTTCCAAGGAAGGACATAGGCTTATTTTTATACTTAAAACTTGACGACTAACCTATAAGACACAAGTATAGCACTAATTGTCATTTTAAGCATCAAACATATTAATTATTTTAAAGTTTTGCAAATACAATGATAAATATATTTAATTACTGCATACATACAATGCAATGTCTCACCTTTCTGCATCAGTGTCAGCCTGAAGATCAGCCAGAGAGACTTCAAAGACACGGCCCTTCAGACCTTCAGAGGCGATTTTTGTTCCCTGCGAATATTCAACAATTTCAGTTAAAATGTTCATAAAGTTCTTACTAACAATTAATATACTATTGAGATTCAGTGAAAAATCAAAAGGGAACAAACTTTTTCATCAGTTTTGTGTCATTGCGAGCTAGGTAGATCATCATTTAGTATATTTATATCACACCTTTGTAGTGTAATTGTACAAAATTAATACTACTATTACTTTTTTATAGGAAATAATATAATAGCACAAGGGAATATAACGTCCAAGTTCAAGTTATATATTTTAAACATTAGGGATGCAAGAGACTGCATTGCACACAAAGCACCACATGGTTGAATTACATATAAATAAATTCTAAAGTAATTTGCTTTTAATTCAACATTGAAATTAATATATTTTTCAGGTTTTAATGGTTGCCGGATTGCAACCTTTGAAAGTATGGCTTGTTTGAAATTTCTGTTATCATGCTATAGTTGTTTACACTAAATGTTATTAATTGTATTTTCATAGATCAACTACTAGATAATAAATCGAATTTTTCAATACATAAAACAGTTTGAAACGTACAGTAATGAAGAGAAGTTTAATATTCAACACATGTATAAACCCATGTGGTATTAAAGGATTATTTAGAGTTCGTTGAAATAAACGTAGACTTTAGTTTAAAGTAGAAAACTATTGAATATTAGTGTATATGTCTTGAAAAGATATTAAATAAGATATATTAAGAATAATTATTAAACAATTAGTTTTTTTCCTAGATAACTCATAACTTTCAAGTTTAAATGTTCAGAGGTTATAAATGAAGATTACATACCTGGGTACGGTTGACGAGTGTGGTACCCACAAGTCTCTTAGTGAACATCAACGGCGCTTTGACATCGTACCAATCCTTCCTTGTGAACGGATCTACACTGGAAATGAAAAATTATTACAAGTTAACCTTAAAAACTTTCTCAAACACATGAATTATGAACAGGTATACAATACTGGCAATTAAGAAAGCCTAATAAGCAAGAGACGAACTGCATACATAATATACAACTTAAGATTTGTAAAAATACATTAAGCTCAGCTTGTAAGTCTGACACGAGACACACTTTCATCCACAATTATTTCGAACATCACAACTCTTAGCAGCAATATCGCAATTGTAACGAAATATTAAGCATTTGAAATGATAAATTGTAAGTTTATTCTCAACTTACATCTTCTTTTTAACTCCCTTTTTACCGCCTTTCGATAGGCCTTTATTTTTACCGACCGCCATGTTCAAACTCAAACTGAGAAAGGCTAGGTTTTGTTTATGGACGGACTGACTGTCAATTGTCAAAATTTTTGTTTATGGTGGGGAATAATAGGACAGATTAAAAAGTTTTAATTCTATTAAGGTTGTTCTACACATACATATATACTAAGGCTTAGTGTTCGTGATGAAAACGATTAACCGTTTATGTATTTTACATCACAAATACCAAAAATCACATATTATAACAAAAATCTATAAGAAAATAATCACAGTTGTCTGGAGCTTATTTATGCTGTATACTTTTTTAATAAACATAAGAATTCTTAAAATTAAGTCTTTAAATACATATGTACAAGTATGAATTAATAGTTACTGTATAAATCAAGACCTTATGGAATGGTGGCAAGAATGCTTGTAGCATTAATTTTAATATAAAGAGTATTGATTGTTGATGAAATGTTTACAATTCAAGTTCAAATTCAAGACATTAATAACATTTCAATTTATGTTCATACTTGGTTTGAAAGAAGAATACGTTCTGTTTTTGCACGTGTATTCCCGTATTCATATATTATCCTTAAAAAAACTAGCTTATGTTGTGATGAGTTGGGTCATTTATTTGAGATCAGCAACTTTTGCAAGCAAAGGTTATCTTGAAAAGCTAATAAAGCTAATGCTTTTCAAGATAACCTTTGCTTGCAAATTTACATGGACTTAGTTATAGTGATTTGTAATTTATTTTATGGTTTATTGGCATGAAATTCAAATATATTTTTAGAACCAGAAGTAGGATTTACTAAAAAAAAAATACAAATAGGCTAACCTCTACAACAATGACCTTTAATTTACAATAACAACCACAAAAGAAAAAGAAACATTTAATCTACAAGACAAATAACCATCAATAATGACACTACACAGTCAAAATAATAATCGCGATCCAATGTGTCTGCCGCCAAAAACTCCTTTTTTTTTTTAAAGGGTATTTGTTTGACGTGACGCTGATGTCGCTCGGCTAAGATGTTTATTCCAACAATATTATACTTCTTTTAAAATATGAGTATGATTTTTTACAAATTTAAATTTAGAATATTTTGTGACAAAGTGTTATAGTAGTCGTGATAAAGAAGCAATTAAGTGTGTCATTTTTATTTATTTTTATCGTGTAGGTGGCAAACGAGCAGGAGACTCACCCGATGGAAAGTGACTAACACCGCCGATGGATATCTGCAACTCCAGGTTGCTTGCAGATGTGTTGTCGGCCTTTAAGAAAGGTGTAGGCTCTTTTTTTTAAAGGTTCCCAAGTCGTATCGGTTCGGAAAAACCCTCGGTGAAAGCTGGTCCCATAGAGTGGTTGTGCGAGGCAGAAAATGCGTTAGAAATCGCGCTGTTGTGGATTTTCGGACATCTAGGTCGTTCGGGTGGGACTTAGAATTTAAATTGTCAGACTATAATGCTGAATGGGGATTTACTCTAGAATCGTTGGGATTTATTGGATTTAAATATTTGATGAGAAAAATAAAAGTTGACATGAATTACCAAAAATCCACCCGTAGTGCTCATCTACGTTCTATAAGGAATTTCTGTTCCAAAATTTCATCCTGTCAGATTTAGGCTGTGCGTTTATATCAGTCAGATTTTTCAAATAATATGAATAAGGTGTTTGTTATTTCGACTTATGGAAATTATTTCCTTCGAAAGCAATGGAAAATCAACCACACTCGACTATGTCAAGATGAAGTTCTTTTGTTTACAAGTCTGTGACCCTCCCATATCCTTAGATTACGTTCAAATCGTCTGATTATTAAAATGTGAATTGTTCAGCTAAGAATTGACCCACCTTACCTTAATTTGATGCGCTTGAGTATTCGTTTTTTTTTACTATTACGATATTTGATGGGTTGCTCTTGACCTACAACCCTATACATATAAAGATAATGTAATCATATATGGGTGTATTCTACGGGATGCAAAGACCTTATGTTAATCTGCCGTAATAAGAAGGTTACTATAATTTTATTGTAACTAATTATTTGCATGCAATTTAAGAGGACAGTCCTTGCGGAACGCCTAAATAGCGCTTACTATTTTCGAAATATCTTAAAACTGGAGCATTGATTATGGATGAAAAAAAACATTCAGTATCTTAATAGATAGATCTCAAGTTTCACCGCATGATATTTATAAAAATTGTATTAATAACTCAGTAAATTCATCGTCAACATCACTCCAAACACTGAAATCGACCTTTTCTATTAACGTTTTTTAAGCTATTTAGCTGCTAGTTTATACATGTATTTTTGGTTAAATGGGGACACAAAAGTGTAAATAATAAGTTCACCGTGTTAAATTTCTATTATATCACATAATATTATAGTAATTTTTATTTAAATATTGCTTACTTTTTGGCATTCGTCGTCCATACTTTTTAGTATGGAGAAAATCATTTGACGGTTTTGACTTATTATTCGACATCGCTGTCAATAAATTTTCAGTCCCTCCCCAGATCTCAAGGTGGGAGCACGTCAGTTTTTATTTCGAGCCGAGTCTTATAATTTCGCGAATCGTCTACGCACACATAGACAAGTTAGCATAAGGGTGGGGCGCGAGTGTCGTGGGATGCAATTGTTAATTTTTACTTTTCAAGATTTATCGACTATTAGTCAAGTCACATATTATTAAGTTAGTTCTTTGATAAATAAATATTTTTGTAATAATTAATAAAAATTGAACGATTTTAATTGGCTTTTTAATTACCCTGTATGAATCTACCCCTTGGCGTACGAATTTACCGCCTTTACTGTACGAATGTACCACTACCATACCAATACGTGGGGTACATTCGTACAATTATTTTATGTAGAAAAAAGCCTATAACCCTTTTGGACTTTTTTGTAACAAACTATAATATATTTGTTACACTTAAGCACATAAACTAGGTAAATACGACAATTAATCACATCGTAAAAAAATAAAATCTGAAAAGTGTACGAAGGGTAACTATATTTATTTACGCCGAAGAAGTAGACCTTCTTACGGACGTACTTAAGTACACGCACCCTTTTACAATATGTAATGACTTTATTTGTTTGTAAACTTTTTAATAGTATAAATCTGTAAATATTAAAAAGTGTTTACCAGGTAAGGATACGATAAAGAACGTTTGAATTTAGACCGTAACATAAAGTAAAATTTCATATTATCTTCATATTACAAATAATAGAATTGTTACAGGCATAAAAATCCCTGAAACAATATTTCATTTCGCGAGCGGAACTCCTAAGGAACAAAATACTCACACCACATTGGTCGATTCGTGAGGTTAGAGTTGAGCGAAAGTGAATCGGGCATATAAGACGATCCCAAGAAATTGTTTGGTTAATAAAGGTCACGCGCATTAACGAATAAGAACACAAGATCGATTTTCTTACTTGGTGGTAGGGCTTTGTGCAAGCCCGTCTGCAGAGCCACCTAAGACACCTAAGACATATCTGAACGTAGACTTAAATTAAATTAATTGAATGGGTTTGATTAATTTAATTTAATTTAATAAACTTATGGATACTTTCGCATTATCGTCTGTTTTTGACTTTGACATAACTTAGCTGGGGCCCCCTTGAATCCACGGGGCCCTGGGCTGAAGCCCAAAAAGCCATATGGTAGATACGGCCCTGCCCGTCTGGGTAGGTACCGCCCACTCATCAGATATACTACCACCAAACAGCAATATTTAGTATTGTTGCGTCCCGTTTTGAAGGGTGAGTGGCTCACTCACCCTTCAAAACCACAGGCACAAGAGAGATAAAATCTTAGCTCTCAAGGATGGTAGCGCATTGGTGTAGTGTAAGAATTGGTTATTATTTCTTACAGCGTCAATGTCTATGGGCGGTGGTGACCACTTACCATCAGGTGGCTCTTTTACATATTACATTAAAATAAGAGCTCGTTTCGTGGAATGGACTTTAAAGGTGGATCCACACGAAAACCTCTTTAGACTTACTTTTGATTTTTTCAGAAGGTAGTAAAGGTTCTTATTATTAAAATTTCTTAAGGAATTGTTTAAGAAAAAGTTTGAATGTAGTTAAGAATATGAACGAAGGAGGGAAATAGTAAAATGTATGTATATCCTGGCGACATATTATAAAATAAAGGTTAATAATAAGATTTTTTTTAAATATTTAATAACGAAATATTATATATGTTCATATTTAGTAAAAAGAAAACGAAATCATAATCTTATAATTTATTTAGACAAGAATGCATTTTATTTTTCAATATAAATCATAGATACAAAATTTTAATAATGTTTAATGATTTATGGAATGTCACAGAATTTTTTTTTTTTTATAATAGAAGTGAACTTAGGCTTTGTTTTATTCATTATCTCGCAGCTTAGAAATATTTAAAAACAATAATAAAAGATAAATTTATAAAAACTATTCTTACGTCATCGTACCCAAACCCTTGTTATATTGCAAAAAATGTGAGTTATTATTTTATACAATTAAATAATAAAGAAATCTTTGATACAAATATTATTTAATGAGTTATTAATTTAATTTATACAAAATTATAAAACAAAGTTATTATTGTTGTTGGTAACACTTAAAATTTGGAAAAAAATTGGTGAACTCTTTTTTTTTTAATTTTTTTGAAAATATAAATAGTTAGCAGTATATTAATAATAGCTAGTGTTTTTTCTAGATTCTATATATTTAAAAAAAAACAAAGTAAAAAAAAAAAATTTTACTGATTACTTGAAATTTTTCAGAAAGCTACGAGGATGCAAAGCAACGATGGTCTTAGGAACATAGTCCTAAGAGCAAGGAAACTAACAAAAATAATTTTATATGTATTTAAATAGGAATTTGTTTACAATTTTTTTATCTGTTTATCTGTAAATTCGTTTAACAGCCGTTATTTACTTAAATCTAGTTTACATTTATTAAAAAAATGTGATAAAAATTTATCCATTATATTTAAAATACAACAATATTAATAATTTGTACTGTTAATTGTCTTTAATTAAGGCAAGTGACAGCGACTGGTAACATTACGAAAACCGTTATAAAAAATGTAATACATTTAATTGAAGTTACGGGCTGAAAAACAACCACACCTGTAAAAGTATGTTAATTTTTCATAAGAGTTATTCGTGTCCGGTTATTTATTAGTAAATCGGGAAACATAATAATATGTTAGATTATGTAGTATAGTGTTATATGTTAGGTAGTGTTGGCTACCTAGCTTTTTTTGAGCAAATAAGTTCTTTCACTATTTATTTCGTAAAGTGTCATTACAAAATTTTCGAAAAATCTCATCGTATTTTCATAATTGATGGACGGACCTACCGTGACACTGAGGGTTTATTTCCATTGAAACCCTATAAAACATTTGTTTTCATAGAAAACTGTGTTAATATCTCAAAATATCTCCGTGCTTTTTTTCCTTATTGTAACATTGGACAAATATCATGTGCCTATTGCAGATAAACATATTAATTTAAAAAAGAGTACCAAATGGCATATTGCCATCACTACCATTACAAAATAATGATATGTTATTATATCAAAGTAATTATCACTCAACAGTAATTAATATGGATAGTATTCGTATCAATAGACCGTATAAAAAACTGATCATTCTAAGTATTGTAAATTTATTTATCTTTTAATAAAATCTTTATTTAAATTTCGTATAAGTTCTATTAAAATAAACTAATTACGCTAGTTCTTGGACTCCCAGTCAGGAGTCAAGGGTTCCAGATCTTTCTTTACCAGTATCAGCTGATTAAGGTTCTAGTGCATGTTTAGTATCTTTACTCTTAAATTAATTTTCAGAGAGATCCATTCAAATTTATATGACAGTAGAAAATTACGTATTCCAATTACTTTTGCATACCTGATTGTATTGTAAAAAGTATCAAGATTTTATTGTAATAGTTGTTTTGACTATAATAAACTGTCAAATCTATCGTGTCATATTGTTGCTGATTTTGACGATCTCAAAGACGTGATACCGTAAGCAGATAATTGCTTATTTAATAATTTCAATAGAAATCTTAAAGATAGTTTAACAATAACTATAATTGAGACTTTAATTCAGTATCAACTGGTATTATCTTCAGTGTGGCGCAAGGTTTTCTTCTCCTCCTAAAGATTATCACAAACAGACATATTGATGATACTGTCAGAGTGATTAAGCAAAACACAGTTAGACCGAGCTGAGCCGCCGCGGTAGAATACGTCCCGTGGTATACCAGCGACTGGAGACTCTTTGGTAACTCTTCCACGGACTAAAATAATAAAAAAAAAAGAATTTAATATATATGTTTCGATATTAGTTAAATTATTATTAAGAAAAATGTTTATATGTATTTTTTAATTTTGTGTACAAAAAAACTATAAGCAATTATTATAAACTCAAAAATTACCATTTCAATCCAAGCTATGGGCAACACTATGCCTTGTTTCAAAAAGCCAAGAGCTCCAAATGCGTTTGATTTTTGGACTTTAATGTTCAGTTGTAGACTAAAAAACAAAATAATAAAAATATTAACAAACATTGAAACTATAAAAAAAGTCACATTATGGTAAGGTTTTATTTGTGGTCACATCAATAACGCTTTATCAAAGATGTGACAGTTGCATATATATTGTAACTGTACACGTGTAGCTATAGTTTAATTTTCGACCGTTAAGTCCATTATTATTTGAAAATGTTTTAAAATTTGTGCCCTACGTGGTTATTCTAGACACTTTAAACAATGTTTAATTCCTTAGTATACGTTTAGATTTTTTTCTTGTGATTATAAGATTAATTGTTATAATAATACTAAGAATTAAAACAGATATATTGTTAAAATTTTCTTACCTAGATTTTCCACTCAAAGCGATTCCCAGTGTTGGATGAATATCTAAATAAGACTCGTGACTCTCTGAATCTGGGTTCAGACCAGTTATTTGTGTCCGTAGAATGTCATCACCTCTGTGGAAGTGCGGAAATGATGCAAAGGCAGGTGCTCCTGGAACATTAATCAATGATTGTCAAATATTGCTGTTTGGTAGTGACATATCATAAAGAATGGGCCCTACCACAAAATTTATTCCATTTCGACATTTCGACACAGTTCCAAGGCTAAATAATAAATTAACGCATATCGCTGCGTAATTTTAATGACGTGACGTTTGTAGTATTTAGTTTCTTAGTTTTAACTCAATAATGTAGTTCTATTTGCCCAAAATCAGAATACTGTTGCAAACCTCTCCTCTGGAGGAGAAGGCCTTTAAGCGAGCATTGTATATATTTATATATAATATATATTTTGAGTGCTGTAAACTTACCCATAGCGCATTCAGTGACGTTGATTATGCCCCGTGGGGGGCATTCCCCACTATCTATTTGACAGTAGCACTGATTCGTTGGGTTGTTATCAGGATCATCGAAGACATCTTCTGGCATTCCGTATCGCATTAACTTTATACCGTCTCCTACCTGTACAAAAAATGTTTAGGTTTAAAATAAATGTATTTAATCTTTTATATTGGGTATTCATTCAATCAGCAGCAACAAAACGCAATTGACATTTTGACAGATAACAAATGAACAGAAGTACTTCGTAGTTAACTGTCAAGTTAAAGTCGCTTTGAGTTTGAAAGAGAGAAAACTAAAAGTCCAAGGGTACATGTTGTTGGGACTTGGGGGAACAATGTGATAGATTTAATTAGGCCATTTCCTTAATAGATTTTCAAGGGAAATGGAGTCCAGGAATTGTAGCTGATTGCAGCTGGAGACTTAAGAGATCTACAACGTACAATTAAAATATCTGTAGGTATTTTTTGTACTTTTAATGGAAACTGATTGATTTCACAGATACGTGCAGCAAAGTGTCCTCTTTCATAGTATAAGAATTATTCTAAAAATAAAAGAGTTTTCATACATTGGTTAAAACGATGGGACGAGTTAAAAGAAACTTACTTCCACTTCCTTAATGAACTTAAATGGTAGACGTCGACACAAATTCGGATAGAAGACGTATAGAGTTGAATTCCTATCGAGTAGAGATGGCGGGAATATGGTTCCATCCGATGCTTCTATGCTGAAATAAAAATTATAGTTTAATTATTTTTTGTCAATTGTAGGTCGACATATTTTCAAACAATAGCCTTTTGAAGTTTTTCCGCTCTTAGTTAATTTAACTAATTTTTACGCCTAATCAATTGTAGTTGTTGTAATAATAATTTTTGATGACAATTCATCTCAGTAAAAATTAATTTATGTATCTCGTATGTATAATCAAAGGAAAATAAGGAAAAGTTTGTCGGTCAGATGTGTTAAAGACTTCTTACTGCGAGACATCAATATCACTTTCTATCTCAGTAGCTAGAAACTTAATTTAAAAAAATTGATCCCTATATTTGTCTTCAAATTTGCCGCCCAAGGCTCAAATGTACTCAGCCAGCTCGTAGATTAAAATTAAGAGAATATTTAAGTATTTTTTGATTTGTGTATTTTATCTTAGGTAGTAATTTTCGAGTTATTTAAACAAATATATAACTGGACGAAACGTTATCATATTGTTGTCTACTTTCAAACGCAAGGAAATGTCAAAAAACCCGTTAAGTATTTGATTTTTAGGTTTGACATTGATAGTATGAACATTAGTCGAGATGGCCCAGTGGTTAGAACGCGTGCATCTTAACCGATGATCTCGGGTTCAAACCCAGGCAGGCACCACTGAATTTTAATGTGCTTAATTTGTGTTTATAATTAATCTCGTGCTCGGCGGTGAAGGAAAACATCGTGAGAAAACCTGCATGTGTCTAATTTCAACGAAATTCTGCCACATGTGTATTCCACCAACCCGCATTGGAGCAGCGTGGTGGAATATGCTCCAAACCCTCTCCTTAATGGGAGAGGAGGCCTTTAGCCCAGCAGTGGGAAATTTAGAGGCTGCTAATGTAAAATGTATGTATGAACATAACTTATGAATGAGTGTCTTATTATATTTATTTATTAATATATTTTGAACACAAATATATAAATTAATTTTTGATTTCTGCTGCCTTTCTCTACAATGTCAAATATAGTTTTATGTCCGCGCAATATAGAGAGTTACAAAGTATACATATCAAGTATGAATATAAATCGATGTTCGCACAGTGATCGAAATTCCATAACCAATTAAACATTACTAAAAATAATTTAATAAGACATAAGAATTCGTATATTTTAAACGCTTTCTAATTCAACATAAATTTAATTTTTTCATGGAGTTCGCTAAAGATTGGACTGTTGTCAACAAACAAAAAAAAAAAATGAAAATCGGTTGACACGCTGCGGAGAAAACGATACTGAAATGTTTCGTCTTTAACCATTCATATAGTCATATATATTCACGACTTTAATCAATGAACATAAATATTTGTAGATATTCAATATAATTTATGAATAACACGCAATTAAGTATTTAAAGTAAAATATTTCATTATTATCTTTTTCGATAAACTTTGAACCCTGATACATAAACGTATTCCTGATTCAGATACAGCGGTTATATAACAATCAATACGAATAATCATATTAATAAAATTATATATAGAGGTAAAATTTTATGGTTTACTTGGTACAGGGCAAACCGTCTGGGTAAGTGTCAACCACTTATCAGATATTCTAACGCCAAACAGCAATACTTAGAATTGTGTCCCGGTAAGGGTGAGCGGGTCAATGTAGCTACGAGAGACAATTTTTTTTTTTATTTCATAAATCCCAAGGTTGGTGGCGCACTGCCGTTGTAAAATGGGCAATATTTTTTACAGTGCCCATGTCTATGGATGGTAGACAACGCTTAAAATCTAGTACAGCATTTGCCACTGCTTCAGACAAGATTCAGACAAATCATTTTAAAAATATTACGAGTTATAGAAATACACGTGGGAAGTTTCTGTTCAAAATTCCTTTCTTAAAATTCAAAGAAATCGATTAATGGCAGCATTAAGACCGAGCTTAAATACTAACTTAAGTGTAAGTACTAACGCCTAATTTTAAGTTGAATTATGTTAAATTTTTATAGGCTGTTCCAAACACAGGAAGAGAAAAGACAAATATACTTGACCAATTTGGACATTGAATTGAAGTTAAATTAAAGTGTATGTCTGTATTTAAGGGGTACAGCGTTGTATTAAACCTTGTAAGTAAGCACGTGACGAATGAAAGTCTGCCGCGTGAGATGAACCTTGAAACTTCTTCAATCTTTCCAAAGCAGGAGAGAGGAGCGGGATTTGCAAAGTCGATTTTGGTGTTGGTTGTTAGGAATATTTCATATTAGTAAAAAGTTGTAAATTTGTCTTTGTCTAAATCGCATTGTCTCTGATAGTATGTATAATATTTGACAGCACGTCAGAAGGCTGTGTCTAGAGAACAAGACAAAGAACTCAACAGTGATAATTATACACTAGAGAAGAATTCTGTTAGAGGAAACTCAAAATTCACTTCAGAACACGATCGTAAAATGTCAGAATGTAATATGCGGCATTGACTTTAATAATTATAACATTTAAAGCAAACACGTATCAAAATGGCGTATCACTGTAAGTCGCTGTCAACACTTCACGAGTGAGATCCAAAGTGAATTCTTAGAGCACTGCTGTTGACGATAAAACCATGTATACTAAATTAAATTTTACGACAAAGAGTAAATTGAAGCTTGCTTTACTAAGATCTTTCCGTTAAATAGTTTAATATTCTATTATGAACTCACCTATTGCACTCGGGACTTCCCCAGTAGGGAAGTGCCGGTTCACCGTTGAACTTTTCGAGTATATTCATCTTGTTTTTTTCATTCTCTCCCGTGTTGATTGTGAAACGATCAGAGCCGGTGCCGTTTTTCTACAAAAAAAAAGTTATACATTTAAAATACAGATAAGAAAATAATCTATCTGAAAGATGGTAATGTCAATCTCAATGGATGTCTATACTCTATTGCCTGACTCCAATAACGAGGACTCGGGACGAGAAGTTCGACATGACTGGAAAGAGTCCAGGCGCAATACTGACGGCTTAACGTGCATTCCGTGGCACGGGATTGTACACATCCAGCATCAGGGCTGTTACTGAGAATTTTTCAACAGAAAAACCCATTAAACTTTTTATCAGTCCGATCTGGGATTTCAACCCAGAACCTCAGGATCTGCGGCCTTATATATAGCCGCTACTTCACCAATCTAGCAGTCTATAATATGATAAGATTGTAGCGTTTCTGTTTCTTCTAGTCTGGATTATGAAGTCTTAGTTGAATTTGAATAGTTCCAATTATTTAGCATCACGCTTCGCTTTATGTTGTATTTTTTTTTTTAATTTAAATTATACTATTAATAATTGATTCAAAAAGGGACAAGCACAACGGATTTCCAAAAATTACTAGAAAAAAAAACCAATTTATATAAATATAGATTTTCAGAAATGATGATTATTTTAATCTGTAGTGCCCTCACTCACACATATAAACATCGGCACGTGTTCATTCTAACACGTGCGGATATACATTCAACTCTATATATTTTATTATGATGATAATAAATATTTCGCTTTATTTTCCTTTATTAAATATATCTTGGAAGAACTTTCGAATTAACATAATACAGAATAAATAAGGTATATCTAAGGTACGACAGGTCCGAACCAGTGGATTATAAAAAATATATTTTTATCATATTAAATTAAAAATATTTTTTACAAGTTGCAAGTGAGTCAGGTACTTTCATATTTTTGCAAAGGACAAAGCCGGGGCGATGGTCCCGTATCTATTTTCTGAATAAATTAAACACTTTTCAAGTTATACATCTTTTGGCGTGTTATGAAAAAAAACAAGAGTGAATTTTTACGCAATGCACGCGCACAGAGTGTCATAAAATGTACATGATGAAGGTATACGCTAAACAGCCAATCAAATGTCAAGTGAGTGTTTATAGCAGTTGTTAAAAAAAGAACAAATTACATTTATCATAATAATAATAATTATTATTATTTTGTTATAATTAATTATGATCATGACATTAAAAACTGTTTTAATTACAATAAATGTTTTCAATTTTCTGAGCATTTTTCTGAATTTTTCTTTACGTAAGAACCTTCTACAAAGTATTAGAAAACTCTCAAGTTATAGCGTTTCCAATCAAAATAGGGATTCATTTATATATGTATATATCGATGTATTCCGTTATTTTATACAAACAAATGTTTATCCTTGTAAAGTAATAATCTTAAAGTTGCTACTTACAGTTACTAAAAGGCCGAATTTTTCGAAATTCAATAATCCTTGAATGCTTAGAAATGGTTTGGCGATATCTATAATACTATCGTCGTAACCCCAAAGGAATCTGAAACGAAACAATGGTCAGTCATTTTATTTTAAATTTAATGTGGTTAGGCGAACTGGCAAACAAACACCTGATGGTAAGTAGTCACCGCCAATAGACTATGGTACCATTAATAAAATCATCGTCATTATTATACGTGTCTGAATTTATGAAATGTGTTTACGAAATCTGTCGTTGGTTTGGCAGGCATAGCCGTGACTATCAAAGGACCGGCAATTGCTACCATACGCAGATAAAGCCTTAGTTAGACCAGCTAGACCCAGCCAGGCAGTTTGCTAACTTTTTGTAACTGATGATGTATTCCAGTTACAAAAATAAATAGTTATAAGATTTTCATTTACTGATTTAGAGCCGAGGTAGGTAAAAAGAAAAAACGATGCATATGAGAATTCTTAATCACATTTTAAGTAATGCTTAAATTCCATGACATGAAGATATTTAAACCCCCAAGTTAGAGATATGGGAATCGATATAATTTGCCTTCTTCTTCACTTTAAATGCGATCGAGGCCTGTCGACAAATAGGAAATGCCGTAACAGTCTTCATTTTTTTCCTACAGAAAGTGGCTGACCTCTGTGCGCCCAACATTCACATACAACGAAGAACGTACGAAGACATTTAACATCCAATCAACAGGGATCCCCTGAACAGGGAATATTTTTTCCTAAAATAACTTTTTAATAAAACATCAGAGTCGATCATTATGCCCTTTAACACAATTGTACTATCTACGTTACAAAGTGCAACGTTGAATTGATAAATTACAGATAGTGGTCCATTGCAATGAGAAAGTTGCAATTTAATATACTATTCGATTGTTATGAATTAAAATCGATTTTATCGAACCACAGCACTGCACATGGGAGGTCCACATTCTCGTCATTTTTTGATTGCGCTTGAAAGATTCGAAAGACAATTTTGATATGGGTTTACCAAAAAA
Organism: Vanessa tameamea; assembly: GCF_037043105.1. Taxonomy (NCBI): domain Eukaryota; kingdom Metazoa; phylum Arthropoda; class Insecta; order Lepidoptera; family Nymphalidae; genus Vanessa; species Vanessa tameamea. Next base: position 2,003,427 of record NC_087338.1, read on the forward strand.
TCATGCTATAACCGTTGGCGACAGGAATCGGAGAGGCTGTGAGATCTTTTCATGTCTTTAACTCAAATTCCATTGGCAGAGCGATCCTGTGGCGCCCGCCGAAAAGACGGAGAGGTTACCGCTGGTTTTTTTAGTGGGTATTACGGTGTCAGTGCGCACTAGGTATCCTGGGCACCAGCGAGGCAATAAAGGACATCAACTTGACTACAAATATAAGAGATGATTAATATTTCTTACAATGTGTATGATTAGTGGTGATCACTGGTTCATTTCACAGTGTGCCTTTATATTAAAAAAAAAAAAACCATTGATTTAAGCAGTTAGTTTTGTGATTACGTTACGGCTAATTAATAAAATGAAGATATTAATCAAACACGAACTTCCCTCTAAACCAATCTAAATAATTATTCCACGTGATGAACCCTGTACCACCCAAGTATAAGAATCCATCATTTTTCCATCGCTGTTATTCTTATATTGATTAATAAAGGTCCAAATAAAAAAAAAAACAAAAGAAAATCATAAAATTTTCAAAAGTAAATTTACAGTCATAAATGTATCTATTACGTATATTATCACGATATTTTTGTTATATATGTGTAATGAATACGGAACAATCAACATAGTGATATAATTTCGTACAATGTAACTAATGTTGTCACACAAAATTTTGTATATGTATTTAGCCTTGCGTAATATTTGGTAATATTTTAACACCTCACGATGTTATTCCGGGTAATACCAGAGTGTACTTACAGATCTATATGTAAATGGTCAAAGACCAATCACTGCAGCACATTTTTCTTTTTAGTTTGACAAGGTTTTCTTTTTTTTGGCGGTAACGTTAGAAATAACTGTAAATAAACTCAAAACTTCGATAATGCTCATGATCGGATCTAGAAAAATGAACGGAAATTAATCAATTTAACTTTCAATTCGATTTCAAGAGAAAATATATGTCACGGCAGACATAATAACAAAGACAAACGAACCAACTTTATTATCTTGGTGTGCGTGACAGCTACACTTGACACTCGCTAAATGTCATACTACTTTACTAGTGTGCGTGTACTTAGTGTCCAACTGTTGTCACTATTTTTTTCGATCTGTTCTCAGCATCTAGAAATACCAAACAAAGCCTAAAGACTAGTAAATCATTCAACAGCTATTTTAGCGCTAAGTGTGTGCACACTCTCCGTATCCTCTTTCTCATAATCTGACAGCACCGGAGACAGATCTGAGGAGTTCAATGCATGATGAATGTAACCACGACCACGAAGACAGAATCCAGGAGGTTGTTGTTAGGTATATCACATATTATTAAAAAGTAGTAAATTGTCTTTGCCTAAATCTCATTGTCTCTGATAGTAAATATAATATTTGATAGTACGCCAGAAGCTATGTTAGAATTAGGTCTATGTCTGTAGTAATAATAACAAGAATATAAGACAAATAGTAACTAAACAAGATCAAGAACTCAATAGTGATAACTAAACAATAGTTCAAGCACGTCCGGGTACCACCTGTATTGTTGTGTTCCAGCTTGAAGTCCCAACGAGCCTGTGTAACTTCGGGCACAAGGGACATAACATCTTATTTCCAAGGTCGCGAACCTTGGCGATGGATATGATATTACAGCGTCAGTCTCTATTTGCCAGTTCATCTACTTGTTATAAGTAAAAAAATATTATAGCTACCTTTGTACGGGCAGTTTCAGAAAGGCCTCCTTGTGGTTGGCGACGGATGATAGTGTGGTAGCTAACGCAAGCTGCACAATATATGACAGGCTAGACGCTTTGGCGAGAACACCCTGTAACAAAAAACATATTACTAATATCGGAAGTCAATTTAATTAAATTAATTTAACTTAATGAGTAATGTCCGTAACCACTAACGCGTTCTCTTCCTCCCTCTTCGAATATCGTGTAGAACTCAATCAATTATGATCCGCCAATCATCAAAATAATGCCAAAAGTTTGTGTGTGTATAATTGCTACAAAATGTTGTTATTCTTATTGGCGATTTCTCTAGAAGGAATGATTGGCTACTGCGATTTGCGGTAGTGGGAATTCCCACCAACAACCGTCAATGTTTATACGTCATACGTTTGAATGATTTTATTCCTTATCATAAGGTCTAGAACTAGATAGATATTTGGTATAACTGTCTGTTTTCCGATAGGGAAAGACGACAGGTTAGAACAATAATCCAGTCTCAAGGGATAGCTAGGATAATAGGTAAGTGAAATGGCAGGTCAATTGGTGTTAAGTGCTCACCACCACCCATAGACATTGGTGGTGATAATAAATAAAAACAATTCCTTACATCGCCAATGCGCTACCAACCTTGGAAACAAGGCCCAACTTCTCCAAGAAATTATTTCTGGAAAGTTAGGTATTAACTTTGTGCAGTCGACGTTCATGGCGATAATTATAATTATGTTGATTTCATTTGCATCGAATACATTTAACGAGGAAGAAAACATTGAATACGACATGAGGTATTTGTTTATGAATGACGTACAGTTTACTAGAATTTCTCAGATATATAACTAATTAGCTGGGCACTGGTAGACGGTTTGTTGACTACTATGGATAAAACCGGTTTGATCTGGATTTCGTAAAACACCTGATTTCGATTTACTGGAGGAAAATGTGGTCGTCAAAACAGTTGTATTACGGAGAAGAATTGAACGACAAAAACAAAATCAGGATGACGAAATAAAATGAGCCTTCGTTGTAATTTGTACTTCGTAGTTATTTCATAAATATTTTTTATCTCTGTGGTCTCACTGGGGTCAAAAATCACGATTAATTCTTAATATATGTTTCTAAACATATCATTGATAACAGTTCGGCCGAATTACGATCACTTAGTTGATGACAAATTAATAAAAATATTGGATCAAGGTTGGATAAAAAAGCGTGATCGGTCAAAAAATATTTTAGACTAGCGACCCGAATCTGCTTCGTACTCTTGCAGTTTATCAATAAAAAAAATGATATGATATCAATATAATTTGTAAACTGTAGCATTCAAGAGTGGGATTCTTTTGTGACATCTGTATAAATACTAGTTGCTCTGTAAAACATTTTAACTTACAAAATTGTAGGAACCAAAATCCTTTTTTTAAAACGGAAGAATTCAAGTACTTACCAATAATGGCAGATTTGGAACAAATACTTGATCGAAATGTGCCCCAACACTCGCATCGGGTAGGAATTTGAAATTGTTCCGCTCTTGAAAGCTCAATTGGTCACCTTCGAATTTGACTTTCACTCTTTCTAAGTGTTGCCTGTTGAAATAAAAGAGTAAATAAATTTAACAACTTTAAAAATAGTGTAAAGTTATTTTCTTAAAAGGAAAGCTATATTTCCCAGGATATTCTTAATTAATATTATTGTTTTTTTTTTGTAAGAATATTAGTATTGCCCCAAATTAATTAAAGAATTACTAATATTCCTAGTTACCCCTCCTTTTAAGTTTATCGCTTGTGTTAGAAGTGGGGAACACATAGCCCAAGGCCCATCGCTAGGCGGCCCGTAAACCATTGCGCTATTGACGCTTAAATTAAGGGTAAGGTGAATTTTAGATACCCTTATCATAGGTACAAACTAATGAACTTTTTCTACATCGACTCGGCCGGGATCGAACCGGGGCCTCGGATTGGCGTACCCATGAAAACCGGTGTACACACTACTCGACCACGGAGGTCGTCTTATATAATAAAGTAGATATGAGTAGTTAAGTGTTAAGTATTGTATTATAAACAAAGATATATTAATCATAAACTCTTAGTAGTGTACAATACAGCTGAGTTATTAGCAAATCGCATGAAATACGTAAATCTTAGGTTTGTTTATCTTTATTCCTACTTCCATTGGAATAGGCTATACATATATCTTTGGTCTTTTCAGTCCCGTGCCCTCCGTGTTAATTCACCGACAGCGCGTATTAGTATGAGTGAGTGACGCTCGTGCTAACATGTCTTAGTGTGCGTGAGACTTCTTAGTCTACTCTTGTAGAGACAGCAAAAAAAATACAAATTAGATGGTACAAAATATATTAACATAAGAATTGATAACATTAAGCTCTTAAATATATACAAATATGAATTAAAAATAGTTACTATATAAATCTTGACCGCGTGGAGTGACAAGAATGCTAGCAGCATTTCCCCGTTGAATCGCAATTCCGATCCTCTGGGCTAAAAACGAACCAGCCATCCTGTCACCAGTGGAGGCAATAAGGCGAGGTGTTATACGTTTGATGAAGCTTTTGTCAAATTAGATTATATTTGTTAAGTTTATTTTATTCAAAAACTAATTCAACGCTGCGTGACTTCGTAAGTGAAGAGATATAAAATAGTTAAAAAGAGTACAGAATGAAACAGTATTTATCATTAAATATAAATAATTATTATTCCAATGAGTAATATCTTTATTAAATTAATGCCATATAAGTTTACTCGGCTAAATATATACGCTAATAACGCAGATAGGGCTTTAGCATAATATCTATCACGTATTATTAACGTAATAAGCATTGACGCTATGATTAAAGTCTAAAAAATAAGGCATTACTACCAACAGCGTGAATGATAAGAACTGTGACGCGAGGTTTAGTCTAGACTTTATTATTTAAGATAACCTAACCTGTTTTACGACCAACGCGTGTCGTAGTAAGCTGAGATCCCCATATAAATCCATGACGGTTGGGTGAAAAATATTTTGTTATATATTTGAAAATCGGATTCTGCGACATTGATATAATTTACCTACTTGACTTCCTCGTTGATCTAGTGGCTAGATATAAGGTTGTAGATCTCGAAGTCCTTGTTTACTACAATTCCCCTGATCAAATCCTAAACAAGACTTTAAAAATTTGCTTAGTACCTACATAATTTAATCAAGATCAAAACACTACAGCCATCTAGACTTTTAACGCGGTACTACTACTACTTTTAACTTCTGAACGCGTCCAATACGCTGGGGGAATGCCCGTCTTTGTAGCGGGTACTTCCCCGATCCCTGAATGAATGAAGTGCAAATATTACTGCATTTACGTTTGATACATTCTATTTACGTCGAAAAATAAACATTGGCCTCATTTAAAATATATTAAATTTAATCACGTTGATATTTAATAGCTTATTAGTGTTTACTGATATTTTTGCGAACGGATAAGACTTTTTTAAAATGAACATAATCACTTATTTATACACACAAATGTAAACTGAATGAAAAGCTTGTGAAACTAAATTATTTTTAAAGCTGGGGCCTCATTCGACTTTGTCGCCACGGGTCTCTGAGGGGCTTAGTACGTCACTGATATTGACCATTCCTTATATTACATAACATAACATAATCAGCCTGTAAATTTCCCACTGCTGGGCTAAGGCCTCCTCTCCCGTTGAGAAGAAGGTATGGAGCATATTCCACCACGCTGCTTCAATGCGGGTTGGTGGAATACACATGTGGCAGAATTTCGTTGAAATTAGACACATGCAGGTTTCCTCACGATGTTTTCCTTCACCGCCGAGCACGAGATGAATTATAAACACAAATTAAGCACATGAAAATTCAGTGGTGCCTGCCTGGGTTTGAACCCGAAATCATCGGTTAAGATGCACGCGTTCTAACCACTGGGCCATCTCGGCTTATATAATATTAGGACAAAGATGTTATGTCCCTTATGCATGTAATTACACTGGCTGACTCACCCTCCGAACCGGGACAAATACCTATACAGAAAAGATATGCACCAATCCCTACCTACTAACAAACTTAATAACATTTTTATTAATCTTTCAGTTTAATAAGTAATGAATGTGAAAATACGTGATTTTATTACAGACTAGAACACGTTTTGATGCTGTGAGTTTGGGAACAGCTTGTATCTCATTTCCCTCCAACGGACGTCCGCGTCGATATACGACAGATCAATGTCAACGTATATTTCAATTTGATAAACATTTCCTCCCATGTAACTCAAAGCTTGTAAAAGTAAGATCCTCTAAATGTTCCACTGTGGGGCGAAGACCTCCTCTCTCTTGGAGCAAAAGGCTTGGAGTTAATACAGCACGCCGGTCCACAGGTTTGGTGCCACATGCGCGGCAGAATTTCATTGAAATCAGACAAATTTAAATTTTCTTACGCTATTTTCCTTCACTGTCAAGCACCAGATGAATTATAAAGAGATCCTTGGTTCAAACTAAGTATCCTATTAACAAGTTATTGGATTTTTAAGAGCCTTTGATCTTGTGTTTGAACTCTTCCCTATGCGACGAAATATCTCTATTTCCTACAAGCTATTTTATGCAAGCTTAATTTAAACGTACAAGAGTACTACTATACTATAATAACCATACAATAATGCCATATGTTATGGATATGACATTTCGGATTTGGATATGGATATGTGAATTAAATTGTATAGGGTTGCGTAATATTCGTAAACTATCCGGATATCCGGATCCGGATTGTTTACGAACATTATTAGGTATATACAGAAATTGTAATAGGGAAAATGACAATGTGACGGTTCGACTTAATTTTTGGTCTATTTGGTATTATTTTTAATTAAAAAAAAATATTTTTTTTTATTCAAGTATAAACTTAAGCAAAATTAAAATATTAATAAACTATTTCTATATCGAATACGGTTACGGTTACGGAGCTAGAGCTTCGTAATTTTTAAAATTTAAAATTAACTAAACTAATTATATAGTAACATGCCTAATTAATAACGCTACTGTAGAAGGTATTACCTGAAATATTCGTATAGCCTATTCCAATCAGAATATATTAAAGATAAACAAACTTTAGATTTACATATTTCACGCGATTCGCTAACAACTCATCTATATTGTGCACTACTAAGAGTTTATGATTAATATATCTTTATTGATAATACAACAATATTATACTTAACTACTTATATCCACTTTAATTTTATTCCCAAAATTCCAATGACAGTTTTTCGACTCATCCATAGTGAATCTCATAGATTAATCAAGCTCTCGACCAATGATATCGCGTCAATTTGCCGTCAAATGTTGTTTATTTGGCTTTCCTCCTCTTATGGTTGGAATAGAGTTTACGTGAAATTTCACCATATTCCAAATGAAAAACTGCAACTACGCGCTAAGTATTTAAAATGAAGCTAATTTAACTTTAGACTTGGAGACGAGGACATAGTTTATATTTTAGTCAAAGTCAAAGTCAAAAATCTTTATTTAATATAGAAGTGTTTACACTTGCTTATTGATTGTCAAAATTTTTTATTTTTTTTTTAAACCATTATTATAATATTAATTATATTTTAATAAAGTTCATATAATTTTATCTGTTTGCGCAACAGCACTGAAGATAATAAAATAACATCCACGGTAATGCGTCTTTGTAATTTGCCGCCTTTACCGAAATTCGGTCAAACGTATGGAGCAATTGTTTTTAGTGTATAATGACCCTTGTGTCTGTTATACTGTAGGCACAAGGGTCATGTTATCTTAGTTCTGAAGGTTGATGGTGTATTGGTGATGTAAAGATTTCTATGGACAGTGGTGAGCACTACCAACAGCCATTGACGGTCTATATTTCAAATAAAAAACAAGAAATATACTAGGAAGAAATAAAAGCTAAAAATTCAAAAAATGACAAATATTCAACCGTGTATACTCGTGCGATATTTATTACTCCTTCGCACATTTGAAACAATGTAATAGTATTGTTTAAAAAAGAAAATTTATCATAAAGGTGACCCTATAAATTGATTAAAAGTTTTATTAATTCAATCATTATCTTTTTATAAAATTACTACATATGTACGTAAAATATTTATTGAGAATTTGGGTATTGGACATTCATAAAAAGATAAGAAAGATAACAGCCTGTTCATATCCCACTGCTGGGCTAAGGCCTCCTCTTCTTTCCAGGAGAAGGTTTGGAGCTCATTCCACTAAACTACACTAACGCATGCTGGTAGATACACTTATGGTCAATTTTCATTCGAGACCGCCAATTATCAGATGAATTATAAAATCTGAATAATTATAAAATGAAAATTCAGTAGTCCTCAGGCTTGAAACCGCAACCTATTCCCTAATTGTAAAACTCAAGTGTAAGAATACTTGAATTCGTCTGGGCTCGAACCTGTGGACCATATAGGGTCATTATTTTTCATGATAAAAGTAGGCGAACGAGCAAATGGGCCACCCGATGGTAAGATGTCACCAGCACTCATAGACATTGGCGTTGTAAGAAATATTAATCATTCTTAGCTTTGCCACGCGCCACTAATTCTGGAAACTAAGTACGTTATGTCCCTTGTGCCTATAGATACACTCAGGACCGGACCGTAAGTTTAGGGGGCCCTGGGCTAACACTACTTAGGGGCCCACCTAAGACATATCTGAACGTAGATTTGAATTAAATTAATTGAATGGGTTTGATTAATTGCACGACTCGCAGCGCTGCAAACCATACGATCTGTTTAATTTAATAAAGTTATGGATTCTTTCGCATTATCATCTATTTTTGACTTTGACTTGACTTAGCTGGGCATTGAATCCACGGGGCCCTGGGCTGAAGCCAAAAAAAGCCATATGGTAGGCACTGGATACACTGGCTCATTGACTTTTTATACCAGAACACAACAATAATAAATATTACAATAAGAGGCAAAATAACAGACGGGCCCGTACACTTGGCACGGGCTTTTCCTACCACCAGGTAAATTATTCGTCATTAGAAAGATTTTTAGTAATAATCAAATATGCAAAGAAATTCTGGCTTGAGGCATGGATTATTTTCCAATAAATGTGTTGATTCCAATATCAGAAGGAGTAGAGATAAATAAACTTGACCTTAAATTGACACGACAATATTGGTCCAAGTCTATATAATCTGTGGTGAGTTCTATGGATTCGTTGAAAATGGCGTTTTGAATATCGATAGTGTTATAAGACCTTTGGAAGTAAAATTAAATTTGAAGTATTTAAGTTGAATACTGTTGCATTTTTATTTGCTTTTACAATAGTATTAACTATATACAAATATGAATAAAAATATTTACTACTGGCTCCGTATCCTCGTTGAATCGCAATTCTGATCCGCTGGGCAAAAAATGAACCAGCTCTGTCACCAGTGAAGGCAATGAGAGAGCTTTATTTTTAATGTTGTATTATAAATAAAGATATATTGATTAAGCACTGTTTTTAGTTAAATTTATAGGATAGCTATTAGCGAATAGAATCACATATTCCGTAAATCTATGGGCTGTTTATATTTAATCTTGTCATTGGAATTTATAATCACTCTAAGGAGATTAGAATAATTAAAGATCTTTCCTCAATGAAGGGCCTATGTAACACAATAATAATGATTAAAATCAGACTGGTAGAACCATAAATTAATCCGTTATCTATCACTACATATTATAAAACAAAGTTGCTTCCCGCTGTCTGTCTTTCCCTGTGTATGCTTAGATCTGTAAAACTACGCAACGGATTTTGATGCGATTTTTTTTTCATAGATAGGGTGATTCAAAAGAAAAGTTTATTTGTTTATTACATGTATAATAATATAGTCAAAAAGAACACTGATAATTTTAGAAGTTTCTATTGTGTTATCGTAAATAAACATATTTTTTTGCGATCAAAAATAATGTACTACAATATTGTAAACCTTAAAAAGTGCGCGATGGTCTATCTCTTAAGGATAATCCCGCAGTAACAATTTTTATCCTTTACTTTTTACAAGAAATAATGGCTTATTTACGAATGTGATTTTAGTCAATACAGCATTAATCCCTATCCAATTAAGTTTCTTAAATAAATTGTGCATTTAATATAGATCAATCAATACGGCCCTTTACAGCATGTAATTTAAATGGATATATTCGAAGATATTACAGATTTAAAATGCAGGGACATAGCGGTTTGTATTGTCTAGAGACGAAAAAGCTGTGAACGTTGTAAGACATTCTGTAGTATATTGAGTATCAGCATTGCACCCGTGCGAAGCCGGGGCGGGAAACTAGTATACTTATATAATAAGGTTTTTTGCTGAAGATTCCAATATATCTTTACTAGTTTTATGAATGCGAAAGAAACCCAGTCTGTCCGTCTGTTGCTCTTTGACGGCGAAACAACTGAAACGAATTTGATGAGAATTTGTATGAAGCAAGCTTGAACTCCAAGGAAGGACATAAGCTTTTTATGCCTAACACCTGGATCAAGCCCTAAAACATGAACGAGACCGCGGTCGACAACTATTGTATATATACACACCGAAATTAAACTATGTTAAAAAAAAATCTTCGTCTAAGTAAACATGCAAATACAATATATAAATAAGAATTATGTTCTTGCGACTATATAAATATTTAAACACGATTCGTTATGCTAAAACATACAGACAGCACGTATAGGTACGCACGGATTAAATTTTTTAACATTATGGCGAGGTTCGTTGGTGGTAGGACGAGGCCAATTGACCAGCTCAGTGGGACCTCTGGTAGATCCCAATTTTAGCTCATATTATAAGTTTTTGGTTATTATTATTTTAGTAAACAAGTAAAAAGTGATTTGTAAAACGTTTGGTTTGATATACATTGAATTCAATGATATCATTTTCAATTAATTATTCTTATTTTTAAAACATTAAGAAATTATATCTAAAATGGTCATAAAATCTGACGATTTTCACGAAAAATTTGCATTTTTTTTTTGTATCGTACACTTTTTTCGGCCGCGTATCGATTTCCTAAGAAATCATATATAAAACTTCAAGATATTTTTGTGTCTAAGTATTAATTTATTTTATACGTAATGATAAGTTTTTCGGACGAGATCGCGAGCTTCTAAGACCACTTCACCTTAAGATAATTTGTCTTCTATAGCTTCTAATATATACGTAATTATTTTAAAAGAGTTCTTCGACCTAGACCTTACATTTGCACAGCCTTCTGGCGGAATTATTAACTAGCTACTCCTTCCGGCTTCACAAGGGTTCAGTAAAAGTTCAGAAAAAATCTTCTCTTATTCCGGCTATGAAAGTTGGCATTCTCGGCTTTTCTCTACTGCATTATCTTATTCTTTTAATAATAAATATTGGACAAGATCACATACATTACTCTGATCCCAATGTAAGCAGCTAAAGCACTTGTGTTATGGAAAATCAGAAGTAACGACGGTACCACAAACACCCAGACCCAAGACAACATAGAAAATTAATGAAATTTTTCTACATCGACTCGGCCGGGAATCGAACCCGGGACCTCAGAGAAGCGTACCCATGAAAACCGGTGTACACACTAATTATGCGTGAAACATGCATATATACTATGCAAATATATTACCTATTCAATTACTCTGATTTTTAATGAAACGGTTCGATGTATTTAATTCCGAAACTGTGGTAGATTTTTGATATTCAATATCCAAGTGTAACAATTCTATATTGAATAAGTATCTTTGAATTTGATTCAGACTAGTCAATATTCGCTCCTTTTCCAATACTCATGACAGCTTCCTATCTTCGACCCCCAAGTAAGAGATTCTCAAGAGAAATACACAATCAATTTTTATAAGACTGACCAGTTCAAACTATTTGAATCCGGGACTTTGAGATCTGTATCCTGTATCTGTAACCTGTATCCCTTACACGCTAGACATTGTACCAACGAGGCGAACAATTTGAATAACAACTCTAATACAATTATTTAACAATGATAGTGTAATTGATGCTTGTTAATTAAACAATGAACGTAGTTTATTTATTTTTTGTTACGACGACAATAAATAGCAGAAATGGTTTAATTGTGTATAGAAATATATTCAGTCACGAAGGCGTCCCTCTACGTGTAAAAAATTTAACAGATATAACACAATTTATAATTTTTTTTCTGTCTCTACTCCTAGTTGCTTCAAGCATAATAATGCATTCCGCTCGTAAAACACTCAGTAGTTGTCCAAACTAATTTACATAAAGCCTATCTAATCAAAGTAGGAATAAAGATAAACAAACCATAGATTTATGTATTTCATTTCACGATTTGCTAATAAGTCAGCCGTATTGTGCACTACTAAGAGTTTATGATTAATATACCTTTTTTATAATACAACGCTGTTACACTTAACCACTTATATACACTTTTATTTATTTCCGAAATTCCGATACAGTTTCGTCGACGTTTAAAACGCCATTTTTTAGCAAATCCGTAGTTTACTTGGTGGCAGGGCTTTGTGCAAGCCCGTCTGGGTAGGTACCACCCACACATCAGACATTCTACCGCCAAACAGCAGTACACAGTATTGTTGTGTTCCGGTTTGAAAGGTGAGTGAGCCAGTGTAACTACAGGCATAAGGGACGTAACATCTTAGTTTCCAAGGTTGGTGGCGCATTGGTGGTGGAAGGAACGATTAATATTTCTTACAACGCCATTGTCTATGGGCGGTGGTGACCACTTACCATCAGGTGGCCTATTTGCACGTCCACTTATCGATACCATAAAAAAAATAGTGAATATCATGGATTAATCAAGCTCTCGACTAGCGCCAGTCATTTTTATCTTCTATATTTACAGTGGTAGACATTGGTGCTATATATTCAGTGGTAGGGCTTCGTGCAAGCCCATACTAGGTACCAGTCATAATATATTCAACCGCCGCATTAATACTTAGTATTGTTGTGTTCCAGTTTAAAAGGTGAGTGAGCCAGTGTAACTACAGGCAAAAGAGATACAACATCTTAGTTTCCAAGGTCGGTAGCATATTGGTAAATTGGAATGGTTTAATTTATTCACAGCGCCAATTTCCATGGGCAGTGGTGACCACTTACCATCAGGTGACCCATTCAACCATCTGCGTGGGAATATAATTAATTAAAAAGGATATACTTACGAGTACACAAAAGGTCCGACATCTTGAACGTTCAGCTTTTCATCAAGACCATCTTTAACTCTCTGCCAGTTGGTATAGTTGAAGATGTGGACTTTCATCAGCGGATGGACCGTGGGCCGCCTCCACATTGTGTATGCGAGGCTGTTGTTCCTTATAACCATGCTCTAGAAATAATATACATCTTTAAATATATTTTTTTAGGACAAATTTATGTCATTTTGGAAATGGCGTTTCTATAATATACCTAACAAAGGTATTTTTTTGAAATGAATGAAAAATGCTGGCAAATGGACCACCTAATGATAAGTGGTCACCATTGCTCATAGACATTGGCACTGTAATACATATTGACCGGCCCTTATATCGCCCTGTGCCACCAACCCTAAGAACTAAGATGTTAAGTCCCTCGTGCCTGTAGTTACACTGATGAACCTTTCAAACTGGAACGTAACAAAACCGAATAAAGGAAAAGAGAGATTTATTGATTTAGTTGAAAACTAGGCGATTTCTATATTGTATTTTAAATATCAAAATACTTACTGATAGAATAGCATCGTTGATGGTGTTCGTGAAGCAGAAAAATATTGAACCTATGAGGCTTAGAGCGAACGCTGCAGACAGGAGCACTATCACTGAAAATAAACAAAATATATTCTTATAGGTACAAAACGACTTAGTTGGTAGCAGTGCCGGATTTAGGGGAGGGCAACCGGGGCAAATGCCCTTGGGCCTCCGCATCAGAGGTTCTGACTAGTTAACAATTTTATTGTAATACAATGTTTAGATATCTGGATATAATCAAATTATAATAATACTACTTATTACTGTTTTAAAAGATACTGATACAAAAAGTAATAAATTATTGACAAACTCTACTGATACAAATATTTTTTTTCAAATTAACTTGTAAAATAATAATTAGGCCTAGACACGGCCTTCAGACCTCCAAATCCGGTCCTGGTAGTTAATGGCCCATTATTTCTTGAAATTATACTACTTTAGTAAAATTTTACAATAAAACGGAAATGACGTCAAACAATGACACTACGAACTTAGATCCGAAAGACAGCTAGAGCCTATTCCAATCACAAGAGAAGTAAAAAAAAATAAAAAGCTCTGACATTTAATTGATGATATATTATTGGTCGAGACCTTGAATTGTCTATGATATTCATTATGGACTCGCGGATAAATTGCGTTTTGAATGTTGGCGAAATTGTTATCGAAACTATCGAAATTTAAAAGGAATATAAGTAGTTAAGTGTAATAGTTATTCTTATGTTAATTATTCTAAATGAAGATATATTAATCAAGAACCGTTTGTAGTGCATGATATAGCAGAACTATTAGCCAATCGAATGGAATATTTAAATCTAAAGTTTGTTTATCTTTACTTATTGGAATAACCAAGTATGATCACTCGTAAAACTTTTATTTACTATCTGTGCCCACGACTTCGAATTTAACAAAAAAGTTATTCTTATAGCCTAAATTACTCCTTATTGCATCAGCTACTTGTCAAAGTCCCGTCAAAATCGGTCCAGCCGTTTCGGAGATTAGCCGTAACAAACAGACAGATAAACAGATAGACAGACAAAGAGCCAAAATTGTAAAAAATGTTATACTGGTATATATACCGTGTATATATAGATATGCATGTAATAAAAAGCGGTTATTATAACATTACAAACAGACACTCCAATTTTGTTATATGTATAGATGCCATCGAATAGACATTATAATAAGATAACTCTCATGAAGATATAGCTATACTGTATTCCAACCTTAACAGGGAAAAAGCCAAAAAAACAACATTTGACAGCAAATTGACGCGAGATCATTGGTCGAGAGCTTTAATATTAACCATTCCTAACATCGCCAATGCGCCATCAAGATTTGGAACTAAGATGTTATGTCCCTTGTGCCTGTAGTTACACTGGCTCACGCACCCTTCAAAACGGAACACAATAATACTGAGTACTGTTATTTGGCGGTAAAATATCTGATGAGTTGTGGTATCTTTGGTGAATATCATTGGTCGAGAGCTTGTTAATCTATGATATTCACTATGGATTTGCGAAAAAATGTCGTTTTGAACGTCGACGTTTCGATATCGGAATTTTGGAAGTAAAATCAAAGTGGATATAAGTAGTTAAGTGTAATAGTGTTGTATTATAAACAAAGATATATTAATCATAAACTCTTAGTAGTGGACAATATAACTGAGTTATTAGCAAATCGCATGAAATACGTAAATCTAAGGTTTGTTTATCTTTTTTCCTACTTCCATTGGAATAGGCTATACATTATAGGTGGGACAGTATCTTAGTTACCAATTTAGATGATCCATTGGTGATATGGTGATATTTCTTACAGTAACAACGTCTACCTTGACGACCACTTAAAATCAGGTGTCCCAATTGCCATTGCACTTACCTACAAAAAAATGGGGGGTAACGAAGGACCAATCGGCTAATCTTAAAGTCTTTGAAAGAAAATTCAATCAAGAGGTATTCTTTATTTATTAATAATTTAATCAATATAATAATATTAATTAAGATTTAAACATACGATGTGATCGTACGATATTTGTTTTTATAACTAGAGGTTAAAGATAGTAAGGCTATTCGCATTGATAAATATTCGCTTAAAATACACGTTAAGTCAAAACTATATTGACGTTGCGATATAACTGTCTGATAGAACGAAACCTAGCACCAAGGGTCAATGTATTAAAGACAAGGCAAGTGCAATTCGGACACGCGTTTTGAGGGTTCCGTACCGCCAGACAGACAAACAGACTGATGTAAAGATAAATTTATGGTTTTTAGATTTTTCCTACACTTGTGCTTCAAGTTTTTCGATTCCACGTCAATGGGAAGCAGCCTATGGGTTTTGATTCCCTTTGAGAATGTTTCGAAAATGCGATAGAGGTTTGCCTCTAAGTCAACTCTCCGTTACATCAATATATAACTCAAAACTTATTCACAGATCCAAGGTATTTTGACAGACGGACGGACAGATGGACAACGAAGTTATCTTATAAGGGTACCTTTTTCCCTTTACAGAAACGGAATTCTAAAAAATAGTAGTACCTAAGAGAAACAGTGTTGATAGTTCGCAGATGAAATGATTGTTTATTATAAAGGATCCCGTAGATATATAACTATAGGAGTAGTTTCGCTTTGAAGAGGTTTGGAGTTGAGTATTTATTTATTTATTTGACAACACCAACAAGTAGTACAACAAAAATACACAATAGACCAAAAGTCATCATAAGTAATTGGGTAATTGCCTACTTTTTTACAGGTGTTCTAAAATTACTTGAACATTGAAATATAAGTCAACATTGTAAAGATTATAAAAAGTTTACAATTGTCACATTGAAGGTGAAATATTAAAACTTTGCCTGATCCTATACGTAGCTTAAATGCTGTAAATAAACTTGAACAATTCAAGCAATCATTGAAAAATTGTAGGGCATTGGTCACATAACATTTACTCGTGGCTTCTAGCTGAATCTATGGGCGGAAACGAACTATCCCAAATCGGTCAGTAATTCGTGTAGTACTACCTCGTTGGTCTTGTGGCTACATATAAGGCTGCAGATCCCAAGGATCAAACCCTTGGTCGGATCGATTAAAAAATATTAATTTTATCAAAATATTCATAGTAACAGTCCGGACTCTTATTGGAAGTTGAAAGTATGTATACCCGTGCCTCGGTAAGCACGTAAAGGTGTTGGTCCTGCAGTTGGACTTCTTCCAGTCGTGACAGATTGCCGTCCCATCGCACTTGGGCACTATAATATGTCTTGCGTCCTGATCTCTCTTGAGATTGGGCGCAGTGACCAAAATCGGTCAGGACAACATCATCTCTTAATACAAAGGTATTAAGAATTTATATTGCAAAGCAAATCAGAACGTCCCGACATTGACACTGACAAGCTTTGATAGTAACGGGTATACATCAATAGCACACTCAAACATTATCTTCAGATTAATAAAACTCAGCACCGCAGTACTGTAAAAAATGCCGCTCCATTTACCAAAATTTGGCACAAAGTGGAAAAAGTATCGACACATCAATTTTCAATTAAATAAAATGACTTATTCATAAACAGAAGAGTTATTAAATATTTCCATTTATTCAAATTTTGTAAGAGAAAAGCATTTTCAATAACGTGCCCTCAGTGTAATTCCAGCGCTGATCATGCTTACCCACCGCGAACCCCACGAACATGGAAGGCGAACAAATGAAAATTTTTTTAAAGAAAGTCATCATTCAAAGTATCTTAATTTTTTGTTTAATATTATTTTCATACTTTTATCAATTTAATAGCAATACAGTTCGATAAAAGTATATCCGATTATGAAAATGTTCATACGTATGTGAACACGCATATGCAGAGCGCGCACGGACACATTGAATATAAACTTACAATCACTCGTTTAAAGAGCACACAATTAATGCTGAGTATCCGATTGTGTGACATTTATTATTTTTTATTTGTATCATTACATACGATATAACGAAGTCGCTTACCGCTGTCTGTCCCTGTGTACGCTTCGATCTTTAAAATTACACAACGGATTATGATGCGGTTTTTTTTAAATAGATAGATTAATTCAAGACGAAGGTTTATATGTACAATACATGCACAGTATAATAGATACACTGATAATTTTAAAGGTTTCTAAATTGATGTCGTTAATAAACACGGCCAAGGTCAAGGCCAACCTAAAGGTTGGCCCAATTCTACGAAATAAATTAAAATAATGTACCACAGTATTGTACACCTTAAAAAGTTCTTCAAAAAAACCCGCGATATATGTATCTTTTAGGAATAACCCACAAATACCATTTTTTATCCTTTACTTTTTACGAGAAATAATGGCTTATTGTCGAAGCAATTTGACGCAATACAGCATTAATCCAATTAAATACATTGTGCATTTAATATAGATCAATATGGCCCTTAAAAGCATGTAATTTAAATGAAGATATTATTAAGATTATTACTGATTAAGATTAATACTATTAAGATTCGAAGATATTACAGATTTAAAAAGGAAGGAACATAGCGGTTTATATTGTCTAATGACTGAAAAACTGTGAACGTTGTAAGAAATTCTGTAGTAACAGCATTGCACCCGCGCGAAGCCGGGGCGAATGGCTAGTATATTTATAATATTAAGTGCAGGAGCGTTTCGGAGAGTCATATTTATTAAATATGGGGTCAAGTGGATGTCCATTGGACAGTTGATGAGTTGGTATCCGCGGTTACGCTCAATAACTAATAATTAACATGGTGCCAAAGTTTTTGGCGACTTAAATGGCGACCTATTATTTTAGATTGTCAATTTTACGTATACAATTTGGGGGGGGGGGGGGTCGTTTCCTCATGACTCCTATGACTCGTTTCGGACCGCGTCTAATTAAATGAGAAATTCGTGTATATTGGAACAGTTTTAACGATTTGGCTCAATTTTTTTATTTAGAAAAGATTTTAATTATTTAAGTCTTTCCTGATTTTTTCCACAAATACTAATTTATTAATAGTTGTATAAACGAGACGGCCCAGGTTAGAACGCGTGCATCTTAACCGATGATTTCGGGTTCAAACCCAGGCAAGCACCACTGAATTTTCATGTGCTTAATTTGTGTTTATAATTCATCTCGTGCTCGGCGGTAAAGAAAAACATCGTGAGGAAACCTGCATGTTTCTAATTTCAACGAAATTATGCCACATGTGCATCCACCAACCCGCATTGGAGCAGCGTGGTAGAATATGCTCCAAAACCTTCTCCTCAAAGGGAGAGGAGGCCTTAGCCCAGCAGTGGGAAATTTACAGGCTGTTAATGTGAAAAAATATATTTAAAAAGGCTAGCGAAGCTTTAACTACTTACTTATTTAAATATAATTTTCTTATGCAGACATAATATACGTTTATGGATACATAAGAATAATTTATGGTATAGTCTATGGCATCGAAGAGGTAAAATTTATACTGATAGAACGTTTAAAAAAAACGGGATGTCACCTGTCACTCGTGCGAGTTACAATTCGCTGCAACGTAATGATCGTATAATCTTAACAATTCGTTAAGTATTTAATTATTGAAAACTAATAAGTGTTAATACTACTACAATATTGTTGATTATAATATTATATTTGTCCGTCAATTTTATTAATACATATGCATAGTCTGTATGAATTCAGCTAAAGACCTTCCCTATTACGTATTGATATTCATACCATACATAAATTACATTAAAATATCTACCAATTTAAATGCATGTGCATTAAAGAAGCGGATATAAAGTAATGGATTTTTTTTAATAATGAATCAAAGACAAACTGTCATTAATCTTAACTACAAATCAAGTTTAAAGTCAAGGTTAGTTTGAAGGCTGAATCGTTTAACGTCTTGACAATTATGCGACGTATGTGTTCAGAAAAAAGTAATATTACTTTTAATCTGTAATCTTTTGAAATTAATATTACAAGACTCAAATAACTTTTAAACACAGCTGTTTAAATGATTATATTATATTAAATCTTTCTCAATGTCTTCTGGCTAAAATTTTATGCATATTCCTTCAGTAGTTATTTTTCAGTCAGGTATTACAAATAAACGTATCTTAATTTTTTAGTATAGATAGAAGATATATGTATATTATAAATGGGAAAATAACTCTGTCTGTCTGTACGTCTGTGCTCTTTTGCGGACAAACCATTGATATGAATTCATTGAGATTTGGTAAGAAGCAAGATTGAAGTCTAAAGTAGGACATAGACCTAATGTTAATGTGGTGTTAATGGGGTGCCTATAGTTACACTGGCTCACACACCCTTCAAAACGGTACACATTAATACTGAGTACTGTTATTTGGCAGTCAAAATATCTGTTGAGTGGTGGTACCTACCCAGACATGTATCTTTGGTGGATATCATTGGTCGAGAGCTTGATTAATCTACGATATTCACTATGCATTTGCAAAAAAATGGAGTTTTGAACGTCGACGAAACTGTCATCGGGATATTGAAAATAAAATTAAAATGGAAATAAGTGGTTAAGTGTAATAGTGTTGTAATATAAATAAAGATATATTAATCATAAACTCTTAGTAGTGCACAATATAACTGAGTTATTAGCAAATCGCATGAAATACGTAAATCTAAGATTTGTTTATCTTTATTTCTACTATTATTAGAATAGGCTATAGTACGCTCTACCACACCGGAATACCTACTAAAATCAGTATTTTAGGGGGCATCACGGGATCGCTCGCGCATACTACCATGACAAGATAGCTTAGCCTAATTTAAAGGCTACCTAACACCTGACAGATCGGCTTGAATTTTGATACTTTTTTTCTTATTTGAATCAATTCAAAAAAAGTAAAAGAAATTATTTAAATGTCAGTCATCAAATATTTTGGAAATTCTACCCTCGAACGAGAAAAAAAATAACAATAAAAAAAAATAAAAATTTTACGTTTGTATAGGCGTATGGGTGACGTATGTATACTACCCAAAAAAACCTTAAAATACATCTACAAGAGATGCAAATAATGAAATGTATTTTGCATTATCAATATGAATATTAATATCCTCGAAGAAGATTTAGCCAATACGTATTATTTATGCAGGCTCACTATCATAGTGAAGAAGAACGCATTTCTTTCTCTCCCTCTCTCAGCCGAAGGACGTCCACTGCTGGACATAGGCCTCCCCCAAAGATCGCCACAACGACAAGTCTTGTGCAGCCCGCAACCAGCGGCTTCCCGCGACCCTCACCAGGTCGTCGGACCACCTTGTAGGGGGCCAACCCGCGCTGCGTCTTCCGGTCCATGGTCGCCATTCGAGAACTCGTCGGCCCCATCAGCCGTCGGTTCTTCGAACAATGTGCCCCACCCACTGCCACTTAAACGTGGCAATTCTTCGGGCTAGTGACCTCAGTTCTTTACCGGATCTTTATTCGAATTTTCAATACGTGTGTATACCGATCGATTTCGATGAAACATTTCGTATGTTTTTGGGTCCTTGGATGATTTAAATTGATTGATATGAAAGTAATAATATATTATAATACTTATTTCATGCAGACGAAGTCGGGGCAAGCAGTTAGTACTACCTATTAATGTATATCTTAACTAGGTGCTTGTCAAAGTGAAGACATACATTTAAATATGATCTCACAATTATTAACGTCGTGTTTCCCATCATCAAAATCGATTTACAATTACAGTTATAATAGTTGAAGAAATATGTTTTTTAATCAAAGTACTTATAATTTAAAGTCCATATTTAGATATAGGTCTGCAAGGTGTAAGTTTATTAGTACGAGCGTTCCACGCGAATATAGACTTTAAGTATTGTGTAAGACACTTTAGTTTTATTTGCCAAATTTAATTTACGCCCGAGCAAGTTGCGGTGCGTATGTTAATCGTACCTTAGTTCATCAAACTCCTTTCTATCTTCCTGTTAATTTGGCGATTGAGTCCGATTCAAGAAGCGATTCATTCGAAAACGCACAAACGCACACACGCACAAATACACACACACGTACATACATAAACATTGAATTTCAATCACTCATGTTTAATAGCAACCAAATTGGAATTTCTTCAATTGTGTGACACATCTTTTTACTGGTCGACAAATTATCTCGATCAATACCGATGCAAGCATCACACGACAAACACACGCACACATTTGTTTGTGCTTCGTAATGATGTGATGAATGGTCGTAATGATGTCTGACCGTTTTCGGCATTGCGGTTATTTTCACGGTAACTAGTCGTCTGCATAATCGCACGCTTGTAATCCGCTAGGACGGCCATATCGTCTTTTCGGGCTTGGACCCAGGATTTAAAATTATAATCTAAATAGTTATGTCATGTAGTCATGTTCAAGTATTGAATTAAAAGTATAGATACCAACGGTTCGGAAAGTAGATTGTACCGATAAGAACCGACAAAGAAACTCAATAGTACTCTTTACCACCATTTCAATTACAGATTATGTTAGTAAATAGATAGACATATGTGAACAAAAAGCCCAAAAAAAGGTGAGTTTTAATACATTTTGTAAATGTATACAAAAACGGAACATTGACAGAAGAAAACAAAATGGAAATAAAACCAAGCGGCATCAAGCTTCGAGTATGAGCTACCAGAAGATTTTGTCTCGAATTCAGTTCGAAGTTCGGCAAATATGATTTGACTAACTATTTGATGTTCAAATTGCAAATTCAAATTGCAGATTGGGTCGATGAAATGATATTAAGTTTATCCGTAGCAGCAAACTTTCAATAACAGCTTGAACAATAAGTCTTTATTCCCATGTTTTGGAAAAGACATTGGTCCTACACCCGAACTGTCAAAAAATGCCGAAAATGTCAAAAAAATTGACTTCACGTCATTGACTTTCAACTTGACGTGTGTTGTCATTGGCAGAATGAACGTAAACTATGATTTTTTTCTAAATGTATATTTGCGTATGTGTTTCATACGCATGGTAGTGTGGAATTTAATGTATTTCTTGTGTCAAGTTATTGGGGTTGTCTATCGAACAGTTCTCAGTAACAACCTGGAGTCTGGAAGGTGGAAATGTACACTCCTGTGCCTCGGAAGTGACGTAAAGACTTTGGTCCTGCGCCTGAGCTCTTTCCTTTCGTGTCGAAGTTATCGTCCAATCGGTTTAAAACAGTGTGTGAATTGAATGAGTACCTGTGTTTGCACACACACTCGTGGACTAGAAAATGTTCTGCGCAGTTGTCTTCTGTGCGATGTGCTGCCGTTGCCGAAATCAATTTTACAGAATTAAAATATCATCTTTTATTAAACGCACGCGAATTGTTTCATGTATTTTGGTAAATTAATACTTATATATTTATTTCCATTTTTTAACATAGTATATGAATGAACGTATCATTGTTAAAAATTAATCTTTTTTTTTTATTTATATATCTGGGTTATGTAAATAAGTTGTCAACACTACTCATAGACAAGACCAACCATCCCTTTCATCGCAAATTTCCACCAACTTCGGAAACTAAGATGGATTATGTAATTGGATTATTTATAATGTAAATAAAACGATAGTTATCTAGTTTATCGCCGGTTCTTATTCATAGAATCTTTAATTTGAATCGGTTATAGCTTAGCATATAATTTAATCTTGTTCAATGTCGACGCAGGTCATAATTTACGTGAAATATGTAAATTGTAAAATCAATTTGATTTTACTGCGCACGAGTAAATGGACCACCTTATGGTAAGTGGTCAACACCGCTCATAAACAATGGACTATAAGAAATTATATCAAAAATGTGCCACCAACATCGGAAACTAAGATGTTATGTCCCTTGTGCCTGTAGTTACACTGGCTCACTCACCCTTCAAACCTGAACACAACAGTACTGAGCACTGTTGTTTGGCGGTAAAATATCTGATGAGTGGGTGGTGGGTTACCAGACGATACTCTTAAATGAACATAGTATTTTTTGCACTTTTAATCAAAAGTTCGGTGTTAAATTGTTTATTTTACAAATAAACTATTCTTTATGATTATAATAACAATTAATATAATTATATAAAAACGTAAACATTATTTTTTTATCAATTAGAGGGCTAACATCATTTTGCCGCGCTTTCGTCTCGCATACGACAGTTTTTTTTATTTTTTTATTAGTATGTAAAGGCAACGGCTTGAGTGTAGATTTGCACCTTGTAACTGATTCTGACATTAAATACGTTTGTGATAAACAAGTGTTAGACGAATAAATATCTGTAATTTTCAGCGATGTTTTCATTCAGATTTTTTTTTATCGGTAAAACACAAATGCTAAATATTACTCTTTCTCGTTTAAAATATATTTGAAGGATTAACGTCTGTCTGTCTTCGTAAAATTTATTATATATTAATTTATTGTATACATACTATTAATATTCTTATAGCGTCATTAGATTACGGCTAACAAGTTTCCGTACAAGGTTAACTCAATACTTGCTCTTGTTTGTATAAGCCTAAAATAATTTAAGAAAAAAAAACCGAAACACACATGACATAAAAAATAATCATTTTTAATTAAAAAAGAATATCCAAAATCATAATATCTTCAGATAAAAATGTTTGACTTCCAAAGAACTAGAAATGGGAGTTGAGTTTAGTAGGCTCTTAAAGGCACTTTTAACTTGTAATGTTGTTAAACTGTTGAATTTAATTTAAAGCTACTGGTTCGGAAAGTATATTCCACCGAGAAGAACCGGTAAGGAACTCAGTAGTTAATTTTTAATATTCCAAGGTAAAAATTACTGTGGAATATTATTATAGAAACGAATACCGTGCGAATACCCGGAAGGATGTCTTAAATTTACCTACAGACTTCATATTTTGGATTCAGAATGTAAGTAACGTTGTTTACAATACTATGTTGGGTCTAGTAGCTTGTAAAAAGCAATTTAGGTATATATATTTATATAAATGTACTTTAGCTAGTTAAACTCTTATTATCAGAGATTTATTTATTTATTTTCACTAGAACAACCAACAGTAGATATAATCATCATCATCATCCTCCTGCCCTTATCCCAATTTTACTCGGGGTCGCCGCAGCATGTCTTCTTCTTCCATACTTCTCTGTCGGACGTCATCTCACAAGTAACATTCTTTCTAACCATATCGTCTTTCACACAATCCATCCATCGTTTCTTTGGTCTTCCCCTACCTCTATATCCATCCACATCCATTCTCAAAACCTTTCTCACAATAGTAGATATAATATTACATCAAAATAAAAAACAAATTACAATTACAAAATCATCTAGGCAAAAGTTCTACTGCTTACAGGTAGTCTCACCGTGCACTATCGTATTGCACAATATGTATTAAAATTATAAAATAAATATAAGCAATAATTAGAGATAAGAAGTTATAATACATTTTTTAACTATTATATAATTATTAAACCAATAAAATATACCATAAAATTAGAAATGAGCACGAATAAAATTCTTTATATTTCGATTGAACTGAGGGCGACCATCGTGACATGTCTAAATCTTTTACTTTAATACTGATGGTGATGTAGAACAATGATAATCTCGATATGAATGAATGAATGAATAAATGAATGAATGAATGGGCATGTACGTATAATAGACAGACAAACTGAGGGAACCCGCGTGTGTCAGATGAAAAATCTGCCTCAATTTTGTCCACTAATCCGTATTAGAGAGCGTAGTCGAATGAGCCCCAAATCTTTTCATCACATGAGAGGAACATGGGAGATTTAGAGGCTGTTACTTAACTTTATCTAAAAAAACTATTGGCTTATATAAAATAAATACACCATATCACTTATTTTTTAACAAATAATCATATAATTTATTTAGTTCATTATAGAATTGATAAAATAAAAATAAATATGGAATTTGATAATGCCACCATTCTCAAGTTTATATCTTTATTTTACTAAGTAATCTCTGTATTATGTTTTTGGTATACAATAAATCGCGCGAACTAGCGTGAAATTTTTAAATCACGAACTTCTAACCCCCGTTTTAGGGATGGGATTTCGTAAAATCCGTTCTTAGCGGATGTCAACACCCTATAAGGAACCTACTTGTCAAATTTGAAGTTTATGTATACTTTCTGAGATTTCGTGACTATATACCTAAGTCGGAAATAGTAACATGTTATTATTCGTATTAATAAATACCTTTCACTTTAAAAATATATTTTATTATTGTTAGACAAAGGTGTAGAATATTTAATCCCGTAATTAACAATTGATAGATTGAATCGAATCATTTAAACAAAAGCGAAGTTCGAAAGCGCTTCGTCAATAGTCGAATGCACTTCGCCGTGGAACTTTGCACTAGCCTTTGATAATGTTCATCGGACCAGCGATGTGGTACCTTCCACACTTTACCTAGTAGATCATTTAGTCTGTTAGTTTACTTTATGTTTGATAAATTTAAAAAAAGCAGCAGTCCTTTACAATTCCCACTGTTTGTTGACTAAGGAGTACTAATTTTTGAGGAGGTACGGAGCTTATTCTCCCATGCAGCTCCAGTGTGATTGGTGATGAATTCTCATCCAAAACATGCAGGTTTCATAAAAGTATATGCAAATAAACACATGAAAATCAGTAGCTTGCTTCTGCATTATGTCCACACAGAATAACTCTTTCGCGAAAGTACTATAAGCAACTATGAATCATATTCCTAGTGACACGCGACTCATAATTAGCGTAAACATTAAATTGTTTTCAATTCCTTAATTATTTAAACGCAAGGACTTTGTCCATACTTAACGATCTATGAATTGTTCAATTACCTTAGCCATTTCATAATTAAAATAAAAAAAAAACAACAACTGTCACTAGTAGTTTATTTAACTGTCAAAATATTAGTTCCTAATATATTATCTTAAATTCCTTCGCATGTGACATTGGCTGAATAATCTGTGCCTTTTCAAATAAATGCCATAAAAAAAAAACTTTATTAACTTTGTATCTGTTCCGTCTGCAATTGAAACATTTGGACTTTAGAGCAATAGTGTTAAATTAATTAAAATATAATACCTCGTCTTATTACCTTTATTGGTTATTTTTTTGCCGGGAGGATGGAATTGTGATTCAATAATTAATTTCATCCCGTAATATGACGATAAAAATTGCATGTAGCAAACATTGTATGCATGAATGGAATAGAGTATAATTTTAATTTTATAATCTGTTTTAAACGTTATGTTATGATATATATCAGTACTTTCTGCCTGCGACTTCTCCCGTTAGAGCGGAAGGGGGTAGGAGATGATAAGCACAGAGTCCTTTGCTGTACCAGTAATAATTTGTAGGTA
Source organism: Vanessa tameamea (assembly GCF_037043105.1). Taxonomy (NCBI): domain Eukaryota; kingdom Metazoa; phylum Arthropoda; class Insecta; order Lepidoptera; family Nymphalidae; genus Vanessa; species Vanessa tameamea. Next base: position 2,030,206 of record NC_087338.1, read on the forward strand.
ATAAAACAGATAAAACTTACGTATAAATAATATTAGTTATATAAAAAAAATAGTTTGTAAACCTACCTGTAAAATTAATTAAAAAAAAAAAAAAAAACAAATAAATTTATATACGAGTAGGCGAAGGCTAAGCAGTTGTGTACAGCTGTTCTGTAAAAAGAAACCCGAAACTCACCGTAGAACACAAGCGTGAAATGTCAGTATTATGCGTCGACATTGATCATAATCACTATAAAATTTATAGGATACACGAAACAAAATGGCCTATAACCATAATTCGGGTGTTGTAGACAGGAGTGAGTTTCACGAGTGAGATACGAAGTGATTTTTTGCTTTTGCTCCTCTGTTTGTCAACAGATTTTCTTTTTTTTTGTTTTGTAGCTGCTGACGTACTTTATTGATAAAAAAATATATATAAATCAATGATATTTTTTTTGGATATAAGAGTAGGAAAAACAAATACAAATTCAAATGTTTACCTAAAAATAACCTCAATAACGATTTTAGTCGAATTTCAATCTGTGTCAACACTAGTATCAGGTCAAATAATCTTTATTTTTTTTTCCTTTTGCATTTAATTTTTTCAATAGTTATATACGAATCCTATAATTATTCATTCAATTATATAATATATACTAATATTATAAATACGAATGTAACTCTGTCAGTCTGTTGCTCTTTCACGACCAAAGCACTTTGATGTAATTTGGTTAAGCAAGCTTGAACCGCATGGAAGGACATAGGCTTCTTTTTACGCCTAACACCGGATGCCAACGCCTCCAACGCGAGCGAAGCCGTATGCGACAATTAGTTACCCGTATAAATGCAAAAGTCCTAACAAAAGTCCTAAAAACAAGAAAAATAAAACATTTATATCACTAAGCGGTACAGGATCGGTCCCTTTTCCAAAGTAAGAGTCTGTGAATGTGCTACTGCTGGAAGCCTCCTCTCCCTTTGAGGAGTAGGTTTAGATTCCACCATGCTGCTACAATGCAAGTTGGTGGATATACATGTAGCAGAATATCATTGAAGTAAGACACACGCAAATTTCCTCACGATGTATTTCTTCACCTTCCAGCACGAGATTAAGTAAATTAGACACATGAAAGTCAGTGATGCTCGCGTTCTAACCACTGGACATATTCATCTCTGCCCTTTTCTAACTTCCTTAAATATATTTTTCCTACCGCAATGCAATTTTATTCATATTTTTTTTACTATATTGTAAAAGTAAGGATGTTTGTGTAGTAATAATTTCTCTCTGTTGCGTCACAATTTATTAACAACAATATTATTCAAAGTAGCATTGATCACTTTGATAAAATCAGTGATAATCATTGTATATGCACGAGAGGTAAGGATAAGCTTATATGGCCAAATTTCTGACTCCGCAAAGTCAATAAATCCTTCTTGGGGCAAGGTATCCGTTTCTATAATAAAATTCCGCAGATAATTTTAACTTTGCCGATTAATAAATTCAAAGCATTTATACAAAATATATTAATAAAAAAAGCATATTATTCAATACAAGATTATATGGATGGTAAAAAAGCGAGGGGTGACTTGGTGACTTCCAGGCAGGATATATTACATATATAATATATAACTGTATATTTAACTAACGTAACTTTTTATTTTAAATGTTGATGTAGTAACTACTGAGTTTCTTGCCGGTTCTTCTCGGTAGAATCTACATTCCATACCTGTGGTAGCTTCACTTAATATAGTTTGTAAAATTATTATTCAAAAGCCTACTTGAATAACGTATATTTTGATTTTGATTAATAATAATTATTAAAAAATAATTTCCCAAGTCTGGGCAACTGAATAATGACAATCCGACTCTGGTTACGTACAAACGAAATTTAAACAATCCTATTACATGAGGACTACTTAACCGATAAACATAAAACTTATACCATGGATGCAACGCGTGTCGAAGAAGATTTCCATATTATATTATTATATAAGAAGCTACGCTTCGCACTTTCCTCCGATTTTTTAAACCATCGACATGACAATCGTGAATTTTGGATTTTGATGATGATATAATTAATATATTTAAATAAATACTCACAGCAATAATATTTCTTATCCGACTGCTTCCCCCAACACAGAGCCGACCACTGTTTTTTAACACCAGAACAAGCGAACTGAGTTTTACCACAACCAGCACAGCCTTGCAAATTGGCTAGAATCGTATCCTCCCTAATCAGAATCTTCCCTACCCCATTACTGGGGGTTATTATGACTACTTTCTCCTTGTCTTCCTTTAAAAGCATTGGAGTCGTAGAGGTTGTTTTTTCTAAATTTTGATGTTCCATTTTTGATTTTATTTCATTTTATTATTTAATTTGACACGAGATGCACGTCCACGCTGCACGGAGTTTGGTGGCAGACTGAATCGGTAAACGATTCTTGGCCTACAGGTCATCTGATATGTTGGTTTAGTTTTTATACGATATTGTGGGTTATCTTTCATGTTGGCATGTACGATGTTCTTCATTTAAATTGCTGCGAGAAGTAATTACATATATCAATATTAGATTGGAAATATTAATGACGATCTATGTATTAACCAGTTTATTTATTTAAATCACCGACAAAATACGCATGTATATGTAAAAATGGTTTATACAAGACTTGTAAGCATGAGCCCAGTTGTGTTTTACGAAACAACATATAAAATACATTTTTTTTTAAATTATAACAAAAAAATATCCAAACATAAATAAACTCGTAAAATGTTTTTTTTTCACATAAACAGATGGTATATTTTTTTTAAATTGAAATGGCATCAAACTAGTATACCCTCGGTTTGTTGATGGAGTTCCTAAAAAAAAATACAACTAAATTGAGATAATCCCTCTTTTGAACTTGATCTTGAGTAAGCCCACAAATATGTCACCCTTTAAAAACTTAAAAACGTGTTCAAAACACATCTAAAAAAATACTCAGTTGTTTTCTTCGCATTATTACAATTTGCAGCCAAGATATCAAATCTTCTCCTGGATACTTGCAATAAAGTTATGAATTTAGATTAATTTAATATTGTTATATAATTGGACCAGAATAATCTCTATTGGCCGTGAAAAAAGAACAAGTATATAGTACAAGAAGCGTTACTTCTTAAAACACTTTTGTACCAAAATATAAATACTCGTAAGAACACTGACCAGTTAAGACCAAACCAGACGAGAATAGGTAAGTTTAAAAACTAGAGTTTGCGAGTCCCATAAGCGGAACGTCAGAAAGCTGTTGAAGCAAACGAGTCCTAGAGTGAAGACCGCTGGTCAAATTTGGTGACGTGAAGAAGGTAGACCCGTCCGGAAACGGAAAGCAATGCTTCAAAAAAACCAGGATCTTTGGAGCACATTGCGACACATCTTTATCCAACAGAGGATTATGATTGGCTGACGACGAAGTGTAAAAAAATATGTTGGATTCGAAATCAACATTTTTTCTTAATAATAATAATTATTAATATTAAGGCCAAAATTGCGGGTAGCCACACGAAATTTAGAAAACTTTACTATACACAAAACGTCAACCAAAATTACTCCCTCGAAGAGTGAATTAAATAAAAGTAGTCTATGTCCTTCCCGGGGACTCAACATATCTCCATACTTTATTTCATTTAAATCTGTTCAGCGGTTCAAGCGTGAAGGGGTAACAGACAGTCACTTTCGCATTAATACTATTGTTATAGATAGTTATGTTACAGAACTTTAAATATATGATCTTTGCATTTATTTAATCGAGAAAAAAAAAACATTTTTGCTAAATTAAATAAGAAAGTTTGTTAAAAATGTTTACAAATAACGTCAACAGTCAGATAACTTTATTGTTTTCTTATAAATGATTTATATTTTAAATTCTTTGCATGTTTAATTTTACGTTTGTAATGTCATTGGTCGTTATGTTTTCAATTTTAATAATATCATTATTTATATAAAGTTAGTTGTTCTATTCGACTTTTATTATTGATATATTTTTATAGCTCATTGATTTGCCCTGGTGGGGTGATCTGGACGGACATTTTGAACCAGAATTTTATTTTTTAATCAAGCTGATACTTAAATAATGTAATAAAAGAAATAAGTATATTCGATTTTAATGTTGCCAGCAACAAAATTCCATTTGAAGCGAACTATTTTTTTAATTTAAGTAGCAATATTTGACGCACACATATACTTAACCTAAAAACTTATTACAAAACACAACATTTGATTCTTCACAACAGAAGCTAAATTTAATGAAACGATAGACCTCGTGTTTATTCGTATATATTTTTAGGTGATAGCACTTTGTGCTAGTCTATCTGGTTAAGTACTCGACAAATTTTACCGCCAAACAGTAATATAGTATCTTAGTATTCCGGCTCAAGTGAATGAGCCAATGTAACTAGACCAGGGAACTAACAGACGTGCCTAAATTTAGTGACGTATTTACGATGTAAGGAACGGTTAATACTTAGCGATAATATCTGTAGGCGGTGACAATCAGATGGTCCATTTGCGAGGCTGCGTATTTCAATAAAAAAAAAAAAGTCATAAATGAAGCGCACTCGAATACAATGTTATTTTTATATCGTTATCAACGAACGTAAGGATGGCGTGTTTATAGTAAATGATAATAACAAAACGGAGGGCTGATAAGGTTGAATACCCAAATATTATTATTTCCGTTCTTTCATTGTTTGTCAAACTGTCAATAATAACAGATATATTAAAAGCGTAAGCCCATTTTTGTCCCAGTGATTATGGAACGATGTATGGATACAAAAAAATCGGTTATGGTCTCATCTTAAAGAGCTCCAGACTAGGCGTGCAGAAAAATAAAGAGGATTCTTGATTGCAATTTACTAAATTGTTATGATTTAACAAGGAATTAATTTTAGAGAGCGGAAACAGTTACTGGCAGGTTAGACTATAAAAGCCATAACGATATACGTCAAATATATGTGAATGACTTGCAGTTTATAATGAAATTAATTAAAAATAAAATTTGTCAGGTTTTAAAATTTCTAAAAAATCTGCTGATTTTGTTTCGCCGGATCTTCTCGGTTTTGTAAATCTTTCCAAACCGGTAGTTGGTTTGCAACTAATAAGCTAGTGTTATTCGTGTATATTGAATAAATATATTGTTAAAAAAAAACCCAAGCCGAAAAGGGTTTCCCCGAAACAAAACTATTTATTCAATTTGTTATTTTACAGTATTGAGTTGAATTTGTTAAATATAACGTTACTATAGAGAAAGAGTCGACATAAAACTCAGCAGTTATTCGGTTTACAAAACCGAAGATCTACGGTGCCTACGTCCGCTCACGCCTGACGTATACAACCACGCTTGGTACGCACGTTTCTCAGCACACAATGATCCAGATCCAGCAGAACCGATGCGTCTAATAATAGGAGCTCCGAAATATGTCAGGAACGATACATAGTGACATCGTGGAGGAGTTCGTCCGACGTAAGGTATGCAGACACCTCCACGGTGTTACCCCCATACACACAAGACCAATTGACTTGACTTGACACACTTCCTCAGCCTCGGGAGTTCCTGCTCCTCTTCTACCTATGAGGCCTTATCCTACTAGGAACAGTCCGGATAAGTAATCATCTATAGTCTATTCCAATCGAAGTAGGAATAAAGATAAACAAACTCATGGCACACGATTTCCTAATAGTTCAGCTATTTTGTGCACTGCTAACATTTCTTGAATTATATGCCTTTATTTATAACACAACACTATTCCACTCAACTACTTATATCCACTTTAACTTGACTTCCAAAATTCCCATAACAGTTCCGTCGACGCTCATATCGTCATTTTTCGCAAATCCATAATGATAATCATAGATTATTTAAGGTCTCGACCAATGATATCGCGCCAATTCGATGTTAAATGTTGTTTATTTGGCCTTTGTCCTCTTGTGGTTGGAAAAGACTACAGGCAGGACATAGTACTATTTTACACCCGCGGCTTCGCCCACATTTGAGAGAGGTCGGCCGTAGGTTTTAGGTATAAAAACTCAATATTCTTCCTTACGGTACACGCTTGCTTCATATATGATTTCTGAAATAGAATAACTATTAAGTTTCCTGCCAATCCTATCTTGTTTTCGATAGACTCTATTGACGACCCAGTTTAAAATTATCTTTTAAAATGACAATCCGAAGCGCTTCTAAGCACTTAATTGAAATGATGTTTTCCCTGTTCACTTTTTAATGGTGCTCTCAGAGCTGAGATGATGAATAGTTAGAACAATCCTAAAGAAATTTCTGGTAAGCTATAAGCGGAGCACAGTAGACACGATCCTGTAGCATCCATTTGTGTTGAAGACGACAATCTCAGGGGTTTTGGTAGGGAAGATTCCCATACAAAAAGGCCCGAGTGTTTCTCTGAAGATAAGATGAACTGAGTTTAAAAAAAAACAGTTCAAATAAATGAATCTTAACCGAAGATAGTAGACACAAATCCGGGTTGTGCTGAATTCGTGTTTATATAATTGTGTATAATTCATCCATTGTTTGGTAAAGCAAAGCATCGTTTGAAATCCTGCATGTCTGCTGAAAATCTACCATATTCCATGTGTATCCACCTGTGTCTGGTTCACAGTCGAGCACGGCATACGATACAAAGAAACACTCATTGGAATGCCCGGGTTTGAACCTACAATGTTCTAATAAAATTAACTCTGATGCATTCTACGAACTTCGTCTCGTATTTTCTAGTTTAAAGCAGAAAAATACCTAAGTGACATAATCTCCTTGTGTCTAGACCGAAACTCGAAGGAAGTGACAATTTATTCATTTGTATAGTGATACGCATTATTTAGGGCTGCAGAGTGAATGCAACAATGCATTAAAACGAAACATTTGCCGTGGCTTCGTCTGCGCGAGGTAATTTTTTATTTATTTTATTTATTTATTTATTTAGAACTACCAACAAAAGATACAATAATTCGTGTACAGCAGTAATTTTTAGTAATACATTTCAATTGTTCTTTTACTTACAGGTAATTACAGCATGCAATTTGTTATAGGTAATCATCGACTAACAGAGTTACAATAATAAAAAATAATAGATATTAAATTGCGTAAAAAAAAAACAAAAAAAAATCATGTTTACAAAATATAGGATTTTTCTTAATTTATGTAAAAAATAAAAATTTTATTTTTAAAGGAGTAGATACTATCATGCAAGATGTCTAGTTCATTGATACCAGTCGATAAATCGTTATACGTCCTAGCTAGTCTGTTTATTGGTGAATTTTTTCCTAGGTTGGTTTTTTGTTTAGTTGTTACAAATAACGGTGACTTGTATCTAGGTATTCTGAAAGGCACGTTAAAACCAATCATAGAGAGGATTTGTGGGCAATCAATTTTATTATTTAATAATTTGTGTAGAAACGTTAGATCTAAAAGTTTTCTACGACAATTCAAGGACAGTAAGTGGTAGTTATTAAGTTGGTCCTGGTACTGTTCGCCCCGCAAGTTATTAAATCTATAATGTAAAAATTTTAAAAACTTCTTTTGCACTCTCTCGATTGTATTAATATGAATTTTATATTGAGGGCTCCAGACAACAGAACAGTATTCCAGTTTACTTCTAACCAAGGAGTTGTAAAGAGTTATGATTGTATATGACTTATGTAGCTCCTTAGAGTTTCTCAAAACGAATCCCAAAGACTTGAATGCAGATGTTGTAATGTGTTCAACGTGAGTATTAAATTGAAGCTTCGAGTCCAAAATAACTCCTAAATCTCGAATAGTTTGCACCTTGTTTATAGTAATACCAGATATATTGTACGCATTTTCTATAGTATTTCTTTTTCGTGTAAACTGAATATGGTAGCACTTCTTGATGTTTAATTTCATTTTATGTAATTTGCACCAGTTTTCAAGGCGATTAATATCTTCCTGTACTATTGTCACGTCATTGTAAGCTTTAATAGTCTTTGTAATTTTTAAATCATCAGCATACAAGTAGGCTCTAACGTGTTTAAATATTAAGGGTAACTCGTTTATAAATATATTAAAAAATATTGGACCTAGAATTGATCCCTGTGGTACTCCTGAATGTGCAATGTATGGAACTGACTGATATCCATCAATAGCTACTGTAGATGGGCGTGCGTTAATATAAGAGGTGCACCACTTTAGTAAGGTGTCAGTTATACCGAACGATCTCAATCTCTCCAATAATATAGAGTGATTAACCGTATCAAAAGCCTTCGAAAAATCTATATAAATTGCATCAATTTGTTCACCCTCATCTACAGCTCTAACTGTTTCTGTAACAAAGGTGACAAGGTTGGTATTAGTAGATCTTCCTGATACGAATCCGTGCTGATTACTATTTATATGGGATTTAAGATAATCACGAAAACATACGCCATGTTTGACTGCAGCAAAAGTTTCAATGGTTTTATTATAAATAGAGGTCGCTCATTGGTGGAAATTCGACAGTTATTATAGAACTAGCTGTGCCCGCGACTTTGTGCGCGTTTGATTTTAGCAAAGAAAAGTTATTGTTGTAGCCTAAGTTACTCCTTATTACATCATCTTTCTGAAACCTCAGTGAAATTCCTGTCAAAATTATCAAAATAACAAAAAAATAATTGTCAAAATAACAAAAAATAAAACGGACTTAAAGAAAAAACGCTATTCCAAAACAAATTAATATGCACTAAAAATAAAATATATATAAAATAAAAATAATATAAATAATAAGTAATAAAATAATTGCGTATTCTTCTACAACTTATGAATCAACTTACTTTTTCTACTCATCAATATGTAGGTACGATCTACGAATTTACCGCGCAAGATAAATAGGTACCTACCCACTTTAAATCTAACTCAACGCATACCTATGAATAACAATGATCAAAATATTTTTACAGTTCTCCTAAGTAAAATGAAATGAAAAATATTAGACTACTTAAAAGTCGATTTACGATAATATAATGTAGTTACGATTATTGTTTGTTATTTTTTTTATGATATCAGTAGGCGGACGGGCAAATGGGTCACCTGATGGTAAGTGGTCACCACCGCCCAAAGACAATGGCGCTTTAAGAAAAATCAACCATTCCTTACATCCCCAATGCGCCCCCAACCTTGGGAACTAAGATGTTACGTCCCTTGTGCCTGTAGTTACACTGCTAATGGCTCACTCACACTTCTAACCGGAAAACAACAATACTGAGTACTGCTGTTTGGCGGTAGAATATCTGATGAGTAGGTGGTACCTACCCAGGCGGGCTTACACAAAGCCCTACCTCCAAGTAAAAGTTGTTAGTTTTGGAGTCGTCGTCGAATTGAGAACCTCCTCCATTTTGAAGTCGGTTAATAAAATTCGGTTCAACATTTGGGCTTAGTTTATTGGAAGCTTAACAGAAAGACATAATTACTTTCGTGCATTAATAATATTTAGACTATGGACGCAACATGAGAAGTTGAATCTTACTATGTTATATATTTTGTATGTGTATCTTTCACAACTGTTACAGCCCTAGCTAGTTAATAAGTATGTATATATGTCAAATCGGCCAGTGACCGCTGTTACTTGGTTAACCTTAACTAATAATAAATTTGACCCTTCCGTATTTACAACTTAAATCGGCGTTGCTGTGTTTAAAGTCTAATCAAATAAATATTGTCTAAGCCTTTTAAACATATAACATTAAATAAACTTGAGTCGTACCAAGAAATGGGTGTTTTAGTCTTGTAATCTCTAATTGTTATCATTAAAAACTTTTTGGAAATTAAGAGTAGAAAATATATATATATATATTTCAAATGAATGGCGGATATGAAAGTTGATTTACTCGGATTTTCTTTACAATAATATGCATGTATTATAAATATAAACATTCTTCTTGTATCACTCTTTTCATTTATGAAGCCAGCATCCGTTGTGGGGTTTAAAAGATCTAAGCCTAGACGGCGGGAAGCAAGTTCATTTTATACTATGTAGATATCATGTCATAGTACAGATTTAGAAGAGCATCAGCCCAGGAACTTCATGAGAGGAGCCTAAATAACAGAGGTTATATTTCCCAATTCCCAATAAATATTAGAATGGAATCAACTATTAATAATGTTGTATAAAACTATTTAAATAATTATAAGAAATATTATCAAGAAATAGCATTGCACGTCTGCAATTCCAGCAATCTTAAATAGTCATTCTTTATAAATAAAGGAAAAACTAAATATTATAAATAAAATTACAGTAATAACTTGTACATTTTTTTCATAAGCCACTAAAGGCTCACATAATGTATCTAATTGATCTATACCAATCTTGTATTTAAGCAGTTTGCTTATACACTATTTAGACAATTTACATTTCCACGCATCGCAAGAAACCTGTATGTAACAAGTTATTTTTGCAAAATGTCTTTCATAATGTTTTTGAACGATTTTTTTACGAGACCGATTGCGCGACGAACGCGACGTGACGTTCTGCTGACAGCCCTTACTTTACGTCAAAATGTACCTATTTATATTTAGTAGTGCTGGGTCGTTCCTGATTTTACGTAAAACGAAACAAACCAGTTTTTTACATTTACAAAACAGTTCTTTGAAACGGTTATAAAAAAAACCGGTTTATTTTCATAGGTTCGAGAACTTACTATACTTACGATACTTTACTGAAATATTCAAGTAAAGTTAACGCAAACTCTCAACTAAACTCAACGCTAGAGTCATATTATATAATTTTGAAAATAGTCGACTTTATAATTTATTTGGATGAATTCTCCGTTACGCTCCGTGCTTATGTGCATTTAAAAAAAAAACGTTAAGAAATATTTTTAAATTGTTTGTAATTTCAACTATTACGGCTGAGGATTACCCGATTAATAATATAAAGTAGCAGTCAATACTAAATCTTTAATAAAAAAATAATAAGCCTATAGGAGCCTACGAAAACTTTTTTTTTTGTTTCGTAATTTTTATTGATTCTTCTACAACCAAATTTGTATTGTATTTCTTTAGAAATAAGATTCATTGTACCATATTCGTTACTTCCAATCCAAAGTAGTTTCTTATAACTGGTTTAATATTCATACAATAATAGTCCTTACGGTGATCAAAATAGAGTGTTTAGTCAGTTACACGTGATCGAAAACGTTTCGCGAAGCAGTACCAAAACGACGGCCGCCGGTGCCGAGTGTCGTCTGGTTCGTTTTAAAGCTATATGTCCCATAATCAAGAAACAGTTCGTTCGTTCTTTATAAAACAACTAGTTCTTAAAACCGTTTCTGAAAAAAACTCCCAGCACTAATACTTTGTAATATACCCCCCACATACTACGTTTTGAGCATAGGTGCGATCTCATTGGAGACACCCTCAAGACGAATGTCACTCTCGAGCTCGAAAGGGCTCCAACTTCAAGGCTGAGTCTAGTACTCGCCCCAACGCCCGGTGACGCTGTAAAGGCCAAAAGGGACAACAGCACGACTACAAACAGACACAAAAAAAATAGTAGTATACTTACTTTTTGCAATCTGCGCGAGCCCGGTCAAGAACAGTCACACGTCTACTTAAGAAAACCATTCGGACTTCAAATTTTATCAGTAACCGCTAGGTATCCTCAACTTATTCCTTACAATCTATTCCGAACTTGCATATTTTGAAATCGTAAATTAGGAAACTACGATGTTTAATAATTTTACAATTTATTATTACAAATTACGCTTATCTCCAGGTCTCGAGGCCAGTTTAAAGTTATCATTCATGAAGTCTCTAATTTGTGACAAAATCTTCTATTTTTAATCAACAAATAAAATATTATCTCTTGTTATATTGCGGCATAAATATTTGATGAATAGTCTAATGTTATGCAGGACTCTGATGCGTGATTCTACAAAAGAATTCAATTAAATTTCAATTGTTTCGTTTATTTTTCTCACTATACAATGTTTTGCCTAGTTCGAAGCGCTGATGGCGCTGTAAGAAATTATGACTATTCCTGCCATCGCCAATGCTCCACCAACCTTGGGAACTAATGTACACTGGTATATCGGATGAGTAGCTGTAGAGTATATTAAGACGATAAGAGCCGAGATGGCCCAGTGGTTAGAACGCGTGTATCTTAACCGATGATTTCGGGTTCAAACCCAGGCAGGCACCACTGAATTTTCATGTGCTTAATTTGTGTTTATAATTCGTCTCGTGCTCGGCGGTGAAGGAAAACATCGTGAGGAAGCCTGCATGTGTATAATTTCAACGAAATTCTGCCACTTGTGTATTCCACCAACCCGCATTGGAGCAGCGTAGTGGAATATGCTCCAAACCTTCTCCTCAAAGGGAGAGGAGGCCTTAGCCCAGCAGTGGGACATTTACAGGCTGTTAATGTATGTAAAATATTAAGATGTGTCCGTCGCTCTGCGTCAATATTTAAGCGTGCATGTGTATATGTCGCAGCAAACTGGTTAAATTAGCCATTCAGTGAATCGCCTAACCACTTTAGTATACGGTGTCATTCAGATAGATGAACATCGTATCTGAATGACTTCAAACAATTCATCTTCCGTTATATTTTTTAAGTTGTTTGAAAAAACTATATTAACACTTGTGGTCTTGTCAACCGAAAACGCGAAGGGTTTCAAGACATGCTGAACTTGTGTATTACTCAAGGCGAAGGTGCTGCACGTCCCGTAGACCGTAGATTTTTGAAATTGTCGATAAAAAACTACATTTTCAGGAACATCGCCATTATATAAACGAAAAACGAATTCACTGATATAATTAAATCCACTGGTTGAACGGAGCCGTTTACCAAATGGCTAGTCTATTCATTGAATGGCGAATTTAACCATTTTGCTGCGACACATGTTCAGTATAAGGAATTAATATCCAAATATAACATTTACACTCTGACCTGAAATTTACCAGAACTTTGTTGCCATATAAAAAAAAAAAATAAAAAAAAACTAAACTCGACAATATGCTTTAACACAAACGTTTCTTTTTAACAAAATTGTACAAATGCTATTGCAATGAGTTCATAATACATCTATATATAAGTTCAGTTGTATCATTATATTTTATTATATTATAAATATTATAATTATTTGTCCGTCTAGTTGTCCCATTTCTTGAACTCGAGTCCGTCTGGCGGTTTAACTTCTACCTTCTCGGTCGCCACTTGATTCCAATTCGTACTCAACACCGTCCCGCCAGACTCCACCTGTAAAGATCATGACGTAGTTTTATATCTAATTCAACAGTACAACATGACGGTTCAAAAGTGTTTTTATGAGCCAACTTGGATAAAGAACATTTTGAAAGATAAATAAAATAAAATATATAAACTAACAATGACAGGAGAAATAAAAAATAAACAACATTGACCTTGAAATGACGCGATATCATTGGTCGATATCTTGAATTGTCTATGATATTCATTATGGATTCGTTCGCGTTCGAGTATCGGCGAAGTTTTGAATGTAAAATTAGATATTGATATATATGTAGTTAAGTGGAAGAGTATTGTACTATAAATTAAGATAAATTAATCAACCATTTGTAGTGCAAAATATATATCAAAACTATATTATCAAATTGCATTTAATATAGTTTTATGGTTTGTCTATCGTTACCCAATTGGATAGGCTACGGTAAAGACATACAAGATATACTATGCTATGCGAATAAAAAAAACACCCGACTGACTCGTTGGACTAGTGCCCAAGATTCTCGGTAACAGCCCGGAATCACATTCGAAACCATGACGGGACACATGAAAGTTGACACATAGATATACTTTATCATGGACATGGTTTTTTCTCACTGTTTGATGGAACAGCACATCAACTTCTGCACCCATCCAACTGATTGATCACGACTATTATTTTTTTTTTTTTTTATCATGTCAGTAGGCGGACGAGCAAATGGGCCACCTGATGGTAAGTTGTCACCATCACCCATAGACAATGGCGCTGTAAGAAATATTAACCATTCTTTACATCACCAATGCGCCACCAACCTCGGGAACTAAGATGTTACGTCCCTTGTGCCTGTAGTTACACTGGCTCACTCACCCTTCAAACCGGACCACAACAATACTGAGTACTGCTATTTGGCGGTAGAATATCTGATGAGGGGGTGGTACCTACCCAGACGGGCTTGCACAAAGCCCTCCCACCAAGAAAATTAATATATAACACAATACTGCCAGAACAGCGTCCGCCACGTTTTGCTGGTAAACTATAAAATTTATAACTTACATTGCGAAGATGAATTAATGTATAAACCAAGATACTTACGAAACTCTTGTTCATAGCACGCCTCACTTCGTCGGAACCTTCCCCGTATATCTTCTGAAAGAGGGCGTTTAACGCTGCATCACCTTCAGGCTTTTCCTCTTCTTCCTGAAGAAAAAAAAAACAAAAGAAACAATAAAAATCCAAGAATATGTAATTCACGCTTGTGAAGTCAATAGTCTAAATTAATAGCAAGTAAAACTGGGAAAACGCAATTAGTTATATAATAGTACTAAAAACTAACACTTTAGTAGTTCAATCAAAGTTAAATCAAAGGTCCACTTCTATAATAAAATCCCGCAGACATTTTTAACTTTGCCGTTTCATAGATTCAAGTCAATTGTAAAAAATACATTGGTAAAGAAGGCATATTATTCGATACAAGATTGTATTGATGATAAAAAAGCGTGGAGTTAATGCTTTTTGACTTCCAGGCAGGAGACATAACATACATATATAATTGTATTTAACTAACATGTCTGTATTTTTAGATGTTTAAAAAGAGTAACTACTCAGTTTCTTGCCGGTTCTTCTCGGTAGAATCTACATTCCGAACCGGTGGTAGCTTTACTTTAAATAGTTTGTTAAATGATGATTCAAAAGTGCTTGTAAAAGCCTACTTGAATAAAGTATATTTTGATTTGATTTGAGTAAGGCAGTACAAAAAACGTCTCCTAATTTATTAGTACAGATAGAAAAACAAAGAAAACTTTTAATATTAGTTATAAAAACGTACCATTTTCTTAATATCTTTCTCGATTTTATCCCAATCCTTTTTGAAGATTTGCGGCGGCTTCTTTGGTCCGGACGCGTCTAAGACGGCTATAAAGAAAAAAAATTTTAAACTTTACTTCAAATGCTATATAAACAAGTTCAAATTGAGGATATACAATATTTATTTTAAAAAAATCATTTAACTTAACATAGTATGGTGTTTTAAACTAATTAAACACAAACAAGTGAGATATAACATATCACACAGATTTTGTTCAACATATACATATATATACAAAAACATGTATATAACAATAAAAAATATTTTTAATATATGTTTTTGTTAACTAATGTTTATGTTGTTCTAGGTTAAGGATTAACTAGAAAATTACTACTACTATGCTTCTCATAAAAATTTAATTGACTTTGATATCTCAACCATACCGATCAATCGAATACACGTCTTCACCATTCTATCTGACATTGGCGAAACAATCTGTGACCTCTCGGCACAACTAAAAGCCAATGAACTGAGAATTGAATTGAATACATGTATATTTTATGACCTGTAGACATTTACCTCATAAACATTCCTCACATCACCAATGCCTCACCAATCTTGGAATTTAAGGTGTTAAGTCATATGTACCTGTAGTTACACTGGTTCACTTAACCTCTAAGCCGACACTCAACGATTTATTATTATATTTATTGCAGTTAGGCAGTAGAATATCTGGTAAGTATGTGGTACTTAACCGGAAGGACTAGAACAAAGCGTTACCACCAAGAAAAATCGTCCGCTCATTGAAGTTAAATTAATTTATTTTCAATCAAATAAACTTAACAAAAATATTGAAAAAAATTATGTAAAAAAAAAATTTTTAGTTTTGCTGTCTGTACTCATGCACATTAAGACATTTTGTAATCACCAGCGTCACTTACTCATACTAATACACGCCAGTATTAAATAATTGAGGGATGAGCCTTTGTGAGTGAATAGATCAATAATTTACAAAAATTAATTAAACCTTTTACAGGAAGACATTTTATAACACTCAACATTTGAATTTTATTTCTTGTAATGACTCATAGAATCAAGTTGTTATTTGGAACTCAAAAGCGATTTGTTACTGATGTAAAATAACAATTTTCTAAACATAAAAAAACTTTTTACAATTGCACTCACCCTGTGGTATGGCCTTGATCTTCTCCTCTTGACCTTGACCTTCCAAAAGATTCCACCTCAATCCCTCCTTCTTCTTTAATTTCACCTCTATCTTGGAAGGTGAAACAACATGTACACACATCGATGGAACTATTTCATGCGCAAGTTCTAATTCTAGACTGTATTCTGAATCTGAATCCGGTATTACACTTGAGACCGAAAGCTGTAAAGAACATTTCTTTTGAGTATCGTACATGAATCTTAAACAAAAATCACAGGTTTAAGTCCGACTGCGCTTCAGCGTGTAATTTATGTGTATATTAATTAGTTTCATACTTGGCAGTTAAGAAATATGTTGTGTGTATCATGCATTGAAGGAAATGAATGATTGTATTAACCTGCCACATATGGAAACCAGCATACCAAAACAGATGAGAATAAGGCTAACATAAATTACAAATAGTTCTTACACTTCGATCTCCATAGTGCACTTTCACTTTATCACTGGACGCGTTCTTAAGTAGTATCGTCACAACCACGAGGGAGTCCGTTTGGTACCAGTCATGTTTTATTTTAGGTTTCACTGGCTGTAACAGAAAAAAAAAAGAAACATTATTATGTACATACTAATTTTGTAAAAGCAATAGTAACTGTTTATCTGTCTGTTGCTTTTTCACAGCCAAACATACTTATTTATGCCTAATACCTGATAACCAACCCCTAATACGCGAGCAAAGTCACAACCAATGACTTACTTATAGAAATAATTAAATATAGAAAAGCCAAAATGATTTCTGACTAACTGCAGGTTAAAATTTCCGTAAAATTAAAGTGTTTAATGTTTTCTTTGTTGATGTTGGGAAACTGAACATGTAGACTGACAAAATTATACCAAATAATTGAATTTCTTAACATTTAATTGTCAATATCTATATTACAATTGTGGTATAGTCTTAAGTACTTTTGTTATGGTGTTTTCCCTTCCTAAAGAAGTAATGTAAAATAATCTCTCTCTGATTTTTTTTTCTAGCATGTGTATATTTTAATTCATATAAAATATTCATGTGTATTTCTTTAATTTTTATGGCTTAGCAATACACAAAAGAGAGATGAAGAAAAATGTCTTGTAGCAGAGTTTTAATAAACAAGGACAACGATACAGGCATATTAAAATAACATCAATCAAATTGTAAATAAGATAATGACACTGTGGAGAAACTAACAACAACTAAGATACAAATTAAAAAAAAAAACAATCCAGAACTGAAAACCAAGTGCTAAAAGTTAGCCTAAAAAAGATACAATTCGTATATTTACAGTGTTTTAACAATTTTGCGTTTAAGTGATGCTGGATTATAGCTGAGCATTCCACACAATATTGAAGTTAACTTTAAATATCTACAAATGTGTTTTAAAAAAACAAAACATGTACATTAAAATAAATACTTTAAAAATTATATTGAAGCTAATTTATTATAGACAAGAAATGGTTCAATTCAATCGACCCAAAATGCGCGTATCTATTTTTTTTTAAGAACAAAAAAAGTTTTATGAAATGTTAAAAAAGGTTTTGTAAGTATATATTAATGTATTATATGAACAAATGTTATAGTAATAACAATTTAATAACCAATGAAGAGCAGTACATTTTTAATTTCTGCTATTGGATTTCAGTTAGAATTTTTGGTTAAAATTACACAAAGCTTTCATTTTAAACGTACCAAGTTTGCAAGTACAATAACTTTACTAACCTCCGCCGACGTTTCGCTCATGATTTCTTTTTTATTCTTATTGATTTAGGACTACCGCTCTATCTACTTGGAAGAAAAAATAACTTTATATAGCAACCGCTGTTTATTTTTAATTTTTACTACTAATGACAAGTATCAACTATCAGTATGACACTGTGACAACAGGAGAAATTTATGTAAATTGCCAACTTAGAAAAGGTTCTAATAGCGGTATTATCATTAAGAACATTTGATACTTCAAAATTATTTAAATCATCATATTATAGAGATAAATTACAATTTTATATTTGTATTAGAAAACATTTTACGCTTAAATATTACTTACTTCATAGAATTTAAAGCCTGAATAAAAAAATAGTATTCCCAGCTTAAGGGTAAAATCACGAGAAGGGTAACAATCAAAAAATCGTCAAGTCAGAGACTTTTCTAGACTAAATTTCTAGAGTACCGAATTTGCACTTACATTTAACGACTTATAACCGTTTTTAATTTAGATAAATTATAGATTAGTAAAAAAATCTTACAAAATAGCGCTAGAAAACAGTTAAAAAAAATCAACTTTTTTTCACACCTTCGAGGAGGTAAAGGTTTGCGTGCTATAAACTTTTATAAATTTCGTAGGTCAACCCCACGGTCGTGGGTTCAGCTAGTTTACTAGAACTGGTATTCGCGCCAGCTCAAAAAAAGGTTAAAGGAAAAATCAAGTATAGGATATTATTTAAGAAATATGGTAATCCGTTAGATGAATATGAATTTAAAATACTCAGGGATAGGTGTAGGGACCTCATTAATAGATTATAGATTACATGAAATATATTGAAAAAGTAGAAGACAATATTAAAATAAATCCAAAGTTCTTTTACTCGTATTTAAAGAAACTTCGCAAAGACAAATGTGATTATCCTGCTTTAATGACAATAGATGATTGTAGTCTTAATGACGGAAAGGACATTTTCGATCAATTCGCTAAATATTTTTCAAGTTTATATAAGGTTTCTGATTTAACACCCGTCAACACTTCGCTCTCTATGTGTAACGTAAATCATTATAATTCTGAGATTTGTAACGTAGTTATAACTGAGAAACATGTACTAACTAAATTATAGTCTCTAAGCATTGATAAAGGAGCAAGCCCTGATAATATACCGCCAATATTCGTTAAACAGTGTTCTTCTACTCTGGTGAAACCACTTTCTCTAATTTATAGTAAATCATTACTTAATTAATTAAGTTAATTTATTAATTAAGTATCAGAAAGTATCCATGTCTTTGGAAGAAAGCTCGAGTAGTTCCTATATTTAAAAGTGGTGACAGAAAAGATATAAAAAACTACAGACCGATTTAAATTTTATCTGTGTTTTCGGAGATTTTCGAAAACTTAATTGCTCCCATTCTCACGTGACAAGTAAAAACACAAATATCAGAAAATCAGCATGGTTTCATAAAAAATAGATCTACAATGTCAAACTTAGAAGTTTTTGTTGATGATATTTCGAAGTCATTGGATAACAATACCCAGGTGGACTGTATTTATACTGATTTAGCTAAAGCGTTTGTCCTCGTTGATCTAGTCTTCTAAAAAGAAAACTTCGTAATTATGGGTTTAATGGGAACTTCTTAAACTTTTAGATACCTATTTGCAACACAGAGAAATGAATGTGGTTTTAGGAGGATTTGAATCAAAAACATTTTAGCGACATCTGGAGTTCCATCGGGCTCCTGTCTGGGCCCAATATTATTTGATATTTTTATTAATGATGCTATTAGTTGTTTTAAATACAGTAATTTTTTTTTTTACGCAGATGACTTAAAAATTTATAAGAATATAAATACAATTCAAGATACTAAATGTTTACAAAGAGATATTAATTAGTTTTTGCAAGATGGTGTACTAAAAATTATATGAAAATAAATGAAATTAAATGTTACAGTATTACGTTTAGCAGAGAAACCTCGAATGTAAATTATGATTATAGCATAAATGATTGTATTTTAAAAAACGTATACCACATAAAAGATTTAGGGATAACAGTTGATTCAAAATTGAGTTTTATTCCGCATATTGACGAAATTATAAGTATGTCTTTAATTACAGTAGGGTTTATCAAAAGAATTACAAACCATTTTAAGAAATCAAACTCTATGGTTACTTTGTTTAACTCATTTATAAGAAGTAAGTTAAAATACTGCTCAGATGCATGGAATCCGTTTTATCAAATTCATAAAGACAGATTGGAAAGAGTACAGAAAAAGTTTCTGAAGTATTTGTGTTATAAAGACAATAATAAGAATTATTTGAATGATTACTCTAAATTGTTAAAATATTACAAAATGAGCGAGTACGCTTACTAGTCGCAGAGATATGATGGATTTGTGTTTTCTACATAATATAATATCAGGGAATATAGACTGCCCCGATCTTTTGACTCAAATTAAATTAGTTATTCCGAGACAAAATGCAAGGCTTATCAATATACCAACTTTCAAATGTCGGTTTTCAAAAACAAATTTAGGCTTAACAGCCCCTTTAAATACGGCTGTGAAAACTTATAACAATATTTACAAAGAGGCAGATTTAGATCTTTTTATCGCATCGAAAGTTTTCGTTTATATTTTGGTTTGGATTCTTTTTTCCGCATACCGAGTTCAAATTTATTTATTGTATTTTTTATATATATTCTTTAAAACGATCTATTTCTTGTTATAGTTACATTAATATAAATAATTTTACTTTAATGCATGCCCGTGTTTATGTTTTAGATTAAAAAATGTTAATTTGGAGTGACACCTGGAATTGTGCATGATAAGTTAGCCTATAATTGTGATGTATAGTATCAGCAAATGCAACATTTAAAAAAAAGTAAGTCATCTTTTATAAGATAGTTAAATATTAATATTATACATTGTGTTGGCTTCCTATTTCATAAATAAATAAACTACATTTGAACTACGTATGAAATTTTATACTACTTTTTTATATAGATAACTAGGTAATGCGCGACCAACCCTGGGAACTGAGATGTTACGTTTCTTGAGTCTGTAGTTACATTAGCTTACTCACCTTTCAAATCGGACCACAACAATACTAAGTACTTGGTGGTAAAATATTAACGATGAGTGTATAGTACCTATGCACTTATCCAGACAATCTAGACTAGACTACCTGTTTAAGACGGGCTGCGCATAACTATAAACTATGAAGGTGATGGTTTCAATTATGGAAGTTTAATGGAAAGGATTTGTTGAACATTAATAAAATGTTTTTGTGAGATAAATAAGTTTTGAATAATTGATAAGGATGTGTTTCGAATTTTTAGTAACTGCGAGTCCTGAGTGTTTTGGCTCTTCTTCAATGTATAATATTGAGAGTGACCTTAATTTAATTTGAATAAAACCGTAATTAAATTCTGTTCAACAATATTTTTCAAACTGTATACATTAATAATTTATTCATCACGACGCAAATGGTGATAAATATAAAACTACTCATATGATTTTTCAAATTATCTATGATGGCATAGAACTCAGAAATGGGAGTATTATTTTTAAAATCACCAGGTAGTTGAAGGTAATTGTACACATTGGTCAGATAATGGTAATAATGATACATAGTGGTAGTGCCACACTGCATACCTTCGGGTTGCAGCCGAATGGGCCGGCATGCCCGGGGAAGTACCACTCTCTCACTTAAAATCGGCGTAAAGTGGTAGCTATGCTACCGCGTTTCGTCCGGTATGTGAGAGTCCCGGAGGCCCGATCCCCCTCCCCCCCAAAAACATAATGATTGTGCAGAACTTGGTTTTATTACCCCCAGGAGGGTACCTATCAAGCCCTTTCCGATCTGCTTGATCCTTTGGCTTTGCGTAGAGATGTTGGATCGCTCTGCATCTTCTACAGAATTTATCACGGGGAATGTTCCGAGGAATTGTTTGGAATAATCCCGGCTGCTGAATTTCACCTTCGGACATCTCGTCAAAATTCCTAATATCACCCGCACCACCTAGATGTTCGAAAATCCACAAGAGCGCGATTTTTAAGACATTTTCTGCCTCGCACAACCACTCTGTGGAACCAGCTTTCGCCGGCGATTTTTCCGAACCGATACGACTTGGGAACCTTCAAGAAAAGAGCGTACTCCTTCCTGAAAGGCCGGCAACGCACCTACATGCCCCCCGGTGTTGCAGATGTCCACGGGCGGTGGTAGTCACTTTTCATCAGGTGAGCCTCCTGCTCGTTTGCCACCTCTAAATTATTTATATAATATTTTAAGATAGAACTTGCACAACTACAGGTTGTGAAAGATGTATGGTGTATGGTCCGATACTTTTATCCTTTAAAGAGGAGGTACTACCTATCTGTCAAAAGTTACGCGAATTACGTTTTACGATAATTCAATGATATGATTTTTTTTTTCATTTAATTATCTCATTATCTCGCCCCATAGTGCGAATCGTTATAAGCTTGATGATTTGCTTATTTTTTTTGTTTAAATACCTTTTTATACACAGCTTAAATGTAATATCATAAAATTTACAATTGTAAATGACATTGATGAAGTATTCGATTAACATTTTTATCTGTAACGGAACGCAGTCCTTTCGAAAATGTCTTCGTTGGTAAATGTTTTGCTGCGAAAAAGTGCAAATTTAGGCAATTCAAGAGCCTTATTAGGGAATATACCGGTAGTTAATAATGTGAAGTGAGTGTAGATATTATAAACAATGTTTATTAAAATAATGTATTTTTATTAATTCGTTATAATGTCATTTAAAAATTATGTAACATTTAAGGTTATACATAATATTTATATCCTTTTTATTTTCTATACTAGCTTCTATTCCTATACCAATAAGTTAATTTCAGGAGAAAGCTTTTTTTTTCTATACATGAGTATCTACTCTACTTCTGTGACGTTCTGATTTTTCAGCTCTCAGCGAAAAGCTCACAGATGGATGCCCGACCAAGATTTCGTAAAGCAATTCGAAGGGGCTGTCATGTACCCTGAAGGAATCACAGCCCTCATGAAACACCCACCTTATAACAGTAAGTTTATTTATTTCCAAATATTCTATATACCAGTAACCAGGTATCATTCTAAGTGTTTGAATTTCGATACGTAATTAGTTTTTAATTAAAAGATATGAAGCTCATTCGGAAAATGTACTGCTTTGAAAAATGTGTTATAATTAATTAGATTTCATGGTCAATTTTATTTGTTGTAAACTTAAAAAATTAAATAACTTGATTTTTTATTGTACCCT
Source organism: Vanessa tameamea (assembly GCF_037043105.1). Lineage (NCBI taxonomy): Eukaryota > Metazoa > Arthropoda > Insecta > Lepidoptera > Nymphalidae > Vanessa > Vanessa tameamea. The sequence continues at coordinate 2,053,382 of NC_087338.1, forward strand.
TGACCTGTTATATCACATGTAAAAACCTCCCTGTATTCGTGTTTTTCAGTGTACTAATGTAATTATTACATAAATACCTAAAACTGTTACAATAAAATAGCTGTAGCTCAAAATAATGGCATCAAAATATCACCTAGAATAATTACAAATCAACAATGAAAAAAAGAAATACTCAACTTAAACTATAATTAAACATTTTATGTTTCTGTACACTTGATATCAAATCTAATTCTACCCAATTTTGCACAATACCTGAGGAGATCATTAGATTGCAATTGAATATGCAATTTTTAAATTGAAAATGTCCTATGACGCTCAAGACTGGTAAACTTTTCTTTTATATTGTTAATTATATCTCTTCCCTGTGGCATGAGGGCGTTTGTCCGAGTTGGCAGGCAAGATGCTATTATAAGCTCATATTTGGATGCTTCTCGCTTATATTTCTCCTTTATTTATAAAACAGCAACTTTTTTGGCCTTGAAAGACACTATCATACTGGTACAAACTTCTATTTATTCCCAAAGTAAAATTTCCCAGGCATTGTGACACCGTCAGAGAAGCAGGTCCGTAACATGATACTCAACTTTGGACCACAGCATCCCGCTGCTCACGGTGTGCTCCGACTTGTAATGGAGCTTGACGGTGAGGTGAATATCGAAATTTTAATTGGATTCATAAAATTTATATATATGTTTACAATTGGCTATGAACAAAATTTAAACTATTCTAAAGTTGCAATTTAAAAATACATAAATAACACACACACTCTCTTCCATACACAAATGTCGACATATACAACAAAATAAACGCATATCAATAAAAGTGGTATATTTCATGAATACTGAATATATTCATCCAAAAAACATTAACACACTATTTCTAAGATACACACACTAAAAATTTGATTATATTACATTGTTTGAATATGATAAACATTGAGTTGGATAGCTATCTCATGCTACTGGAACAGTAATGCAATAAGAAGTGAAATGTGTCGGCTTGCCACACAATATGCTGTACCAACATATCTGCAAGACCAGTAACATATCATATATTATATTCCAAAAGCAGGAGCAGGAGGTAATAATTATTTATATATATATATAAAAGTTAAATACCACTCACTGATTAATCACTAAATCTCAAACACTATATCACCTACAAAATTGAAATTTGTTATGTAGGTTCCTTATAGGTGTAGACATCTGTTGAGAAGGTGTGAAACGGGTATTGGAAATTTGTGTTTTATAAATTTGGCGCGGGTAAATGCGCAGGTTCGGCTAGTAGTATAATATATTCTTCCTGCATTCACAGTAGGAATCTAGTAGATAAATAGTCTCATTGCTTTTGAATCAGTTATATTGCAGGATTAAATTGAATATCATATTAAAACTGGAAGCTGGACTTCCACTTGTGTCTAGTCTCCAAGTAGTCCCCAAGGTTGGTGGTGCAATGACGATGTAAGAAATACTTAATATTTCTTACAGCCCAATACAATGTCTATAGGTGATGGAGACCACTAACCATGAGGTAGCCTATTTGCCCACCCGTAAACAAATTATATAAAGAGCTGAATACCCCAAGAAAACCAACCAGAAGCATAATATTAATACTCTTCCTCAAATAAAATACAATTATATCCAAATGTATTTCCCGAATGAAAATTTTCCATGAAAAATTTATAAATTCTGTATTGTGTAACAAATCTTATTATGAAAGATTCTTTATCTAAATTGAATACAAGACAAACTCTTTTTTACTATTAATGCTTTAATCTTCCAATTTATCATTAATGTTTTGTTTTACAGACGGTACGCAGTGCTGATCCGCACATTGGCCTCCTCCACCGTGGCACTGAAAAGTTGATCGAATACAAGACATACACCCAAGCTTTGCCGTACTTCGACCGTCTTGATTATGTATCTATGATGTGCAATGAACAGTGCTACAGTTTAGCGATTGAGAAGATGCTGAATATTGACATACCGTTAAGAGCCAAGTATATTAGAAGTAAGTGTATTTTTGCAGTTAGTTCTTTTTATATATACACAAATTGAGATGTCACCACTGCAGATGGACTTCAGCATTGTAACATATATAAAATAATCTTTGCTTTCACTATGTGCCATGGGAATTAAGATGTTATGTTCCTTGTAATTCAGTGTAATTACTGAGAGCTTGCTCATCCTCCAAACTGGAAAACAAAAGTACTAAGTGATACTGTTGATAGAATGTTTGATGAGTGGTTGGTTCCTACACAGACGGGCTTCCACAAAGCCCTGTTACCAAGTATAATAAATAAGTTAAATTTTTTTATTATAAACATCTTTAATAAACAATTATATATATAAATCGCTCAACTAATTTTATAATGACGAGAAATAACTTTAAGATGGCATTTTATTTTATTAGAAATATGTTCTGTGTCAACATAATTATGTATGTAATTAATTTAAATTTTCTTTCAGCCTTGTTCGCTGAAATCACCCGTATCCTCAATCACATAATGGCGGTGGGCACTCATGCATTGGACGTCGGAGCTCTGACCCCATTTTTCTGGCTTTTCGAGGAACGTGAGAAAATGATGGAGTTCTATGAGAGGGTCAGCGGTGCGAGAATGCACGCAGCCTATATTCGTCCCGGAGGTGTTTCTCTGGTAAGTTTATATTAGAAAATAAATTATCATGAGAAGATTATTAATTGAACAAAGACTCCTAGATATGTACTAAAAATGGGTGTTCTACAAGGATCGATTTTAGGTTCCCTTCTAGTTTTCGTATATGTAAATGATCTACTTTCTATGTTAAAGTTATTTGTGATACTGTATTGTTGGCTAACGATATTTCATTACTATTTAAAGTGGATAGAATACAATTTATTTAATTTTATGCGTTATTTTAGATTTTTTTTTTATTACACCAAATAATTTATTATTTATACAATATCAAATTATTAATACAAATTTATACTTATCAAAGGACAGTTAAAATAGTATACATTCCCACAACTTATACAATTTTAGAATGTTTTATTAATTAACATAAAGAAATAAGAAGTAATACAGTTCATAACAATGTTGTGACAGACAAACTGGTGTCCCCTTGCCATTCTCTTAAAGTAAATACCGATGTGATACCCCCTCCAAACCTCAGGATATGCCGATGGGTCTGATGGACGACATCTATGAGTTCGCAAGCAAGTTCGCCGAGCGACTCGACGAGGTGGAGGACGTGCTGACCAGCAACCGCATCTGGGTGCAGCGCACCAAGGACGTGGGCGTGGTCACCGCGCAGGACGCGCTCAACTACGGGTTCAGGTGATCACTACCACCACTAGCATCACTTACTATATCTAGATGCAATTTACGAGCTCATAGTGTAGACGGTTTAAATAATAAATTATTCAAAACTCAAATGTCAATACTTTCTATTGTGGAGTTCCGGTTTCAAGTGAGTCAGTCAGTTATTATAGGCACAGGAGATATATTTCATAAGTAGCAAATATTTCTGTCTCCTACGGAAGATTTTGCTTGTTGATTATAATATTAAAATAATATATACAAACAAAAGGTAACACTTCTAAAGGTTTCTAAGGTTGTGATGTCCGTTGGTTACAGCGGCGTGATGCTCCGCGGGTCGGGCATCAAGTGGGACCTGCGCAAGAGTCAGCCCTACGACGCGTACCACTTGGTCGACTTCGAGGTGCCCATCGGCACTCACGGCGACTGCTACGACAGGTGACCTATTTTACTCACTTACATTTGAGTTGCATCTCGGTTATCGTCAATCTGAATCTCTTATAGCTGTCTGAACTTCTTATAGCTTTTTTCCTTAACTAACTAGCACAAGTTTTTTTTTTTATTTGCATCGTATTTTTAAAAAGTCACAACTATACATAACTAAAACTTGGGCCATCCCTATTCATGATATGATAGATACATAATATGTTACATCTACCTTTGCTATGTAACAAAATAATATAATAAAATAAAAATAATTTATTTATACATACAGATACTTAATCCGTGTGGAAGAGATGCGTCAGAGTCTCCGTATCATCGATCAGTGCCTCAACCAGATGCCGGCTGGGGAGGTGAAGACGGACGATGCCAAGCTGACGCCGCCGTCCCGAGATGAAATGAAGGTCAGTCATGTAGCTCCTTCGGTCATGATTGGCCAATCTCTAAGACTAATCAGGACCACTGAACTTTTATTGCTAGAAATAAACCTTATAATTATAAAGCAGGACAAACATATTACGTTATGTTTTCAGTAATGCTTTTGACAGAATTCATTACTTATTTGTATTGTTTACTTTTTAACGTTTATCAATTAATTATTATTTTTATTTTATTTTTTTAATAGATACATTTTTAATCAATTGAATGAGATATTATTAAAATCAAATGTCTAATTTATGTACTTCGACTATTGTTATAATGTATTTAAAGTTGATTTTACCACTAAAGATCAATTTGTTAATTTCTGTTATTATTATTATTATTTACAATGTATGCATGTATGGAATAAATAAAGCTATATTATATTGTTTACTTGCAAGCCTAGCTAGTCTGGCTAGGTACCACCCATACATCAAATATTCTACCGCCAAACAGCAGTACTTAGTATTGTTGTGTTCCGGTTTGAAGAGAGAGTAAGTCAGTACAAGCACAAGGGATATAACATCCTAGTTCCCAAAATTGATGGCGCATTGGCGATGTATGTTATTATGTTAATATATCCTCCAGCACCAATGTCAACGGGCGGTGGTGACAACTTAAAAATATATGGCGGTTTGTTGCAATGATTGTAATACTTGAGAAGAGGCTTCAATATATCATTCAGGTGTACCACAGGGTTATCATATTGGCCGCATATTGTTTCTATACTTCATTAATGATAGCACGCAGTACGATAACAGTAAATTTTAGTTGATGACCTAAATACTATATTATAATCTATCAATCATCAAATATTGAAAAAAATATACACAAGTAACAATCATATACAGCAAAATAACAAAAACATTAAAGAACTCAAATCATAAGCAACCGACTATTCAATTCTATCTTAAGTCAACTCAATATGGCTCCTCGCCGCCCGCCTGTCATATCTTTTCTTCTTCCACGTCGTCTGTCCGGTGACGTCACTTCCCAGGCGACGTCACTCAAACTTCGTTCAACAACAATATAAGCAGTTTGAAAGCGCGAGCGACGACATATTTCTATATGATCGTAACACTTTAAAACAATATTGTAATGATATACGGTTGACATAATCAACCTATAGCCTATACTATCTGAAGAAGGAATAAAGATAAACTATTAACCGAAATAAATTATTCGAAGTGAATGAGACGTGACGAAGTAAGACAATTGTGATTTTAGATTAAAAAAAAATACGTATCCAAGTAGATAACGTAATTCGAAAATTTTGGGATGCTCTGTTTTGTTAATAGAATGTTCTTCAATAATATTTATATATGATATACTAATAAATAATTTATTTGCGAAAGTAACTCTGTCTGTTGTTCTTTAACTTATAAACCACTGAACTGAATTTGATAATGAAGCAAGCTTGAACTCCAAGGAAGAAAAAAAAATGTCTGCGCAATCGATTCTTCTTGGTTTTCCTAAATTATAACCGTTTGTTTGTTAATATATACAAAGTAAGAATAAGGTACTATACCTGTAGTGAAAACTTTTTGATAGAAATTCTAAAATGGCACGATACGAGATGTAAACTACCGATCCCGGACGCTTGCAGCATCATAATTCTAAATTAACCGTTAATGCTTGCAGACATCGATGGAGGCGCTGATCCACCACTTCAAGCTGTTCACTCAGGGTTACTCCGTGCCCCCCGGAGCCACCTACACCGCCGTGGAGGCGCCTAAGGGAGAATTCGGCGTCTACCTCGTCTCCGACGGCAGCTCCAAACCTTACCGGTAAACACCTTTCAATACACAATATTAATTACCATTTAAAACAATTCATCATTATTATTGAAACCTGTTTTATTAATTAGATACTCAATAGTGCGTCAGTTTTTTTAATTTAGTAAAGCTGGTGTTCCCAGTTAATTTTAGAGTGACCCAATGCATTTATAGGCACAAAGAACATACCATCTTCGTCTCCAAGGTTGGGCAGTGATGAATATGCACCATCAGATTGCTCTTTTTTTTAGTAAACCTACCTATTATAAAAAAAGGATTATAAGAACTTATCATACATAAATGCCCAGAATACGATCCACCATAGAAAAATGAGAATAAATTCATTTTATTATTAATAATTTTCAGATGCAAGATAAAGGCGCCAGGCTTCGCTCACCTCGCAGCGTTGGAAAAGGTCGGAAAGAATTCTATGTTGGCGGACATCGTCGCCATCATCGGCACCCTGGACGTGGTGTTCGGCGAGATCGACCGATAGACACCAGATCAAAACTTGTCTCCGTATCTTGTTCACAGTTTAAAAGATGGATGACTTTTGTAACGGCATTTGATAAATTATAATAAAACCATTGCATTTGCTAGAAGCCTCGCAGATCACAGTCAAGTCCATTCCAAGAAACGAGCTAAAAAAAATTGCACATGTTCGCTCATTGGCTAACACGCGTGACTTTCATTGTGATAATTTCGTATGTTACATGCAGGCTTCGCGTATCTCCAGCCGCACGTAACGACCAATGATTATGAGTATTTTGTTACCTAGGAGTTCGTATCGTGGAATAGACTATAGGAAAATTTAAGATGAAAATGTTAACTGAGTTTCTAAAAGCTTCGGTGTTTTGTCTGTAAGTTATAAATGACATTTTGAAGATTATGAAATAGGTTTTATTAAAATGCATTTAACGTTCGTCCGCTGTGTGAACGCGTTCCCGTCGGCTGTCAGACTCAACACGTGTCAACAGATAACATAAAAAGTGTAACTGCGCCTTTAAAATATATTGTTTTATTTATTTTGAACAAAAATATAAAATTTACACTTGTTACGTCAATCGTCTGAATTTAGAAAAAACTGCTAGGGCAACATTTTATATAATAATATTATAAACTATCTCCAAAACTCAACGTATATATTGTGTATAAGTTTTATGTATATTGGTTTAGTATTTTTTTCAGTAAAATTTTCGTTCAAAGTAAAATTATAACATTATCGTTTTTAATTATATCATCTGTTACGTTGTTGTCAGTAACCCATTCCCACAGCGGCGATTTTAAAACGAGTACGGAGATAAGCTTTTTAATATATTGTAGAAGAAATAAAATGTACATTATAAGTAAAACAAATAAATTATTTGTATATTGAATTATTATTATTTTTCCCTTGATTGCTAGCACTAGGCTGGGTGATTTGAATTTAGTCAGTTTGTCGATATTGAATAGTTGGGTTAAAGTGCTTATAAATAATTGCAAAACAAATTTAGAATTCATCAATGAAATGCTTTTATCAAAGCTAAAAGAAAAGGAAGTAGTTCTTATCCAGCCAAAATGCAACTTGACAATAAAGTCACCTCTGACGGTAAAGAAATATGTAATTTGTTTGCTGAAAACTTTGGACAAGTGTTTTCAAAGTCCGATAAAAACATAAATACATCTAACAGTATTAACACTTCATCAAATTTTCTTTGTCATTTTTCATTTGGTACACTAGAAGTTTATAAATCTCTTAAAACACTTGATGAATGCAAGGGGGCAGGTAGTGATAATCTTCCACCAGTCTATAAAAAGATGTGCTAAAGCGCTAGCCTTACCCGTTACTTTAATATTTAATCGTTCTTTAAAAGATGGAGTATTTCCAGACCAATGGAAAGAAGCTTTGGAGCTCCCCATATTCAAATCTGGTGAAAAGCATCTTGTTTGTAATTACAGACCAATCTCGTTACTTTCAACATTAGGCAAAGTTTTTGAAAAGATGATCATTGAAAGATTATCATGGTATCTGAAACATCAAATCACCCCCCACCAACACGGTTTTATAAAGTCTAGATCCACTACTACCAAATTATTGTGTTTTACTTCCGCTTTATCCGAAAATGTTGATAAACGAATACCTGTTGATGTAATATACGCAGATTTCAGCAAAGCTTTCGACAAAGTTGACCACTTGTTTTTAATACATAAACTATCACAATTTGGTTTTGGTGGAGCGCTTCTCAATTGGTTTAAATCATATTTGCAGAATAGAACTTTTAAAGTTGTCATCAGTGGTCGTTGTTCTGATATCTTTGAAGTGGTGTCAGGCGTTCCACAGGGCTCACATCTCGGACCAATTCTTTTTAACGTATTTATTAATGACATCACTACATGTTTTCACCACGTAAAATATTTCTTATTTGCCGATGATCTAAAATTAATGAAGCCTATAATTACAAACGCTGATGTAAATAAATTGCAAGAACACATTAATAGATTGGAGATTTGGTGTAGCGCTAACAATATGATACTTAATATAAAAAAAATGTCACTACGTACAATTTACCCGCAATATAAAGGCTGAGCCAAACAAATATTATATTAACTAACAACAAATTTTACCATTGCACTGTATACGAGACCTTGGAGTCACTTTAGATTCTAAACTGAGATACGACACACATATATTTAATATTGTATCTAAGGGATTTAAAATTTTTGGTTTTATACTCCGTAATATGAAGGACTTCAAGAATATTTCTACCAAAATTAAAATATTCATGACTCTAGTTCTTCCCATACTGGAATACAATAGCATTATATGGAATCCACAGTATGATATCCACATCAATAGATTAGAACAAGTTCAAAAAGGCTTTCTTTACCAACTCTCCTACAGCGATTTACAGGCTAAAAACATCACGAGTTATAACGACAGACTTAAATATAATCACATGACCTCTTTTATAAATCGTAGACATATCACAGATCTTATATTTCTGCACAAAATAATACATGGAGTCATAGATTATAGTAATCTGTTGCAAAAGGTTCAAGTTAATGCTCTCGTATGCCCCGTATAAAAGCATATAACTTATTTAATATTCCTACATTTAAATCAAACTTAGGCCCTAACGCTGCTGTTCCAAGGCTCTGTAGACAATATAACATACTTTCTAGAAATAATAATGACCTCGATATTCATCGTTACAGTTTGTCCAAATTCGGAGTGTGTCTAACTAAACTTTTAACCTAACACAAAAATATGTTCAATTGATAAGCTATTCTTAATTTTTAAGTTACTAATTTATATTTGTTTTTTACTGCTACGTATATTTTTGTTTTCACTTTTTATCTTAATTGTATTTAAATTATTATTTAGTGCGTGTGGACACGCTGTGGTCTCCTATAATTGAAGGAGCACACAACTTGTAACCCTTATATTGTTTAATTTTAAGAATATGTATTTAGTGTGTATCTTTTGTTGGAGACTTGAGAATTAAATAAATAAAAATGTCTGACAAAGAGCGAATCTTTAGATAGTGTAGTTTAGAATTTAAAGAAATTGTTTTTTTTTTTTAATACTTATTTATATTAAGCTAAAGAGTTTATTTGTTTGAGGTCTTGTACGATGCATTAGCACATTAGAGGCGAATTGATCGGTTGCAGAATGTTTAATATTTATTGTTAAAAAATATAGGAGGAAAGCTTTATGTAACTAAAAATATAATATGTTTTAGTATTATAGACTAATAAATATTCAAGTTTCGATAATTTTCTTGCAACTTAGTTTTTGATACTATGTAATATAAAGTAACGCCAACAAATCAACAAACAAACAATATAAACTAATATTCATTATTATTAAAGTAGAATTTAAAAAAAATCAGCAACAAATCGGGTCAAAGATTTGGTTTTGACTTGAAGAGGGTTCGCATAGCGCCGACGCCTGCCACTCATTCTTCTTGAATAACCTAATACCTTATTTAAAATATAACATGTACCAATAGACTTCCGATTTAAATTGGAATTCAAAGGAAAACGCAATCGTTTGTATTAAAATCTTTATTTGTAAAATTAACTGGAATCTATTCACTTGACTCTCTTCTGCTGGCGCTGGCGGTAGATGTCGTTGACGGGCGGCGCCACGCCCAGCTCGTCGTCGTCGGAGTCCTCGCCTATTTTCCTTCGACGAACCTGCCATTCGCAATATGAGAGACGCAATATATCACAGACGTGTGTACAAACATACAACCTCTTCCAATCGTAGCGAAGTAAAGACAATATCATTGGTCGAGATCTTGGAATGTTTGATAGAAGCATTCGAAATAAAAATCAAAGTAAATGTAATAGCTCAGTGGAACAGTTGTATTATAAATAAAGATGTATTCATCATTCAAGACTTTTTGAAGTTCATAAGCGAAAGCAACTTCGTACCAACCGATGTCCAAGGACGAACCTTTTTGTTTTTATCACTAAACAGGCCTGCAAGCCGACGCCGCGGGATTTGAGAAGCGAGCCGTTCGCGCGACTTAATGGACGCCATTAATACTCTATTTTACTGTATTGAATTAAAAAAATACTTTGACGTTATTAAGGGATTCCTTTTTGTCGCATAGATCCCGACATAGCCCCCTGGCGTACATAAACAAAAGATATTCCCATAGACAATTAGTTTGTTTATCAATAAATTCGACATATTCCTACCAGTTTAATGCCAAAAAAATCCCCAAACTTTCATTGGTCTGACCTTGGAAATGGACCTGACCACCTGATCTGATACCGTACCAGTTAGCTACAGGCGTAGAGTTTATAAGTGATGGACGGTACCTTGCTGGAGACGGCGGCTAGACCGTCGTCGTCCACGATCCAGTGCACGGAGCGCGCCAGGTCGAACAGCTTGGTGTCGCAGCCGTTCTCCTGGCTCGGTGCTGGAGCTGAAGTGTTTTCATTTACGTTAACAAATAAACCTCAAAAATGCATATCAGTGACATACATTTCATTACACTTCATTACACTGGGCTAAGGTCTCCTCTCCCTTTGAGGAAAAGGTTTTTGGAGCATATTCCACTACGCTGCTCCAATGCGGTTTGGTGGAATACACATGTGGCAGTATTTCGTTGAAATTAGACACATGCAGGTTCCCTCACGATATTTTCCTTTACCACCGAGCACGAGACGAATGATAAACACAAATTAAGCACATGAAAAATTCAGTGGTGCCCGCCTGGGTTTGAACCCGAAATCATCGGTTAAGATGCACGCGTTCTAACCACTGGGCCATCTCGGCTCTCTCAATTACGTTATTAGGACAAAATACCTAATAATATTCTAAGAAACCCATAAATTAAAAATATGTTAACAGTCCCATTGCTGGGCTAAGGGTTCATCCCACTTTGAGGAGAGCGTTTAGAGGTTACCACGTAACTCCGATACAGGTCGGTGTATACACATGTTGCGAAAATGACACCAAACACATGACAAACTGACACATGCAGGTATTCTCGCGATGATTTCATTCACAGATGATCACGAGACGGATTATCATATAAACAAAAGATCAGAGCCGCTGTCCACTCACGTTTATCAGGTAGCGAGATCCTGTTGAAGAGCTGCATGAGTCGGTCGACCGCTACGAAGGGTCCTCTGAAGCTGGATGGAGGCGGCATTAGAGTGCACAGAAACGCTGCACTCGACGGCAGAGGGAACGCACCGCCTGGGGGGGGGGATTACATATACATATTACAAAATAGGGTTCAAGTAGCCCAAAAAAACAAATTGGAAGGCTACAAATACTGCAAGGAGCTGCACATTGTCCAAAGGCTCAGCTTCAGGCGTCAGCTTATTATTTAACAGCAAGAAGTGTATTGCAGTCACTATTAAGTCTACACACTTGTATATCTAATACTTCAATATTTACGTATGAATAGTTCCAGAAATATCCGGCACAGATCGCACTCATACATAGCCTCATGGCGTACCGTCAAATATAACAAATACCATAAATTAATCAAAGACAATAACAACATTTTCCCATACACAATCTACTCTTAATCACTGGTTTCACAAACACTATTTTTTTAATAAATAAATTGTATGTGTAAAGTAAAATTGTGTGTTATTTATAATTGTATATATCTCCACGTTTTGTAATTGTTTTGTCAACGTCCTCTTGTCCCATTCGTACCACCTACCTGGTATAGGATGTTCCCCTGGGAGAGGATTCGATTTCGGCTTGTACGGAATCATCTGATTCGTGTCCGGTCTCGCTATGTCCTTATTGGGATCGTTGTCTCTGTCAAGTTATAAAAAAAAATGTATAATTTTATATCTATATTAGAGAAATAAATGGTCTAGAGATCATACACTCATAAATGGGCAGCACTTATATTCTATAGTAGTAGATTTTTAATTGAGGATTTTTTTTTGTCATGGGTAGTCGTAACGGCGAGACACCTCATGGTAAGTTATCACCACTGAACAAAGAAATTAGAGCCGCTAAAAAATAACCATCCCATAAAACGCCAATACACATTCTAACCTCGGGAATTTGAATCATACGTCCCTTGTACCTGTAGTACACTGACTCGCCCTTCAAACCGGAACACATCAATACTAAATATTGCTGTTTGGCGGTAAAATATCCGACGAGTGGATCGTACCTACGTATGCGAAGCTTGCAAACAAGCCATCAAGTAAAAAACTTAAAGGAGCTTTTATATATTTACCTATAACAAATGTAAGCACTCCAGTTAAAACTACAAGAAACAAATCAACATGAATAAAATACACACTTCTGTCCGAGAATAACAGCCGCAAGTTCCGGCGAGATTCCCGCCAGAGGTCCGCCGAGCGCCCACGACTTGTTCGACATAGACGCCACCTGGGTACAAAAAGGATATTATTGTTGGTGAATTAATGTATTAATAAATGTACCGTGTAACTCGCAACGATAGTTTAGACATTTAAAAGCAATGGCGCATCAGGAATATCACTTACAAACATATAGCCTACTCCAATCGAAGTAGGAATAAAGTTAAACAAACCTTAGCTTTACGTATTCCACGCGATTTGATAATAACTCAGCTATTGTGCACTACTAACAGTTCTCAATTAATATATCTTTATTTATAATACAACAGTATTACACTTAACCACTTATTTCCACTTTAAATTTACTCCCAAAATTCGGATACGTTCCAGCGACGTTCAAAACGCCAATTTTTCGCAAATCCATAGTGAATATCATAGATTAATCAAGCTCTCGGCCAATGATATCGCGACAATTTGCTGTCAAATGTAGTTTATCTGGCTTTTGTCCTTTTATTATTGGAATAGAGTATACATACACGAGCCTAACAAACTACGCTATTTTTTGGAGTCGTTCAATAATGGTTCAAGGTCACGGGGGACGAATCTCAAAAGACTAGCCAACTACGCAGTACTCCTTACAATCCGATGGGACGGCGAATACGTAACGAAAGCCTTCAGGCGCAGGAGCAACAATTTCACGTGCTTTACGTGTAAATTCCACAATAATATTTTTCTATAATAATAATGAATATCTTAAGTTAAAATTTTATTTAAAAGTACACATCTAGTATCTGCTATTGTCTGCGGTACGTTCCCACGCGTCGTCGGATCTGCTGATTGAGTTAAGTGCAGTGGCGTGACTCAAGCTATGAAATGTGTTTAGTGTAATTGGTGATTTTGGTAATTCTGAGTGAATTTAAATTAAGTAAAGATTGTTATTAGTTTTAATAAATTAATTTATGTAATTTAGTTTTTGGTTTTTGATTGAAATTAAAATGATTCCTTCAAAATGGCGTAGGTATACATACCTCAGTGTAACCGATGGACTTGAGTTCCGCGATGCTGCAAGGATATAGATCGAGGAACTTGTAACGATCCACCAGCTGAGCCGTCTCCTTGCCTTCGAACTCCTTGATCTGGTGGGTAAAAACAAATAGTTATAAAAATTTGTTTACAACAAAACGTTGTTTGAGGGTTTTGTAGATTTGAATGTCTTTCACACGGACTTTCACGTCAATAGTCTTAACTTAAAGTGAGATGAACTTCAATGATTTCTTTATAATAATGTTGGTCGACGAGTAAATAGGTCACCTGATGGTATGCGGTCACCGCTGCCCATGAACATTGACGCCGTGAGAAATTTTATTATTATTAATCCGGCACCAACCTTGGGAACTATGGAATCCCTTGCGCCTGTAGTTATACTGGCACACTCACTTCAAACCGGAACACAACAATACTATTATAAGTTGGCAGTAAAATATATGAGTGGGTGGTACCTACCCCTTTTTTAATAAGTAACTACGTATATTACATAAGCAGCCTGTAAATTTCCTGCTGGGCTAAGACCTCCTCTCCCTTTGAGGAGAAGGTTTGGAGCATATTCAACCACGCTGCTCCAATGCGAGTTAGTGGAATACACATGTGGCAGAATTTCGTTGAAATTAGACACATGCAGGTTTCCTCACGATGTTTTCCTTCACCGCCGAGCACGAGACGAATTATAAACACAAATTAAGCACATGAAAATTCAGTGGAGCTTGTCTGGGTTTGAACCCGAAATCATCGGTTAAGATGCACGCGTTCTAACCACTGGGCCATCTCGGATTAACTACGTAAATTATAACATATTTATAAGTATATACGAGTAATATTTATATTGGATTAAAGCTTTTCTCAGTTAAGGGTTATAAAAAGACCTTCCCTTATTCATTACCACAGATACATTCAAAATTCTTATAAATAACTTATGATAAATATGTTTTCAAAGAAATTTTATGTCGATTTTAATCAAAGTAAATTATTTTATTATTATTAAATAATATTTACCTTCTCGAGCACGGCTTGACGACGTTTCTCAACCTTGACTATGCTGACCAAGTCACCGATATTGGATTCGAACTCCAGGAATCGATTCCAGATATCCACTGAGCTCTCTGGCTTAAGGCTTCCAGACGAGAGTACTCTTTCGAACAAAACTCGAGTATTGTTGTCCTCTGGGAATAGAAAATTATCCATTGATTTAAATGAATTATATTTAGCAAGCACCGCTGAGTTTTAAAGCTTCTGCCCAGCAGTGGGTCGAAACGTAGAACCGTTGATCCAATGAATGCTCTTATGTCTGGTAGGATTGGATATTCAGAGCAAAGATTGTACTTGTGCTAATGCCCTGGCTTGAATTCGTTAAATTCATATTCTTTTAATAAAAAAACTTATCAAATATAATATCATTTGTAATTGTTTTGCTGTCTAGTCGTCGTAACTAACTCTTATAATAATTTAATAATAATATATAACTAAACTTAAACCCACCCCGACTTCGCACGGGTATATAACTTTTATTTTTGAATAAAGAATTGATATGACTTAAATATAACTTATGTCCTATTTTACACAGGAATAGTATAGCTTTCTACCAGTGTAAACATTTTTAGAATATCACTACTCTCGAAGATAAGCCCTACACACAATCAAACAAATTTCGCCTCCTTATAACTTTTCATTGCAATGCGTTCCACATGTGTGCGTACAAGTAATTTAAAGGAACAATATCTTTTACGTTTCAAAAGTCGCAAATATACCATGAACATCAACACAATCTTCAACATCTCTCGTCGTTCTATCAAGCCCTACAATTAAAAACACATAATAACCCACACATCCGTACATACACTCACACACGCACATACGCACGAACACACGCACGCACTAACACATCGAACAATATAAGTATAAAGCATAAACGAACTCACCGTTAAGATGCGACAGATAGTCTATGTAGCACAAGACGTACTCGGGTATGTGGGAAAACTTCTTGAGCCCCAACTCGAAGATACGGAACGCTATGTTCTTGTCCTTGGAGCAGTAGTACTCCATCAGGGCGGCGGCCACGAACACGTGGTAGCGTGACCTTAGAACAAGTTTTTTTTTTTATGAGTTACTTGTATAAGCTGTGTTTGTTTGTCGGAATGAAAGCAAATCATTGTATTTATCTTTTATTCCAACCGTAATAGGAAAAAAGTGAAATAAACATTTGACTGGAAATTGACGCGATATCATTGGTCGAGAGCTTGATTAATCTGTGATATTCACTATGGATTTGCGGAAATATGGCGTTTTAAACGTCGACGAAATCGGAATTTTGGAAGTAAAATTAAAGTGGAAACAAGTAGTTAAGTGTAATAGTGTTGTATTATAAATAAAGATATATTAATCATAAACTCTTAGTAGTGCACAATATAGCTGAGTTATTAGCAAATCGCATGAAACACGAAAATCTTAAGTTTATCTCGTTTCCTACTTCCGTTGGAATAGGCTATAGGCGGACTGGCAATTGCGCCATCTGATGGTAAACGGTCATCAATGCTCATAGACAATGATAATATAAGAAATATGGATCATCCCTTAGATTGGACAATGTGCTACCAAACTTGGGAACTTAGATATTATGTCCCTTACACCTGTTATTACACTGGCACACCTGTTATCAAATTGGATCACGACGGTAGTCAACATTGTGGTTTGGTGCTTATATTATGCGGAGTCTGTGGCACATATCCAGATGGACTTGTACAAATCTCTACGACAACATATTATAAGTATGTTTCATTATCCGAAATAAATTTGTGACCTTACCTCGGGTCCTCCCTGGCGCGCTTGAACACAGTCCTGGCAGACTTGATCCCCTCGGCTCGCCTCGCGAACTTCATGTACTGCACGTAGGCGAGCGTTGGCTCCGTGTCTTCCATGTCTAAGTAGCGGGTGTACACTTGGTGTACCTGGAGAGAAGAAGTCATAAATATCCTCCAAACTGATTGATGTCCCACAGTTGGGTAAGCATTCTCTCCTTTTGAGAAGGATTGGATCTTATTTCTGATTTGTAAGGGGTTGATTCATGTGGCAGAATCTCTCCTGCAGGTTTCCTCACGATGATTTCCGTCCTGCCGAGCACGAGACTTTTTTTAACCGACTTCAAAAAAGGGGGTTATCAATTTAATTGTTTTTTTTTTTATTTAGAAACTCCGACATGTATGGATCGATTAAGAAAATATTTTCGGAATAAAGTAAAGTTCTTTGACGCGTCTTACAGTAAAGTGGACTGGCAGAAATTGTCACGTAA
Organism: Vanessa tameamea; assembly: GCF_037043105.1. Lineage (NCBI taxonomy): Eukaryota > Metazoa > Arthropoda > Insecta > Lepidoptera > Nymphalidae > Vanessa > Vanessa tameamea. The sequence continues at coordinate 2,070,450 of NC_087338.1, forward strand.
GGAATGAGGACTCATTAATTCATTCATTCAATCATTCTTTCTTTCTTCTGTCTCTGATCTCTGATTAGAGTTTGGATCCCATTTAAATTGAAGTCATTTACTTATATCTTGATTATTTAGGTGTGGATGGACTAGAGCCACAAAGAATTGGAGGCCGTGGGGCAACAGAGGAGTGGAGGCGCCTAATTTTACAAGAACAATTTCCTCTTTCTCACTCAGGTTTGTCTATAAATTATTTAGCCTCTGTGTCAGTAACTTTTAAAACAGTAATATATATATATATATATATAATAAAATTGGAGTGTCTGTTTGTAATATTAAAATAACCTCTTTTTACTAAATGGAAATAAAATATGTATGTATACACGGTACATAAACCAAAATGACATCTATTTAAATTTTTGTCTGTCTGTCTGTTTGTTCCGGCTAATCTCTGGAACGGGTGGACCGATTTTAACGGGACATTCACTGGCTGCACTGGCTGATGTAATAAGGAGTAACTTAGGCTACAATACAGTACAATAACTTTTTGTTAAATTCAAAGGCGTACGGAGTCGCGGGTACAGCTAGTCAGTAATATGACCACATCTAGACCTCATCGCGTGCAGGCCAGCTCACCTTGTTGTAATGCAGCCGGCTCTCCTCGTAGTCGGCGTGCGCGAAGTGCAGCAGCGTGGAGTGCTTGAGCGGCCCGCTGGTGGCGCGCTCGTACACGGCCGCCGCCTCGTCCGAGAACAGCCGCGCCGCGTTCGAGTCCTGCTTAGCCAACCGTCATAAGGATCGGTGTAAAAACTCGCCGTCGATCATGACCTCCTGGGCTTTTGTCGTCCCCACTCCTAGCACGAGCTTGGAACTTAATTGCCCCTCGTAAATAGGAAAATTAGTAATTTCTTAAATTGAGCTAAAATTCTACCTAAAACCTTCTCCGAAAATACATTATGTTAAGAGAATTTCGGTGACAAAATTGAAGAAAGAAATTTTCAACTTCATTAAATCCGACCACTCTAATACAAGCCAAGTGTTTCGAAAATGAGTATTTCAAGGAAGTTGTAATCTCACCCCCTTCTCCTGCAGAAGCTTAGCGGAGTGGTCCAGGAACTGCGCAGCCTGATGCCACACGTCTGGGTGATGGGCCAGACACAGCAGACACTGTTCGATGGCGAACATCACTCTACGAGCAACGAGCGCTGTATCTTCAGATCGGAGGGGGTTCGAACGCTCCCAGGTTATGTATTTTTTCCAGAGTTCGACCTGAGATAAATAAAAAATAATATATATATTTAATGGACGTTGGCGCCGTAGAAAATTGTAAGCATTCCTAACATCGCCAATGCGTCACCGACCTTGGGAACTAAGATGTCGCTTGCGTCTAACAAGTGTAATAAAAAAAAAAGTGTAACTAATACACTGGCTCACTCACTCTTCGAACCGGAACACAACTATTGTAAGTATTGCTTACTATACTCTAATTACTAACGTTGATGAGTGTATGGTACTTTTTTTTTTTTTTCTCGCTGGAAATACGCGTTACGCGCTTCCCCCACGTGATGGAAGGTGGGGGGGTGTGTGGGACTCCCCGGAGCCCTGGACGCCGAGTGCGCCCAGGTACGCCGGGTTTACCCACTAAAAAACCAGCGGTACCCTCTCCGTCTTTCGGTGGGCGCCACGGGATCGCTTGCGCATGCTACCGTGACGAGTGTGTGGTACCTACCCAGACGAGCTTGCAACCCTACCACCAAGTGTATTAATATATTCAAAAACATCAAAAACCTTCAAGAGAAAGAACAGCCTAGAGGAGAAAACGCACAATCACTTATGATATAAAAGCTCATATTCATCTAATATCCTACGGGGACGAAAAACACAATGTTGTGCACGTGTTATCATACAATCTGAAGTTATGCATCATGGTAGATAAAACTCCAGAACCTCCCCCTAAGACCAGGTCTGCCCAGCACAGCTTCATTTCTGGGACTGTTTATAGAAAGTACTCAATACAAAATTATTTTAAAGATTAAAAAACTGTGGACTCAGTATTTGTTGATTTCTAGGAATATATAAAAAAATATTAGTACTTTACTGATCTAATCTGTAATTAAAATGGTGGTAAAGAGTAATTACTGAGTTTCTAGCCGGTTCATCTCGATATAATCTACTTTTCGAACCGGCGGTAGTTTTACATTTAGTTCAACATGATTCAATTGCTTTAAGAGCCTACTTGAATAAAGAATATTTTGATATTGATTTTGGATAAGATCAAATTGTCAAACCATTCATATTCGGTTGTTAACGTAGAACAAACCTGTTTCATCTCCTCCCTGTCTACATTAGGTGGGGTAGCGGGCATGTTTCTGTTCAGACCTCGCGTGACAGTCTCCAATTCTTTGGCCACTCGTCTCGCGTTCATGTACTCTCTGGATCTTTCCATGGCCATACGTTCAGCTAAAAACATTGGAAATTTTGAAACCAAATGTAGTTAACGCATTAACGAAAAATAAGTTTAAATAATATTTTGTAAAAACGTATATATGTAATAGAAAGAAAGAGATAGATAGATATATATATATATATATATAGAGAGAGAGACAGAGAGAAAGAATGTCTGGAGGCATAACACTAACGGTAAGGCACGTAAAAGAACTTCGTTCCAATAATAAAGTAAAAAAATGCAATGTGCAAGTAGTGAGTGGATAGCATACTCCTTGGAAGTAAAACGATCATCTCCTGAATAGAACATTACTAAAATTAAAATTCGTAAAAAAATACAGAATCCGACGAAGAAACCCCACTGAGTTTCTTGCGCCGGTTCTTCTAAGGTCCGAGTACCTGAGTTTAAATTGACAATAAACAAGTGTAATGCTTCTTTATTGAACGGAGAAAATTTTATTTGAGTTTCTTTAAATTTCTAAATATTGTTAATTTATTTCGCTTGTGCCTGTCATTTGTCAGGCCACCGCGACGTCGGGTCGTAGACCCACGTCTGGCGTTCGAAGCTCTCTGTATCCGCGCGAGTATAAGCAGACCAGACCATATTAATTTATATCTTACCGATAATTGTATTGATGCCCTGTTCGAAAGCTATGTAATCCTTCCATAAAGTTTCAATTCCAATTATTGGTGTTATCACAGCACGTTGGTAAACCTAAAAACGACGTACATCAAATTAAATTCAAACAAAAACACCTTTATTGAATCGTGTACACGAAAAAAATTATACACAAAGGTATTATGTTATTCTGCCCTTAAATCAGTCATCATAGAAGGAGCTCATTTAGATTCAATTTAGGGGCTTAATAAACATCTCATCTAGCCTCGATGCGTCATTAGTTATTGATACAGTTTTTAATTGGACTAGTAGATATTTCCAGCTATGCTTGTTCTGTATAATGGCGGTGATACTCACTTTCCTTCAGGTGGGCTTTCTGCTCTTTTGCTTCCTACACCATAAAATAATCTAGCTTCTAAAGCTGCCAATATAAAGTTATTGGGTGATTGCTGTAGATTTTCCATAGCCGGCCTGATTGTGTAAATTGGTAGTGTTTACATTTCTGTGCCCGAAAGACGTGAAGCTGTTTGTCCTGCGCCTTAAGTCTTTCCGGCCATGTCGAATGAGATCAAAGAGAGGATCGAAATGAGAATGAGGGAATAGAGCCTTCTTATTTACTATACTAGATAGTCAAGTGTACATCATAACTATCATCTGATCTTAAAACGAGAAGATTCATAAATTATATTCTACAATTGTTTACCTTTCTAACAGCAGAAATCTTCTGGTTCTCAGCGTAAGATCCAACAGCGTCGACTGATTTCAAGAATGTAACATAATCGTTCCATATGGGATACGCATGTATATCTAAACCTATTTTATCCAGCGCAAAGTCGTACGCTTGAGCCATTTTCTCCCTGTAACAATTATGCAACCTGTGGTCACTTCGTCATCCTCCATGATATCACAATTCTTACAAAAGGAATTCAGATAAATGTAAGACGCCTTATTCACTCACCATCTATGCACGCATGTATTTTAAGATTATATCATATTTGTCAAGTATAAGAAATAGTTACCAATTGTAAATATAATTTATATCACCACACAGCCTTCTATGAACGCTTGTTCGATTTGATTAAACATGATATTAAAAAGGTCTCAAATGCTGTAAAATTATGCAACCATAAGCCAAGCTGCTGAAGCTGAAGCTAATATATACCTTCGTGAGCATCCAAAAATTCACAAACATCACAGAAGTAATCCGGAAAAATCTTTAGTCTTTTAGGCTTTTGTCGTTTTGTAATTGGAATAGACTGTACAAATATACATGATGTCTAACGATAAAAAACATTCAAGTGATAATGGAAAGAGAAAATAATACATACTTGTAAGTCGGTAACATGCATTTCGTCTCTTTCACGTAATTGAGGTACAGCCTCCACAGTTCAATGTTCAGGATCTTCATGAGGCACCTCTGAAACAACTGGTCAGGCACGAAGGATTATAAGAAAAGTGCATTCCATTCAATATTCACATTGACTTTTAATGATTGAACCACCCAAAGCAAATTTACTTTACTTTGTACTTTATTGTATATCACAAAGAGAAAATAAACAAATAAAACATGGATACAGCCTAAATAAAAGAGGCGTACAATTTTGGCGACCTAATCACTACATAGCGATCTCTTCCAGGCAACCACCAGTGTAGGTTAGGTTAGCTCATAGAATATGAGATGGGTAGTGCTGTAATAGTAAACAAAATTATAATTTAGTTCAGGGTAATTATTTAAAATTGTACTATTACCTTTTTTAGACGTATAAAGATCTATATATACATTTTTTTTTTAATATTGACAGTCAACTTTTAAAATAGATTGGTCTGTATTTGATTATTTATTTTTATCAATTAATAAATTATTCTTAGACAGAGGTTTTAACTTGGAATAATCGGTTCTGCTTACGGAGTAGAATTGTCTAAAGGGCGTTATTCGGATACTACCGTGGGTTTTTTACTTACGAATAATAGAAAAAAATAAAGATGATAGATATTTTAAATTCTTGAAAGTCAATCAGACAATTCTATTTGTAAGCTTAAAAGCTTTAGAAGGGGTTCGTCTTCTAATCTACTCGACGAAAAAGTTAATCATAATATTACATGTTTCTGTACACACACGTTCATTGCAATGATTACTATATTTTTTTATAACATTTGTCGTAACACGCGAGAAGCGGGGGTCGCAGGTTTTAGCGATAAAGTCACCTATACCATATATATATTTTATCCAAGTTTCATTCGGATTCATTCCGCCGTTTTGGTGTGATTCATGGCGGCATCCATCCATACAAACTTCCTCATTTATAATATTAACTTTCTGATTTCTAAACGATTTATAATTGAAATAATATAACCTAGAGGAGGATGTAGATATTAGGGTTCGAGTTCAATGAGCTCTGATTCGAAGGTGGGAGAGGCTATGTTGGAACTCGCTCTGGTAGGGATGAACGGAAAGGGTACATTATTATGGACACATCTTCCTGCCGTCACAGAGAAGCCACAACACGGTTAACGGTATTCTCAATACCATTCAGAGAAAAGGAAGCCTACAGAGGCAATTCGTCGGGGTCAGTTTTATGCGAACGCAACTTCTGGTTGACCCACTTTTTAGTCAATTGCAGGTAAATTGGCAGGTATTGGTTATCAAATATAATTCATCAATTTTGACAAAGATGTTGCGTTAATCACAAACTCATATAATGATTGGGATTTTTTTGCAGGTGATACTGCAACAAGTACTCTTACGAGTTCAATCGTATATTTAAAAGACATTTATTTTAAATTTGACTAAGTTTTAATTTTTATATTAATTTGTGCTAAAACTATATACTAAACATTCTGGTTTGAGCTTTAACAAATAAGTCAACATAATCGTCGTTTTTTAAAACTGGTCTAATTTTTTTGTCCTAATAAGTATCTCTCTATCTTGTAAGTTTCATTCAATCTGTCATAAATCAAGAAGTCAATCGTCGCCCACTACTGGGCCTTTCCTAAAATGTGCCAAAATTCTTGGCCCGTATCAGTCGTGTCCCACCGCCTTTTTCAGGTCAACCATTCACGTGACTCAATGAACGTAGCGTTCGCAGTTCAGCGGTTTACACTATTGGATTCGTCTGCTCTAATGGCCATCGGGACTTATCTTATCCTTCGAAGATACTCTTGCTGGGCGATGAAAATGGCTCACTCTATACCTTTGTGGATCAGTTCCACCGTTATAGTCCACATTTCGACACTGTGTGTATGGCAGGTAGCCATTAGTTGAAGATTTCCTTCTCCAAATATTGCAATATAGGCAATCTAACAAAGGTTGCAAAGTCGTGCCCGTTACAGACAAATTCTTCAATAAATTTCCTCCTCGGAAGTTATTGTTACCGCACAGAATGATCTGATCCAGATATTTTCACAGACGAAGTCAACAATTTTCACTTCGATGAATACTGGTTCTGGAATAACATGCGTGTGGCCAGACCAAGGTCATTTCCATGGTTTGTGCCGAGATCGACAAAACACAACTTGTTAGTTGACCAACATTTCTATTATTACAACGATATTATAAGCAAATTAAGTGTCTGTTTATATATTTACATTAGAATCCACATCCAGTGTAATCCAGCGTCTTAAAGACGTTAATTGAAACACATCGGTCTAAACTTTCGGGTATATAATGTCCTCCCGTTAATCCTGAATTCGGACAGTTCTTATGGCGGCGTTATACATTACGGTATACATGTCGAGAACTCAGTATATCTTTATGTTTACAGTCGATGACATATCTGCAGTGAGTCAAGAACTGCCCAAGTTTTAAACGTCAAAAATCTATTTTATTGATTGTGCTCTTCGGTCTTCTGTATAACCTGCCTGGCCTTACCCTGAGCGCTGGAACTCTACACATTGTGTAGTGAAGTTTCGTGACAACTTTTGACATTTTATATACGTGACTCAGAAGGGGATGGGAAGGTGTTATCACGTTAATAAAAACCAGTACCTCGTTATTATGGATGGTTAAATTACCTACTAACGTTACATCCAGACTTTGCATGGAAAACAATTGGAGTTTACCTATCCATTTCAAAATCGAGCTAAGGTATTTTATCTCCCCGCTCCAATACTGTTTTCGTGCAGTTTGCAAATCAAATATATTTTTATATCTGTCCCTGCGAAACCAATCTTTCAAACTAGGTGCCCAGACCAAATTTAGAATATTATTAAATATTAATAATGATTAATATATTGTCCGTTAAATTTATTTTACATTACAGTTACTCTTTTGATTTTTTAAACTCAAATATAGTTTCTAGATATCTCTATAAAATATTCATATATGCAGTCCCAAGACATTCAGTCGGTAAATTTAAGACCTATAGTTCACCATAACTCATGAATTCGACGCATCGCCTGTACTTTAGTAAAGGTAAGCCGTAACTTAATTTATCAACTTGATTAGAAAACATATACTTCACAACTATTATTATATCTAAGAATATATAACAATTATATTAAAAATACATGAAAACCTTTTCTGTAAAAAAAAACACACAGAACAAGCAGACACGGGCTAAGGCGACTATGGTTTGTTTTAAACTATTTTTTATAAAGATACTTATTACTAAATGAACTAAGTTGTTATAATATTAGTAACCGTATATAAGTATAATATTAATTACCGGCTTCACGCCATAATAATCGTGATATGGTCGATTGTGCAAAAAACTATGAATCTTATTCTGGACGCGTCAGCCAAACCTAAATCAAGGCTTTAATCTAAACGCTTTTATATTGGTCGCCATTTCGTCATCGATTCGCCGTCAACCAATGACAATGCAAATCGAAGACAAAATTAGTCAAACTAACTTTAACCAACGTTTTAGGTGATATATTTAAATCTATACGAACTACATATAGTATACTTCACACATTTAGCATTATAAATAAAATATATAAATATATTATGTATGTAATTAAATATTAATCAGGGATAATACATGTCAAAAGTGACCTTTAGAGGCAAATAATTGTTTTTAATTTTGTATTAAAATGTTCTAAAATATCCTTCTAATTATGAAATTTTATTTTTTTAAATATATAATCATAATGGTGATCTTATGACGAAGGTCTACACATACACACATACATGAGAAAACATTTTTTTACAAATGATTTATTAATCCATTATATAACACAGAATGCACAGGTGAAACAGTGAAAGAAGTGAAACTTCTTAGAAGGTGATTCAATACTCGATAGTAGTAGACAGTAGTAGAGAGTGTTACTTTAAGGACTTCAGACACATTTAATTATATGAGAAAGAACTTTCTACTAAGAACTCTGTACATCATATCTAAGATGGATTTGATGTAATGAGAAAAAGAGCTATATATTTAAGAAGTTTCACTTCTATGACATATATAGTGCTGCATGTAAAACATTTTTTCTTTTAATATTTGCCAAAAAAAATCACCTCCAACATGTCTGAACACAGACACCCTAGCTGAAAAAAAAGATGTTATCGTATGTTTGTCTTTATTTATTTCACTAATAACTATACATTAAATCAGTCTTGTTTCCCCACAGATAATACCTGCTCTTTTTTTTTAATTATCACAGACAATTGATCAATTTACCCATCTTACTAACCTTTTCAACTTTCTCAAAATTTCTCGCCTTCATCTGTAAATAAAGTAATTTCAGTAAGAAATATATATATTCTACTATTACACCAAATTCTCCCAACTAAGAATAACATAATACCTAACCGAAATAATATCGTTAGATCTTTTATTTTAAGTCACGAAAAAAACAAGTAAACTACTTTTCAGTTAGTATAAAACTTATGCTCCAAGAATTAAGAAAGAATTTTATTAAAGGTGTATCAAGATGAACATGAAAGACTCATTTAAACCAATCTCTAAGTTAAGAACAACACTAGGTGCTATTTTTACCATAGCACCAAGTTGTCTCAGATGTGAAGGCACTGTGGGATTATGATACATCTTGAAGATGCAAAAACTACTTCAATTCCAGGCGCTCAGCCAGGAGTACCACCTGTCCATTGCTTTATGCTGCAGTAGCTTCTCTATTTTACTGGACAAAACTTTTACTCAAGACTCATGCATACTTTTTTTTTATATTATAGGCAGGCAAATGGGCACAACTGACCATAGAAAACACTTTCAAAGCCAATATGCCACCAACCTTGGGAGCTAAGATGTTGTATCCCTAGTGCCTGTAGTTACAATAATTCACTCATCCATCAATCTTAAACACAACAATACTAAGTATTGCTGTTTTGTGGTAGAATATGTGATGAGTGTGTGTTACCTATCCATGAGAGCTTGCACAAAGCACAAGTAATTACTATTTATAAAAATTGCAATCCTACAACTAATGTGTATGATTGCATAACTCTAGTCAAAATTAATCAATTAGACTAGATATGTAAATATTTTGCTAAATTTATGTGTATAATATGACATTACTATAGAATTGATCTAGTCTGATGAGGCTGTCTGTCATGACTATGATGTTTCATCTGGGTTTTATTTTATTTTAATTAGATTAATAGCAGTTAATTAGTTTTTCTTTGTCAAGTTTATTTCATACTAACCTCCTGTTCTATGTAAATTTTCCAATAACGGCCGGTAGTTGGGAATGACGTGATAAGCTTCTCATACATGGACCGCACTTCATTTATAGGTCTAGTTTGGGCTTCTCGGATCAAGAGGGACCAGGAATCCACGTCATAAACATTCGCTTCGACTGCTCTGTGAGCGCGGATTAACCTTTCATTACCCCAGTCCTGTTACAATTTAATAAATACAAATTAAAAAAATGAAACATCGTGGAGCTTCTACTTGTTGACATTCAAGGAGGATATTTCATATAAATTTTATTTTATTTGATTGATTCTTCGTGATACAATCTACATTCCGAACGGGTGGTAGCTTTCAATTTAATACAATTCAGTAAAACGTATATTTTGATTTATTATTGTTTCTTTCACCATTTTGAATATACCACTAAATATCTACGGTAAAAGTATTTAGAGGTATAAAAAACTTACGATCTCAGCGCTTTCGTCCGCCGTCATATCGGCGATATATTATTGTCAATTATACAAAAGTAAATAATACTAAAGCGAGTTTATTATAAGTTAAATTATTATATAATCACTGTTATTGATTGGACTGAAGTTAATAATACATTTTAGTTAAATATAAAATAAAATAATGAATCTACACCGACGCCATGCAGTTCAACGAACACAAATATGCAAATAAAATTGACATTTGACAATTACATGACAGTTGCATAGAATATTAAAAATTGGTGCTTATTGTTAATAAATGTCTGTTCGAGAAAATATTTTTGTAGTGGTACATCAAAAGCAGGATCTATGCGAAAAAAAGAAAACAATTTTATTTTTTTGCAAACTGTTGCAATGTTATTATTATTATTAATGTAATTTAAAAAATGAACTCTAATATTGACAGTCTATTTATTATTGAATTGTTGCTAGATATAACTACAAACCAAAACCAATTTCATTCAATAAATTTAAATTTCATGCTATAAATCTATACTAAGCGGTTTTAATATCGAAACGCTGTATTTTCACACAGGTGCATTTTATTAATAAAGATGATATGATATAAAGATAATTATGTAATATCCTATGGCAATCAGGAATAAGGAAGGTAGTTTTACACTAGTGAAAGAAAATATAGAATTGGATCATTAGTTCCCAAGATTATGGGTAAATATAAACAAATCTCTGTATAATATTAGTATAGATTATTCAAAGACAAAGTATAGATAATCAGGGCCGGAATTAGGACAGGGCATCCAGGGCACCAGGCTTTTAAATTCCGCTCTGTAGATAATATAAATCTTTTGGGGTGTATTGGTTCATTTTCATACAGAATAAATAATACTTGTGTTGTACATTATGTATATGTGTGTATATGTACTAATAATATGGCATGCACTACTAATTATATATTAGTAATGTGAAAGCGAACACCAAAGCCGTCTTAAAAGTAATAAGTGAAAAAAAACGACGTAGAAAAGTTACTTAAAAAGATTGGGATGCTATTTCTCACTATACTCTATTCCAAGCATAACAGGAAAATATCCAAATGAACAACATTTAACAGCAAATTGAAGCGATATCATTGGTCATGAGCTTGATTAATCTATGATATTCACTATGGATTTACGAAAAAATGGCGTTTTTAACATCGACGAAACTGTTATCCCGATAACATTGGCAGTAAAATTAAAGTGGAAATAGTAGTTTAGTGCAAGTGTTGTATTATAAATAAAGATATATTAATCATAAAAAATAATTAAGTAATGCACAATATCGCTGTGTTATTAGCAAATTGCATGAAATACGTAAATGTAAGGTTTGTTTATTTTCTTTCCTGCTTCTATTGGAATAGGCTATAGGCCACAACCTATTACCAGATTATCTGTCCCATTTTCAGTTGTCAAATAACTGTCATTTGTCATTGCAAATTTATTTAATTTCTGTGTCACCATTGCCGCCCAGTGAATCAAAATAAACAAAAATGCTATTTTACTCATTCTTTAAATCACTCGTTGGTAAAGATGTTGTGGTTGAGTTAAAAAACGATCTCAGTATTTGCGGGACGTTGCATTCTGTTGATCAATATTTAAATATTAAGTTGTCCGATATAAGCGTCATCGACCCGGACAAATACCCTCATATGCTATCAGTAAAGAACTGTTTCATACGAGGTTCAGTGGTACGTTACGTACAGTTACCTGCTGATGAAGTAGACACACAGCTGCTCCAAGATGCGGCAAGGAAAGAAGCGACAGTTTCAACAAGATAGCCAACTTAACCTCAATGTTGATATTGCGACCGTTGGTTTATGGACTTAAAAGTGTTCGTTTATAAATTTAAGTGTAAGGCTTATGGAAATAAATTTTATTAAGAACATGGTCTGCATATATTTTTATCCTAATCGTTTAAAATTAAGTAAACTGCGAGATTGACAAAGAATCATGATTATTAAGTTTTTCTTATATTGGTGTGAGGTAAATAGAAAAAATACAATAACAGTATTCAATAATGAGTTATTGCAAATATGTCACTGGTTATTAGTTATAGTAATAAACTTACTGTTAAATTTAATATAAATACTTTAAACATTAAACCGAGTGTTAAAGTTACTTCCCACAATTCTAGTTTATATTGTCTATGTCTATAGGTGACCGAAATGGCCTTACTACAATTACATCCAAATAATATAAATATTTTCTAAGAAGCCTGTAAGGATCCTCACATCTACCTTTTATTGGCAAATAATCAAAAATCTACTTTGATTCAGCCTAAAAATATTTTTTTTAAAATGGCTTGTAATGTACATTTAAATAAAACTAATAAATTAGTATCAAGTTTTTATTATTGTTATGTTTCTTTTTCTTCTATTTCTGGTAGATCTCTGTCTGTTTCTTGGTCAAAATAATTATCAGGTACAACATAATTCTCTGGAGGTCGCATTGGACCGTAAATTTTCTTTTCCGTCTGTACTTTTTCTTCTTTCTTAGCTTCTGGTATACTGTCTTCCGATTTTACTTCTTTCTTAACAGTTACTTCTTTAGAAGGTTCTGGTTCTTCATCCGAGTCCATTTCTTCAACAAATTCTTCTTCTTCTTTCGTTTCCTTTTTAACTTTTGGTTGCTTTTCTTTGTCCTCTTTTAACCGTAACCTACAAGCCAAAAAAATATATTGCATACTATTACAACCCACTTTTACCAAATTTTGCCTAGGTACAAGTTCAAGAAACAATTTTATGTACTTGTGGATAGTAGTTTATTTTAATTGTCTATGAAAAAGGCTATATTAGAATCTGCCAACTAGCGTAGGCTTGCAACTTATGGATCTGAGTACTCCAAAAATGTGTAGTAGTGTTAATTTGTCATTATTCAAGATTTTAAGCATTACACTGTCAAGTCGAAATTCAAAAACATTTTAGTGCAAAGTACAGCTATAATCAGCTCACAGCGCAGGCATTGACTTTTTTACTTACAGCCAGGGATTTCAAAATTTTAGTACAAAATTATATGATATTGGGAACTATTAAAGATTGAGAATTATTTTTATATGCGACCGAAGTATGAACAGCATTAAAACTATATAGGGTTTTTGTTAATATTCAGCTAGTATTTAACAAAAGTTATATTTTACCTTTTGCCATAAATTACAGAGTTGGTTTGTTTGACGGCCATTTTTGTATCATCCTTCTTAAGTTGTGGCAGCGCGTTCGTAGGCCGTGCAAGCTCAGCCAGCCGCTGTGTTTTCGATAGCTCCGCTTTAAGCTTTTGTATGCTCATCTATAAATAACGTATATTTTGTTTAATATATATATTTTTTTAATGTTATCTATAGGCGAACGAGCAAATACCATTATCTTTTAAATTTTACAGAAATGTTTATTAAAACAGAAATTTATGGCATCAAATTGATTTTATTTATAGCTGTCATTCTCATGAGGGAATAGTCTACGCAGAAGAAATAATTGTGATACTTAATCATGCACTCTATTGTCTATTCCTCACTAGAATGGGACTAGGAGTATAAGTAAAACCAACTTCAAAACTTCAGGCCATATAACATTTTTTGTCAGAAAAATTCAATAACCTTATTGACCTTGCCACGAGGCTTGAACAAGGCTGTGTCTCATAAGATACCCAACAAGGCAGAATATGAATACATATACTTTTTAATACTTTTTTATACAATTTTAATAAAGTCTTGCATCTGTCATACAACACAAACATCCTGATCACAAAGGGATCATGTAGAGAAGCTAAAATTGTAAAAATCAGTTGGCTTTTACCTTCGTTTTTGATATTTCAGCCTTTTGCGCCATACTCTGCCCCTGTTTACCCAGAGTACTCATGAATTCGTCCAGGGCATCCTCTCCTTCCATCGTCTCCTTTGTTGGTTTATTCGTAGCCCTGAGACGTTCTAATGTTTTCTCTTCTGCGGATATCTTGTTTTCTATATCTGTTATCTGTTTAAGCTGTGGACAAAGAAATTAAGTTAGTTATTTTGGACTACAGTCATATTTATAATTGACCTTAATTTCAATTTGGTTAAAAAACCCTTATCAGTAACAATATTATAGTATAAAAAAATGTATGAAAAGCAAAAACATAGTACTGCGCAGTAATTTTATTTTTTTATTGCTCGACCTAGGGTTTGAATCCAGGCACTTGGGATTGATGACCTTATATGCCTCTTTGGTTTACCACTGGTCAACGATGTAATTATGCAACAATGATACTGTTTTAATTTTTGTGATGTCTTTTGATATAAAATATAGGAAAATTGTTTTAATAAGTTTACAAGGTCGTCGTAAGTCAGTGGTTTGTTGACTTCCTGCTCGACAGCACCATGCTTCTCCATCCTAGCCCGTCGTTTCTTCTCCACGCTGCCCGTTCGGTCCAGAAACGTGTCCTCGTCGGAGTCGTAATAGTCGTCAGCGCTCCAATCGCGTTGCTTCCTGCGACGAGATTCTAGACAAGCAATTAAACTGTTAATTAAAACAATTTCATTAAAGTTTATCAGATTAAGCTGGCTGGATTTTTAGTAGTTGTCACTCACGGCTTAACTCGAGTTTCAGGGGTTGGTCATGGTGTTTGCCATAAAAAGTAGCCTAAGTTCTTCCTTGGAATTTAAGCTCGCTTCATATCAAATTTGGTTCAGAGGTTTGGCCGTGAAAGAGCAACAGACAGACAGTTTCGCATTTATAATATTAGTATAGATTTTATGGAAGTAGTTATAAGATCTCGCCGCTAGATGGCGTTGCTGCACATGAACATTCAACCGTATAGTTTTACAGGCACGGGCGATATCCGAATTTTCTGACATCGGTTGTGTAACGGATATTTGGATTAAATATCGGTGTTGACATCGGTTTTCAGACGTGCGGTTGTTAGATTAGGCACAGGATTAGGTTCTTTATTTTACCTTACCCTTCACAACGAGTATGCGAAATGCCGAATAAAATTTATATTTGTTACATGAAAACGTAACAAATACAAATATTTTTAACTATATGTTCATAATATTTGTAAAAAATATTAAAAAAAAAACTGCACTAACATAATAATGTTACCATATGCTTTATAAAGAAATAAACATATATTTTGTAGTAAAGGCAAAGTATCAGTGTGTAAAGGTGTCAGGCTCACCGTGCTTGGCCTGCCGCAGCAGCCCCGCGCGGTCCAGCAGGCGGCAGGCCTCCAGCGCGCACGCCACCACGGCGTCCTTCTTCTTCCCGCGGTGCAGCGCCTCCGCCCGCACGCAGCCGCCCGACGCCTGCTCCAGCGGCAGCTCCACCCTGCGAGTCACCACACTGGCACTCAGAACGATACCGCGACACCACTGACCCATAACGAACTTCGAGTATCCCTCGCTCATTGAAGCGAGCGCAACCGTATCGAATGATAATAGCCTGCGTACTAAATACTTGCAGAACAGTCAGAAATATTCTACAACAAAATACCACACAAATCCAACATATCAAAACCTAACTGAAAAACAGACATTTAAGTGAAATTTACATATAAAAAAATACATCCATTCATTTCCATTTAGTGGCGAAAGTCACATGATAAATACTGTGACTAGGAATGAGCCGAACCGATATATTAATAAAGAATTCGTTTAATTTGCAACGCACACCTTTAAAAAGGAGGCAAAAAAAAAACATATAAACAATGCCTTGGAATGCAGCAATTTGTATCTTTATACAGTTCGAAAAGTCAAGAGAGTATATATTATAGTCAATCTTGTACAAAGACATTACCCCAAAAAATATTTGTTTCCCAAGATTATGTGGGCACTAACCATGCAGCTACTGAAAAGCTGGGATAAACTAGCAAGTCGAGTACCTATCGGAGCCTCTTAGACCGCACGTCGGTATTTAAAGGTTAAATTGAACTACTGATAAGTTCATAACTTACCTACAAAGGAACTGTCCAACTCCCCTCTCCTCACAGTCATACACGAGCTCGTATCCCTCCCTCTCGAAGTAACCTCTGAGCGTCTTCTTAGGGTCATCCAGGTACAGCTCCTCATTAGCGGTTGAAGCGTATGGGTTGTCTGCTAAGTCGGTCTCGTTCTCTGCGTCTTCGCCTGAAAATATATTTTTAATTATAGCTCTTATTTTTCCGACACCGACTTTATTAGTAGAGTAGAGTACTCTGAACCATTTTAATGCTTTTTTTTATTTCTCTTATTCTATTATTATTATAGAGCCGAGATGGCCCAGTGGTTAGAACGCGTGCATCTTAACCGATGATTTCAGGTTCAAGCCCAGGCAGGCACCATTGAATTTTCATGTGCTTAATTTGTGTTTATAATTCATCTCGTGCTCGGCGGTGAAGGAAAACATCGTGAGGAAACCTGCATGTGTCTAATTTCAACGAAATTCTGCCACATGTGTATTCCACCAACCCGCATTGGAGCAGCGTGGTGGAATATGCTCCAAAACCTTCTCCTCAAAGGGAGAGGAGGCCTTTAGCCCAGCAGTGGGAAATATACAGGCTACTAAAGCTAAAAAAAAAATTTTTTTTTTTTTAGTAACATTCACATGCTCACAGTTGGCAGTGCCTTTTTTTACTTCATGTTTTTATTTGTTTGTGATGCTTTACAATTTACCATTTTAATGTGATTTATTATGGTAACGGAAGAACGGAGAAACAGAGAAATTTAGGTGTTCAGGAAGCGTTTATCGTAGTCAGGAGAGGCGAAGAGAGTGGATGTCTACGAGGTTCACCAAAGTCATCAAACTTTATAATAGAATACCTTCGAATCATTCAATGCAAATTTTATATTACCAGAACTATATCAGACCTTAGAAATACACATGATATACCCCGATAATATCCTGATTTCACGAGACGTATTTGCTTCTGAAAACTGACCTAAACATCCTTCATTCTGTCTATTCGCATTTATTTTACAATATTAACTATATTTGAAATAGCAATTGCGCTCCCTGATTGCAAATGGCCACCAGCGTCCATAGACGCTGAAATAAATATTTACCAGTCCTTGCGTCGCCAATGGGTCACCAAATTTGGGAGCTATGATGTTATGTCATTTGTGCTGCATTGGTGATGACCACTTACCATTTGGCCCATTTGCCAGTCCACCGAACTATATAACATAAAAAAACCGATGTTGTATCTTGAACTGTGTCAAGTAAAAATTTCCACAAAATGTCAAATCTTTAAAAAACTTACCCATTCCCCAATCAATACCCTGTTCGTCCCTGCGTTTCTCCTCCTCCAATCTGTTCCTCTCTCTCTGTTCGGCGGCCTCTTGTATCATCCTTTCTCTTTCCAACTTCATATTCACTGCACGCTGCTTTATCTCCGTAACCGTCAACTCTGATTCACCTTCGCTATCGAAATCGGGACCCTTTAAAACATTTTAAAATTTCATTACTAAATATTGATTTTTTTAACCGACTTAAATAAAAAGAGGATTTACGTAATGAATGAACTCAAACAATGTATATTCTAAATATATATGTATATACTAGCTGAACCTGCGGCTTTACCCGCGCGAAATTTATAAAACACAACAATTCCAACCCCTGTTTTACCCCCCTTAGGGGTTGAGTTTCGTAAAATCCGTTCTTAGCGGATGTCTACACCCTATAAGGAACCTACCTGCCAAATTTCAAGTTTGTACGTGTTATAGTTCTGAGATTTCGTTATTAATCAGCGAGTGGAAGATTAATTCATTGCGTTTGAAATTAAGACTATTTACACCATTCGCAATATTGACGCTCAATAAGAAAGGATTATTTATTAGAATAGCCGAGATGGCCCAGTTGTTAGAACGCGTACATATTAAACGATTATTGCGGGTTCAAACCCACACAAGCACCAGTGAATTTCCACGTGCTTAATTTGTCTTTATAATTCATCTCGTGCTCGGCGGTGAACGAAAACATCGTGAGGAAAACTGCATGTGTCTAATTACAACGAAATTATGCCACATGTGCATCCACCAACCCGCATTGAGCAGCGTGGTGGAATATGCTCCTGACCTTCGCAAAGGGAGAGGAGGCCTTAGAACAGCAGTGGGAAATTTACAGGTTGATACTATTATTATATACTATATTATATGTAAGGATTGATGGAAATTGCAACTTCAAAAGAGCAAATGGGATAGCTTTGTATGAATTCTACCCGTACAAAGTCTGGACTAGTCTTGATTCAAAAATTCAGTTCTTTCAGTTCAGCTGCTGGCAGCTAGTGAAGAAATATAGTTATATAGAATTATATCTTCGATATAATATAATTATTTATATAATCAATTATATAGACTAAATGTATTATGAAATATAAAAACTTACTAAGACAATGTATGTTCTTGTACTTGACCCAAATTTGATCTGATGACCAACTCTGACCCTAAAATAGTGATTCTGTTTAACTTTCTGCTTGTTGATGAATGTTCCATGTGTGCTGCCGAGGTCATATATATACCAGCCGGAAGCTGGCTCTCCATCTTCTGCAAAGGCTTTGTACTGGAGGACTGCGTGATGCCTGCATTGATAATAAAATAATTGGAATCATTACAAAATATCAGATTTTTCTTATAATAATAATAAACATATAATAAATATTGGACAACATCACATAAATTACTCTGATCTTAATCTTAATCTTAATCTGATGATTACAATGTAAGTAGTTACAGCACTTGTGTTAAGGAAAATCAGAAGTAACAACGGTACAACAAACACCCAGACCCAAGACAACATGGAAAACTAATGAACTTTTTCTACATCGATTCGGCCGGGAATCGAACCCGAGACCTCGGAGTAGGGTACCCATGAGAACCGGTGTACAATCAGTTTTAGCAATAAAAACCATAATTGAAATGGATATGTTCTATATATGAACAAAAAATTCCTTGGTTCAGTTATTAGGTATCAGACAGACTAGTGTTAGAGTTTGCACATTTGTGTAGTTTGTAGAAGAAAATACCGTATTGGAAAATTATTTCCAGCTAGATAATAATTAAAGAAGAGCTTATAAGCCAAAGGAAATTTGGATAATGCTTAAATAAGATTATATCAGCATGTCAGAAAACATTGGAAAATGTTATGCCTATGCCAAGAGACACAGAGACAAAACATCTTTTCGAATATAGAATTCGAATTTTTTTTCTTTCAAAAGCCTTTATTTTTATTATGAAAAGGCAAAGGAGCACACATTTACTTTTATTATTATTCCATATATATATTTTATTTTTATTATTGTTATCTCAGATACAAAAATGGGTACATGTGTACTCTATTCCAACCATAAGAGGAGAAAAGCCAATTAAATAACATTTGACAGCAAATTGACTCGATATCATTGGTCGAGAGCTTGATTTATCTATGATATTCACTATGGATTAGCGAAAAAATGGCTTTGGAATAAACGTTGATGCAACTGTTATCGTAATTTTGGGAGTAAAATTAAAGTGGTAATGAGTAGTTAAGTGTAATAGTGTTGTATTATAAATAAAGATATATTAATTATTTAATCATAAATTCTTAAAAGTGCACAATATAGCCGATTTATAAGCAAATCGCACGAAATACGAAATATAAGGGCTGTTTATCTTTATTTCCACTTCCATTGGAATAGGCTACATATCTGTTTGAGATTTGAAACTAAAAATGTGTAATTGTAAATTTTGGTCATTATCTTCACTTGATGAAAGGTTTATACATTCTGTGTTTGACATATGTGTTATAAGTACAATTTCTTTTTTTTTTTTTATGGCATTTGTTGGCAGACGAGCATATGGGCCACCTGATGGTAAGTGGGCACCACCGCCCATAGACAAAGGCGCTGTAAGAAATATTAACCATTCCTTACATCACCTATGCGCCACCAACCTCGGGAACTAAGATGTTATGTCCCTTGTGCCTGTGATTACACTGGCTCACACAAAAAAACTTCTGTTTGCAGTATAATCAATAATTTTCAGCCTTATGAAATAACAAATAAAAATACTCAAAATCTTGTAAAATTTTATGAGTGATTATTTTTTATAACTTGTTTAATGCTGCTTGCAGTAGAGAAATCATCCCATACTCCAGAAACCTTTACCTCTCTTTCACTTTCTGTCTCTTTCAGTAACATGAGGTATAATAAAACATTATCTAAACTTATTTTTGGGTATTATATTAGTTCAAATGGAGTTTTTAACAACAATTATATTTATGGTCATTAAATTGTTTACTAACTTTTTCAACTTTTCGTTTTCCTTTATCAATTGTTTTTGGTCATAAATACCTGGAAACAGTTGGATGTCCCATCACAACATCACAATTTGCAAGTCGTCCAAACACGTAGTATGGTTTATTTGTCAGCTCAATCTTTTCAAGTATCATTCCTGATTTCAAAACTTCCAAGCCATATTCGGAACCTGTAATTATTTTATTCAATATATTATGACATTGTTTATATAAGATCATAAGAATATATAATTTATTTATTGAAAAAGTTACACCATCACCATAAACATGATGATATTTTATTCTAATGTGATTTTACTATAAAATTTATGATGTTGATCAGTAGTAAACATTTTTTTTTTAAATTGAATTAACAAAAAATATTGATGTTCTTCTAAACACTCCAAACTGATTGAAATCAAAAATATTATTTATTTAAGACACCTAAAAGCACTTGAATGTCAACAACATGACAATGTTACAGCATGGAAATAAATATAAGACTACTACTTTTATTTATGGTTTTATATATCAGTTTTGTATATTAGGTCTTATGATTTCTCTTTAATATATATATTTTTTTAATTATTACTTAAATTCAACAGGTAGACAATAAGTTTTATTTTTTTTTTCTTTGTGTGAATGTTGTGTACATCTGTAATTGTCACTCATATCAGGTCCTAATTTTTTTCTCTTGTTTTATCTGTTATTTATAAGTGCTGAATATGTGTGATGTTGATGTACCTTTTAAATAAATAAACTACTGGTTCGGAAAGTATAGTCTACTGAAAGGAACCGGCCAGAAGACTTTTGATTTTTGATTCAGTAGTGAATGTAAGAAGCACTTGGCAGTGTAGGAAATTATTGTGAGGAAATTGGCATGTGTCTAACTTCAATGAAATACTGACACATGTGTGTCTACAAAAATGCTATGAACCAGCATGGTAAAAAAGTTCCAAACCTCCTATTCAAAGGGAAAGGAGGGCATAGCCCTGCAGTGAAACGTTTATGGGCTGTTACTACTATGTAAGAACTTTAAACTTGTTTGAAATAGTAAACAAACATAAGTTCTTGTTGCTAAATAATAGTGTCACGTAGTTATCCATTAATATAATTACCGTCAGGACACAACCCGGACCATTTAGGCTCTTTATAGGGTATAGGAGTTAATATTTCCTTCAACAAAACAGCAGGCGGCAATGAACTTTTAACACTTAATTCCGATGTATTTTCGTTCCTTTTCTCTTGGCTACTACTTTCTGGTGGGTTCTCCTCATCGATCTTCACTTTTTTAGGAAGTTTACCTATTCGACCAATAAGGACAGGCTTTTTAAATTCAATCTTGTCTTGAGTTGGCGGGACAGAGCTATCTTTGTCGTCAGACATGATTACACTGTCATGCGTTCGTTTTTATTTTATTTAATAAATACTATAAGATGATACTTAAAAATCAATTGTTACTCTATAAACTGTAAAATAGAATACAATTATATTATTCTTTAACTTTTAATAACACGATTCACGACATAAAATAAACTCTTGAACTGTCATCTCAATATCTGTCACGCAGACGTATGACATCTGACATTAGTAGTATGTAAATTATAAAGTGAACTGTTTGCTTTGTATTGCTATAAGATTTCTAAGTTGGCGCAATATTAAAGGCATATTTTAATTCCCACTCGTGTTTTATTTTTTAATTCGACTTTATGTATATTTTTTTATTCTTGTTGGATATTTTACATATTAAATAATTTGGTTTCTAATAAGCGAATACTTGAACTTGACAGACTTATTTATTACCTGTAACGTACGGAATGAGTGATTTGGAATTTGAATGGAATGGCATGGTATTAATCAATCAATCAATTTAAAAACCAAAAGAATTTTGTACCGATACGGCTCGGGAGGGTGATGTGTCGCCGCGGATGTTTTCGTTTTCCTTTTTTTTACAATTCATAAATAGTTATTAGCCATTTCGCAGTCTGTGTCCATGTGTACAAGTTTGTTGCTTCTTATTTGTTTTTTAGTGCAGTGAACAATGTGAGTGACCGCGACATATTGCTGTACCAACGCACTGTTTTCGACGAAAATCTTTACGTTGTAATTACCTTTTATCGCACAATCTTATCATAATTTTTCTCTTCCGCTAAAACTCCGACGTCCTATATCACGTAATTGTTGCAGGTGAGTGACTGTTAATGCAATTTTAAGTTAAAACGTAAAGCGAATCAACGGTTTTTTTTGTGTACATTTTTTATCGTATTCGACTTCTATGCTGTATATTTAAAGTATTTCATTGATGAGCGGTGAAAGTATCAAGAAAAAGTATTTTAATCTGACGAGAAATAATAACTACTTCATTGTTTTGACCTTTCAAATAGTTATTATCTTTTTTTTCCGCAATCGTGACTTGATGGAGATTTCACTTAAATGAAACGTATTTGTTTAACTTATACAATTTCAAACATACCTTACATAATTCATTTAGGACTCGAGAATAAATCTCTTAGTACTGGAGTGTGAAATTAGAAAATTGTCAACAGTCCAGTCTCGTATCAATAGAATATCGACATTTAAATTCAAGGTTGAAGGTTGGATTTAGACTTTCAATTTTATAAACGATAATAGATTAAACGAATCAATATGTCATTAAATTAAAAATAAAGTAATGATAATGTTAAATTAATACCTAGTAATTATTAAATATTTTTAACAACATTAATATGAAAAAAATAAAAAAAAGATTTATTTCGTAAATAATATACATTAATGATTGGGAAGATTAAATCATCCATAACTATATTATTACATAAAAATAATATAATATACAACCTATATGACTAAAAATATAATGACACTGGCATTAGAAATAAAGATATTATATTATCTAAATTAAATGAAAAGATACCACTAATGCTTCAGACAATGAGGAAATAATGAGAGATACCCCCTTGTATGAAGCCCATAGACATTTTTAGACATACATATATATTACTTCTATTAACTATTAATTTTTAAAATCTATACTAATATATACAGATGTAAAATGTGTTCGTTTGTATGTAAGTAACCTGTGGAACTAATGAGCTGATTCACTTTTTTAATCCTGAGTGCTCTAGGCTATAGATTATATTTATATGATAACATTTTATTTAATTATATTGTTAAATTGAACCCATTTGAAGCCAGGACAGGTCACTAGTTCTAATATAATCTTGAATATATAATCTACTAGAACATCAATTTTATTACCCCATTAAAATTTGTTCTGTGTCAAGGCTCTCTACTAATGCTAGCAAGTTTTTTGTTTATTGATATTTGGTAATTGATTATGATCCAATTAAATTCCTGCATATAATTATAAGGTAAACTAGTCAGGCATGCAAAAAGTAGCTTGTGTTATTTGCTTCAAATTTCATCCAATTTGGCGCAGGGGCTTATCCATGAGAGAGCAATGGATAAACAGACGGGCAGAGTTACTGTCACATTTATATTATTATTATAGATGCATTGGCATAATGGATGATTAGGCATAATTTATTTTTGCCTTAGCTTCTATTAGCATAACAATTTAGAAACTATATTATAAACATTCTATGTTGTAATAATCAAGTAAATTTTGTTAATTTATTGTTTACTTTGGGTGAAACAGTTTGAAATAATGGGAGAAACTTTTGCCGAGCTCTGGACTGACATAAGCTCATAATAATAATAACGATGGTACAATGCAACTGTTACTTCATAAATCAAAATTAGATTTAAGAAATATAGATCAAATGTACATGGTTACAATTATCTACAAAGTATTCCCAAAAAGTTATTAAGTCGAAAAATTCGAAAGGAATCGAAAGAAGATTTTGGTTATAATATTTTTTATGGTGTGAATTTATCATAGACCACATCCTTTTATCGGAGTATTTCGGTAAAGATAAATTAGTTGTAATGTATTAGTTTCTCTTATCAGTCAAAGCCATGGACTGCGTTAACTGATAGTAATTTTTTATCAACCAGGTGGTCTGAATATATAGGGTGCTCTAAATGTGAGTGATAAAATTGCAGATGCTTTCGTATATGATAAGTTATCTTTGTTTTAAAGTTATTTATTATAATATTCAGGTTAACATTCAGTAGTGATATTTCTAATGAAGATTACAGATAGTCTATTGGACGTATTGTTTATGTTACAGATATGGAAGTTTAGTATCATTGGTTGTGTAGTTTTTCGTTGTAGTGTATGTATATATTTACACTTATTTCTTTTATTATCTTAGTCTTTATTATTACCCGAGATGGCCCATTGGTTAGAACGCGTGCATCTTAACCGATGATTGCGGGTTAAAACCTAGGCAAGCACCACGGAATTTTCATTTGCTTAATTTGTGTTTGTAATTTATCTCGTGCTCGGCGGTGGAGGAAAACCTGCATGTGTCTAATTTCAATGAAATTCTGCCACACGTGTATCCATCAACCCGCATTGGAGCAGCATGGTGGAATATGCTCCAAACCTTCTCCTCAAAGGGAGATGAGGCCTTAGCCCAGCATTACAGCATTTGGGAAATCTAATGAGCTTATGTTACACACACACAATTAAGCAATTTATATTAAGAACCCATCTATCTAAGCTTATATAGGAATGTCTTGAAATGAGCTATATTAGCAAAGTAGTTGGACTCGCGAGTCGTTCCTTTATCCGCGCGAAATTTATTGCCCACAAACATTTTACAGATAATCTTGGTGAGCTTGATTTAACTGATCTACTGGGGAGTGCACTAACCATGTAGGTTCCTGTCATATTATGATGATACTCGCTGATTGTTCATTAGTTAACTGCCACTTTTACCACTTGAAAACCGGGACGCTATTCGTCCGACCGTCAACGAGGCGAGGTTAAAACCCTTAGTGTCATAATGTGTTCATTTATTTACACCTGTTCGTTTAGGATTTATGTAAAGATCTTAATGCTATTATTAGTGATTATAAATATGAAAATTATTTGATCTTATTTATAGCATTTCAGTGTCACGTTCTCGTGCCTCGGAAAGCACGTAAACAGAATTGTTTTGTAGTGTCGGGGTGCGTCAAAAATTTAATGATATAATGATTTCTACCGAGATACCTCTTTGATGTTTCAAATTTCAATGATGTTGTTTACACCTTTAAAATGTTGTTTACACCTTTAATGACGTATCATTTTGTATGTTACCCAACAGATATTAATTTTAAGTGCTTAGTGATATGTTGATGGTGTAACTTTTCCAATAAATAAATAAATAAATAAATAAATTTCCTTCTTGGACTAAAACATATCAACTAATATTATAAATACGAAAGTTTGTTTTGCGTTCATGGCTCAACTGCTCAACCGATCATCATGAAACTTTGCATTCGCGTTGTCAGGGCAACAGAAAAGGACATCGCCCCCCCCTCACTTTCCTTCACACGAACTTTCACCTTTACCTAATTCTCTTTGTAATTGATCGTAAAATAATTCAAACATCGATAATTCGCAAATCGTCGTTCGATCAAAGTCCTTGATCGATTAATTTAATTATTCGCTAATCTAAAGGTCGTTTGTATCGATGAAAATAACGTTACACGAATCAGATAAATGTACTTCCTTATTTTTGACGCGATTTTGTTTATGTATATGGTAATTCTTCCAAAAATACTTTATTCTTATACCTTATTATAAAGGATGAAACCCTAAAAGATTTCTTGTTTGTATTAAATAATTCTCGTCATCAAGGAAATCATCTAACAAACCGAAACTAAGTCAGAATACGATCGTGAAGTATCAGAATATGCGATTGTTTTTAAACAGGTTTGCGAGCTAGCGAATCGGTCACCTGATAGTACACTACCGGATATAAATATTGGCGCCGTCAGAAATTCTAACCATTTCTTACATCGCCAATGCGTCATCAACCTGGGGATCCAAGATGTTATGTCCCTTGTGTCTGTAGTAAATAACACTTTTTCGCTCACCCTTCAAATCGGAACATTTAAGAAACAAATACCTATCCGTCTCGGGACGCTCTAGAGAAGTGATAACTTAAACTTATCACTGCTGTATGCGTAAGAGAAAGGGAGGCCAGACAGATTGGCGCTGTAACGCGTTACGTAACGAAGCGGCTTAATCTCTCATAAGATGTTATCACTTTAAATTTTTTTTCTTCATTGGGCAATTATATTTTACAACAGGAATCCAAAAAAACATTATATAAAAAACAACCAAAAACTACTCGATTGCAAAATTTAAAAAAATGGTCGAAGAACTTTTCTTGTTAATATTATAAAACTAATGCCTTCTTAGGTGATACCACACCTTAGAACCTTAGGGCTTGGAACCTACGCTTTATAGGTTCGCCTCAAGATTTTGAAATATGAATAGTTGCATTAAATACAGTTTTTGAACAAAAAGACGTTTCGTTTACCGTTTCTAAGGTGTTTCTTTCCAAACCGGTGGTAGATTATTTAGGCAATCGAT
Source organism: Vanessa tameamea (assembly GCF_037043105.1). Classification (NCBI taxonomy): domain Eukaryota; kingdom Metazoa; phylum Arthropoda; class Insecta; order Lepidoptera; family Nymphalidae; genus Vanessa; species Vanessa tameamea. Next base: position 2,097,280 of record NC_087338.1, read on the forward strand.
TAAGTGGAATATTTCTATCTATACTAATATTTTAAATCGAAAGTAGCTCAGTCTGTTCGTCTGTCTTTTGCTCGTTTTACGGCTGACTAAAACATGGTTGAACTTCAAGAAACAAAGGTTACTTTTTATGCCTAACACTAACCTAAGACGCGTGCAAAGCAGTGTGACAAAAATACTGAATAAATATTTTTGACTTTTTGATGAAGTGTTGCCATTTAGCGGTAGAATATTTGATTAGGCTTTACCATAATACTGAGTGAATGAAGGGCTTAAACGACATACGTCATCCGTCGGAACTGTTATTACAACGTACGTAAATGAAGCCGTATTTTGTTTGATAAGCCTCCATACAAGGTAGTCAACTCTTGTGTTGTCAACAAAATGTTTTTGTAATTCGAATTCCGTAAATATTTCAAGAAATGCAAATCGTGTAGATATTGCTGACTACGTCTCTCATTTCTTACATTCACGTTAATTTACAAAACAACAAAAAAAAGTACCGCTACAATGCTTTATAATGTATTTTTATATATATTTGAAATTATACAAAGAGATCTTAATTACGGTTTTAATTATTTTTGTGTTTTTTTAACAGTTTTCGTTTCAGAACTTTTTAGATTTAATTGTATCGAATTAGTTTAGTGTTGAGAGTTTATTGCTAACAATATATTTTGTTGATCAAGTTCAAAGCCGGAGATATGACTATTTTTAAGTGCAATGCTCTCAATTTATTTTATTAATGTTTATTCCTTGTATTGCGCATTGGTGCCATTTGCTTGCATATTTATAGGGACAAAATATATATTTCAGCATTTTATATGAAATCGAACGGATAAGGTTTAAAGGGTTTGTCGAGGTAGCCCAGTGGTCTTCACCTTGTATTTACACATGTCCCCGCATGAAACACTTTTGAGAGTCATTACATTAATTACAAACAATAGCAAAGTAATTACTATGACGTCTAGAGGCGTTTACTGACCCAGAAAGTGTTGTCATAATTGTAAGTTGTATTGCGTTATATTCAAACCAAAGTGCTACAAAAAATTTCATGTGCTGCGTTTATAATAGATTTCGTGCCGGTGATGGGAATCTGATGATATCGGATGAATGGTAAATGAAAAAGCTTTACATCAGCAGTGGATCCGTAGAGCTCCGTCTGGGTAGGTACCGCCCACTTAATATTGTTGTGTTCTGGTTTCAAGAGAGAGCCAGTGTATCTTAAGTCCAAAGAGCTAACATTTATTACATCAGTAACTAGGGGCGATGGCACTTTTGACGGCCCATTTAAGGATTCAGTATCCAAAGGGTAAAAACGGGACCCTATTACTAAGACTTCACTGTCTATCCGTCCGTCTGCCTGTCACCAGGCTGTATCCTAAGAACCTCGATAGTTAGATAGTTGAATTTTTTTACAAATTATGTATTTCTGTTGCCGCTATAACAACAAATACAAATTAACTTTGCGTTCTTTTTTGCTCGATATCAATAATAGCAACTGGTAGGTACTTGAAATGACAAAATACTCAATTGTATTTTTACTTTAATAAATAATAAAATAAATATTTTAGGGGGATCCCATACAAAAAGGGCCATTTTTTACTATATTTGCTCGATATTAATAAATGTGTATCTACTGTTATTTACCTAGCCTAGCCTAATGGTACGGAACCCTTCGTGCGCGAGTCCGACTTGCACTTGGCCAGTTTTGTTTTTAATTATAAACAAAATACAACCATGTAACTTATCACCGTAAGTCGATTGTCAACGTTTCACCGTAAGTCGATTGTCAATGTTTCACGAGTGAGACGCGAGACGAGTTCTTATAGCACCGCGGTACAGTACGTTGTTAATTACAATATTCTTACAATGTACCTCATTGTTCATATTCCCACACGACAACGGTTCTCCCGTAACTAGTTCGATGTCCGCTTGAATTAGTCATACGATCGCGGTCGTTAACATTGCTACTTGTAAGGGACATTTACTAAAATAGATCGCTTGAATTCTCGTTCGCGTTTTCTTTTTTTATTCGAGCAATGAAAAAAAAAAAAAATTGTACAGGTTTGTACTTATACCATTTTTTTTAAAGCTAGCTTCTTCTCGTAGTTTCACACGTGTTTAATTTTCTGCTCCGCTACTGTGCTGCAATGTTACCTTTCTTATGAATTGGTCTACCTAATCCGAAAATAATTTCAAATTCAATTTTTCACTTTTATACAATGCTTGATCCGCGCGAAATTTAGAAGATATAAACATTAAATCCCCGTTTTACCGTCTTATAGTGGTGGAGTTTCGTATAATCCCGTAAATTTTCAGCGGATTTTTACTACCGATAAGAAACCTACCCGCTAAATATCAAGTTTGTAGATGTTATATTTTCTGAGAATTCGTGATTAATCAGTGAGTGGTATTTCGCTTTTATATATATATATATATATAGTTTATAATTGCTTTTTTCACTATGTAAGACTGTATGCGAGACACTTTTTTTTGTAAATCCTAAAGTAACGTTATAAGGCTGAAGATTTTGTATGTTTGGACGTATTAGATTATATTAAAATTATCGTTGTAAAGTGACAATTCAAAAGTGCTTGTAAGACTATTTGAATAAAGTATATTTTGATTTGATTTCATCTTTGTCTTATATCGTTTTTGTTTCTAGGCCGTGTGTGTGTAGAATGGAGCTACCCCATTTTAATTCATGGAAGTCGTTAAGTCGTCTAAACGATTCTGTGTGTGTCAGAAGCGCTTATGACTCTAATCACGACGGTGGTTTTATTAGACCTCTTAATCTCCAATAAATTTAAGGGCAAATAGTGCTTCAATTATATTTTGATACGCTAAACAGATTAAAATAATTATACGGTTTTTTATTTACGTCTGAAACGGAAAGTCCGTTAAGGAAAACGTTGAGTTCAAACAATTGTATTTATAACTGTTTTAAAATTAATTTCAGGGTAAGTTATTGAAGTTGAATAAATTGGTTTGTGTTTATTTAAAAAATGAAATTAAACAACTTTGTTTGATGTTTATTTTTTTTCTTAATATTGAATTGCGTTTCTTTCAAAAGAAATCAATCAATCAAAAGTTATTGATAAACTGTATCTTATCGGCATTTGTGTGTAGTTATATTATATATGAATTCACAAACACACTGAACTCAATTCAATTTTTAGTTTAATGACTTTTAGTTGTGCCGAGAGGGCACAGGTTATTTTGCTAAGCTAATGTCACGTAGGATGGAGAAGACACGAATGAGAATGATCGGTACGGTTGGGATATAATATTAAAAACGGCCTGTAAATTTCCCACTGTTGGGCAAAAGCCTCCACTTCCTTTGAGGAGAAGGATAGAAGCAAATTCCATTACGCTGTGCCAATGCGGGTTGGTGGATTCAAATGTGGCAGAATTTCGTTGAAATTAAACACATGCAGGTTCCTCACGATGTTTTCCTTCAACGCCGAGCAAGAGAGAATTAATTATCACAAATAAAGCACATGGAAATTCCGTGGTGGTTTAAACCGGCTATCATCGGTTAAGATGTACGCATCCTAACCACTGGGCCATCTCGGTTCGGTTGAGATAAACGTCATATAAATATTGAGTCCTCAATAAAAGTTGGCAATTGTGCAGTCAAAAATTTATTAATTTTCAGTTATAATATTTATTGAAAGTTTAAGTGAAACTAGCTATGACCGGAATGTTTGTAATCTCGACCGCATTGACCAATCTTTAGTGTATTGCCATTCATAAGTGACATCGAGGAAATAGTCCCTCTTGCCGCAACAGAATATCGACTGTGAAATCCTCCGACATCCACAATGACCATTCTTGAACACTAGCCAACTATGCAGTGGATTATATATGATGATACACTAAGTCCAGGCTCGTTCAGAATAAGAATCTGTTATAAAACTTTTTGAAGTGATAACTTCTTATGGGAGGGTAAACCGCTTCGTTACGTAACGCGTTACGGCTCCAGTCCGTCTGGCTTCCTTTTCACTTACGCATACAGCAGCGGTAGGCACGCTCCTCCTCTGTCACTCTAACCCACAGCGGTATCCGTATTACGTTTTTTTTTAAGTTGTCACTTCTGTCGCGCGTCCCGAGACTGAACATTTTTTTTTTATATGGCTGAGTGTTCGGATAAATCGGCTACCAGATTTTTTATTGGCTTTTTAAAGTCAATACCAAGTGGTATATACCGATGACGCATTCATGTCTTACCGAGTGCGTATAATTTTTTTTTCGCATTCCCTTGTCTGGTTTTTCACAAACCATTTTTATTTTAACGGAATAAAAGATAGTCATCTACCCGGAAGATTAAATCCAAATATTGATAAAAGAATTTTTAAAAATCGAATTGCTAGTATCTGCGATCCTTACATACAAACTTACAAACGTCACCTCTTCATATTATAATATGCGGAATCAATAATAAAGTGATTTAGCTATTAAATTTTAATGCTGTAAACACAAATAAGTACACGTACAGATAGAAAAAAAAAAGTAATCTTTCAAGCGAATATAACATAATGTTTTACATTGAAGTGAGGTATTCATTGGATGTGGTAATCTCTATTAATACGAAAGTAACTCTAACTGTCTGTTGCTATTTCACAGGCAGCGAGAGCGAAGCCGCGGGCGACAACTAATATCAGATATATGTATATGTTACTGTAAAAGCTCCACCAACTAACCTAAACCTAACGTAAAATTTACCAACTCATGCCGGTAAATCTTAGGTTTTACTGGAAAATCTTAAGATTTACCTCAGTTCGATCTTTTACAGTAATGTATATACTACTGTTCGATCAGTGGTCTAGATTCAAGCACAATTATTTAAGAGTTTGCATGTGTTAAACTTATTTTTTCAAACTTGGCTATAACGTTACCTCCTCTGGTATTTTATGTTATTTTACGTTCAAATCACTGTAATGAATTTGATGGAGTTATGAAGCAAGTTTGAACTCTAATCTATGTCTAATATCCGACGACTAACCCCCTAAAACGGGACCCCTAAGCCGCGCGCGACAACTGCTTCTATATAAATTGGCTTAGGAGTATTTTCGTGTTACAAAAAAAGAAAAACGTTCGATTTTTTTTATTTTAAGCCACAAAATCTGTTATGATATGATACCTTATCCATTTTTTTATCATAGTAATTTAACGTTCTGGTAATTTTCTATGTGTATACGTTTGCGATGTAATGCAACGTGTTCTTGCATTGTTCGGTAATTTGTTGCCTTACCGACTTTTGAAAGCCGAGGTTCTTACTTTGATGCTATCTGCATAATTGAAGTTAATTGCCATTGTTTAATTACCGGTGAAAGAGTCGGATGAATAATTTGTATTTCTTAAAACGAGTATCGTGTTTTACGTATTGCTGTTGTTCATACAAGTTTATTGATATATTTATGTCACGTTAATATCACTATGTAAGTGGAGGGGGGGGGGGGTCGTTGTTTGCTTATTTCATTGCTCGTTACAACAACAACAATAATTTACTTAGCATGTCTATGTTACATTACATACATACATTAGCAGCCTGTAAATTTCCCACTGTTGGATTAAGGCCTCCTCTCCCTTTGAGAAGGTTTGGAGCATATTCCACCACGCTGCTCCAATGCGGGTTGGTAGAATAGACATGTGGCAAAATTTCGTTGAAATTAGACACATGCAGGTTTCCTCACGATGTTTTCCTTCATCGCCGAGCACGAGATGAATTATAAACACGAATTAAGCACATGAAAATTCAGTGGTGCCTGCCTCGGTTTGAACCCGCATTTATCGGTTATATGTTAACTTTAATTTTATTTAAGAATCTCGAATAGCAACTTAACATACCATACATTATCGTATTCGATATTACGTACAATTTCGTGTACAGACTTGCAAAGCGCTATCCGCCCGACAATGCTTAATAATATAATAATAAAAAAATAATTAATAAAAAAAATATTTCTTTAAGATTATCACTATAAAATAAAGTAGCCCCGCTGCGTCTGTACGCGATAAACTCAAAAACGACCAAATTGATTTTTATACGGTTTTTACTAATGGACGGAGTGATTAATGGGGAAGGTTAAGTGTATAATTTATTAAGATTTAGTGTAAATTGTCCGAAATATGATAATGATTGTTGAAGTGGACGGAAAAATTATGCAGATCAATAGATACGTTATGTGATAAACCTTTTACGTGGGCCCTCATTCTACTCGTGTGAATCCGGTGCTGGTAGCCATTTTTAATATAATTGCATAAAAAGTTTAATTAGGTAAGCCTACACCTCTGGAGTTATGGTCATGACATTTAAGGTAAAACCTTCTCTGTTTGAGTGCGTAAACTTAAAACCTTTCAATAAGTAATAGCTTAGATATGGTCTAAAAATTATGTGATAGTATCTCACGTATTGACAGGAATATGAATAGTTTATTTATTTTTAATTTTTGTTTGAGTTTATTCAATCGATTTTTTTATGTATCCTAATTTGAATGCTCTTATCTGATCTCGTACAAAACTTCTTGCTCCAAAGGTTGTCTGTGAGAGGTAAGACCTTTGCTCGCTAACTTTTTCTTATTTTTTGTTACTCTTATGTCATATGTACTTTGAATGTTGTGTAATATAGTATAAATAAAAAAAAAATCACAAACACAATCCCAGTCCACATCCGTTCAATCCTCTCACGAACCTATTCCAAGTGTATTTGCTATTGTATCTGACCAACCCTTTAACGATTCACTAATAACGCCTTGACACCATTGTCTCTGCTACCTTGGACATATACCTTCTTTATCAATTGATTTATGTATTTGACACCAAAAATATATATAAATATATCAAAAGTAATCTGGAACAAATGTATGTACTGCTATTTGCTTTTTGTGTCGATCTATTTAATTAAGTAACTAATCAGATAAATCATCCATCCATCGTTGTCGTGATCCAGCTTTTATACTTCTGATATCCCATGTGAAAATTCCGAACGCAAAAGTACGTTAATGCACTTAAATCTATATCAAGTTGAGTACGATTGACGTCTGGTGATGGGACGTAGTCTTCCCAAGAGATTAACTAAACCTAACTAGCTCGCAGAGAGGCAATAGTAAATTTTCTAGCCTCTCTTATTCAACGTTATTATCTGAAATTGTTTCGATTCGCTCAGGTAAGTATTAGGTACCCTTTGTCCTTTCCTGTATATCTGATAATTATATGCAAAATTTGATGATGAGCAGTTGAGTTTTAAAACAAATTATCGCGTTTATAATATTAATTAGGATACGTTGTCCTAAAATATTGTTGTAAACAAGGAAAATAATTCCCGACGAGCGCACCGGGAAACCAAAAACCGTTAATATTCTCACACATTAGTATTTAGTCATATCATTTTATTAATTGTCTGCTAAAGACTTGACGTTTAAATTAATTGTCCGTAAACGGAAATGGGCTTACTAATTCTAAAGGTGATTATGCTGTTATACGTTTTTGTATGATTTCGTTGATACACGTACGATTCACGATTGTGATGTTGAAAATAATCATTTTGTACACCAATAAACACATACAAAGGACACATTGAAGAAAGATGCACACGAGGCGGCTTTATCGTTAAAACAGTGATCTCTTCCAGGCAACCTTAAGATAGAAGAAAGAAACAGAGTTAAATAAGGTAGGGGTGTACACAGCAGAAATAAAATTGTAGCGTATTTAGGTTTTATGCATAAATTGAAACATCAATAATTTGGTCCATTGTATGATTTTGACGTGTGACGTACTTTCCTCCTCGTGTGGGCCGTGGTCACGTTAAAAGTTAGCTAGAGTAACGGGCTAATATCCTTCTCCTATAACAGCACCCATCCCTTGGCTGTGGTCTTTGAGTGTCTGAAGACCAAGGCAGCGCTCCCAAGAAGAAAGCGTCAAAAGTAAGAGCCCAGATTTCGAGGTAACAACTCCCCCTTTTTACTTAACTAAATACAGTCCATTTATCTCTCGCGCGTACAAAACATAATATACATATAAATACATTTCAGTGAAACGGTAATATCTTTAAAATAAAATAATGTATTGTACTTGATATGCATGTGTACCTAGCGTATACATATGTATGTGTGTATAAAATTACATATAATTAAATTCCCGCGAAATGTTTAAGTGGAAGATAGTATTTCTTTAAAATTAAATGATACGAGTGATTGTGCACGTCTTATTTCAGCATAAGTCGCGTTTCGTTTGTAGAAAAGCTAACATTTTTGGAATTGATTTGGTGCTAGGGTTTTATGCAAGTTCGTCTGAGTAGGTACCACCCGCTCAACACATATTCCACAGTCGAACAGCGATACTTAGTGTTGTCTTTCGGTTTGGAGGGTCAGTGAACCAGTGTAACTTGCCAGGGTTGGTGGCTCATTGGCGCTGTAAGGAATGATTATTAATTCTCATAGCACAAGTGTCCGTCCATTTAATATAAAAAAGTGCCTACCTATTTCATAACAACAAAACATATCACACTCGTCTCGATCGAATCCATTTTGTCTAGCCCACCCAGGTCACCCATAACTCTTAGTTGAATCGTCATTGTCTCGAATGATTGGTTTATGCAAAGATTTTTCATTGAAATGGGTTCAGTTATTTCGATGAATAAACCTTGTTAAGTACATCGTCCACGTTGCAGATATCTCGAGCGATGTAAAGTTTAATTTTTATTTATTAAAGGATGATTTCATTTATATCAGCGTTTAATTTCTTTAAGTGAGGTTAAGCTAATAATTGATTCAAACAATCGGTGATTTAAAACTGGAAAGATGATTCAAATGACATCTTCAGTTTGGTTCGGAGACCCCGAACAGTAAAGGCACGAAAACCTGAGAGTCAACATTCACTTGGGAATCAAGTCGTTTCATCTTGCCTCTTTATATCCTAAGAACTTTTATTGTCATTCGTGCACTTCCCTTCCTATTTCCTCTTTACAAGTCTATCTAGACAATCTTCTTTTGTAAATCACGATAAAAAAAATTATTTAAATTATCATTGACATTAGTGCTAGATTGTGTGGTGTTGATTATTGGTTACATTTTAATAATATTTTTGTACCAAAGTATTAAATTTGTAAAAGGTGACAACGAATTACGTTTGAAATAATGAACACGAGTGGTTCTTATTTTTGAGATGCTAATTTTTCGATTAAACAAAGAATAGGCAAATGCTAATTAATCATTATTAATATATATATATATATATACATACATATATATACAATACAACACTATTGAGGTAATGCACTGCTAATTCAAGCTCTAACTGTTTCAATTGCAATGTACTCAACAGTCATAATATACACATAAATTACATAACATGTTAGATAACGCGGCGTTTCTTTGAAAATATGAGATCATAGTGGTCTCCTTCCAGTTCATGGTCTATTTATTTAATGGGGCGCAACTATGAAGTATTAATTTAAAAAAAAAATCCTATATACTAAAATAACATATCTGTCCGAGTATTTTGATACTATAGCCTATTCCAATGGAAGTAGGAAAAAAGATAAACAAACCTTAGATTTACGTATTTTATGCGATTTACTAATAACTCAGCTATGTTGTGCACTAGTAAGAGTTAATGATTAATATATTTTTATTTATAATACAGAATTATTACACTTAACTACTTATTGTCACTTTAATTTTACTTCGAAAATTCTTAAAAAAGTTTCGTCAACGTTTAAAACGCTGTTTTTTCGCAAATCCATAGTGAATATCATAGATTAATCAAAAAATAATTTCCTTTCAAATGTACATTTGTTTTTTTTCTGTTATTGTTGGAATAGAGTATACGTACGCTTTAAATAATTAAATTTATATAGAATTTTATGAGCTTCATATAGTTTATCGTTTGTTATACGACTGCGGCATTTTAAGAGATTGCATTAAAAATTTATTACCTCAACATCCTGCCTTTGTCTTTACTCGCATCGCTAACCGTCGCAGCTTTGATTGTATACGAGCGAATACACTGGTTTCGTTTGTAATAATTATGTTCTATGTATTATTTTATTTAATATTTTGAAATAATATTGTAAACGCGTCAAAAGCGCAATGGTTTACAGGCTGCCTAGCGATGTAAAAAGACCCCTTGGCCTAGAGAAGGGGTAAATTGGAATATTAGTAATTCCTTAATTAATTTGAGGCATTGCTACCATTCTTTTAAAACAAAATAGTGTATCTGTTTTTATATTTAATTTAAACATTCCGGTACATTTATGCATTCTGTTTTTAATTTATTCGAGGTTGAAATATTTCATTTAAATAATGTACCTACGTAGTTATATATATGTCAATTCATTTAATGACCGAATATTCGCACAGTCGTTTCGTCTGTATCGTCAGCACACTGAGTAAATAACACGTATTTATTATAAAAAAGATCACAAAATTTGCTACGATAATTAATTTACATATTCCACGTGAGTTTCTCATGGCTCTGCTATATTATGCACTATAAACAGTTGTTGAATAATACGTCTTTATTTATAATACAAGAATATTTCGTTTAATTTCTTATATTCGCTTTAATTTTACTTCCAAAGTTAACAACATCGGTGATGTTTAAAAATGGTTATTTTTCACGATTCCATGCATTTTAGATCTCGACCTGTAATGTCTTGTCAATTTAAGGTCATCCCATCCCATTGGATATAATTCATCTATATATTATAATACATAGCATTTTTATTTTATTAGATATGTTTTTAGAGCCGAGATGGCCCAGTGGTTAGAACGCGTGCATCTTAACCGATGATTTCGGGTTCAAACCCAGGCAGGCACCACTGAATTTTCATGTGCTTAATTTGTGTTTATAATTCATCTCGTGCTCGGCGGTGAAGAAAAACATCGTGAGGAAACCTGCATGTGTCTATTTTCAACGAAATTCTGCCACATGTGTATTCCACCAACCCGCATTGGAGCAGCGTGGTGGAATATGCTCCATACCTTCTCCTCAAAGGGAGAGGAGGCCTTAGCCCAGCAGTGGGAAATTTACAGGCTGTTTATGTTGTTATGTATGTATGTTTTTAAAAAATATAAAATATCGACGTACGGACGTCTCTAAAACAACATATAGTAGAAACATACGTGCTAGACGGTACAATGAGGTATTGTTACTCTAAATGTTCTTGTTATAAATGATCTGCATACAGAACCCGATAACGGCTGAGCCGAGATAGCCCAGTGGAACACGTGATTAGTGATTGCGGGTTCAAACCCTAAGCTCTTTGTGCCTCGTTCCGTCTTGTGTTTTTAGGTAATGATCATAAACAGTATAAGTTAAGTGGATGTCACGAGACGTTAGAGTGATTTAATTTCTAATCTCATTATGCATCTCTTAAGTGTGTCACAGATAAGCAAAAAAGTCCTTCTCTACTCTTAAGTAGAATATCCACAACTCACACAAGACTCTACTGCGTACTGATGTTTTCGTTAACCGTTGAGCATGAGATAAATTATGTGATTAATTAAACATATGAAACTACGAATCCGCTAACTTTGTGCGCGACTATCAACTGAGCCGGCTCGTTCTACGCCCCCAATTTAAGGCAACTTTAGTGTCATTTCAGCAAAACCGAGCCGAACGTCTATAATTGGATTTAAACAAACAATATATAATGGTTTTGTAACAATTTCAACCTTATCTCAAATTAATTGAAAACTTATTATTCAGTGACCCGAAGTTAAATATCGTTTGGATATCACCACGTTGTACTATCGACCCTATCGACTTGTGATAGAGTTGAATATGTTTTGCCGATGTCGGATTATGACATTTAAGGCCTTAATCTCACTTGGAACACCGCCAAAATTCCGTTAGTAGTCGTGTACACACCGATGACTATTACCTTAGTATGTTTTTTTTAAACACTGCATTCCGTTTTACGAACAACAGTGTTTGATTATTTTGTCGGTTATGAGTTTTGTCGGAAGGAACGTAATATTATCAAGGTAAACGTTCATATTTTCATATGCCGTCGTAACTTGGAAATGCCTAAGATATTGAGATTTGGATATATGGCCCATAGTTACAGTCTATACATCACTCCGAAAGACGAGGGCTATATTTTTTTTCCATATTTAATTCAAGGTGCTAGGGCAATCGTGTATCATAATTTCCAAAATTGTTTTCTTTTTTTTAATAAATGTTGGAACATAATCGCGTTTAAATTTTAACAGCTACATAGCTACCTGTAAATGTCCAACTGTTGGGCTAAGGCTTTCTCGCCTGCTCTAGGATATGCTTATCTTGAAGAAATTGATTGGAGTATGTACCATTAATAGCGATCTCGCTGGTCGACTGCGGGTTGGTGCATTTAGCAGAATTTTTGCTGACAGTGCTGCTTGCGGCGGGTATGGATGTTTTTTATCTTCAGCTAAAAATAACGTGATCTAACTAAGAATATCATTGATTCTTAAAGTCACAACATTCCCCAATATTTATCAAAATACGCTTAATTTGAGTAGATATTTAATACTCACAGGCACTTTTGAATGTTCATTTTTTAAGGTTCTAGTAAAAATATTCATTGGCTTTGAATGTATATTCCAAAAAAGGACAAGATAACTGGTCGCCTGGATTTGATAGATTTACGACCGGTCGCCTTCTAGAAACCAATTCTTCTTGGGATTACTTATAATGATAAGATATACAGCCAGCCAGTGGATCATTGAAGATATAACATGCTCTCGATTAAAATTTCGATACCCAAAGGATAGGATAGATTCTATTCTTTCAGAACTATACGGTATTGATTCCACCTACCGTCAAGTTATTTATCGGTATGGAGGTTGCCTTTAAGAGATCGCTATTGATAAGGCTTTTGCGTGCAACTTCATCGACTAATTTTCCGTTTGAAAGTTACGATCGTAAGTTATCACCATTGCAAATAGACATTGGCGCCATAAAAAACATTCGTTGCATCGCAAATGCGCGAGAAACTTTGGGAACTGTGATGTTATGTCCCCTGTGCCTGTAGTTATACTGGCTCACTCTTCAAACCACTAAGTATTGATACATGGCGGTGGAATATATGTCGAGTGAGTGGTACCCGGTACGGGCTTGTACGAAGTAAATCTTTCAATGTATGTTTACACGTTTCCAAATCTGTCACAGTTGATCTTCTAAACTTTCAAAGTTATCAGTCATGTGTAATTTTTTCTAAATTCGTACGTTGATATGATTGCGTAGCGGATACACGTTAATAAACTCATGTTTGTGTTAAAAGTACACGTATCTCAATTAGGTTCAGCCGTTTCCTGTTTTTACAAAATGCGCTCACGATTTTGTTGAGTGTGTATGTTTTTGGACAAAATCTTCATAAAGCATTAGTCACTCTTATACTATTGCGAATAAATAAATCGATGTACAGTGATGGATTTACTTCACAAACAGCTGTTTTTTTCAGTTTAATATTTCTTCGTTTTAAATTTAGACAAGTTGAAATGGCAAGAATGAACTGGCTCTTGTTATTCAAATTAAGTAGCCTAATGGGTGGGTAGGTATGCATCTTAACAGACGATTGCCGCTTCAAACTCAGGCAAGCACTACTGTTTATAGTACATTTCGTGCTCGGCGGTGAAGGAAAACATCATGAGGAAGCCTGCATATGTCTAACTGCTGATATTCTCTTACACGTGCATCCACCAAACCGCTTTCGAGCAGCCTGTTGGAATAAGCTCTTAACCTTCTCCGCAAAGAGAAAGGAAGTCTTAGCCCAGCAGTGGCATATTTACAGGCTCTTTTAATTAGTAATAAATATTGCCCTTAAAATACGACACGATCTTTGGTTAAGGTATCTTAACTGTTTCTATCTTCTTCTTAGTGTATAAAAGTGTTTTTTTTTAATGTTATGTTTGTCTTCTGTGTAAGCTTCAGATTATAAAACAAAAAGGCAGTTTTGGAGCATTAAAGTAAAGCAATAAAAGCGAATACAAAGCCAAAAGCGACTATAATTGCCGTCTGTTTCATTATAAAAATATGCGTGTATTTTAAAATTGATATTCTTCGAACGGAAGTAGAGATGGTGGGAAATTCAACTATTCATTACTTAATTTATTTATAATAACCGCTAAAACAACGTATAAAAATCTATTATTAAAAAAAATATGCTCTACATCCCGTAAATTGCGTGCCAAGTAGAGCATACGCCGTTGACAGTTTCCGATGTTTTTACCGTTGATGACGTTGTGTTTGATGCTTTTACAAAATTCAAAATAAGTTCTAATATAAATTATCTAAATATTTTTTATCGATGTTATAGGATATAGTGATGCCTTGTTGATCTATAGATAAAATTTATGATCGATGTATTCTCAAACTCAATTACAGTACGATATAATTATCTAATAAAAATATTTTTTTATTGTCACTATTATATCAAAAAATATTTGAAATATGTCCGTAGTTTATAACTTATATAGCAGTAGGACGATTTGAAAGTCTGCTTTAGATATAGAATTCATATCAGCCGCTTGTGGCTCGTTTGTAAGTCCTGGGTTCAATTTCAGGTCATTAATAGCAACCCGAAGTCAGAAAGTAGGCGGAATTCAAATACCAAATCCTCAGAAGGCACGTTCGGATCAGAATTTCTCAGTATCAGCTCCAGAGTTGTGTAGAATGGTAAAATTAATTCTCAAAGAGAGAGCATTAACAAGAGCCTCTTGTCCAGTCGTGGGCAACATAACTCGTTTTATTTTAGCATAAAATATATTTCAAGGCAACAATTACGTATATCAATATTATAAGATTTAACAATTTATTTCGAATTTCGAATAGTTATCATTAACAGATAAAGTAGAGGCTGAACAATACCTAAATTGTTTGTCCAAAGAGAAAGTAAGTACTGTTCGAATGGACAGATACGTTATCATTCAAATTGATCTTATACAATTTTTTCCACGCTGATAATTACAACAGAAAAGGTTTTTTTATTAATTCTCTTTTTGTATCTCGCTATATATTTAATAGACTAGCAATAAATTTCTGTTCTTATTTTAATGGTAAACCATTACTGGTGAACAAGTAAAGTTCAGCCTGTAAATGTAGCACTGCTGGGCTGGGAACTCTTGTCGCTCTGAGGAAAGATTTGGAGCTAATTACACTTTCATTGAAACTAGACACATGCCGGTATCCGCGCGATGTTTTCATTAACCGTCGACCACGACAATTAATTTTAAACACAAATTAAGTACATGGAAATTCATTGGTGCTTGCCTGGGTTTGGTGGGTTAAGATGCACGCGTTCTAAGCCCTGGTCCATCTCAATTACCAGTCTGAGTTTTTAATATAAATAATTTTACGTGTGGGTAACCAAAAGTAAAGCAACAGCCTATAATTGACTCACTGCTTGGTGAAGACATTAGCTGCGTTTAAGGAAAAAGTTTTGAGCTTATTCCTATTGCTGAATGTAGATTTGGCAAATTTTAACACGTCACGACACATGGTTTCCCCTCGATGATTACCTTCACTGAACACTAGACAAATTATAAACGCAATTCAAGCACATGAATTGATTTGCAATCTTCGGTTAAGATGCACGTGTGCTAACAACTGGATCATGTCGGCATAAAATATTAAGACGTCATCCTAACAAAGCCGATGGTTACACGTGTTTGTTATAGATAATTATTCACGTGTCGAAAGAATATGTAAGTTTTGCTAACAAAAGATAAGTCATTTACTAGCGCAATAAGTCTTTTGTTACTGGAAATAAAGATATATGTTATATAACATTTTGTTAAAATACTGTATCTCGTTAAGTCGTAGCAAATCAGTGCTGTGGTCGTCCTTCGAGCGGACTGGATGTATAGTTTTGAGACTTTTTCTCGGAAAGCTTTCAATACCCAACATAATATGTGTCCTTTATATTTACTCTTGTATCCATTATAAACTTTTCTTTATAGAATGTGAAAGTTGTCTGAGAGAGATCCCTACTTAGCGATATCGTATTGTGTATCTTCGTATTATTATTTAATATTGGAAAACTTGGTGTTTAGAGCTTTGTGCCAGCCCGTCTGGGTAGGTACCGCCCACTCATCATGTATTCTACCGCCAAGCAGTCATAATTAGTATTGTTGTGTTCCGGTTTGAAGGGTGAGTAAGTCAGTGTAATTACAGTCACAAGGGTCATCTCAGTCCCCGAGGTTGGTGGCTCTTTAGCGATATAAGGATGTTTTTTTTTTTACGTCACTATCTATGCTATAAAAAAGCTAGTTGGGAAAATGAGCTACGTGATAGTAACTGGTTGTCACAATCATTCGTAGCTATTTGCACCGTAAAAAAATGTATTAATTATTAACATATATTTTGAAACTATGTTTCTTGTAATTGTGTCATTCGCCCTTTGTGCCAGAGAACATTAATACAAAGTATTGGAGCTTGGCAGTGGCTGTAATAAACTAAAACGAGCTTTAAAATATCCTGCCTATTTAATATGTTTGTTTTATACGATATATAATATTATTATTGTAACTTGATAAGGTAAAAAATTGTGTTTCTGGTCGTATTGATAAAAAAAAATATGTCCTCTACATACTCGCATAATAATTGATATTACCTTTATTAATTAATAATTAATTAATACAATATCGAATACTCAGTCCGTAACAAGAGAGGCACATTATTTTCTCTCGACACGCACTAGTGGTTACAAATCGATTTGTCGTGACGGTCTGAAGTTGTTTGTTTCAGATTTAATTTGAATAATCCACAATTTCATTATTTTCTGCTACACTAGTTCTTAGCCCCGCCTTCGATTACTCATTGTTCACTAACGGTCGTATACGTTGTATGATAATATTAGGAGTTTGTATAGAAGATCATATGTAACTCGGGCCCGGCTTCGCAAGGGTGCATTTTAATGATAAAGAAAATAT
Organism: Vanessa tameamea; assembly: GCF_037043105.1. Taxonomy (NCBI): domain Eukaryota; kingdom Metazoa; phylum Arthropoda; class Insecta; order Lepidoptera; family Nymphalidae; genus Vanessa; species Vanessa tameamea. The sequence continues at coordinate 2,114,193 of NC_087338.1, forward strand.
TATGATATAATTATCAATATGTCTTATATTTAAAATATTTTTGTAGAATTGGTTCATTAGTTGCGGAAATTACAAAAAACGAAAAAGCACCTGTTTATAATATTAGTATAGAAATTAATAATTGTATTTAATGTCATAACTTTGTATTTCAAATGCTCGAAACGAGTAACTACTGAGTTTTTTTTGGCTCTTGAAGATTCTACATTCCGAAGTCACGGTAGTTTGACGATTTATTTGATGAAAATTAGGATTGAAAAGCGCTCGTAAAAGCCTACATTGAACAAAGGATGTTGTTATGTATTTTGAGATTGAAACTTCGGCACTGTTTCATGACTGATTGTCATGGAATTTTACACATATGTGCCAAGCTAAACGGAAATACTTATCGTTAGTATTGTTGTGTTATGTTATGACCTGACGGGTGAGTGGCTTGGTTCCCAAGATTGGATTCATATTGGCAATGTTCAGGATGAATATTTCTTACATCCCCTATGTCTAAAGGCGATGATGTCCAATCATAATTGGAAGGAACATACGTCAGTCTGTCTACCTTTTTTAAATAAAAAATACAGTGTTCGTGTACATATCATAGCATATTTGTATAATATATTGCTACGTCATTAAATAAGTATTTGGTGCAATGTCGTCTATGTTCGATACGAGTCGTACGATTTATGTTGACTTCAAATAGGTGATTGTTGTTTCAGCATCTAATTATGCCTAGATATATGCTTTTAAAACCTAACATAGATCTAATAGATTTTCAGTTTAAAATAAGACTCTATTGATATATACTTTAAAATCGAATATTCATCGTCATAATTAAATACGTACTAAACTCGAGAAACGATTCGTTTTGTCTACCAGTGAGATTGTCTATGAGGCGAAAAAGGTACATATGCGAATTGGAATTACTTCAATGGTTCGTTACATAAATTTAAATCGTTTTAAATAATTAATATTTGATTTCATTTTGAATATCTTAAAATTTCATAATATTGTGGTAGAGGATCCGTTAACGGTGGAATGTATTTTAACGCTTTCTGAGTTAGTTTCGCAGTAATGCGTATTGAAAACATTTTTCGAAAAATTGCATCATTTTCGCCCGCGGCTTCTTTGAGTTTGAGGGGTTGATCGTTGGTATAACACTTGGGCTATTGGACATTCAAGCTTGATTCTTACCAGATTTCAACTCGAATTTAAAAAAAAATTGATTTATTGGTTTGACAGAGAGCAACAGACAGATAGAGCTACTATCGTATTTATAATATTAGTATAGCCTCGTTTCCCCTCGAGGCTTCGCGTGGGAAGGGCAGGGGGGCGGGGTCAAGTGTGGGGTACCTGTGTTTTTCTGTATCCCTCACTACGTTTATGCAAATTGGCATGATCGATTAAGTAATGACGATTTTTTTTTGTTACAAATAAAACTACAAACTTATAAGATGAATTCGGATTTTGATGCTATTCTTTTGTTTTTATCATTCGTTACGTGGCCTTTGTTTTAAAGTATTATCTTTAAAATCAATCGCCTTGCTAGAAAATTGTTTCGAACTTTGGCGATACGACCGTTCCAAGTTTGGAATTTATATCTGAGAGTTGTGTTTTTATGCTGGGTATCTATCTGAAGAAGGAATATTGGCAACTACTGTGATGTCGATTGGTTATAAGTTATCTATGTGTAAATAGCAGGCAGGTATTCGGGAACCGTAACCGAAAATATCGGATATCCGAAATAAAAATGTATCCGTAACCGAATCCGATAAGAAATATTTATAATTATTTGGTTTTCGCATAATTTTATGCTTAACAGTAATTGTCAAATTTCAAAGCGAAACCACACCTTTAGATATCATGTGCAATTATGATTATGAAGAAATCTGATTGTGACGTAAGCAATGTCATATCTATCATTTTTTTTTTAAATTATTGTTATATAACAAAGGTCGTGCTTAGATCTGACTTTATAAAAGCTTTTTAAATACCATACGTATGTGTACAGTTGATGTTTGTTTTTTTCGTTTGATTAATGTTATGTAATTAATACTTTAGACTAATGTGCATGGCTTTGGGTACAGAAATGAAAGTACTTTTATAATGATTCTGCTTCTCAATGTTTGTCTATTAACATTAAAGCCTTAGGTTACCGGTTAACTGTACTTCAAAAGAATATTAACAAAATGAAAGAATATTTGTCATCTCAGTTGTAGTTTTACTTTTATTGTGTACCTTAAAAATACCAATAATAACTCTATTAATCTTACAGATTTTTTTTGTTGACGGTTTTTGGTTTAGTTTCAGCAATCCGATTATTTCGCAAAAGTCACGTAGGATAACTTTTAAGTACGACTATGTACGAATGCTTCGTGCATGATATATTATTGATGACTTAACGGTTACTTATTATATTCGATGCATTATAAAGTTTTCTAAATTTATTTTATTATCTATATGCACTAGTATTAATTGATTAAAAAAAATAAACAGCTGACTGAAGTTAGAGGCGGGAAAAACTGACAGTTTATTATATTCTCAGATACAAGTTCAAATTAAATGAGACTGAGTTTTGAAAATGAATTGGTGGTTTTGTGCCAGACCGTCTGGGTTGGTACCACTTATTGGCACTTATCTGATAATACTTAGTATTGTCATGTTCCATCTCGAAAGGTATATAAGCACAAGGGACATAACATCTTAGTTCTCAAGGTCTGTGAACATATTTCTTACAGTGCCAAAAGCCTCAAGGTTAACACTCTTTTTCGACATATTTGACTGTACTAATAAATCTTTATAATAATAAAATTTGCGAAAGAATGTTATTTCGAAATATTTCCATACTAAAAAATGGATCATGGGCAACACATATTGGTACATTAATCTATTATCTTAAGTAGGCATTGATGACATCCATTCAGAACCTTGATCTTTGATTGTACGAAATTTACGATGCTCCTCGAACCTGTATCATTCACATGTAAATTCTTATAATGATATACCTGTCTCTTTTCCAGGTAGTAAGGCGAGAAAGGGAAAACGTTAGGTGGCTCGGCCAGTATTGTGTTGTATAGACAGATCGCCGCGACCCGTCGTCCTGTTAACGTGTTTTCAGTGTTGTGACAGTGTTTTCGATCTATACAATTATTTTGTGCGTAATCTTCCGTAGTGCTTAATAAGTGATAATCGTGTCAAAAAAAAAAATATATTCCGTTCCTAATACGCTCAAACGAAACGCTCTATAAAAACAGTTCCTTTAAAATGGCTAGTGACTTGAACATTAATATACGTCCATACAATAAATTGATGTGTTTTTACAAGTGAAAAAGAGTTAGATTAAAAATTTTTCGGGTGTTATTTCCGCGATGTGGAATTGATTTAATCATTAATAGTGTACAGCTCCATCTATCGTCGAGTGGCAATGTTTGCTTAGAATGGAGGCCGGTTTTATACCGGTTGGTGCGGCGGGCGTTGGCGGTATCGTTCCGCCGCCCGCCGTCGTGGCGCCAGCGGTGAATGTTATACGCGCGCCTGGTTTGAAGCGCGGGAAAATGGAGGAAGCTATATCGGACCGGGTAAGTTTGTTTTTTTTTTTTTCTCATAATTTACAAGACTTGTGTTAAATATTTCAGGGATGTATATAGCCTTTTTTAATCAAAGAAGGAGTGGATATAAACATTTCATATTCTTGAATAATATTCATAATTATTAATATTTAAATACTTATATAAAATTTTATTTTACTTCCAAAGTTCCGATCCATCGGTGATATTTTTTCTAGTTCTCGACCAATGATATCGTTTTAATTCAATGTCAAAGTTTATTTGTGGAATAAGCTATAATTTTTGTTATCTATTTACTTTTTGAAAAATATAAATCAAATATTTTAGGAAAGATTTTGACATAATTGTCATAATGATGACGTCATAAACACTGGTGTAGCGATTTATTTGGGCCAATAAATACATGTGGAGACTAGACATTAGGTTATAGATACAAACATAATCAATCCATGAATACTTATTTAACGCTGTAGCCGGTTAAAAATGTTTTTTCATAGCCGTCAGACGATATGGTATTATGTCATAATGGCTCTTTGAAATCTCAGGGCGTCTGATGTGGTGTTAAAGTGCTCTTCATGTTGCGGAGTGGTCGTTTAAAGTGTTTTCTTTTGCCGTCGCGAATCTTAGCAACGTTATATAATGTGATTTGTTTATCTTACTTTATGATATAAACTGATTTCCGCCCGCGGGATACCCTTTATGTCATTTTATTTAATACTAAGCCCTGACAATGTTTATACAATAATTGACCCGTAAGGATTCAAGTAGGTCTTTTTCTTGTAGGTTCCAAAGTCGTATCGTTTCTGAAAAAATACAATCGTTAATGGTACACTTACCGTAACCATGTATTAGGGGAGATGTGTATCTGGTCAGCGGAACTCTCACTTATCAGACGAAACAAGTTTACGTCAATTTTGAATTTCAGACAAAAATTAAACAGATTGTAAGATTCGGATGAGATTTCGGTTCACGATGTTTCTAGGTAACAAGAACCCTCCAGTTTGTAGGCTGATTAGGACAGTCCAAGTACAGTCATATTAGAGACATTGTATCGTACGTTAGTTCGCAGGGCTGACGCATTGACGTCATAAGAGATCTTTTTATTTTGGCTTTTATTTGTGCCGAGATGCGACAAATTATTTCGCCAAATAAGGGATCTTAGTTATAACTCACTGTATCATGTCAATGTCACCTACCATCAGGTGGTACATAAATTTGCCAGTTCGCATATCAAAGCAATATTTTAAAGTGCATCCTTACTTAGTCAGTTCGACTGTCTTCACTACGATCGATATGAACCAATTTTCAAACTTTCGAAATAATGTTGAACACGTTAAATTCGCGAGTTCAAATCTCAAATCTTCATGCGCCGTTGATTTTTGATACGCTTAATTCGTGTTCATAATTAATCTCGTGGTCGGCTATGACGGAAAATATCGTGAGAAAACCTGCATGTGTCGAATTATCTGACACATCGATAGCACACCAACAGCTTGTAACCTATTCGTTAATGGAAGAGGTTTTACCCACTAGTGAGACAATTACGCAAGTAAACATTTAAACATATGTATTCTTTTGTTTGGATGCCTCGGTGGTATATTAACTAAACATTTTTTACTTTTTTTTATTATTTATTTATAACACAAAAGTGTATTCATATCATTACAGGACATGGTTGTCCTAATTCGATATTACAGCACGATTAATAATAATATTTAAAATAAGTCTCTACGTTATATAAGATATATTCCAGGTGGTAATTATTGTGAGCTCACTGAGGTTGCAACAAAACAAATCCATCTTAGGTGATAATATATACAAAGCCACAGATCCCGAGGTCCTGGCTTCAAACACCAGGTCAATAGTCCGAGGTCTGGATGTGTGTACACTCCGGTGCCTGGGAAAGCATGAAAAACCGTTGATCTCCTCTCTTTCCCATCGGATTATGAGAGTGTCGGAACAGAGAGTGCACCTGTGTCTATGCACACACACATATGTGCACTATAATATGTCTTGCGTATTTGGCTGGTCTCCCATGCGATTGGTTCCGTTGGATCGAAATCGGACGAATTTATCATCAAATATTTTGTTTTGAGAGAGACTCGGTTGGGATTTGCGACAATAGTTTTGCACTCAGATCTGCACCAGACGTGCATACGACATTTAGTTAACGTAACAATAGTATATAAATACTTATGCAATCGGTTCTGTACTTAGGTAATTGAAGGTCACATTGCTTCGATTAGTTATAATTCATTAGTTAACGTGTTCCGCCCACAGTTCATAGTTTGAATTCATATGAATATAATGTATGGTTATTGTAAATGTCAAGATGTACCAGTGGTTTTAATGCGTGATTGTCTATTGAAAATTACGCGTTCAAATCCGGGCAAACAACGGTGAAATTTCATGTCAAGCATATGGGCTTTTTGTACTTTGTTATACGCTTATTTCTTATGAGGATGAGGTGGAAAACATCGTGAGGTAAGTTCCATGTGTCAGGTGAAAATCTCGTCGAATTAGAATAAGTTTTAAATCGTAAGAGAAAATCGGACAGACAGAGTTACTTTCGTATATATAATAATAATATCCAGTGAGAATGAGCCTACGCTGAATGGGCACCTGAAATCCAGCGAGGTTACACGGGAATGGAGCGATTAAAGCGCCAGACGTCAAAACTTATAACAATACATAGAAAACGGAACAAAACACCGTTTGTCCGTCATTTAACTTTTGGTATAATATGTCCATAGAGCAGAGAATTTTAGAAATGCCATATGTTTGTTCGAGTGTATGAAATACATTTTTGAATCCTATGATTCGTATTAAGAGTAGTCTTATTTGTTTTTATTGAAATGATGCAGATAACTACTGAATATCTTACCGGTTTGTCCTGGTGGAATCTGAATTCCGAACCGGTGGATCATTTGATATAATTCTATAGAGGTCAAAATTGTTTGCAATATTCTACTCGAATAAAGTACCTATGTTTTGGTTCTTTAACGAAGACGTATAAAATAGAAAGAAATGTTTATTAAAAAAAAGATTTAAGTAAAGTTACTTTAGTCGATTTATATATAAATATTATGTTGTTTATAAGAGACGATAAGAGACAGCTATAACCATATGAAATTATTATATATATAGTTTGTTACTACATATTGTAAAGTCCTCCCGTCCCCTTTTTTATACGATTTTACAAATGGGCGTAGTGATTCATGACTGAATCAATAGGGTATTCTACTATGTTTGAAAAAGTAATTTTAAATGTTGGTTTTAATAAAAAGCCACAAAAATAAAATATTTCGGCGAAATAAACACGCTTTCTTGCCATAAAATTAAATTAAATTTTAAACCACTTTTTCCCGCAAAAACGTTGTCAGTCATTTTGATGACGTCAGATTGTTAAAAATAACAGTCGTGTTTATACGACCGGTACTCATTCAACGTTAACATTTATAAATATTTGGTGTTTTTTAGGAAAATAATGAATTGCAACCGCTATCGCTGGAGTGTAATGTACAAATACTAGCATTAAAACTCCAAAAAAGTTGTTTATCAAAGTGCCAGATGATATTGAAATATCAGCTTTTACCTGTCTGACGCCACACCATGGCGGCTCGTGTTTAGGTCACGTGATAAACAGGCTAAAAATTACGACTTTTAATTTCAATATAATAAAATATTAATGCGCTTTTATGACTCCAAATTAAAATATTTAAATTATATGTCTACATATATTTTAATTTTTATCAAATTTCATAATTAAATCTTCACTAACGAAAATACCGCACTAAAGGTTATTTAAGTTGATGAAATAACCAATAAATATGATTACTGGGGATTTTATATAGCTAGCAGAAAACATGAAAACGCAGTCGCAATGGATGGCATAGGGAGGAAAAGCATATCTTTGACATCTGTCATTAATGTCAGACAAACTTTACGTTTAAAAACATTTTCAATAAACACTGCCTTTTATGGTGGAACGGTACCATATGACGTAGTTAAAATCGCGCGGTGCAGCTAGTATATTGTAAAGTCTATCTAGATAACATTACACTAGACTGCAGCTTGATAAATAATTCTTATCAACGCTATACGGGCTGGCTAGCTAGCTAGCTATAACAAAGCTTCGGTCCTGGACCCTTGGGACCAAAGAAGAAGTTGGTACAGTAAGATATAACCATCGGTACACTGGTAATGCGCCACAAACCTTGAATACTATGATCTTTGTGCCTGTAGTTGCATCAATTGCAAATGCAAGAAATTGTTATTTGGAAAGCACTTTCTGAACCGTTGACGTCAAACATGGCCGCCCCTTGAACTTCATGGATTTAATATCGATATATATCGATTATACGAATTTTGCGGATATATGTTATCGACTAAAAAGTCATTACTTTTTTAAGGATCTATAATTATGGATAGGATTCGATCGGTTCTATCGTAGACCTGCACGAAACTATTAATATAGATTATTATGTGGTGTATCGATAAGCCCTTGGTTATATGTGATTAGAGCGTATAGACAATAAATCAATGATTTAAAAGAAAAATTTGGAACGCAGTGCAGAATGTGTGTTACTTTAGGCTACATTCGTTCTTGCACAAAATATTCGATGCCATTTCTAATAAGCTCTTACACAACCGTTAAAACCTAGGGTTGCTAGTTTAATTAAAATATTTATTAAATATTATTTAATGTTATTAAATTGTTATATAATCTATACTGATTTTATAATTTCGAAAGTGATTCTGTTAATTTTTCACGGCCAAGCCACTGCACTGAATTTGATGAGATGGGTATGAAGCTCTTAAATGTAAGTAAAACCGCGGGCGACAACTAGTAACTGTGTGTAGGCATTTAGGATCCTCTTAATATGTAGGTCATGTTTATATATAATACATATTGTATTATTTGCTAGCTGGAACCTGTTTTATGTACAAGATCTTAAGAAATATTTCATAAGGAAAAATATGTAGTTACAGTGAATAGAAGACGTCGATCTTAAACGAAGGTCGCGGGTTCAAGCACTCATGGTCAGATTAACCATGTCGGAGCCCCTGATCGTTTCCTAACTTCTTTAAATATAATTTTCCTACTAAAACGCAATTTTTGTCTATATACATAGACAAAAATGAAGATTATGTGGGCGTGAAATGGAGATATCCACAAAATAAAACGTATTTAATATCGTCTAATCTCTGTATTAATTGATTCAATAATCGTACACCAGAAATATCAAAGGATTACAATAATTAATCTCGATTAAGAGCAAATGGATTTGCAAGCAATCATCGCATTCGAGTAGCTTGTCAAAACATAACGGCTCGCGTTGCCATGACCCTTACAACTCCATTCGGGGTGACCCGCTCTTAAGAGTAAATCAGCCATCAAACATTATTGCCAACTACTCGATTCATTAATTATCCAAATCAACAAACAAAGTAACCGCGTCCCGTTATATATATTTATTTTTATGTATATATACGTATAATAAATTTATATTTATAGAAATATTTTATAGAAATAATTAATTTTAATTCCTTTTTTCCTTATTAGTCTGGCTGTCCCCTGGCCGATACAGGGTTCCCTATACTGCCTAATGGACACTCCGATTCGACGCATTTTGTTTATGTTATTTATTCAAAGTAATTTCAACTTTAACTTACATATTTTTGTATTTGAATTTACACCACCTAAGTAATGCAGCTTCAGATGACCTTTGACTAAATCTGAGACGAGTGTTAGTATTAAATAGTTACTATTTATTTATTTTTATACTGTCCGGGTAGACATATGACTCCAATCCACCTGATGGTAAGTGGAACTGGAGTCCAAACGCGAAGACGACTAGTACAGTCAGCAAGAATGAGCAGCACTAGTCGCCCTCGCCATACCGGCCCGCAAGATGGCTCTTCACGCCTCGTTTGAAGGCACCCAGGATAGTGTTATATTATAGTGTTGAAGAAACGTGCAGTCTTCAGCGAATAGTGGGTTAATGATGTTTCTTCAAAACTTTTGCTGGAGCTAACGTAACGTGGCAGTTCGCGTTAAAAGTAATATAAATTTGATACGTTTTGTATGGTGATTATGGGACGACAGCTGTACATAAAAAATCGGTTATGATCTTATTTTGAAGAGCTTCAGCCGCAGATGTGTAGGAAAATAAAGGTGATTCTTAATTAAAATTTATTACATTTAAAAACGTATTTATTTTAGAGAACGGAATAATGTTAGTGGCCCGTAGTATAGTATAAGAAAAAAAAAATGAAAAATGTAAACAAAATTAAAGTAAATTGTCATCGACAAACTCCAATTCTAACTTAATTAATGAATACTATTGGACATTTAAAATTTCATTCAAACGAAGTTTCATAATTTTGGCGCCAAATGTAGATGAGTGACTTGCAATTTACAGTGAAATTAAATCAAAACAAAGGTTTTGAAGTTTCGCCCACCCACCCACCGGGCGACCTACTAGTATATAAATAACGAAAAACATTATCATCCAAATAACATTGTGTCACATGGATACAACTTGGGAACCTTCGCAAACCTTGTTATGTCTTAAACACTGGCAACTTAACTACAGGCCTTCCAGAATTGCAGATGCCCATGGGTGGTGGTACTCACTTTCTATCAGATGAGCCTGTCCGTTTGCCAAATATAATATATAAAAATAAAAAAAAAAACGAATAACTTGAACAGCTTTAAGTTTCCGTCTCCGCTTTGGCCAAGTGTTCACTTATATAATGAAATTCTGAACATAATAGCTTTGCCAAATTTATCCTAAATACATTACCGAATAAGGCATATTATGCTATAAAATATATGTATATATTATATAAAAGTTCGTTAATATTAAAACAGGATATGTTATAATTTAATTGGAAATAATATCTGCTGATTTTTTTGCGAGTTCTTCTCGATATGATCTATGTTACGTAGCGATGGTTAAATTCATTTGTAATTGCATCTTTGATTCAGAAGTAAGTAAGCATGTACTCGATTAAAGTATTGTAATCTGTGTTTGAACGTGTCAATACGAGTCGCGGTTTATTCAGGAAGGTTCTATGATATAGATAGGCTGGGTTAGTGTAGTGCAGGAAATGCATACAACGTTTTTCCAGCTATATAAAAAAAAATATTATTTTTATGCTACGACAACATTAGCAGCCTGTAAATTGCCCACTGCTCTAATGCCTCCTCTCCCTTGAGGAGAAGGTTTGGAGCATATTCCACCACGCTGCTCGAATGCGTGTTGGTGGAATACACATGTGGCAGAATTTCGTTGAAATTAGACACATGCAGGTTTCCTCACGATGTTTTTCTCCACCGCCGAGCACAAGATGTTTTAGAAACACAAATTATGCACAGGCTAGCACGCAAGCTACGACAACGTCGTAACAATATTGTGACAAAGGGTCTAGCAGACTTACTATAAGGAAATTGCACTGACGTCTTTGGATATAGTTTAACCTTTTAAATATTACTTCTTCACTCAAAGTACTCGTACTCGTGATTTTAGATCTCTGCTTACACTCTAAAGGTAGATATGGGGGTAGGAGCCTTAGGGGCTGTTTTATTTTTTTTTCTCGGAAAATATGACGGATATTGAAATGAATCCAACGCGAAAAAATATATATCAATGAGCTCTATATTTAGAATTTTTTAACTATTTTTTGATTAATTTTTACAAGTGTAAAAATACAGTATTTATTATTTGAGGGTGGTTTTTTATATGAACTATTGGAGATACACCAACCAAAAAAATGTTATACGCTTATCTCAGAGTCTACAGCAACATATTAAAAAGTTTGCGTTTCATGAAACAGCTATGTAATCCTTTCTTAACCCGATTGAATTTGCGGGTGTCAGTATTATTATATCAAATAGTATTAGCCGTCATATTTAACTCCTCCACTGTTAGAAATAAATTTCAAAAAATGACACTCTTTTATTCATTAACACGGTACAATTAACAGTAGATTGTTCAATTTACAATTTAAATTAAACGTTAAGAAGTTACTCGTTTAATGTTCTGTACTGATAATAGTATGCTGTCTAATTGCAGAGGTTTCTCGCTGTCTTGTTTAAGTTGTCAGTTCTAAATTGCTATCAGTGGCAGACTAGCAGTAGTGGAACTGATGACAACCAAGATGACGACAAGCGAAACGAAGATCCGCTAATGTTCAGTAAAAATATAAAACGCCAAAATGTATAAAAGTAGAATGTAAAAAAAGGCACGGGCAACAGTGAGATCGTGGACATTGTAAATTAAAAAAAAAAAAAAAAACTTACACCCGCAACTTAAGGGGAGTTGCTGATAAAGGGAGATGCGATTGCTAGCCTAGAAGGAACCTCTATATCCGATGCTTGTCCTCTTGTTCAGAACCGCTGTTACTTGAAAATTCAGAAATATATTTAATATAATAATAATATCTTAATATGCCAGCATCCGTTGATAAGGACGCTGGTGTCGTAAAGTTTATGAAGGCGTTCGTTTACTATGTATAATATATATTATTATTATTTATGTACATATTAAATATGTTTTAATTTTTATCTCAATATTTACGAGAATGTATTTATATAGTGAGACAGATGTTTAAATCTATATACATATATGTATATAAAAAAGCGAAATACCTCTCACATATAAATCACGAAATCTACAAACCTGAAATTTGGCAGGTACCTTATAGGGTGTAGACATCCGCTAAGAACGTAACTCCACCCCTAAAGGAATAAAATTGTGGTTGGAAGTTTGTGTTTTATATATTTGGCGCGGGTAAAGCCGCAGCTAATGTTTTGATAAAACTTTGTAGTATACTATTTTTGTCTCTTTTCATTTTTATGTTTTGTATAATTTACTATTTTTAATTAAATGTTTAACCGTTAAATAGTTTTACTCGCGAATGGCAACCCTGAGTCTATTCACCGTCTACCGGTCTTATATTCACTTATTCAGTGTCGCCGCTCCCGTCGCGAGCTATAGACGTTTCGTTTGTAATTAAAAGATTTCTCTTTTGCGATTAGTCTTTGGAATACGTTTTCGTTCTGTGCTGTTTGTGCCTGTGTTCTGTGCTGTGTTCCGCAGTGGATAGTGGGAACGTTCGAAATGGTTTGAAATTTTGTGCGTTTTATGAATGTTATGGAATTTTGATATAACGATATGAAATATTTTATCTCCGGTCGTTTAAAAGTTCGTTAGGGTTGAGTTGATAATGTGATCTGTGATCTTTTTGTTTTCGGTTCGATTATCGCCTAATGTCATATTATATGAAAATATATACAGCGTTAGTTCGCCATTTAACATAAGTTTTTGTCAAAGTTTAGATTTTTGGGTTAAAATAGAAAATTTGTTGATATCGCTTCTATAATGTAATAAACTACTTTTATACTAAGCTGCCTCATGGGTCTAGTGGCTTTCGTGTACGGCTGTAGATGATGAGGTACTAAATACCTACCCAGGTCGAGTTGATTAGTGATTTTTCTGACACTCGTATCTCTCTTTGAGTTATAAACTTTAAGCGGTACTCCTGTTAATCCAGAATCTGATCACGAGGATCGGAGTCCGTTTTTCATAGGACTGTGAGAGAAAGGAATAAATATCATCCGTACTTATTTAACACGTAATCGTACTTTAATAACTAACTAAAATCTTAGTTTACTGAATCGTTTAGGGCTTTTCAATTACACTTTGATTATCTTAATATAATCTTTAAATCTAGCGCCATAAGGTTTATTTTAATTTTTGTACCGAATCGAAATAAATATATACTATATTTTTTAAATTGTGTACAAATCTGACATACATTAAATCATTCCATATATAAATCATAACGACAAAACTCTTTAAAATTCTCTCGGTTCAGTGACCCCGTATTGTACAACGAATTTTTCATAATTATATATATTCGTTGTTAAAAATCTAACTGTATAGTCTGAAATAGAAATTAAATCAGTTCATATCTTATCATAAAAATATAAAGTTTTTCTAATATAAAAATTAACGATTAATGTATTTAAGACCATAGCAATAGAGTCTTAATTCATATTTTCGTTAAGTTAGTTCATCAGGAGATTATGATTTTGAAGCGACGTATAGTTCAAGTAAATTATGATACCATTTGCAAATAATTACACATATAAAGAGGCCGCGTTTGTATATACATATATATATGTAATGATACTAAGATAGTTCAGTAGTTGGTGTTTTACAGCAAGATAACATAAACTCGTGGATAAATCTTGGGAACTAAGATGTTATGTCCCTTGAGCCTGTAGTTACACTAGTTAAGTATGTGATATTCGAGTGGTACCTACTCAGGTGGGATTGCACAAAACCCTACCAGGTAGAAGTTTCCAATATGTCTTTCTCTATTCGATGAAATAATATACTTTCACGATGTAATTATAGTTTTCGAATTCACTTTAGTATGTTTAAATTAACGTCTGCGTTTATCTTCGATAAGAAAAATGTTCGCCAGCTTCACCGTCGATGGCGAAACAAAACGAGCCAGGGTATTCGTATCGATAAATAAAAAAACAAATTTGATTTTTGTGTCGTAGCGTATTCGAATCAATTAAAAATATATAAAATATAATAAGATTTTTTTTTATATATTTTTTTTTTTACTAATGTGATAATGATTAGAGTTCAATCAGTACATAATATTTATTCTTGTGGTGTAACGATAACGTTAAACAGACGTAGTCGAATGAAACTGGTTTTTTATTGTGTCGTCTGTGTACGTTATCTTATGTACGACGTTTTTTTTATATAAATACTGCATATAAAATACTGCATAGTGTATTTATTTTTAACTGCGTAAATAATACGTTTAAATCTTTTGTTATTTTGATAAGACTTGTTACACAATTATTAATGTTCAGATATAACAACAATTATTATTACGAAAATCAACACGACTGATATGAATGAGTGAAATTACAAGGTGAATTTGTAGTCAGTATCGCTCTGTATTATTTAAGGATGCTAAAGATACCCCATGCATCTAAAACTGTTCAGGAAGTTTTGGACGTATGGTGTTGATTTTCGTAATAATAATTGTTATATACATATATATGTATACAATGTATATATACATAACAGTAACACATACATAAGTCCTGTAAATATGTTTTTTTGTCAAGTCGTGTGAATTGTGGAGTTCGTATTCATTGATTTTCACACGGGTCAATGTAAATTTGATAGTAAATAATATACTATGTTCCTTATGATTCTTCTCGAAATAATATATATTCCGAACCGACCGTAGTTTAATTTTATCCCGTAACAACGATTTTATAATGCTTATAACAGTCTGTTTGAATATATAATGTTTTGAATGTAATCTTAAACTCGACTTTAAAAAAAAATAACTACAGTTATTGTGCAATCAATGGAGTTGAAATTATGGCTTGTAGTATTGACAATTTCAGTCGTATTAGACAATATTATTTAGATATATATAAATATATATATACCTGTATGTAGCCTTTTATAGCGTAAAAATAAATAAACAAATTTGACCTTGAATTGATATGACATCATAGACTGATACATAATTGGTTGATCTAAGTAATCAATTCATTCGTTAAAAATAACGTTGGATGTGAAATCGAAGTAGATATAAGTAGTTAAGTAGAAAAGTCTTGTGTTATAAATAAATAAATATATATATATATATATATATATCAATCAATACCTAATTGTTTGTAGTGTATTATATAACAGAGCTATTAGCAAATCGTATGACATTGTAAGTCTGTATGGTTTGTTTTTATCTCTAGTCCTTCTGCAGTATTATAATTGCGAAGGTAACTCTGTCTGTTACCTCTTCACGCTCAAACCGCTGAACCGATATAGATGTTGTTTGGTATGGAGATAGTTTGAGTTTTGGGATAAGACATAGTTATTACAATGACAAAGACATTATACTTTTTTAACTCGCCCCTCGAGTGGTTAAAATTGGGGTGACAGTTTGTGTGCTATACTTAGGTAAAGTTTTATAAATTACGTGCGGCTAAAGGCTGAGGTTCACCTAGTTATACAAATACGAGTACAGTTTATTTGTAAACTTAAGAAGTAACAAAACGCATATAATGATCGTCGTGGGAAGACTTTTAGATAACTTTTAGATATCTTGATTTCTTTTTCTAATTACGATTCTTATTAATCGTTATGTTCTTTGTAATATATTTTGATTCGTCTGTTTGTGTTATTTTCTCGTATAAAATATTTGATGGTCGCAAAATATATAATATTAATATTGTGGGGACATTCCTCGATGTGGGCTTAATGGCTCAGTAGGCAGAAGTTTTGGTGTCGTTAAGGTCGCGTATACGATTATGTATGAATCGATTGATGAAACTCTGTGAAGATAGTAATAATATTCGTGACCTCGTCTTACATTTGTGAATGTATACGATAAGTTTATAATGCATTCGTTTTAGTGTTTAATAAATGCAATTAACTGTCAACATTGAAGCTTCAATGATTTGGCAGTATAGATAGCCGACTAGCGACGTAAGCTTAGAGATCCTTTAGGTATTTACTTATTTAATGCAACTCTTTCTATAAAATCTGGGTAGGTGCCACCCATTCATCAGATATTCTATCGCCAAACGGTAGTACTCAGTATTGTTGTGTTCCGGTTTGAAGGGTGAGTGGATCAGTGTAACAGGCACAAGAGACATAACATCTTAGTTTCTAAGTTTGGTGGCGCATTGGCGATGTAGGAAAGGTGGGGGTGACGACTTATCCAGGGCCTTAAAAATAGGCACTTTGCCCGTCCGCCTATTTATTTCATTAAAAAAAAAAGACAATGAATACGGTGGGGGATGTGAGTACTGTTCTTAAGGGCTTTGAACTTGTTTACTCAATTGATTCGGTCTATTGCTGGCCTAAAACCTCTTCCGGTCGATATGGTTAGCATCTTGTATAATCACGCTGCTCCGATGTGGATTGGCGGCGCGAAATGTTGATCGGTGTTATAAACTAAGATGTATGATAAAATTAAATCAATTGATTAGGGCACGTATAAAGAATATGAACACTAATACCATTATGAACGCAAAATATGAGCAGCCATCAAAACAAAGCTATAACTAGTAATTCCTGTATGGTGTATAAATTTAAATCAGCATTAGGATAACGTGTATAACGAAGGTGGCTTCAGAGTGGCTTCCTGGGCACCATAATAAGACCTGGCGCTGGAATGTAATGCATTAACTGCCTTATATAGTTCCGTCTGTGTGTTGTATACGGAAGTATCGGTCGCATTCGATGAATTGTCAATACGATAATTGCATTAATGGTTCTATTTCCTTCGTTATGTCTTGTTTTGCTATGATTCTGTTAATCTGTCTGGTTTAATTAATCGCCGATCAAATTAGATGTGAAAATTTACAAGTTGTAATAGCATTTTGGTCGAATTCAATACGATTAAAAATATTCTCTCGGTCGTTGGTCTTCTCTTCGACTGGGAAGAAGTTCTAGAGAATTTTTTCACCACGTTCCTGCGATGCAGCTGTGCCATGATAATATTTCCACGATACCAGCCTACAGCGTCAGGTACGTGCTGATTTATAAGCTCATAAAAAAAATCACTGGTACTCGTTCAGGTTTTAACCCGCAACCGTCGATTTAGATCCACCAGTTAGCGAGACCATCTCGCCTCTTGGAATCTATTTTTTTTTATTTTTTACTCTGGCTTTTGTGCGAAGATAGCACAGATTATTTCGCCAATGTCATCTAACATATTCCCATATGAAAATGTCAGGTGTCACTGTAATAAGCTTAGTTAGTGTATAGTGGCAGATCATTCGGTATTTTTTACCGTCGTTTTTTATATCTTTCGTACTACGTGACGTTACCGAAATAATATGCCCTCTTCACATAACTTAAACACGTGTAACGTTACAATAAGAGTTTCGTTAAATATTGTTAGTTTAGTTAAATACGAGAGAAGCACCATTTATTTTATGTGCTTAATATGTGTTCTTATGCTGCATTGGGAGCAGCGTGGTGGAATTGTTTCCGCGAAATTAATGACGATATCTGTGCTGCGGGATATTCGCAGACATGTTAATTTTAAGTTTATATAAACGATCGAAGAATACTTACTGTTGATAATAATTATTAATTACTAAGACTAACACGTATTCAGAATTTTTTTGAATGTGTGTCGCGTGAGGAAGTAACCAGTTTATTATAAAAGTCGACGGCTCGCCGTACATACTGTGCACATTGTGTAATGCAAGTTATCGCTATTATGAATATCTAAATCGTATGACATCACGTTCATAACGCGTAGTATCATTAATTTATACTGTTTGTCCGTAATAATAAATTGATATTATGATGGATTTTATGTCGTGCGAATAATTGAAGGTCTCATCTAGATGATTATATGTATGTTTTATTATATTTAAATCGGCGAAATTCGTACTTGGCACGTTTGGCATTTTATTGGCACTCCACTGACACTGACTGTATTGCATGTATTGTTTTCATTTGGGTCCTGTTTTGATACCCCAATTTTAAATTTATTTATTTTTTATATGTACACCGGTTGGGCACTGGCTCTACTCGACCTGATCGTAAGTGGTAGTGGAGTCCAAACGCGAAGACGGCCAGTACAGTCAGGGAGAATGAATTGCACTAGTCGGCCTCGCCATGTCGGACCACAAGATGCCTCTTCACGCCTAGTTTGAAGGAACCCAGATTATAAGAGTATTGGAACACGTATGCTAGTAGATAATTCCATTTATCAACGGTGCGACACAGAAAAGAGAATTTTTGATTTATTTCATAGTTAAATCTATTAAATGTTCTGCGTTAAATGAATATACACGCGGGAGGAAACCAGTTGTGTTATAAATTGATCTAAAAGTTTCCAAAAAGTAGCGTCGAGTCATCGTTCTATTCAGAACACTGCAAATATAAATATACAAACATATAAGTCGTTATCACCCACACGCTGCATCTTCCCCAGATAGCTGTGATCTAAGATCACTTATCTCAATACGTTTTATAGCTCCACACTTCATTTGACGTTTCCTGTTAAAGAACTTGGCAAGGTTGAAAATATTCAGGACGTGTGGTATAAATGCTCGTGATGATTTTCGTTTTTATTTTATGTTATATAGGTAAGCGGTACCACATAGGCCACCTGATCGTAAGCGTTCACCACCGCCCATAGATGATGGCTTTGTAAGAAATATTAATCATTCCTTACATCGCTAATGCACCAATATATGATATTATGTCCCTTGTGCCTGAATTTGCACTGGCTCACTCACCCTTCAAACCGGAACACAATAATTTTGAGTACTGATGTTCGGCGGTTTTAATATATCTGATGAGTGGGTGTTACCTACCCAGACGAGCTTGCACAAAGCCCTGACACAAAGTAAATTTATAATAATCAATTCTTAATTTAAATAGAAGGCTTTGTTGATATATTTGATACATCTTTATGTATATGTCAGTCATCATTGATGTATAAGTCAGTGAGCGTATCACTCTTAATATAATATATATGTTTAACACGTATATTGTAAGTTTACCTGTGATATAAATAAAGGAAGGTTCACAGAAATATACGTTTAGAGGTAATTATTTATTAAAATTGTCTTATTAAATATGAATCAATAGTTCCCTTCTTTTGTCGTTCTGGGATGTCGTCGAATCGCTTGCTCATACTTCAGCGTGATTTATTTCGTTTAAAGTCTTGAAGAATATCTTGTAATACCAAAAAGTGGTGTTGCTTGTAATACCAAAAGGTAGTGTTAAATAAATAATTTGATATATCTGAAAAAGAAAGATATTTCGTCTGTTGCGGAATTCGCTTAAGATTTTTTGAGATCGATAAATCATTTAATACAAAGGTTTTTTAGTATAAATATAATATATTACTACATATACTTTTGAAATGATTTCAACGAAAGAAAACTATAATTCAACACATGAATTATTAAACAATATACATTTATATTTTTAATCGATTTGTTATAATTTTTCACTTCATGCAAACCTAGTAAATTAACATATCACATCATCTCTCATTATTAAAATATTCAATAACAGACGAGATCACAATAATAACTAGTTAAGAATAAGTAAAAAGTAGACCGCGTTCACGCAACGGCAACACCCACCAGACCGTGACGTGTGAAGATGGCGAGTTATTCACCACGTTCCTCGCGAACGTGAGGCCGTCCCCAAGGTCGTATTCTGATAGCTTAATCTTCATCAATGAATTATATTTTTTATTTATCTCAGCGTTGATTTGTAAAGGGGTGGGGGGGTATAACTGTTATATTTCCTATGGATGTTGTTAGGTAGGTATTAATTTGTATGGCAATACTAGGCAGATACTAGACACGCTAGTTGGATCTGGTAGGGCCTTGTGTGAGATGACATTTGCAACAAGAGATTACTGAAGATGTTACTAGAGATAGAAGGAAGAGAACACTTACACCATCGTCAAAGTTGAGGTTGCAATAAAATAACATCTCAATATTACGAAACACCGAGATGGCCATTATGAATCTTAACCCACTACTGCTTGTGCAAAATCCAAACCAACCAACTAGAGGAAAACATCGTAACATGCATGTGTATCTAACCAACCCGAACCATATTGGATCAGCGTGGCAGAATAAGTTCCAACACCTTCTAACAAGGAGAGGAGCATTGTCAGTCTGTTGCCTTTTATTATTAGGAATACAAAGAACCCCCTCCCCCTCCATCTACCCAATTTCAAGTATCGATTGTCTATAGTTCAATCTGTGCTCGGATAGTTTACAAGCGAGTATATTGACATAAACATGTACATGTATGACTCCTTTGTAGTCACATATCGTTAAAACAATTCGTCCCCCCCCCACCATTGAAACGGCAGGACGGAAGGGAACGTGAGTTGTATAATTTCGTATTATAATTGAACGTGAAGTAACGTCGGTAACAAAAAGACTCGCGTAATACTTAATAACTGTTACGATAAAGTAATTAGAATAGGTATGAACTGAACAAACGTTTTGGATGCGGCATCGTTAAGTTGCTCTTGTGTTATGTAATTTTATATACATATATATATAACTAGTGGTAGTTGTTTCGCGCGGCTTCGCTCGCGTTTTGGGGATTGGTCTTGAGTTGTTAGGCAAATGGTTTTTCCTTTGAGT
Organism: Vanessa tameamea; assembly: GCF_037043105.1. NCBI lineage: Eukaryota > Metazoa > Arthropoda > Insecta > Lepidoptera > Nymphalidae > Vanessa > Vanessa tameamea. The sequence continues at coordinate 2,134,950 of NC_087338.1, forward strand.
TCTAGCTTGATTCGTATTAAATTTCAATAAATTCGGTTAAGTTGTTTGGCTATGAAAGTGCAACAGACAGACAGACAGAGTTACTTTCGTATTTATAATATTAGTTTAGACATTCCGTCTCGGTTTCGCAGATTCACATCTGAGAGACTGTCTATGTCCGGCATGCGGTGTAAAGCCTCTTTTGGTACACTTACCGTTTTCCGTACCTATCGTACTACTGTACTACATTGATTGTAGTCTTCCTTCGTGCACTTACCAATAACAATCGAACGTTACAGTTGAACGATTCGTGTAAGCATTCAATACGAACATAAACATGAATTGATTATCATTCATATATGTAACACTAAGCTACCCTTCACGGCACCATTACTTATAGATTTAAGATTAAAAATATATCATAAATTTGCATATATTATACATATAAACCTTCTTCTTGAATCACTCTATTTATTGATGAAAACCGCATTCAAATCCGTGGTTTAGTTTAAAAGATATAAGCGTACAGACGGCGGATAACGATTTTATTTTATACTAAGCAGAGATAAACGACCTTCCTCAAGAGTTTTTGTCTTTTGTTGTTCTGTCAAAAAAAGTTACATATTGATCTGCGTTTGGGCATATCTCAAAATAAATTCTAATTCGATTACTTTAAAGTCTATTTTCATTTAAAATATCGGTCAATGTAAATAATGTTTGTTCGTTTACACAGATCGTTTGAAATGATATGTATTTGCAAACTATATTACGTACGGAGTTAGAATATAATATTAATATGTTCATGTTATTCTGTCCTATTTACGTATAGATTTTTATAAGAATTTGGTTGAATAGTAAGGATACTAAAGAAAAGGGAAGCACATAGTGGTTGGGGTTTCTGCAAACCTACCCTCATCAAATAAATGCTTTGGTTTCCGTAAGGCACAAGGGACATAAAATCTTAGTTCCCAAGGTTGATGGCGAACTGATTATGTAGGAAGTGGTAATAAAATCTATGGGCAGTGGTGTCCCTTTACCGATGCCGTAAAAACACGAATCTTGATATTTAAAGAACATGTTCGAAGAAAATATGAACTAGCTATGCATATGCGCTCTACCAACGGCTGAAGTTACTTTTCAAAGCATGGTAGTTTACGGCTGGCAGTTTAATTCTGAGGATGCTTAGAATTTCTTATCAGAGATACCCAATTTTTGATTGTCAATCCTTCGGCATCCTTATAAGCTAGCCTCTACATCGACGGTGCAGTCAAATTTAGATCCAGTCAACTTTATGTTTGGCTATTTGTCGTCCGCAGCTTCTCTCGCGTTTGAAGGGTTCGACGTTAGGTATTAGGGATAAGAAAGTAAAAGTATGTCTGAGTCATTTCTCGAGTTTAAATACATTACCTACAGACCGACTAACAGACAGATAAGATACTTTTGAGAAAATATGTAGTATTAGCAGCTTAACATACTCATCATCATCCTCCCGCCCTTATCCCAATTTTATTTGGGGTCGGTGCAGCGTGTCTTCTTCCATACTTCTCTGTCTGACGTCATCTCACAAGTAACATTCTTTCCAGCCATATCGTCGTTCGCACAATCCATTTTACGTTTCTTAGTATGGTATTCTAGAATCAATAGGAAGCAATGTCATTGATTCTTAGGTAATATATAATTTTCCACAAATTGACCTCCCAAATGGGTGAATTGAAAACAACTGCGACCGTCGTTGAAGAAGGTCACCCGATGCCATATTAACAAGACAATGTTTAATAGCAAACAACGTCAATGGGCCAAGGATGGTGTAACAATTACTATGAAGACGATTTTACATATGATTATAACGCGTGAAATATTAACGTAAACACCACGCTCGATACGGACGTTGTGGGTGTAAAAATATCGAAATATAAGCCGTTAGCGTAACTTCACTTCTCTTGGATTTAAACGAAGTTGGTTGAAGTTTTTTCGATATACGTTTTTGTATACTTTGTGGTTTAAATGCTATACCTAGGATTTATTGTATTATTGTCAGTATTAGTGTGACTATCCGAACGTCATACGTCAAGCCGTCAGATGGCTTTTAAATTCATTCTAATTTTGGCGGGAGGCAGCGCGTAATACGGTCAGGCGGTATCATTGTTAAACTGTTTTTTTGTAATAATATTAGCAAACGAGATATTGATTTAAAGTATTTTGTTTTTAATTAATTATTATTTTTTATTCATGTAACAAGTTTATTAAAAGTAAACTTGTTTTGTTAATAGTATGTTATATAATAATATATAATAAATAATATATAATAAATTTTCAAGGTCTAATTTTACGATTTCTCTATAAATTTCTAGAGTTACATTGTTCTTTAAGAAATACGTCTGTATTTTTACGTGTGATACCTACACTATGCGACTGATTGACTATCAATATGTAATTAAATCTGAATCGTTGGCAATATGGCCGGTTGATCTCTTAAATGTCAGCAAATAGCGTTAGCGTGCGACTCTCACCTACATATCGAATCAAATCAAATCAAAATAAACTTTATTCAAGTAGGCTTTTACATTAAATGTAAAGCTAGTTTTATATTTAAAGTAAAGCTACCACCGGTTCGGATTGTAGATTCCACCGAGAAGAACCGGCAAGAAACTCAGTAGTTACTCTTTTTCAACATCTAGACCATCTACATAGATTTGCCCTTCACCAAATAGTAACTATGAATACATTTCTTAGCCTTACTGATATTATAAATGCTAAAGACAGTTGGTATGTTAAGCTTTCACGTATTTACTATTTTATCATCAGCCCACATTCGTCCACTGCTGGACATAGGCTTGTCCAAATGCACGCCACTGTGGTCTTTCTTCGGCAACTCGCATCCAGCTCCTGCCAGCCGTCTTGCGCAAATCGTCGCTCCACCGTGCCTGAGGACGTCCTATACTCGCACAGGCGGAGCCGCGTGCGTAAACTGGCAGTACAATGAAATTAAAATTTCAAATTGGTCATCGATTCACGATTAATTAACATGATGATCTAATGATGAGTCTGTTTTATCTAACTCCATTGGCATAGTATACCCATGCTTAATTCCAATGGCAGAAGTAGTACAGATAAACAAACCTTAGATTTATTGCGGTTTGCTAATAGATTAGATATATTATGCAGCATAAACAGTTCTCGATGAATATATCTTTATTTATAACTAGCTGAAGCTGTGGTTTAAACCGCACGAACTTTATAGAACTTTACCTAAAGCACAAAAACTCCCCATTTTGACAACTCGAGGGGTGAATTAAAAAGTACCCTGTCCTTCCCCGGTATTAAAACTATCTCCATTTCAATTTCATCTAAATCTGTTCAGCGGTTACAGCGTGAAGAGATTACAGTTAGAGTTACTTTTGCATTTATAATATTAATGTACATAAAACATTCATATCCACCTCAGTAACACTGTCAAGTTTCTATTAAAAACTTTAGCGACATTTAAAACGTTAGTTTTGCACGAGTCCATAACTTAATTTAATCTCGACCAATGACGTCATGTCGATTCAAGGTCGAATTTGTTTATTTGTCTTTAACTCGTCCTGCCATTGAAAACGACTATTGAACGATGTAAATCCAAAAATAATAATATTGTGTACTTGTATTCATTCCTAAAGAGCCGTGATGGCCCAGTGGTTTTGACGTCAAACTCCGAGCGAGCACCATTGAATTCATATGCTTAATATTTGTTTATAATACATCTCGTGCTCGGCGATGAAGCAAAACATCGTTAGGAAACCTGCACGTGGAGGATGAGAATTTCATTAAAAATATTGGAGCGGAATGGTGGTAAACACCAAACATAACATAAACATAATCAGCCTGTAAATTTCCCACTGCTGGGCTAAGGCCTCCTCTCCCGTTGAGGAGAAGGTATGGAGCATATTCCACCACGCTGCTCCAATGCGGGTTGGTGGAATACACATGTGGCAGAATTTCGTTGAAATTACACACATGCAGGTTTCCTCACGATGTTTTCCTTCACCGCCGAGCACGAGATGAATTATAAACACAAATTAAGCACATGAAAATTCAGTGGTGCCTGCCTGGGTTTGAACCCGAAATCATCGGTTAAGATGCACGCGTTCTAACCACTGGGCCGTCTCGGCTCTCCACTGGGCCGTCTCGGCTCTCCACTGGGCCGTCTCGGCTCAGCTTTTAAACACCAAAGCTTTTCCTGAAATGGGAGAGGAAGGCTTGCTCAGCAGTGGGGCATTAACTGTTACATGCTTCAAGTCATATTCTATTCTAAGTTTTGAATGTTTGACAACCCTATTAAGGCCTCTTACACACTAACCAACTGACCTATTAACCAGAGACAAATCTGCAACGGTAGATCTTTCCACAGCCTCCCGGCTTCAAGGTTATTATATCATTAGTGCCCATTCAGTACGGTTTAACTTTTTAATGAAAGAATTATTCTCTTGCTTTATACTTTTAGTATTTTTTAACTACTATTAAGCGAAAAGAGGGATTTGAAAAGTATGATTTTTTTAATTAACTATGTACCTGTAAATTTGTCGTGAAATGAACTAAGTTTTTTTTTTTTATTATTCGGGATTAATCTTCTCCATCGAAGGATTTTTTAAATATCATCATATCCTTACTATTTGGGAATATTTGCGGCAATATTAATATACAAATGGCAATATAGATTTAAATGACAATGTTCATATTTTATATTCTATACTTGATTTTTAATTCAATCCTTTTTTGAAAGTTTATGGTTTATTAAGGAGAGATAGAAGTAAAACATAGTTGTTTCTATTCGTAAGTAACCTGGAAATATAATTATATATATACATACTCGTATATATAGTCTATTCCAATGGAAGAAGAAATAAAGATAAGCAAACCTTAGATTTACGTATGCACGCGATTTGCTAATACCTCAGTTATGTTGTGCACTACTAAGAGTTTATGATTAATATATCTTTATTTTTAATACAAAACTATTTCACTTAACTACATATATCCATATTAATTTTATAACCAAAGTTCCGATAACAGTTCCGTTGACATTGAAAACGCCATTTTTTTCGGAAATCCATAATGAGTTCCATGTCAATTCAATGTCCAATGTTGTTTATTTGATTTTGTCATCATGTGGTTTTTTTTTACATCAGCAGCCTGTAAATTTCCCACTGCCGGGCTAAGGCCTCCTCTCCCTTTGAGGAGAAGGCTTGGAGCATATTCCACCACGCTGCTCCAATGCGTGTTGGTGGAATACACATGTGGCAGAATTTCGTTGAAATTAGACACATCCAGGTTTCCTCACGATGTTTTCCTTCACCGCCGAGCACGAGACGAATTATAAACACAAATTAAACACATGAAAATTCAGTGGTGCCTGCCTGGGTTTGAACCCGAAATCATCGGTTAAGATGCACGCGTTCTAACCACTGGCCTCATGTGTTTAGTATAGATTAAATATATATGTGTGTATCGATACTATTTCTCTCTATAGAATTCGTGAAACAATGCGTTATGTACGAGATACCTTAAGATATTTTATAGATACGCGCAGATGAACGCATATCACTTTTACTAACTTTCACGATTGTATATGTGTAGTGATATATATTATCGAACAATAGAACCGTTGTCTGTTTGTACGTTGTGGCTTGTGACATGATATATTGCTATGAGAATATTAACCCAGTGTTAGTCTCTTTGAGTAATTTATAATGGAATTCACGCTTCTCACGTCGATAGTCTAAATTTAATATATACTTATATTATAAATGCGAATGTGTCTGTCTGTCTATCACGCTTTCACTGCCAAACCACTGGATCGAATTTTATGAAATTTGAATTTAGTATAAAGCAAGTTTGAACCCAAAGGAAGGACATAGGCTACCTTTGGTACCTAACACCTGGGGGACAATCCCTAAAACACGAGTGAACCAGTAATGTTATACGCTAAAACCTATAAAGTTTTATGCATATTGTCTGATTTTTTCTGTTAGGTTGGAAAAACGACTCGTCTTTAATAAGTATAGAAGATTTAAGTTTTTAAATATTTAATTTGTTAGGGAATTTTGAAAGTTTTAATTTAATTTACTAGTTAAAATTTTCAACCAGTTCCTCTTAAAAGATTAAGTCGAAATTTCGGACGAATTGAAATGCCGAGGCTGGTGGGTTAGGACCAGTACCGGATTCGACGTTAGCGCCGCCCCCGGCATTGTAAAAATGGCGGGCTCAGTAGCTCGAACCAATGGCCCATCAATCATGGGAACTTTGAGGGCCCTTGGAACCGTAACGCAATAATACTAAATATTGCTAATTGGCGGTAGATCTATGATAACTGGGTGGTACCTGTCGAGCCCTAGCACCAACCTGTCTGTGTCGGATAAAATAAAAAAAACATCAACAGTATATCTATGGTTAAAATAGTTGGAATTTAAAAACAATTCAATAAATAGTCTGCAATCACAAGCGTCCATGATTGGTTCCGTAAGCCGCATATGGGAGTTATATCGACCGCCAGCCAATATGGAGTTGCCGGCGTTCGATGTCCGGTTCCAAGATGGAGTTTCCGTTTGGCGCCATCTACCGGTATACTGGAATGGATTGTTGTTAACGGTTAATTATTATAAATAAATCATTATAATATCATTAATTAAACTTGAAAGAGTTGTTAGATGAAGATTTTTAATTAATTTAAACAGATTTACAGAATTAAGGTTGAAACGAGTCAAATTTACTCTACGGTTTGGCCATAACAGACAGACAGAGTTTTTTTTATATGATCTCGGTAGGCGGACGAGCAAATGGGCCACCTGTAGGTAAGTGGTCACCACCGCCCATAGACAATGGTGTTGTAAGAAATATTAACCATTCCTTATATCACCTATGCGCCACCAACCTCGGGAACTAAGATGTTACGTTCCTTGTGCCTGTAGTTACACTGGCTCACTCACCCTTCAAATTGGAACACAACAATACTGAGTACTGCTGTACCTACCCAGACGGGCTTGCACAAAGCCCTACCACAAAATGAACTTTCGCATTTCTAATATTAGTATAGATTAGCAGACCCGCAACGACTGCCCCCCTCTTTGCGGTGGCTACGTTCTACGTTGAATTATTTTGTATGATAATGTTCACCCATTAAACATCTCTTAAACATGCTTAATATAATATTAATTATAAATTAACAGACAGACGACAATGTTGTAGCTAGCTTAGGAGTCACGCGCTTCACTTATAAATAACCTGTGCTTTTCATGTGTGTGACTTCAAGCGTCAATAACGAAATGGTTTTAGAGCCGCCTAGCGATGTAAAAAATCGCAGGTTCGATTTTGACCCCTTGGGCTGTTGTCGTCCCCACTACTAACAAAAGCTTCAGGCTTAATTGGAGGGGTGAATAGGAATATTTGTTATTACTTTGCGACTATTGTTTAAAAAAAAAATTCAACAATATAAAAATATTGACTACCGTTCTTTAACTATCTAAGAAGTACTTTAATTTTACTTTAGTAGATTTACACTCGATTTAATTATTAAAACGAAAACTTAATTAAAATTTTTTAATAGGAAACGTCTGCACAACAAGAGTCAACTTTTTATAACTTGAAGTAGCTTATAGATTTAATTGAATAAATAATGCAATTACCCAATAGAAAGTAAATACGCGAACAGGTGTCGATAAAAGTGAAGTTGATCGGTCGGTTGATACAACTTTCGATGTATCTCTCTTTGTATCGATACTAGTGTTGTGTTATTGATGATGTCCGGTTTTAACCACTCTATATATTATAACGATTCTGTTTATCGAGAGATTATAGGTTGAGATTGATTTTAATTTTTTTTTTGTATTTTGTCAACGACCGTTATTCCCGATTGTAATTTTCCAGTGCTGGTCAAAGACGTTTGCCCTTGAGGAGAAGATTTGCGGCTAATCCCATGGTCCCCAAATTTTTTTTTCCTTATAATATAATTATAATTATTTCGTTAGAAGACTAGTTGTATAAATACATAAGTATAAATATATACGTCAGAATGTCAAATTAAACTTCTTAAAAAACAGCAGGTACAATCATCGTTGTAGTCTTCTTTGTCCCGCATAAGAATTATTCATCTCGTTGACGACTAGTTGTAAGAATTATGAATATGTACGGAATTCCCTGTTTTTTTTTTCTCTTGGCGACGGTTAACGGAAGTAACGTCATATGATATGATGATCGTTCAACTTTCTGATTTCTCTGTCCGCGATGTCACATTCACGGAAGCTTCTCTCGATAAATATATATATGCTGTAATGTGCAAGGACATTATATGTTGCCTTATTAGGCTGTGAATCTGTATTAGTTATGATTTTAATCTTCTAGTTCTAGTTTAAATCTTGATCGATTACAAAGCAAAAAGTAATTAAATAAAATTAAAAAAAAGAACTGCTGTGATTACCTTACTAAATAAGCAAAGACGTACTTAATAAAAAAAGTTTCGATGAACTATGAACAGGATTAAGTATTTCAAAATATTGTATGTATATTATGGTACCAATGCTGGAACGAGAAACGTTATGAAATCGACATCTAAATGTCAATAACCAATCATAAATTGGATCAAAATGTGATTGACCAATCACGGGTCAGAGGTGATTTCGCGTTGAACGCGTCAAATGTCACTCGCTAGCGGGCAATCGTGAGTGACGGACGTCTGTTTCGAAAGTATTTAAGTGCTTAAGGCAAAAGCTTCTTGAGATATTACACTCAAGTCGGCTTGTTTATCGTAAAGTACTTGAAAGCATTTGTTCGATTAGAATTATATTTAAAGGGTTATAATATCTATATAATTATGTATAAAATATATTTAATCATACATGAACATCAACCTTACTGTGTCTATGCTAGTAGGCTTGTATTGATTGGGTAATAAACTGGAGAAGTAACGTAGTGACCCAGTGAATGATATAACCAGTAGCGGCAGTTATTTTGAGCCGTGAAAGCATCACTTAAGTTTTCTAGTAATAGTTTTACTATGTATATAAAGCTCGGCGGCGACTTCATTCATTGTCTGAAGACTATTTTAACACACTTGCTGCCTGTCCTGACTTTGTCCGCGTAAAAGAAGAATTTATTTATTTATCGAACGCAGTGGTATCTGCTGGGTCCAATCTAAATCATCCAAGGATCCAAGGATACACACGAAAGTCATCGAAATTGGTCCAATCGTGTTCAATTACATACACGCGTATAGAAGATTTGGCATTACAAGTGCCGCGACCGTCTTTCAATTATTTCGGCCTAGGAACTATAATTCTATATACTTTCAAATGTCTAGAGTTTAACAGGCGATACTTAATGCTCATAAAACTATCTAATACATTTCTCAATCCTTATTAAATAGATCAGACATTCACTTGTAATAATCAATTAAGTTGATCGAAGGTGCGGCACGAGAATCGAATTCGTGACTTCGAGCGTAATCGTGACATGTCGACTTGAATCGATATAGTAAAATAGCATTGTTTAATAACCGTGTTTATATGTTACATTAGTTACAAGTAAGTACGCTATCTATGCATTGGGTAACATGTGGCCTATTCCAATGGAAGTGTGAAAAAGGACAAACAAACCGTAGATTTACGTATTTCATGCGATTTGCTATATTGTGCACTATTAAGAGTTTATTATGATTAATATATTTTTATTTATAGTACAACAGTATTGTACTTAACCACTAATTTCTACTTTAATTTTACTTCCGAAATTCCGATAACAGTTTTTCACAGATCAATTTGGTGTCAATTGTTGTTTGTTTGTTTGGCTTTTCTCCTCTTATGGTTGCAATAGAGTATACATACATATATTTAGCTATTCAATGGCACTATTTTATGGCAATGCGCCATAAACCTCGAGAACTAAGATGTTATGTCCCTTGTGACTGTAGTAAAACTGAACTGAACTTTAAACCTGAACACAAAAATACTAAGTATTGCCAGACGGGCTTGCACAAAGCCCTACCACCAAGAGTATACATTCAAGGTTTAAGGTAGACGGACTCCGAGAGTGAATAGATCCATTTGAGTATGCCTGTTTTGTAAACGTAACTAGCGAATCTTTAAGACTTTAAGATGATGATGCTTAGATCGTAGCGTGATATATATCTAGTCTATAACTTCCCTAAAAAGGTCATCCAATACAAAGATAAATCTTCAATTTCGTTCGTAAGATCAGTGCGTTACATACTCGTGTAAAATATTCGTGAATAATGTTCGATGATCAATGAAAGACCGTTTTCGATACTCGTTCGAAGTGAAGCGTGACGAATGCGATGAAACTTGGGTGATTTATATGGACGATAGAAAAATCACATAATTTTTTACCGCAAATAACCAATCGTGTTATTTTATGACATCGCCATTAAAGGCGGTAGATATATCGATTCGATTTCACACATGTTGTTTATTTGGCTTTTGTTATCTTGTGGTTTGAATGGATAATAATCTGTTGCAGTTGATGACCTGACATTATGTCAAAACACTTCAGATTTTACAGTATAACATTGGTCATATGATTTGGTAATTACTTCTTTAACGCTTGTTTTATAATTAAATGACTAGTTGTCGCCCGCGGCTTCGCTCGCGTTTTAGGGATTAGTTGTCATGTGTTAGGCAAAAAGTAGCCTATGTCCTTCCTTGGAGTTCAAGTTTGCTTCATATCAAATTTCGTTAAAATCGGTTCATTGGTTTGGCAGTGAAAGAGCGACGGACAGACAGACAGACAAACAGATCTTTACTTTAATATTTATATTATTAGTATAGATTATTTTCAATTAACTATCCTATAATACCTCATTTTTTTTAATTCGTCTTTGCCTATTAGTAAATGGGTGTCAAATTTTACTACAGAAATTCTAACCAGTCCATCAATTTGATGGTGAACCTCTATTCCTTTTTAATATTAAGTAAATACAAGCTTGTTTATAAAAAGTTTTTTTTTTTTTAATTTCCCTTCCACTAATCATAATATGCTCAAAGTCGCTTTTCATATTTTAACTCGGGCTTTCGTGTAAATTAATTCCTAAATGCCTTTGTATACAATTAGCGTTAATAACCCGCAGTCTTGGTGCATTGGTATTTTATATTTAAATTAATTCAAAACCTTCACACGGTAATACGATGACGTGTAAAGCAAAATTTAACTTTTAATTGCGAGTTAAAGTTAACTTTTATTTTTTAATTAGTGATTCAATATGTGTTAGCTGTATTTCATCTGGCTTGATAGCATTTTTTTTATAATCATTGATTGTGATAACAAAATATTTTATATGTTCGTATTCCAATTAGAATAGTGTGTGAGCCAGTGGAGGTGTTTGTCGGTAATTGGTTTACGTTGATTACCTTGCTAATGTATGAAGATAAATTTGATACAAGGGATGTCTGTCTGTCGTAATTTTTTTTTTAACAAAAAACAAGTTGAATGCTTGAAGATGTATCAGCTTGTAAATGTGCCGGGCTAACGCGTCCTCTCCTTTTGTTGAGAAGGTTTAGAGCTTATTACGCCAAGCTGCTACAATGGGTTTGGTGGATGAATATGTGACAGGTGTTCATAATGTATGAAGATTAGGTTGTTAGTCAGTCATTGGTTAGGATGATGAAGAACTAGCTCTTTAAATAATAGACAAGGATAATGACATTATTGTATTTAATTTTCCGTATCGCAATCTACAGCATCTAACCTATATTACACAGGTTTTCTTCGTCGTATTTTCTATCCGTCTGTAAAGCGTGACAGTTATTTACAGTTCACGAACCTTTCAAACTCTTGACCCGATGGAGCGTTGCCAATGGTTGCTGAGTCGCGAATTCTGCCGAATACCCTTTGTTTCGTACTCATTATGAATCGTCTTGTTGAAATGTCGTTCTTTACTCATTCGGCGCTCGTTTCGGTAACAATTATACTATTGAAGTATCGGGGTGAAATTTTTTTTTAAATAAATATTGGACAACATCACATACATTACTCTGATCCCAATGTAAGTAGCTAAAGCACTTGTGTTATGGACATCAGAAGTAACGACGTTACCACAAATACCCAGACCCAAGACAACATAGAAAACTAATGAAGTTTTTCTACATCGACTCGGCCGGGAATCGAACCCGGGACCTCGGAGTGGCGTACCCATGAAAACCGGTGTACACACTACTCGACCACGGAGGTCGTCATTATATTTTGTTAATTATGTTTCGTTAATATTTCTAGCTGTCAGGAGCCGAGATGGCCCAGTGGTTAGAACGCGTGCATCTTAACCGATGATAGCGGGTTCAAACCCAGGCAAGCAGTACTGAATTTTCTTGTGCCTAATTTGTGTTTATAATTCATCTCGTGCTCGGCGGTGAAGGAAAACGTCGCGAGTCCTGCATGTGTCTAATTTCAACGAAATTCTGCCACGTGAGTATTCCACCAGGTTAAAAAGTGTGGCGGTTTGTAATTGTTAAATTACATGCGGGATGAATAAAGATATAGTAGTTGTATTTAATAATCTATGTAATCGACTATCGGAAAAGAGTAATTACTGAGTTTCTCACTGGTTCTTCTTAGTAGAATCTACGTTCTGAACCGGTGGTATTTTTTTAATTTAATTTAATCATGTTAAATGTTTTAAAAAGTGTTTCTAAACCGCATGCAAAGGTTTACTTTAGTATATTTTGTCTGTGTAATCGTAAGATCGAAACTAATATTATTTATTAGTTGGTAAGTCTGTGCTTATATTATATATTCGAAAGTAACTCTGTCTGTCTATCTGTATGTCACTCTTTCACGGTCAAACCAACTAAACCGAATTCGATAAAATTTGATACGAAGTAAGCTTGAACATGCAAGAATATTTTTTGCCAAATAGGTACCTAAACGACTAACACGAGTCGAAGCCGCGGCATCGACTAGTTCCCACTCTATATATGCCACTCGGTCACTATTGTTCGTATAATAAACCTAAAGCAACTTCATTTCATTAAACTATTTGATATAGCAATAATATTATACCATTAACGATATAACCATACAAGGTTTCCAACACCCTTTACTTTCACCGGAGAAACTGCGGGTTAATTGAAACGCTTTCTCGATTCGCGATTGCCCCCCGGCGTTGCACGCGAGTTTATTTAACGCCCGTGTTGGTGAAGGCGGATCTGGTACTAGAGGACCGTTTGGGTAGACACTCATAGCATAATCAGCCGCTGTATGTCCTATAGGAATGCATGCATTGTTATAGGATATATGCACCATGGTGTTGTTGTGTATTTGAAGGTCACCCTTGAGTTGAGTTGGAGACAGTGTAATGTAGACAAAATGGACATAGGAATTAGGTGGCTACATTTGATTTCAAGCGGCCCATTTGACAGTGTGTTAACGTATGTGAATTTAAAAAAGGGATGTATTAAAATCAAAATAAACTCTATTCAAGTATGTTATTACAAGCACTTTTGAATCGTCATTGACAATGTTACGTGAAGTTACCACCGGTCCGGAATGTATATTCTACCGAGAAGAACCGGTAAGAAACTGTCGTGGGACACATCCGGTTTGTTAGTTGCTTTCGTTATATATTATGTGTTAAATAATAGACGCAATGGAATTAATTACCAACGTTTGAGAATAATTAGACTAGAAATTAAATTGTTATTAAAAATTTTGAGTTACAACATATATATAAATATTACCCAACCACCTATATGTCCGAAAATCCACAACAGCGCGATTTTTACGACATTTTCTGCCTCGCACAACCACTCTATGGAACCAGCTTTCGCCGGCGGTTTTTCCGAACCGATACGACTTGGGAACCTTCAAAAAAAAGAGCGTACTCCTTCCTTAAAGGCCGGCAACGCACCTGCAACCCCCCGGTGTTGCAGATGTCCATGGGCGGTGGTAATCACTTTCCATCAGATGAGCCTCCTGCTCGTTTGCCCCCTATAACATAAAAAAAATGAGTTTGAGTAATGTTATATTAAATCATATATAATAGATACAAAGAGAAAGAGACGGAAGGCTGTCTTGGTGGTTTTTGGTTTATATTTCCTTACGTGACGGTTTCTGCCAGTTCTCTCTACTTTAAGCCGCGTAAGAGAAATTCGTTCCGAAAATCGTACAATATCCACACGAACCTGAATTTTCTAACGTTAAACTCGCATTTTAAAATTGAATTAGACTTATAAATACCTATAACATATATATACACGCGCTATTTCCGGTATTTTTTTTGTTGAAATTTAAGATCAGCGTATGTTTTTTTTGTGACTACTTTGAAATATCCATATCTCATAAAATATAAGACGTATAAATGTATTTTAAAAGCCTACTCTATCTAGTTTACCTTGAAACAATAGCTAGTATGATATAAAGTTATATATTAGTTGTAATATATACTGTGCTGTTCAAACACTCGGGTCTTGGAGTAGTAGTGCAAAAAGTATAACACCTCGCCTTATTGCCTCCACTGCTGACCAAAAGGCTGGTTCGTTTTTTTGCCGAGAGGATCGGAATTGCGATTCAACGGGGAAATGCTGCTAGCATTCTTGCCGCTGTCACGATTTATACAGTAAATATTTTTAATTCACATTTGTATATATTTAAGGACTTAGTTTTAATACATCTTTACAAAATAAATATATGTATGTATATAGATCTAGTAATATGCCATTTAACAACTTCTGAATCGGCACATTAAATACACACTAAGTGCGTGCAAGAAAATCATTCTTTACGAGTTAAATTATGTATGTTTAATTAATTTATGAATAAATTTGAATTATTTGAAATAAAAACAAGCTTATCCCTACTAATAATATATAATAAATGCTAAAGTAAGTCTGTCTGTTACCGCTTCTTCCGCTGGATCGATATAGATGAAATTCGGTATGGTGATAGTTTGATGCTTTGTTTAATTTAACCCTCGAGTTTAGGTTTGTGTGCTATAAAGTATTATATTATAATCAAGGTAATGTCGCGGGTTCAGCCGGTCTATTTTAATTTTTATGTACCTCATATCATTCTTTATCCAGTCATAATTCTCGATATACTTTATGTCATTATTCAGTGTCACGATACAGTTTTTTATATTTGTATAACTGTATACACGATGAGCGCCTCGCTGGTCTGGTGGCTAAATTATACAGCTTCATGACTGGGAACCTGAAGTTTGGTATCCTAACCCGTTTCGAGTTAATTAAAAGTTTCAATTAAAATGTGCTTATCTCTGAATAATCAAATCGAACCTACATCTTATATGGAATTTGAGTGACATAGAGCTATTTTGACGACCTCCGTGGTCGAGTAGTGAGTGCTCCGGTTTTCATGGGTACGCCACTCCGAGGTCCCGGGTTCGATTCCCGGCCGAGTCGATGTAGAAAAAGTTCATTAGTTTTCTACGTTGTCTTGGGTCTGGGTGTATGTGGTACCGTCGTTACTTCTGATTTCCATAACACAAGTGCTTTAGCTACTTACATTGGGATCAGAGTAACGTATGTCATGTTGTTAAATATTTATAATATTATTTATTTATAAAATTATTAATATCAAATTAAATAGTAACTACTTACTCATTGAAGGCGACAAAGATATTTAATTACATTACAAAAAAACGACACACACTACTGGTTACAACAGGAGGATCGCAAAAACGAAGGTCGTGGTATCAAATTCTAGTAAACATATCTGAGTTTTGTAAATTTTAATTAATGTTATCATAATAATTTTTAATATGATTATTGTTATTTAATTTTACATTACATTCATACATTAGCAGCCTGTAAATTTCTCACTGCTGGGTTAAGGCCTCCTCTCCCATCGAGGAGAAGGTTTGGAGTATATTCCACCACGCTGCTCCAATGCGGGTTGCTTATTTAATTTAATCAATTCAAATCGTCTTTTTTAAGCCTCTGCTAAGATTAAGACGAATGCAGAAGTTTAATTATGATGTCGGTGCTAGCAAAAAGCGTTAACTCGTTTCGCCTTGGATTACACACATCAAGGAAGTGTATGAGTTAAACGTGTAAATATATATTACTTAAAGCGTAGTAAGTACTTAAGTTTACTTTGTTTTCGTGTATAGAAATATTGTTTTATAGAATGCTATGTGTTTTTTTTTTAACAATTTCGGCCGCGATATTGGTCGTAAGTCATTACTATTGTCATACTGGCCCAGTTGTTAGAACGCCTGCATCTTAACCGATGATTGCGAAATTCTGCCACATGTGTATTCCATCGACCCGCATTGGAGCAGCGTGTACCGTCTCCTTAACGGGAGAGGAGGCCTTAGTCCAGCAGTGGGATATTTACAGGCTGTTAATGTAAAAAAAATTGTCATACTGAGCTGACGATATCAAATAAGTTATTACTATAAATATCGAAGGTAGTAAGTACGCAGTCACATTCTCTAATCTTCGTTTTGGGGAGGCAATGGTTCCTTCATGACTAGATACAATTGAATAGCAGTAGTATTTCAGTAATGTTACCTTTTCGATTTGGAATTTGAACCCAGAACCATTGGATCTGCAACCTTTTAAGTCAGCCACTAGACCAATGAGGCAATAGTATACGAAAATATTTGTATTGTATTGTAAATAACTTCGAAAGAGTACTTAGTTCCCCAAATAGCAATACTCAATATCGAATACTCGATACTCGAGTCAGTATTGAATACAGCAGTGCTGTAAGAAATATTTAACATTTCTTAATTTAAAGACATTTTTAACGCCACCAATTTTGGGATCTCAGATGTTATATCCCTATCAAGTTATATATAGCCTTCAGTGGCTTTTTTTTATGGCATTGGTTGGCGGACGAGCATATGGGCCACCTGATGGTAAGTGGTCACCACCGCCCATAGACAAAGGCGCTGTAAGAAATATTAACCATTCCTTACATCACCTATGCGCGCCACCAACCTTGGGAACTAAGATATTATGTCCCTTGTGCCTGTGATTACACTGGCTCACTCACCCTTCTAACCGGAACACAACAATACAGAGTACTGTTATTTGGCGGTAGAATATCTGATGAGTGGGTGGTACCTACCCAGACGGGCTTGCACAAAGCCCTACCACCAAGTGGTAGGGTAGCCCTACCAACAACTATATTAAGTATTGCTGGTTAGCGGTACAATAATAGATGAGCTACTAGACAGATGAAAACCCAAAATATCCCTTTTCCCTGTACATACAAAACACAACTTAGGTACCAGAGGAATTTCTTGAACTCGTGTACAATTTCCAATAGAAAAATATTATATTAAAAAAACTTTTTACCGCTCAAAGACGATATTAATATAACAGTGGATCAATTTCGGTAAAGTCTGTCGGACCGTTTTGATACACATGTTAGTCAGTGGGTCACACGCGAACCGTTTTTTTTTTTTTTTATAATTTGTAACCACATACGTGTAATGACCGTGAAATTTGCGAATTTGAAAGAGTTAGTCGTGCATATACTGTCGACTAATCTTGTTTAAGAAAAAAGTTTGCTGGAGTAAAGTCTCTCCTTCTATCGAGGTGTGAGTATTCAAACACGGTTGCTCCAATTCGGGTTGGTTGGCATATATATTTGCGGTAAATTTTCATCTGATTCATGTAGGTTTCCTCACGATATAAGTCATGTATATGGAAATTCAGTGGTGCTCGATCAGATCTGAATCCACGGCAAGGGTTTCGAGGGGTAGTAGGTTCATGATGTAGGATCAACAAGACTTCGAAACGTAGTCTTAAGACTACCTTATTAATTATTAGTTGCTTCGCGCGTTTTATCTCGTGTGAAACGTGATGTTATGTAGACTGTAGTATATTTCTAAGGCTCTCTCGATTACGTATATATCAGCGACAAGCGTATAAATATTATTTTAAATCGGACTCGTTCATTCGAAGATAATGTTAACGTAAATTTACGATATAATTTCTATATACTTCATTAAAATCAACGATTTTAATTTGACACTTTCTTCTCAAGATTTAATATGATTTAAAAACAAGTATATCATCATAGTTATATAACAAAAGTGTTAAAGTGAACCGAAGATATAGTGTAACGCTGTTAAGTGAAGTGATATATGGTCTTATAAATATAAATATTTATATGTAAAATGATAATATGGCGCTTATTGCACCGAGGAACAGCGCGCCAGTCATTAAGGACAGTCTGCACACACCAGCGTACGAGGTGAGTTAACGTTGTATCAATCAGTCAAAGAAATATTTGGAAGTTTGGTTTATAGTTACGGCTGGTAGGTGAGGTGCCTTCCACTGGTCACATATTCTGATGGCTTTTTTTTTTTTAAATAATATATTTTGTTATGTTGAAAGTTATGATACAGCCTAAGGTGGAGCGCGCTTGCTTAGAAGATGCCCTTATTGTAGGTGGTAGGGAATACTGAGGTCGGGAAGGTATTCCAGATTTAGCGGTGCCTATCAGAAACGAGAAAGCAAATCGTCTCGCAGTTCTGTGGTCAAAAGGTAAACGGGGTACCAAATTAAATCGTTCCTGAGCATACTCTCCGAAATATATGACAACCGGTTAACAGTATTAATCAGTATTGTTGTGTTCCGGTTCGAAGGCTGAATGTGTTTGGATTAAAAACTAACCCATATTAGAAGGGTATTAAAATAGTAGTGGGGCCAATGAAGACTAACCAACTTGGCTGGATATATTACAGTATGTGAGATACACAGCCACATACACTTATACTCAGAAAGGATGTCAATCTGACACTCATGGGGAGAGTTCAAGCGGAATACTATCGATGGAGAAACACAGTTCGAACTGAATGGCTTGGTAACTTGAGATAGAGGCTCTTAACACAGATTAGGTCTGTGTAAACTATAATAATATAACATAGTAGCTTTCGCCCCCGCGTGGGGGGGGGGCGTCGTGGTGTTAAATGATGTTTTAATCTATCTCTATTCCATATTTAAAATCGTCAGCCGTCGCGGTCGGTCGTCTTTGCGTGATCGAGTAACAAACACCCAAACATACAGACTACCACATTTATAATATTAGTACGTTTCAGTGATAACAAGAAGGCAGACCTAGTCAATATCGCTGGCCTGAAGGCTCCCCGACGTTATAGATCGTTAAATACTAAAAATACAATAATTGACTGAGAAATTACAAATAAATATTACGTCGGTCTCGTTATATTAAGATCTCTTGCTAAAGTTACCTCGTAAAATATAGTATTTACTCTAACTAATTTCAGCGTCTTCGGATCTAGGAAATAAAACAGACAGCTAGCATTCAGTCACGTGGAAGAGTTCGTTCACCTTCCTCGTTTGATATTAGCGCAACCGCGCAGAACGGGAGTTAAGTTACAATGGTCGAAACTAGATTTGGATGGGTGACCGTGAATCTTTAAATTATTTGTATTTTTTTTTTTTTATATTTAATTTAAGGCGCAAATATATTTTCAATTTACATAACATAATAAACATAATCAGCCTATAAATTTCCCACTGCTGGGCTAAGGCCTCCTCTCCCGTTGAGGAGAAGGTATGGAGCATATTCCACCACGCTGCTCCAATGCGGGTTGGTGGAATACACATGTGGCAGAATTTCGTTGAAATTAGACACATGCAGGTTTCCTCACGATGTTTTCCTTCACCGCCGAGCACGAGATGAATTATAAACACAAATTAAGCACATGAAAATTCAGTGGTGCCTGCCTGGGTTTGAACCCGAAATCATCGGTTAAGATGCACGCGTTCTAACCACTGGGCCATCTCGGCTCTTCTAACCACTGGGCCATCTCGGATTTTCAATTTCACAAACTATAATTAAAGTTAAAATCGTGAGATATCTCTTTTTTATTTGAAACAGTCGATTGAGCGAATGGTTCCGATATTTTGATAAGTGGTAATCTCTCTGCATAGTATCATACATTCCATCGCTATATCTGTGAGTTAAAGTAGAAGTAGAAGTAGTAAAAGAGCCTGTTAATGCCCTACAGCTGGGCTAAGGCGTCTTCTCCCTTTCTGGAGAGACTTATTCCATCAAGTTGCTCCAATGTGCTTTGGTGGATGCACATGTAGCAGATGTTCATTGAAATTAGACACATGCTACTTACGAGCTTCAGAGTGTTCACGTCGGCCCGCAAGATGTCTCGTTTGAAGGAACCCAGGTTAAAAGAGGAGGAATAAATTAAATATCAGTATTTTTTTTTTCTTAATCTTACGAATACAAATATGCTTCACATAAAAAAAAATCGTGCAGAGATAAATGACACAGGAGTGTGTATAAGTTTGTCTTGTCGCTGAAATACGACGATGAACTTTGGGTAGAGGACTCAAAATCAAAATATACTTTATTCATGTAGGCTTTTACAAGCAATTTTGAATCGTCAGTTTACAAACTATATTAAGTGAAGCTACCACCGGTTCGGAATGTAGATTCTAACGATAAGAACCGGCAAGTTATGTTAGTTAAATACAATTATATATGTATATAATATATCCTGCCTGGAAGTCAACAAGTATTGGCTCCACGGCTTTCTATCGTCTATATACAGGTTGTATTGAATAATATATAAACCTGTATTTGAATAATATGCTTTTATTATTAATGTATTTTTTACAAATATATGCGGAATTTTAATATAGAAACGGACTTGTAGTTAAATTCATGATGAGAAGGTACTTAATATTAATATAATAATTATAATGCCATTAAACGAACGTGTGTTATCACGTTTAAAGAGCATTCGTAAGTCACAGGTGTACGAGATGACGGTGACGTAAACTTTTGACACATTAACATTGCGTAATTATGACAAACTAAATGTTAATTCGATGAAAAGGTTGCACTTTTTTGATTAAATATTTCAACGAGTATTTAATACTTACGCCGATTGTGTTACTTATTAGACGAAGACGTTTTTAAAATTTTCTCCACCTCGCCGCTCCAATGCGGGTTGGTGGCTACACATTGCAGTGACTTATCTGGTTTTGTGACCATCGAGCATACTAGACACACCAGAATACTGACGGTTGAAGGGGTTAAAGTTGAACAATTTTGTCATCTTTTAACGAATTTCAAAGGAAAGAGATAGAAAGTGTTCAAATAAACACTCGCTGTAGATAAAAATTGTTCACACGTGTTTTCTAATTAGAGAATATATTTATCTGTCTGTTTGTTCGAATTTTGCAAGTTTCCACTACCGTGCTTCGGAAAGGTCGAGCCGGACCTGTGTTTGATTTTTTTTAAAGTGGTCACCATCGCCCGTAGGCAATGGCACAGTAAGATATATTAACCATTAGTTACATCGCCAATGCGGCACTAACCTTGAGAACTAAGTTGATCCCTTGTGCCTGTAGTTACACTGGCTCACTCGCTCTTCAAACCCGAACACAACAATACTCAATACTGCTGCTGAGTGGGTGATACCAACCCAGAGGGGCTTGCACAAAGCCCTACCACCACACCAGATCACTGTAATAGCACCCAGTCTCTCTTGAGAATAGCGGATGTAGCCATCTTCAGTTGGTGCATTTTAATCAACGTATCATAAAACATACACATAGAGATATCATAGTCTTTTATTATCTGTATGCGTGTGACTTTATCTATTATAAAAAAAAAAACCATTTCTAAATTAAATAATTATTATCTTCATTAATGTTCATTAACGGTAAATAATTAAGTATGGTATCTATACGTCACGATAATTCGCTCTGCTCAAAAAGTTTACATCGAAAGATCAACATACGAAATATTTTTGGACCCCAAGTACTTCACTGGCTTGTGTATTTTGAATAAAACTTAAGAATAGTTTAGGACTGTATGGATGACAAACAGACATTCATTTTAATATTACAACTACATCAACCACACCGACCAAAGAATTTCAAAATCCCATGAGGTCATCTAACACCCCTTCAAACTTAAATTGTGTAATAAAAGTGTGCACACAAAAAAAAAATACAAATTAAAGATATATTGAGACTTGGTGGTTTTGCAAGCCCGTCTGTCTTAGTGAGAGTGAGCCAGTGTAACTACAGGCACAATGGACGTAAGATATTCGTTCGCAATGTTGGTGTTGCATTGGCGATGTAAGGAATGGTTAATATTTCTTACAGCGCCATTGTCTATGCGCGGTGGTGACCACTTACCATCAGGGCGCCCATAGGCTCGTCCGCCAACATGTCATAAAAAAAAAAAAGTTAATCGAGTAGAACATGTCCATCACCCATCAGTTACAAATGTAATATTAAAGTATGTATGTATATAGAGCCGAGATGGCCCAGTGGTTAGAACGCGTGCATCTTAACCGATGATTTCGGGTTCAAACCCAGGCAGGCACCACTGAATTTACATGTGCTTAATTTGTTTATAATTCATCGCGTGCTCGGCGGTGAAGGAAAACATCGTGAGGAAACCTGCTTGTGTCTAATTTCAACGAAATTCTGCCACATGTGTATTCCACCAACCCGCATTGGAGCAGCGTGGTGGAATATGCTCCATACCTTCTCCTCAACGGGAGAGGAGGCCTTAGCCCAGCAGTGGGAAATTTACAGACTGATTATTATGTTTTATGTATATAAAACAACGACTAGATATATTCGTCATAAATTATCTTTTAATACTCCATAGTCATCGACTTAAATACTTAGAAACCATATGAAGTTATTTTAAAGTTAGAATTCTGCTATTGCCGTTTTCGCATTTACTTTTATTGCTTTAAAGTATTACAAGTTCGTGTTTATGAGATTATAGCGATCGACTTATTCGTTAGTTACTAGTGTTGATCGTTTCAACGGAGTTTAATGCTATTAGTATGTATGTTTGATTGCGCATTACTTTTATTTATTTATTTATTTATTTATTTATTTATACTTTATTGCACCCAAACTTAAAACTAAAAATTACAATATTGAAACAAAAAGTTGCATGAGGTGCAACAGGCGGCCTTATCGCTCAGCAGCGATCTCTTCCAGGCAACCTTTGGGCAGAGGATCATAGTATTTACATATATGGGAAGGGTACACTAATTTAAGTCAAAATAAAATACATACATAATATAAAAATGTTAACACAATATACAGATAACAATAAATATATATAATATAAATATATACTATAATAAATATTTACATAAATAAATACATAAAATATACATAATAAAAAAAAAAAAAAGGAGATATAACAGAACAAAAAATTAACAACGATAACGACTGCTTAACGACTACTTTAAACGTATCGTTATAATAAGCTCAATCGAGCAACGGTTTGAATGGACGCGAGTTACGGGTTCGCTTCCGTTGAGATTTTTTATAAGATCAAACTCGAAACTTAACTATTGATCGATACATGAAATCTAACATCTTTGTTCTCTATGTTGGCGGTCCATTGTCGATGCAAGGAATGTCTAAGGGCAGTGGTATCCACATACCATCAAGTAACCCATTTGTGAGCCCGTCAACTATACATAGTATAGAACGAAGTCGCTTCCTCCGTCTGTGCGCTTAGATCTTTTAAACTACGCAACGGATTTTAATGCGGTTTTCTTGAATACATATAGCGATTCAAGAGGAAGGTTTATATGTTTAATACATGCATATTATAGTATAGAATAGTGAATAGTCTGAGATGTTTTCTTTCTATATTTGATCCTCAATCTAAGTGATGTACATATTATTGTTACGGTATGAAGCCGGGACGGGGAGCTTAAGCTTAAATTTGTATATAAACTCTTATTACAAAGCTAGTTACAAATAAATAAAACATATATACATTAGCAGCCTGTAAATTTCCCACTGCTGGGCTAAGGTCTCCTCTCCCTTTGAGGAGAAGGTTTTGGAGCATATTCCACCACGCTGCTCCAATAAGGGTTGGTGGAATACACATGTGGTAGAATTGACATTGACATAGACACATGCAGGTTTCCTCACGATGTTTTTTTTCACCGCCGAGCACGAGATGTATTTTAAACACAAATTAAACACATGAAAATTAAATGGTGCCTGCCTGGGCTTGAACCCGCAATCATCGATTAAGATGTACGCGTTCTAACCACTGGGCCATGTCGGCACCTAAATAAAACAAATAAAAGCTTTAAATAAAATTTAATCGACATCAATCGCAGTTACTTTGAATAATATTTCGCTTTAAAATTCAAAATGTATAGTTGCACCCATAGAGACTTTCTTTTTATTCGACGAAGTAATGTGCGCTATGAAGTAGCTCATTGTCATATTTAGTTTGAATCAGTCGCCATTCCGAGCGACGCCCACTCGGCACAATTGGAGATACATGCGCACGATTTACTTGTTTTGAGATCAGGGTTGTCGCTTAAATTATTTTACCGCTCGTGTCGTTGTTGACTTCGATCGTCTCCTGATAGCATTCCTAATACATATCTACTAACTTTTCTTTTCTTTTTTTTTTTTTGTGGTTTTAATTTTGTCTTACGTATTAAACTAGCTACCCGTTCCGACTTCACGCGGATTCAATAAGGGACTATAGATTAGTAAACAATGATAAAAATAAATAATTCATAGACAGCGTAAGCGAGAGCCGAGGTGGCCCAGTGGTTAGAACGCGTGCATTTTAACCGATGATTTCGGGTTCGAACCCAGGCAAGCACCACTGAATTTTCATGTGCTTAACTTGTGTTTATAATTCATCTCGTGCTCGGCGGTGAAGGAAAACATCGCGAGGAAACGTGCATGTGTCTAATTTCAACGAAATTCTGCCACATGTGTATTCCACTAACTCGCATTGGAGCAGCGTGGTGGAAAATGCTCCAAACCTTCTCCTCAAAGGGAGAGGAGGCCTTAGCCCAGCAGTGGGAAATTTACAGGCTGTTTATGTATATGTAGACAGCGTAAGAAATTTTAACCATTCCTTGCATCGCTTTGGGAACTAATTTATTACATTCCTTGTGCCTGCAGTAACACTGGCTCACTGACCCTTCTCTGATTGTCACGGAGGATAATAATGATTTTATATCTAGGCGAAGAGGTGTCCTGTGAACATGACATTTAATTTTCCTAATATAAGTTTTAAATTTATTTTCTACATTTTGATACTTTTATTTTTATAATTGAAAAAAATTCTCTAAATTATTTTAGTTCGACTAGTTCCCGTTCGTTCTAAATTGATTTAAGGTAGTGTGTTTCTATGTGAGTACAAGGCGTGGAATTCATGAAGGTCTACTCTACAGATGAAGCTGAGAAACATACCTACTTATTATAATATTACGTATTAAAATATTTTCTGAAAAGCGCTTATCGGCGTAGCCTATTCCAATGGGAGTAGGAGTAGGTAGCCTATTCCAAAACGATAGACAAACCTCAGATTTACGTATTTCATGCGATTTGCTAATAACTCGGCTATATTGTGCAATACTAAGAGTTTATGATTAATATATCTTTGTTTATAATACAACACTATTACACTTAACCACTTGTTTCCACTTTATTTTTATAGAGTTTCGTCGACGTTCAAAACTCCGTTTTTTTCGCAAATCCATAGTGAATATCATAGATTAATCAAGTTCTCGACCGATGATGTCGCGTCAATTTGCTGTCAAATGTTATTTATTTGTCCTTTTTCCTGTTATGGTTGGTGTAGAGTATAGTATATTGTATGAAAGTTATTTTTTAGTTAACAAAAACGTTACGTCATTTCTAAGTAGGTTTAGATGTGGCATCCTTGACTATGACCTCATTCCGAATTTTATCATTCTCGCTTGGATTATGACTTGTTAACTTTATGAAGATTTCATCTCATACTCGTTCGTCTTTGTGGTTTTCCATTCGTATAGTTTTGATTACAACTAACACTTGCACCAGATTGAAGAATAAATATGCTTTTAGTGAGATGCAATTTGAATACAGTATATTTTCCAAATTCCATAGTTGCTCTAGTGGCGACTAGCTTATCTATCAGTTTGCTGTTAGTATTAAATGTGCAAGCCATCTGGGTAGGTACCACCCACACATCAGATATTCTACCACCAATTAACAGTACTCAGTATTGTTGTGTTCCGGTGTGAAGGGTGAGTGAGACAGTGTAATCACAGGCACAAGGGACATAACATCTTAGTTCCCAAGGTTAGTGGCGCATAGTCGATGTAAGGAATGGTTAATATTTCTTACAGTGCCTTTGTCTATGTCTCCTCTCTCTATATAGCATCAGTCGTGTAGAGACTAGTCCAGAATGGCCGCTGCAGACGAATTTAAATTTGGCTACGAGGATACTATTTATTTGGAAGTTTATTCATTTCCATTATTTGATTAGTTACGTCCGTGCGTATTTTAATCTGTAAAAAATACTAAACAACGAAGGTCGTGACAGGTTTAAAGTAATTCCCCTTCTCGAGAGGAGCACGCTTTTAACTTATTCGACCTCGCTCCCTCGATGCGGGTTGGTTGATGCACTTGATGTGCCCCTTCACACATTAAACACATCAAAATGAGTGGTGCTGGTCCGGGTCTGATTTAAAGTCTGTTGCGATTTACGCGTGCCAACCACTGCGCCAACAGCACAGAAGCGGAGGATCCGATCAGGCAGCACGGTTAAATAGTTGATTCAATTGGCAAAAACGATACTAAACAAATATTATTTTAATTCAATAATTGTGTTATGCGTGTAATTACATCTACTAATTTAGAATAACAAGTATTAAGAATGAAAAAAGTCAAAAGTTAAAAGTCATTCTTTTAAACAATACGGTATATAATTTCGTTAAAATTATTGACGATTAATTTTTTTACAAAGTTAGTGGTTTTTTTTATGATATATATTGGTAGGCGGACAAGCAAATGGCCACCTGATGGCAAGTGGTCACCGCAATGGCGTTGTAAGAAATATTAGGCATTCTTTACATCCTCAATGCGCCACCAACCTTGGGAACGATTGTGTTGTGTTCCTCGTGTCTATAGTTACACTGGCTAACCCAAACTTTAAAATGGAACATGACAATACTGATTATAGTATAGTGTGGCGGTAGAATTTGTGATGAATGGGTGGTACAAACCCAGACGAGCTTGCACATAGCCCTACCACGAAGTAAACATTTAAATCTTAAAACACAACATTCTATATATAAAGGTTACCTTGTTTTTTTTTAAAAAAAATCACCATTGAGAAACAGCAATTGACTTCTTAGAAGCATCAAGGACACTCAATTAATAGTCACACTACAAAGTCGATGTGATTGAAATAATTTATTGGACGGAACCGATTATACCTATACCTATCACTGATCAATCAGTAGGTACTATTTAAAAGAAAACAACTATTAAAATATACTTAATTTCAATGTAAGTAAAAATCATATTAATAAACTTTAGCTTTATAAATTCCACGGGATTTGCTAATAGTTCAGCTGTATTGTGTACTTCTAACAGCTCTTGACTAATGTATCTTTGTTTATAATACGTTAAGAGTCGAGATGGCCCAGTAGTTCATCTGTGTATCCCAGTAGTTCGCGTGCATCTTAACCGATGATTGCGGGTTCAAAACAAATTTTCATGTGCTTAATTTGTGTTTATTATTCATTTCTTGCTAAGCGGTGAAGGAAAACATCGTGAGGAAACCTGCATATGTTTAATTTCAACGAAATTCTGCCACATGTGTTGGATACACAACCCGCATTGGAGCAGCGTGATGGAATATGCTCCAAACCTTCTCCTCAAAAAGGAGGGGAGGCCTTAGCCCAGCAGTGGGAAATTTACAGACTGTTAATGTAATGTAAAAAAATTATAATACAACAATATTTGTCTAAGCTACTTATTAACACTTTTATTTTGCTTGCGAAGTTCCAATAACAGTTCCGTCGACGTTCAAAATGTAATTTTTCGCAAATCCATAATGAGTATCGTAGATTCGATTAGATCAAGCTCGCGACCAATAAAATCGCGTCAGTTCGATGTTTAATATTGTTTATTTGGCTTTTGTGTTTGTAATAGACAATACATCATCATCCTCCTGCCTGCCCTTAGCAGGAGGAAGATGATGTATCCCAATTTTATTTGGGGTCGACGCAGCATGTCTTCTCCCATACTTCTCAGTCTGACGTCATCTCACGAGTATCATTCTTTCCAGCCAGATCGT
Organism: Vanessa tameamea; assembly: GCF_037043105.1. Classification (NCBI taxonomy): domain Eukaryota; kingdom Metazoa; phylum Arthropoda; class Insecta; order Lepidoptera; family Nymphalidae; genus Vanessa; species Vanessa tameamea. The sequence continues at coordinate 2,163,024 of NC_087338.1, forward strand.
CTTTCACATACACTCTTTGGAATAGACAATACATGCATTATTTAAATTGGTATACATACTTAAATTGTCAATCTTCACTAGGTTTTTTATATAATATATTTTTTTGCAGTTGAATTATTTATAAATTCGTACGTCGGATAAGCGAAGGTCGTTAAATATGTACGGGCAGTGGAAGACACCGCAATTATATTGCAGAATTAATATTTTATTAATTAATTGCACAAAGTCCTATCACCAATGATAGGACTTTGTGCAATTCCGTCTGGGTAGGTTTTACCTACTAATTATTGTGTATATTCATTGTCGTGTATTGAAAGGGTGAGTGAGCCAGTGTAATAACAGGCACGGTACTCGTACAATCCGGTGGCCTGTTTGCCAGCACAACTATTTTATAAATACAAATGCTATCAAATTTGAGTGGGTTCGTGAAGTTTTTTAGTTACGAAAGTGGGTTGCACTTCGTAACTCATTGAATATTCAATGGTTTCGGAGATAAGGGAGTGTGTCAAGGATACGCCGGTGGCCTAGCGCGTGCCTTACTCCTTTAACGAACGGGGTCTCATTGAATGGTTTCGATTTTAAGTGTTAATTTTGTTTATACGGACATAATTCAAAAATTAGATATTACGTTTGACATTGAACTCTCATCATACAATAGTTTATGGTTCCAAGATTGATATATATGGGGGTGGAGAAATTGCCTTACAAGGTTTTATGTAAATTCTTCTCAGTGAGTGTGTGTGTGTGCGTGTGTGTTTGTGTGTGTGTGTGTGTGTGTTTGTGTGTGTGTGTGTGTGTGTGTGTGTGTGTGTGTGTGTGTGTGTGTGTGTGTGTGTGTGTGTGTGTGTCAAATATCGAAACGGCAATCTCCAGTTTCAACCGACCGATTAAGCTCAAATTATATACGCATTTTGGAGGAGAATCTAGTACATACATACAGAGTATTACATATTATCACATATTTAGTCGATTTTAGTATCGAATAGCGAATTTTACACACGCACGCGCGCACGCCTCCCCCCCCCCACGCGTTCTCACGCACACACTCTCACACACACACACATACGTATCTACCACAATACCAATAGTAATTTTAACAGTCTAATAGGGTTATATAATATTTACATACTAAAATTTCCTTCTAAAAATATTGTCGATTTCTGTTTATGCGATTTGACTCAAGACGCGGAGGTGTTTCGAATTATGATTTCGAAAATTAGAATAATTCTTATCAAATGGACGGTCAATAGGTACTGTGAATACTTATAAATCCACAATGAACGTATCCTACCTTAGATAATAATGATACAATAGCAGGTTGCGGTCAATTGATGATAAACACACCCACCATTCTACCACCCACCTAACGACATTCCAGAACGCAGCGTTGTAGGAATTTGTGATATTATGCTCACTGTGTTTGGGCTTTAAGCTTCATATTAAATGGTTACATTGTTATTATAACGAAGTTTCAATTTTAATCATATGTTTTTGATGTGAGACTATTGGCGGGCTTTGGGGGACTGATTCGTATGTCGTGACGGCAAACGGCATGACGTTCTTGTTGCTGTCATAACCTCTCACGCACACACACGCACTTGTGTGTGCGTAGTGCGTATACTGTATACGCGGTTGCTACGTACTTATACTAGATGAGAACCCGGCTTCGCTCGGGTAAAATAAATAAAACTATACAAATTTTACTCCTAATTTTATTTAATAACTGCACGAAATTATTGTTTGGAACACACTTTCTGAATGCACCCGTAAACGTCAAACATGGCCGCTCGTTGGACTTTGTCAATGAATTTTACGAAATTATGAATATAGAACAGAAAAATGTTTCTTTCTTACAGACCAGAAGTTAAAATGACTCTGAAGTATTGGCTTATAACGATCTGAATTAACAATAACAAATAACTATCAACAATAACATGAATTACTTTAAATTAATAACGAAAACCTATTAAGACGTTTTATGTTCTATGAGTCAGAAATAGTATTTCTGAAGTACCCGAATTTCGCGCCAAAAAGTAAATAAACCCAGGTCTCTGTGACAGGAGATCGCGCGCAGTTATTTTTTTATGTGTTACGCAACAAGGTATTAATTCATTAGGCGGTAAAACTATTTTATTAATGAAACTCTTGCTTTTATTGATTTTATTGAAATGTAAATTATTTTAAAAATCATCAATTCGGATGTTTCTACTCTGCTCAGCTACTTTTTTTTCTAAAATAATGTCAAACTGATAACCGGATGCAGCCCTATTTATATAAACCTACAAGTTAAGTACTCTGGAATTGCTGTCCAAAATTATTTAGTAGTAATTCTCTTTGATAATATTATTTATTTGTTATATTATGTCTTATTAATTTGAGACTAGACATTTTCGTAAACACAGGTGCACTTTATTCCCCTGTGCGCATAATCTGATGTGTCTGCTTTTCGGTCTGTCGGTGAAAATTTTAAATCTCGAGACTCGGGTACTGCTGCTGGTTACGTCGTATCCCGTAGTGGACAGCTTTACATTAAATTTAATCTTGTAAAAAGACATTTATATAATAAAATATGCTTATAAGAATGAGCCAACTTGATAAAAGTATCTTTTTCGAATGGATATATTAACTTCAATGAATACATGTTTTTTTATTTTTTATCAAAATTGAAACTAATACGTATGTATGTCTTCAGAGCACCTGTATTGTTTATTATGTTTTTTTTTTTTCGTGTGCCTGCATATTTTTATTAACAGATAAAAACACAATTTAAGTTTTTCATTTGCAATACTAATACATAGTATTAAAGTGTGTATTGTCGTTGCGTTCATCTCGCTCGAATAACAATCGTGACACCGTTTGAATACAAAGTGCAGTACGCAATAGAATACACGATAATAAACAATACTTGGAACTATTGAATGATCGAGTGTTGAGTGATTTTTTAAGTGTCTCTGTAATTTTAGTCATTTTAAATGCGGTATGCGGTGTGTTATCTTACGCCAGTTCTAGTTTTGCTAATAAAATGAATATTATAATGAGAGCCGAGATGGCCCAGTGGTTAGAACGTGTGCATCTTAACCGATGATTTCGGGTTCAAACCCAGGCAGGCACCACTGAAATTTCATGTGCTTAATTTGTGTTTATAATTCGTCTTGTGCTCTCGGCGGTGAAGGAAAACATCGTGTGGAAACCTGCATGTGTCTAATTTCAACGAAATTCTGCCTCATGTGTATTTAGAGCTTGGTTGAATATGCTCCAAACCTACTCCTCAAAGGGAGAGGAGGCCTTAGTCCAGCAGTGGGAAATTTACAGGCTGCGAATGTAAAAAAATGTAATGTAAAAATGTTTACCTACGTTTATTATCAAACCAAAAAATATAGGTTGTTCTCTTTTTTTGTTCCAATATCAAAGTGAATAAAGATAACTACACTTTAGGTTTATATATTCCAGGCGATCTACTAATAGCTCTGCTGCTGCTGTCTATACCTGCGTGTGTTTAGTTTCACCTTATGAAGTTTCGCAGACCAATTTACGTGTGTCTATATTTTGGGAAAAGCAGCATGTCCCGGACGAAAATACGCCACATATATATGGGCTTATTCCACTGACTTCCATTGGAGCAGCATGGTGGATTAAGCTCTAACTGTGGAGAACATCAAAGGGAGAGAAAAGCCTTGGCCCAGGAGTGGGATACCGGCCGTTTCATCGGCTTAATATAACTTTTTTTATAATAAATAGAACACTATTCCGCCTTTATTTTCAAAACGCATTTTTTTAAGAATCCACAAAGAAAGCGATAGATAGGTATTTTAAACCTCGTCCAATGTCCTTATGTTAATTCAAGGTCAAATTTGTTTTTTACTCCTATCATCGGAATCGGCTGTAGTAAAGAGCAAGAAAGAAAGATATTATTGTTTAACTTGGCACTGAAATGCCCTTTCAACTTTCAAGCCCCCCCCCCCCAGTGTTACAGATGTCCACGGTCGGTGGTAGTCACTTTCCATAAGGCGAGTCTCCCGCTCGTTTACCACATGCAGAATAAGACGAAGGTTACATTTAGGTCCGTTCCAATCGATTGGATGCAGCAAGTTATCGATTTAATGTACGATTAAACGTTCGTAGGGCATCGCTTCTGTATCGAATTTATAATAGCATTTGAGTTATGCACCTACCTATATAGTAAATATAACGGAATTACATTTGATCGTGTGAAAATAAAATGAAACAAGCTAAACTTCTCAAGGAGATAATTTGTGGAAAACCTATTATGAGAGTTTTCATGATCGAATTTTTTTTTCCTTTTTGGTAACAGTTAAGTTCAATAGTTAGATAATAAATATATTCGTCTTATATGTGAAGTTATTTATTACTATATGCAAAAAGCTTTATCTGATGAAAGAGTGATCACCATTTTTATTATGCAAAGTTTCCAAAAAAACCTTCTCGTATATTAGGTAGCGTCAACGTCGTAAAAAGAGTAACTAAAATGTTCAAGTCAATCGGACGTATAGTTTCCCAGATCCTAGATTATATATAATTATTATTGTGTTTGTTTGCGATTGATCAACGGGGAAGCAAACATTCCACGAGGTCATGATTTAATTTCACACAGCTATTTGTGATATTAATTTTGTGCACGCTTGTTTAAATTATCAATGTAAATAAAGTAATATCATATAGATTGTGAATTTGAGGCGATCTTGGTTGCACGAGAAATACACGTGTTTTTGAAAATCAACGATTGAATTTGGGGTTATTATAATTTTGACGTCAGAAACCCACCCATGTGCCTGTAGTTACACTGGCTCACTTACCTTTCAAACCGGAACGCAATAACTAAGTATTGTTGTTTTGTTGTAGAATATCTCATGAGTGGATGCTACCTACCCAGACGGGCTTTCACAATACTTGGAAGGGGCCAAGTAATTTTATTTTCGAGCAATATAAATAGTATACGGAACACATAGCATTTGTAACCGGTTCGAACTTGGCCGTAGATTACGCTGGTGACGTAATTACCTGCAGCACGTTCTGTGTCAATGGCCAATGGGAGCGCTGGCTTTCACTGGAGCGAAAATAATCACTGATGGTAGGAAAGTTACCTGTTCAGTTATATGTTTTAACCGATAGTTTTCCATACTTCATATGGGTTTTAGTATATGTCATATGCCTTTATGTTACATACTTTATACTATGTTATATTATGTTATGTTTGTAATTATTGTCAGTATTTTTTTATTGCCTGTCATTTTAAATTTAAATAGAATCTTTTTACTCTTTGATTTTTTTGAATTATTGTTGAGGTAATTCAGAACTATGTAAAATACTTTTTTTTAAACAATGTAAAAATGTTTATAGATTGTTTGTGTGTTTAAATCAATAAATGAGGAAAGATTTTTGTAACGCTTTACTGAATAAACTTCTAAATCAATTTTCAATAAAACTTAAACTTATTACTATCGTAACTAACATACTGTGTTACAGTGCTGGGCTAAGGACTGTCTCCTTTAAGAGGGAAAGATTTGGAGTGTACTCCACCACACTGCCACACGTGGCATATTTTCATCCGCCATGTGCAGGTTTTCTCACGATGTTGCCTTCACCGTCACGTAACGTCATTTACGAATTTACAACATGAAAAGTCAGTGATGCTTGGTTTGAACTCGGAATCATTGGTTAAGATTTCTAACCGCTGTGACATCACGGCTTTCTTATTATTCGTAAAGATAGACGTAAAATTTTAGTAAGAACTATTTGTCTACAAGTCTTCCTATTCGAAGTGAAATATATGTATTTATATAAATATACCATAATTGTATTCGTGCATTATCGGAACATGTGGACTTCACTGAGAGAATATTGTCACTGATATGTAGAATTCGTGTTTAGGTGAAATTATGTAATTTGATCAGCGATACGTGTTATGTAAATCTGAAGGTCCACTCAAGAACGGGTCTCGGTGTGCCACGTGATGAAATGTATTAATGAATAGTTTCAACAGATGTAAATACGTTCGGTGCAGCCCACGCGAGGAGACGATGTCTAATTTTTTTTTTTTGTTTACACTTTCTCTTTTATTTTGAAAATTGTTATTTCTAAACAAGCATCTGCTTCGCGGGTAAATAAGGGTTGATGTTAACGTTTATATTGAAACAAATGTACGCAGATAAAATTCGAAAATTGTGTTTGTTTTTCTTGGCAAGATCCTTCGCTAGTTGACGGAGTTCTTGACGAAAGTTTTATCACATTCTGATGAATAGTTTAAGAACGCATAGAAGTTAAATTTGTATGTATATAGAATAAATAGATTATTAGTTATATAATAATAAAGGTTATATTAGATACTAGCTGAACCTCGCGAAATTTATAAGACACAAACTTCCAAACCCCGTTTTTGTACCATAGGGGTGTGGAGTTTCGTAAAATACGTTCTTAGCGAATGTCTTCACCTTATTCGGAACCTACCTGACCAATTCCAGGTTTGGAGGCGTTATAATTTCTGAGATTTTGTGATTAATCAGTGTGTAGTATTTCGCTTTTTAATATTTGTAATTTTTTCAAATATGGTCATATATTTAATGTATGAGCGGTGTTTAAAAAACCGTTTTGCTATAGTTTTAATAGATGAAGTTTTCATACTTTGTGTTGGGGCTTTGTTGCAAGCCCGGCTGGGTAGGTACCTCTCACTACTTAGATATTCTTTTACCAAGTAGCAATATTTAGTATCGTTGTTTTTTGGTTTGAAGGGTGATCGAACCTGTGTAACTATATGCACAAGGCACATAACATCATAGTTCCCAAGGTCGATGCTGCATTGGCTATGTAAGGTGTGGTTTAATTTTTTTTCCGGTGCTAATGTCTATAAGCTGTGGTGACGTACCATCAGGTATTTCATTTAAAAAACACCTATACCCTGTTCAAGATAGCTTGATCTTTTTGACAGATGTAAATTTTTCTGATCGACATAACGTTGCAATGACGATTATTTTCTTAATTTAATGATTTTAAAAATTGTAAAAATATTAAATAAAAGTCTCTAAAGATTCGAGCGTTATCCGAAATTTTTAAAACTTTATTGCTTCAAAGTAAAATTTAAATAGAAACACTGAAACTAATAGATGCTTGTGCAATGTTACATCGGTCGAACGGTAAGGACACGAATACCAGGCAGTAACTGTTACAAATATCGATAACAAAAAATAATTATTAAAGATCATTGTTAAGTTATTGTTACGAACAAAAAAAAACCCTTTTTTTTGGCTAGTGGTTGGGTCTCTTTAGCTGGTATAACTGTTTTTAGAAAAATAATGTAAAAAAAAAAATTGAATTCCAATTTGAATTACGCATTCCATCGTTCCATCGACTGTTATATATGTTATATTTTCTGTTTCCCATCACTAGCCCGTCTGTCGAAAAGATCAAGCTAACTTGAACAGGATATAATATAGGTCAGGTATTTCTTCTGTTGAATTGTTTGGTGTCGAATATATCGCTGTTAGACGATAGACTCGTGTATTATTAAAATTAATTTAAATATTTATTCGTCGATTTAAGAACGCATCTCGTGTCTATCGGAATCGTCGGTCCGATAGATCGAGTGAAAGCGGATTCGATTCTGTTACGTTTGTTAATTTTAATCGCAATTCGAAAGTACACCTTCACTCAAAAAAAAAGGCACTATAGTGTAATTATTCGTCTATAAATGTTGAACGTGTTTGGTTTTTGTAGTATTGGTTCTGTACAATTTGTTTGATATTTATTATTAGTGACTTTTTTAAGGTGTTTTGTATTTTTTTTTTTGTGGTTGTATAGAGCTGTAGTTATTTTAAGGTTGTATTTAATATCAAGGTTTACTTATCGTAAATTCCTTAATGTCATAAATGAGAAAGTGTGTGGCTACTTTGTGGTTCACCCTTCAATCCGGAACAGAATAATTTATGAGTGGGTGGTACCTACAAATTTAGAGTAGGCTAGTTACCAAAAGAGAGCCGAGATAGCCCAGTGGTTAGATCGCGTGCATCTTAACCGATGATTGCGTGTTCAAACCCAGGCAAGCACCACTGAATTTTCATGTGCTTAATTTGTGTTTATAATTCTGAAACCTGCATGTGTCTAATTTCAACGAAATTCTGTCACATGTTTATCCACCAACTCGCATTGGAGCAGCATGGTTGAATATGCTCCACACCTTCCCCTCAAAGGGAAAAGAGGCTTTAGCCCAGCAGTGGGAAATTTACAGGCTGTTAATTTTAATGGTAGTTACCAAATCCGTCCGACCAAGCGTGCCCGAAGTTTTTGCTGAGCAAAAACATGACGTGCTATACTACTTTGGTTTTGTATTCAATTGTGCCTTTATAAAATGTAAAAACTCTATCAGGACAATAGATCGAATCAATATGATACCTATGCTAGGTAATACTGGTATTAATTTAACCAAAATGGCTTGCACAAAGCCCTGCCGCCAAATCTCAATACAAAAATGTCTACGGAACCCTATTGATATGATTATTAGTGTTATACAATTTCTGAATATTAATGATTTTCTTTTTGCAAATAAATTAAATTGTATGCGTATTTATCGTTTCGTAATGTTCGATAAATAATAACGCAGATTATAATTTTAATGATTTCTCATTTCTAATCGTAATAAAAACTATCGAACTTCGAGTTGCTAACGTTTAACTCGGACTTGCCTTTTTGTGCTGGTCGTCATAATAATGTTCTCCTGATCGATTCGGGTTATGGTGGTCATTCAACGTGCACAAAATGTGTAGCAGAATTTACCTGTAATGCAGAAGTATGTGCGAAGTTTTAGGTGTACTGTCTATCTACTTGACGATCTCCGTGGTCGAGTAGTGTGTACACCGGTTTTTATGGGTACGCCACTCCGAGGACCCGGGTTCGATTCCTGGCCGGGTCGATGTAGAAAAGGTTCATTAGTTTTCTATTTTGTCTTGGATCTGGGTGTTTGTGGTACCGTCGTTACTTCTGATTTTCCATAACACAAGTGCTTTAGCTACTTACATTGGGATCAGAGTAATGTATGTGATGTTGTCTAATATTTATTTATTTGCTCATGCTCATAATTCGATGGAAAAACTGGATGACTAAAGGGATGAAGGATGTGATATCTGTGCAATGACAGTGGCACAGAATGTAGGTGAAAAAGGATAGTGGAAATCCGTGCGAGAAGTAAAATGTTGAGTATTTTACTGTTTTATTCGACATGTAAAAACTGTCATTAATATGATTAAGAGCCCCTCGATGTAGCGTATGCGTCACCCAACAATTGGTCGGTCTTCGTTTTGTAGTTTTGGTGGTTACGGATTGGCGTTTCCTGGCGCGCGGCCTATCGTAACATAATGTCAAATATTTGGCAAAATTCTACGAACAAGTCACTTATTAGTAGTCAAATCGAAACGGTTGTCGTTTTCTGCTTACCCAACGATCCAGCTGCGGTTTGAACTTGTATCGAAATGCAATCGTGAACGTATCGTAAAAGTATTTGAAACGGGATATTTACCATGATTTTTTATTTTTATTTGGTGGAGCTCGATATTTCGACATTATCTACGAATGTTTCGTTCTCGTGAACTATAACGTAACGCGTTTTAAATACTTATAGTAATAAAATTAGCCATGTTAATTTAAAATCTTATACGTATCGTAAAATTTATATAAATTAGTATAATTTATCGTATTTTATATGTACAGTAATATAATGCGTCAAATTTGAATCGTTACTATAGTTTAGTATTATAAATATAATATTATTTAATACAAGTTATAAAGTATAAATTAAATATCCCTTGCATAAAATGGTTCCCTGGAGAGTTTACAGCTTAGCTTATTAAAATATATTGTTCATATCTTCTAAGCGATATAAGTAGATACTTGTGATGTCATGATTCCTAAACGGAATAAAGTCCTTCCCAAGTGCGTGTTTATGGCAAGGACGCTCGTCCTCGCAAGGTCTTTAAAAGTGAATGTGTATAAAACCGGATATAACCAGTTCCCTTGTTAACGTAACCGGTTATTTCCGGTTTTAAGTAATTTGCTATAATTAATTCGATCGCGTCTTGTTTTTTTTTTAGGGTTACTGTTCACATCTTAGATTGTCAAGTATTGTTTTGTATAGATTTTGATGTTTGGGCTTTTTTACGTCATGTTATAAACATTTTACATACTATGTATATAGTTTGTATAATGGAACAAGAGGAAGATATGCAATGGCATTAAATTTACTTCTAAACTTAGTAATGCTATTGATGTCTGCAGAACAGACTACGACGCCATTTTGACACTAGAATTTGTTTTTTTTTTTTGAATGAAATATTATTTAACACTAGTTGTCGCCCGTGGCTTCGCTCGCTTTTTAGGGGTTGGTCGTCGGATGTTAGGCATCAAATGTAACCTATGTCCTTCCTAGCAGTAAAATCTTACTTCATATCAAATTTAATCAAATTAAGTTAATTGCTTTACCGAACCTTTAGTGAAAGAGCAACAGACAGAAAGATAGATAGAAGTTACTTTCGCATTTATAATATCAATATAGTATATTTTTTATTTAATTCCTTTTACTAAATTTAAAGTTATCAAAACAGAGTCTAAATCTTTATGTTAATTAGATATGAAATTAATAACACGATGCCGGTACACAAGGTCGTAACGTGATCCAATATGGCGGCCGGTCGTCCTTGGAAGAGATGTGAGCTGCCATCATTGTTCCTAATTCACACTTGGGTGACTTTCTTAAAACTCTTCGGTTATGAATAGCGGGGAGGCTTTGGCTCTGTATGTTAGTCTGGGTGTATAGCATTAGGTCATGAATTAAAGAAACCTTCAAGAAAAGAGCGTACCCCTTCCTTAAAGGCCGGCAACGCACCTGCAAGCCCCTCGGTGGTAGTCACTTTCCATCAGGTGATCTAAAATGTTTACGATTAGAATATGTATTTTTGCCATGAACACGTATCACTTGAAGGTTTTTTTAGGATGTTTGAACAGTACGTAACCTTGTGCCTCTATGTAGGTACGTCTAATTTGAACTGTTTACCTTCGTTTTATGGTTTTTAGCGTAGAGAACGTGTTATCTAGTCGTTATCACTTATTTACAAAAAACATCCTTCGTACGTATTTAAATATGTATATGGGTTATATATTTTAAAAGGTAATTTGAAATTGAAGATAAATTCTGGATAGATAATCACAGCGTGAAGTAATGTTTATTATTAACGATTTTAATTATTCAATCCTACCACCCGATTGGTGGTATAATTGAATTGAATTGTTTGTTTGAATTGTTCTAATTACAAAGCGTAATTAGAACGCGTCCTTATAAAAATCGTAAGATTTGTAGGAATATCTTTGACGACACAATAACGACTCCTTATGTTATGTGTAAGACCCGCATTAGAGAAGCGTGGTGGAGTAATCTCCAAACCTTCTCCTCAGTAGGGATGGAAGGCCTTTGCTCAGCCGTGGGACATTTGATTTTATGTAAAAAGAAAGAAATACATTATGAGAAGAAATAGGTTCGATTTCCACGAAATATAAGTCATGGGAACTCTCGTGCGTTACCATTATGACCGCCTCGATTTATATCCTATTCCAACCATAAGAGGAGTAGAAACATAAACAACTTTGACCTTGAATTGACGCGGTATCATTGGTCGAGATCTCGAATAATCCGTGATATTCATTACGGATACGTGGAAAAATTGCGAAAACTGTTATTTGAACATTGGTATTAAAGTTGAATTGTACAATGAGTCGAGGAATTGTGTTGTGCTATAAATAAATATGTATGTAGTAATCATAAACGGATTTTAGTATAATATACCAGATCTGTTAGCAAATCGGATGGAACATGGAACAGCGATACTTATTTTTGTGTTTCGGTTTATACGGCGAGTGAGCCAATGTAACCACATCTTGGTTCCCAATGTTAGGTGGAGTATCGTAAGGAATGATCAAATTATTTACAGCTTTAATATCTACGGACAGTGGTGACCACTCACCATTTGCCCTTATGACTATAAAAATATGTAAGGTTTATTCCTTTTTCAATTAGAGTAGTGTAAAAAGATATGTTATAAAAAATAAATTGATTCGATAAAAGTAATTAATATTATATTTTCTTTGTCCACAGATTAAATTGGAAACAGTGCTCGGTTTGACTGTCAGCAGTAACGCGGCGCTCGACTGTGATCCGAACACCGAAGTCGTTGCCTATCCCGCGGGGTGAGTAAGAGTATTTTTTTTATGCGGAACCATAATGTACATTAATAAAGTCTCGAATCGCAATTATCGCAATTGTATGTCTGTCCGGACGATATAAATAAAAAAAAAATCATGAAAGGTATCGATGGTTCGGAATTTAGATTATATCGTGATGAATCGGTAAGAAACTAAGTTACGTTTTACGCAATGGTTGCGGTTTCAGGCCCAAATAGGACCAATGTATTTCCACATGTGCTTAATTTGTGTTTATAATTCATCTCGTGCTCGGCGGTGAAGGAAAACATCGCGAGGAAACCTGCATGTATTTAATTTCAATAAAATTCTGCCCCATGTGTATCCACCGGCCTGTTGGAGCGCCATGGTGAAATTAGCTTCAAAAGTCTCCCCATAGGGAGAGGACAGGGGAGTGGAGGCCTTAGTCCAGTTGTGGGACATTCACAGGCCGTTACTTATGATAATTTGTGATATCTTTTTTTTCTGTTTTTATGATATATTTAAATTTACATATATATATGCTAATTTAGTTCCAAGTTTTTCGTTTATTTTGAGACATTGTTCTGTTCCTGCCTGTTCGTACCGACGAGCACTACGTTATATATACGAAAAGCAGGGAAAATAGTGCATCATACAACCTTATTTTTTTATAAAACCCTAATAGTACTGGTACAATTCAGTACACACACACACCAGTCTTTTTAGATAAACATTATTGAAGTGTTATATAATTGAGGACGTTCCTGACCTTTTTTCTTATCCCCTTCAGAAAAAGCGGTACGATCCGGTACAAACCACTTATCTATCTATTATCGAATAGAATTTCGATTAGCTTTAAAATCATGTAAATTGCAAAAATTAAAATCAATATGTTCTATATTCACCTGCGTTCATAAAATCACTTTTGAATCGTCGTGTTACAGTAATGAAATAAATGTAAAATTACCGAGTAGAACCGGCTTGAAACTCATTACTTACTATTTTTCTATCATTTTACAATACGATACTCAATTATAAGTGTATTTTATTTGAATGCGATTGTAGTGGCTAGCGTGTATAATATTTACAAGGCATATAAAATTGCTCTAGTATGCTCTGCTCTGCTCTGCTCTCAGTGCGACCTCAATTTATAACATATATTATTCAAGAACGAGTTATATTTAGTTTGTATTTACGGACTCACGACACGATAAAACTATCTACCTCGTTTAATTCTTGATGAACTCCGGCGCCCCTGCGTGAATATTAAGCTGACGTGACCTCGAATTATTAATATGAAACCGGGATCTCTTGCGAATATATTCTAGTTAGATATGAGCCCCATATGTTTTATTTTTTTGTAACGAAATCGAGGTGTGTCAACATGTTTTCCGAATACTCATATATATGACGCGCCCTTCCTCATCCCAATTTAGAAGGGGGTATCCGTATATACCCCCCTTCTTGTATGAGTACTTCTACGTTGCTCTTAAATTACAAAACTTATCTGTGTTCTCTCGCCTTATGATTTAATGTTTGAATATTTTAATGTCATATCGAAGAACTCATTTATGGTGTTTTTATTTTATTTTATATAGTATTAATATATATACATTAATTATTTCATTTTACTAATAACCTCCAATTACTTAACCTCCATGCATAGGAAGATTAATTTATAATTGACCTTTAATCTGAACGGTCATTGGTTAGACGCAACGCATGACGCAATAGTCGACCAATGAGCGTTCACTATTTAGTCCGAATAGATAATCTGAGTTTGATCATCGTTTAAGAAACTAGTGGTTTTCTTAAAAAAATATATCTCCGTGATTAATCTTGCATTGCAAATTTTCTTCTTGTATACCTACCGAAGGGGTCGGGGTGAGGCGTTTTCGTATCCATGCCGTTCCCTTCCTACGCCCGCGAACGGAGAGGCCTTAAAATTGCAGAGCTAATTTGAATTTTCAGCAAATTATTTTAACCTCTTTATAAAGTCGGCCGAGATATAGGTCAAAACGTTGCACTATAAGTTTGACAGAGTGCTTCTCTCGTACGATATAATGTTCTCCTGACCGACTTAACCACCAAGGCCGTTTTACACGGAGATTAGCTAACTACCAGTTATAATAATTTAACATGATTGTAGGGCTTTGTACCGTATGGTTAAGTATCGTCAACCCATCACACATTCTACCGACAACCGGTTAAGCTCAGTATTGTCGTGTTTTAAGGGTGAGTGAGCCAATGTAACCGGGCACAAGAAACATAACATTTAAGGACTGTTTTCCCCACCACCTACAATATATGTTGGATACATTAAAGTCTAGAGTAAATATCCACCATGTGTGTCATCACTTTCCATCAGCTCTGATTACAGTACAGCGCTAGATTATATATTTAAAAAAATATATATCGAACAAGTCTGGTGGTGCATCGGCGATGGTTAATATTTCTTAATAGTACCAATGTCCATGGTAGGTGGTTACCACTTGCCGTCAAGTGGCTCATTTGTCATTAGTACTTACCAAAACTACTTACAATAAAAAATGGTTATGTTATGTTAATGTTTCTATGTATCTTGCGAGGACTAAGGTTACGAGCATTAACGAATACGACGCGACTCTACCTAGACGGCGACGTGTCCGACGTGACGTGTGCTGTAGTATTTTTTATCTTTTCAAACTTTTATTGATATTTCAATTTTGCCCTCCGGTTAAGTGTCAAGCTAGTACTGATAATAACGATGGCGTCTTGACCGATTTTGACCATTGCCATCAAGGGAGACCACTCTTTGGAACCAGCTTTCGCCGGCGGTTTTTGCAACGCACCTGCAAGCACCCCGATGTTGCAGATGTCCATGCGGTGGTAGTCACTTTCCATCAGGTGGGCCTCCTGCTCGTTTGCCACCGATCACATAAAATAAGACCAGCTAACTACGCGGGACATGTTATGTGTACAAGTTTGTGCGTAAAAACAGGTGCACTCTAATCCCTCACTCTAATACGATGGGACGGGAAATCCGACACGACCGGAAAGAGTTTAGCAGGACCATCGGCTTTACGTGCTTTCCGAGGCACGGGAGTGTACACGCTTCTAACTTCCAGACTCCGGGCTGTTACTGAGTGTTACTTAATGACCTTTTATTGGCTCGACCCGGAGTTTGAACCCAGGTTCTCGGGTTATAGTTACTCTTTTTCAACATCTAAAAATACAGTCATGTTAGTTAAATACAATTACATATGTATGTTATATATCCTGCCTGAAAGTCAACGAGCATTAACTCCACGCTTTTTTATCATCAATATGATCTTGTATCGAATAATATGCCTTGTTTACCAATGTATTTTTTCCAAATGATTTGAATTTATAAAACGGCAAAGTCAAAAATGTCTGAAAATGAGTAGTAGTCAAGTGTAAGTAGATACGACTATAACCTAAGAAGACAGGATCGACCTTCGATTTCGTACGTCATAGCTAGGTAGCCCGTATTGAAGCTGGATACTACCGTATGATACTGGAATAGTGTCGCCTCTGTAAATAAAATAGTTGAAAGGTATTAAATTACCGTCAAAGATCATTATCGATACCGTATATTATATGCGAATATAATTCCAGCCACGCAGTCTCTTCCTCCCATCAGACATTCCATGAAATCTTTAAGCTTCAGTGTGTGTGTTTGTCTGCGAGTATGCTGTTGTGGGTATACGATTGGGTAGTCTGTTAATATTATTGTTAGTATGGAATCAACCTGAACATATCAAAAGAAAGATTCGTCCGCGGTCGATGACCATCTCGAATAATAATGATATAACATAACCTATTATGTCTGGTATGTCTGTACGTCACACATCCGCCGCCTTAAGTTTATGCTAAGATATGTACGTGCGAACGGAGAATTTTCATGAGCCACACAGACGGTCGAGTTGGGCACAGCTTGGACGCTTCGAGAAATCTATATAATTAATTATATCTATTAATACATTTATATGAAATTTGATTTAGATGATATATAAATAGCTTTAACTGTAGAAATCAACCGTTAATTATGTAAATTGTTTCAAGTTGAAATAACTAATATTTTATTTTAATATAATATTTAACGATAGATTTATAGTAAATGTTTCGTTGACTTTAACAATTTCTTGCCGGTTTTATTTTTTGGTAGAATTCACATTCCGAACCGGTGGTGGTTTTATGTTTATAGCAGTTCTGGAAAACAACGATTCAAAAGTCTACAATAAAGTATATTTTGATTTCGATTTTTTGGTTGGTCTAATGGCTGTCCTGTGTACTTAAGAAACTCCGTGTTCGAAACCTGGTCAAAGAACATCGTTGTCAAAGAGCATAGAGTCATTTTAAGTCTTATGTCTATCTTGTGTACCATGATATTATAAAAATGGTTTATAGCATAAAAAATACACTCATCCCTTCAAACTTGTACAAATATTATTTATACGATAGGGGAATGATTTTATTAAAGTAATTGCCAGGACGGTGCGTGGTGTTGGGAGCGGCCGGTGGGTGCGGCCGACACACCCCCACATCGATAACCATATTTTTAAAGTTCGTTGTTTGTAATTTTGTATGTTTAGAAAATATACGTTATTATTGTAGACGTCTATTACGAAAAAATAATAAAGATAAACTTTAGATTTACGTATTCCAAGCAATTTTTTTTATAGGAAATTTAGATTGTTATTGTTGTTATGTTAGAAATAATTTAAGCTCCTGCTACACATCTTGTTTAAGAGTATTATTATAACTTTAAGATCATATAGATGATAAAAAAGCGTGGAGTTAATGCTTGTTGACTTCGAGGCAGGATATATAACATACATATATAATTATATTTAACTAACATGGCTGTATTTTTAAATGTTGAAAAAGAATAACTACTGAGTTTCTTGCCGGTTCTTCTCGGTAGAATCTACATTCCGTACCGGTGGTGTCTTCACTTAATATAGTTTGTTAAATGACGATTCAAAAGTGCTTGTAAAAGCCTACTTGAAAAAAGTATATTTTGATTTAGATTTTCGATGTTGTTGTCTGTGTGTACATAAAATAGATTGTGCTTCCGTGGTATAGATTCAAAATAGTTGCATTAAACTTGTCGATCGGTAAAATTCTTACCAGCGTTTCGGAATGAACGAAACTTTGATAACACGGTCAATGATAATTTATGAAAGTTAAGTTAAATTTGATCACAAAAATTTATATATTAATTTCATAAGATTGCTTATGTTTTTAATTCAAACTTACTACACACAATACACGCATTTATAACGCACTTTGTTGAGACGTTTTTTATAACAGTAATAAAAAAAAAATGTCAACGATAATAACGGGTTCGAAAAGTAACCACTACAGTTCGTAGACCCTGACTTCCTGTTCCGAAAACCATAAACCATGACACTTTATGTGATGTCGCTTCGACACCGGGATGATAAACAACGGGACTTCCCCTCACGTAATGTATTTCACGTCCATTTGTTTGTTGTTTTTTTTTATCATATATGGATTTACTTGAATCTTTCAAAAATAAAGTTAAGGAATACTATTTAAGACTTTAAGTTTGCTGTCAATTACATTATCACTAGCTATTCATATTTGTATTCGATTGTACTCGTACATAAGTTTATGACATGCTGTCTATATATATATGTATGTATGTATGTGTATTTTTTTTTATATATGTACGTGTATATCTATATATGTATGTATGTATGTTTATTGTTATGTATGTACGTGTATATCTGTATATGTATGTATGTATGTATGTTTTATATGTTTTGATATATATGTATTTGTGTAGTATATTTATCTTGTTTAGTGTAATAATTTGTGTATAAATATAATTTCATATAGTATTTAACTTCTGTGCTGTACACGCGCTTTCCGCTTTTTCACATTAACTCCTCCATGCTGGTTGTCTGGAAGAAATCGCTCTTAAGCGATAAGACCGCCTGTTGTACATTTCTTTATTTTTTTTTAATAATGTGTTATTGAATGTAAGTTTTTCTTTTCTCTCGTGTATGTACAATAAAGAGTTATTATTATTATTATTTACTTAAAAATGTTATTTAGGTAAACATAGCTCTGTCTCTCTCTCTCAAATGTCAAATCAATGGTGTCAGAAAGGGAGGAGACGTAAGTACGTTTATATGATCATTAGTTTTGTTTAGTAGATTGATTATGTCAACCTCGTTATAGTGAAACACTATAATTATTTTGCTACTGGAACTATAGTTCCTGGTTTCCATCGCTTGCAACTATTTATCCGCTGATCCGATAATTCCCAAGGTCGGTGGCGCATTGCTGACGTAAGGATTGGTTATTTTTTACACCGCCATTGTCTATGGGCGGTGATGTTAAATTACCATTAGGTATTTTCCATAAATATTCACTCGAGTGAACGTTCTTTAAAGTGGACGCGTCTGATATCGTGTAACGGCAGCGTCTTCACCTTCGCTCATGTTGTATGTACCTACAAGTATTAGTCTGACGCGTCACAACTGCTCAAAAGACTATTCTGTTAATATGATTAATCGCGGGAAGCGGTTTAGATACCAGCGCGCCGATTCTACTAATTTATCAAGGTTACGATACGTTGCCGATTCTTCTCCGATCGAAATTCTATCAGGCCGCAACTGGATACTTGTGTTAGTAGAATACGAAAACGGCTATACGATTCTATTAGTAGAATTCTCCCTCAGCTTGAAGCCTGCCATCGTCGCCGTGACGACAGCATTCGTTCAAATGTAAAATATGTGAAAATTTATCGCAATGTGTGCGAATAACAATACATCATACAGTTTGAAGCATAGTCCACTATATCTCACTCTCTCTAGTCACATAGAACACGGTGTAAATACTAAGTCACCGTCACGTCAGTTGAGTCGACAATGGGCTTTACATGGAACGCGTAATGGTTAAGCCACGTCGTTCGGGTGAGATTACATTGATAAGAGGAGCGGGTTTAATTATTTATTATAGTTGTTATCTTAGATGCAGTACCGTTTGCATGATCATTTACATGATAATTTGTGTTCCGGTTAGAAGGGTGAGTGAGGCAGTGTAATCACAGGCACAAGGGACATAACATCTTAGTTCTCAAGGTTGGTGGCGCATAGGTGATGTAAGGAATGGTTAATATTTCTTACGCCTTTGTTTATGGGCGGTGGTGACCACTTACCATCAGGTGGCCCATATGCTCGTCCGCCAAACAATACCATAAAAAAAAATGATCGGTTTTATAATAAAGAGAGAAAGAATACTTTGTATTAATTACTAGTTGCTTTGCGCGATTTCACCGGCGTTGAAGGTTATTGCTCCCACAAACATCTTGAAAACTACATCTTGAAAAGGTATGAAATAGCAACGCTTCATATGTTAGTATAGAAACAGACGAAAGAGGCGTAACGGCTTAAACGCCTTACTTATCAAAAGCCATCTGGAAATTATACGTCTACTTTCTGCTGTCAGAGTAGAATGAATATATGTACAATTTCATGGATTATTTTTTTGTTTGATTTGTTATATCCGCTATCGCTGACGCTTATCGCTTCGCTCGTCACCGTGAGTACACGACAACATCAACCTTATTCGTATGTATGACGAATGTTTAGACGCGGCCTTTCTCACGGACTGATGGTATGTTCGTACTGTTCTCTTAACTATAAATGCTTTAACGTAACACCATCATTTATTTACTATAGAGTTATTACTCACTAGCTACCGGTCCTGACTTCGTGCGGTTACAATTAAAGTAAACAAATCATTCGTCTCTCTAACTTATCTCGGGCATAAAAAAAAATATGTTGCTTTATATTTTCAGGTTGAAAGATTTCGATGGTTTGGTTTGGATGCATGTTTGATGATTTTATGGAAATGTTTACACGATGTTTATACGATTTTATAATGACTTATGTTACAACACGGCGTGTCAATGTTTACGAAAGCTTGTTATTACAATTTGTTTATTACTTTTTTAATATTATGCATTTTTGATATATCGCATAAACACTGCCAAGCGTCGACAGCCTTTTATTTATCCGTGTGACATCTATCTGTGCGGGGTATCATGAGCAAGCCTCCGCTCAACACTGCCGCATAACACGTATGATCCACGCTTTTCTGTAATCCTGCCGGGCGAGCGGTATCCCGAAAAATTTTCGACAACGAACAGCCCCGCTAAATGTATGCTTTATGTATAATCTCACTCACCCTTCTAACGGAACACAACAATACAGAGTACTGTTATTTGGCGGTAGAATATCTGATGAGTGGGTGGTACCTACCCAGACGGGCTTGCACAAAGCCCTACCACCAAGTTATACCATCATATATATATGTATTTAATTCAAGTAAACTGTACAATAAAGCGTTACCTACGACTCTATAACACCGTTTCGGAGAGCAGTCTTCAGCGAGAAGAAACTCGCAACTCGCTCTTTTGAATTATTAGATTTTCAATGATTTTTATGAATAAATTGCACCCGAGCGAAGCCGGGTCGAATCGCAACATAGCGTCTGTCGGGTTTTCCTTAATGTTATTTTCGTAGTAATGGGGCGCGGCCTGACTGCTCGTGGCCAGGGGTGGTGTACTTCCGTTTCGCCCATACCTCCGATCTGAGTTCTGGATTTCGCTGATAACGATAATTTCCAATAATGTTACAGCGACGATAAATTAACAACGGTTATTTTATTCGAGAAACGATTCGTTTCGCTGACGACGTTTACGAGAAATAATTAAAAATCGTCTCAATACAACACGCTTTGTAAGTCATACAGGAACGACTGTAACAGTTCGATGTTCGTTTTTTTAGGGATCCGTACCTAAACAGTCCCTATTACTAAGACTTCGTTGTCCGTCCGTCTGTCCGTCTGTCATCAGGCTGTATCTTATGAACCGTGATAGTGAGACACTAGAAAAACACAAAACTACAGCAAATGCGATTTTTTACTCGTTTTTGATCGATATTGATAACGGCAACAGGAAGACGCTTGAAATATTCACAGATTTATAAATAAATTCATTTATATATTAAGTTTAAAAATAGATAATTAATTTAAATAAAACAAATATTTAAACCATGCATACGACAAACATAACAACAGAAATATATAAATAATAAATAATAAATATATTGGACAACATCACATACATTACTCTGATCCCAATGTAAGTAGCTAAAGCACTTGTGTTATGGAAATCAGAAGTAACGACGGCACCACAAACACCCAGACCCAAGACAACATAGAAAACTAATGAACTTTTTCTACATCGACTCGGCCGGGGATCGAACCCGGGACGTCGGAGTGGCGTACCCATGAAAACCGGTGTACACACTACTCGACCACGGAGGTCGTCGTCATATATATGTCGGAGGAGCAGGATGCCGAACAGTTGGGTTCGGGGATTGATCCGACATTTGGAAGAATCACAATAATATCAAAGGATTACAATAATTCATCTCGATTAAGAGCTCGGTTTGCAAGCAACCGTCGCATTCGAGTCGCTTGTCAAGACATAACGACTCGCGTTGCCATGACACTTACAACTCCATTCGGGGTGACCCGCTCTTAAGAGTAAATCAGCCATCAATCATTATTGCCAACTATTCATTAATTATCCAAATCAACAATCAAAGTAATCTCGCCCCGTTATATATATATTTCTGTTGTGTACACATATCTATAAAAACATAATCATTAGTATTAGATGCATCTGTCATCTCTAGTGACACACATCGAGAAGCGCGGGAAACTTAAATATGTACACATATTAATTGGCGCGCGTTGAAGATGCTGTGTGTGTGCACAGCGAGCAGATATTTAAAATGTAATATATTTAAGCTAGTATATATAAATCTAAGAGATGGCCCAGTGGTTAGAACGCGTGCATCTTAACCGATGATTTCGGGTTCAAACCCAGGCAGGCACCACTGAATTTTCATGTGCTTAATTTGTGTTTATAATTCATCTCGTGGTCGGCGGTGAAGGAAATCATCGTGAGGAAACCTGCATGTGTCTAATTTCAACGAAATTCTGCCACATGTGTATTCCACCAACCCGCATTGGAGCAGCGTGGTGGAATATGCTCCATACCTTCTCCTCAAGGGAGAGGAGGCCTTAGCCCAGCAGTGGGAAATTTACAGGCTGATTATGTTATTATGTATGTTTATACAAATCGACATATCTCATGTGAATACTACACTGTCATCCGCTTTATATGTGTGCGCAAACATTTTTCACATTTTCCTTTTAATTTTCAGATGTACGGTGGTCCTTTACAACGTACGGAAGAACCGTCAGTCGCACGTATTGAACGCGTCCCGGAAGAGTGTGACTTGCGTCGCGTTCTCGCCCGACGGTCGGTATCTGGCGACGGGCGAGTGCGGGCACGCGCCGGCCGTGCGTGTTTGGGATTTACAGGTAATTTAAGTATTATAAGTTACAACACACACAATAGTAATAAGCCGAGATGGTCCAGTGGTTTGAACGCGTGCGTCATAATCGATGATTGCGGGTTCAAATCACTGAATTTTCATGTCGCTTAATTTGTGTTTATAATTCATTTCGTGAATTTACTTTGATGGAAATTAACAATTAACTAATTTCAACAAAATTCTGCAGCATATTGCAATAAGCTTTAATCCTTCTCCTCAAAGGAGAGGAGGCATAGCCCAACAATGTTACGTTAATACACAATAATTATATTGTATGCTATGCTAATCACAAGAGGAGTAGGACCATAAACAATTTTGACCTTGAAATGACGCGATATCATTGGTCGAGAATCGAGATCAAAGAATCAGTCTTATTCATTATGGATCCAAAACAACTTCGTTTAGATGTAGAATTGAAGTGGATATAATTGTAGTTGAGTAGAATAGTGTTTTATTATAAACTAGCAACCCGCCCCGGCTACGCACGGGTGCAAAGCTGATACTAAATATATTACAGAAGGTCTTACAACGTTCACAGTTTTTCAGTCATTAGACAATACAAATCGCTATGTCCCTGTGTCTTAAATCTGTAATATTTTCGAAAATGTATGTAGGTATATAGGTATACCATCGCGAACTTCTTTGAAGAACTTTATAAGATGTAGAACGTTGTTTTAATCTATCTCGTAGAGTTCAGACAGCGTTTGCAATGTAAGCGCAAAAAATGTGTTTATTTACGACATCACTTTAGAATCCTCTAAAATTATCAGTGTTTCTCTACTGTATTGAGCATGTATCATACGTACGAAATATGTCTATCTATTAAAAAAAACGCATCAAAATCCGTTGTGTAATTTTAAATATCTAAGCATACATTGGGACAGACAGCGATATTCATCAAGAATTGTCTGTAGTGCAAAACACAGCATTGTTATCAGCAAATCGCATGGAATGTGTTAATCTAAGGTTTGTTTATCTCTACCGCTTCCTGGAGGATTAGTAGCTATATGAATAAGATGGGTAGATCCTTTTTAAACTCCCCACCGACTACGTTCTGAGCCGAGGTGCGATCTCATAGGAGACACCCTCAGGACGAACGTCACTCTCGAGCCCAAAAGGGTTCACCTTAAGGCAGAGTCTTAGCACTCGCCCCAACGTTCGGTGACGCTGTAAAGGCCAGTAGGGCCAACAGCAATACACAAATCCAGATTTAAAAAAAAAATCCTTTTTAAACGCGATGATTATTTAAGAAATAAGTCAGACAAGAAACAGTTTATTCCCTGTACGTATTCTATGATAAAACATTTCTTTTGGACAATAGTGACGAGTGAAGATTTTCGAAATTATATTTTGTGATACATAATAATAACTAATGTAAATCTATTTTGAATATGTTAATTGTTATGTATTATGTATGTAAATTTATGAATTATATATTCATACTGAACGTTTCACGTTTATTATTATAATCATATTTTAATGATTATTATATTAATACTATTTAACGTCATCTAGTTACGAGTAGAACTAACTATTTCTAAACTAAATTGTGATATGACTTCATTATAATATGGCAGCCGTTAACGGCCATATTGTGAGCTTTTGGAAATATGTTACATTTTTAGTTATTATTATTATTATTATTTATCAAACTCAAAACAAACTTTAAATGTATGTCAAGTAACTCAGCAGTTACTATTGTTCAATTATTACTTACTTTTCTACGATTACATCTAAATATTCGGCTCGATAAACAAAGAATACTAATTCTATACTTACTTTGTCGCTTTCAGGATCCTACTGCATCAGGTGCAGTTCAGATCGCAGAGTTCCCGGGGCACACGCATGGCGTCAACTGTGTGGTAAGTTTTCTTTGTGACGTACCCTGTCTGCGTACTTTTTAATGATGTTAGGGACGGTGTCGTAGGTGGGAGTGGTCGGGCGTTACGAAATCGCTTGCGAATGCTACCGTGACACCCCGACGGTTGACCCGTCCAACGTCGATATTACCGACGGCCCCATAGAAAACCCTAGAGCACGCCCTTGTTCTGAGCCAATATGTGGTAGTAACGTTCAACGTTTACTTTGCGTTGAGGAAAACATCGTGAGAAACGTATGGGTGCAATAGGCTATTTGACAATGCGAAAAATAAAGTGTTAATCATTGTAATCAGTATATATTACGAGTTTTATAAATGGTTATTTATCAACGAAAGTTGAAAAATAATAATTAGTTTATTCAAAAATCCATAAATAAAAATGCATTTTTTTAAACGTTTGTCACGTGACACAAAACTTATGATGACGTTACTTGCTCATTACCCTCATTTGCCTTACTATATGTACCACAGATTACAATAAAGGCAAGTGACGTCACCGACCCCATTGCAGCGCCTAATTTGTCTAAGTAGCGGGCTATTTAATTTGCACTACCCATTAGTCTACATCTAGTATGCTATTTTTTTTAAATTTATTAGTATTTTCAACTCCAATACTTATTTTGTACAATGTAAATATATAGGTATTTCGATCTGTATTTGTGGATTTTTCATTATATATATATATCTATATCAATTAATTTAAAAATATTACGACTTTTCAATAATGATAAGAAAATCAATTTTCCCCTCCATTTATTTCAGGCATTCTCGACTTCATCCAAGTATTTAGTGTCGGTGGGATCTCAACATGATATGATCGTCAACGTTTGGGACTGGCGTGCCAATCTGAAGCTTGCCAGTAATAAGGTGAGATTATTGTTGAGATATAACAGATGCCATTAACATGCACAGACATGCATACTTTGTAATCAGGATTCTACATTAGTAGATGTGCGTTGAATCTGTAATTATAAGACTTAAATATACGTATGTAGAAAAAGATTATTTGCTTTGTCACTGATCTAGTCATTCGGTCAGTAACGTGTGTTTTAGATTATAAGTTAAATTAAATTAATAATGTTACGTGATTGCATTATAACCAAATATAAGAGTATGATGCTATATATGTTTATCAATAATTTTTCAGGTTTCATCCCGAGTCAAAGCTGTCAGCTTCTCAGAGAGTGGCAACTACTTCGTGACGGTTGGATTCAGACATGTCAAATTCTGGTATCTGGAGTACTCGAGGAATGCTAAGGTATTTTATTTTTATTTTAGTCACTGTGTTCACCTGCTTCTGAGTGGTCATGCTGTGTGTTATGTACCCAACTGTAAGTCACGTGATGGTAAGTGGTCAACACTGCCCATAGATACTGGTAACGTAAGAAATATTGACTATTTCTTATATCAACGATGGGAACGAACATTGGGAACTAAGATTTGATGTCACTTATTTTTTTATTTTTTTTTTATTTTACTTTATTAGGGAAACAAACAGTACAAGTCATTCTTAAAGCTAAAGCATAAAAATTAGCACATATACCAGTAAAGTTTCCACTTATAACTAAAAACATAATAAGAGCAGAACAAAATTAATTATAATATCTAATATAATAATAATAAGAAAAAACAAACCTATGAAAAAAGGGCAAATTTGAAAAAAAAAACAAATCAAAGATCTAGGCTTTATGGTTCTAGCACAAATTTCCTGAAGTTAGTTAGTTAGTTACTGATTCTGTAAATATATCATACTTGTACTTGTAGTTCGACAGTCTCACTTTCTCTTCTGTCCGTAACAACAATACTAAGTACTGCTTAGTGAGTGAGTGGTAGCCACCCAGACAGGCTTGCACAAAGCCCTACCACCAAGTAAATTACAAAATAGACTTTATATATACAGAAATGAAAAAGGAAAACCTTTATACCAATTGCTTATATATCAAATCCTAATGACATTTGACATTAATTAGAATACCTGTGTAAATCGTTGGAAAAGAGTCACTAGTGATTTTCTAGTTATGATTATTCCAATGTACTTTTATGAGTCAACTGGAATAAATAAGATTTTGATTTTAATTGTAAAAATTAAACAATTAAATATTTCCTTCGATAATTTAAATATAATGTCGTAATTTCATACTCATTTCCCCGCAAAATAAGATTATCTTATATCAGATTAGTCTTAAATCAAACTCATAAAATCATTAAGCATGTTGATAATACTATCTATGCAATTTATGATTCATATTGTGATATCATACATGTGTACATGATAATGTTTAATGCAGCAATATTTGTCAGTTTATTTAATTCGTTTCTATGTATTAATTTATGATTTCTAAGAAATGGTAAAGTTCCGGCCACCTCTTTAGAACGGTTAGAGCTTGCCCTCCAACGTTCCTCTTTTGCGGGTTGGTGGAACACGTCGCGTATTTTCATTCGTCACGTGCAGGTTACCGTACGATGTTTTCCTTCACCGCCGAAGACGAAATGGATCACAAACTCAAATCGAACACAGAATTATCCGTGAGGCTTCACGTCTTGTAACCACTCGACCCTCGCGGCTTACAATTTGCTTTTGGCTTACCTATGAAAAATGCTGACAAAATAGTTTAGGACTGTTTCATTCTCTGTTTGTTAAACGATTTTCTTTTTTTTTTGGATAGCCTTAGCGCGCGAATAAGAGTACGAATTCAATGAAAAAATGCAAATTCCATTAAATTTTCCATAATATGGTCGTATTTCGACCTTTGGGCTAACACTGGCATCATATTAATAATTAGTATTAGGTACTATATATGACAATTGCACATGCATTACAAATGGTGTGAAATTGTATATTCTCATTTCAAAAGGCAGGCAGGGTTAATGGATGATACATGGGTGACGCCATCTAGTGACAAGTAGGAGAACTAATAGTTTCCTAACCTAAAAAAAGACCATATCTGATGTAATTTCATTGGGGTTCAATTTGTTTTAGTACCCACGACTTCTATGAATGATTTATATTTTTGTGCCAGATTGAATATCTGAGCATTAAATATTTAAATCATGAAGGATGTCGGTAATACAATCAACTTATTAAGAATAAAACGTTCTTGCCTTAAACTGTTTCGTTATAAATATTCAAAAAGAAGTATATTAATATGATAAATGTCATTTGACACCAGAGTTGCGGTCGGTGTTAGAGCAATTTGTAATGAAGAACAGATTTGGTGCTGTTGGCCTTTTTCTTTACGTCGGCATCTTTCGAAATGTACTCGGTTCTCTGGAGGCGAATCCGAGTTACATGGGAGTCATAATTCTTTTACTTGTAAACCGTCCGCGCCGCTGCTTCGTCACGAAATGTCACCGCCTCCCACTTCCGTATTCCAGATCAAAGAACCCGTGCCCCTCATGGGCAGGTCGGCGATCCTCGGCGAGCAGAAGGACAACGAGTTCTGCGACGTGGTGTGCGGGCGCGGCGAGGCGGCGGAGAGCACGTACGCCATCACGCGCGGCGGCCTGCTCTGCGAGTTCAACAGCCGCCGCCTGCTCGACAAGTGGGTGGAGCTGCGGGTGGGTCCACGTGCACGTCGTACCGTATCGTCGCTGTAGCTTCTATCTACATTTTGAAAACCGAAAAATTACTGAAACAATATATATATAACTTGTTACTCAAAATAAACTGTGTTTCGGATTGGGTTTCATTATTTTATATTGTTATGTAAGCAGTTGCGCTTCGCAGTTTTAAACTCGGAGCATTACTAAATTGACAGCGAGAATTCCGCGTATGTGTAATATATCAATGAAAATGAATATTTATAGTAATTAACGTCGTTGGACTGTATTACTTATTAAAATTTCGGAAGCTTGTCTTCGAATGTGGGTCAAAAATTTATTTTATCTTTTAATAACTACAACATAAAAGTTAATTCGTAGTATATTAACATTGTGTAACATAGTGATAGATTGCGATTTTAGAGAGATTCTATAGAGTAGCGACATCTAGCGGCGAGTAGAAGCAATTATTGTTTATTTTTGCTTGTACGCCATTTAAGAAAGAGAGCAGAGAATATTACTTTATGTAAAATAAACTTGAAATTTTAAGTAAGTGAGTGTCCGACTTTAATATTTAGTATTTTTCTCTATGTGAAAGATTTATTTACATAAACTATATTCTATATAAAAAAATTGTATGATTAATGTTTGGTGCTAAAGTTTGTTCTTACCTTTCTAGACGACTTCAGCTAACTGTATGGCGATCGGGAGCGAATATATTTTCGTGGGTTGTGCGGAAGGTATCGTGCGTTGCTTCGCTCCTGCGTCACTCCGATACGTCACCACGCTGCCTCGAACCCACTACCTAGGGGTTGACGTGTCACAGGGACAAAATATTAGGTAAGAACAAATGGTGTGTGTTTATCTTGCATGAAACATGTTGTTATATTGTATTTATACTGTATTATAACGTCAGGAGGAGTTAATATAAACAAAAGTTATACATTTACATATTCCATTTGCTAATAGTTCTGCTATATACACAATAAACAGATTAATATATCTTTATTTATTAACTATAGTATAGTTCAGACATCAAATTCAGTATGTATTTCATAACTATTTTAAAATAATATGAAATAAATATTGTTATTTCAAGTGATTTGACACTTAATTAAGTGTTTAGTGAGCAATTACATGTTGTTTTCATGTCTCATAATTTTTTCATAACGCCACAGAAGAAGTATAACTTCAAAAATCCATGCGATTTTAAGTAATGTTTAATTCAAATACTAAATTGTTTTTTTTTTTTTTTTATATTTTCAGTCACATGTTCAGTCAGCCGAACAGTGCTAGGTATCCTGATGCCATAGCTTTGACATACGACGAGAGGAACCATAAACTCACATGCGTGTACAACGATCACAGCCTGTACGTGTGGGACGTTAGAGATATCAAGCGGGTATGTGGAACGTATATTATTAACCTTCTTATGTAAATGATAAATATGTATGTATATGTGCCTGAGATGGCCCAGTGGTTAGAACGCGTGCATCTTAACCGATGATTTCGGGTTCAAACCCAGGCAGGCACCACTGAGTTTTCATGTGCTTAATTTGTGTTTATAATTCATCTCGTGCTCGGCGGTGAAGGAAAACATCTTGAGGAAACCTGCATGTGTCTAATTTCAACGAAATTCTGCCACATGTGTATTCCACCAACCCGCATTGGAGCAGCGTGGTGGAATATGCTCCATACCTTCTTCTCAACGGGAGAGGAGGCCTTAGCCCAGCAGTGGGAAATTTACAGGCTGATTATGTTTATGTTTATGTTTTATCGTGTTAATAATGTTACCAAGATGTAATCTATCACTATATTCTTGGTATTTGCAAATTTCAGGTCGGCAAGTCCCACTCTGCGTTGTATCACTCAGCCTGCATCTGGGGCCTGGATATGGTGCCGGGCGGGCCCATGGGAGCCGGCAGCTTCCTGTCGTGCTCCAGCGACGACACCGTGCGACTGTGGACGCTGCAGGGGAACTCCTCTACCGCCAGCAACATATACAGCAACGTGAGTATTTTTTTCATCTTACGTTTAATTCTACTTTAACGACAGCACGCAGGTAGACTCAATGACGTGTCGCGGGATAATTTCTATAACTGTTTGTTTTTTCTTTGTTTTTTCGTAATATGGGTTTGTGTTAAGTGAAAAAAATCAATATAGTTATGATTGAGTTTAAATTTTATTCAATAACTAAAATAAACATTATCATGTCCTATTAAACACAAATATGGTTTAACTTTTTTTTCAGGAACTCACCAAAGTGTTATATATCGACCCCGAGCTCAAGTTTCTCAAGGACGTTGACTTGACGGCGACAAGCGATAAGGATAAATCTAAAACTTACGATGACAAGACGGGTGTCAGGTAACACTCAATAATATTAGAAATTATTGATTAATTATTTTGTAGCATATGGAAGGAAGTGGTGCGTGCGGGCGTGCGTACGTGCGTGCGTGCGTGCGTGCGTGCGGGCAGCGCAGTAACGCGGTGTGTGTGTGCAGATGCGTGCGCGTGTCTCCGTGCGGGCGGCACGTGGCGGCGGGCGACCGCGCCGGGAACGTGTGGGTGTTCGAGAGCAGCGGCGCGGCGCTGCACACGCTGGAGGCGCACGACGCGGAGGTGCTGTGCGTGGAGTACTCGCAGCAGCCCCGCCTGCTGGCCTCCGCCTCGCGGGACCGCCTCGTGCACGTCTTCCTCGTCGACAGGGTGTGTATTACCAAAACGTGCAGGTTTTCTCACGACCGACCAGCGTCCACAAGCTGAATCATTAACACAAATTAAAGTAATTTCATTGGACTACCTTTTCTAGAGTTTTCTTTTGAAAATAATCTCAGACTGAGATTATTTTCAAAAGAAAACTCCATTCTCATTAATATTTAAAGCTGAGTAATAAATGTTTAAGAAACTAAACTTTCATAGAAAGAAAATAAACTTCTTTAGTAATTCATCTTGAATTTAGCCAGTGAATATAGAGGTCCTATAAGCCCTTTCCAGTGATGTTTGACTTATGATATGCTAAAAATATATATATATGTTTGAGGTATTGGCTTATCTTTTCCAGGGATACCAAATTCTTCAAACCCTGGACGAACACTCGTCGTCGATAACGGCTGTACGATTCCTGAGTTCGGGAAGCGGTTTACAGATGGTGTCGTGTGGAGCTGATAAAACTATACTTTTTAGACAATTGAGAACTGTAAGTAGCAAATCAAATCAAAATATACTTTATTCAAGTAGATATCTACAAGCACTTTCGAATCGTCATTTAACAAACTATATTAAGTGAAGCTACCACCGGTTCGCAATGTAGATTCTACCGAGAAGAACCGGCAAGAAACTCGGTAGTTACTCTTTTTCAACTCTTTTTTTCAATGAATTAATTTGTTAAATATTGATTGCAAAATAATAAAAAAAAACATGATACGATACGACGTGTGATACGCCATGTCTCTCTGGTAAGTTTTTCTCAGAACACGTTTGTTCTTCTCGCTCTGTACTAATACGCATACCTACTGGTAGATTTCAACGTACATGCTCGAAACGAGCGTCCATGCTTAATACAAGATTACTTTATCCGATTGGTTAACATTGATCAGGATGTAGACAGGGCCCTAACTAAGTGTGACTACAGCGAGTCTTCGGTTGCAGATGTCGGACGGCAGCTACCAGTTCGCGCGCGGACAGAACGTGTCGGGCCGCAGCACGCTGTACGACATGGAGGTGGACGCGGGGGGGCGCCACGTGCTCACGGCGTGCCAGGTCGGGAAACCTCTCTCGTGCTTTCTGTGTTCTTAATACTCAAATCGACGGTACCGCCTTTATCGACAGCGAATCGTATTTTTAATCTATTATATTTTTCGTATTTCAGGATCGTAACGTACGTGTGTACAGCGCGGCGCACGGGCGGCACACTAAAACGTTCCGTGGTACCACCGCTGAAGATGGTACCCTAATCAAGGTAAATGTCGATATAAGTACCAGATATTCATTAGATATGGTTTCACTAGTTGCTGTTGTGATGTTTCAGCTATTATTATGAATCATACTTTTGACAAGATATTCAAATCATAAGCGTTCTAACTAACCTTAATAAATTGTGTTACTTATAAGTAAATTACTGACCACAAATCCATGTTAGAAGTTAATCAGATAACGTACACCAACCACGGCAGTTCTATTAAGCTCTAAAAAGTCCGGCTTCATAGAGGATAACTTTAGGTGGGGGTAAAACTTGAACCCTAAAGTATGCTCCTATTATCAGGATTCGTATCATCAGCATTAAATGCTTAAGTTTTTAATTTTTAAATTAAGGTGACGTTTAAATATTTTAACTCAAGTATTAGACACTTCGCGATTAAAAATTCAACTGACGTGTCAATAGTATAAATTTAAAAGACCGGGGAAGAACTGCCCCCTCCATTTAAATCAACATTGGATGGGATACGGTCTGTCCGGACATTGCATTAATTATATTAACAATTTGAAACGTCCGTCTGTTCGTCAGGTTTCACTGGACAGCAGTGGGATATACCTCGCCACGTCGAGTACGGACAAGATACTGAGCGTGTACGACTACTACTCGGGCGAGTGTATGGCTACCATGTACGGGCACTCGGAAATCGTGACCGGATTGCGGTAAAGATTTTACTTAAGCGTAGACTATTTTCATTCCTAATATTGTGTAATATATTTAATTCATATAAATAAATAATTATTTGGCTTTACACACACACTGATCATATACAAGCAAAGCAGCAGTACTCTGTTTTGTTGTGTTCCGGTTTGAAGGGTGAGTGAGCCAGCGAAACTACAGGCACAAGGGACATAATAACTTAGTTTCCAAGGTCGTTGGGACTTTTGACATGTATGGAATGAGTAAAATTTCTTATAGCGCCAATGTTTATGAGCGGTGGCTATCACTTACCATCAGGTGGCCGATGGCCTATATTATTATTAAGTCGATCTAAGTGTTTTTTTTTTTGTTTAAAGAATATTGTGGTTACAAATATATTAGTTGACGTTTTTTTTTACCTTAATAAATATTTTTTGTGGTGGCAGGTTTACGCCAGACTGTCAGCACTTGGTGTCGGCGTCGGGCGACGGCTGCGTTTTTGTGTGGCGCGTGCCGCACGACATGGTGGTCACCATGCGAGCGCGCCTCGCGCAGCAGGCCATCCGTCGTGGGCGGTAAGTGAGTCTGTGTTTGTGCGAGGTGGTAGCACCGCGGCAACGGTAGCGTGTTCTTTAAACTTTTTTATAATACTTTTTCTCGTGTCCCGATTTCGTACGGATAAAATTCATATAAAGTTACATTTCCTTCCCTTAAAATAAAAATATCCAAAAGTTCTTTGTAAGCTAACGACGTGTTACGAATTAAATCTAGGTTGTAAATTTAGCTTTTTATAAGCAGTAGTTTTGATTGTGCGTTGTTACAGTCGGCAAATATGATTTGACATTGGTTCTAATCATTGCTCATATCGTATCACAGGAAAGTGGATCCAGCCAACGGCATGTCGGGCCTCGAGAGCGAGACGGACTCCCACCTGGGCTCACCGCCACGTGAGGTCGTAGCCGAAGATAAGTTTACGACGCCTGTCGTACCGGATTATACGTGAGTGCACAATGTTATTTCAAAGAATATCTGGTTATGCTAACAGTACGCGTAATGCTTGGGTAAAACGACGACTAGAACAAGACCCTCTCCCAAGCAGTTTGGAGTACATCGTCTATGTGTATAGTACGTTGACATATTGTACTTCTCTGTTCGGCATTGGGTCGTGGGCCCGATGCTGAAGAGAAGTCTGCCCAAAGAGGGCAGGGAGTGTATCGGGTGCGCGTGTTGCAGGCTGCGCATCGGGAAGCTGCCGTCGTGGGCCAAGAAGAGCCTGGGCGACGAGCTGTGCGGCGACAGCGCGCCGCGCCCGCCCGCCGCGCCCGCGCGGGGCAAGTGGGCCGCGCGCGTGCTGCCCGCCGGTGCGTGTCCCCCCCACACACACTCGTATCTTATATCGTATTTTTTCCCTAAATTTAATTTTTTTTTATAATATAATCGGAAATATCACCCTCAAATCCTTTTTCGCCCCTTTAGTATTCTGCTAACTTAATTTTTCCATTTTTTCTATTCCAAATTCGAAAATACACTCCCAGACAACCGATTAATAATGTCTGGTAAGTAAATCGAAGTAAAGCTAAACTTATTAAAAAATATACATAATTTTGTTTAGATAAACGCATCGATTCCGACGGCTCCAAGGACAGCTCGATAGACAGCGGCACCGACACGAGGTACAACGACAAACGACGTGAGGCGGGCGGCAAGCAGGTTGGTTGCGAACACGATCTCTTGTCTGTTTTTATCTGTGGATGTACGATGTTAATATCAGATAAGTTTTACTTTGACATTAAATGCACTTTAATTAATTTTTTTTTTTTTTTAATCTTAATGGTGCATTCGAAAATAATTTGCATTTGATAAATTTCTATGAGTTGCAATTTTTTTTTTTTTTGTAAATATATTATTACTCGGTAACTATATTTCAAAAGCAATTCGTTTTGCTTACGGCCGGTAGAATTCTCTAAAAGAAGACGTAATAAGGCTACGAATATCAGTAAACAGAAGAGGCAAATAAATAACATTTTAGGTTGAATCGATGCGATATCATTGGTCAAGATTCCGAATAATCTAAATAATATACAATTAAATTAAAATACAGTAAAATTGTAAATATTATATTATAAGACTTTTTTATTTCAACTCCATTAATTGGTATATGATATTTGTGTTTTGCATTGCATTAACAGCCTGTAAATTTCAGACTGCTGGGCTAGGCCTTCTCTCCTTTTTGATGAGAAGGTTTGGAGCATATTCCACCACGCCGCTCTAATGCGGGTTGGTGGATACATATGTGGGAGAATTTAGTTGAAATTAGACATATGCAGGTTTCCTCACGATGTATATGTATATATATATAGTCACGAATTATAAACACAAATTAAGCACATGAAAATTCAGTGGTGCTTGCCCGGGTTTGAACCCGCAATCATCGTTTAAGATGCACGCGTTCTGACCATTGGGCCATCTCGGCTCTGGCGGTGTATATTTGTGCGTCAATGATAAATTGTTAATGTCAGTTAGACGAGTCTACTATGTCCTTAACCAAAACTAAATGTTTTTGAATATAGTTACCTCTTGTAATATATTTATATAGAATTTTTTTTTAATTTAATGTATTTTTTTTTCCCTTTTTCTTTTTTATGGTTATTTTATTTGATAGTTTAAATGTTGTCACTAACGCGTGCTGTCTAAATCACTCACAATCTGGAACGGTGGTGGATTTTTTTGTTTTTAATTTAATCATTTTTTATTTTATTATTTAAATAAGCAATCAAACGTGTCTTTAAATCGTTGGATTGTTTATAACGATTATTTGAATTCCATTCTGTTGATACATCACGAGTGTGCGATTCAAATGTCATTTCACGTGGTTATGGTTGTTGTTCCTATATGAAATAGAGGCCGAAATCGCTCAACTTATCCCAACTGCCGCGCGTCGAAGCACTCTTCAGAAATTTTGACGCTACAATGAAAGCTACCTACGATATATTGACTATATCGCCGAGGGTCGAAAAGGTCATTCTTTTTAATTTCAAACATCGCAATCTGACATTCGCTTCATTACACATCAAAGCATCGTGTATTGTTTTTTTTTTTTTATGTATGTGTGTGTGTGTTCAATGTACATCGCTACGCACTTTACATACGTGTGTTATACGATTTTTTTTTATTATTATTATATTATTATTATTTTTATTTTTATTAAAGTCAGGGTTGCCGATAACAAAACACAATAGTATTTTTTTTTGTTTTAGCAAGTTTATTTAGATGAACTTTTTTTTAATGATTATGTTTTTTTATTTTGCGAGAAATTTCGTTGTTGTATCGTTGATAGTCACGTGAGTTGTCGTTCCTCAATTTCTGTTAAACTTCACTAATCGGTGTCTGGACTAATATTTTTTTATTAATATTTAACAAAAATTTTGATGGTGGTGAAACTAGAATTTCAATAATAATTTGCTTTTATTAATTATAATTTAAATTAATACAACATTTTCAATATCATATTTATAATAATATCAAATATGTATACTAGGAAATAATAAGGATATATAGGTACATTAAAAATATTAGTGTTAGCAGTAGATTAACTAATTTGCACGAATCACTATAAATATTTATTATTAAAAAATAAATATTACAAAATCGAGTACTAACATCATTACTTATAAATGTTATTTACGCGGTTATTAGATATACGATGCTGTCTTTTTCCTTCGAACGTCAAATCAATGATGTTAGAAAGAGAGAAGAAGTGTTTACATGAACACTCGCTGAACAATGTTTATAAGTAAGGTGGTTTAAGATGTGGATATACGTCGTTGACTTTGGTCGATTGGGCGCTACCGACAAGTATTTAGCGCGGCGACCTCACACCCCCCGCGCCTGTAACTGCGCAGCAGTCTCACAGGTCCGTTCGGCACAACGTCTCGTCCCCGATTGATTTCTTTGCCGATGGTGGGGATGGATCGCGATTTGTGTGCATCGATTACGTAAAAATGAATTTAAAAATAACTATATCCTTCAAAACTAAAGACTACATTATTAATGCGGGTCCAATATTGGGCTGTATATAAAAAAAATGAATTAAAAAAAAAAAATTAAATCAGAGGGTAACTCGTTATTAACTTTGTATTGAGTTCGTCTTGATAGTTTTTTTTTTAAACAGGGCATCCTATATACATCGTGTAGGTTCACATATATATAT
Organism: Vanessa tameamea; assembly: GCF_037043105.1. Taxonomy (NCBI): domain Eukaryota; kingdom Metazoa; phylum Arthropoda; class Insecta; order Lepidoptera; family Nymphalidae; genus Vanessa; species Vanessa tameamea. The sequence goes on from NC_087338.1 coordinate 2,199,932, forward strand.
TAAGTTATATTAAGGTAAAAAAAAAGGTAATCAAAGTTACTCTAATTAGCAATTTCGCGTATATCCACACCTTAAGTTTGTTATAATAAAATAAAAAGTTAAATGTCAATATATTTATATATTATTAACATACATATAGTGGTACTCTACACGTCGTATGTACAATAATGTTGCCAACTTTTATGATTGTATATATATACTTGAATTCGACTTGTTTAAAAGTAAATTTGTTTATATCTTATACAGTAGTAATCGATTAGGAAAACTCCAATAATATTGTTCAATATATTTATCCAAGTAAAGCTGTGTTCAATACATGGTTGTTACTTTTTCTAAGGTAACAATCCTGTAAATCTCCCACTACTGGGCTATGACTGGGTTGGAGTTTATTCCACCTTACCGACGATGAACTTGTGGCAGTTTTTCATGTGACACATGCAGGTCTCCTCACGATGTCTTCCTTTACCTTGAAATGTCGAAAAAGGGAAATATTTACTAAACTATTTAAAGCTAAAAAAACACAACACACTACAACATTATTTCCTGATCTCAAAAATATAAGTTATTTTTTTAAATATAAAAGTTGGCAACACTGTAGCTTGCTTCATTCATAACACGCTTATCATTAACATTTTTAATTGTTTTCATTATTGTTTGTTATTATTATTGTTAATTTAAAGCGTTCCTTTTATTTTGCGCATTATTTTATCATTTAACGTTTCGTCGTATAGGTGACATTAAATTTAACGAAAAATCGTACGGCCGACGCGCGGACGCGTCACCACACGGACGACTCGTCACTTGGCAGTTTTAAATTTGAGGTTTGATGTTTGTTTCTTTATTATTTACTTTATTTTGTTTATTTTAAGTTAAGCGATTCATTTTTTTTTTTTTTTTTTTTTTTTTTTTTTTTTTTTTTTTTTTTTTTTTTTTTTTTCGCAATGAAATGTCAGATATGTGTATCGCGAGCCTCTATTCACGCTGGTCTATCTTGGTTTGGTGGATAATTTAGATTATCTTTTAATACTTGCAGGTTTCCTCACGACTTGTTCTTCTATGGGATTGATTTTAATGTAAATTCTGTATTTTAATGACTCGTGTAACGAGTATAATTACTGTATTCACTCTCTGACAGAGAGAATAAGTGAAAGAGATGAATATATTAGTACTCTTAACAAACGTAAGGAACCGTCACAAAAAAAAAAAAATTGTCAACGCATGTCTACAAAAATTGGTGATAAGCGTACAAATTTTATGTAATCATTGGTGACAGGAGTTGCCAAATGTTTTGGTTGTAAAAGTTGTATATTTTTGATTCCGTTCTATATCTCACTCTTGATCTGATTTTGAAATTGTTTAACGGTTCAAAATTATTCACACAAGATGGGTCACCTGTTGGTATGTGGTCGCTAAGGCCTTAATTCTTCCGCCACTCAATCGATAATCTTTAATCCCACTGGGTCACACACGCTACACGTTTTATTGTTACTTGATTTGTAGCTTGAAGGAGCCGCCTCATCTGATGGCTAGAAGCTTACGTTGCCTCTACAATTATGAGATCTAAGCTAAATTTTATTTATCTGTTATAATTTTTACATTACATTAGCAGCCTGTAAATCTCCCACTGCTGGGCTAAAGGCATCCTCTCCCTTTGAGGAGAAGGTTTGGAGCATATTCCACCACGCTGCTCCAATGCGGGTTGGTGGAATACACATGTGGTAGAATTTCGTTGAAATTAGACACATGCAGGTTTCCTCACGATGTTTTCCTTCACCGCCGAGCACGAGATGAATTATAAACACAAATTAAGCACATGAAAATTCAGTGGTGCCTGCCTGGGTTTGAACCCGAAATCATCGGTTAAGATGCATGCGTTCTAACCACTGGGCCATCTCGGTTAAACATGTATAAACTAACTGTTATAATACTTGTCAACAATTACACTGGATTACATTATATGAGGCGATACTGGTTTGTCTATATAATTTTATTCTATTGTTTTCAGGATCAAGAGTCAACGGAACACGACGGTGACATCGAGGACATATCAGACGGCGAGAGGACGTCGTCTTCGGAGAGAGGGAACAGGCCGACGTACTACCCAGGGAATAACGACGATGACACACCGAGGTATGCAATAATCATGCTACCATTTAAGGGTAAATAAATTTGTCAATGAACAAATGTAAATCCGTACGGATTGACTCGGTATATAAGTTGTTCTAAGTCACATTTACAGCGTGTTTTCGATGCCAGGAAGGAGTATCGGTGTAGCGCTGAAGGTGGAAACACACAAAGTGTGATCTAAAGGTGATCGCTGAAAATCAGCGCTGACACCTGGGGTATTACTATTCCAGATTGTCAGCATATGCTGAGCGATCTTCCTTTTATAACAACACGCCGCTGTACAAATAATTAATTATCTTTTGATTTTTTTTTATTCTAAATAATATGTACTTCTTCAGCTGTATTGTCTAAGTATAGAAATTATGTATAGTGTGTTGTTGTAAATAAAGAATTATTCTATTCTATTCTATTTTACAAAGTGACACATCTAAACAAAAGTGTTTGATGAAATACGATTAAGTCCAATAACGTTGGAGGCCGGCGAGATGGCATACTGTTACAGAATCTGATCTCAAGTAGTCTAGACCCGCCAGGTGTTGTCGTTTTCCGATCGGGAGGGTGAAAGAGTCAGTCGCCAGTTGGTGTTTCTTTTATGATATAGGCGGACGAACAAATGGGCCACATGATCGTTAGGAGTCACCACCGCTGATAGACGATGGCGCTCTAAGAAATATTGACCACTTTTTACATCGCCAATGCGTCTCCAACCTTGGGAACTAAGATGATACGTCCCTCGTACCTGTAGCTACGCTAGCTCACTCACCCTTCAAATCGGAACACGACAACACTGGGTACTGCTGTTTGCCAGAAGAATATCCGATGAGTGCGTTGGGACCTACCCAGGCGGGCTAGCACAAAGCCCTACCGCCGTATGGGGACGTTGTAATATCTCTTATGGCGCCAATGTCCGCGTCTGTAAATGCAATACCCTCAGCGAGTTCCTGGTGAACGCGATGGACGCGGGCGAGCTGCGCCAGTCGCTGCGCCGCGCGCGCCGCGCCGCGCCCTGCGCCTCGCTCAGCGGCAGCCCGCACGACTCCGACGACGAGGTGGGCGCCGCCTTATTGACATTTTCTGAATTGCTGTTCGGTCATCAAAAGCATGTTTAACATTAACAGTCATCTAGTAAATGTGTATCATTCGAAATAGTCCTTGTTTTAAAAATGTAATTGTAAATGACCAGCTTAATTTTTATCTATTAAACTATTGTTTCAAAATAAAAAAATCAGGCTCGAAGGACCAAAAACTGTGTACGATTTTGTGCCATACAGCTTACTTACTTTACATTAGTAATATAATGATCCGCGACTTGATTTTATCGGAGACTTACTTCACCGTGAATATCTTTACAAAAACTAAATAACGTTAAATTAATTTGATATTTATTTACGACGTTTAATTGATATAAGCGTCAATAGCGCAGTGGTTAATGGACCATGTGCAATGTGAAAAGTCGCAGGGTTGATCCTGACCACTAAGGCTATTTCGTCCCCGCTCCTAACACAAGTGATAAATTTATAAGGAGGGGTACATAGAAATATTAGTAATTCCTCAATTAATTTGGGGCATTGCTATTATTGTTTAAAATTGATAATGAAAAGACGGCTAGTAACAAATAATTACAATTAAATTAATTATGAATATCGTAACTTCCGGTTGCACCATCACGATTTTGTTCTTTATTCGAAATCAAAATATACTTCATTCAAGAAGGCTTTTACAAGTACTTTTGAATCGTCATCTAACAAACTATTTTAAGTAAAGCTACCACCGGTTCGGAATGCAGATTCTACCGAGAAGAACCGGCAAGAAACTCAGTAGTTACTCTTTCACAATTACTTTCACTCGTACTCGTCAATACATGTTATGTACATTAATTTTTAAATGTCATGCCGTTCCTTTTTCAAATCTTAACATTTAAAAAAAAATTACATCAGGTTTCGACACCGTCCGGTGATAACGCGGATCGGAACCCGCTGTCCGGTTCGTGCGAGTCGCTCGAGCGAGCCGGCCGACAGAGCTACATCCGATCCGCCTTCGACAGCCTCAGCGGGAACCCCGATCAGGACACCCCGCAATCGGGTAACTCCCTCAGTACTTACATTCAGGCAACAGACAAATGTTTGTGTTCTTAGAAGCGTGTGTATGTAGAAGGGACTAACGTACATAATGTTTGCTTTCGTGTTTATAAATAATTATTTCGAATACCAGAATCTGACAAATCTTCGCTGGGTAACTCATTGATCAGTAAAGCCTTCCCGACATAGAATTTGGAGATACTCATATCGTGGTAATAACCGTATTGCAAATGAATTTGAACATTCGAATGTCTGTCAGCAAAGGTAGTGAGACAGCTAGTGAGACAGTCACAAGTCGGCTATACCTAGATATACAAAGATACCTCGCAGGCACGAAGTCGCTGTCGGCGCAGCACCTGTCGCGCGCGCCGGCCCCGCGGGACGCCGAGGCGGCGCGGCGGCGCGACGAGCTGCAGCGCCGCATCCGCGAGACGCGCCGCCAGCTCGAGAGCGTGAGTACCGCCCGCCGGCGCCGCGGGCACTTGTCTTACGATTATACATTTTTCAAAAATCACTGGAGTCTGCTGACTGACCACTAGTAGAATTTGTGTTAAGACCGATTCTACTAGTGATCGGTCGGACTTGCCACCGATGTTCTTGTATGATATGTGACATAAAACTATGTTTATTATTTAACGTGGCCTTGTGATAGGCTTCGACAAAATTTAAGGTAAAATAAATAAATTCGAATTCGAACACCTCAGGTGGCGTTCCGGTCGAATTTAAAATCGAGTCAGTCGACGACCGATTTGTCCTACATACCGGAGAAGGATGGCTCCCGACGAAATAGACCCGTGTCTATGGCCGTGCCGAGCAATTCTAGACCTTATGGTGAGTTTATAAAATTTCAAATCACTGATCAGTTTTTAGACACACTTTGTACGAGGTTTTTAATTGTATCACAATTAAAATTCTCATTACATTAATTTAACGAAGTTTATTAATTTGAAATATATATCGTAAATCACCTGCTGGACACGCTAAAAGTTTCTCCAAGTTTACGTTTTTAAATAAGCACTTGGGGTAGATTTTTATTGTAAGATTACTAACACGACAAAAACATATTTGAAATTTGAATGATTTGTTACACATATGAACGTTAACTATGTAGTTAACGTGTTCGGATGTGATATATTATATTATTCTGATAAATAAATACATAATAAGTATGTCTGATGATTTATTAAAATAATTTGTTATTGCATTAATTTTTAGTACACTTCACAAAAATATACATTTGATAAAATTACGAAAGAAGTTATCTGTAACAAAATAAGTATATAAAGTTAAAAATTATAAAAGATTTTAATATGTCACGTAAAATTATGAATCGCTAAAGATCATAAATTTTATATATTTAGGATAATGTGTATTTCTTACTAACAAAGATTGTTCCTCCCTTAACGCTGACCAGGATTTTCTAACCCCCCCATATGTCCCGAAGAAAATCTAGAGAGCATATCGACCAACTATTTTGATAGCCTCAACTATCAGAATATTAATTTGGATTATCGTAACAAAAACCCTTACGCCATTCCCGCGAATTTAAACCATAAAATGATACCTGAATATTTCGACAATATACCTCCGTACATACCCCCTCGAGTCAACTTAGAATCTGGACAGAATCCCAAGAGAAATATAAATCTACCGCCAACAGTGAAACCGGTTGTATTCAAGGAAAATATATCCCAAAAACCGAATATGTCGTTCACAATAGATATGGGTAAGAAGCCCGTGTCGAAAGTTTTTAATCGTCTGTTTCCGACCGCGTGCGACACAAGTAAAGAACCGCCCAAGTTACCGCCACGTAATTTCCATTTAAATCTCAATGAGAAACCGCAACCAAAAACGCCCAAACCGAATGCGAGAAGTATATTCAAGAATTATAAATCCTGTCCCGTTTCTCCTGTATCCGAAGAGTGCAAATGGGCAGACAAAGTCGCTCAGAATCAGAATAATAACCAAATGACTGATAAACCGAGAGAAAACAAAGTCGATTCTAGAAAAAGAAACTCGCTTAGCTTCTTTGTTGGCTTAGAAAATAAGATCAAAGATAGTAGGAATATCGTTGATACTATCAAAAGTGATACGGAAAAAATGATCGCTGAGATAACAAAAAAGTACGGGGATTTAGATGAATTCGAACCGAATGCGCAAAATGATTTAGATCTGCAACCGACTAAAGAAATAGAAGAGAGAGACGACGGTAACTTTTCATCTGATTCGTTAGAAGATTGTAGTTTAAGTCAGGATGTTAGTTGCAAAAATAAGCTTTATTCTAAGAAAATATGCAAGAAGCACAATAAAACGAATGGCATGCCACGTAGAGCAGTTTCGAACTATGAAATATATGGCGGAACCTATGACAAGCCGACGGTTCCTGTAAAACCACTGTGTGTCTCGCAAAAGAGTTCGACATTGCCGCGAAATATGCCATCAAATACCCCATTAGATGATATCATAGATGAAGACATGAATCCTAACTACTCCATGTATAGATGTCAAAGTGTTTTAACGAAACGATGCGTTACGCGATCAAATGAATCCGTGCTGAGTGATCACTCTAATTGTTCTAGTGTATCAAACGAAATATTCTTAAAATACGGCAACGAAGTTGCTTTCCAACAAGCTAAATTCACAGATAGTCGGTATAATTTAAACGATTCGCAGAATTGTTCATTCGAAAATATCAACGAACCGGATATGAGATATTTAGAAAACCATAGACACAGCAGCGCAAGTTTCTTCTTAAATCAGAAGAAGTATATGAAAACGAGTTGCAGTCAAGAATCTGTCTTGTCAGACGAATTTATCGATAATGATAATCATTTGTCGAGAACTAATTGTAATTCATTGGAAAGTGTTTTGTCTGATGACTCTGAGTGTACAAAAAGTGCTCCTTTAGAAATGTTGTTCGAAGGAACTAAAACTATACGTTCTAAAAACAATCCTATAGGAGTACCCAACAGCCAGAGCTGTTACGAATTCGATAATTCATCGAAGAGCTACGGCTCGAGTCCAAATAATGTACCTCATTTAAGTGGTTATATGTACAACAATTATTTTGCTGAAGGTTCTAGTCCCAGAATAGATTTTAAAGACCAAGTACCACTCGTCATTAGTCCGAAACCTCCAATTCATAAGGTTTATGGATTCGAAGTTCCAGCAGCAGAATTTTCTGGACACAAAACTGTTACAAGATCTAAAAGTTTATACGACTCCGCATCAAAACAACCACCACCAGCAAAAAATATCGCGTATTATTTTGACGGAAGTAATATACAACAATATAACAAGGATAAGAAAAATATGGATGAAATACCAAGGTTAAATCAAGGAGACTATATGGCACATACAAGTAAATCCCTCCAACCAAAATTTGCAGACAAACATAAGTATAAAAGTCAAATGGAAGGTTGTGATCAAAGCACGATGGTTAAATCGAAAAGTTGTAGCTTCGAAGTAGTATTAGAACCAGCATCTAAACCAAATCCCTTGAAAAATCTAATGGAGAAACGAAATTCACACGTAAAGAAAAATCTAGAGAAATTTGAAGACCAAATAAGGAAAAATACTCAAAGTAAAGTTAATAAAAATCAACTAAACAAAGAGAAAGCAAATGTTACAAAATATAACAACGCGACGAAAAGCCTTGAAAGGGATTCCGGACAGAAAAATAACAACGTTAAAATAACAATGGAATTCGTGCCCCATAAACCCCCTAAACCTATTAAACGAACATCATCTATCAAGCTTAACAATCGGTTAAAAGCTGGTTTAGATAAATCAGCCCTCAGTTCTTCCATATCCTCACAATACAAAGCTAAATTAGATGGCTTGCATAATAAAAATTTCATTTCTAACAAAAAACAAGAAGACAAAAATTCAAATTTGGAAGAACCGCCAGATAATTCCGAGAAAACATTTGACGTTTTCGTCAAAGAAAAAGACGTTAATGAAAACAGATCCGAAATTCAATTAGACAGTCTTGAAGTCTATGCAATGCAAAGAATCGAAAGGATGAAACATGTAAGCGTGGACTCTCTAGATGTTATCGAAGATAGCCATGACTTTGCGAAGGATTCTCTAGACTATTACGCAGAACAAGAAAATAAATGCTATAGTAAGTCACTTAAAGATCAAAAGAATTTTAAATTCGCCAAAAACGATTTAGATATGCCTTGCCACAGCCGTCAGAATATCGAATCCAAAGAAAATATTGCACCGGAAGAGAGTGATGAAGTTAAAAAGTTTAAATACATTGAGCGAAAGTTAGAAATAATTAACAAACTAGTCGAAATGGAAGAACGGAAAATATTGCAAGAGAAAATACTTAAAGAATGGCGCATGAGACCTTTGAAAGCTAATATCAACGACGGTAAAGGTGTAGTCAAAGTTTTATCGAGAAAATTTGAAAAATTAGCTACAAAACAAACCACTGTTCCTAATTTTGCATCGTTGACACTAGAGGAAGTGGACACTGACACCGATAATTCCGATCAGAAAGAGATAAAACGGAATTTGAGTCTTCCGGACATACTCGATACCGATCAAATCGGCTTGACGGTAGAAGGTGTTGATGTGTCCAACGAAGCCGGTAATGAGAACATAGAAGAACAAGAATTACCTGAACCGAAGACTCAACTGAATAACACATTTCAAAACATTTTAAAACCACCGAAATCACTTCCACAAAGGGTATACAACGAAATGGTTATACCGAAAACAGACGTACATTTAGACAGTGAGAATTATGAATCGTCAACCACAAGCTCGAGCTGTACCAATTCACCCAAGCGAATGACCTTTTACGGTTTCAATAGACCAAAAACTCCATTTAGAAGAATAATTCGTGTCCCGGCACCAAGGCTGTACATGGATAACCAATACATTGCGTCTTCGAGTAGAATTCGGCCGGTTTTAAATTCAGGGAATGGCGTAAGGGGCTTGGTTCGGAAGCTGCCCATAGGTCATGCTCCAGTGCTACCGTCGAAATTTTACCCTATAACAGGTTGGATTCGCATGAACTTTATGTCGTGTCGGTCCCTTTTATTTGCGCTTCGTTTCTAGATTTTTCTTTGGTCTTACAACCCCTATTGTATAGATGTTTTTAGGAAGAGCTTTAGGTAATTTGTGATTTCTTGTGAGGAAAATATATAATTTATGCTTTTGACGTTTGGCGTCACAACATTTCACAAATCGTTGCCTTAATTATTTTTGCGATGTCAGCATGATCTCTTTGATTTATGATTTTTGTTGCGATGATGCACGGTTTTGAAAAGTTATTTCGCTTAATTTGTTTGTTCCAAATTGGGTGAAACGTTGGCAATAATAATGATTATTAAAATAAGTAACTTATACACATTTTTTTATATTAAAATTGTCTGCCAGTGTTTTTAATATTGGATCAAACGTTTGACCAAATTGTTAGCATTGCATGATTATAAATTGATCGATGTGACAGCGCGTAACCATCTCTCACCTTCCGAGCCCGAAGAGACGGGAATGAGACGTGCGATATCGCTGTCGGACCTCGCAGCCAAACCCGTGCCAGCGCCTAGAACACCACAAGGTTGGTAGCTTAGTGGTGGTTACACGGTGGTGGTAGATGGTCGAGTGGTGCTTGACGTTTAGTATATGGTAAAATGATTTGTAATTCGTGCACTTGTACACTTTTTATAGTTTAATTTATATGTTTTTTTTGTGGTGGTGGTGTTTTATATTCGATGTAGATTTGGTGCTGTCATATAACGAAATGTATACATTTGTTTTGACACTAGCGCTTGTCGACACGATAGTACACATTATTGTGTGTTATTCCAACGCGATAGATATTGTTATGGTGAAACAAATGCTGTACATTATTAATAATAATACACTTTAGTGCACAGTGAGAAAAATAATTACATTGTAAATAAAATAATAGATATGAGTACAGAACAACCTTATCGCTAAAGAGTTATCTCTCTCTCTCATCTCTCTTTCTCTCCCTCTCTCTCTCCCTCTCTCGCTCCCTCTCTCGCTCCCTCTCTCTCGCTCTCTCTCCCTCTCTCGCTCCCTCTCTCGCTCCCTCTCTCGCTCCCTCTCTCGCTCCCTCTCCCTCTCGCTCCCCCCCTCTCTCCTTTTCCCTTTCGGCCTCTGTCTCTTTTTATATTCTTAGTTTCAAAGGTTGGTGGTGCTTTGGCGTTACAAGGGAGGTTTAATGACTATAGCAGCTGGTGATCATTTGCCACCAGACACATTGTGCTAGTCTTCCATTATATTACGATAGAAGGGAGTATGGAATATATATAATTGTTTAATATGTTCTGATATCATATTACACGGTGACCGGGATTAAACTGAACTTTAATCATTCACTGGCCCCTAAGATACAACAGGGTGTCCTAGTTTAGGGTTCCAGGGGCTTTTTTTTATGTAAGTAACGTATTGTTAAGATTAATAAAAATTTTATTAATTTTTTTACTAAATTTGAGGGCTTACTGTTCAGTATTTGAAATAAAATGTAGATAATTCTCTAGCTAATAATAAATCCTATTATTATTATTATTATTATTACTTGCATGTTTAGTAATTAGTGATTAATTAATTAGAGCTTTATATATTCATTAATCATATAACTGTGAAGGTTTAATGTACATATATAAAAAGTATGTCACTTCATGTAGCTATATTTTGTTAATTAAATTTTAGATTAAGATATAGATTTAATGGTAATTATATGTTACTCAACTTATATCTAGGTAAGTATTCATATTATTTAATTATATATATATATATATATATATATATATATATATATATATAAATACTAGCTGAACCTGCGGCTTTAGCCGTGAGAAACTTTTACCTACCTTATCACACAAACCGCCACCCCCCATTTGACCCTCCGAGGAGTGAATCAAAAAGATAGGTAGGTCTAGGTCTAAAAAAACTATTGGAAAAGAGTACCTACTGAGTTTCTTGCCGGTTCTGCTCGGTAAAATCTACATTCCCAACCGGTAGTAGCTTTACTTAATATAGTTTGTTAAATGACGATTCAAAAGTGCTTGTAAAAGCCTACTTGAAAAAAGTATATTTTGATTTTTTCCACGGGACTCGAACTGTACCTGTACCAAATGTCATCCAAATCGGTTCAGCAATTTAAGCGTGACGCGGTAAGACAGTTACTTTCGCATTTATAATATTAGTATAAATATAGATTCTAACTTTAGTTGATTGGCATACGTAGCGAATTGAAAAGGTTTTATCCTGGATTATTGGGTTATTATCGTCCCTTCAAATATTTCAGCCGGCGGCGCTAGGGTTATGTGCAATTACCACCCAGTCGTCAGTAATCATCAGTATCAACCTTTCGTGCATCGATACTACCCATTTATCTTTTGTGCCTGTGATTACACTATACTGTCTCTGTATATGGAATATCGCCATTTTAGAGCCTTTGCTTTTTGTCAATGTGTGGATTGATCTTATTTTATGGTAGAAGGTCACAATTTACCATCAGCTCGAATAGATATTGTAGTATTGCTGTTAAAGTGTAATGTAAATATTTCTTAGTCGATATAAGAAGTACCGTTTTTTGAACGTAGATACGTAACATACCCAAAAAATCAAAGTATCCATTTTGAATGATAATATCCAACAGCCGCATCGAAACCGACGCAGCAATCGAACGCGAACACGACCAAGTCGCCGAGCGGGTTCGTCCGGCCGGCGCCGCGGTACGGCAACAAGTCCAACATGACGAGGAGCTCGAGCGTCGGCGTGTTGAATAATCAGGTGAGTTTTATGAATATATCCATTATTTTAGTCAAAGTTATCCTTCGTGGATCTCTTGTAAGGCTGCAGATAATGATGTCCTGTGTTAAAACCTCGGGTCGGACCAACGAAAGTTATTAATATTTTTTGGACGAAGTTTTTTTTTTCGGCTTATAGTAGAGTGCACTGGGAGAAGTCTTCACGTAAGCAAAAAGCGTTTTTTCCACCTCCACGCGACCTTATTTTTCTATTGTGTACGGTTTAAAACAACATTATTAAAAGTTATTTTTTGTTATTGTACTGGATAATTATTAACAATATAATTTCTTGTTATTTCATTATTCTTAAACGTTGTTAATTTCTTTCATTGAGTCTGTTATTTGATAAATAAAATATATCGAAGTCAACTTTATTCCAACCGGGTATCCCACGAAAAAATGTTTTTAGTGAAACTCTTAATAGCAAGCCAGCAAGTATGGGTATTGTTAGTGCGACAATTTCGTGCGAAGGAACTCCCATAAAGTTATTCGTCCTTAATAAAGTTATTCGCACCAAATCATAGAATCCATTTTTTATACTTCAATCAAAGCATCATCCACAGAGCGACTCCGAGTCAGATCCTCAGCCCCCCCGCCAGCAAACCAACCGCACCCAAGGACTGATGCGACCCACCATATCGTCAGCGAACAAGGCAGCCGCAAACACAGCGAGACGCCGAGGCCTCGCGAACAATTATGGCGCAGGTATTTATACACACACGGTACTCCTATATAATAGAGGGGGAATGTTCTAGCTTTGGCAGAAGATCGAAAGGTATTTAAGTGACATCTCTTGGTTTAGTCAGTGTTGGGTATTTTCGTTTTCTCGTGAAAATAGGCTGATATATTTGTGACGCGCATAAACTGAAGTTTTGGTACGGAAATTACTTCTATGATGATTTTCCTTGGTGTCAGGGCTTTGGGCAAACCCTATCTGGCTATCTACCACCCAATCATCATTCGTTTATTCATCATATTTTTACAAAGCTAATGTCAACGGGTGGTGGTGACCACGTCTCATCACGTGGCTCATTCGTCCGTCCGATTTTGGTCAAAATTACTGTTATGTCAATCCGTTGATTGATTAATTATAAGAACTTCTTTCTATAAATTTGGATACAAAAAAACCGATGCAAAATAAAAACATTATACACATGACATTAAGTCAGCGTGTCTCGTAAAGATGACTCGCCTGAATAATGGATACTTACATGACTGTTGAAAAACCCCTAAAGGATTACATGACCCTTTGGGTGTTTTGGTCAAGGTTTATGTTGGTTAACATCCGTAGGGCCTAAGAAACTAGCTTTTTAGTTCATAACCAATGAACTCAGTTGCCGACGCTACCAGTAAGGAAATGTAGGAATTATGAGGTAAACTTCAAATCCTGTACTAGGGTTGCTATTTAGAAAGTGCCGTCTTATGACTCATCCATTTCAAATGTCCCCACACTGACTATGCCAATCGATACAGCCATTTGCCAAAGCCTAGACAGTTTAATATAATCTGCACATCCATTCATTAATAAATATTTTTTATTTAAATAGATGCAATTATCAAAATAACTTAAACAGTTCTAATATTTAGATGGCTTGCCATAACTTGTATTAATTTACACGGTGTGTGACTGATACCCGATTACTGGATTTTATAAGCTTTCCTTTCAAAAGCAGAGGAGGGCTATATGTAGCAGTCGGACAGGCTGTTAAATTTTTACGTGATCCAATAAAACAATGTATTTTCAATTGATTGAAAGTTTTCGACGATTAAGTTAGATATATTAAAACTGCTGACTGACTTCATATGTCAGACTCAAAAAATTAAAATAAAATTTGTATATATGATATTGAAGATGCATTGATCGAAAAAAAAAAAAACTTCTATATCGCTTTGTAAATTATTAGGGGATTTTTTTGTCTATGCTGGTAACATTTAACCAACCGGTTCGACTCGGCTGGGATCTATTTATTCGCGTGTAGAGTGCGACGGCATCAGTGACACCCGAACTAACCGCACGCGTAGCGCACGCGTCAGTAGTCCGTAACACGCACAGAATAGAGGCTGTTTCAGCTCGCTCCGAGTCCAGCTCCGAGGCCGAGGACACGCAGCGCCCGCGGGCCGCCTCCGTCGACCGCGCGCCGCGCCGCATCGGTGAGTTCGGTAAATACCCCCCCTCCCCTCCCCGATACGTTACGGGTCAGAATTCTGCATTCGTAAGAGTCACGGTACTCTCTCGTTAGACATTTCTACATCATAGAAATTTACCTTTATAACTATGGTGGTACCACCGCCCCACTGTCACGATTACTGACACCTGAGGATGTAAGGTAGCTGTAAATCGAGGTAAATAAAATAGGGTCAGTGGTAATGCTGAGTTGTGGTCAGGTCGCAGCGGCAGCGAGCGCGACATATCGGCGAAGGCGCGCGAGGTGACGGCCCGACTCACCGCCAACACGAGGCCGCGGCCGAAGGACTCGCCGGGGGATCCCAACTGTATGTACAACTGTATGCTTCTATATATTTCCCTGTGTATCCTCTTATCGAGGCCCCAAGCTACCACTACATTAATTTCTGTTACGGTTTAGTCGTGATAATGTTCAAAACTGTTTGTAGAGTTGACGTTTTAGAAAGTAGATTCTACCGAGAAGAACCGGCAAGAAGCTGAAAAATCCGACATGTTTTGAAGCGTCAATAACGCAATGATCTATCCTGACCCCTAAAGCTATTCTCGTCCCCACTCCTAACACAATTGATAAGCTTAAAAGGAGGGGAAAATAGAAATATTAGTAATTCCTTAATTAATTTGGGGTTTTGCTACTATAATTTTTTTTTTTAAACTCTTTGGTTTCCCTTTTCCAACAATTCTTATATATTTATATTATTCTTCCGAATGTCAGATTACTAATGATAAAAGAGGAAAATCGGTGTGTAACTCCTACTACTCCATTAACAACAACGAACGTTTGTTAAATAATACGATGTTTTTGTTACATTGGTTACCATGAACGTGTTTTTCCCAGCAGTATCGTCGTCCCAGCTGTGCTCAGCGCTGACGGAACAGCTGACGCGGACGGCCAGTAAAGTGGTACAGCTGTACAGATCGCTGCAGCGGGAGCCGGACTGCGCCGCTGATATAAGCGGTGAGGCATGATAATATGTGATGGGTGACTACCGCTCATAAACATTGGTTCGCTAAGGATTATTAACCATACCTTACTTTGCCGAGGCGCCACTAACCTTGGGAATTAAGAGGTTTGGTCTCTTCCGCCTTTTGTTACAGTGGCATCCTTCATTCCTGACAAGAATTAGAATATGTGTTCCTTTTTGGAAGCAGTATATGTGGTGGTATCTACCCAGAAAGATAAAGCTACTAAAGTGAAAAGTCGTTAGGATATTGATGTCCATGTGCCGCTGCTGGGCAGGAATGCTATCGTGATACATGACTGATACAGTAAGTCATAGGACTCACTGTATCAGGTCATGTATCACTTGACATATCATAATGTCCATTTCCAGGACTAGCTTAAAACTGCAAATCTAAGAAACATGGCAGATTTTGTGTTGTCAATATGAAAAAAGTTGGGGTAAGGTGTCCTGGTGTTGGGCTAAGACCTCGTCTCCTAATTAGGAGAAGATTTGGGGTTAATTCTACCACGCTGCTCTCATGTGATTTGGTAGATAGATACCAATATGGATGGAATAAGAATTATGATATAACATTAACTTACAATATTAATAAATTCTAGGTCTAGAAGCAGCGATCCTCGAGACACAAAAAGTCCTTCGAAGTGCAGTAACTGTGCAGAACGGTTCAGAAGGCGACTGCGCACTCGCCGTCGACTCTGCTCGACAGAGACTCGACCATCTCGTGGCCAAAGGTACGAAATGTTTTATGTAATTTCACCTAATCAAACTCTCGATATCATATAAATATATTTTCAGTTGCATATCTATAATAAAAAATCTCCGACGCATAATATGAATAACTAGTCGTCGACCGCGATTTCGCTCGCGTTTTAGGGGTTGGTTATCAAGTATTTGGCATAAAAAGTATCCTATGTCCTACCTTGGAGTTCAAGCTTGCTTCATATAAAATTTCATCAAATTCGGTTCAGTGATTTGGTGAAATAGCTACAGACAGAGTTACTGTCGCATTTATAATATTAGTATATAGATAAGCTCGTAGCGGCCGTAATGTTGGTATTGAACGATGCGTTGATGATGGTGGATGACGTCATGAAGCCGCTGAAGCCGGGTTCGAGCCTCGTGTCGAGCCAGTAAAAAGTTGACGGGTATTGGTGTCGAGATACCCATAAAATCGTTAATTCTGCCAACGGTTTGACGTCTCACTTGTAATAGAAATGTGCATCACATTTATTAGCAGAGCATTATTGGCGAATACTTAATATTGATATGTGTTTAGTATGCCTCGAAATAAAACATTTATTTTAAAAGATCTTTTTCGTATGTAACGTTAATTTTTGTTTCAGAATCGACAGCAGCCGGAAACCCGGCGATGTCTCTCATCGAGCAGTATTCGGATATTTTGCTCAACATGATGCAGAGTAAAATGGTCAACCAGTTCTCGCAGAGCCCTCAGAGTCTACCCCCCACTCCACGGGATCAAGACAGCTAGTGCACGTGATTCGTGTGACCGCTTGTGTTAGTTTTGTGAAAACCGTGCATATTCGAATGTGATATACTAAGCGGTTAATACTATTATATGTGTTTTGAAACGAAACTGTTAACCAACATTCTGATTTTGACGGTTAATAATCATGGACGATACGAGGTATGTGTGTTTTTTTAAATCGTTAATGACATTCCATCTCGAGAACTTGGTGTTTTTAATTGACGTTTAAGTGGAGTGTTGCCAGTTTCGATAATAACGTTAAACAGTCTCGTAACTAATTCGTTTTTTTTTAATCTGTTATAATGTGATGTTATTGGAATTTAAATTGTAAGTGAAAAATTATGGCTTTGATTAATATTTCTTTTTTTATATAACTTTGTTTTGAGGGAGAATTATTTGATTTTTTTTTATATTCGTGGTATATTACAAGAGTCAAATTTTAAAAAGATATTCATTGCTGTTTATCGCGTAATGATGCGAAATTAATACTTGCTAATTAATATTGTAATCAATAAATTCAGTATTACTGCAAATAATACATAACAAATTGTATTTATTAATAATTGTGGACATATAACTTGTGATGGTTACTCACGCATGAAACCGACCTCAATTATTGAACGAGTCGAGTAGCATTTATTTTCTTGTTTAGAAGTGCATTCCAATATAATGATGTGTGTATGGGATGTTACGAAAATTATAAATTTTGATGTTAAAAACAGTGAGCTTACATAAGAACGCGACTATTTTGTTTATAAAAACTTTTAAGACTCAACTTTATAATCCTGTGTTGTTTGAAGTTTTCTTTATCGTAACTGTGTGTCTATCTGTTTATTAAAACGAAAAAAAAAAAGAAATTCATGAGAAAATATTCTTTCTTACACAAATTGGCAGAGATAGAGTATTATATGGGTTACCTGTTAAAAACAAAACGGTCGTTTTTAAATCATATGTAACAAAACTGAGCGTCTGTGTGTAGTCAATTCGGTGTATTTTTTTTATCAATTTTACGTAACCTTTGTAATGACGCCGGTTTGACCTTGAGAATTTATATTTTCAATATTGAATCTTATTTTTTGAAGCTCGAGGTTTTATTTGGCTTGGTAAATATGTGTTAAATATTACTATGAAAAGAAGATATTAATGGCGAATTTACAGAATTTGGAAGCTGAAATTAAACATTATTATACATAAATATTTCAATAGGCTCATGATACATATTATGTATGTGTGTATTCTACCTCTTACGACGTAACTTAAGAACTACGAGTGATATTGTCAAGTTGTATAAGGATCCTCAGTGTCCATAGTGATATGATTTTTTTTCTTAATGTATAATGTTTCGTGGCTAACAAATGTGTCACAAAAGTTCGTGAAATACAGGATGTTTCGCAATGTTACATTTGTTAGTTAAACATTCTAATAAACGATGTATATACTGTTTAATTTCAGTTTGAATTCCGAACGTAATAGGACATGAGAATAACGTCCACAAGTCAAATGTAATTTTAGTATTAAGATCCCGTTGCGTCACAATTCCCATTACTATTATAAAACTTACACGTAAAATATCTCTCGGGTAGTGCCTCTCTTTCCACTTAATACAAAAAGTTTGTCAAATTTACAAACGTCAGTCTGACAGATGTCAATTTGACACTAGTCAAAATAAATACGTTTTTAATTACGTTTCGGAAAAATACACCTTTGGATTTCTCGCCGTGGTTCGCCGGTTTGGCATTTAAAATATCGGCTTAAATTCCTTTAAATTTTATTTAACAACTATCGATTTAGTATATTTTTTTTATTTTGACAGTGAATTTGACAGATACAAGAAAGAGACAGCATGAGAGATTTTATTACGGAGTTTTAATATGTCATAATCGTATTTAAGAGAAAATTACATCTTCAATCGAATCACAAGAGCTTATTTTAAATAAATAGAATTTTCGCATGTCCGTCCGTCTGTAAAAGATGTGACGAGGTTGTACGAGACGTTTTGGTTGAATTAATTTTGCATTGCGCGGAACCAATAATGATATTTTAGTTTCTATTTAGCTCAGTTAAATCATTATTAATTAATTTAGTGGCAACACTCTAGAAAATGAATATATTCTCTATGAGTCGTTGTAATTTTTTAATCTAACAATCAGCTTTCATTTTAAGCCATTTGGTAGCTGAAACGGCCAGCTTCTTATTGTGTTTAAATAAATAAATAAATATCCTTCTGTCATAGTTATTTGTTTTACATTTTAATTAGAGAGGGTTCTGTTCCTGCGTTAAGCAAAATTAATTTAACCTCCTCGGTTACCTGACTTGATCGTAGGCGGTACTTTGGGAACTGTCAATTGTAAGATTAAAATAGTGTTAAGCTGTGAACACATGTTGGTGACAAAAATAGAAATGTTTAAACGTTGTTGTAACAGCAATCAGTTGCAAACACAGATGTTTGTTTTGTTTTTTAAATAGTTTCAGTGAATGCGAGCCTTTATATTTAAAATTATATTACCTGTAGCCTATTCCAACCAGAGGGGGAGGATCAGTAATGACAGATAAACAACTTGGACCTTGAAATGACGTGATATTATTGGTCGAGCTTTGGTACTGTATTATAAGTGAAGATATATCACACAAGAACTGTCTGCAGTGCATAATGTAGAAGATTTATCAGTAAATCACATGGTATGTGTAAAACTATGTTTTGTTTATCTCTGTTCCTTCTTCGGATGGAATAGGCTGTAAGTAAAATTAAATAAATATTGTAATAAATAGGATTTAAGTTTCCAATTGATGTTCTAATTTAAACTCTATTGTTATATAAAATAGTTCTGAGTTTTGTGTATATGTTAATAAAATATTGACAGTTCTCATTGTCGAGTTTCTTGTAATAAATTTTAGGAGAAGTCTGTGGATAAGTTAGTGTTGTAGATATATATTTTTTTTATTATTATTTAATGTTCAAAATTGTAATGCCATTTACGAAAAAGACTAATGTTAAAATATAAATAATATGTACATGATATTACACAATAATTATTGATGGACTTTTTTGTTTTTTTTTTTTGTATATATATATAATATGCACTAACCTTTATTGCTTGTATATTGTATATTAATGTTAAGTTTAGATGTATTATTAATTTCTAATAATGTATATTATTGATGATATGTATTTGTTTTTTTTTAAATATTTTTACTACTAACAAGGCAATGGTGTGATTTTATTTGGAATTGATGATATTCTTCAAGGATTTGCTTATGATGTATATTTTAATATATTATGTAAACATCTATTTGTTAAGAATAATGTCGTATTATGTATATGTAGTGAAATTAATTTCGCTTAAATACTTATTTAAATAATTTGAAACGTATTTAAGGGCGACGTTTAATTTATAAAATTATATGACATCTGTGTAATTAAGCAATATCTGGCGATATTACAGACAGAGGCAAAGAGGCAGTGCGCTGGTGTTGACGTAGCTTTACAAATACGTTGCTTTTGTTGAATATTTTTACCGAGCGATCGGTTTGTAGCACTATTTATGAAGACAGCGACCACATAGGTGACACCGACCAAATAATTTCTTTTTTTGTTATTTTGCGTCCTGGCACTGGTGTAGTCGCAGCCTTGGAAAATCTACGATGTATTCGATTTGCTTAGTTGCGATTGTTAAACAATTTCACCAAACGCAACCTTGACGTAAAAGAAATGTAATGCTACGGCCACAACTGCATGACGGTGAATGCATTCGGCTTGTACTTGGTTAATCGCACAGATGTGACGCTAGTTTAAACAAATAATCCAATTAAACTATTATTATTTGATTAATAAACAAGAATTGATGAGGAATTTGAAGATAATGAATGGAATTCACATGAATAGTATTTATATAATTATTTATTGCACATTGCTTTGTATATAAGCTTATATATTTACACTAACTTAACACTTGGTTAAATACAATAAAGATTATTATCGCTTAACAAATATAAAACATATAACCCCTGCTTAAATAATGTACTATTCAAATAAGGGCAGATATATTATATATTTTTAATATCGATCTTACGTGTTAAATGGTATATACCAGTATGGGCGATAGTTCGAAAACTCATAGAATATTTTCTTTCATAACACATAAATAGAGCATGCTAGCATGCTCTTTTAGAAAAGACATAGCTCCATACAGCCATTCCTTTCAAGATATTTAATTAATTTGAAGAAATGATTTACCCTATCAGTTCAGAACTCTAAATTTGACATTAACGTAAAATTTTAAGGATTCATTTAAGTTATGTAGTAATGGATAAATGCTAAAATCTTCTCGATTTTT
Organism: Vanessa tameamea; assembly: GCF_037043105.1. Taxonomy (NCBI): domain Eukaryota; kingdom Metazoa; phylum Arthropoda; class Insecta; order Lepidoptera; family Nymphalidae; genus Vanessa; species Vanessa tameamea. The sequence goes on from NC_087338.1 coordinate 2,220,903, forward strand.
CTGATGAATCCTTGGATACCTGTTTCACATTTCGTTGACAAATTATTTTATAAAATTTTGACATCTGGATTATTTGGAATAAAAAAAATTGTAAAATTAAACGAGTTCTTGAGTGATAATAATTTATATTGTATATTTAAATCAAATGTATTTACTTAAACTAATAAAATAATCGTTCAAAGTTTAGAGCCTGCTTATATTTATGTCATCCGCCATTTTGTTGCTGCAATGGCGGGAAACAATTTGACTATTTTGTTGTCATTTCAAAGTAACGTTGAAATTGTATTTTTTTTTATAAAATTATGTAACTATTTATTAGGTCAACATAACATTTTTTTATAACTTTATTTTTATTTATTTATTCAAATAGTAATAATATATCAAAACGATATTGTTTGGTTACGATTTTGAAATGACATCTATGTAACACTGTTTCAATATAGATAATTAAATGAATTTAATTAAAAATCACTTTATTAAAATAGGATTCTACAAGAATTTTAAACTAATTTTGGAAGATAAATAAAAATGAATGACTACTTTTTATTATTTTTACGCTGTAATTGTCGTAAAAAACGTTAAATACCGTATTCGTAAATCGTAAGAGTTGATTGAAATGAAATTCGTTTTGTCGCAGGCTGGGCGACTGTCAGTCTATCATTTCAATAAATATACGCAGTACCAATCTTATATGCTATCAGGGCCGCATTTAACATATGGCTTTTTGGGCTTCAGCCCAGGGCCCCGTGAATTCAAGGGGGCCCCAGCTTAGTCAAGTCAAAGTCAAAAATAAACGATAATGCGTTAAAATCCATAACTTTATTAAATTAAACAGATCGTTTGGTTTGCAGCCTTGCGAGTCCTGCATTTAATTCAAGTCTACGTTCAGATATGTCTTAGGTGGGCCCCTAAGTAGTGTTTGCCCAGGGCCCCCCTAAAATTACGGTCCGGCCCTGTATGTTATAGAAATATATTATGTAAATTACTCGTTTGTACTCAAATGTTAATCGTGCACACATCGGTCATAGTTGATCTTAGAACTTCTTTGGAAGTTTCTGAACAATTAATAATACAATATATATTTATGAAGTTATCAATGAGTGTGCTAATAATATCCGATCCGACGTGTATTATAATATTTTTTATGTCTCTAATAATTAATAAATCGTAGTATAACTTCCAGTATATGCGTCGTGGCCCAAAGTTTTATTGGGTTCCATATGAGGACTAACTTCAAAGCTTAGGTCATTCATAAATATAGATGGTGTCGCACTACAAAATAGGCTATTTGACAATGCGAAAAATAAAGTGTCAATTATTGTAATCAGTATGTATTATGAGTTTAAAAATGGTTATTTATTAACGAAAGTTGAAATTAAATTATTCAAAAATCTATAAATAAAAATGCATTTTTTTAAACGTTTGCCACGTGACACAAAACGCTCCTGATTGGTCGGGCTTATGATGACGTCACTTGCTTGTTAACCTCGTTTGCCTACTGTATGTGGATTATATGTGTCAAAGTAGCGTATTCCCGCGCTATTTAAATATGGAATATTTAATTTGATATTTTTCAGCAAATATGTACTAGAATAAAAAAAACAACTTAAACTGGGTTCCTTAACCTCTACTAAATAATATAAAATGGATTTTAAAAACTAGTCAAATAGCCTATTGTTATGTGCGTATATATGTATGTATGTATGGATGTATGTAAGCGTGTGTGACGGCTACGTTTGACTCTCCATAATGTCATACTACTTTCCTAGTGTGCGTGTACTCAGTGAACTGGCTTTAGTTTTCGCTCTTGTCTATGCAAACATAAATAATGAAAGCTCCTGATATTTATTCTATTCGAAGAATAAAGAAAATATTCTCAACGTTTATATTGAATCAGTGTTAAAATGGATTTTTGTAACAAATATTTAATGGCATTAGTTGTAGGTGATGTAGTTTTCTAATTACTCCGTTTATTTAACCTACCAAGAGGAGCTCGTTTCGCCATTACGGCGTGTACAGATAAGTATAAGATGAACATTTTTGATAAAAATTAAAACATCGAGGAAAATAAATATGTTGTTTTATTATTACACTGTTTTCCATGGGAAAGTGAGGGGGGGAGGTTGTCGGGTATAAGTTGACCTTGATCTTTTACATTTACTTATGAGCTAAATACAAAAGCTTATTAATATCGTTGAGTGAAAATAAATACACGTGCGTCTCGGGACTACCGACAGAAGTGATAACTTAAACTGTCCGAAATATAGCTAGTGCTGTGGGTTAGAGTGAGAGGATTAGCTTGCCTACCGCTGTTGTATGCGTAAGAGAAAGGGAAGCCTGACAGATGGCCGCCGTAACGCGTTACGTAACGTAGTGGTTTACCCTCCCATTAGAATTTATGACTTCAACAGTCAATTTACAATGTTATAACAGTATGTCACCAATTATAGTTTAATTAGCTTTTTTAATTAACAGCCTAGTCGTTTTATTAAAAGGCTTCGTTCATCCAACGGCTTGAATACCATTTAGTCAATTCATCTTCCTTTTATAAAATGCAGTATTTGTTTAGACTCTCCTGAAATTATGCTTTTTATATTTATTATGTTAAGTTAGAACATAATTTATAAAATTATTGTAATATACTGCACATATAACCTAGTCCAATGGAAGTAGGAAAAAAGATAAACAAACCTTAGATTTACGTATTTCATACGATTGCTAATAATTCAGCTATATTGTGCACTACCTAGAGTTCTTTGATTAATAAGTCTTTATTTATAATACAAAACTACTTTAATTTTACTTCTATAATTCCGATAACAGTTCCGTGGACGTGCAAAACGGCAAATTGCAAATCCATAATGAATATCACTGATTAATCAAGCTCTCGACCAATTATATCGCGTCAATTTGCTGTCAAAAGTTGTTTATTTGGCTTTTCTCCTGTTATGGTTGGAATAGAGTTTATATATAAGAAATTGCGACTTAAGTGAAACTGCTTAGTAAAAAGACTAGGCTGTTATCTGTTTTTGAAAGGCTAATTAAGGTATTCGTCTGTAACGTAGGTTTATATAGATGTATATATTTTTTTACGTATTCTTAACTTCAGCTTTCTTCTCGAGTAGAATGCCATTCCGATACGATAACCGCGTTAGGATACCAGTTCTAAGTAGAAAATCAATGACTGGACGTCTCGCTTCTCGCTGCCTCAGAGGAGCTGATGGAACTTCTGAAGAAGAATAAGAAATATACATGTTATAAATCAAAATATAAGAGATATATTTAAATGTAACGGCAATTCAGAATTCTGAGGCTGAGAATTTTGATCGTAAATCCTTGGGCTATTGTCGTACCCACATGCTTTACTGGGTGCTGCTATGATTGTTTTCGAAAAGAACTAAGAAATAAAAGTAAGGTGTTCTTTTATATTATATTTAAAAATAAAAGTAGGCAAATTAAAGTTAAAATCAAAAAGTAATATCAATGCGTTTACTTGCACGCGTCTTATACTAAATTATAATTCACTCGTAAAGTGTTATAGCATTAGTTCAAAACAATCGGAAACTCACACTAAAATATGCATTAAGTATGTACTTAGAAAGTCGAATAGCTTAATAAATTATCCTTTATTGCGATAATCAAATCGCCTAAATGGATTAAATATTTCTGTTTTTATTATAATTTTCAAATTATAGCTATTTATACCTATATTTATTATTATATAACGTAAGAAGGTATTAAAGAAACAATGTAACTCACTTATTTCTTTTAATGGTTTTGTTGATGTTTGAGGACCGAATTCGTACAAAATTTGGAGATCGGCGTGGTTGCCGAAACGAAATCCAAATCCTACGCGGTGATCGTTACCTGAATAAAAATAAAATACTTTCTTTTTTTAATTTCTAGTCTTTGCGTCTCGTATATTTATGTACGAAACCAGTCTCACTCATATAACAACAGAGAAAATTGTAATCGTTTAATCTTGGAAATGTGCGTGCCAATTATGACGTCACAACATTATACAAAAAATATATTGCGATTGCTACATGCAGACCGATATGGATCTTTTTGCCCCACTCAAAAAGTGAAACGCATTCATAACTGAAAAAAACAAATTACTAATACATACTTAGTTTAAGTATTTAATAATAATACAAATGTAAACGTACATACGTTATATAAACGTATTTACATAATAAATGTAAATACGTTAGTCGATTTAGGAGCGGTCCGCAACTAAAGACTTAAGGGGTGTTTGTCATTTATTAAATATGGGAGACTTGGTGATGGTTTTATCAAATGGAAGTATTTTATTCTAATTAATTTTAATTAATTAATTAAATATATTTGAAACGTCTATAATTATCTCGAGTACTCTCAAGTATTTTGTCGACTTAACTAATAAACGAAACATTATTTCGAATGTACGAAAAAATAATTAACTATTTTTACGAAAATATGGTTCCCGGACCGCGCCTGATTTGCGTTAACTTGAAAATGGTTGGCTATAAAAATATATTTATTGGCTCCAGCATGGAGGTGTACCTTTAAAAATCCTCGGAGCAAAACCAAAGTACGTGGTGAACCCCATCGCTACATCTTCAGGCACAATGAAGAAAAAGCAGCTAGTTTGGGAGCCTGTAATGTGAAAGAGACCTAATATATTTTTAATAGATTTTTTTAATATTTAGTTTCCACTTACAAAGCACTTTAGCTCAACTTAATTGCTAAACCCTATTCCAAACAAGATAAACAAACCATAGACCATAGACTAACATATTCCATCCGATTGGCTAATAGCTCTGCTATATTTTGCACTGCAAAGAGTTCTTGTTTAATTTTTTTTTCACAAGAGGACAAACGCCAAATAAACATTTGACATCCAATTGACGCGACATAATTGGTCGAGAGCTTGAATTATCTATGATATTCCTTATGAATTCGCGAATAATTAATTGCATTTTTAACGTCAACGAAAGTGTTATGGGATGTTACTTTGGAAGTAAAATAGTTGATAGAAGAAGTTTAGTGGCATGGTATTATATTATCAATAAATATATGTTAATTTACTGTTTGTAATTAACAATATAGCTTAGCTATTACCAAATAGCATGGAACACATGTTTATTTTCATTTTCTTCTATTGGAATAGGCTCTTAAATAAAATATATATAGTTAAATACAAGTAACTATGATTTCTGTACACATATGTGTCTACGTTTCGTAAAAGAAGTTAATTTGTTCCGCAATAAATATAATTATATACGTATACCTATGAAATAGGTACCCAGCTGAAAAATAGTTAAATTAATTTGGAAACTAATGAGAGGTATCCACTTCCTAGTTGTCCTAGGGCCTTTAGACTTCTAAGTCCGGTCCTGTGCGTAAAATATGACACCATTCCACTTAACTATTAATATTCACTTTAATCTTACTTCTAAAATTCCAATAGCAATATCTTTAACTTTCAAACGGCGTTTTTTGCGAATCCATAATGCATAGATTATTCAGGATCTAGACCAATGAAACCCGTCAATTAAATGCCAAATCTTGTTTATTTTACTTTATTCGTCTTGTGGTTGAAATAGGCTGCAAGATATTACGTTAAGTGATTTTCTTTCTTATATAATACTATGTCTTCAAGTATAAACACAACATCATATTCATAGTCAGCCAACCATACCATTAATCTTGGCTATGGACATTTTTTGTTCTGTGACTGTGAGATTATGTGAAATAAGATATGGATGGAAATAATGTTACTTTTGAGATGACGTCAGATAGAGAAGTAATAAAATTGGAATAAGGGCAGGAGGATGAATTATCATTGCACAAATGGAAGAATCTTCTTTAACTATCCTTATTTTCCCCGTCTTAAGTTCAACAAGTACCGGTCAAGCGGTTTTCTGCCAATCGTCTCCCCCCTTAAGAAATATATTTTTGGAAACTTCAAAGATGTGAGATGCCCCCGAACGCTGGTTAAGTTAGATTAAGATGAGCCTGCCCTTGTTATTAATAACTATTAGTATATTTATCTAATGTTAATAAATAAAAAGATTTATTTGTCTCCGTTTAGTTTTAACTGTCCGTATATCATTTTCTATATCAATAAAACGAGAAAGCATGACAAAACAACAGCCTTACTTTCACATTTGTTTGTTTTACATCTAGTTGGTTCCCGCGACTTTGATCGCGTTTTAGGGGTTGGTCAGTAGGAGTTAGGCATATAAAAGTAGCCTATGTCCTGCCTTGGACTTCAAGCTTGATTCATATTAAATTTTATCAAATTCGGTTCGTTGGTTCGGTCGAGAAAGAGCAACAGTCAGAATTTCGTATTTATAATATTAGTTAGTATTTTTTTTTTATGAAATCGGTAGGCGGGCCACCTGACGATAATTGGTCACCACCGCGCATAGACAATGGCGTTGTAAGAAATATTAACCATTCCTTACATCACCAATGCGCCCCCAACCTTGGGAACTAAGATGTTACGTCCCTTGAGCCTGTAGTTACACTGGCTCACTCACTCTTCAAACCGGAACATAAAAATACTGAGTACTGCTGTTTCGCGGTAGAATATCTGATGAGTGGGTGGTACCTACCCAGACGGGCTTGCACAAAGCCCTACCACCAAGAAGTAGTAGCAATTTACTTAATAAAATTAAACGTTTAATAAAAGTAAAGCACTTAAATTTATAAAAATAAATGTAATTTAACCGAAGTGAAACGAATGTATGAGTATTTAGTGTTTAAAGTTTAAACGACCGTAACTGTTAACATTTTCTGTACACAATTTTTATTTTGTGTAATCGTTGGTAACTCAGCGCGTGAGGCAACCTTGACACGCTAACACGTGCATAAACGCGCCTCGTAAGTATTTATGTTTTTTTTTTTTAATTTCGGTCAGATGTTTGCGAAATAAGAATCAGGATATGGTTTAAAAAAAAGAACATTTGTGAATGTTGAAAATAAACCGAGCGTTACCGTTTTGTAACGTGAATGTCGTTAAATTATTTAACTGATGTTCGCCTATTCGTCGGAATGCGATCGTGACCATTATTAATGAAATATTGATTTATTTGCGTGTTTTGAATTTCTTTTTAAAATCTTTTATTCCTGCTTTTGAAGCGATTATTTTTAGTTTTGCTGTGATTAGACTCTAGACGAAAATGCGTCACGACAAAAAGATAAATTATATTGGTGATTAGAAAGCCTGGAGGTTATATAAATATATATACCGCTTATATACTTACCACTGTCTGTCCTTGTTTATGTTTTAATTTTTATAATTACACAACTGATTTTGATGCGGTTTTTTTCTAATAGATAGATTGATTCAAGAGGAAGGTTTATTTGTATAATACATGCTCAATATAGTAGAGAAACACTGATGATTTTAGAGGTTTCCAAAGTGATAACGTAAATAAACACATTTTTTTGCGCTTACATTGCAAACGCTGGCTGGACCCTACAAGATAGATTTAATATAGATCAATATGGCTCTTTACTGCATTTAATATTTAAATGAATATTTTCGAAGATATTACAGATTTAAAATGCAGGGACATAGCGGTTTGTATTGTCTAATGACAAAAGAGCTGTGAACGTTGTACATTAAGACATTCTGTAGTATATTTAGTATCAGAATTTCACCCGTGCGAAGCCGGGGCGGGTCGCTGATATTTAAATATGTGAACTTCATCAAATGTATGTACATTATATCTTTGAACACTTCATACACAATAATAAGTATTTTTAAACCTTATTTCTTAATAATCGTCGTCCTGTTGTCTACACTGGCTAAAGGTTAGTTTGAGCCCGTCGGTTTTTGGCCGAGTGAGGTCTCTGTGGAGAATGACTGAATGAGACGAGTTTCCTAATGTGTAAAGATGTGAGAACGTACTTCGACTTATTTTATACAAGAAGTGAAGATGCTTTGCGAAGTGCGTGTGGTTTTCCACGAGATTTATAACATCTGCTCAGGAGATTATTACATTGGACCGAGGTCCCATATAGTTATTGCAACTCGGAAGATGCCCAATAGTAGGGAGTAGCTCTTTCTGATTGCGCTGCGACTGCGGGATGCACCAACAACACCTTTATTATTCAAATTATTAGTCGCTCAAAATGGAATTTACGGGAAATAATATGACTAAACGATTTTTGTGTCAGGGTTCAATGCCGTTATGACATTAAGAGACTCACGTCGAAGCCCACAGTTGCAAGACCTCCATGTAATACCATGGATTGGACAACTGTATCTGCTCATTCGGGTGAGAGATATATTATCTACTCTCAGAGACCGATAAAAGATTCAACCGGAGCGATCACGTGCACCAAACAATTTCATCAGAACTGAATTCGAATCCATGCCATTGGGATCTATCTTGCTATCCAAAAGATTAATGAGACAGTTGTGTTTTTTGAATGAAGTTCATATCTGATTGCATTGCGTCCAGAATATACATAGTCAATGTCTCAGGTAACCCCGTCTTAAGCACCTCAAGTGCAAGGGATATTCTGGGCCTCTCTCCTCTCCCCAAAAATATTTTTAAGAGACATTCTGGGATGTTTTATCGCTGGTCTCAGACCATTAGATCAGAATTTTGACGCCCGAATTTTGCCATACGATGAAGTAGAGGATGACACGGCCCTGACCTCAGTATAAAACCAATTGTGCAAGTTTTTAATAATGAAGAACTATATTATCTAAATATATGCATTATACATTTTATTTTAATATAGGTATATGAAAAACACTTTTTTTTTGGTATGCAAGAGCATTACCAAAAAAAGTTAAAATATATCTATTATCCTTATGGATGATATAAATGTTTTTGTTATTTTTTGTAAATGAAAACTATTTTTAAATTCAAAATTAAATAGCTTTATACATCAGCAAGGATTAAACTTTCTAGTTGATTGCTAAAATTCTACCACTGATTCGGAAAGAAATACTCAGACCAGAGAAGAACCGGCGAAAGAAGCTGGGCTTTAATATCATTAAATAAAAATACAATCTCCTGGTTATTATGCTATTAAGCTTTGGACTAATTTTTTCGAAGCAAAACAAATAATTTTTGATATCAATTTAAGCCCACACAGATAACAAAAATCATTGCCCAACGATTAAAAAAAAAATCTTTCGAATATTGATATAATTACAAAGATTTCCACAAAATTAAAAACAATTTAATATTACTTTATTAATTACGAAATAATTATATATATTCACAATTAAAAATAACAAAAACAATCAATACTCACACTTAAAAATCAAAATCACTACACAGATTAACAAAAATGACATTTTGACATTTAATTGCTTTGCTGTCAAATGCAAAGAACCATTTAAAAATTATCGGTCTGTCGGTTATGGGGGACGAACATAGAATGATGTGAGAACTATTCTTAGGTTTTTCGAATTACCTAGGTAATATTCCCACAGTAATTAAGATTAATAAACGCATAATATGCCACAAACATTTTTTTTTTAATGGACACTCATTGTCATTGTGTATAAATAATAATATAAGTAGTTACATACGTATTAAGAAAACATAAATTTAATGTTAACAATTTACCTTCTACAAAATACCAATTAATAAAATTTTGGTGACTGAGATGAAGAGGATCGTATACGTATGTACAACTTCACTTTATGAAACTCTGACATCACCGAAGAACTACTAGACGTATAAAATCAAAAATCAAAATCAAAATATACTTTATTCAAATAGGCTTTTGCAAACACTTTTGAATCGTCATTTAACAAACTATTTAAAGTAAAGCTACCACCGGTTCGAAATGTACATTCTACCGAGAAGAACTGGCAAGAAACTCAGTAGTTACTCTTTTTCAACATCTAAAAATACAATCATGTTAGTTAAATACAATTATATATGTATGTTATGTCTCCTGCCTGGAAGTCAACGAGCATTAACTCCACGTTTTTTTATCATCTATATAATCTTGTATCGAATAATATGCCTTCTTTACCAATGTATTTTTTACAATTGACTTGAATCTATAAAACGGCAAAGTTAAAAATATCTAAACCCACATGAAAGTATACCACTGTGAAATCCCTGTATCAGAATTAAATTATTAGGAAATAGAAAAACGCAATAACTTTTATGAACAAGCCACAAGAACAGGGATGTTTTGGTGCTCCATAACCGTAACCTACACCGTCGAATATCCGAAATAAAAATCGACGGAACCGTAACCGAATTCGATGAAAAATGTGTATTATATTTTTGTTTTTGCATGTTATATTTGAAAAGAGTAGTTAAAATTATTTTTAAAGTAATTTTATTCTGTGATTATATCTAATATCAAATAATAGCCCACAATTAAAGTCAAGGTATCCCTTATAAAACCGGTAAAATAGTATTCATAACCGTATCTATACATAACATAACATTAAATAAGATATAACACGAAACAAAAAAAATGTATTCATTATAATTGAAACACTTGGATATTATATATTTATTTGGTAGTAAAGCCTTGTCCAAACCACCCAAGGTGCCCACTCAACAGATATTCCACCGCCATACTATTGTTGTGTTCCGATTTGAAGAGTAAGTTAGCCAGTGTAGCTACAGGCACAAGGTTCATAACATCTTAGCCATATATGGATACCAATCTATGAGCGGCGGTGATCACTCACCATCGATTGACTCTATACAGGGTTATTGGTAATTCGACGTATTCCCGTTAGGAGGTGTTAGGGGTGACTTTTTGCGATAATTTTAACCCCCATATGCATGATGCAAAAGTGGACCATTTTTGAGTTATCACGTTTTTTAGATTTCATCAAAATAAGTCAAAAATGCAACTTCAAATATGTATTTAAAAAAAAGTATCAATTAAAATCTAATTTTTTCTTCTGATTTATAAAAACTATTAAACACTGGTTATTTGCCAGTATTAAAACAATAATTATCGGTTCAAAATTTAAAAATGCGAGACGGAAAACGATATTATTTCAATATTCTTTTGATTCTTTTTCCATTAACAAAAAACTTAAAAACAAAAAAAAAAAACGTTATGAAACTTGTCCTGCAGATTATTTTAAAAACATAACCTATTTCTTAGCTCTCCAAAAATGTATAACAACTACGAACTTATTTTAAAACAACCGAAATATAATGACCACAAAGGATGTTGGTTGGCTGGCTGGCTGGTGGCTATATTCTTGAGGTTCAAGTTTATTTCATACAAGTGAATAGAAAGAGCATTGATAGACAGACAGAGATAATTATTTTAGCATTTATAATACATGTGTTACTTTAATGCATGCAATGATTTTTTAGGATACGAGATTTCTCTCTGTGTAAATAATGTCTGTGCAAACATTAGTGTGACATAAATATTAAATTAGAAATAAAAGAAAAGTTCATTTCAACAAACAGTTTAATTGCTCAACATACAACAGACAAACATATTAAAACAATATATTTAAATATGCAAATAAATACCAGTTCAGTATTTCTCTCCTCCGATTGTTAACCGATGCCTTATCTGGTTTGTATTAGTACTTATAAAATAGACTTGGAGTTTATACTTTTCATCAACAGCCTGTAAATTTCCCACTGTTGGGCTAAGGCCTCCTCTCCCTTTGAGGAGAAGGTTTTGGAGCATATTCCACCACGCTGCTCCAATGCGGGTTGGTGGAATACACGTGGCAGAATTTCGTTGAAATTAGACAAATGCAGGTTTCCTCACGATGTTTTCCTTCACCGCCGAGCACGAGATGAATTATAAACACAAATTAAGCACATGAAAATTCAGTGGTGCCTGCTTGGGTTTGAACCCGAAATCATTTAGAGTTCTAACCACTTGCCATCTCAGTTTATACTTTTAGCAGAATTTAATCCGACATTTTAATGTCGGCCTCCGAGCGCAGATTAATTTTACACATTTATCCAAGCTCAGCTATACTTTGCATTTGAACCTGCGATCTTTAATTTGAATTCAAAATTTTTCTCCAATATCTTGTTTTGGGAGTACTATTACAAGATGGATCGGAAATCGAATTTCAATACCGATCAAACAAAAATTTACTATTACGTCACTGTCAGTATCACACATATTGCTAATGTATGCGTGCTCAATTATATGTTTTATGTGAGTGTCAAGTGGTCACCACTAATCACAGACATTGGCACTGTACGAAAACTATTAAGTATTCCTTACGCTACCAACTTCGGAAACCAATATGTATGTCTGTAGTTATACTGGCTCACTTAAGCACATATTGTTAAGTTACTCAAATAAACTATTTCTATTTTAATATTTAGCTAATGTATTCGCAAAAGTTTAAACGCGAATGTCTAAATATATATTTAAAATATTGAAATTAAATTCCAAATGTCTTTCTAAATAAAGGCGGAATCGCGTACGTAATTCGATTTTAAACACAGAATATAATAATAAAAATAGCAGCACACTGTGTCATAATATGTTAAAGTTATTACACCCAGTGTAAGCTTTCTATGATAGTAGGAAAACGTCCACCACTCTTGGTTTCACAAATATGAAAGTGGTGGTATTTGAAACGTAAAACATTATAACTACAAACACATAACAAATTAAAATATGTCTTATTACAAAGAACTAAGAACGAAAATTAAAAGACATTTGTATTCAACATAAGTTAATACATCCTCTCGTTTGTTGAGGTGAATGGAAACACACACATACAATACGTACAGAAGCGTAATTTAAAAGCAATCTTAACTCAACGTAATAAAGTTGATGAAAATGAGTTTTTATTTTTGCATTACAGACAAAACATTTTGAATTTCGTTCTCATGGAATCACTAATGACAAAAAGTCCTAACGGATGATTCACGTCAAAAGAATGTGACCTTAATTCATTACATAATACGGTTTTAATTTATACGTCGCTAATATTAGATAAATCCTTGTCGCAATAGTGAAAGTTGCTATCATATGTTTCTGCGGTCAGTTGGCGGCAAAACTCGACGTTGACAGTTCGTTTTACTTTTTTTAATCTGTGAAGTGTTGTGAAAATGATATAAAAAAAACTAAATGTTGCGTGAATAATCAATATGGAAATTAAACTCGTTATTTTCTCGGCCCTACTTTCCTTTGGTTAGTAAATTTCGTGTTTTTTATAATTTAGACTTTTAAACAGCCATAACTTTTGACTACATTTTTTTTAAAGTTTTTTTTTAAGAATAAGAATTGCAAAGCGTCAATAGGTGAAGGCGAGTTACTTGAATGCCGAAACATTATCGTACATTATCATGTACTTGTATAATGTAATTGATTAATATTGTATTTATACAACAAAGTTTTGACAGACTGGAGACTATTAATGTATTTAATGACATAATTATTCATTAAAATACTATTTGCTTCATAAAATATTATAAATATTTATTAATTATTATGCTTAAAGATATATTTTTTTGTATATCGTTTTTATTGAAGCTTATTTCTAAATTAATTTTGTATGTTTAATTTCACTGTTACAACAATTTATATAAAATTCAAGTATTTAGATTACGTAGTAAAACAAATAAAAAGTAAAGAGTTTTTATGCAAATTTTATAGATTATAGAAAATATTAAAAGATATTTTCAAACAATCATTTGAATCAAATCATCTATATTAGATGTTCTTGTGTACAAATATGACTTAGATATTATATTTTGTTTAAATTTACATTTGTTTATTTCAAATTTAAATGTGACAGATAGTTTTTTTGTATGAAAAACCAGTGGATTTCAATTATTTTGCTTTCATGAATAGAAATAATGAGATATATTATTGGGCAGAACATTTAACTTATATTTATCGAAAAAAATAGTGGCCAACTGTTGGCTACTAAGTTCACGCACACTAGTAAAGTAGTGTGTCGTTTGGCGAGTGTCAAGTGTAGCCGTCACACAAAGATAATGAAATTGGCTCGTTCGTTTTAGTTCATTTGTATTGTGACACTCTGGCTTATTATATTAATAATCTAAAGTTCATTGTTCATAATAAACATATTCCATTTGAAATAAATAATGAACCAAAGACACAAAAATAATTCCGTTATGTAAAAAAAAAAATCCAATCACGAACCAAAGCCATCCTTGCTTCGATGTATTACATCAATAAAATAAATATAGAAAATATTATTATTTTAAATTAACATGGTTATTTTTATTACTAACAGTATTTAAAACGGGATATTTACCATGTTTTTTATTTTTATTTGGTGGAGCTCGATATTTCGACATTATCTACGAATGTCTTGTTCAGGGGTCTCCGTTTTAAATACTATTAGTAATATTATTATTATTAAAATGACGTACTAATTTGTAATTACGTAGATACTTAACCTTTCTCGGTACACTTGAAGTAACTCTGTCGGTAACGGATATCCGACGTGATGATTAGAACAATAATAATTACTACAGCTAATATATCGTACTAAAAATTACTAATATTTAGTATTGTTATGTTTCAATTAGTATTGTTAGGTTTCAAGATATATTTAGGTTTCAAGTTATATTTAGTATTGTTAGGTTTCAAGAATATAAGGCATATAACATATTAGTGCCCATGGTTGCGGCATATTGAATAATCTATATTTCTTATAGTACCACTATGGGCAGTCGTGACCATTGCCCGGGCCCGTTTGCTGATGCACTTATCTAGATGACAAAAAAAAAAACTTCTTTCTCAGTATCCGATTTGACTCGACCGGAAAACGATCAGCAGGGTTTTAAGGTTGTAGAATAGCAACTGTTGCTATCAAATATTCGTTTGATACATGTTACAGTCGATAAATCAGTATTATGGAGTATTAGAAGCCGGGATGGCCCAGTGGTGAGCCGAGATGGCCCAGTGGTTAGAACGCGTGCATCTTAAGCGATGATTTCGGGTTCAAACCCAGGCAGGCACCATTGAATTTTCATGTGCTTTATTTGTGTTTATAATTCATCTCGTGCTCGGCGGTGAAGGAAAACATCGTGAGGAAACCTGCATGTGTCTAATTTCAACGCATTTGAGCAGCGTGGTTGAATATGCTCCAAACCTTCTCCTCAAAGGGAGAGGAGGCCTTAGCCCAGCAGTGGGAAATTTACAGGCTGCTAATGTAATGTAATGTTTAAATGGAGTATTATGCTACTGCATAGGTCCATGATACTAATTTATATATTTTTGATTTGATTTGATATAAATCCGCAACAAATATTTGATAGCAATAATTGCTATGCTGTATCCGTAATAGCTCTGCAGGTGCGACGGCTTTACGAACTTTTCGAGATGGGAGTTTAAACACGAAATTCGAAATTACGAACTCTAAACAGAACCTATAATTGAATATTGTTTTGAACCCAGTAGTTCCGTATTTGTTCGAACTACTAGACAGAGAAGCCCAACTCGACGACCTCCGTGGTCGAGTAGTGTGTACAACGGTTTTCATGGGTACGCCACTCCGAGGTCCAGGGTTCGATTCCTGGCCGAGTCGATGTAGAAAAAGTTCATTAGTTTTCTATGTTGTCTTGGGTCTGGGTGTTTGTGGTCGTCGTTACTTCTGATTTTGCATAACACAAGTGCTTTAGCTACTTACATTGGGATCAGAGTAATGTATGTGATGTTGTCCAATATTTTTTTTTTATATTATTTATTGTTTTGAACCCAGCAGTTCGGTGTTGCTTTACAATGTTGCCACTAGACACCAAGGTAGTGAACGTACAATACGTCGGATACAAGTGTAGTAATGTGCGGAGGTCACGTTAAGTAAATCGCATAATCAACATGACTAGTGTTCAGTGTCAGGATTCGACCTCAGTGCCGCCTCGGGGCGCTGTAAATAATCTCACCCTATTGACGAAATTTTGCGTAAAATGTTTGAAGTTATGTTTTTAAATTAAAAAAAAATTGTATTAAGTTTTTGATAACGCAATTTTTGTTTTTTTATGATCTTCAAATTTTTTCGGCGCTGAAAATTTATCCTGGCAGCCAAGGCTTAAGTGCCCCAGTATAAGTCCAGTGTAGTTAGTTTACCCAGAGGTAGAAATTCGATCATAATTATTATTGAAAATTTAAGGAAAACATTATTTATTTTTTCTACTTTAATTTCAAGTTATAAAGTTAAAAGCTTCAATAAAAAAAGCAGTTGACGGAGGAGAAAAAGTTCTCTGTCTATTTTTTATCCCATTCCTTTTAAACTGAGTAAAGATAAAAAAGCATTGGATTTACATATTCTATGCATAACATAAACATAAACATACATACATAATCAGCCTGTAAATTTCCCACTGCTGGGCTAAGGCCTCCTCTCCCGTTGAGGAGAAGGTATGGAGCATATTCCACCACGCTGCTCCAATGCGCGTTGGTGGAATAGACATGTGGCAGAATTTCGTTGAAATTAGACACATGCAGGTTTCCTCACGATGTTTTCCTTCACCGCCCAGCACGAGATGAATTATAAACACAAATTAAGCACATGAAAATTCAGTGGTGCCTGCCTGGGTTTGAACCCGAAATCATCGGTTAAGATGCAAGCGTTCTAACCACTGGGCCATCCCGGCATATTCTATGCGATTTGTTAATAGCTCTGTTATACAGTACACTACAGATAGTTCTTAATTCATATATATATATATATATTTATAATACATCATTTACTTCCAAAGTTTCCCTACCAACTTCGCCAAAATGTAAAACGCCATTTTCTTTGCGAAGTCATAATGAATGTCATATATTATTCAAGCTCTCGGCCAATGTTGTTTATTTAGCTTTACTTCTGTTGTTGGAATAGACACTAGCCGTTTTATTGATATTAGAAGCATTAATAGTTATTTAACTGTGTAATAACGGTCTAATATCTTGTTAATGTATACTGGGTTCGAATACCTAGAAGTACTCAGTAAGATAAATTAATTGGAAAAATACTTCTTTGGAAATTACCTAAATTATTTGCTCCTGCGTTTGATTCCACAGTTGTCTCAAATTAATTGCTAATCTTCAGTACACACAGAAAGACTAATTTATTTGCGATTTCACAAAGCGGAAACCTTTATATCGTTGACCGTGCCCTTAAACCGAACTATGTGGGATTCTTACCTCCTAAAACCCTTCACCCCCCCCCCCCCCCCCACGAGGCAAACGTCATTGTCAATAACACTTGATATTAATAATGTGTATAATTTAAGCAATTTTTCCAACGCATTTTGACTTCAAAATATGATTTTGTTCCAGTGTCATGCGGCGTCATCATTCCGGAAGAGCTGCCATCTTTGTTATCCGTGGCGTATTCTAACATCCCTCCAATAAAGAAAGGTATATAATATAATAAGTAATATTTAAAAACATTTTACTTAATATGTATTTGTAAATTGTCAACAGTAGCAAAAGCGTGGACACTTCAACTCGATCGGTTGTGTGGAATTAGCATAATATTAAGTTGTGAGCTTAGATTTACTTATAGGGACAGAATTACGCATTTGAAATCAAGATACTTATTTACGTTTATAGGGTAAATCATTATAATTTAAAATTCCAACTTTTACGCTTAACAAGTTATCTGATAAAAATTAAAAGACTAGATGGAAACTCGGCTTCGCTCGCGTAAAAGAAATGAAACTAAACAATTACGGGTTATCCTTTAGTTGTCATATAACATATAAATTTTTCATAACACGTAAACTTGCGTTTACGTGTTATGAAAAATAGCCGCCTGTTAAGATTCATCTATTTAATATCGAAATATCTCGATTGTACGAATTTTGCGGATATATATTGTCAACTAAACACTATTTTTTAACGATCTATAATTGTGAATAGGGATCGTAGCCCTGCACGAAATTATAAATATTAATGAAATTAATGAATCGATTTGCTAATTTTCAATTAGCAGTTCGACTTAAAATGATTCGTGTGCAACGCAATGCCTGTTGACGAATTTTGAACAAATATAACTATAGTTCAAATAACCATCAACGCAAATGTGTTCGATTAAATTGAACTAGTGTGTTAATATTTTTGTGTAAATTAATAAAGTAAACGATGTTAGTTTTGTGACATAAAATGATATATTAAAACAACATTTTTAAATTTTGACAGAAGAAGAATATTTTTTTTAAATATAAATACTAAAATAAAAATAAATCAATGCAATGAACCTCCTTTTAAAATTTGACAAGTTAATAGCAATAAAAATAGTTTTAACTGAACATTGTGTGAACGCGCCGTATTTATTATATTATACTCGTTGATTTTTACAATGTTTCCTTTCAAACAGTTTTTGAAACCTGAATAACCTTATCAGTACCTAACTTAATTAGTTATGTTAACTAATTAGCTCTTTGCGAAACAGTGTTTAAACGCAATTATAATTTGTATAGTTAACCGGTCGGTTTATTAATTGGGTCGTTAATGAAAATCATTGATTTCAATGAACAGATATTCTGTTAGCAACAAAAAGTAGATGTTGTTACAAACACGCTGCGTTACAAAGACACACATCCACCTCAATAAAATGACCATAGAATTTATTTATTTTTTTAATTTTCGGGAAACTAAAAGTCAGGGCCGGATCTACTGTATGGCCGTATGGGCTTCAGCCCAGGGCCCCGTGGATTCAAGGGGCCCCAAGCTAAGTCAAGTCAAGTCAAAGTCAAAAATAGACAATAATGCGAAATAATCCATCTATTAAATTCCATCCATTCTGTTAAATTAAACAGATCGTAAGGTTTGCAGCCCTGCAATTAATCAAACCCATTCAATTATTTTAACTCCAGTCTAAGTTCAGGTGTGTCTTAAGTAGGGCCCCTAAGTAGTGTCAGCCTAGGGCCTCCCTAAGCTCACGGTCCGGCCCTGCTAATAATACAATAGAACAGTAATATTAATATTCAATAAAATAACACATAAAACTATCAATTTTCGTCAATATCTAACACAAATAAAAAGCAGGAATTAATAACGGAGAAATTTAACTACAATATCAAAAATCGATTAATAACAATTAAAATATATATTCTCAATTTATTTATAATAATAATCATTATTTGTAACTTTACAATTTCACATCAGTAATCTGTTGAATAACTAACAAAAACAAAATAAATGTTTAATTAATAAGCTTATTCTTATATTTGATTTTGACTGTATTTTATGTTAATTGTATTTAAATATTCTTTGCTTAACAGTGCACGCTGTGTGTCCTATAAAATGGAAGCACATAACTCGTAACCCTTATATTGTTTAATTTTAAGAATATGTATTTAATGTATATCTTTTGATGGAAACTCATAAATTAAATAAATAAATCTTCATTACATAGTATAAAACAAAGTCGCTTACCGCTGTCTGTCCCTATGTATGCATAGATCTTTAAAATAACACAACGGATTTTGATGCGGTTTCTTTTAATAGATAGATTGATTCAAGAGGAAGGTTTATATGTATAAAACATGCACAATATAGTAGAGAAACATTGATGATTTTAGAGGTTTCCAAATTGATGTCGTAAATAAACACATTTTTTGCGCTTACATTGCAAATGCTGGCTCAACCCTACGAGATAGATCAAAATAATGTACTACACTATTGTACACCTAAAAAAGGTCTATCTTTTAGGGATAACCCACATCAACAATTTTTTTGTCCTTTACTTTTTACGAGAAATAATGGCTTACTTTAGAAGCGATTTTAAGCAACACAGCATTAATCTTTATCCAATTAAGTATCTTAAATACGTTGTGCATTTAATAAAATCAATATGACCCTTTACAGCATGTAATTTAAATGTAAATTTTCGAAAATATTATACATTTAAAACGCAGGGACATAGCGGTTTGTATTGTCTAAGGACTGAATAACTGTGAACGTTATAAGACATTCTGTAGTATATTTAGTATCAGCATCGCAGCCGTGCGAAGCCGGGGCTGGTCGCTAGTAAAAGTATAATTTTTAGAGTTTAAATACGCAATGAAATCAAGTTAATCAACAAATCTACACTTAAAACTTATATCTGTAGTATTCGTATATCGATAACTTAGAAAAAAATACTTCGTTCAATGATTTTAAACAATATTTGTGTAATTATATTGGTATTAAAATATTAACACGGAAATACTACTACACGAAATTTTAATCACTATGTAATTAAATACTTATGTATATACAAGTACATATCTAACGAAGGTCAAATAAAAGTTGATCCGTTCATTTCCTTTGTCTTAAAATTTAAATTATATTAATTATTGAGTTTATTATTTATTGATCTGTATATTTTGATAAATACCGACTTAAAGCAATTCGATATAGTTATAGTACTTAGTTAGTACGTACAATTTTAATTCCTTGAACTAAATATTAGTAATTGTTTTGATACCCACCAGCATTTAGGGAAGGGAAGGTTAAGGAGCTAAATATAACGTATTTTATTCAAGTAGGCTTATATAAGCAATTTTGAATCGTCGTTATACAGAATTATATTAAATTTTCGGGACTTCCATTGGCAGATGGTTTATGTTACATGGAGTACCTTAGGATACTTTTATTTAAAATAGGAGTTAGCACATCAAAATTAACCTATGATATTGGTAACAATCCAAGTCCGATTCAACTTCCACGTGGAAGAAGTCGCAGCTAACAGCTAGTAACAATACTGATCATATATATATATATATATATATATTTATATATATATAGATGAATTATAAATACAAATTAAGCACATGAAATCGGTTATACTTGCCCCGGATTTGAACTCAGAATCGTTATGTCTCGTTAAACCATTGGACCAATATGATCGAATATATAACAATTGTTATTGCATTGTAGTTTCTGTTATTTTAGTTGGCCCGTAACCAGTCAAATCCGGTTGAAACCAGTTCGCTCGTTCGAGAAAACTAGATTTAGGTTATAAGGAAACGTCTATAAGTTACGTTAACTTTTAACTCTAAACTTATCTATTATTAAATTTTTTTATGAACGATCCGGATTCGATTCTGAGTGAAATGAACCAGTAGTTATAACACATGGATCTCGAGCGAAGAGTGTGGGTTCAAATTCGAACTAGAAACAGTTTTTTTTGTGTTTAATTTGTGTGTGTAATGTCGTGTTCGAAGGAGAGATAACATTGTGAGGAAAGCTGTATTACAGTAGTGTGCAATAAGCTTTAAAGCTTCTTCTCAAACGTTAATCCTTAGCCCAGCAGTGGGATATCTAATGTCTGTTGCTTTACGTTTGAATGTAATTTGGTAGGCCACGACCGCCCATGAACAATGGCGCTGTAAGAAATATTAATCATTCCTTACATCGCCAATGGACCACCAACCTTGGGAACTAAGATGTTATGGCCCTTGTGCCTGTCGTTACACACAATAATACTAAGTATTGGATTTGTAACATATGATGAGAGGTTGGTACGTTCCCAGATGGGCTTGCAAAAAACCCTACCACACAGGCAATAGTCAGGTCATACAGACCATAATTACGCAGTACTTAGGCAATAAGCTTCAATAGCGCAATGATTTTGCCGTCTAGCGATTTAAAAAGTCGCTGGTTCGATCCTGACCCTTTGGGCTATTTTGGTCCCCACTCCTAACATAAGCTTTAAGCTTAATTGGAGGGGTAAATACGATTATTAGTAATATCCATGTAATTGGGTATTGCTACTATTCTTTAAAAAAAAGTCAGGCTCCCTAATGGAAGTGTTGTTATCCTTTATTTACAATAAATTATTTTTACAGGCACAGATTCAAGGATAGGTTTCGGCTTCGCCTTCGGGAACCATGCGGACTTCCAGGTGATGCTGGAGCTGGGTCCTCAGACGAATACCATGAATCTCAGTAAGTTAACGCTATCAACAAAACTATTATTTAAAGTAACAGCCTGGAAATTTTCTGCTGCTGGGATAAGGCGTTTTCCCTTTGAGGGAAAACCTTAACGTTTCCCTTTGCGGATTGGTGGGTTCTCATGTGACAGAATTTATTTGAAATTCGACAAAAAGGTTTCCTCACGATGTTTTCCTGCACCGTCGAGTTCGGGATGAATTATAGAAACAAATTAAGCCCGAACAGTCAGGGATTTAACCCCGCAATCATCGGTTAAGATGCACGCGTTCTAACCACTTTTTTTTTTTTTTTTTTGTTTAACGAGGAGGAAATGCATTTACGCATGCCGCCCGGTCGGGGGACCGGGACGGGTATGTGGGACTCAACCGGGGCCTAATGCCCCGTGCCAGGGCACGCTGATGCTAATGCCCTGTCCTACCCACTAAAACCATCCTCGGGTTTCCACCATGCCGCCGAGTGGTGAGACAACGGGATCGCCAAGGGCATGCAACCGCGACCCCACCAGCGGCAGCCGCCGTAAGGCGGCTGAATATTCATGGAAAGCGCGCCTAGTGCGCGCTTTCCCCCTCATCCTCCACGTGGGAATGTGGCGAACTCCCCCGAGTCCGCCACTGGAGGCTGGGCGTCAACGGAGTTGACGCCCTGCGGCGGATAAGATGGTAGGCTCCGCCGCTGACCGCCGGTGTAAAACACCTGGGAGGCTCGAGTAGCGAGCCCTCCCACTCCCTCCTAGCCAACGAGGCCACTCACATGGTCCGCCCTGACGCCGATCAGGAACGTACCAGGAACGGCCCCGCGGCATCCCTCCCGCCAGTCTTAGCCGTGGCCGACGAGCAAGCTCAAGCCGGCCCCGTTGCCCAGGGTACACCACGAGGAGGTGACTGACATGTACCCCACGCGTTCTAACCACTAGTCCATCTCTACTTAACAAAAAAAAATACCAAAACTTCTAACCTAACATATTTTTAAGCTATATATACCCAAGGATATTGGGGCTAACCGAGTTACAGTTATTTCTACAAATACCTGTATTACAAGACCACGCTTTTATTTAACATAATTTTAAGATACATGCTTACATTGGGGATAAATTAGTAACTTAAGTGTAAATTAAGTGCTACTCAACATACCCAGAAAGTTTAACTGATTTTAATCATTTTAGTATTGCTGGTCAGTTGTGAAAGTGTCTTGAACTGGGTCGAAACGAAACGACTGTGGCATATATGGGTTAAAATTTAAATTGTATATGTAATAAAAACCCCTTTCATCTCATCACCAACACAACATATAAAATACTAGTTACATTTAAATGTATAATAAGATGTATCATTTTACGCAGCTGGGCAACCGTTCCCCAAAAATGGCAACACGAACAGCAAACGGCAGGCGCCGCCGCTACCACCCGCGAAAATTAACATGAATAAAGACAAGGTAAGTTATTGTAACACAAAAACTTAATGAATGATTATTATTAGAGGTTTAGATAAATATTTCTTGTCTTCTAATATCAGAATAATAATAATAAAGCCTTTATTTCCATAACCTTAATTTTCCATTCTAATGTTAGTATTTGTTAGTAGTTAAATTTTAGTGTTTTCCTTATGTCTAAATGTTAGTAAAAGTTAGTTTTTGTTATTGATTATCGACCCCTCGCAGGGTGAAGGTCTCCTCCAGTCCTTTCCACTCATCTCTGTCTTTGCCGATATTTTTCCAGTTCTTTCCTATTAATTCCGTTAAGTCCTCTGCCCATCGTCTACTCGGTCTCCCTACCCTTCTTTTGCCGGATATCAGAATAGGGGTAAGATACTTGGTGGTAGGGCTTTGTGCAAGCCTTCATCAGATATTCTACCGCCAGGCAGAAATACTTAGTACTGATACGTTACGGTTTGATGAGATTGAAAGGATAAGTGAGCCAGTTTATCCGTTTCTATAATAAAATTCCGCAGACAGTTTTAACTTTGCCGTTTCATAGATTCAAATCATTTGTAAAAAAATATATTGGTAAAGAAGGCATATTATTCGATACAAGATTATATTGATGATAAAAAATGGAATTAATGCTTGTTGACTTCCAGGCAGGATATATTACATACATATATAATTGTATTTAACTAACATGACTGTATTTTTAGATGTTGAAAAAGAGTAACTACTGAGTTTCTTGCCGGTTACGGTGGTAACCGATGGTAGCTTTACTTAAAATAGTTTGTTAAATGACGATTCAAAAGTGCTTGTAAAAGCCTACTTGAATAAAGTATGTTTTGATTTTGATTTAGTGTAAGGCACAAAAGGCATAACGTTTTAGCTTTAACAGTTGGCGGCGCATTGGCAACGTAAGAAATAGTTCTTACATCGCCAATGTCTATGGGCTTTGGTGACTATTTAACATAAGGTTGCCCATTTGCGCCCCCCCCCCCTGTCTTATCATAAAATAAATTAATAATAAGTCATCAACTAAAAACCCGCTAAACAATGTAACCACAATGTGCTCAGTAGGACAAAAGTAGTGTAATATATTTTTGTTAATATTGAATCCAATCTTTACTGGCTATTATTTCGGTGATGGCTTACCAACCAATTTGGATCATAGCCAGCCAACTACGCAGGATATTATTTTGCACAAGTGTTTGCGCAGGTACAGGATTTCTATGCTCTCCACAAAGTCGGACAGTTCAAATTCCTTCCAGTTCTAGAATTACTTCTACTATCATATATACACCGATGAACTGTTCTAGTTCTGTACAGAACTAGAACAGTTCATCGATGTAACTACTCAATATCTCGTTCTGTTCTGATCTGTCTACGTTCAGAACCTGTAATAGCTTTGAATTTAGTTCCTCTTTTAATACTATGACGATCCGAAGATGATAAATTTTGATCTTTACTTTTATAATTACAGTACCTCCAATCAGACGCGGGGAAATATCTCCAGAACTGGGCGCAGAAAATGAAATCGCCACCAAAACAAGTCAAGCGTCCATCGCCGAGGCCCGGTGACGTTATTAATCTAGAAGATTCTATGGTGGAGCTGGTGAAAAACGATAAAGGTGACTATGAAATACACCAGCCGAAGCCCGGACACATGTCACAGTACGTTCTGGACAACCTGAAGAAACTCTTCGGCCAGAAGAAGGAGGAGGCGCAGAAAATTGTTGAGAAGACGAGAAGTGAAGCTGAAGTCAAGAAAATAACAGAAGATTTGTCTAACGTTGATTTGGATTGAGTAAATAATTTTAGAGAGGCTTCGAGTTTTTTATTTCATTGATATGACGAAGTTGATCTACGATTTTGATATGAAAACTATTTCTGAAACGTTATTTGTGTGATACTCGAAAGTGGACGAGAAACCACCTGACCACCACCTGGACCACCAGGTGGTAATTAGTCACCATCACTCATAGATATTGGTATTTTAAGAATTATTAACCATTCCTTACATCGTTAAGCACCACCAACTATGGAAACTAAAATGTCCCTTTTATCAGTAGTTACATTGGCTCACTCACCCTTCAAACCCCAAACACGACAGTACTAAGAATATCTCATGAGTGAGATCTATCCAGATGGGTTCCAAATAATCCTGCCACTACACTATCTCTAAGTGTTCACCACCACTTACCACCGTATCTATCGCGAAACGTACTTAATTTATAAAAACATTTAAAAGTTTGTAGAAAACTTTGCAGAAAATATCTACTTAGGACCTAAATAACCTATATAATAGTACTTAAGTCTTAGGTACTACTTTTGTTAACTTGTACAAATTGCCCAGTGGTTAGAACGCGTGCATCTTAATCGATGATTTCGGGTTCAAACCCAGGCAAGCACCACTGAATTTTCGTGTGCTTAATTAGTGTTTTTAATGATTTCGGGTTCGACGGTGAAGGAAAACATCATGAGGAAACCTGCATGTGTCTAATTTCAACGAAATTCTGCCACATGTGTATTCAATCAAGCCGTATTGGATTAGCGTGGTGGAATATGCTAACCTTCTCAAAGGGACAGGAGGCCTTAGCCCAGCAGCGGGAAATTTACAGGCTGTTAATGTAAAAAAAAATGTAAAATGTAGAAATTGCATTTATATGTAATTTATCATAACAATTCTGTCTTGCGCTAAAGTGAATTAATTAAAACAGCGCCTGCTAATTTAAGCGATATTAAAGGCAAGGCTTAAAGGCAATTTGAGCAAAAAATATTCACAGGAGTATTCGATCTTAAACATTCATAGTTGTGAGAGATCTTGAAGGATTCGTTTATAGAAAAAAATGTAGGACATTTTGCAAATTCATTAAGGCACACCCCTATATATAGTTCTGTACAAATGTCTCTGTATAGAAGGTAAAAAGGTTATGTAATTATATACATACAAAAGGTTATGTAAATGCATACAGATGACGTAACAGTTTGATACCCCTAAGTGTCAGAAATAGCTTTTCAATTAACATCAAAGCATTTGGGAGCAGATAACTATTTAGAAGAACATATTGCGCAGTGACAGTTCGAAGAAGGTTTAATATACAGGGTTGTTTTTCATTTCGACGGATTCCAGCTAGGTGAATATCGTTTTCAGTCGCGTATTATTAAATTTGGACCGATAATTATTGTTTTTATATTGATGAATAACAAGTGTTTATTTGTTTTTAAAATCAGAAGAAAAAATTACATTTAAATGAATATATATATTTTTTTAATAAATTTTTGTAGTTGCTTTTTTGACTTATTTTGTAAAAAGTTAAAAAATGTTGTTACTCAAAAATTATTAAATTGTTACCCCTATCACCTCCTAACGGGAATACGTCCAATTACCAATAACACTGTATATATATGTATGTGTATATATATATGTATGTTTTCGCAAATTGCTTCCAACAACCGAATTTGATGAAATTTGGTATGAACTCCAAGGAAGATCATGGGATACTTTTTTACGCATAACACCTGACGACCAACCGAGCGAGCGAACCCGTATGCGACAACTAGTATATAATGAATGTTCAAGCTAACAAGATGCAATATATACAAAAAAAAACATTTATGTATGTCGTGTAAAACAAAATCTCTTCACTTACAACGTCAAAGAGGCACTTACAAGCAATTTATTAAGAGATAAAAGTTGGCTGGCCCATGCTATGAGAGGCAGCGATTTCGTTTAAACTCACGTTTATTGAGGAAAACGTAAGTTAAGTCAGTATTAGTAATAAAGTATAAGATGTAGCCGATACTACGGTTTTTTAGGAATAGCATTGGATTCCAAACTTCAGTGGAGTCCTCATTTATCATCCCCGACAGGAAGACAGCTCCGGAGCATACGCGGTTAGAAAAGTTAGACAACTAACTGATATTGATACCGCTCGTCTAGTATATTTTGGTTATTTTCACAGTATTATGTCATATGGCATATTACTTTGGGGTAATACTGCAGATATTGAATCTGTTTTTATTTTACAAAAGAGAGCAATCCGGTCTATTTATAATCTTGGAGCTAGAGACTCTCTTCGGGATGTTTTTAACAAAGTAGGAATACTGACTGTTGCGTTACAGTATATTTAAAACAATATTATGTATATTCACAGTGGCATTGATCACTTTGATAAAATTAGTGATAATCATTGTATGTGCACAAGAAGTAAGGATAACACTAGAACGCAAAAAAAAAAGAAATTTTTTTTTGCTGATATTCCATTTGCGACTACTAACTCATTAAATTCCTCTCCTACCGTTGCTAAATCATTATTAAAAAACAACGTGGAAGAATTTAATATTAGTTTTAAATTTAATACAGTAAGTGTAAATGATGTAATAAGTTCCTTCAGATCACTAGTTATTAAGAAAACGGCCGATCTGTGGGAGATCTCTTAAGGTTCTCTGTTATGGTAGTCAATTCAATAATTGATGTAATCGCACCCTACCTTGTCACTATATTTAATAATTGTGTCCTTAGTGGCGTGTTTCCTGACCTCATGAAACATAGTAGAGTATTACCAATATTTAAGTCAGCTAGTACATCAGACCCCAACAACTATAGGCCCATCTCTGTACTACCAACTCTTAGCAAGATCTTTGAAAAGTTATTACTAAATCAAATGCTAGTACATTTTAATAATAACAAGTTGCTACACAAGAAACAATTTGGATTTACAAGGGGTCGCTCGACAACTGACGCTGGTGTTGAGCTCGTTAAAAATATTTACAAGGCCTGGGAGGAGTCACAGGATGCCTTAGGGATATTTTGTGATTTATCTAAGGCCTTTGATTGTGTGCAACACAAAACTTTGGTCAGGAAGCTAGGTCATTATGGAATTAGGGACACTGCACTCAGTCTTCTGATTTCGTATCTGAGCAATCGGATTCAGAGGGTTGATGTAAATGGAAAGAGATCTCCCGGTTCTCCAGTTACTGTGGGGGTCCTTCAAGGATCAATTCTTGGACCATTTCTCTTCCTTGTTTATATAAATGACCTGCCACATCTTCTAGGTGATAAACTCGAGATAGTATTGTTTGCTGATGATACTTCTTTAATTTTTAAAATAAAAAGACGTCTTTCAACATATGACGATGTGAACAATGCTCTCTCCGAAATAGTAAATTGGTTTAGTGTTAATAATTTAATGTCAAATAGTAAAAAGACAAAATGTATTAAATTCACTACTCCCAATGTAAGATGTGTCAAAACGAGTGTACTTTTTTTTAAACGGGGAAGCATTAGATGTTTTAGAATCAACAGAGTTCCTTGGTATGACAATAGACTCTAAGCTCCAATGGGGCCCCCATATAAATAAATTGAGACTTTTGACTGATGTGGATACGGCTCGCCTTGTGTATTTCAGTTATTTCCACAGTATAATGTCGTATGGCATCCTACTCTGGGGTAATACAGCTGACATTAATACCATTTTTGTACTGCAGAAGAGGGCTATTCGTGCAATTTATAACCTGGGCCCAAAAGATTCGTTAAGAGCTAAATTTAAAGAAATTAAAATAATGACTGTCGCTTCTCAATTTGTTTTTGATAATGTTATGTATGTACGCAAAAACATAAACGATTTTCCCAGAAATTGTGACGTACATTCATTAACACTAGGAACTTGTTACTCCAAGTACCCGATTACACAGGGTTAGTAACTCTTTTTTGGGGCAATGTATACGTTTTTACAACAGGATCCCAGAAAAAGTTTAAAATTATTCAATTATAAAATTCAAAAGAATCGTTAAAGAGTGTTTGTGTGCTAAAGAATATTACAACACTAATGAATTTTTAGTTGACTGCACACCTTGGGAATGAAATGATCGCCTCCAGGCTGTTTCAAATAACTAAAATATAATTATTATTGTACATGCAAAATGGAAAAAAAAAATATACCGCTGAGTTTCTTTCGCCGGTTCTTCTCAGGTCCGAGGTGTTAAATTCCGAACCGGTAGTAGATTTTTGACTATTAATAAGCAAGTGTAAACACTTCTATATTGAATAAAAATTTTTGACTTTGACTTTGACTAACGCCAAGTTTCCGACTCCGCAAAGTCAATAAATCATTCTTGGGGCAAGGTGTCCGCTTCTATAATAAAATTCCGCAGACATTTTTAACTTTGCCGTTTCATAGATTCAAGTCATTTGTAAAAATACATTGGTAAAGAAGGCATATTATTCGATACAAGATTATATTGTTGATAAAAAAGCGTGGAGTTAATGCTTGTTGACTTCCAGGCACGATATATAACATACATATATAATTGTATTTAACTAACATGACTGTATTTTTAGATATTGAAAAAGAGTAACTACTGAGTTTCTTGCCGGTTCTTCTCGGTAGAATCTACATTCCGAACCGGTGGTAGCTTTACTTTAAATAGTTTGTTAAATGACGATTCAAAAGTGCTCGTAAAAGTCTACTTGAATACATTTTGAATATATTTTGATTTTGTTTGGTTTTAAACTGGATAATCTACTTATAAATACAACGTAAGATGTTGCAAATATAAGGATGATGATATTCTTCTTTTTTTATGAAATAGGTAGGCGGAACAAATAGGCCACTTTATGGTAAGTGGCCATCATCACCCATAGACAATGGAGCTGTAAGAAATGTTAACCATTCCTCAAAATACCAATGCACCACCAACCTTGGGAATCAAAGATGCTATGTCCCTTATACACTTTGCACTAAGCCCTACTATCAAGTTTTAATTTGAAAGTAATGTTTATTATATTGACTATAACGATTATAAAATGTATCAAAATGGCGTAAATCGGTGGTTAACATTTCACGAATAAGATGCGAAGCTACGTAGATTTTTTAAAAATCGCATCGCAATTTAGGGAATAAAATCACATCACACACGTCTAACACATTAAATAAACAAGTTACTTATTAATTATGACCTCAGGATTTCAAGCGAGGCAGTCAAATTATAATATGTGTTAAGTATTGAAAAATATTTTTCAGAAATATTTAAAAAATAATACAAGTATCAGTTGTTGAAAAAATCTGAGTGAATTTGTCTGTCGTTGATTCTACTCATTTTAATAGTTGTTTGAAGCCATCGAGTGAGTGGATACGAAAGCGAGACGTGAATTCGATGACAGATCTCATTGCATCAAGACCAGCTGAAAATAAATACGATTTACACAAGTAAAGAAAACGCTAACTCTTATAACTTTGGCCATAAACTTTGTAATAGTTTTATTTGAATCAACCGGGAATCGAAGTCGGCAGTAAGCCGCTTATGCGTAATAGATACATCAGACGATATGTGATCAGAGCGCGGGACGAACATACCTATAAGTTTATATTTTTTTTTACTGTTATTTACTTAGCAATTACGAAGGGCATCTATATATACTATTGATACGAACTCCAAGTAGGGGTTACTCCATGGACTACTTTTTACTCCTAACACCTGACGACCAAAAACGCGAGCGAACCCGCGGGCGACAATGGGGGTAATATGCCCGATAATTTATAGTTATATATAAATTATATATATATATATTGGGCTAGTCGTCCCCACTCCTAAGAAAAGTGTTAAGATTTAAAGGTGGAGTAAATTGGAATATTAGTAATGCCTTAATTAATTTGGGGCATTGCTAGTATTCTAATTTAAAAAAAAGAATATATATATATATATACGTAATTTTAAAAAAGGTTATATATATATAACCTTTTTAAAATCCTTTTTTAATTTAACTTATTATGTACAAAAGTTATAAAGCTTTAAATGATTTAGGCCCAGTAATGGAAATAGGAGGATGAACATTTCCTCACGATGTTTTCCTTCGCCGCCGAGCACGAGATATAAAACAAGATTTTTTTATCTATTTTAATAAAATATTGCAAAATATGAGGTATATTTTATTCAAATAGTAAAGTACATTTAAATCGTCATTTTACAGAAATGTATTACCACCGGTTCGGAATGTAGATTCTCGGAGAAAAACCGGAAAGAAACTCAGTAGTTACTATTTTCCAACATTTAAAATTCAAATTGATTACGTATTTTTTTATATGAATAAAATAAATTTGGATTTTTATTAAGTGCATAAAAATCACTCGGAATTCAACCCAAGACTTCAAAGTTCAAATCAACGTTTTTTTCACTGATTATATACTCGTACATTATTAGTCCTTTTAGTGTTAAACCATTCATCTAATTCTGTTTAAACTATGCTAACTTGTTCATGATATCAGGCTCCTACGCTCTTACGCGTTTCCCCCTAATAAAATAGGGGGTATGTGGGAGATATTTGACCCCAAAAAATCCCAATTTATTCATTGTTTCTCTGCTTCAATATATACTTTTTATGTAGACCCTACATACCCGAGCGAAGACGGGTAGCTGTTTAATATTATGTGCTAGACGCGCGTGAAGTACGAAATATTATTATTAGTTGAATAAAATGTCATAAAACGTCGCCATAATTCGGAAATATTGCTTTTAAAAGTCGCATACATGTATTCATAATTTTCAATCAGATACTTATTCCACCAACTCGAATATTCCACCAACTAGTCGTTGCCTGTGGCTTCGGTTGAAGTATTTTATCAATTTATTAGCAGAAGCAGAACAAAGTCTACTTGCTAGGTAGGTACCACCCACTGATCATATATTCTACCGCTAAGCAGCAATATTTATTATTAAAATTAAAAAAAAATGTTAAGGAACGCTTGTGTGCGAAAGGTTACTATACAATTAGTAAGTTTATGTTTGATAGCACACCTTGGGAATGAAACGATAGCCTCCTGGCTATTTCTAATCATATTCAATATATTTACTTAATTAGATTGACAAAAAAAAGACCCGCTGAGTTTCTTTCGCCGGTTCTTCTCAGGTCAGGGTGTTTCCTTTTCCGAACCGGTGGTACTGTTTAATTTGACTATCAATAAGTAAGTGTAATGCTTCTATATTGAATAAAGGAATTTGAGTTTGAGTTTGTCGTGTTCCAGTTTCAACAGTGAGTGAGCCGGTGTAACTACAATGGCCACCACAGCTAATAGACATTTGCGATATAATAGATATTACATGGGCAGTTGACTTACTCATCCTTCAAAACGGAACTAAATAATAATAGTTACTACCACCAAGCAATAGGTACTGTGCTGTGTGTGGAGTATACGATGAGTGGATGTCCGTTACCCAGACGGGTTTGCACAAAGAACTACCTCCAAAATCAATTTACTATTTTATAATCTGTGCACAATTTCAACTCAATCGTAGACGTTACTTGGTTGTAGGGCTTTGTGCAAGCCTCTCTGGGTAGATACCACCCACTCATCAGATATTCTACCGCCAAAGAACAGTACTCAGTATTGTTGTGTTCCGGTTTGAAGGGTGAGCGAGCCAGTGTAACTACAGGCACAATATATAACATTTTAGTTCCCAATGTTGGTGGCGCATTGGCGACGTAAGGAATGGTTAATATTTATTACAGCGCCATTGTCTATGGGCGGTGATGACCACTTACCATCAGGTGGGATATACGCTCGTCCGCCAACCTATACCGTAAAAAAAAATACCTGAATCGCAAGATTGGACAGACAGACGAAATTTTCCTTTAGCAAGACATATATTAGTGATTTCACTAATGGAATTTTATGGAAATGGTTGCTATTAAATCGACAGGTGGTCACCTTACTTGATATAGTATTTAAGTGATCATCAATGAGGTACTTAAAATATTTTTGTTTAGCATTGTATATATTTTTTTAAATTCTATATCAAATCTTCCTATATATTTATAGCGTGAGCCGATTTTTGTTCCAGTGATTATGGGAAGACAGCTGCACATAAAAGATCGGTTATGGTCTCCTTTTGAAGAGCTCCGGTCGTAGATGTGCAGAAAAATAAAGAGGATTCTTGATTGCCAATTATTAATTGTTGTGGAATATGCTCCAAACCTTCTCCTCAAAGGGAGAGGAGGCCTTAGCCCAGCAGTGGGAAACAGGCTGCCAATGTATGCAACAAATACACACGTTAAACTTGCAACCCTTTTGCACATCGGGGGTTAATTAATAATCATTTGATATTTTTAACTTTGCCGTTTCATAGATTCAAATAATTTGTACAAAAATAAATTGGTAAAGAAGGCATATTATTCGATACAAGATTATATTGATGATAAAAAAGCGCGGAGTTAATGCTCGTTGACTCCCAGGCAGGAGACATAACATACATATATAATTGTATTTAACTAACATGACTGTATTTGTAGACGTTGAAAATGAGTAACTACTGAGTTTCTTGCCGGTTCATCTCGTTAGAATCTACATTCCGAACCGGTGGTAGCTTCACTTAATATAGTTTGTTAAATGACGATTCAGAAGTGCTTGTAAAAACCTACTTGAATGAAGTATATTTTGATTTTGAAACAATGTATGTTGGTAACATTTTCTCTGAGTAATCGTATAAATGTAAATATGAAATAAAAAACGATAGAATTAAATTTTATTAACTTTACAGTACAGGAGTTAACTAAACGTGAAGTGGGGTGAGGGGGGCTGTACGTGGGACGCTCCGGTGCTGTGAACGCCTGGTGCACCCTCCCCTAACCGGAATATCCAGTAAAAACCAATGGTACCCACTCCGACTCCTCAAGGGGGCATCACGAGATCATTTATTTATTTATATACTTGGTTGATTTTCATCAGAAACACCATTGACCACTATGTGAAGTCCATGAAAATTCTGCATTTGGGCAAATGGGCCACCTGATGATTAGGGGTCACCACCGTCCCAAGACAATGGCGGAAATTTTAATCATTACATCTCGAATGCCCTTTTGGCTGTATTTACATCGGCTCATTCGTCCTTCAAACCGGATAACAAGAATACAAAGTATTGCTTGGCGGTAGAACCAGTAGCACTAGCCCGGATTCGAACCCGCAATCTTAGGTTAAGATAAACGTGCCACTGGAGCATCGGCTGTTTCGTACGATGCTCGACATATTAGCGCTAAACGACACGGTCCGAACGCTGTTCCGACAATCAATTGTTAAAATATTAACACGTCGCGTTCGCCTTATTTGAAAACCCACGGAATATCCAAAGTATACGTGTGAAAGTACGTGTTAAACGATATGTTATTTACGTTAATGATTCCGGCTAAATTTCCCCCCCAGTAATTACATGGGAGGGGTCATATAAACCACGCCTAAAGCCCAAAAATTTTCGTACAAAAAATTCCCACTTGGGCGGGACTTGGAAGCATTGCTCGCAAATATATCAAGATATGTTTAAATTCTGATTATAGACCTTATTGGTGTAGTGATAAGGGTTGTTTTGCGTGTGGAACGAGTTTACAATGTGCGCGATTAATTTGGCAACGAGTTATACTCAATTGTAAGTAATTAGGCTTATTTTGTTCTTTCTGTCGGTATTTCTTCGTTTTTTTTAAATGTATTTCTTTGTTAAATTATTTGGTCCTCGTTGAGTTGTTAATAATGGATGTTCCAGTGTAATATTTCTATTATATTTTTTGTAATTAGTTATATAAATGCAATGTTTACGTCATAATGAAAATATGATACCTTGCTCAGAGATATTCAGGTGGAATTAAATTAAAAAATGATTTGAATTTAGTGAGATAAAATGTAATAAAACAAAAAAAAATTACAAGAGAAATATTTTTTAAAATAAATTCAAAATAAAAAGTAATTAACGCAATCAAACCTTCTTTCACAATTGATAAAAATAAAATTACATTGAAAAATATTTTGAATTAAGCACATGTTTTGAAATGTTACGGCTTTAAATATTTTCTCAGTTCATCACTGGGTGGTAGGGCTTTGTGCTAGCCCGTCTGGGTAGGTACCACCCACTCATCAGATATTCTACAGTCAAACAGCAGTACCCAGTATTGTTTCGTTCCGGTTTGAATGGTGAGTGAGCCATTGTAACTACAGGCACAAGAGACATAACATCTTAGTTCCCAAGGTTGGTGGCACATTGGTGATGTAATTTCTTACAGCGCCATTGTCTATGGGAGGTGTTGACCACTTAACATCAGATAGCGCATTTGCTCTACGCCTAACTATATTTAAAAAAAAGTTCTGGTTTTCATAATTTCCCATATTCTCATCTTTCACTTCTTGATTTGATTTTTGATTGTAATATTATTTTTATGTGTGTGTATATATAATAAATTAAATTCTTTGTTATAGACATATTAACAACATAACATTAGTTTTTGGTTTTGGTATGACGCAAATAGTATATATAAAAAAAAATGGCAGTTATTTTTAAACCATAGACAGACGAATTAATTTTATTTATATAGAAAAAATAATATGTTGGCTGAATATTATAAAACAGTTCATTCGTTCGTTCTTTGATTTAGTTCAATTGATTATGATTTATTAAAATAAGTTTCGTTTATTAATTATCGCGTCCATAAATGAATTTCGTTCATCGATGTTACAATTATGAGAAGTTAACGGACTGACATTTTTACCATTAAACAAAAAATTAAGTTTTCGGTGGTTTGAAGGCTGTTTTGTTAAATTGCTTACAATGCTATAAATAATTATATCGCAGCCATTTTTATATTTAATTTGTTCGTTGTATGTTAAATGTATATTTTTAAATCAGTTTAACGAAGCGGTTATAATAAATGTTCATATTTGGTTTGGTAACTCGTCTCCCTTTTGAGGAGAAGGTTTGGAACATATTCCCCCACGCTGCTCCAATGCGGGTTGGTGGAATACACATGTGGCAGAATTTCGTTGAAATTAGACACATGCAGGTTTCCTCACGATGTTTTCCTTCACCGCCGAGGACGAGATGAATTATAAACCCAAATTTAGCACATGAAAATTTAGTGTTGCTTCCTGGTCTTGAATCCGAAATCATCGGTTAAGATACACGCGTTCTAACCATTGTGCCATCTCGGCTCTCGTCAGGTATTAGATATAAAAGTAGCCTTTGTGTTTTCTTAGAGTTGGAGTTTCCTTCAGGCTAAATTTCATCAAATTCGGCTCAGTAGTTTCGCCATTAAAAACAAACAGACAGACATACATTTATATATTATTTACATTTATAATATTGTTAAAGATAACGTGACGAAACTCAGTCATGTGAACATATATCGACTATGACTATGTGGATTAGCAAATGGGCCCACCGGATGGTAAGTGGTCACCACCGCCCATAGACAATGGCGCTGTACAAAATATTAACCATTCCTTACATAACCAATGCGCCACCAACCTCGGGAACTAAGATGTTATGTCCCTTGTGACTGTACTGGCGGTAGAACATTTGATGCGTGGGTGGTACCAACCCAGACGGGCTTGCACAAAGCCCTACCACCGAGTTAGATATATGTTATATACCAAGTATAATTAATCCATATTAATATTATTAAGCTGTCCTTTTTGAAAAAATGATTTTGCTTTCGATCCCCCTTTTATTGATAACATATTGTTGCTTTCGAGCTAAATAAATAAACATACTATGATATAACATAACGAGGGGTTGATTTAGTATATTAACCCCTCGTTAGTTAGTAGTTTCTAAATCCCAATAAAGATACAACAGTTACATTTTCATGATGATGGTAACGGCACCCAGATTCTTGGGAGACCAGCCAACTACGCAGGACATATGATTGTGTATAAGTATGTGCGCACACACAGGAGCTGTATAACCTCATTCTCATATGCGACACGATCGGAAACAGTTCAAGCGCAGCACCAATGTCTTCACGCGCATTCAGAGGCACGGGAGTAGGCACTTCCAACTTCTGCAAATTTCCAACAGAAACTTAATAACTGTTAATCGGCCCGACCTTTGTTTGAACCTTGGTTTGAACCCAGAACTCCTGGATCAACGACGCTGTGAACATATTGCTATTATAGAGCATGATATTGAAGTAGTCTACAATATATTACAAATGAAAAAAATGGTGTTGTTTACACGGATTTGAAGCCGCATCCGTTGAGACTTGAATCTACTGAGATACTACATACATATATAAATTCAAACTTAATTATATGTAACGAAGGTGAGATGGTCCAGTGGTTACAACGCGTGCATCTTAAGCGATGATTGCGGGTTCAAATCCAGGCAAGCACCACTGAATTTTCATGTGCTTAATTGTGATTATAATTCATCTCGTGCTCGGCGGTTAAATAAAACATTGTGAGGAAACCTCTGCCACGCGTGTATTCCACCAGCCCGCATTGGAGCAGCGTGGTGGAATATGCTCAAAACCATCTTGTCAGAGGGAGCTAGCCTTAGCCCAGCAGTGGGTAATTTACAGGCTGTTAATGAATGTAATATAATTGTTTGTAAAGTCAGGATTTCAACAACGCGCGTATTCTTAATTCGGTGCTAGCAAATTTATACCCGCTGTGAGTTAATTTTCTCCGTAATTATTTTTACATAATGAAAAATCAGTATTCATACAACAGACGGACAGACAGGTACAAATGACGTGATTTTGACTTTAATTAATGAGTTATGGTTCATATTAAGTTTTTAATTTTAACCGATTTTTATGAAAAGGTAATTTTGGAGACTTTTTATTATTTGCAATAATGCTAAGGAATTCACATTGCTATAAATCATACCAGTTTCCGGCCGCGGCTTCTACCGCGCCTGATGGAGGGGACACCCCCCTATGTCTAAATCTGTATACATGTGCCAGATTATCATCTGTCATGTAGGTTTCCTCACGATATTTTATCGAATACGAGATGAATTACTAACGCAAATTAAGCACTTGGAAGCAAAGGACGCTTTTCTGGGTTTGAACCCACAATCATCTGTTAAGATTCCCATGTAATACCACTAGGCCATATCGGTTACAACTTAATAATTTCGAGCTTTTATTTCTATTAAAACTAAGAGTTTTGTTGACCCGGGATCCGAATCCGAGACTTCGATGAGTCAGTTTTGCACTTGCACTCAAACCCATATACCAAGAACTCGATAACCTTGACTACATTTAAATATATTTGAACAAAAAAAAGACAAGGATAGACACCAAAGTGACCAAACTTATGAATCATCAAGGTAACCCTCTGGAGTTTTGATAAAAAAAAGGTAAAAACGGTAAAAAAATCATAAAAACTGACATTCCGCCACCGCTCGTAAGTCACCATTCGCTTAACCGATTCTGACATTAAAAAGATCAGTACATTTATACGTCACGATATGTCGTGACGTGGAATATTAAATATAAATAAATAAATATTGGACAACATCACATACATTACTCTGATCCCAATGTAAGTAGCTAAAGCACTTGTGTTATGGAAAATCAGAAGTAACGACGGTACCACATACACCCAGACCCAAGACAATATAGAAA
This sequence comes from Vanessa tameamea, assembly GCF_037043105.1. NCBI lineage: Eukaryota > Metazoa > Arthropoda > Insecta > Lepidoptera > Nymphalidae > Vanessa > Vanessa tameamea. The sequence goes on from NC_087338.1 coordinate 2,259,543, forward strand.
ACTAATGAACTTTTTCTACATCGACTCGGCCGAGAATCGAACCCGGGACCTCGGAGTGGCGTACCCATGAAAACCGGTGTACACACTACTCGACCACGGAGGTCGTCATATTAGTATTATTTTTTTTTATAACAGGATGACCAACAGATATCTGATTGGTTTTTTAATAATAATAGTAAATTTCAGACCGAGAACATTAAAAAAAAATCGGTTTCGTGACAAAAACATATCCCGTTTTTTTCAACTTTCGGGGTAGTGTTTTTTTTTCAAATTTAATTGGGACGGAAAGGGAAGTATCACCTCCCAAACATAAAAGTAATTTTTCAGATCGGTTCACAAATGACTGATGAATGTGTTCTGAGCTAGAAAACAGAAACAACCGAATTGAGAATCCCCATCTTTTTAATCAGTCACAAATATAGGCATAAAGGCGTTAGGCCTTAGGTTGAAAATAAATCTACTCAGGCATGCTGATGTTAATATGACAGCTGAAACAAATCAAAAATGTATTGATGCAAAAATTACCAAAAACAAACCCTTACTTTTGGTAATCACAATAGAAATCATGAACGATCCTGTAAGAGTTCATATCTTGTGAAATGTTGACAACGGACTTCCGATACGTCACCGTCATTTTGATACGTGTATCACAGAAATTTTATAATGACTATAGTCCATGATGCATATATATCTTAGTTCAAACTCAAACTCAAATTCCTTTATTCAAAATAGAAGCATTACGCTTACATATTGATAGTCAAATTAAACACTACCACCGGTTCGGAAAAGGAAACACCCTGACCTGAGAAGAACCGGCGAAAGAAACTCTACGGGTCTTTTTTTTTGTCAATCAAATTAAGTACATATATTGAATATGATTAGAAATAGCCAGGAGGCGATCGTTTCATTCCCAAGGTGTGCTATCAATCATAAACTCACTAATTGTATAGTAACCTTTTGCACACAAGCGTTCCTTAACATTTTTTTTAAATTTGGCAACAGAAGCATTTTGAACGCTTTCTGGGATCCTGTTGTAAAACCGTATACATTGCCCCACAAAAGTGTTACTGACTCTCTGACTCTCTGACTAAGAAATAAGTAACTTAGTCGAAACTGGTATGTCAGCAAAAGTTCCCGAGATCATCGACGCGTTGGCGATGTAAGGAATGGTTATAAAAAATGACAGCGCTAATATGTATATATTTAACACAGGGTGGCCTATTTGTCCGCGCCTTGTCTCTCACCTATGCGTGATAAATAAGTCGTATCGTAGCTGTCTCGTGTCATCTAAATGTAATCGTAATAGCCATCGTTATTGATGACTAGGCTGGACATGCATGGAATATTTGGATTGGATATTTATTTTATTTATATTTAATTGTATGTAACTACTTGTCGTTTGAGTTTATAATTCATTTTGTGCTTCACGGTGAACGGTAACACCGAGAACCTGCCTCTGGCAAATCCGGATTGGAAAAAAGGTATTAGCCCAGCAGTAGATTCTGCTCGGATAACATTTATGAAGTAAGGAAAAGAACTAACTTTGGTTTCATCGTATTTTCATCATCAAACTGACGCGTTTTGACGCTTGATTAATCTATGATATTCACTATGGTTTTGCGAAAAAATGGCGTTTTGAACGTCGACGAAACCGTTATCGGAAATTTGGAAGTAAAATTAAAGTGGATATAAGTAGTTAAGTATAATATTGTTGTATTATCAATAAAGATATATTAATCATAAACTCTTAGTAGTGCACAATATAGATGAGTTATTAGCGAATCGCGTGAAATACGTAAATGTAAGATATGTATGTTTAAGAGCCGAGATGGCCCAGTGGTTAGAACGCGTGCATCTTAACCGATGATTTCGGGTTCAAACCTAGGCAGGCACCACTGAACTTTCATGTGCTTGATTTGTGTTTATAATTCATCTCGTGCTCGGCGGTGAAGGAAGACATCGTGAGGAAACCTGCATGTGTCTAATTTCAACGAAATTCTGCCACAAGTGTATTCCGCCAACCCGCATTGGAGCAGCGTGGTGGAATATGCTCCAAAAACCTTTTCCTCAAAGGGAGAGGATGCCTTTAGCCCAGCAGTGGGAAATTTACAGGCTGCTAATGCTAAGATATGTTTATTATTTTCTACTTCCATTGGGATAGTCTGTATAGAACTAATTGTATATTGTGTCAGGTGTAAAGTTTAATGTCTGGGTGCATGTTTTTCACATTGCTCATTGTAAGTCCGAAGTCATCACTGGTATCGGTCACAACGGCGATTCCCAACACAAAATAGCTGTGCTATAGTGCACAGTGCACTGCAATGCACTCTCTAGTCCAAAACTCTCATAATATAATGGCAAAGTTAATACGATTTTAAAGAGTTCAGGTCGAAAGTCGATGACATTTTTCGGACTTCTTCCAGGATATAAACTTAGGTAAGTTACTTAGGAGAAGTCTACTGGACAGTAATTAATCTTTTCAGTATTAATCGATTTAGCTTAACAAGACTTATTAATGAATTCAGAATAGTTTGGCTTTAAAATTGATATATATATTTTCATAGCGTTTGTTGGTAGACTGGCAAATGGGCTATGTGATGGTAAGTGGTCACCACTGCTCATAGACATTGGTACCGTAAGAAATTTGAATGATTCTGCAACTCCAATGCGCCAATCTTGAGAATTGAACGGTGATCTCCATCGTGCCTATATTCGCTCTGGTTTTTTTATCCCCATACTGGAACTACTATCCAAAGTATTGCTATTTACCAGTAGAATATATGATAATTAGGTGGTACCTACCCACATAATAACAGCTTGTACGAAGCTTTACCACCAAGTAAAGATTTTGATTTTTACAATAATTCATATTTTATTTATTAAAGATCCTTAATGTCTTGGCAAATTAAAATAAAATGTGTCTTTAAGTTTAGAACTTTCGAGAAACATCTGGAAGCTGAAATATGATATCCTAACATAATGCGAGTAAAACCACGGGCGACAGCTGATATTTACATAATAGAGTTATGCTTACCGCACACTGGAGATTATTAATTGTACCATAAATTTATGGCGTATGGGCTTCCTATTCGACATGGGTACCATTCATGTACCAGTTACCCTAACAAAACATTAATCATTTATATTATTTAATGTGTTTTGGTTTGAAGAGAGATTTGAACTCCCATTTTATTCTGGTCTTCTGGACGGCAAATTCTACACGACTGCAAAGAGTTCAGGTTCAGGTGTACAAATTCTAGACTGAAAATTTGTTGGCGATCCCGTGATGTCCTCCCGAAGAGATAGAGTGGTTACCGCTGGTTTTACTGAGTATTCCATTATGCTGGGATGCACCAAGTGTCCCGTATAACTGACCCTACCCTCTTCCCCCGGTTTCTTATGGAAAACGCGAAAGACTGTTTTCACAAGAAAAATGGCCTGAAAAATTAACGAATAAATCTCCATTTTTTTAAAGGATCTAACCGAAGATTGACATATAAATAAAAACATGACCTCGGGGTCAGCAGTGTATTGTTGCCCCTGGACTGGAAGCACACGGATTAAATAACAAATCTACACGAACATTACAAGAACACATGTATAAATTAAATAAAAATAAATCGACCAATAGTTTTGATTTAAAATCATCAATGTGTGCTCTCCTTTAAATACATAAAAAATATGTCACACTAAAAGAAATTAAATCGTTAAATATTATACGTTTTATTTTTTAAAGGCCGTAGGACCTCAATGCTTAACGCAGGGCATTTGTCTCCCTGCGTGTGACGCCATGATATTTATTTTAAAAAAGGAATACATTTTAAATTTCGAACGAAAAAAAAGAAACTATCGGTTTTGTTTCTCTTTCGCTTGCCCGCGCTTTGAGATACCATAGATATGTAAATTGGTTCACGCGATATAAAACGTGCTGCAATGGATGCGCGATAAAGACATATTTCGTTTTATTTATTTGTTTTTAATTAATTTCGATAAAATTTTAATGTTTTCAATATTTTAAAGGTATATTTGATAACTATCCTGGATGTTTAGAGGGCAAGATAAACAGGCAAAGCTACACAACATAGTGCCATTGTAAACGTTTCATGTAATTCGCGTAAAATTTTTTTTGACGAGGTTGCTGTTATTTATTAATCGTTTTATTATGAAATTTAGTTCGGTTTAGTTATTTTAAATGATAAAGTTATATATAAAATGACTTATCTATTTTATTTTAAATTGATGTTGACATTGCAGTTTGTTTGTTAATTTTGGATCGTGTGTTTAGTAATATTTATTACTGAAGATACATTTATTGTACGCTTTTTATGCCGTTATTTCAGTTTATGTTCTCTGAGCAATAATGTTTGAAAGACAACAGTATTTGTAACAATTATATTTCGGTGTACAACAAACAACATTTGTATAGTATTGTAAAACTTTAAAAGTACGAAACGCGGACACCAATCTATACATCCATAGATGAAACGATCGCACGGACCTCTCTATCGTCCGCTATCCATTAGAAAGGGACGGGTGTTTGTATTTTTTTTTTGTAACCAGTTATGACTCAGGCGGAGATCATAAAGAATTTAAAAAATAATATTACTACGACTGATATTTCGAATGTTTACTCGGGGTACTTTTTTTTTTAAGGTTCTTTCTCATAGTTGGATTAAAATCTTGAAATCCGGGTGTCCTTATGATAATAATCTACGTTTTATTGAATAAAAAAAAATTAAAAAAAAAACCCTCTATGGTATCTCTCAATCTTTGGATGAAGGATGGTAAGTTTTCATGTCGGTTCTTTTTTGTGGTCAAATTTTTATGACAAATAGAACGTTACAGGCACAAGGGACAAAACATAGTTCCCGAGGCTGGTGGCGCTTTGGCGATGTAAGGATGTTATCTACAGTGCCAATTCCTATGGTGGTGACTTATTACCATCAGGTGGTGAGATTGTAAAATGGGGACAATCTACGTATATAAAAAACCGATGCAATCATAATACATGCGTTGTTATTAATTTGAAATTTTAATTTAATTTTTTTGTTATTTTTATACGTTAAAGTCTGTTTGTAAAAAACTAAAAAGTAAAGTAACATTCTGTACATGTCCCACGACTGGGCTAAGCCGTTCTCTCCATTTGAGGAGATGATTCGGAGCTGATTCCACCACGCTGCTCCAATTCGAGTTGCTGCATACATATGTGCCACAATTCATTTAAATTAAACACAGGCAGCTTTCCTTATAATGTTTTTATTCCGATTAAGAGATGAATTGTAAACACAAAGTAAGCACATGAAAATTCACTGGCGCTTGCCTGGGTTTGAACCCGAAATCATCGGTTAAGATGCACGCGTTCTAACCACTGGGCCATCTCGTTAATTTGTGTTTATAATTCATCTCGTGCTCGGCGGTGCATATGTCTAATTTCAACGAAATTCTGCCACATGTGTATTCCACCAACCCTCATTCGAGCAGCGTCGTGGAATATGCTCCAAACCTTCTCCTCAAAGGGAGAGGAGGCCTTAGCCCAGCAGTGGGAAATTTACAGGCTGCTTATGTAGTATTTGTGTAGTAGTGCTTGTAACATCTCATTTAGTCATATAACTCAAATATAATAGATGTTTTTCTTCTCCCTTATACCAAATAGAAAAGAAAGAGATGCAAAGTTAGTGCCTATTGTCAAATTAGGTTAGCGATTGTGTTTAACGTAACTACCATTGTTATTGTTCAACCCTCGAATGAGTCATTTCTTAACTATTTTTAGTCGTATAACGCTGTACTAATTCCGTACGAAAATATCTCGAACTCAGTATAACTTTGAATATTTAAACACCGTACTTTAAACAAGGCAAATTTTATTAAAACTAAATTAACTATCTACTTTTCCGTGAACAAAACATCATCGCGATTTAACTCGATCCCAACGCCATCTAGTGAAGCCAATGTGCAACATGTTAAATATTTTGTGAATTGGAATCGAACAAATCCTGAACAACGCAATGCAAATTATTAATTGATGCCATAACTACATTTAACCATTCGTTTTGCTTACGGATAGTAGAATAGTTCTAATTGTATAATATTCTAATATAAAATTTATATTATTTCGTGGTGATTATAACTATTGTTAGGTTTTTCATTGGAAAACAACAATTTCTGATACTATTTATAAAATGGCGGGAACTTCAAATATGGCGGCCATCAAGGCCGGTATGACAATCGACTCAGTTGTTGTAAGGAATAGATAATGAATCTTTAAAATAAAGCATTGTATTGGAAGAACAAGTCTTACAATAGTTTAAGTTTCTTTTATATATTTATTAAAAAATGAGTTTTTATCTGTGGTCAGAAAAACTCACCATTTTTATTCTACGACAGACAAGTTCGTTCGTGTAAACAATTTGTTCAAAATACTGGTAAGAGTTCGAACTAAAGTTCGCTACAGCGATAATTCCTTAATATTTAATCTAATCAAACTATTAAAATATACAGCGCTAAGTCGCTTACAGAGAATAATTCTCTCGCGACCGAAACGTCATAAGTGACAATAAATTTCATGTCGCTTACGCTTTTCGTTGTCGAATGAAAAGCGTGCGTTGTTTAAAAATATGGCGCTATAGATTTGACAGATTGCAAGATGGAGTCGTCTTCGAATAAGTCAATATATTTTTTATTGTGATATAACAATACTATGAATTAGTTATTTAATTATTAGAACTAAATGTAGTTTTAATTATTAATTTTATTTATGATTTAAATCCAGGTTCAAACTTGAACGTTTATATTCGAATTTTCAAATTATTAATGCGTCGTACTGAATAATCTTTTAGACGGAATGTTTATTGTATGAGCTGTATATATCTGTTCAATAATATTTCATTTCAGATCAATTACTGAAAATATAATTTAACTGTAATTGGTCTGAAATCTGTACTAGAAAATGACGAGATTTTTTATTTTAATGCCTAACTAAAATAATTACCAAACTTATATCAAAAGATGCAGTGCGTTTCGGAAAAGGTATGTAATGCTAGTTGTAGCTGCGGTTACGCTCGCCTATTAGGGGTTGGTTGTCAGATTTTAGGCTTAAAAAGGTAGCTCATGTCTTTTCTTAAAGTTCAAACTTGCTTCATTACAAAATTTCTTCAAATTTGGTTCAGTCGTTCTGCCGCGAAATCGTGACAGATAGACAGAGAGTTACTTCCACATTTATAATATTAGTATGGTAATTATTGATTATATTATTCAAGTAGCTATGCTTCTTAGTGTCACATGCTTTAAATTTTAGCTTGCGTAATTTCAGTAGTTTAAGATTACAATATAAAATCACGTTTTATAATGATTCTCCAACAAATATATTTTTCTATAACATCCCATCTCATTATTTCTCGTGACAGATTAATCTTTAAAAAAAAAAAGAATTGCCAAAATATAAGAAGTACCAAAAGATGTGCCAAATAAAATAGTATTATTTAAAGTTTAACTAATTATTAAACAACTAATTATAACAATAATTTTATAAGTACATAATGATGTAAAATAAATAGCTTCGATTATAACCATTATATATAACAATGTGATATAATTAATTATGGCATCCTATGACGTAACACCGTATTGGAGGCTAGGGCTAGTCGCTAACACTAGTGTTGTTTTAAAATGAAAATTGGCATTATTCTGTGTGACTATAATGTTACCAGTGCGAAAACATCACGATTCTGATGTACCGTATTTCCAGTTCTGAAACACATAAATTAATTCAACAGGAAGGATGCGGGGCCCTTAGACATGGCGGTCGCAAGTTTACAGCATACGGGGTTCTGTGGTTTAATATTAATATACCAAGTTACTTTGAACGTAATAGTCGTGATGTCTTAGTGGTTGGAATTAGGATAGCAGGTGCAAATCTTTGTCGGGTTCTATCATGAATTAATTTTTATGTACGTTGAAAGAAATTACTGTACTCGTCCGATGCAAAAATAACACACGTACCAATATCGGCACTGGAACAACTGAACTCTAATTCTTTTTTGGCCCAGTTTGATGGACCAGTGGTTAGAACGCGTGCAGCTTAACCGATGATTTCGGGTTCAAACCCAGGCAAGCACCACTGAATTTCATGTGCTTAATTTGTGTTTATAATTCATCTCGTGCTCGGCGGTGAAGGAAAACATCGTGAGGGAACCTGCATGTGTCTAATTTCAACGAAATTCTGCCACATGTCTACTCCACCAACCCGCATTGGAGCAGCGTGGTGGAATATGCTCCAAACCTTCTCCTCAAAGGGAGAGGAGGCCTTAGCCCAGCAGTGGGAAATTTACAGGCTGCTAATGTAATGTAATGTAAGCCTTTGTGCAACCATCAGATAATCTACCGCCAAACAGGAATGCTTAGTATTGTTGTGTTTCGTTTTGAAGGGTGATTGAGCCAGTGTAGTTCCAAGGGACACAACATCTTAGTTCCTAAGGTTGGTAACGCATTGGCGATGTAAATGGTTAATATTTCTTACCATCAGTTCAAAAAATCTGCCCAAGGACAGTAAGCCTTAGTCCAGCAGAAAGTACGTGAAAATTCGGCGGTGCTTGGATGGTTTGTACTCGCGATCCTCGCTTAGAATAAACGTATTTTATACGTATGTATATTGGGCATGTCTTTAGTGTTTGCAAATGATTATACATGAAGTAAACTTGGAACTATATGAAGAAATGAAAGTATATAAAGACAATCTCGTCCCTATAAGAGATCCAGTCTTCCAGTCATCCTTCGAGATACTGAGAGAATAATTAATCGAAAAGGTAAATAAAACAGTTAGAAAATGATTAGATACTTAAAAGTAATTTAAAAAAAAGTTGAAAGAGTATTTTATCTCTTAGTTTATGTGTTATACAAATGTATATATTTATGTATAATGTTTGTGTAATTACTTGTTTTATATAAACTCGAAAGTGACCCTGTCTGTCTGTTGGTCTTTCGCGACCAAATCACTGAATTGAATTTGATGAAATTTTGTATAAAGCTTGATCTTCGAGCAGGATCACGTTACTGTTTTATGCCTATCACCTAACGACCAAGCCCTAAAACGCGAGCAAATTCGCGTGACTTCTAGTAGTATATAACTAAGTATTAATTAACGGTATTTAAAACGCGATATTTACCATGTTTTTTACTTTTATTTGCTGGACAGTCTCGTGAACGAGACATTCGTAGATAATGTCGAAATATCGAGCTCCTCCAAATAAAAATAAAAAGCATGGTAAATATCCCGTTTTAAATACTGTTAGTAACAAAAATAACCGTGTTAATTTAAAATCTTATATAAGTATTAATTGTCAGTCTATATTATTGGTCTGTGTCATGTGGGGCCGACGAGTTCACGAGTGGCTACTACGGACCGGAAGACGCAGCGTGGGTAGGTCCATACGGTGATCCGACGACCTGGTGAAGGTCGCGGGAAGCCGCTGGTTGCGGGCTGCACAAGCCCGGTCGTTGTAGCGATCTTTGGGGGAGGCCTATGTCCAGCAGTGGACGTCCTACGGCTTAGATGACGATGATGATCATTGGTCCTCCCTTTTCAGGGTGATGAAACAAATATCTTAAAGGGATAAGATTGCCTAAGTACACACTATGTTCTCTGTGACATTTTTTTATTTTACTGGCCCAAATAACAAAAGGTTAATAAGGCTAAGCAATATTATTAAGGAAATAAATACTATACACAAGGAAGTTTGGTCGCTTTTTTGGAAATTTTGGATTATTTTCCAGCCCCATATGTGCTCCAAGAGCATCTTTCGGTTTTCCGATTGCCGTCCCATCATTATGGGAGTGAGAGAATAGAGTGCATCTCTGTTTCGTCCACTTGTGCACTACAATCGGTCCTGTTTATTTATCTACTCTTCGTCAGGAGGACATCATCAAGCTTGTTCAATGCTGCACTTGAACCCAAAAAAATATCTTATATCTATTTGTGTGTACACAGTCTATAATAATATTATTAAGCGTCAAAAATGATTACTGATGCAATTAATACTAACGAATATTATCGTCGTTATCGTTAAAATAATTCCAGCGTCGATAAAAAAACATATGTATTCAAATAAACAAGTTCAAAATGTTATAATTGAAATCAGTTTCCACGGATACATAAATAACAGCTAAAAATAATACGACCGATAAATGTGCGTTCTTTAACCGACACAGTCGCTAAAGAGGTGATATATGTATATGTCCTCAATATAGCTCTATTTATGGAAGTAATTACGTAACTGTGATGTCGGGTCGCTTCTAGTAGTTCTGATTAGCTGAATAGACTGGTTGAAATCCAAGTCTCCTTGCACAGCTAAGACTGTGGACATATGGAAAGAGATGGCTGAGCTGAATTGGGACAGGGATGAACCTGCTCAGCTGGGATGAAGTAGAAGGTGCAAGTACAAGGTATATAAGGAGTAATTATAACATCTTAGTAACTGTTGTCAAGGAGCATTTGTTGTCAAAATGATAAATATTTCTTATAGTCGTAATGTCGTTAGCTCTAATATAGCTGACAAAGAGCCTGTAAATTTCTCACTACTGGGCAAAAGTCTCTTCTTTAAACGAGAAAGAGTGGAGCTTATTCTGATTAAGCTGTTCTGATTTGTGTTAAAGATGTAGCAGGTTTTTTCTCAATAATTTAATGTTAAAGAAAATTAAATTTCTTCAGGATATTTTCTTTGCTGTGCTAAACGTCACGTTATTGTCAGTCGGTCAAGCATTGAACTGTAACATATAAGTCTCAATAAGTAACCCTAGTAAATGAATACATAATATTCATTTGTGTGTTAGTTCACTCCGGTGCGTCTGCTGTCTGAACGCAAAATTCTCAAAATCTACCTAATGCATTTTCATACGGTTTTCATTCATGTATGGAGTGCTTCATGAGGAAAGTTTATGTGTATAATTCATTACAATTTCGTGTAAAATAGAAGATGTCATATATTTTTATACGATATCAATTTTTTTTATAGACCCTTCTGGGCGAGCGAATACCAAATCTGTTTTATTTTTTAAACGTGCAGGACGCACATTTATTAGTGAAATGAATTATATGTCAAAGTTATTTAAAATACTGTATTTCTTTAAAAAAATTCATACAAACAGCGGGCGTTTGTCAGAAAATATGACGCTCAGTTTAATATATCTGAATTGTGTTCCTTATAAATTGTTTTGCGGAATAAAACATAAAAAAAAAACATTTTTTATTGCGTTTTTTGACGTTTTCAAAACAAAATACTGTCGTAATACATTGTTGTGGTGTATCGGTAAAAAAAATGTATAACCTTTATTTGTAAATAAATTGTTATGTTATGACAAACGGACGGACAAAAAGACTGAAAAATGTTTTTTACAATTTTTTATTGTGGAATGTGGGGGTGGGGTCTGGGGCTGATGGTATAGTACTATATCATTTTCTGTACCCCTCGACAAAGTATATTCAAATTATAAAGAAGATCGTCGAGTAGTTAAGGGATGAAAGCGTAACGTATAAATAGACTAACATTTTCACTTATAGTATTAGTTTGGATTAACGATTTCCGTTTCAATCTATCGATGAATACTCGACATTTTAATAAATTTGAACACCCCCCTCTCTATTTCTTTACTCTAGATCTAACAAATCTACTACGGAAATTTGAAGCTGGACCAACATTTTAATTGCCTTTAAAGTTAAGTTAAAGCTGACAAATACAGCCTTTTAGCCAATTAGGTTCCTGATGGTGGTCACTAACAACCAATTCTTACAACGACAATCCAATGCTATATCCCTTGTCCTAATGCTTACACTGGCTCACTAAACAGGAACACAGGACTTAGTTGCAGTAGAATATTTGATGGGAGGTATCTACCCAGACGGGGTTTCGCAAAACTTTGCCACCAAGGGCTTCGGACTATGTTTATTTGTCTGACTCTGGATATGAACCCGAGATCCCTAAATCAGCAACTCAACTCAGCTAATATAGCACACACTAATACATCGGAATAAAATACACGTAGTCTCGCACACATCCAACCGTTTATTTATTTTATTGCAGAATATAATTTGACAATCGTATAACGCTGTCGGTCCATTAAATAAATAAATATATAATAAATGTTATTATAAATTCTAATTCATACGAATTTAAGGTAATATTTCAAAGACGACGCCGGATCGTATCAAATACAAAAGTTTTCGCGTCTCACAGAGGGACGTTGTTTTGTTTTTATTCAATGTAAAGCGGAGTGCGGACGCCATCTTTGAATATCTTTATATATTTTAAGATTAATCTTGTACATAAATTCTTTATCGATTTTGAATAAAATTGTTTTACAATGGGATGTTTATTTATAAACATAGCTCTTAATTCTGGCTTCTCACGGGTACAAGTTCCTTTACAAATCTTTTTGTATTTTAACTAACAGTATTTTATTGGGTACGACTTTTGTATACAACCCGAATACGTTGGTACTCGGTCACCAGATATTAGTGTTTCCGTTTGAATGGTCAGTGAGTCAGTGTAATTGCAGACATAAAATCTTAAGTCCCAAGATAGCATGGTAGCCCATTGATGTGATGTAAGGAATGGTGAATATTTCTTACAGCGCCAATTTCTACGGGTGGTGACCGTTTGGATGTAACGCAAAGACGGATTAGGACCGAATTAAGATTTAGAGGTACTCTCTGATTACAAATTTCGACTTACCCTGACATGGACTTCCTAATGGACCCTCGGATGGTAAGTCATCACCGCTGATAGACATTGGCGCTGTCAGAAATATTCACCATTCCTTACATCACAAATGCGACGCTAACCGCGGGGACAAAGATGTTATGTCCCTTGTGTCTGTAGTTTCGCTTAACCTTCAAACCGGAACACGAAAATATTAAGTATCTCTGCTTTAATATATATGATGAGAGGCTGGTACTCGCCCAGACGACTGTGCACAAAGCCCTACCAACTGAAATAACAAAAAAAAAAACAATACTTATTTTTCGTGAATTCCTCATTAAAGTGAAAGTTTAGTGGAATTAATAGTTTTAGAAAACGCAAATAGAACAATACATCAAACTCCAACCCATCCTTTAAGCAATTGAAAAGATTTTACAAGTTCATAACTGTAATTATTCAAGTACAAACAAACCAAACAAAATTACAACTAATATAACTGTTCTGTAATAACCATGAAACGTAATCAATTCGAAAGTTACGTACTTAGTTTTATTATTTCACGACAGGAGCGTTTACAAATGACATCCTTTAGAACAAAGGACGAAACGACGATTGTTGTAAAAGTATTTATTATTGTTTTAAAAGGGATTCTCCTTCATGCTTATCTACAGGAAAGGGCCACTAGAGAGCTGAAGTTAGTTGGTATAATGCTAAATATTCCGTTTCTGAAGCCAAATAGTTTGAACCATATTGAAATATTATTGATCATATAAAAATATTAAAAGGACGTGTCGTTTGACACCCGGTTAGAATGAAGTCGCCTCGCTATTTATTATGTTTTAAATAACATACAAAATGAATGAAGAACTCTTATATGCCTAACATCTGACGATAAAACTCTTGAACGCGAGCGAAGTCGCTGGTGATAACTAGTTGCTCAATAAATGTTCTATTTGATTGATGGTTTATCGCGTATAAACAAACTCTCGAGCTATGTATGTTAGCATAGATCGAATACAAAATACGAAAGTTATGCATTTTTTAAACGATTAAATTAAAAATAATAGTGGCCGCTAAATCCAAATGACGTTTAAATAATGTTGATTTGTAAACAGGCTAACTTGGTTTAATAGCCTAGGTTTAATATAAACAAAATTTGACAGCGAATTGTCGAAATATCGATGGTCGTGTATAATCTATGATATTCATTATGGTTTTGCGAAGAAACTGAGTTATGAATGTCGACGAAATAAATAATAAATTGCGTTGAATACGTAAATCTAATGTTCGTTTATCTTGATATCTTCTTCCATTGGAATAGAGTTAATTGTTTATTAAAAAAAAAAAGTCACCGCTGTTATCACGGTCATAAATTGAATCAAATCTCTTATCATGTTTCACCCGCACCACCTCGATGTCAGAAAATCCACAACAGGGCGATTTTTAAGACATTTTCTGCCTCGCACAACCACTCCGTGAAACCAGCTTTCGCCGGCGGTTTTTCCGAGCCGAGACTTGGGAACCTTCAAGAAATGAGCGTACTCCTTCATCAAAGGCCGATAACGCACCTGCAAGCCCGGTGTTGCAGATGTCCAGGGACGGTGATCACTTTCCATCAGGTGAGCCACATAAAAAAAAATGTAAACTTGAAGTCATCAAATGACAAATCATACGCGTATAGTTTACATGACAAGAATTGATGAACGCACGTTTCGTACGCTCTCCTTCGTTTCGATTGTCGTGCTGACATAGACTCACTTCCTATTATGTAACAATTATTTATTTACATGTGAATTATTAATAGTAATCTCTTAAATACGTATAAATAAATATTAAAAATAGTTTCTGTACAAATCATGATCGCTTATTCTTGATCCATGATCTAGAATGCAGCGTTGAATCGCAATTGCGATCCTCTGTAACAAAAATTAACCAACCCTCCTGTTACCAGTGGACGCAATAAGGTGTTATATGTACTTTTAAAGGTAAATGCTAAAAAATATCAAATCTCACTCTACAAACTCTAAATGTATGGCACCTATTATGACAAGCGATAAAAACTGCTAGTGGACACAAATGTTCGGGTAAGGTTTCACTGATGAGCGAAGCGGGTTGAGAGACGCTTATAAACTAAAACTTGCCGCTGTTTGCAATAAATATAGTTGTATATATCTTATCTCAATGAGATATAATTGGTGATCAAATACGAGACTATATTGAAAATATTGTAATATAATACTTATTTTTAGTGAAACTTTTTTTTTTAATACAGGGTCAATCTTGACTGTTGGGATAGCTCATTCAGTCAGCTAGGTACATAGGCAATCCCTTGTTGTTCCACCATGAAGGAGAGCTAGGAGCTGTAGTTGTAAGCACAGTTACCGTTTATAGTCAGAAAAGGCACTTTAGAGTGATAAATAAGATGTCTCCTGAAATGTCACTACCCTGATCCTAATACCGTTAACGATAAATATTAAAGAGTATGTCTTAGAATGAGTTATTCGATATTTTTGACTAACACGTAGGTCATCGTATTGTTAGAAATAAAATATAACCTTCATGTCTGTCAACAAGATAACTTTATAAAATATATTTTTTCCGCTATTTTCTACACTATGGTGCAAGCTCGTGTGAAAGACAGATACACAATAAATCAGCCAGATAGCAACCAAAAATCCACCGAACAAAACCTGAGTTTCGAGCTTCAAAGCTTTGTGCATTAAGAGGGAGGTCTACCCAAATAGACTTACAATAAATTAATATAATATATTTAGAGAGCATTGCATGAGAAGGTATCGACTTAACAACATTAACACAAGTTCGGAAATCGGAAGTCACAAAGGTTTACAATAAAGTTTTTATTTTTTTATATTCATATGATGTTACTGTATGGAAATGACCACTGGACTCTTAAATCAACAATGCGTCTCTCTTAGAAAATAATCTTAGGAACTAAGATATTACGTCCCTTGTGCATGCAGTTACACTGACTAACTCACCCTGAAACAACAACACTAAGTATTACCGTTTGGCGGTAGAACATCTGATGCGTGGGTGGTACCTACCCAAGCGGGCTTGCACAAAGCTCTACCAAGTACATAAGCATTATATTACAAAAGTTGAACGAAGACTTAATCTTTTAATTTAAGAATTGGCAAAGTTAAAATTAATGTCATAATATAAACAAATCATTTATCCTGACTGACTATCAACGAACAGACTAGAGTACCGAGACTTTATTTTATAATAAAAGATTCCGCTGAGAAAGGATTTTAAAAACTTTCAACTTCAACAGGAGAAAATGGGAGGGGTGACTTTGTTTGGCAACTTTGTTTTTTCCTGTAAAAAGTCGGGACGAGCAGCTAGTATATTACAATAAAGAACCAGTCCATTTATACGTTTCGAAAAATCTCAAAAATTGCAATTTACTTGAATGTTTGACCGTAATTATGTAATTATTAATAATATCAAGTTCATTTTTATATACGCGTGTGTTTTTACGACATCTTCTCCTTAACGAGCAATGTTAAGACATTCCCCGGTCAGGAATGCCGTAGTTCGAGGCTAGTTGATGATGTATGGATGTGTTTTTTTTCCTCATAAACCCCCATATAATTGTTGTACGTCATGGAGAGTTGGACCCGTATCGTTTATAGATTTATCAGTATTTAACATACGTTTCGTCTTTTCGAAAACATCAATTTTGTTTGTGCGTCAAAATCTGATAGTAACATTTAGTGTTTATTGTGGTTTTTTTTTAAAAGTTGAACTCCATACTACGACTGATTTGATATAGACTCTTTCTAGAATAGGAATTCCTTCTACTGACAAGAGACTACATGTTAACTCACGTTACAACCCTTCAACCTTCCTTTGTAAAGTAAGAGTTAATGTCCCATTGTTGAGTCAAAGCTTTCTCTCCCTTTGAGGAGAGGGTTTGAAGCTAATCAACCTCACTAGAGATGAGATGATTTATAAAATTATTTTAACAACCAGAAAACTGAATGTTACTTGACTAGTTTTGATCATTTTGATTTTGTCTTCGGGTAGTTTAACTATATAACCAATTTTGATGAAATCATTTAATTGACATGGGCTATGACATGAGCGTAAAAAGACAGACGCTATTAAAAAACACATCCCCAATAGAATGAAGTAAATAACAAATACACAACTTTGTTATAAACTACGTTATTCATATTTATTTTGGTACTAGCTACCCCTCCAGACTAGAATAATATATATCTCGGAGGAGCAGGATGCCGAACAGTTGGGTTCGGGGATTAATCCGACATTTGGAAGACTACGTGGGCGTGCAATGGAGATATTCATAAAATTAAACGTATTTAATATCGTCTAATCACTGTATTAATTGATTCAATAATCGTACACCACAAAAATCATCAAAAGATTACAATAATTCATCTCGATTAAGAGCAAATGGGTTTGCAAGCAACCATCGCATTCGAGTAGCTTGTCAAAACATAACGACTCGCGTTGCCATGACACCTAAACTCCATTCGGGGTGACCCGCTCTTAAGAGCAAATCAGCCATCAAACATTATTGCCAACTACTCGATTTATTAATTATCCAAATCAACAACCAAAGTAACCGCGCCCCGTTATATATATAACATTGAAGTCGTAACACATATGAGTTATATATGTTGATATATCCGATGCATGTCAGTTAAGTTCCAAGTCGGTATGATTTTTCTGACATCTTCATAAACATCGTCATATTTTAGCCAATTAACATAAAATCTTTATGTCTTATATATGAAAATCTTCCTCAAGAATCATTCCGTCCATTGCTGAAAATCATAGGCAAATCTGTTTATAGCGTTCAGATAGACCGACTCCGTGTGTGAAATTGTTTTATAATATGTAGTCATAACAGGAATACAGAGCAGTATAATAGAGCGCTAGGTTGAAATACGGCTTCAGCGTCAGAAAAAGTTTTCGGCGTTTTTGGTCAGAAATTAACGACTTCAGTTTGGATTTTGGCAAGCACCTCGCTTGTCTCAGAACTTTTGGTCCTCGCTCCAGTTGGATGGCATCCATCGGATTGCTAGAGTGACAAAATAATGATTGTTCTTATGCTGACGTATTTTTGCACCACAGTACTCCTGGTTAAATGTCTGGTCTCTTTTGTGAATTTTCCGCTGTAAATAAATAACGTCAAAACGACAAAATAATACATTATGTAGTAAAGATTAGG
The DNA here is from genome assembly GCF_037043105.1 of Vanessa tameamea. Classification (NCBI taxonomy): domain Eukaryota; kingdom Metazoa; phylum Arthropoda; class Insecta; order Lepidoptera; family Nymphalidae; genus Vanessa; species Vanessa tameamea. The sequence goes on from NC_087338.1 coordinate 2,277,453, forward strand.
GGAAGCTCTCAAAACTTTATGAAAATCCGTCTGGGTAGGTACCAACATCATATATTCTGCCGTCAAACAACAATCCGTATTATTGTTGTGTTCCGATTTTAATTCGAGCGAGCAAGTGTAACTACATGCACAAGGGACATAAAAAATTGGTGCCCAGGGTTTGTGTCACATTGGTAACATAAGGAATGATTAATATATCTTACAGGATTAATATAAAGGGTATTTACTAATTACATGGTTACCAATTACAGTCAGTCTACCCAATTCATACAGGTCCCTCACGATGTTTTCCTCCCCGAACAAAAGATGAATTACAAACAAAAAATTAATCATACAAACTAGACCTTGGTGGATTCCAAGATGCACTTATCGGTTAAATACATGTTTGAGCTACTGGAGCCAGCACGCCTGGTATCATTTATGAGACCCCTTTGATTACCGTCATTTATGTATAAAGAAATAAATTATATATTTCAAATTACATAATATATGTATGTATGTGTGTGTGCAGTTATTTAAAAGATTATGCATATCTCGTCAAATCAGTCTAAAGGTTCATCAACCGGTGTGTGATCTTTTTTTTCCATTTTCCCCCCAAAACTGAGGCGTCGTAATCATCCCTGCGCCGGCGCAAATTAACATTGTTGTTATGATGGATTTTACACCTGGCAGGTAAGGATTTGTTCACAATGAAAAAATGTTATAGACTTTATGATAATTCCACGATTAAGAGAATTAGGCGGAAGATATTTACACTTCTAGATTTAAAAAGAAGAATATGACGTGCTGCGATCGAAAGGACTTGGAGACTTTTACCAAGCTGTTTCATTGTCAGAATTGCTGATGGTGTGCAGGTTTCCTCACGATTTATTCCTGCCCCTGATCTTAAATGGAATCAGTCTCACTTCGTGTATAGATGAAATATTCATACTTACTATTAACTAATCTCTTATTTTTTTATTTTCAACGATGTAAAATCCTTTAAATGTTCCACTGCTGGGCTAAGGTATCCTCTCCGAGATGTTTTGGAGCTTATTCCAACACTCTGCTACGATGCAGGTTTCCTTGCTATGTTTTCCTTCGCTGCTGAATTCAGTGGTGCTTACCTGGGCTTGAACGCGAAATCAGCGGTTGATTTTGACACGTTCTCACCACTTGACCATCTCAGCAACCAAAGCAAGTTATTTAATCTGTATGTCTTGTTTGTTTGACAAAACCTAATTGCCAATACAATTACAAAACAATAAAAAACTGTCACATGTAAAGGTGCGTTATATGAACTTGCAATAGAATGAATACTGTTTTTATTATTTAAATTATACATATATATTTTCCAAGACACTTTTTTCTCTGTAATGACTTCACGTCAATGAAAATAATCATAATTTCAACGGCAGTATGAAAAGAGCCTTAGTCATCAATCATTATTGCGAATTCCCAATTCATTGTTATAATTAGATTTGGAAAATAAATATAAAAAAAACCCGGGGTATTGTATAATGTATTGGCCTTTCGCATATTAAAATTTTATTTGGGTGGAATTTTAATGAAAATCGCCCTTTGAACAGTATTTTATTGGATTGGAGGCTGTAATAAGATTATTTCTAATTAATATATAATTAACTACTTCATGACGGCGGCTTTGCACGTGTGAAGGGGGGGGGGGGGCGTTGAGCGTCTGGTGTTAGGTATATTTTGATTCACATCGTCATTTATTAAGGATGTAAAATATTCACTTCACATTCTTAATTCGAAATAGACAAGAGTCATCTGTGTGGGACATAGAGTGCATGTGTGTGCGCGACACAGGACACTCTATTCCCCCACTCACAATGACTGGAAGGTGTTCAGGTGCAGGACAGCCGCCTATGTTGTTGTAGACTAAGGTCTGTATTGTCCTTTTTTGTTCAGTACCTTCAGAAAGGTAACCAGGCCCCTAAGCACTAGGTTATGTGGGATTATTGCTCACTAAAACCACTGCGATGGCTGTCTACGGCACTTATGGAAGACGCTACGGGTTCGTATTGATATAACACATCCCCGGCTTCTCCCGTGCTCGTCTTCTTTTCCGCTCGGGGCGGGTGGAGCTCCTCCCAAGGTACAAAGGTCATCACACCCAGCGCACTCCTCGCGGTATTCATCAGGGGTCCTATACTGTTTTAGACCTTTCAAAACAGGATCGTAATAATTTAGTTTTCATGTAATAGGCAAAATTGCATCACACATGCAGGTTACCTCACGATGTTATCCTTCTCGGACATGTATGAGATTAAATATAAAGACTAATAAACCACCTGGTACTCGAATTTGAACCCAACATCTGTTCAAGTATTACTGATTCGAGCCATTAGTGGCTCGAATCAGTAAGCCATCTAGGATCTTATTTCACATTTACATTTACAAAGATTTACAGTCGTGCCTTTGTATGTATATTTTTTATCGTTAAACTACCAATATTCGAAAACATCAATTGTCACAAGGTAACTATAATAACAGCGGTTTAGCCCTGAGGCCAGATGAAGGGCTTTTAGGTTGCCAACATAAACTAAGAAGATATACCTTTATCATGAAGCAGTCTAGTATTTCGTAATACTAGCTAATGTACGGTAAGCTTAGCAATACCTCTGTTTTAAATGTTATACGATACGGTTTTCAAATATGGAGAATATTTACTCCTATTTAGAATACATCTGAGTACTATTTAGTACTCAGATGTATACTAAATGCCATGGCGATCGGTTGAACGATCTAGTGAGTTAAAGTAAAATGGATCTTGGCGGTAAGGTGCATGCCCTGAGGTGGTACCGTATTGTTGTGTTTTATATATATCGGTAGGTGGATTCATTGGGCTATCTGATGGTAAGGGAACCTTGGGAACTAAGATGTTATGTCTCTTGTGCCTGTAGTTACTGCTGCTGTTACTGCTTACTCATCAGATATTCTACTTGGCAGTAGAATATCTGATGAGTAGGTGGTACCTAATCAGACGAGCTAGCACAACGCCCTACCACCAAGTGAAAGTTTGAAAGGTAAATGAGTGACCGTAGCTATATGCACAAGGGTATAATCATAACATCTTGTCTCTCAAGTTTTATAGCGCGTATGTAAGTATTATATATAAGTGGTCACCATCATTGGTGATGGTGACCACTTATCAGGTGGCACATGCCAATCTACTTAATAATTTTCAATAAAACATTGTTCACGTTTATTCATCTCAGTTCGTATATACCATCCACTGAAAACTACCACGTATCATAGTGATGTTAAGCTTAAATGTAGGTATGTACATATGTATAGGTATTCATAGATACCTAATGTAAGTAATTCTAAGGAAATATTTTATTTTATACGTAACTCTTAGGTATTTTGTTTAAAAAGTGTGATATGTTATTTTGAAGTGTTGGGTTCGACTTTGTAGTTTTAATATTTATATTTTTGTATCTATTTTTATCTAATATTGGATTAAACATTAATATTTGATCATTATCTTTTGTAGGTAAATATATTAATTGCATATTTTATTGTCGAAACAGGGTAACTACTGAGTTTCTTACCGGTTCTTCGTTAGAAAGATTGTACATTCCGAACCGGTGGTAAAACTAGAAATAATTTATAGTTGTTAAAAGACGGTTTAATTATCAAATACCTACTTGAAAAAGTATGTTTTTGACTTGAATACAATTTCTTGCAACGTATATTTATATGCCAATATGTTTTGATTTATTAATGTATACTATAAACGCAAATGCAATTCTGTCTGTATGTTGCTCTTACACGGCTAGAGTACTGAACCGAATTTGATGAAATTTTGGTATGAAGCTTGAACTCCAAGCTTGAACATTTGCTACTTTTTTATGCCTAAAGCCTGACAACCAACCCTTAAAACGCAAAGCCGCGAGCGACAACTATTGTGTATTACTAACAGTATTTAAAACGGGATATTTACCATGTTTTTTATTTTTATTTGGTGGAGCTCGATATTTCGACATTATTTACGAGACTGACGTTTGCGGGTAGATGTTGACGTGATTGTCGTGAACAAGACATTCGTAGATAATGTCGAAATATCGAGCTCCACCAAATAAAAATAAAAAACATGGTAAATATCCCGTTTTAAATACTGTTAGTAATAAAAATAACCGTGTTCATTTAAAAAACTATTATGTATATTTTGATAGAATATATAACAAACTTGGCAGAGACAAGAGAAATGGAGATAAACTCTTAACATCAAGTTTTGGACTATTTCAAAATGTAAATACATCCTTCTTGGATTAGTGTGTAGATTAGTCGTGTGTGTGTGTGTAGAGTAGTTGTGTTCGACTCTATCGAAAACCGCCTACAATTTTAAATTTAATCAACTAAAAATTAAGCAAATTAAAAAAAACCCATATTTATAAATCAAATTTTTTTGTTCCCTAACTAGAAAAACTGCTCGGTTTAGCTGCAGTATATGCGTAGAACTTTTACGAGAAGACGCAGCGCGTTTTGGATAACGTTTAGTAGGAAGTATAATGTGTCATATAAATTAGGCATATGATTATATCTATATCTAAAATTTACTTGTATTAATAATCTTTCCTTCTATAATTATAAGAAATACTCTAAATCAAAATCAAAATATTCACTTAGATGAACAGTTTTACGTGCTCTTAAGAGGGACGGGAACCTTGGATTTGAAACTAGGACTTCGAGTTCTACGGCCCTATATCTAGCTAATAAACCAACGAGGCAGTCATCAGCAAATACACAAGTTGAATCGTATCAGGTACTTACAACACTATCAAATTTAAAGAAAGAATTAATAAATTCTTCTAGCATCAATATAGAATTCTAATCTTTAAAAAAATATATTTATTATCTATGTAGCTCAGTCTGTTTTTATACTAAAATTATCTAATAAAAAAAAACCAAATCCTGTAGGTACTATATTTAACAGACACTTAAAAAAATATAGAAAATCCTAAGACCGGCCGCATGTATTGGGCCTTAAGACATTTATTCGAAAAAAAAAAAAATTAATAACTCATACAACATTTACAATGAAACGCCATCTTTTTATTTAGTCAAGAAATTGAAAAAAGTATTCGTATGAAATACCAAGTGCAAAGTTTTATTTAAATCGGTCCATCGCTTCAGGCGATAACGTCGGACACACGGACAGTTTTTTATTAATAACATTAAATACGTTGCCATTGAATGTGCAAATGTAGAGCGATCTCAAAGCGATAATAATTTTGACCATGTTTTTTTAATCTGTTCTATCAAAAAAAAAAGTTTTTAACTCAGTACAAATTTACAACAAACAATAAAATCGAAATATTTTTTTATAATATGTTTACTACTAGTTAAACCTGTGTTTTACCTATAGCACACGAACCGGCACCTCCATTTTACTCCCTCGAGGGGTGAATTGAAAAAAGATAGGCTATGTCCTTCATTGAGAGTCAAACTATCTCCATACCAAATAACATCTAAATCTGTTCAGCCGTTTAAGCGTGAAGAGGTAACAGACAGATTTACTTTCGAATTTTTAATATTAGTATAAAATTTTCACTAAACATACACATATTATGATATAGTTTAAAACGAAACGTTTTGTATAATTGAATAAGCCGAAAACGATAAAACACGCCGTATCGGCATCAATATATTAGATTCAAAGCAAATACTATAATTTTATAACTAACTGCCCTATCAATGAATCACTATTCAGGAGCATAACTCACGCATACTATAATGATCTACAGAACCAGCGCTCGATCGTTCAAAGAAATCATTGGAAAAAAGTCAAACGAGACACTACCATAATGCATGCCATTGTAGCTATCTCCTTCACACACAACCACTCGATAACGCAAGAGAGAGACAGAACATCTTTTATTCAGGCTTGCATGTCTTTACTTTAAGCAGTCTTGAACGAGACGTCGTCTTAGACGGACGTTAGTTTTGTTCGTTATGAAACGTATACATATTTTTTTCATCATAAAAACTTTAATTTAGTGCTGTCGTTAATTTTATTGACTTATTTATTGTGTGATTCAAATAATATAACAATATAAATATATTAATTGTTCGAGGAATTCTTTTGTCGAGTGTTTTGTGTTAAAATTTGTGTTTTCGTGATTTGGGATTTCGTGTCGCAGATCTATGAAAAGCGGTTCGTATTTGTCTATTTATAATTAAATATTAATAATATACATATATAATATATTAATTGTACTCAAAAATAATATATTAGTAATAAAATAATGAGGGGGGAATCTAAAGTATAATTTTACAACTCAATTCTAAAGAATATGGTCACATAACTGTAAGGTATCTTTCAATATGATATCCGTCTAAAACAAAGTTTTAATATGTTAATATGAAATACCAGTTGACATTAAAATCTGTATGTCATATATTTTGTATATATATGGTTATTATACTATCGTAACAAATAAATTTGAACCATAATATATAACTTTATAAATATCAAGTTATATAAAACAATTTAAACATATATATAAGTATTATATGTACGCATTAGTTGATGATTAACATAATTTTTATATAAAAGCGGAATACAAGTCACGGAAACTTTCGATGAATTGGATTTATAATTTAAATTAAATATATATTGAAATTTTATTCGAAGCGTGGCGAGATATACTGGGTTAAGTTCTCCTAGTTATATCAATACGTTTATTGAGTTTACCAATTTGTGGAACTAGTTGACCTAACTGTAGAATATCCTAGAATATTTATTACAAGTTTGCAATAATAGATCTAATTTATGATTATAGCGATTATTTTTTTAGAAAGATAGATAGATATTTCCGTTGTTTTCGTTGACACTTATTACTAATACAAAAATGCCAATATAATTTTTTTACAGTCGAAACCCTATATATAATGTTGCGAACCAAACGTTAGCGCGATTCAGAAATCGGCGCTTTCATACAAATTTTCAGTACAAACACGTAATATAAAATATTACGGTTTAACAAAATGTAATCGTAATTCTTACTTATAATATAAATAGCAAAAAAATTTATACGCTTTTCAAACAACTCTACCCATCTTCATTTAATTTGGCCTTAAGGACACAAGGTACTCAATACCTAATCTTAACACACGGGTAACACCGCGATCAGTAACTAGTTTAGTTTATTTTTATATTAACATAGTCTTGGCTTATAATTCAATAAATATTTAGTATGTTTATCCTTTCTAAATTTTAGAATCAAGTGTATGTAAGGTTTTGGAAATGACGAATATCACGGAGGTGTTTTTTATTTTAACGTAAATCTTAATCATTTTGGTAAAAACAAAATGATTCCCAAAACGACCGTTAATTAATGTTTAATTGTTCTTTTTAAACGATATCTTACAGATACCAGTGTGTGAAACGTGTCTCGACAATATGACGAAATCTTTACTGAATTTTGCGATCACAAATATCAAGAGACCGGCGAATTTCATAGGAAATATAGATCACATGCTTGTGGAAACACAGTTGAATTTTCTATTCGTTTGCTCACATAACCCGTGACGGTATTATTGAGGAATCGTTATACATGCTTCGAGGCGAACTATTTGTAGAAAATGTCAATTTTAGTGGTACATTCGTCCGAACCGGGGTTTGTCTTTAAAACCTATGGATTTACATAAGACCAACACATTCTAAATTGATATCAGAATATAAAATTCTATACAATTACTGTATATCGATCTTACAATGATTTTTGTTAAGATCAGTTAAATTTTAGAGTCGGTTCACACAGTTCTGGAAGACAGGCGTCACGGACTCGGCTCTTGTTTTTTCAATATGCTGATATTTTTATCAATATTCAATATAAAAGCAAATGGGTATTCGGTGGGTATGTCATATTGTCGGTGGATATCGTCACCGCCGAGCACGAGATGAATTATAAACACAAATTAAGCACATGAAAATTCAGTAGTGCTTGCCTGGATTGGAACCCGCAATCATCGGTTAAGATGCACGCGTTCTAACCACTGGGCCATTTCGGCTCTTACATACATACATACATACATATACCGAGATGTCGTAGAGGCATTATGTGAACTAATTCGGACACTATTAACAAACTTTACAATCGAAATATTCCGTGTTGAATTCGGTATACAGGTTGTATCAAAAGTTAAACTACCAACGGTTGGGAATGTCAGTGATTAATTAGAAAGTTAATTATGTTAATTATGTTAGTAAAATACAATTCAATTATATATTATATACTGCCTGAAAATCGACATACACTAGATCTTGTGTTGTATAATATGCCTATATAAGAATTTAACAAAAGAAGGCTAATCCTGGTTTGAAGTTTATGTTGATACTTGAATGTGTGCTGGTCTACTTGTGTCGGTTTCGATAGTCCGTCTCATTGCCCTCCCCTAGTGACTGGAAGGCTGGCAAATTTTAATATAAAATCGGAATTTTCATTTAACGTTCATGATGATTTGTATTTGGTTTAATTTAAATTTATACAAATATATATAACTCTGTATGTAGAAAAGGCGCAAGTAGGTACTTATGTGCGCAGGAAGTTTAGCTTCTCTTGATTTTGTAAGTATATTTAAATTATATTAGGTATATATATATATTATAATGCCTGTAATACACAAGACAAATAAAATGAAGCGGTGACATGTTACGGTAAAAAATAGCTCTTAACTTTTAACTCTTTTCGGAACTAAGTTCGTATTTTCTGTATATTTGAATTAGTTACTAGGCATGCAATGCTTGTATATATTTTTTAGAATGTTAAATCATACAAAATTTAACTTTGAGTTTAGGGGCAAGAATTCCAATGGGTTTTGTGAGACTAAGTTTTATAAACATATTCTTTTTATTCTTAAACTTTAAATTCTCTGATTATCTTACAATATTCCTACAAATCTTAAATGGTGACTTACCACGAGTATTTACAAAGATTCAATATTGTTTAGTGCCAAGCGAAGTTTGTAATAAATGTTCGAGATAACACCGCGTACGGTTTTATCAATTTTGATGAAGTTCGTTCCTTTCTTTATACAGCGAGATAAACTTAGTCGCAATTTTATCTCCGGTAATAAAGTGGACAGATTGTTGTATATAATACAGATAATACTGTAATGATTTCCAAGTTATAATTACGGATTTGTTGCAACAATACAACAATCAACAACACCCTACTAGACGCTAAAATAGTTGCACGCAAAAATATAAAAAAAAAAAAAATACTTTCTTCAAGTAAGCTTTCACAAGCTTTTGATGTTATATTAAGTTAAGCTGAAACTGGAAGCTTGTAGATTTTACTAAGAAGAACCGGTAAGAACAGTTAAGCGTCGTTTCTTTTTTTTTTAATAATAGAAGCAATGCTCAATTTTAAGGAATCACTAATATTCCTATTTGCTTAATTAAGCTTAATGTTTGTGCTTGGAGTGGGGATGACAATAGTCAGGGTCAGGATCGAACTTGTGACTTTTTACATCGCTAGTCGGCCCGTAAACCCTTGCGCTATTGACGCGTTCTGACGCTTCCAAAGTTGCTTAGTTCACTGGCAGTTTATAACGGTTTATTTAAGTATAGAATATAAAAAAAGAAACCATTTCCTGAAACATGTAATGTTTACGGTTTGTTATAAATAATTTACACTTCAATGAAAAAAAAAACCTTAACATTATTCTTGGTGTTTATCGGCAAAATTAAATTTACCAAGAACACAGATGCAATAGTATATTTTTAATAGTTAACAAGTTACAACTTTATGTCCTACTCTGTAAGAACTAATTTCGTCTCACACTTTAGTGGAAGGGATTTTTGCAATACCGACTGAGTAGGAACCACCCAGTCTACCGCCAAAAAGCAATACTTAGTATTCTTGTGTTCCAGTTTAAGGGGTGAGCGATCTTATGTAACTACAGGCACAAGGGACTTAACATCTCAGTTCCCAAGGTTGGTGGCACATTGGCTATGTAAATAATGGTGGTGACTTACCATCAGTATTATAAAAGACAATGATATGTGACATTTTGCTCCAAAGTTGATAAAACGGCTGGACAGATTTGGATGAAATTTGCAATAGAGAACTCCCCGCTCAAACGGAGGAAGTTCGTTTCTTAAAATAACGATCAAATCGTAATTTATATATCGATTCTTAATTAACGTGTTATCTTTATCTGAAGAATTTTTTATCTGTGATCAATCATTAATTTACACAACGTTATAATATATTATCTGTTTTAATGATAATATCTGTTCTATTTGTATTTTTAATCTGTATATTTTCTTGGTTCTCTGTTTAGTTTAATTTGTGTATTCTTAAAATATAAATTGATGATTTTTTTTTTGATTTTGTAAACTTTTTTTTTTACTAAAAAGGTGGAAGATGTGCTTTATTGTCTTGAAGAGTCAGTAAATGTTTCTTAGGGAGAAGATTCCCAATGTAGGTTAGTCAATAAAATGATGTATGTAATAGGATTTTATTTGACACGTAAGTTTGCCCACGATTTACTAGCTCTGAAGACGTACTAACCGGGAATATAACCCGCTATCATTGGTTAGAAATTAAAAATTCAAAAAATAAAAACTTAACACCGAAAATCAACTATTTTGTTTCTGGTTCTTAAAGCTTAACTTGCATATATTAAAATCAATACTAATATTACAATTGCGAAAGTAACTCTGTCTGTTACCTCTTCACACTCAAACCGCTGAACCGATTTGGATGAAATTTGTTATGGAGATAGTTTGGTACCAGGAGAAGTATATAGACTATTTTTTTTAATTCACCGATCGATGTTGGTGATGGGGTACTATAGGTAAAGCTTTATAAATATAGCGCAAGGAAAGAGCTTAGTCGGGTTTTTAGATAATACTAGTTTTCAACCGCGGCTCCATCCACGTAGGGCGAGGAGTTAGATACTGTATGTCACTTTCAAAATCCCAGTTTCAAAATTTTTGTGACGATCTCTTGAGTGGTTGAAACGTAAAGCGTTACAAATAAAATATCTCGCATTTAAAATACTAGTGTCTTGTATTTTATTCAAACGTAAATAGTGCTAGAAATAGATTATGATTCATTTTAATATCAGATCGAAGCATTGTTCGAAGTTTACGTAATTGTAGATAATAAAACCAGTTAAGGCTTTCGCAAAATCTAGAATGGTCTATGAATGTTGAACGATAGATAATGACTGTTGACAAAAACTTGTTCGTGGATGGCTGTAGGGAAGGACAAAGGAGGTAAGGAGGGAGGGAGGATCAAATAAAAGCTTAATGGAATGTGTTAGGGATGTTTTATCAAGTAGCCCTGATTAAGTTTTATCAAAAACTAATAATACAGAAAAATATATGTCTAAATAATATTATATCAATGAAAGCATAGCCGAGGTGGTCCAGTTAGAATGCATATTAAGCGACGATTATGGATTCCAACCCATGCAAGCACCGCTGAATATTCATGTGCTTAATTTGTGTTTATCATTAATCTCATTTTCGGGCGCGAAGGAATACATCGTGAGGAACCTGCATTTGTCTAATATCGAAGAAATTCTGCCACGTGTGAATATTAAAGCTTCTACTTAAAGGAAGAGGCGGTCTTAGCCCAACAGTGACAGCAGTGACAGTGACAGCTTTTATTTGAATCTTCACAATTAATAATCATAAATAATGTAATATTATATTAATAAACTTGAAAATAAACACACTTTTTTAATTGAAACGCAAACGTTAAAATACGTATAAAATAACTATTTACCATTCTATAGAAAGGCACTGTAAGGAATACAGTATATTATCTTAACAATATTCCTTGTGTCTGTACACTGGCTAACTCAACCTTCAAACTGGAGTAACTTTGATGGTAGACAGTAGAATAATTGATAAGTGGGTGGTACCTACCCAGACGGGCTTGAAACAGCCCTTCAAGTAAATGACATTGTTCCCTTATCAAGATCGCTTTCAGTTTTAAAACGAATCACAATTAGCCTCGCGAACAATCTCGTCGTATCTCGGTTTTTCTACGTTTTAAAACCTGTCCGTGATCGAATCGTTAATTCAAAACAGTAAAACACAAACGTTCTTTACATATAATTCGTAAACCGTTAATTTTCGAAGTGATTAAGAAATTAATTTTCCCTTAATTGGAATCCGCGTTGAGATATTTCGATCCGATAAAATAATACATATATATCTTAATCAAGACGAATTGTTCTGTTAATTAATTTCTGTGTATTTTTCGTTAGATATATCTCGTTAAGAACGCGTGAGTGAGAGTTGAATAATTATTAATAGCCAGCAAATTAGCGAAACCGTATAATTGATATTCTTTATCTAATATTTAGGCTGAATAGAAAAAAAAAAACAAATATTATGACAGCTGTCAAAACGAAAAATATTCCCGCGCTCGCATGACACATCCAATAAGATTATTTATATGTTCCGAAAATGTCCGCCATTGTTTTGACAAATTACAGTAAGCATAATTTAAGGTCGGCGAATGATTGCGCAAGTTAAGATTAATGACTGCTATTTATTTTACGGTTAATTGATTTATTTGCCGACTTTCGACAAAATCAACTTTTTTTTTACAGATAATAAATTTGTTAAAAGGTTTCGTTTGAAAGGAATAAAACGACTTTAAGCTTTTTAAGGCGTTTTAAAATAAAGTACTTAATTTGAACATAATGTTTGAATGTTTCTTTCAGTTTAAAGTTTTTATTTTTATTTAAAAAGTAATCGATACGAAAGGATTTTATTTAGGAATTAAAAGAAATTGGAATATATAATAAAATATGTGTCAGAGAGGCTTTTTTAAATGTCATTCAGATACAAGTTCACGCTTGTACCGCCAAAGTACAAGTTTAAAGCCGGTGAAATAATAAAACTCGACTCATAAAAAATATTATATTATCATATATTAAAACCGTCTCCGAAACGTGCTACATCTTTTGTTACAAGTTTTATGTATATTAGTTTAGTAGTAATCTCAGTTAGGTCTTCCAAAAATATGTCTCGCCATATACTAAACATTATGTGCAATTTAATACAGCGTATCTGATTTATTTATGAAATAGAATGAGATTTACTATTATTATAAATGCGAAAGTTTGGATGAAATAATGTTTGGTACTCAATCACACTGAACGACTGAACGGATCTGGTTGAAATTAGGCAACGATAGATTATAATCCGGAATAGCAGATTCCTTTTTTATTCCTAACATCCAACCTCCTTTCCTCTTACGACCGAAGCCGCGTTCGGAAACTCGTATTAAATATATTACGTCTTGTCACCTAAAACGAGTTAGACAAGTTTATATATATAATTTTAATTTCGTATGGATTACATTTTTAGGATATATTTGATATTTATTTAAACCATAAACATGTCAATGTTAGACTAATAAATTAAACTCGGAACTAAGTCGTATCATAAAAAAAGTTACTCTTCGCGACATTATTTACCACAGATTAAATACAAATGTTGCTAGGTTGCATAAAAAAACATTCCATGGATTTTATTATCTATTTTTTTATCTAAATTTATGGAAGTGAGTGTCAGAAATTTTATTGTATTTTGAATGCAATAAATGTATTTATTGTTAATTTAAATGTTAATACGACTATGAAAAATTTAAAAAGGTCAAGGTATGATTATTTTAATTTTTGATTGATTGGGTCGTTGGTGCTGCCAACGGCTTCTACTTTACGGATCGTGGGTTCAATCTTTTAGCTGTAGGTACTTGTCAAGTTTATTCTGTTTATATGTGTATTATAAATTTTATAATACTTATAAGTCAAAACATTCGCCTTGAAAGAACTAAAAAAAAAAAAAAAAATTGAACGCAAGCTCACGTTGTCTTTAGTGATTCTCGCCTGATAATATTAATTTCAATAATATATCAACGTCTGATATGTATTATTAATAATTAAGATTCATAGTATAAATTGTTTTTTTTTTTTTTTTTACTTTAAACTACACAATAGTGTGATTATATCTATACTATAATATTATAATACAACACTAACTTTGTCTGTCTGTTGCTCTAGAAATTTTGAATTTAAAATGTTGGAACAAAGTAACTACTGAGTATTTGCCGGTTCTTCTCGGTAGGATATACATTCCGAACCTTTACTTAATTTTCTGTAAAATTTGGAGCTTTGGATTGGAAAAGACATAGGCAACTTTTATACCTGACGATCAACCCCTAAAACGCAAGCGAAGCCGCTGGTGACAACAAGTTATAATATAAATTGACAAATTAATAAAATAACAGATAATATATAATATATTTCTTTAATTTATGTACTCTGGTAACATTTTTAATCTGTCGTTGCGTGGGAACAGACTGAAAGACAAAAAGTCAAATAACAATGACGATGTCGTGACGGCTGACCAGGGCGGTCAGCATGTCGGGGTCACGAAGGCTGAAGATGATTTTAGGGTCCCTTGAAGGCATTTTAAATTCAAATATCTTAATTTATTTTACAATATACATGTAGGAAAATTAAATACACATTTTTTTTTTCGTTATGGTAACACTTTGCTAATATTCCACAGAGCCTAAGTCTTATTATAATTGATACAGTTTTACCTTTTTATTTAGCAGTAGTTATTATTCATGCCAATAAATGGCTTATTCTAAAAGCAATTGTGCACATCGGTAAAATTAGACAAAAAAAAAAGTTTCTTTCGGCTGTTTTTCTCAGGTCAGGGCAATTTATTTTTCAACCCAATTAAATAAATAAGTGCCATATTAAATTATAATATGTATATATTTAATGTTATTTTTTTTTAATTAAATTATATTCTTAAGAGAAAATTGAAAGAAAACAAATTATATAACAGTTCAAACTTGACCGTTTTTAGAATGATTTTTCATCGCCCTTTGACACGGTCAGTTTTAAAAAAAAAGGTATTCTAGTTTCGAGAATGAATGACACAAAAACCATTTCGATTTAAGAATAGTTTGTAGGCATCGAACTTCGTAAAAGTATATTGATAAATATATACTTGTTTATATATGTAACACTGTATTGAATAAAGATTTTGAGTTCGCCTTTGCCCTGAGAAACGAGCACAGATTAAATATACATCAATGTCAATGTGAATAGCCTAAAATATTCGACTCAAAATAATTAAAAGAAATTTTCTTTTAATACTATACTTGAGGAGTTATTCTTTGAGAACAAAATCGAATTTCAATCTAGCACGATCGTAAAATGTCAGAAAATGACATGCAATATTGTCTATGACAATTATGACATTTGAAGGATCAGCGTATTGTCGTAACACACACAGCTGGTACTGCTGGAGTGACTGTCAAGGACAGATGATCGTTTGACGTGACTCCCATCACCAATATCGTGTTTGTGGTAAGAATTAGGAATTTAAAGTTTTATGTTTATGGGGGATATACGTAGGTGGGGCAAATGGCTGGTATTAAGTCACCAAATTAAGGCGTCGTTAATAAATTCAACCATTCCTTACAGCGCCAATGCGTCACTGACTTTGGGATATAAGATGTTATGTCCCTCGAGCCTGTAGTTAAAGACTAATGCACCCTTCAAACAATACAATAATTCTATATTGCAACTTGATGGTGGAAGATATTAGTGGTGGTACCGTTTAGCCGGCTACGTACCACTACGCATCATATATTCAAAGACTAAGTTGTTTAAGTGTTTTTAAATTAAATTAAATTAAATCAGAAACGTTTCTAAAGCGTATTCTTTGAAGCTGTGTAAACAAGCTCGACGTAGAACTCGATCGTGTATTGTCAAATGTGATGTCTGTCATTGATTACAATAATATTATAAAAAGGTACAACGATACGATATCAAAGTCGATTTTAAACATTTTACGATCGGGTCGAGCACTCACAGAACCACAAAATTGACCCACGATATAAACATATTTTACAATATGTTTTTTTATAGCTCTGCTGTATGTATTTTTTATCGTAAAAAAAATACCTTGTATATAAATTATTGTAACGTGACGTTTAGTAACGTTACGTATATGAGGTATGTTTTTTCGCTTGTTTGGTATGAGCAGAGGGCCGGATTTATAGGGTAGAAGGTCCTGGGGTAGATATTTCGATATTAACTAATGTTAAAATTATTTTTTCGGGTGTGTTTTTAACAACATATGATAATACTAGCTGTCCCCGTGACTTCGTGCGCGTTGTTTGAATTTAAGTTATTTGGATACTGTAGCGTGATTTCATTTTTATTCTATATATAATTCTAAAATAAAACTAGCCTAAGTTACTCCTTATTACATCCGCTATCTGCCAGTGAAAGTCCCGTCGAATACGGTTCAGCCGTTCCAGAAATTAGCCCGAACAAACAGACAGACAGACAAAAATTGTAAAAAATGTTATTTTGGTATATGTACCGTGTATACATACATATGCATTAAGAAAAAATGGGTTATTCTAATATTACAAACAGACACTATATTAAAATCGATCTCAGCATAATCATCATTGTCATATCATTTATGACCTTGGGGTATAAGAACCACACTGTCTGGTATAGAACCTACTTTAAGGTGTAATTAGTTATTTTAGAATTAAACAAATTGATTTCGAAGGCCTGTGTAACAGACATAAGGGACATAACATCTTAGTTTCGAAGGTTCCGATTTAAATATAAGGGGTGGTTAATATCTCTTAAAGTGCCGAGGTCTATGGACTACATATTTTGAATTAAAAAAAGGCAAAGTTGCCAGTTTTTGTGACCCTGTCAAGATGCAAATACGAGCGAATATTCAATATATAAAATATGTAAAAAAATTTAACCAACCCGAACTCCGTCATAAAACGATAATTTTATGAACAATGTGACATATCTTTAAATAACGTGTTATTTTATTGCGATACGTCGAAAAACGGAAAAGAACGTTAAATAAAAATGGCCGTTTAATGTCGACAAATTATTTCTTACGCGACAAATTTAGCGGTTACTCGTCGAACGTGTTTTAATATTTTGTAATATGCGTCCATTTTGTTCTCCGACTAGTTAGTGAGGACGGATTTGCGTGTGTTATGGAGATATCCAATATATTGAATAGTTTTCGCACGCGTTTTAGAGGGGGTGATTGTAGGTTTTTAGATATAAAAAAGTAGCCTGTCTTTCCTTTGGGTTCAAGCTTGCTTTATTCCAATTTTCATCAATGCGTAACAGACAGATAGATTACCATCGCATTTAAGATATTAGTATGAAGTATGAATATATATATATAGCATATCACGGCTGTAGAACATTATTAATGGTTTTTGGGCGAATGAAACTCAGCGTTTTGCGAGTTTCTTATCATCTCCCTGGAGGCTTTCCGAAACTGTGTTAGAGTTGAATTACTACATAAACATAACATAAACAGCCTGTAAATTTCCCACTGCTGGGCTAAGGCCTCCTCTCCCTTTGAGGAGAAGGTATGGAGCATATTCCACCACGCTGCTCCAATGCGGGTTGGTGGAATACACATGTGGCAGAATTTCGTTGAAATTAGACACATGCAGGTTTCCTCACGATGTTTTCCTTCACCGCCGAGCACGAGATGAATTATAAACACAAATTAAGCACATGAAAATTCAGTGGTGCCTGCCTGGGTTTGAACCCGAAATCATCGGTTAAGATGCACGCGTTCTAACCTCTGGGCCATCTCGGTTGAATTACTAACGACTCAAAAATTCTTCATTGTCAAGTTTACTTGATAAAATGCTATAGAAAAATCATAACGCCACTTAACGTCGTAAATGTAGTAGGTTAACCTTTTAGTTAATTTCGTACGCACTACTTATTTTTTCAAGAAGTGGTAACTTTCAGATAAGTACACAGGGTTGTAGTTATATGGGATTCACGTGAAACTCTGATGGTCTTCGACACGGATCGAAGAAACTGCGGGACAGTTTAAATATAACGTATCCGAGGCTCCTCCCGTGCTGTGCTCCTCAGGGGTCGTACCCACGCGTAACATAAGTCTAACTTTTAATTGGAGATGAAAACAATTATATTAGTAATATCTTCGAATGAGACATTGTTAGGATTATTTTAGAAAATAAAACTTACTTTACTTGTTGGTAGGGTTATGTGCTAGCTGATTGGTAGGTTGGGAAGACTCACTTAATGTAATAGATACACGAACCTTAGCTGAAGATTATTAAAAAAATAAATAAATACCATAAAATACAAGCAATATGGCAAAGCCAATTATAAACAGATACATTTATTATTTAATTTAACGTGGGAGATACAGTACGCAGTTTTATTTTACGTTATTGGTAGTCGAGCTTACAAATGGGCCACCTGATGGTAAGTGGTCACCCATAGAAATATTAACCATTACATCACACCAATGCGACACCAACCGCTTAGATTTTATATCCTTAGTACCTTACACTGGCTCACCCACCCAAATCGCCCAACGATACAAAATATTGCTGTTTGGCGTTACGAGGAGTCCCTATAACCAATTAAAACGACCCAAAAGGGTAGCAGGGTTATTAATTTGACAAAAAAAAAGACGCGCTGAGTTTCTTTCGCCGGTTCTTCACAGGTCAGGGTGTTTCCTTTTCCGAACCGGTGGTAGTGTTTAATTTGACTATCAATAAGTAAGTGTAATGCTTCTATATTGAATAAAGGAGTTTGAGTTTGAGTTTGGTTGTATGGCGTTTTTACCCACTAACTTAACCGTGATGGCCGTCTTCACAGACCGGTGAGGCGGCCAGGCAATTAGCATTTTAAATGAACTATGAACTATGTATTGGTTGAATGTAATTCAGGCCGCTGGTTGAAAGCCGTTTGGTAATAAGGCTAGGCTATAAATATAACGGTTAATTATGTCAGCGATAATACATATTAGGCACACGATAACTTCCTTGTCCGGATTTGAACCTTCTCCGGCTAATATTCACTCTGTCTAACCACTGAACTATCTGGGTTGTAGTCTATGTCATGCATCGTTTATCCGATTGAATCGAACCTAGTACAGTTTTTCTTGGTACGTGATTTTTTTTTCTGGAATAGTATCAATAATACAATAGCTAGCCCGGGAATGTTATGGGAAACAATGTTTTTTTTTTTATTTTTCACGTCAATTCTGATTAGTTTGTAACTAAACAATAATAACAATACTATTGTTTCTTTTCAATTCTACTAATATGATGTATACGATAGGTTACCGATTCTATTTCGAGCCGAACTTAAACCATTCCTTACAAAAAATAACCTCGAATTCAACTTATTTACGTATGTCGGTTGCGATACGATTTATGTACGTTCCGATTCAACTTTATCCGAACAGCAAATGTCGTCGCGTTTGTAGAGTAGATACACGGCTGAACGGCAACGATTTCTATTCGATCTGATTACGATTAACTGTCAATTTGTTAGAAGAATTAAGGCCCAAATAGGCACACATACAGAACGCCTCATTCCAAATGTTAGTGTGCATTGACAACGTAAGGAATGGTGAATATTTGTCAAAGAGTTTAATTTGTATGTGCAGTGGTTATGATTACTTACCGTCGGACGAATTTATCTACCGTCTGTCCGTAGAGGAGGCGTTACTTTGTATGGATTTTAGCGGTACGAAATCGTCTCGTGCTGTAAGTAAGCAAAAGTTTATTGTTCGATTTGTATTGAGACTTAAATATCATAATTTTCGACAAGCACAAATATATAACGCATATTCAACCTTACGCACAGGCACACAAGGCTTAAATCTGAAGTTTTTCTTCGAATCGGTAGTAGATTGTTGACAATCAAAGATCAAGTGCAATGTTAATATTGAATTAAGATTTTGACTTTCAGTTGTAGGTCTTATTTGTGTCTGTATGAGAAGGAATTGACTTCTATGTCTTCTAATGCACGGATCACGATAGTTCAGAAGTTATATATATTAAACGTGTATAAAATATTTTCAATTGTTTTTACTATTAGTTAGTATTACTTAAGTTAATTATTAATTTTCATATTTTATTAATTACAATAAAACGGACGAAACGCAGTTACTTAACACGCTCCGTAAGTGATTTACGAAAGATTACAAAAA
This sequence comes from Vanessa tameamea, assembly GCF_037043105.1. NCBI lineage: Eukaryota > Metazoa > Arthropoda > Insecta > Lepidoptera > Nymphalidae > Vanessa > Vanessa tameamea. The sequence continues at coordinate 2,297,509 of NC_087338.1, forward strand.
AAGCTTATCCTTCATTTGTATAAATAGATATATACTTAGACTTATAGCATATATAAATCTTTCATTCGCCGAGAATCATTTAAAGAGAAATGACCGATGTCGAAACGAAAGCTATGCGAACCGCCACGGAACCCTAAAAACGGCAACAATTAAAAACAATCGAGGCCGATGCATTCTGTCACCGCAAAACGTATAATTGTGGGGGCACGTCGGTTCGCAGAATAAATACCGATTCTATACAAAGAGATTCCTCATCATTAGCTCACGGACGTGTTTTTGTCGTCAAATATCGATACCGATTGAATTGCTATCTTAGAGATATCAGAATTAGTGTGTGCGAAAATTTGCAAGATATTACCTTGATATATTTACCAGAGTAACGCTCTGTGCAAGCCCATCTGGGCTGGTACCACCCAGTCATCGTGTTCTCAAGCGATGAGCTCGTAGCAAGAGTATCGTTGCGTTTCGATTTGAAGGGTGAGCCAGTGTGAGTAGACACTAGAGAATATCTCAGTTCCAAACATTGGTGTCGCATTGGTTATGTAATATATTGCTAAAATTTCATACAGCGCCAATGTCTTTCGGCATTGGTGACCATTTATCAGTTGCTGGACAAAGTTCTTCTCACTAATATTAGTCTTCCATGATTATTAGGTAATGGGTATACGTATAATATGTCTATTTTTAACGGAGATTCTGTTATGTTATCTGCTTAGTTCAATTTGCCAACAGATGGATCTGCAGCAACGTCGCCAAAATAATTGGTGCATTGGACTACGGCTATTGGATTTCGTGAAATTTTACAGGAAATACCGACGAATCGGATTTTCTTAGGCATATCGGACCGTTAAGATCTCAAATTGTCTTGGGCTCAATTAATAATTCAAATCAAGATTTTCATTATGACGTCACTGTCCATATAAATCAATTTACTCATAGCTGCAATGTTTTGCCATAAATATAGTAGTCCATTTACCTGATCACCATGATTTGATTTGGGTAACGCGATCCCAGATTACAAGAACATATATATATATATAGTATATCAAATGTAATTACGGTGAGTCCAGTGGTTAAGTCCTGAAACTAACAGATATGATCTCGCGTTGATGAGATTAGTCTGATGCTAAATTTTCTGTGCTTGTACGTTTGTTACACAATAACGCTTGTATTGTTAGACTGATTTTAATACACGGTCATATTCATAAAAGTTTTCGTGTCAAATACAACTCTCCCCAGTTATGCCAAAGCTCCTTCTTTCAAATCCATTTAGTTTCCACCTTCAGCCGAGAAGATAAAAAGACACAACAAAAAAAAAAAATGATTTGCTCCGAGCGCAGTGTCGTATTTTAGCAATAGGTAATTCGCTACACGTGTATTTCAAGACAACATCTAGTTATAAATTTATTTTTAACAATTTCCTTTAGCGTTGTAAGTTATATGTCTCTTCAGAACTCGTGTCACGGTTAAGGTTCAGGTTCCAAAGCGAAACCAAAGCTATTAAAAGCAATGATCACAGAACATTATGCCATCCCCTCACCTATGATATTTTATTAAATAGGTACTGATGGTTAGTCACACAAATCATAGAAATTGGCATGAAATATTAACCATTCCTTACATGGCCAGTGCACCACTAACTTTGGATACCTTATGCCTGTTACATTGGCTCACTTGCCCTTCAAACTGGTATTAGAATATTAAAAGATACTAAATACCTTTTTGGAAGTCCTTTTTCTTACAGAGTGAACTGTGAGATATCGTCACGTAAAGAAAAATCTTATACCATCTCTATGAATCTTTCTCTCTCATTCTATGTCTCTGTCTCGTTCTATCATATGCGATTTAATATAACCTTATTTAAACTTATTGTTTGTTATCATACGAGATTTTTAATAGGAATAATATTTCCTGTCTTTTAGTTATTTTCAAATGTTAATTTATTTTATTGTCTGTTGTTATATACAGAATATATAGCGAAGGGGACTTCTTTCCAACCCATGACAGGTCTCAATGTTATCTTCTAAAGAATGAAAAGTTGTAGACAGATGTTGTTTTAACATGAGATTTAAATTGATTAATTATTATACCTAAAACTAAAAGGTAAAATATTAGGTATAAAGTTGTAAGATTTTGTTTTTTTTTTAAAAAGTCTTATCTAACAGTAATCCTACGCGTTAAGTTAAGTTGACTACCAAAATATTATTGCAATAATTCCTCAGTAAAATTTAACAATATAAATCAATTTATAAAATCCCATAACTGATTAAAAATAATATCAATAATTCAGTGTCGAAATAATAAAATTATCCAAAATTATTACATTTCAAATGTTTAAGAAGAGTAATTACTGAGTTTCGTGCTGATTCTCGGTAGCTTTACTTTTAATACAAAAGTGATTCAAAAGTGCTTGTTTTCGACGAAGTATATTTTGATTTTGATATGAAAGCTATACGAAGCTATGTTCAATGGAGAACTAACCTAACAAAACTTATTTCGACCAATCAGGACAGCATGAAGACAAAATGGCTTTTATAGAGGCGAGGTCAAGTTACGTTGGGATTTATTTTGTAACTAGTGTGTCCATGCGACTGTGTCTGCGCGGACTTTTATTTATTCATTAAGAATAATCCAAAGCTTTTAAAAGTTGCTCGCGCAGGTCATATTATCTTACTCTAGGTTTTGCTAACTCGTATAATTAGATGTGATGATAAATTAGACAAGTTCGGAAAAAGTTAGGGCGCGTGACCGACAGCCTTCTGTGATTTCCGGCGCGTAGTAGTTTAAACATCACAAAAGCCGATTTCCATATAGTTTTTTCAATTAGGCATTACAAACTAAATGTCTACTCATTCATAGCCTATTCCAATGGAAGTAGGAAAAAAGATAAACAAACCTTAGATTCGCGTATTTCAAGCGATTCGCTAATAAATCAGCCATATTGTGCACTACTAAGAGTTTATGATTTAATATATCTTTATTGATAAAACAACACTATTTCACTTAACTACTTATATCCACTTCAATTTTACTCCCAAAATTCCTATAGCAGTATCGTTGACGTTCAAAACGCATTTTCAATTTTTTTCGCAAATCCATAGTGAGTATCATAGATTAATCAAGCTAACCAATGATATCGCATCAATTTGCTGTCGAATGTTGTTTGTTTGGCTTTTTTCCTGTTATGGAATAATAACTGAACATAATTGTCAATATAAATATATATTTATATGAAATATTAACCATTCCTTATAAACTTCAAACCGGAACACAACAATGCTAAGTATTGCTCTTTGGCGGTAGAATATTTGACGAATTTACGAACGAATTTACGAAGTATCTACCCAGACGGGTAACAAATCCCTACCACCAAGCAACATTGGTTATAAAACGGTTTGCGATTCGAACTTTTGCCACCATCCACTTAGTAAATCTTAGGATTTACGTTTAAGGCACGGTAAACGTTGAGAAAAATCATGTCATAATGTATTATAAAATAATATCCGAAATGAAAATAATTTAAATAGGTTAGTTATTTAACGTTTTGGACATTTACCATTAAGAATTGGTAAATCTTAGGTTTTACAGGAAAATCTTAGGATTTACCGTAGTTCGAGATTTTACAGTAACATTTATAAGAATAAAAAAAATAAACTTTAATATAACAGACAAGTTCATGTGTCTGTATAGTGTCTAGTTAAAATTAATTCCAGTTAAATTTGAACCGTAGCGTGGGTTGACCCTGACGTCGTTTAAATCTGTTCCAAGCACCCTTATACAAAACGATTTGTCGTAATACACAGACGGACGAACAGCGTCTTTGTTTTCGCAGCGGATTCGATTCTGGCTTCGAAGAAATCTATCCTTATATTTGACGCTTTATTTGTAACTACTAAACCGATTTGCATAAAACTTTCTCTAGAATATAGAGTGCGTTTCGGAGAAGGTTTTAGTAAACAAAATATATTAATATTATAATCGCCGCTGAATCGATTATGGCGATAGTTTGAGTCCTGAACAGGGATATAGGCTATTTCAATTTAACCCTTGAGGGGGTAAGAAGGGGGTGACGGTTTTTGTATCATAGGTATGTAGATGAGTTCGCAGTTTCAGCCGCGCTAAGAATTTACGTTTTGCATGAATGCTGTAGTTCAGTGATTAGCGTATTAGGTATTAAGTAATATATTTATGGACAAAGCTTTATTATTGAGATTATGATAAAAAAATACGCAATTATTAATAAAGGAGTTGCAACAATAAAATATAACATAATAAATAATATAACATAATACAATGATATAATACTATTTAAATATTTGGTGTATACGTATGGTTGCTATGCACACATAGATAATGTGCCAATCAGAGAGTAAATACTGAGTTTCTTGCCGGTTCTTCTAGGTAGAATCTACTTTCCAAATAGTTAGTAGCTTTACGTTTCATTCAACACTAACATGACGATTCAGAAGTGCTTTTATGAGGCTACTTGAATAAAGAATATTTCGATTTTGAATTTCCCGCGTATTACGTCAGGTATTAGGTATCCTATGACATATATATATATATATATATATATATATATATATATATAATTATATAATATGTATATATATATAACCCTGAGGTATATGAAAAGTTTTCAGGATGTTTGACTATAATTATAGTTAAAATGTTATCCCGTAACAAACAAACAAACATACTATCTCATAAAAAATATTATTTAAGATACATTATAAATATTTAGATAGTTGTTTAAACAATATATGTTATATTAAATAGAGTCGTCGTAGACCGGTTAAGGAGAATCGAAGTTTTATTTGGAAGATATGATCGTCGGTCCCGTGGTATTCCAAAAATTTTCAACTGATACGTCGTGTATGGTTCGCGTAAAAATATTTGAAACTATTATTATTTAAATCGATTTAAAAAGTTGAAATTATCTTTATTTATATAACTTTTATAATAAATTGTTTACTTTAAAGCCTTAAGTGTATACAAAGAAAAATTATAAAAAGTTACTGTTCAATATTTTTTTTTATTTAGCTTCGGCATCCGAGTCAACTTCGATTGGACGTGTCTGAGGTTTGCTTAAAATAATTTTAAGTAAATACATAGAAACATACTTAAATTTTCTTACTAAAGTTATAAATACGAAAGTGACTCTGTCTGTCTGATAGATAACCGCACCGAAGAATATATATTTTATTGTTTATAGGTTTCTTTATGCTTAGCACAAGTGAGAAATTTTCAGAATATATAAGAAAAAACAGTATACAGTTTGATTGGCACGTTGATTGATTTATGTTTGTTAACTATTGACAAGTATTAAGGTTACCAAAAAGGTTTTCTCAAATTTTATATGACGTCTGTGATAACATTTCAACCATTGCACGAATACTTCAAAGAAATGCATCTATAGATGAACAAAGGGGCTTAAAAGATTTCTTTGCTTTTCCCAGTAGAAGCCACATTCCTGACCAGTAGTCACGTTGAAGTGCCATGAGTAGCTACGAATCGTCTACTAGCAAAAACTACTTTTTTGCCATTTCTGAAGAAAGTGTAGCCTGTGTTAATGCTTTTTTTCTCGTACTTCCATTAACGCCATAGTATTTAAACGTGGTACTTGATACGATGTATAAAATCGGAAAAAAATCTGTTAATTTTTTTTTTTGGAATGATTTTCTTTTATCTGTCTCACAGTAGTGAACTGGCAGACATCGTCGCGTAAGGAATAAGCGTTACGACCCCTCCATCCGACTTTTACCTCTCTTTCTCTTTTTCAATGTCTCTTTCTGTCGTATACTTTTTATTTTTGTTATTGGTTTAATTTAAACGGGATTTTTAATAACAATTCTGTCATCTTTTTTTGTCATTTTTTTTTCTAATGTTTCTGTTATTTAATACGTAATATATAAAGTAATTTCGTTCCGTCCGTTTGTCCCACGACATCTATAATTTTTTTATTAGAATATAAAAATATATCAGTATAATAATTATGTTTTAAATATCTGTCACGCTGACGCTACTTAAATCGTCAGGGCATATCATTGATGTTGGTACTTTTTTTCGTTGGTTACCTGTGTTCTCTGCTTTTTTATTTTTTGTAACCAAAGGCCCTAATGCGAGTATGGTCTTAACATTTAGGCTGCCAGCTATCTCTGGATCGTAGCTAATTTTTTTTTTTTTTTACTTTTCCAAAACCGCTTCGGTATTATTAATTTAAATTCTTGGTAACGTTCGATTTTTGAAGTTTATTCCTCGAATAATTTTCCTTTCAAAGACAGATAATTAATATACGTTTTATATTCTGTAGTAAACGACATATTTTATAAAAAAAAAAAGTTTGTATAGCTATGAATATGTATACTTCGGAAAATAAAATTATCACTAAAGGTTAAAGCAAAAAAAAAAAGTACATTGTAACAACAAATTGTGTAAGACTTTATACAAAACGCTTCGTGTTAAACAAAGTTATATTAACAGCAGTTTTATTCCTTATTACGATCAACATAAAGATTAAAGTTGCTTGTTCGCCTTAACCAGTTATGTTTGTAAGACATTCTACGTCTTTGGTCCGAAACCTGACACATGTCACCATGAAGTAACCTCCGTCTTATTTTAAACTAGAGTTTTATTAAACTAGTTGTTATTTTTTTATATTTAAAAAAAAAACATTAATAAGTAATAATTATTACTCGATACCTATAATAATATCATAAAAGCGAAAGTAACTCTGTCTGTCTGTCAAATCACCGAACCGAATTTGATGAAATTCAGTCACAAAGGAAGCTTGAGCTCCAAGGAAGGAAGACGAATTTTCGGGCCTGACAGCTGACGACTAACTACTTAAATACGAGCAAAGCCGCAGGCGACATCCAGTAAGACTATATTCGAATCAATATTTTAAATGCGAAAGGGAGTATGTCTGTTTATTTGTTTGTATGATTCACGTCTTAACTACTTAACCGATATAACATTACCAGGGCTACCCAAATAGACGTAGAGTACATAACACGCCCATTACCGTCTTTACACGGGGCACGTGCCCAGGGCCCCATCCTTAGAGGGCCCCAAAGAACCAACAATTTTTTCGACAGCTATACATTACATTTTCGAAATTGTCATATTCGTAAGAAATAACTAAAATATTTATCAAAAGGCTAGTGACGATATTCGATATTAAAATTAAAAAGCTATAAATGTGCTTATCACGATAGAAATACATATACTGTAGCCAATATTATACTGTAGTAAATATTAATAGTAAGATTGTACAACCAATCAGATTCCTACGAATTTAAGAAAATTACCACACCGTTTATTTGAAACTACTTAAGGCCTGGGTATAAGCAAATTATTTGAACATGGTAGTAAATATCTACCAAGTGCCCCAAATTCATGGGCCCCAGCATAGCTTGAGAGTGTTCTGAACACCAGTCCCCCCCCCCCCCCCCCCTAAACGGATGAAGCTAGCTATCTAGTCTTAAACTAGTCTATGGTAAAAAGCATGCAGTATTCGTCGACTTTCATACAGGATAAACAGTAATTTAAATATATTTAATAAACATAATTATATAGTTTATTATGTTAGTAACACTTTTATTAATCAAATATTGAGTTTTTTTTTTTTTACTTTTACTTTAATTTTGCACCGGTAGTAGTTTCACATTTAATTCGATACTGTAACATAACGATTCAAAAGGGTTTATGACCCTATTTAAATAGACCATGTGACGTTGAAATTGACAGTTTCTTTTATGGTATGTCGCCAGTAGTTTGACATTTTGAATCGCATAGATAGAAAAAAAAATTGTATGATTATTATTATTGATATGATTGTTAGCGCTGGATTTAGTAGCAAATAAATTTAAGTTTACCTTTACAAAATTCTAAATGTATTGTGGACTTTATATAAAGTTACTTAGAATTGAAAACGTAACAATATGAAAATGTCCCACCGTTGGGCTAAAGGTGTCCTCCTTCCATCCATCCCACTAAGATGCACCAATGAGGGTAGGTGAATGGAAATGCGAAAATTCTGCCGCAATTGTTTCCACTGTTCCGCAGTGGAGCACCGCCGCATAACAAGTTCCATACTTGTCCAGGAGACGAACACATTGTCCAGCATTCCCACAACTTTTTTAAAATGCCAATTAATATTAATAAGTTTAAAATATTCAAGTAAAGAAACGCCTCTAAATATCACACAGGTTACTCTCGGGAGCGGCACGAAACAAAAAACTATGTACAGACTGACGGAACATTACTTATATAGATATATTTAATATCACTGAGCAACTAGCGATTTGTAAGATATATTTTCTATGAAAATATTATATTTCCAATATTATTAATTTATACTTATTGTTTCGTTGGTCTGGTAGGTAGCGTTTAAGACTGCAAATCTCGAAGACTTGGGTTCAAACTCCGGATTGGGTATCCGGTCAATAGGTTGATCCTCAGCTAATAAGCTTTAAACACTCTGTGCCGAATTGCTGCCCCACCAGATAGGAGTGACCTGTGTTTGCTCATATATTTGAGCACAATAATATCTCCTGTGCAGTTAGAAAATATCATTGTTAAATGGATCATAGTATCGTCATATCATTGTAATGATATAGCACAATTAATTAAAAAAATCATAAAAAACCCCTTAAGTGTTAACTGTAGTTTAATTTTATTAATCCTGTCTTAACAAAAAACAAGATGGCGCTAAACGTAATCCGATAATTATGGATCTTATTACGTTGATCGTGTACATGACCAACCCTTTTAAATACAATATTCGCTAGTGAATCTAGTACTTATGCCATAACATAATCCTGACGTCACGTGGCATGTAGATACGTTACGGGATAATTTTAATGACCATTATTATAAGTACAGATTTTAAACCGTCGAATAATTATGATCATACATAAACTATACTTTCATGTCATGTAAGTAAGCTGACTGACAAATGGACAACCTAATGGTACTTGGTGGTAGGACCTATCCAGACCACCCACTTGTCAGATATTCTACCGCCAAACAACAGTACTCAGTGTTGTTGTGGTCCGGTTTGAAGGGTGCGTGAGCCAGTGTAACTACAGGCACAAGGGACGTAACATCTTAGTTTCCAAGGTTGGTGGTGCATTGGCGATTTAAGGCATGGTTAATATTTACAGCGCTATTGTCTATGGGCGGTGGTGATTACTTACCATCAGGTGGCCCATATGCTCGTTCACTAATCTATACCATAAAAAAGCAATTAAACTAAAAGTTTAATATAAAAAAAGTTTAATATAAGAAAACGTTAAAGTTGTGCATATAAAAAAAGTATTTAATACTTGGGTTGAAAAAAGTATCTACTTGCAACCTCCTTGGTCTAGCTTGTATGGCTGCCGATCGTGAAGTTCCAGGTTCTATTTTATTTTTTCCACTTATTCTTTCACCACAGACTTGCGTCCGACATCCGTTCAGTTTTGAGTTCTTTTTTTTTTTAAATTATATCTTTGTAGATCCGATACAATGTTATGGATGGAATTAATTTTATTTTCATATTTAGAATACTATCTGATTATGTTTTTTTTTTAATAATATTATAGCCGTGAAATTCGCTAAGGACTCTTACGTTAAGGGTTATTTTTTTTTTAATTTATATTATTCAGATCGGCAAGGGCAATTTATATAAATATAGTTGTACAATACGCCACCAACCTTGGGAACTGAGACGTAATGTCCCCTTCTGCATTTAGTTACAATGACTAACCCTTCAAATTGGAACACGAGAAGTAATTATTACTGTTTGATGGTACGTTGACGAGAGAACCCATACAGGCTTGCATAAAGCCGAGCAGTAGAATGTTTGCCCTCTATAAAGACACGTCTGATACAGGTCGTCGTTATTGTCATATGTATGTAGGTATTTTACGAGTAAAAACTCCTAAACCAGAATTACCTTGAAAGTTAAAATTTCGCCAAATATAACCTTATCGTGATCTTGATATGAAATGTGTTATTTTGTTAAAAATTATCGAAGTACGACCGGCCATTTTGTTTAAATTACACGTTTTACTGTCCCGAGGGCTTTATAAATGTTAATTTTTTTATTTTTTTTTTCTTCTCGATGTATATACTCGTGTAAGTCGATTTTGTTTGAATGAAATTTCTTAATACGTTCTCGTATTCGTATCGGATTGGATTGTATGTGTATCTTTTCCGGTTTCCATTTTAAATGTATATTTTTGAATTCCATTTAGTGTTGAGACTTTTTTTTTTCGTTCCGATTCGCGTGTTTATATACAGGATGTTTTGTTGACATTTATATTACTTATTTATTGATAGGGATCTGAGCTGTGTCTTCTTGTTCCTGCTGGTCTAATGGCTATCTTTTGCTTGGATGTAGGGCTTTGTGCTAGCCTATCTCGATAGGTACCACCACCTCGTCGGATATTCTAGCACCAAACAGCAGTATCAAGTATAGTTGTGTTACAGTGATTCAGTGTAACTACAGGCATAAGGGACTTAATATCTTAACTCCCAAGATTGGTGGTGTATTGGCCTTGTAAGGAATGGTTAATATTTCTTACAGCGCCATTGTCTATGGGCGGTGGTGATCATTTACCATCAGGTGGCTGATTTGATCCTTATAGGGTTGCAGTCGAGGTCCTGAATTCAAATCCCCTGTCGAGTCAGTAAAAAGTTATTGACTTTTAAGTCGAGATTTTTTTACTAGGAACACGGATTCTGGTAGTTTGACGTTCCGTGTAGTAGAAAGCAAGGAAAACCGTTGGTACTACGCTTGAACTGTTTCCGGTTGTGTCAAATAAGCTGACTCATCGAACGTTGGTAAGAGGGATTGATGAAGAGTACACTTACGATCCAAAAAACCATTTCCGTATTTCCGGTCGACACTTGCAATAAAATCCGAAGTCTCGAAAATGCCAATATTACAGTTGCATTGACGAGACCCTATACGTGAGACGAACCAAACGCAAGCGCGATTCAGAATCAAATTCATCAGGTACAAACATTTAGTACCTTCATACGGTAAGCCGTACAAACAAAGAGTTTCGAGTTAATTTTCGATTAAGGTCATAATTATATAAATATGATTATTAAATGTAAATCTTTAGAGTATTTTCTAAGTTCCATAATATTCTCCGTAGAATTTCAAAATGGCGGCCTAGAAGTGCTTGCGGGAGTTTCAATAAAGAATATCGTATTTATCGTAATAATCGTTATTTATTTTCGTAAAACATGTATATAATTATACATGTATTTATATGTTATTTAAATTGGATCGAAATAGTATTATATTGCGTTCGATAAAGTCATAATTTTATCAAATTGACAGAAAGCCATAACGCGGCGCGCCCACACGTTGGGACAGGCTGTTCATATTTCATTGTTATATCTATTGTTTATATAAATAAAAAAAAATATCATCAAATCATTCAGTTCAAACATATCTTATTCTAGAAGGTTCTAGCGCGCTTTTTACAACGTTAACGTTTGGAATATAGATTACAGGAAAGAACCGGCAAGAAATTCGACGATCAAGTTACAAAATCAAAATAAAAATATTCAAGTAGGCTCATAAAAACTATTTTTAATCGTCATGTTACACTGTTGATTAATTTAAAGCTACCACCGGATCGGAAAGTAGATTCTACCGAGAAGAACCGGCAAGAGACTCAGTAGTTACTCTTTTTCCATATTTGAATTACAGACTATTTCAGTAAAGTACGTTTACTTTTTTATATATTCTGCGTAGAAATCAATCAAAGACTAAGTCCATACTTTTTAATCTTTAATATTAAGCTGTTGGATTGATTAATGCCTTATTTAATAATGTTATTAATATATAAAATTATATGCAAATAAAAAATTGTTTATCCTTCATGGAAATCAACGGAGCTCATTTACTCATCCATGAGATAACTTAACCAATTATAATGAACACATTTGTTAATTAACATAAAATCATTGCGATACCATTGTACAATTATACGGGAACAAAACTCACTCGGACAGAAATAAAATCATAAAGTTTAAAACCGGACGTTATATGGCTTGCCCCATTAATCATTACAACTGCGACATACTTGTTTAAATCATGAAGAGCAGACATTTCGCTATTTGACGGTTCGCGTTTATTATATTTTAAAACCTTGCTTATTTTGCGATTTAAAACAAAAAACGACGACTTTGATAGTAGTTGTTTAGGGAACTATGTTCATCTCTTTCTGATATATTTGTTTTTACATTCAAAAGAAAAAGACAGCTTTAACGAGACCATCTAAACTATATTCATGAATAAGTGGCAGACTGTACTGAACGGTTGTAATATATATGCATAGTTGTCGCTCGCGGCATCGCTCGCGTTTTAGGGGTTGATTGTCATGTGGGTAGGCAAAAAATAATCTATATCATTCCTTGGAGTTCATGTTCGCTCCAAGGCAAATTTCATCAAATTCGATTCATTGGTTTGGTTGTGAAAGAGCGACATACAGACAACGTTACTTTTACATTTATAATATTAGTATAGATATATTAGTTTAGTTAATGGGGAGAGGGGGCTGGTGTGAGGTACCCTCGTCCTTTTTCTACATCCCTGAAAACGCCTTTGCTTCATGTTTTTATAAATAATATGTATCAAGTACACTTTTAGATTCATCGAGGAACTCAAAAGCTCTTACTTGGTGGTAGGTACCACCCACACACATAATCTACTCACAGCAATAGCTAGTATTACTATGATTCGGCTTGAAGGATGTCTAACCCAGTGTAACTACACGCACAAGGGAAATAACATCTTATTTGCCAGGGTTAAACATTATTACATCAAGGGAGCAATTTGTCCGTCCGACTACCTATATCATAAAAATAAATCTTGCAGCTTGAGCCCCTTAAAAAACGACGTCCGACTGGTGGACTGGTCTTATACCACGCGACATGACAACCGCCAAGAAGTGTCAACGTCGAAACTCGTATTCAGAATGACATGTCCATATTGTTTATCTATCCGTTAAAAAGATACAACAGTAACCAAGAGTTACAATGTAGTTGATTCAAATAACATGTAAATACATTGAGTACGTTTGAATCCTTCATAGAATTGCGACTATACCTCACGACATTGAAGCATGCGATTCGGTCCATAGAAGGATATCGTAAGTCGTAAAGTTCACCATAGACCATAGAATCTTTTAGAATTCGCGTTAAAGTAAATTCTCATTTTTTATAATTTATATTTGCGTTATATTATGGTATACAATTTTGAAATCTTTTGGTATTATTGTATGAATTATTTGATGTTTCTTTTTGCTCCCATTGATCTTCTTACTGGTAGGAGGATAAGGACTAATATGTTTTAATGGAAATAATATGTCCCAGTAGGAATATAAGAATGAGTACGTTTCTACGCTCCTACGACGATCGTTCATGAACATTATTAATTATGATACAATCACAAACATTTTAATCTTATTTGTTTAATTGAAAACAAATTTCTGAGCGTTATGTTTTTACGGTTCTTATATGTATGTGAGTTACTTTGTTCGCCCATAACTTTGAAATGCATCGCTGAGATTTATTAGAAAAAAAATTGCCTGTTTTTAAAGAATCGGTCGTGTTCTTTTCCGAATTGTACGTAATTCTTAGACTATTTATTATTTTATATCATGACTTGAAATTCAGTAGCTTCTCTTTTTTATCACTTATATTTATAAGCAAATGTAATCATTACTAATGTTCATATATATAAATATGTATCTTGTACATTAACTTTTGCCAACTTAACTTTGACCAAGTCAATAAATTCCGCTGCATACGGGAGCGTGAGAACATTGCTGCCGACCCGCTTCGCCGAAGAAGACCGGGAAGAAGGCGTCTTCGTTATGGAAACCTTCTCCTCCCGTCATAAGTCTCGCTGGGGCTAGGGGGTCTCTGTACCCTGATAACACCCTAGGAATTGGAGGCCCGCAGAGTTGGGCCAACGGTAGTTCCCGTGACGTCTCCCAAAAAGACGGAGTGGCTAGACTGGCTTTTTAGTGGGTATTCCGGCGTTTTCAGCGCCGGCGAGCCCCACATTATGCGGGGGCAAAGCGTTATGCGTTTTCCCAGCGAAAAAAAAAAGTCAATAAATTCCAACATATTGATCTTCATTCGAACTTTCAGGCTCCCGTTAAACATTTTATCAGAGAAAATAGATTGTTGAAAACGAATGTATCTTTTTTAATTTTTATATTTATATAATTCTTCTGTCGGTATGTCTGTCTATCACTGAACTCCTAAAACTGGACCGATTTTGTTGTATTTTCGCGTTTTATAATGAGTGTGGTTTATAATTAATTCCAGCATTTTTTAAAATAAAAACAAATTTATACTATCACCTGTATCAAGTTGGGACGGAATTGTAACACTACAAATTTAATTCGAGTATAATGTTCACGAGCCGAGATGGCCCAGTGGTCAGGCACCACTGAATTTTCATGTGCTTAATTTGTGTTTATAATTCATCTCGTGCTCGGCCGTGAAGGAAAACATCGTGAGGAAACCTGCATGTGTCTAATTTCAACGAAATTCTGCCACATGTGTATTCCACCAACCCGCATTGGAGCAGCGTGGTGAAATATGCTCCAAACCTTCTCCTCAAAGGGAGAGGAGGCCTTTAGCTCAGCAGTGGGAAATTTACAGGATGCTAATGCTAAAAAAAAAAAATATTCACAGAAAAACACGATCGCGCCATTTCCAAAACACGCTGTTCTGTGGTACAGACATTCAAACGATTTCCGACACAACCCGGGGGTCCTTTGGTTAGAGGCGGAGTATTTTAATTATATAAAAAAGTGTAGGAACTTGTCGACTTGAAGTTAAGGCTGGAGCAAAAACGTACGAGGAGTGCGCGTCCGATGATTCGCATATTATATAACGGCGAATAACACGAGGCTTAATATTCAATATAATTGGTTAATTTGCAGAAAATAAACTTAATCATATAAATCATTTAATAATAGATCGTTTAATAACTATTAAAAAAAATTTAAGTATATAGTAACGTGTAAAAAAATATCATTTAACACTTACAAGATTAAACAGCTTAGGGTTAAGTTTAGGGTTAACTTGGAAATAGGTCAAGTCCTGATCGATTTCGGTCACGGGGCATTTTCCAAAGAGACTAGTGAGAAAGAGATACATTTTTAGAGGCCGAGTGTTCGGTTTCACTGCCTGGGACTTGCAACCTAATAAACTAGTCAGTAGAACTTGATGAGTAACTGGTTAAGTTAACATATTAGGTATTATTTAACTCGGACTGTATCTGTTTATGACTGTATTTATTTCTATTTATATATGTGTGTGTTTTGTAATATAATATCGTATAAATCTACTGACAATTTAAAAAAAAAACAAAACAATAAAATTTTATCAATTTTAATTAAATATATTTTATTTAATTTGATTTTAAGCACATTTGAATCACCATTTTATATAATTAAAACCTATCTAACTACCGAGAACCGGCAAGAAACTCAGTAGTTACTCTTTTTCATAATTTCGAGACATTATCAAAGTTAAATAATTCTACTGTGTGTACACTCTGAAATGTTTTAATCTTGAATCAATGTGCACTGAGCTTTATATAACCGTTAGTTATCAGATGTAGTCTTATCGACTGTTGACCGATCTATCTCATCCTGCTTTGTTTAGTCTCTATATTCAACTAGGTATTACGAATAGTAAACGGAATTCCATGTTCATATTAGAGGCTATTGTAGTAATGTATTTTCGCAAATATCTTCTTAAAGATATTTTTAATTGTAGTATTTCACGATCTCCGTGATGAGTAGTGTGTACACCGGTTTTCGTTGGTACGTCACTCCGAGGTCCCGTTTCGATTCCCGGCCGAGTCGATGTAGAAAAAGTTCATTAGTTATCTATGTTGTCCTGGGTCTGGGTGTTTGTGGTACCGTCGTTACTTCTGATTTTCCGTAACACAAGTGCTTTAGCTACTTAAATTGGGATCAGAGTCATGTATGTGATGTTGTCCAATATTTATTTATTTATTTATTTATTTAACCAAGTGTTATTTGAATCTGTTTTAGAAAAGTTTGAGTTTATTAAAATCGTAGAATGAATGATAAACGAACCTTAGATTTACGTATTCCATGATTGCTAATAGCTCAGCTATGTTGTGTAGAAAAAGTTGATTAATATATCTTTTTATTTATAATGAAATACATACATGTACAGTCTGTGAATTTGCCATTGTTGGGCTAAGGCCTCCTCTTCCTTTGAAGAGAAGGTTAGGAGCATATTCCACCATACGGTTTGGTGGATTCAGATGTGCCAGAAATTAGACATGAAGGTTTCGTTATCCTACTCCATAAACACAATTTAAGCAGATGAAAATACAGTGGTGCGTGACCAAAACTGCCACGTGTTACTCAAAAGGAGATGAGGTCTGAGCCTAGCTGTGGGAAAATTACAGCCTGTTACTTACATCAATGGTACTGATTGATAAATATCAAATCAAATCAAATCTTATCTACGACTGGAGCTCTTCAAAATTAGACCATAACCGATTTTTTTATGTGCAGCTAACGTCCCATAATCACTGGGACAAAAATGGGCTTACGCTTAATATATAAAATATTTCAAACGTAAATTTGTTTTAAACGTAAACTTAAAATGCATATAGAAACTTTATGTTGCTGATTTATGTTTTTTAATGTTTACAAATTGACAAACTCCAATTCCAATTTAACTAATGTATACTATTTGACATTAAAAAAAAAACATTTAAATAAAGTTCCATCATTTTGGCGCCAAATGTAAATGAGTGAATTGCAGTTTACAATGAAACAAAATCGAAATAAAACCTGTATTAGATTTCGAAATTCCTAAGAAATCTTTTGAATAAACGCGAAGTTTCGCGGGGGACCCACTGGTGTTATTATGAATACGTTAATATTTAAAAAACAGTTACACCAGGTCGAGTGCTTTACCGACTTTCGAACAAACCGTTGTGTGTTTAAAACAGTCCGTCATCGTGTGTAATCATCGCAGCTAACTGTCAAAATATTAAAGATTCAAAAACGAGACTCTTGTTTAGAGATAACTGTTAGTTTTCTTAAGAGAATATCTTTATCGTTGTCTTGTAACGGAGTTACTTTTGCTATGTATTATTTGTTAAATGACAGACACACAGGGCCGGATCTACCGTATGGCTTTTTTGGCTTCAGCCCAGGGCCCCGTGGATTCAAGGGGCCCCAGCTAAGTCAAGTTAAAGTCAAAAATAGTGATAATGCGAAAGAATCCATAACTTTATTAAATTAAACAGATCGTATGGTTTGCAGCTCTGCGAGTCCTGCAATTAATCGAACCCATTCAATTAATTTAATTCAAGTCTACGTTCAGATATGTCTTAGGTGGGCCCCTAAGTAGTGTTAACCCTAGAATTAAATAAATTCAATAATAACTGTCCTTTACTAATATATCTTTATTTATAATACAACATTATTCCACTAGGATCCACTTTAATTTTACAAAGTTCCGATAACAGTTCCGTCGACGTTCAAAACGCCAGCATTTCGCAAATCCATAACGAATATCATAGATTAATCAAGCTCACGACCATTGATATCGCGTTAATTTGCTGTCAAATATTGTTAATTTGGCTTTTGTTCTCTTGTGGTTGGAATAGAATGTTAACTTTAATACTAATTAATACTTCGGAGTTGATAAACTAATGCTGTCTTCTTCTTTCGAATGTAAAATCAATAGTGACAGACGGAGAAAAAGTATGTAACCGTAACATCCGCTAAATAGTATTGTAAGGAACCCCCACGCGGTCGAATGAACGGAAACTAGTATAAAATAAAATAATGAACATATTCAACAAACGAATACGACTAAAAGCGCCGTAAGTAACGTAATCACATAAAAAAAATATCCAAAACAGATCGTGACACACAATGTTTTATAAAATTCTGACGTTTAACAAAAAAAAAAAAAAATGGTTCCAACGAAGTGACGTATAACGATTTCAAGTAAAGTATCTATATAGTGTTGCGTGTTGTGATAATTCGTAAAATTAATCACGTTAATTATATACAAATAAAAATTACTATGATATATAACATAATATATATTGTAAGTATATAACGCGTGCATCTTAACCGATGATTTCGGGTTCAAACCCAGGCAGGCACCACTGAATTTTCATGTGCTTAATTTGTGTTTATAATTCATCTCGTGCTCGGCGGTGAAGGAAAACATCGCGAGGAAACCTGCACGTGTCTAATTTCAACGAAATTCTGCCACATGTGTATTCCACCAACCCGCATTGGATCAGCGTGGTGGAATGTGCTCCATACCTTCTCCTCAACGGGAGAGGAGGCCTTAGCCCAGCAGTGGGAAATTTACAGGCTGATTATGATTATTATGTATTATGTATTTTATAGACATTGACGTTGGTAAATCAATATGTTATCAAACGATTTCATTGCCATAGACCGATATCATCATCCTCCTCCTGCCCTTATCCCAATTTACTTGGGGTCGACGCAGCACGTATTCTTCTTCCATACATCCCTATCTGACGTCATCTCACAAGTAACATTCTTTCCAGGCAAATCATCTTTCACACAATCCATCCATTTTTTCATTGGCCGTCCCCTTCCTCTATATCCTTCCACGTTCATGCTCAAGACTTAGACCGATAGTTACCTTATATTCATTGTCATTTTCAACGGAGACCAAATAAATACTGACCAATGGCTGTAATAATCACTGGTTCCGGGATTCCCGGACTTTGGAATCCGCGGCTAGACTAACGAGAGAGCAACGTACATCAAAAAATTATCCTGGACTGTCAATTACTTGATATACAGATATATCTTATAGTATATCTTATGTTAATCATAATATATACTGTAGAATTTAATACCCAATCGCATCTTATTATATCGAACTAAAATAAACGATGTTTCGATTTTACGATCTGTTTCTAAGCTCGTTAAAAATACGATTTAAGTGGTAATAACATCTCTATAAAATCCTCGCACGCGACCTCTGCTCAGGACGGCCGTCCATCGCACGACCAGCGCGATACGAGTTTATTTGTTGCTTTTATTTATTCGTTTCTGTTTCGTTTGATTGACTCATTGTTATGTTGGATGAATGTTTGTTACTCACGCGAAAACTATTCAACGGATTTGGTTGTAATTTGATTGAATACACGAGTAATCTAACATTTAATTTATAATAATTCTAATACGAAATATCAATCGTTCGTATTGATTTCAATTATCGTTTATTGTAATTGATAAAATTGAATCATCTTTTAAAATTAATTATATTATGAGGTTAATATTCTAATATTTAGTGCTAAGATATTTATGTTCTTTACGCCTGTAGTTAAACTGACTCACTCACTTTACAAATCAGATCACAACAATACTAAGTACTTAGTTTTACCTGTAGAATATACGCGGGTTACCTACACAAATGGGCCTGCACAAAGCTCGACCGACCAGTATATTTGTCACAGGCATGAATTATATCATATATATTATAGCATAGCGCATCCAGAGGACGTCAAGACTGTTTAATAAATACAATAAGTGACGTTAATTGAATTATTATTAGAAGATTGCTGGTTTTCAATAAAATGGGGGGTATTAACCGCACCGTATAATTTCCGACATTTGTGTATTTGTTCGGAATGTCAAAACTATAAGTGATATATACTTTATATGAATTTATGTTATTGTTGTGTTTGATATGTAACTGTATGTTTGTTTGTTACGGCTTAATCTATACGAATTTGTTTAAACATTTCACAACGATGACTTAGAATTTTAATCAAATTAAATCATGTATTATGGAAATAAAAATTCAGAAGTACTTAAAAGTTTGAAGTTTTGTTTTAAATAAAAAAACTTTGTTATATTCTTGAGATTGCATACGCATCAAAACTAGTTGCTGCCCACAGCTACGTTCGCGTTTAAGAGGATGTTCGTCAGGATTTAGGCATAAAAGTAACTTGTATCCTGTTTCGCAGTTCAAACTTGCGTCGTATCAAATTTCGTCGAATTCGATTCTGTAGTTTGGGCGTGTGAAGGCAACAAAGAGACAGACAGAGTTACTTTCGCATTTGTAATATTAGTACAAATGATATACAAGATACTATTTTATATGCAAAGGGTCGTAAGTCACAATAAGTCGCAAAGTAAAAAAGCACCAATGCTATTGCTTTTGCTTATGAATGTATTGCTTTTAAAGGTCATGCTGTCCTTCTGCGAAGGTATAACTGCACAAGTGTGTGTAAGTACGGGAGCTACCTATATTTATTTACACTCATAATGCAATGCGACAGATTTGACACAGGTCCAAGACCGTGTGATCTACACGCGGCAGTATGAACACCGCCTAATGTAAAACTTTCAAGCTTATTTTAAAACTCAAAGCCACGGGTCTCACCTACAGTGCGTGAAAAAATTCACTACGTATCTCATTCGTGAATTGTTGACAATTTATGATACGCCATTTTGATGATGACGTGTACTTATAATTATATATTAAAATCAATGTCGCATATTACACGGTCACGCTTCAAATGAGTTTTGAGTTTCTTCTTACAGTACTTCTACTTGGTGGTAGGGCTTTGTGCAAGCCCGTCTGGGTAGGTACCCCCCACTCATCAGATATTCTACCGCCAAATAGCAGTAGTCTGTATTGTTGTGTTCCGGTTTGAAGCGTGCGACAGTGTAACTACAGGCACAAGGGACATAACATCTTAGTTCCCGAGGTTGGTGGCGCATTGGTTAATATTTCTTACAGCGCCATTGTCTATGGGCGGTAGTGACCACTTACCGTCAGATGACCTATTTGCTCGTCCGCCTACCGATATCATAAAAAAATAACCCTACAGAGTTATTAGACCAACCGAGCGTGTATGTATATACAATAGTTACCATGGAAACAGATCAACAAACATAAGTAAATAATTAACATTTTGCGTTTCTGTAAAATTCATTTTTTTTACGTATGTCCTTTTGCCAAGCTACCTTACGAAACAAACAGTTACAATGTTTCATTATTAGAAATACTTAATTAATCAATGCCTTTTGTATATAAGCATATCAAAAAACGAACAAACATATATATAACGTTATAATTAAACGAGTTTTAAATCCGGGAAGATTAAAAAAAAGAAAAGTTATCTTAATCGCTTAGCAATTATAATATTAACGTAGTCAGAAGTACATATGTCAATCAGGGCGAGGATTATAGAGTTATTTGACAAGCCACTTCATTACGATGTACGTTTACATGTTACGACATAACATCGTAACAAACATTTTTATTTTCTTAATTTTAATCGTCTACTTTTTATAGATAAAAAAAAAACACGCCGCGTCTCTCTGTCCGAAATCAAAAACTATCGAATGAATTTTAATACGGTTTTCACGGTTTTTCGGTGGTTTGATGTGTATGATTCATGAAGGTTTTGTGTAATGTATCGTATAATTGTTGATGATATCTGAAAAGTAATACTAACTTGGAATGACAATAATTATGTGACGTGTATTAGAAAATACAAATAATTTAATATCCAATCGATCGTATACATAGTCCATGAAATATGCTAATGTATACACTAAAAACAGTTCTCGATTAATATATATTTATTTAAAATACAACATTATTACACTTAACTACTAATATCCACTTTAATTTAACATCCAAAGTTCCGAACTTCGTCGACGTTCAAAACGCCATTTTTCCAATTCAATAGACAATTCAAGTTCTCGACCAATGATATCGCTTCAATTCAATGTCAAGTGTTGTTTATTTGGCTTTTGAGCTCTTGTCGTTGAAATAGATGTATCTATGTAAATTGGCGGGAAAGAGTAATTACCAAGTTTATTTCTGGTTTAACTTTTAAATTAATGTAACACCATAACATGACAGTTAGAGCCATTATTAAATAATACTTCGATTTTTTAATTTCGATAATAACAAAATATTAAAAAAAAAAAAAATCCTGTTATGGTATTTAAAAAAATAAATAAACACATTATCCCGGCGTTATCTTAAACGGGAAATCAAATAAATTTGAAATGATTAATGTCTCCGTAATATGAAACCGTGTTGTATGTCCGTACGTTTTGAAGCTGTATTATAATGTCATAAATTAAATATTTTATACGTGCACTAGCATTATATCGTAACTTTGTTTGGGTATAATATTTATTATATGCTGTTGTGTTATCAATACCAATGACCATTTTGAGTGATGGTGTATTCTATGGAATATCGTGATAGAAAATGGCGAAATAAAATGCTAAAGTTACTTTTTATTTTCATTTATAAAAATAGGCTATCTGCTAAATGGGCTCCCTTTGTAAGTGTTACTATAGAGGTTAGCACTAGCAAATATCAACTGCATTGAGTTAAGATCTATGATGTTATGTCTTTCGTGCCTGTAGTAACACTGACTCACCCTTCAAACCAAAACACAACAATTCTAAATATTGTTGTTTGGTGGTTGAATATGGGATCAGTGTGTTGTATCTACCGAGACGGGCTTGCACAAAACCCCGCCACCAATTACGCTAACCGATTTGTTGAGCCAAGTTTGGAAATATCGTGCCAATAATAACTAAATAAATATTGGACAACATCACATACATTACTCTGATCCCAATGTAAGTAGCTAAAGCACTTGTGTTATGGAATTCAGAAGTAACGACGATACCACAAACACCCAGACCCTAGACAACATAGAAAACTAATGAACTTTTTCTACATCGACTCGGCCGGCAATCGAACCCGGGACCTCGGAGTGGCGTACCAACGAGAACCGGTGTACACACTACTCGACCGCGGAAGTCGTTGATAAATTTCGTTATTGGTTATTGGGAGTCTGTCTAGGAAGTTTCAGCAGCGCAGTTTGGAAGTTACTTATACTTCCTGCCTTCAAAGGGCACTTAAAGATACGCCCAACAATATACCCAAGACTAAACCACACATTACCAGCCTGTAAATTTCCCACTGCTGGGCTAAGGCCTCCTCACCCTTTTGAGGAGAAGGTTTGGAGCATATTCCACCACGCTGCTCCAATGCGGGTTGGTGGAATACACATGTGGCAAAATTTCATTGAAATTTAACATGCCGGTTTCCTCACGATGTTTTCCTTCACCGCCGAGCACCATACAGGGAACTTATTTATAAAATTAATATGAACTATTATTTTTCGCATTATTTAGTCTTTGGAACTTTTTTTCACACCAGGAAACTCAGGAATGCGTACTCTCAAATCGAAATAGAATCGCGTGGGCAATATTCATATGATATTTCCTGTATTAAACAAAACGGAGTACCGGGATATTAACTGCCTCATTATAGATAAAAGTCATTTATCCTCTATCCCTTTCGTTCCTGTTACAGCTGAGCGAGACAAAGCGTCTCACTTTGGTCTCCGTATTTCACATGCTTACTTTAACAGCGATCACCATAAAAGTCGGGGCGCTTTAAAATATGGAGCTAATTAAACATTTCTTGTTAAATTGACGAGAATATAACTTATTACTATTTGAAATTATTTAATGGTTTCGCTATTATTATGAAAACTATTGTTTTAGGAATTGTTAAGATATAACGGATGGTTGCTTTGAGAATTGATTTCATAATAGAGTTTTATCAATTCTGATTAACACGCCCCACTACTGAGCTAAGGGTATTCTCCATGGTGCTGGTGCACGTGTCCACGTGGCAGACTTTCATCCGCCAATACATCTCACGATTATGTCAAGATATTTCCCTCCACTGTCGCATTGTAACCACTGAGCTATCGCGGCTAATTGTGTATGT
Organism: Vanessa tameamea; assembly: GCF_037043105.1. NCBI lineage: Eukaryota > Metazoa > Arthropoda > Insecta > Lepidoptera > Nymphalidae > Vanessa > Vanessa tameamea. The sequence continues at coordinate 2,321,374 of NC_087338.1, forward strand.
AGTAGACGAAATTTAGAAATTAAATCAGTTTAAAATCTTATTGCTGTCAATATATATATTAATTTAAAAATAATTAAACAAAAACAGCTTAAAACCAGCCTTGACTATTTATTTTATGCTAAAGAGAAAAAATGATTAACATAAGAATTGATAACATTAAGTGCTTAAATATATACAAATATTAATTACAAATAGTTACTGCATAAATATTGACCGCGTGGAATGGTGGCAAGAATGCTAGCAGCATCTCCCCGTTGAATCGCAATTCCGATCCTCTGGGCTAAAATCGAACCAGTCCTCCTGTCACCGGTGGAGGCAATGAGGCGAGGTGTTATACTTTTGATGAAGCTTTTTGCACCGCTACTCCAAGGGCCGAGTGTTTCGACAGCAAATGGGACTATTTATTTGGTTATAAATGTTTTATCTCGTATGCATGTGTTATTGTCCTTATCTCGATAACACGGACGATATCAATTATTTCATCTTTATATATATTTTATTTGTTAATTTATTTATATAAAATGCTTATGTGTATATCAGTTGGTCGATTTGAAAATTTATTTTCAGTATTTTATCAGAAGAATAAAAATTATGTTTCGACTAATTTTTAGACGACAAATGTCACTGTCAAATTATTCTTCATAAAAGATAACTGGCAATCAACAGGCATTAAGGCTAGTTTTAAAAAAAAAAAAAAAAACAAAAACTGCTCCAATTTTATGAATGTTTTAATTTATAACCGATTTAAAAGGCGTTATGAAGAAACGCGTAAACATACATCTACCCTAATACATTACACCCCTTTTTCGGGAATTCATGTAATTAAATAATAATAATAATTAATCACGCCACTGTTCTTTATTATAACATACATTATTTTCTTGTTACAGATCAACGGGATGGCGTTTAGCAGAGAATAGACCCTGCAACAAAGATGGCGTCTTTCGATAAAGATATTGAAAACAGAAAGAGGAGTACAGAATGTGAAACAGATAGATTACCTACATTAAAACAGATACAACAAGAATACACAGATAAAACAAACATAGATAAGAAATTAAAAATAACCCCCCTTAATATAAACTACAAAATGAGGAAACCTTACATTCTTTACAATAATTTTCGTTACAAAGAAGAATTATCAAGAAGAGTTGCCATTAAAAGGGAATATGGATTTTATAACTATTGTTTTATAAGTGTCTGTCTGAGTTTCATTCTAGGATTAGTAATCGGCGTAGCGATCGTTGGATCACCTCAAACAAGACTGATCGCACCCAACATTAGTCCTAAAAAAATAGTGAAAATAAACACAACCAGAGAAGGTTATTCTAGAAGTTTGAATTCACTTAAATATTCAGATAGTTTAAATATAGAGGAGAATTTTATTCTGCCTGAAAAAGAAAAGAATATGGACAGATTCGCGACTGTTTCCTTTACTGGTTCTGTCGACCCCCACAAACATAAAATAGACGTTTATCCAAAAGGCCTTACGGAGGACATGAAAGATATTCTCAAAGACAATAAGGTATTCCAACACAAACTATCCATAACAAACGTGGTTGATACAAACGTACACGTTCCTAACGCTGATACAGTCTTATACAATAACATATATTGGGGACCGGAAGTCGAAAATTCAATGCCACAGGGATATGGTGAAAATTCCGCTGAAATCTGGGAAAGTTACGTCGACCAGAGCGAAGTAACCAAGATGGAACCCGGATGCGGAAGGATGCAGAATCGTTTAATAACGTTCAAAGATGGAATCCAAGCTTGTGTACGATACAGACAGAACACAGATCAGATACAGGGTGAGATATTCAGCTTCTATGTTGCCAGACTATTGAATTTAACAAATTTAGCACCGTCTGTTATTAAAGTCGTCGATTTGAAAGATAAACTTTGGCAAAGTGTCGCCAACGATATCGCTTCAGCGCAATGGAACACGAACAGAGCAGTTGTTTTAACTCAATACATTCCAAGCTTAGAATCGGCAACGATACCGGAAATATTCAAGCCTTCAACGCGTCACTTAAATAAGAATGACGTGTTTAAAATGTCTCAAAAAGAAAACTACACCGTTGAAATTAACAAACAAATATTGTTGGACAAACTTAGAATGAAAAACGTCAAAGCGAAGCAAGAAATTATGAACGACTTCGATTTCATAGATGCGAAACTAAATAAGAAAACTAGAGATTTATTTGTTGAATTAGCGCAATGGTCAGATCTCATTATATTTGACTATTTAACAGCGAATTTAGATCGAATTGTAAATAACTTATTCAACTATCAATGGAATGTGAACATCATGGATGGCCCTGCGCATAATTTGGCAAGGAAAATAGACAGTGGATTACTTTTGTTTCTGGATAACGAATCCGGTCTCCTCCACGGTTATCGGCTTCTGAAGAAGTACAATGTGTATCATAGTTTGATGCTGGATAATTTGTGTGTGTTTAGAAAGAGGACTGTTGATTCATTGAAAAGTTTACACGAAAACTCAATCGGTGCAAAACTTAGTGATATATTTCATAGGAAAAACAATGCTATAATAAGAGACATTTTACCGCCATTGCCAGAGAAGAACGCAAAAGTGTTACACGACAGAATAGGTAAAGTTTTAAGTCAAATCGATAAGTGTGCACAGACTTTTTCTAATAGATAACCATTTGTTAAATTCACTCGCACTAAAATCTTTTTTTTTTATCTGTTTTTTTTTTTATTCCTGAAATTACAACCAATATTTGAAATCAAACAAGTTTAGAAGGCACGGTAGATATGCCACTAAGACTTTGATAGCTTCTTTTTACAACTTTTCAAAAAGTCTCCAAGAATTACATGTCATTTTTAAAGTTTCTGTTAAAAACAAAGTCAATCACAGATATTCCTATGAATATGTGTTGCAGCAAAAAAGTTGCCAACATTATTCCAGCGGCGACGCATTCAAATTACATAATTTAACGTTTTTAATTTTGTCTTTGTAAATATTTGTCTAAGTTTCTATTTATTTTTAGTGCGAGAAAGGACAAGTGATACTGATAAGCGTGTTTCGATACCAAATACTTTATTTATTGTAAATGTGCCAGTAATTGTTTTTGCGGTGATATTTATTTTGTTATTATAATATAATTATTTGTAAATACGCCGACTGTTTTATTTATAAACCGTTTTATTGTAACTTGTACAAAAATCACATGGACCAAGAAGTTATTCTGTAACAATAGTTTGTATAATAACGGCTATACGATTTTGGATACGTGAATCATTTAAATTTTATAATTATTAAGGTTGATGTCGCATGTCATTTTGTGACGTTTCACGATAGTATGTTATTGTGTGTATCCGAATGTTTTGACGAATTTGATCTAACAGGATAGCTGTCTTGGAACGAATGACATTTTATTTCTAGATACAGACATACTTAAAACGTTTTATAGGAAGAGAGCCCTTCATTGGCAAATTAGTCCAAATATACGGCTCATATTTGAAAGTCTATTAACTAATTTGAGATATTAATGTTCACAATATATCTTAATAAAATATGTCATATTGAAGACGTTTTGTTTTAAAATCCGTCATAATTGTTATAGAACTATAATGTGTTATCTTTGTCTGGAGTTGATCGTTAAATTACCACTGTTATGTCAATTGGATATCTTTGACCATATAACTAATATGATGAAAGAGACGTGTGATTTCAATAAGGATGTAAAATTGATAAAGACAAAGTAACTGGTGGTTAAGGAAGAAGACAGACATAGCCTGAAAATTTGTATTGTCTCTTTCTAGGTAGATAATTCCGTGACGATCTCATAGTATAAAGTTTTTGAATTTGGAAGTTGGCAGAATGTATATTCCGATGACTGAGTGTATAGGCTTCTTGAAGGTTTGCCGTCCAATCAGATCACGAGATTGAGGAAATAGGTAGTGTACCTGTGTTTGCGAAAACACTTGTACACTATAATTTTTCCCGCGCTGCTGAATTGTATCTGTGACGGTTTTTTTTTCAATATGTCATTTATATTTTTAGTCATAACACATTCTGCCAATGTCACGACATTATGAAGATGACACTTCGAACCGGTTTTAAATTTTATGTATGAAATAGATAATATATTTTATTTTTTTTAAAAATAATATTAATAAAATATTCAATAAACGAAGACCTAATGTCAATTAATGCCCGAAAAAAAAAATTAAGATTATTTGACGTTGAACTAACTTATTTAATCTGTGGTCGATTGTTTTGGTGAAAGATATAATTTGTGTTTTTTTTTTTATTAACTATCTCTGAAATGTTGTAATTTAAATAAGACGTTTATGAACACAGGAACAGATAGACGATATCTAGAGATAAAATGTTATTGTTACTTTTTTTAATGTAAGCGTTTCAAAACATTTTCGAATATATATATTTTTTAATATTTTTGTACAACTTTAAATGAAATGGATAATAATGTAATGCGTATAATCTGTGACGGCTGTTTTGTATAATCTGTAACATTTGACAAATCATTCCTGGTCTCAAATGCAAATGTCAAACTTTAAATTAAAATCTATGTTCTTTAGAGGTAAGGAGATGTGTCACAAATATTAACCCACGCGTGTCTAAAAAAATTATTAAACGAGAGTTTTCAAATAAACTAAAATTAAAATTGTTGAGTTTATAATTATTAAGATTTATGAATTATATTAACACAATAATTTGAAACGTCGTTTGAAGGTGTAACATTAAAAACTCTCCTTACCTACTCCATTACAATTATATTTACCAATATCTTTTTGTAAAATAAAAAATGGCGTCAAAACTAAAATGTATTATTAAAATTAAGTTTATATGTAACTGTTTTTTTTTTTTTTGAAACGTCACAGATCAAACATAACGGTTGCAGCAAGCTTTAAGTTATGTAAATAAATGTAAACATATTATATATAATTATAATAAATAAAATTACTTTGTAATATATTCTTTTGTTGTTTATATTTTGTCGTGGACTCATAAATAATTCATCGTTAAGGCGATAAGTTTTACCGTTTCGAACATCTATCACTAAAATCTATACTAATATTATAAATACGAAAATAACTCTGTCTTGTTACCTCTTACTCTTAAACTGCTGAACAGATTTAGATGAAATTTCGTTTGGAGATAGTTTGGGTCCCGGGAAGGACATTGGCTGTTTTTAATTCACCCCTCGAGGGAGTAACTGTTGAAGCTATCGGTAAAGTGTTATACACTTCGCACGGCTAAAACCGCAGGTTCAACTAAGCTTATATAACACTAAGTATAATAATTATTAGCTTAAGTTTTCCATGTGGGTCTTGCACTTGAGAAAGAGTGAAGATTTTTTTATTTTATATGTTATATATGTGTGTTAAGGTGATTATCCTTACACACATATATATCGAATGAACTATTAATAGTACATAGCAGAGTAATTTAAATATAAAATAATAATTTTCTGTATTAGTTAAATATATTGTTTAATATGTGTACATTCTTGAACAGTTAAAATAGTCTTGAGATTTGTTATGTAGTATAAATTGCTGTTAAAAAAATTATTTGATCGCACATCAAATTATCTGTTTGCGTGAAGTTACATTAAACAAATATAAAACAACAAGATATCGTATAAAATTTGGATCCAACAATTTGTCATCGCGTTGGACGTTTATGACGCACATGAAATGCACATGTATGTGCGCAGTGCGATACAGGTGAACTCTATCAAGTCACGCTCACACAGCACAGGATTTTGTTTCTTTTTTATGTCGATTAGGGCTAGCAAATGGGCCACCTGATGGTGTACGGTCATCACTGCCTCTAGACATTGATACAGTAAATTAATCATTCCTCGTATCACCAATACGCCACCTACCTTGGGAATTAATTCATTTGTATTTTATGCCTATAGTTAAATTGGCTCTCTCACTTTTTAAACTGGAATAACATTACTGATTATTGATGTTTGGCGGCAGTACCGGCGTTAGGGCGGAGCGCGATGTTGCGACGGCCTAGGGCGCCCAATTTGGGGGGGGGGGGGAGATCTGGAGTCTCCTGGCTCCGTCTTACATACACTCAATGTATATCTATGCTCGCTACGTACAAAAAAAGGTCATCCCATGTTTTCTAAGGACCGTCTTGGAACTTCCTTTTTTTTTTTTTTTTTGTTTAACGAGGAGGAAATGCATTTACGCATGCCGCCCGGTCGGGGGACCGGGACGGGTATGTGGGACTCAACCGGGGCCTAATGCCCCGTGCCAGGGCAGATGCCCTGTCCTACCCACTAAAACCATCCTCGGGTTTCCACCATGCCGCCGAGTGGTGAGGCAACGGGATCGCCAAGGGCATGCAACCGCGACCCCACCAGCGGCAGCCGCCGTAAGGCGGCTGAATATACATGGAAAGCGCGCCTAGTGCGCGCCTTCCCCCTCATCCTCCACGTGTGAATGTGACGAACTCCCCCGAGTCCGCTACTGGAGGCTGGGCGTCAACGAAGCTGACGCCCTGCGGCGGATAAGATGGTAGGCTCCGCCGCCGACCGCCGGTGTAAAACACCTGGGAGGCTCGAGTAGCGAGCCCTCCCACTCCCTCCTAGCCAACGAGGCCACTCACATGGTCCGCCCTGACGCCGATCAGGGACGTACCAGGAGCGGCCCCGCGGCTTCCCTCCCGCCAGTCTTAGCCGTGGCCGACGAGCAAGCTCAAGCCGGCCCCGTTGCCCAGGGTACGCCACGAGGAGGCGACTGACATGTACCCCGTCTTGGAACTTCCTGGTCTGACCCTGGTTATATAAAATGGCGCCGAATGCATGTCCAGCCTGGCGCCTAGATGGTTAAGGCCGACCCAGTTTGGCGGTAGAATGTATGATGAGTTCGTAGTACTAGACCACGTCGGTCTAAAACATTTCGAAGAACCAGTCACAGTGTCCAAATAACACAAGGTATTTGTAAAATTCGCGTGTGTCCCCTCGACAGTGTTGTAATGTTGTGTTGATGGTCCATTAACTTTAGAATATCTAACTTTATGTCACGATTAAGCAAAAAGTCAAGCATTTATTGACGCTGTGGTAATGAATAGGTCGTTGACTTCATAATTTATTGACAATACAAAGTTAGTCATTCGGATTTGTTTTAAATAGAAAACGAAATATACTTATTTCGATGAGGTCATTGTACTGTATTACATTCGATTAGTTTCAACTCGCGATTGCGAACCAGTGGAAGGGGGGGGGGGGTGTCGTATCATATCAATTTCAAAATCCATTTCTTTTTCTTAAAATGTTTGTAGGACTTTAAAGCGTAACAAACAAACACACTTTCGTATTTAGAATGTAAAGCTACCACCGTTTCGGAATGTAGATTCTCCTGAACCGACAAGAAAGTCCGGTATTTAATTTTTAGAAGAGTAATGATTGAATTACTTGCCAGTCTCTCAATTAAGTTCAATTAAATTAATTTATAAAAGCCGTCTCAATATCCGAGAGCCGCGATGGCCTAGTGGTTAGAACGCGTGCATCTTAACCGATGATTGCGGCTTCAAACCCAGGCAAGCACCACTGAATTTTCATGTTCTTAATTTGTGTTTATAATTCATCTCGTGTTCGGCGCTGAAGGGAAACATCGAGAGGAAACTTGCATGTGTCTAATTTCAACGAAATTCTGCCAAATCTGTATCCACAAGCATTGATGCAGCGTGGTGGAATATGCTCCAAACCTTCTCCTCAAAGGAAGAGGAGGAATAAGCTCAGCACTGGAAAATTTACATGCTGTTAATGTTTAATGTTGTCTGAATCAACAAATGTTGCTTAAGATTATATTCGAGAACGTAAAAGATTCTTAAAATTTATAAAACACAAACTTCCGAGCCCCGTTTACCCCCTTAGGGGTCCACCCCTTCGTAAAATACGTTCTTAGCGTTTGCCAATTTCTTTTTTTGTATAAATAAATAAATAAATAAATATTGGACAACATCACATACATTACTCAGATCCCAATGTAAGTAGCTAAAGCACTTGTGTTATGGCAAATCAGAACGACGGTACCACATACACCCAAACCCAAGACAATATAGAAAATTAATGAACTTTTTCTACATCGACTGGGCCGGGAATCGAACCCGGGACCTCGGAGTGGCGTACCCATGAAAACCGGTGTACACCCTACTCAACTACGGAGGTCATCATTCAGTTTGAAGATGTTATCGTTTCTGAAATATCGTAATTAATCAGTGAATGGTATCTTGTTTTTATATTTATTAAATACATTTAAACAATACACTTATTTACCTACAAAGTTTAAGTTAAATTTGAGTTGTTATAAGGATTCATTTCATATTATAAAACGGTCAGGAAATTAACTAGTGCTCGCCAGTGGCTTCGCTTGCGTTTTAAGGGTTCGTTGTCAGATTAAAAAAGTAGCTTATTTCCTTCCTTAGTTTTTAATTGTGCTTCATACCAAATTTGTATATTTGTGTAGACGTTGCAGAGCAACAGACAGACAAACAGAGTTACTTTCGAATTTATAATATTAATATAGATTAGTAGAAAAGGAAATTGTCTATGACCAAACCTCCTTGTCTTTGATGATTTATCTATTTATATTGATCTATAATTTTTAACACAGCGTCAGACGCTATGTTAGAGTATGACATGACGCCCCCCCTTTCTATAACAAAACTCCGTATATAGTATAAATAGTAACCAAACAAGATAAATAACTCATAAGTGATAATTAAACAAAAACATTTTGTTTGCAAAGTCATTTTAAACCTTAGGTTATTTATATATCTAAATAGTGTCCAACTACAGAGAAACAATAAAAAAAACGAGCCAAATTTGATATCTTAGTGTGCGTGTTGGCTACGCTTGACACTCGGCAAACGTCAATTCACTAGTGTGCGTGTACTCAGTAACCACCTGCTGGTCACGCGTTTTCAGCTTTAAAAGTATATTTAGACATACATAATCAAAGATTTAAACATCTATTAGCGTGACTTGGAGTTACGACTCGTATGCCGTGACGTCAAACGTCATGGCACTGTCTTGTGACGTCACGCTTCCTTATATGTGCGTAACGCATATTGTATTTACTGACATATATAAGTAAAAAACTTATATATGTCAATAACGAAATATTTATTTTATAACAATTATGTACACATATTCATCGGTAACTATTTAATAATAAATTATTTCAATAATTGTCCAGTGAAGGCCATTTTTTTTTAAAGAGCTTCGCCTTAAGCAAAACCAATAGAACCTCCTTCAGAAGCACGCCCTTAGCTACTAACATAATATAGACAAGAGGACAATTTAAATAAATATTCATAAGATGTTAAACCAGTTATTGTGGTCACCTCGGCTGTAACAATAATATGAGTCTTGTAACGCATTTTTCACGGGGAATGCTCCGAGGAATTGTTTGGATTAATCCCGGCTGCTGATTTTCGTCTTCGGACATCTCGTCAAAATTCCAAGTTCCACCTAGATGTCCGTAAATTCACAACAGCGCGATTTCTAAGGCATTTTCTACCACGCACAACCACTTTGTGGAACCAGCTTTAGCCTGCAGTTTTTCCGAACCCATATGACTTAGGAACCTTCTAGAGAAGACCGTACACATTTCTTAAAGGCCGGCAACGTACCTGAAAGCTCTCCGGTGTTGCACATGTCCATGGGCGACAAAAAAAATTAAAAATAATTGTTAGTACTTTAAACTATATATAATAAGATATCACTTAATTGGACTATTCACAACTTAATTTTATTACATTTAATATATTTACACAAAAATGAACAAAATTGACTAAACACAAACGTCAACGAACATTCAACATTTATAGGAATCATTTGACTAGTTATAAAATATATAGACATTGACAGTTACGTTTAAATTAAAAACGATGTTATAATAAGAAAAAAAAAAAAAAAACGATCGATAACGTTAACACTCAGTTGAAACGAAGTTCGTTTCCCGATATATTACGTTTTAAATAACGGAGACAGCAAAATAACGATGTTTAAGAATAATTAAATAACAATGACTAAATTGTTATAAACCGTTGGAAATAGAAAGAGAGAGAAAGAGATAGCAAGAAAGAGAGAGAGAGAAGGTCACGTAAAGGCGTTACAATGTTTTTTCTCTACGTGACGACTTCTGCTAGTTCACACTACTACAAGCCGTGCAAATCGTTCCAACACATTAATTTTGATACCATCCTTTTATGTGATCTCATCAACATGGGCACAATTTCATGATGACCAGTCGAGTAGTTCAGATCTAGACGAATAATTAATAATATATATATAATTTTATATGTACATAACATTCAAGTTGACCAAGTGATGAGACTGCATCAGGAGGTCAATTTGCATTTGGAGACTGGTGGCTACTGAGGTGTTTATTTTTATTTAAAATACTTTATTGCACAATACAAGAATTCATAAGAGAAACAAAAAAAATAGTCAAATGGTGCGCAAAGGCGCTCACAGACAACCTTTGGTGATAGTTTAGAAGGAAAACAGGTAAGTGCAGAAATAGATAGAAAGAAGAAATAAAAACTATAATATAAGAATATTTATACTAAAATATAATAATAATAAACTACACGTAACTACATCCCAGTAATACACACATAAAAATATGATATATATATTATATACATAATTATAAACTACAAGGTACTACTGATGTAGTCCATTGGCTCTAGAAGAACTATTATTTACAAATAATAAGCAAAGAATGAAATTACACAGCCAAGTAAAAATTAAAAAAAAAAAAAATGTTAAACGCATGATAAATTAACCCTCTCGAAAGTCGGTTAGTATTTTTTAAACAAACCTTAAACATTCTTAATGCAATGCAGATGACATACTATTAATTAGTTCAATGCCTTTTTTAAATACAGACATGACGTGATACCTTTTTTTTTATTTTGCAAATCCATTTCAAAAGAAAAATTCCCATAAAAGCCAATAAAGGAAAAAATCTGAATGGTGGTACTTTATAAAAGAGAATGAATTATCAAATGATTTTCGACCTTGATTTAAATCAATAAGGTATATTTTACCGTCGCTAGGATGTAAAGTTTATTTTTAACAAGCAACCCTTTCATAATGAACACAGAAATGACTGGCACATATCGAGTTATTCATACTTTAACATCCAAGGCAAATTCGCATCTAATTATTGTGCATATAAATCACAAAATCGTTTGTACGAAACTTCCCTTATAGAATTTTAGATTCAAACCAAATTCATATTTATAATCACGGCATAAAGTTTATAATGCTTTGCCTACATTGTAGTAAAGACGAAAAATAAAAAATACGTGTGACTGGCTCTAACTAACCGAATTCAACTATTGTCAAATATCGAATAGAAAAAAAAAAACGTTCATTTGAAAAAGGAACGTGATTTAAACCGCCTCGATTGAGTTGGAATTCGGATTCCATTGAATTTGGTACCAAGTTCCGTAAACATAAATAAATCGTTGCGAGCTATTTAATTCTGACGGATTATATTCGAATTATAAGAAAATTTTAGGACATTAAACTTCATTTTTAAATTAATTCAATTAATGTGTTCTTTTTAAAGAGCAGTCGATTGAATTAAATCATTCGTGGTGACATGTTATCTATAGATACGAATGATTGAAACTTATGGTGAACTAGTTGAAGGCCGCCGCGTCGCTCGCTTTTTAAATAAAATAGTAGCCTATGTTCTTGACATATCATTTACTATCTAACATATTTAAAAATATATATATATATAGTGGATTTCTCTCATGAAGGGACAACTCTAATTTGGAAACATCTTTATAGAAAAAGAAGTCTCGGGTTCCAAACAGGATTGATTGAATAACTATAAACATAAACTCATACATTAACAGAAGCAATTAAATTACCATTGTTTGAGATTAACTGACAATGTAATGTATTTTACATTGGTAAGGAAGGCATATTATTCGATACAAGATTATATTGATGATAAAAAAGCGTGTAGTTAATGCTTGTTGACTTCCAGGTAGGAGACATGACATACATGATTGTATTTAACTAACTTGACTGCATTTTTAGATGTTGAAAAAGAGTAACTACTGAGTTTGTTGCCGTTTCGTCTTGGAAGAATCTACATTCCGAACCGGTGGTAGCTTTACTTTAAATAGTTTCTTAAATGACGATTCAAAAGTGCTTGTAAAAGCCTACTCGAATAAAGTATATTATGATTTTGAATAAATAAAATTGTTATTAAAATCCTGTGTGAATTAAATATTTAAACAAGAGAAAAAATGATCGCCTGGGTAACGCTTATTCCTTAAGTGTCGATTTCTGCCAAATCACTTTACTGTAAACCGCGTAAAAAAATAACGTTCCAAAAAATCCCCTCATAGAAAGCTATATTATCCCCGAGTTATATATGCTAGATATGTCATATAAATCATATTAAAATTGTGGATTTAATTGTTAACGTCGTTATTATTTTAATCACTCAAACTGCAAAACACTTCATTTTTCACTAAAACACTATACTTTTCGACGTTAGGAATTTAATTGTAATTAAAATTTAAAAACAGTTACTACTTTTTTTATAATATAGGTATTTATTTGTCAGCACACCTTTCTTGTTCGTATCTAGCCGAAGGAATGGCTGGTTGTCCGACTTTAATTATAAGCTTAATTTCTAGTCAAAATAAAAACCATATTATTAACCAAAATAAATATTCAAATCTAAACGGAAATAATCAATCGAAATACTAGAATATTTTTAGGATATACATAGTTTGTGATTTATTAAAGTATTGTATATTTCCGAAATGTATTTAAATCTAAATATCTAAAGTCGGTAAAACGATACTCTTTGATTTCCATAAAAGTTAAACAATAATTCAATTGTATTTAATTACCAATGTTATTTGATTATCAGAAAATAATAATTAATGCGTTGTTAATGCGAACCTTGGAATTTATTGAAATAATGAGTTAAATAAATAATGTGTTTTGATTATATATAGAAAAATATTACCACGTACAATACTGTAGTACATTATTTTGATCTAACTTGCAGGGTTCAGCCAGCGTTTGCAATGAAAGCATGTATTTATTTACGACATAATTAAATTATATTAGAAACCTCTAAAATTATCAGTATTTTTGTACTATATTATGTATGTATTATACATATTAAGCTTCCCTTTGAATCACTCTTTCTTTTAAAAATCGCATCAAAATCGGTTGCGTAATTTTAAAGAGCTGATCATACATTGGGACAGACAACGGGAAGCGACTTTGTTTTTTACTATGTTGTGATTTAAAGTATAATATTTACACAGCGTATAGAAAAAAATAACCTATAAATTAAATAAGGGATTAATTTCAAACATTACATTGTTAGTCATTAATTTAAGTAAAACGATGAATTTCGTATTAATATTAAATAAATATATCGTTATTGCAAAAAATATGACAACTCATTCAACCATTCGTAAATTTTTTTTTTATTAAAATCTCATAACAAGTATATTTAAAAATATATATATTTCATTTGCACAATGAAATTCGATTTAGTTCTTTTTTTTTATAACCTTTGGTTGTAAAAATGAACAGTAGTATAAATTAAGCGCAGGAGGTCGCCACAGATAATAAAACGTAACGATGTAACGAATTAGTAAAACATCGATTTCCGTTATCGACTAAATAATTAAAATACCCTTTTTTATCGTCTTTTAAATGTGTGATTTGATTTTTTTAATTCGTAACGCCTAGTTTATGGTATTGCCCGTTAAATATTTTATTCACCGTGAATTTGTTTTGTCGATATAAATTAACTGGGTGAAGTTAATTTAGGCATTTTGAGCATATGTTCTTTTTTGCGTCTGGTAATAATTATAGGATTATTGTTATCGATGTCTATGGACCTAATTTGTAACAGTATCGAAACTCCAGTGGAGTCACGGTTAGATCATAGCAACTGTTGCTAACAAATATTTGTTGCGGATTGATAAATATTGCAGTGGATAAATCAGTATTAAGGAGTATTATGCTACTGAATTTCCACCAACCCGCATTGGAGCAGCGTGGTGAAACCTCCTCCTCAAAGGGAGAGGAGACCGTAGCCCAGCTGTGGGAAATTTACAGGCTGTTAATGTTAATGTAATGCTACTTCATAGGTCCATAATACTGATTTATAATTTATTTGATTTGATTTGGTATCAATCCGTAACAAATATTTGATAGCAACCGTTGCTATGCTCTTTACCGTAATAGCCTCACGGAACACGATTGAGGAGAGCCCTATAGTGATACGCTATATTGACTTTTTTTTTATTGGCCACCTGATAATAAGTGGTCACTACCACCCATAGACTTTGGCGCTGTAATATCAACCATTCCTTAAATCGCCAATGCACCACCAACCTTGGAAACTAAGATGTTATGACCCTTGTGCCTGTAGTTACACTGACTCTGACCTGCAGTGACATTGAACCGGAATACAAAATTGCATAGTATTGCTGTTTGGTGGATGAATATGTGACGAGTGGTACCTACACAGACGAGCCTTGCACAAAGCTCCACCACCGAGTATAAATATTAATATGTTAATATTGACGTTTAAAGGATACGAGTATCAAAATGGCGTATCATCGTAATTATATTTACTGTTTCAAGAGTGAAATACGAAGTAACTTATCGAATTGCAATGCAGTTGTGAAATCGAAAATGCCGGTTACAGAATCGCGTAGCTGTTACTCGACTGCATAGAGTTGGTAACTCTTGTGGGGAAATGTATATGGTTTTACAACAAGATCGTCAAAAATGATTCTTTTGCCAAAATTATTAAAAAAATATATATAAAAGAACGATTGTGTGCGGAATGTTTGTTGACAACACACCCTGGGAGTGATGGCCTCCTGGCTATTTTTCTGTGATATTGAATAGGTATATGAAAACAATCCCAAATTGACAGAAGAAAAACCCGTTGTGTTTCTTTCGCCGGTTCTTCTGGTCAGGTGATCTTTTCCGACTCGATGGTTCTTTTTTTTATATCATAGTTGGCAAACGAGCAGGAGGCTCATCTGATGGAAAGTGACTACCGAAGCCCATGGAATCTACAACACCGGGCGACTTGCGGGTGCGTTGCCGGCCTTATGGTAATGTTTAAGTTGACAATCGACTAAGTGCATTGCTTCTATATAGAATAATGGAATTTGATTTGATTTGTTTAAATAATAATATCTTTATATTATAATTCAATTTTATGATAAAATCATACATTTTATAACTCAGCTCTAAAATAAGATTTAAAGTCACAAATACACAGTAAGCAAACATACATACACACACGTACATTCCCGTATTCCAACACTTTTATTCCAAATGTTGCATGTTTTTATGGTCCATCTGCTTCAATTTATCTAAGGGGGTCCCGACGTTTCATCGTTTGCACGAGCAACCGTTTTATCTAAGGATTTTCTCTATTATTTATTAACTTTGGTAACTAAGATGTTATGTCCCTTGTGCCTTAGTTACACTGGCTGACTCACCCTTCATACCGTCTCATATCCGAGAAACAATATTAAGAGCCGGTACCGCTGCGGACAAAGCTGAAGCAAAAAAAAAAGATCTAAATATTCGTGTCTTATGTCAAATTACTATTTTCTCCCATTTGCTGTCGAAACACTCGGCCCTTGGAGTAGTGGTGCAAAAAGCTTCATCAAAAGTATAACCTCGCCTTATTGCCTCCACTGGTGACAGGAGGGCTGGTTCGTTTTTAGCCCAGAGGATCGGAATTGCGATTCAACGGGGAAATGCTGCTAGCATTATTTATTTGTATATATTTAAGCACTGTAACAGCAACACGTTCCTACTCCAAACATTTCACATCACATTTTACATTAGTTCACTATATATGCCAATAGATGGCGTTAGTTGTATTTTAAATCACGCTAACGTTGTAACAATGTAAATTGCATAAATATCCGAGAATAAAATTGCATTGTGTCGAGCCTTAGGGACCTTCATAATGGCATAAATACTGCTTCCACCTTGTTGGGACATTATTTTGAAAGCTACCAAGGAATATCACTCTTTTAAGTACGATTTCCGTTGGCTACTTCCACCCTGTTGGGATAGCTCGCTGGAGTCATAGTTAGAGGCCTAGTCGTCAGTTAATCTTCATCTTAGTTGTCAATTAATCTTCACGTCAAGACTCTGTATTACAGCACTTAATTTTATTAATTATTTTATTAAGTAACGTATGCGTTTAATAATATACTAAAAAAGTCTGTCTGTTAGATTTTATTTCGAAGTTTTTTTTTTTCGTTACCTATCGTTTTATTTTAAAACATTCTTAAATCAATGTCAACGTAACTAATGTTTTTGCTATTATCTTATGTATTTATTAAAATATAATATATATCTCGATGACAAAATAATTCTTCCAACGTACTAATACGTATAGGATATTCAAACAAGTTATGTATATACAAAATTAATAAATAACCTCTCTGTCTGTGACTAAAATTAAATGGCTTTTCGTTAAAACGTTTTAATATTAATATCTTTGACTGGTTTTGTTTCTTATTTTTATATGATAACATCTATTTTTGACACATCGATGTAACTAAGATTTTTTTTTGTAGTCGCACTGCAAAGGCACTAAACAAACGAACCAATTTTATAATCTTGGTATGCGTGACAGCTAAACTTGACACTCGCCAAATGTCATTTACTGTATCTACCCTGTACAAGTTAGCTGGATCTTTTTGACAGACAGGCTAGTGATGGGAAACAGATAATATCTAGTAGTCCAAAAAATAACGTTTTAAAATACTCGTAACTGTGACGAGTATTTTAATATTATGTGTTTGTTGCACTAGACATCAATTATTGCGTAATTCAAATTAGGATTCAATTTTTTTTTTTAACTTATTTTGAATGAATGATTCCTTCATTGAATCTTTAAGGACTTTTGTGTTATACGTATTTTTTTTTTATATTTTTACAATTTTTAATATCATTAAATTAAGAAAATAATATGTTCGTCATTGCAAAGTTATGTCGATCAGAAAAATTTACATCTGTCAAAAAGATCGAGCTGACTTGTACAGGTATAGTGTTCGTGTATTTAGTGGCCAAATGTTGGATACACTTTTTTCTATTTATATATATAATCAAACATCTTCGACAAAAGATATTGGTATAATTTTAAGTGCACAGAACTGATATGGTCCAGTGGTTACAATACCTGGATCTTACTAAAGAGCGTTCAAACTCGAGGAATTATCACTGAATTTGCAGGTGTTTCATTTGTGCTCATAATTCAGCTCGTGGTCGACAGTTACGAAAAGATCGTGAGGACCACGTGTGACATTATATTATTAGTAACTACGGAGTCGCCGGATCTTCTCGGTAAAATCTACATTCCGCACCGATGGTAGCTCCATGTTTAATACAATTAAGTGTAAGGTGACGATCCAAAAGTGCTTGTAAAAGCCCAAGCAAATAAAGATTATATAATTATAGTATATTTTGATTTTGGTTTTGTTTCTATACCTCTCTCAATCCCTCTTTTAAGAAATTGGGTATGACAAGAAGACCCAGGGAAGTTCCTTCTAGCTTGTAGAGGAAAAACGAGTTACTGAGGATATCTATAAAAGTAGAGCAGGCAGGAGAGAAACATCAATGACCTCAAATAACCTAGATAATTTAAAATAGGTAGGCAGACTGACTATATGGTATGGTAAGTGATCACTGCCGCCCATATACATTGACCCTGTAAGCAATATTAATCATCTCCTACATTGTCAAAGATCTATGAATCTTGGGTACAAAAGTGTTATGTCCCTTGTGCCTATTTATCAGTAGTGAATGATGTGTAGGTGGCATATACCCAGGCAGGCTTACGCAGAGACCAATCCTCAAATGATCCTCAAATTATTTCCTGTTTTATAAAATAATTTATTTCTTGCAGATTTTTTAAACGCACTCTATTATGTTAATTTAAAAAAAAAAAAACTTCTCTAAAAACAAATGTGTTACCCAATGTAATTTCGTCTGTATTCGTTGTGGTACAAAGCTCGTATTGCTTTGAATGCCACGTTCAGTGACATTACATAAATTAGATAATAGTAAATATTTGTATGTCTAGACATCTTTGTCATGTTAATTGCTGTGCAATAAAAGATGAGAATTTTATCGAATAATACGTCATTATGAATGAATTATTCTTCAAACGATAAGCTGTGAAAAATAACAGGTATTTTTTAAAAACTTTTTGCTGTGTAACATCCTCTCGCTTTCTTTAAGAGCGATTTTGTGAAAAGGGACGGAAGTCTGTAACAGGAAGCCGAGGAAGCGCGATATTTGATTTGACCAATGAGCGCGCGCTGTGCTCGAGTGCTAGTGAGTACACAGACGGTACATACATGAGTAAATTGCAAGCGCGGTTCGGTCGCGGTCATAGGGGGTGAAGACCCGCACCTACCCAAATCGACGGATCAAAAAAGTTAACGAAAATTTCATAATATGACTTCTGGCTTTAAAGACGCTGCGATGTGAAGCATATCCTACGTTAAGGTGATTACAGATTTAGCTTAGAGCTTGTTAGAAGACAAGCTGTTATAAATGTATCCACTGATAAGCCCAGGCGTCTTAAATATATATACAATCAATCGGTTTGCCTATACGAATAGAATACATTAAATTGTTTCAAAATTATATTCATAATATAATGCTTATAAATTTCGTTAAAATGATTTTAACAATAAAATCTAATTAAAAATAAAATCATTGTCTGTGACGTCGCTTCAGTTGAAAATAACAAAGTAATAAAAATTTAAGACATTGCAATTCGCAGCCTTCACACCTCAATTGCGAATCGAAAACAGCAAAGGAAACAAAATAAAATCACAATAAGATCCTGTCTTGAGAGAAACAAAACAAAAAAAAAAAGGCAACGATCAAGACGAGTACATCACGCTATGCTGTCAAATAATTGAAGCGTACACGATCATACCTGCCCGCTATACGTACGAAAACATTTAAAAATATAAACGTTTGTGGGAAGGAACTTTAAAAGAATACGTTCGATATTCAAGATGACATCGATTTAAAAATAAGAATGTTTTTTTTCTACGGTACGATACAGGATGTTATATTTTAGTCTTAATTTATGCTTATCTATGGTTCGATAAATTTATTTATTTGATGTTATCTATACTAATATTATAAATGCGAAAGTAAGTCTGTCTGTCTGAGGTTACGCTTTCACGGCGAACTTAAACCGAATTAGACGAAATTTGTTACGAAGCAAGCTTTAGTCCCAACGGACGGATTTTTATACGTATTGTATATTCTTACTAGCTGTCCGTTACGACTTTGTTTTTATTTTAGAATAATATCCTGGATACCGATCGCAGCGCCATTCAACACAAACCAAAAATTTCATATAATTCGGTGCAGCCATTTCATTGAATTACATATACACGTACGGACAAAATATGAATATATTATATATAAATGGTATATATTATCTATAATTGGTAAAGCCAAAAGAACCGTCACTCTAGATATTTTACCGCCAAACAGCAATAGTGTCGTCGTGTTCCCTTTGGTGCCAAATGGCGTCAAAAAATAACTTCGATTTATCTTGATAAAGATAAATCAATCCGTTGAAATGGCCTACCTACAATACGTGATGTAACGCCACAGATCAACATTTTGGGTTCAAACGACAGATTGAGTCGATAGAAAGATATCGGGTTTTTCTGACAAGTTCTGATGAACAGCTCGGAGTTTGGAGGCTGATAATGACCCATGCCTCGGAAAGCACGTGAATCTGTTGATTCTGCACTTGAAGCCTTTCCGGTCTTGTCAGATTGGCTGTCCCGTCGGGTTATGAGAATAAGGGATCAGAATTGCACGTGTGTTTGCTCACACATGCACTAACAGTTGCCTGGCTTCCTTTGAATGGTTGCTGTGACTAAAATCGGTCAGGACGACACCAACATCACCATCAAAGGGGAAGGTGTCATTCAACTTTCCCTTGCCAAACATTCCTAATAACATGAGCATAGAACTATTGTATGAAAATATTTGATATACCTTTGCGCAAAACCGTAATTTTTCCAAAACATCAAGACCCAAGTGACCAGATACGTTTACATTTTATCCGAGTTACAGGTTCGCCAGGCGATCGTCTAATCTGTTTATCACTTTTTTATTTAAATACATTTTTATATATATATATATATATATATATATATATATATATTCAATATATTATTCGTTCAATATTGAATTATTGATCTCAGTCTGAGATCAGTCATTAATTCAATAAAAACTAGTATATATTCAAACTCGGCGTGTATAAGTTATTTATGTCTGCATTTTTATGTATAAGACAAATTATTTTACATAATTATAATATATTTATTAGTGTATAATATTCATATATAATTCACGTATTAAGTATAAGTATTTATATGTAAGTTTATGTTTATGCCTATCCAGATTAAGTACGTTTTGTCACAGATTGGATTGTATGGAAGACTTATTATAGCGATAGCCATAAGTCCGCACGTTGTAAAACACATCAATTATTTGTTTTAGTACTAAGGTTTCTGTTTATTATGTTTATGTTGTACAATAAAGTATATTAACATTGACATAATTATCATAAACATAGCTTCCAACGAGTCGAGACGGCCCAGTGGTCAGAACGCGTGCATCTTAACCGATGATTTAGGGTTCAAACCCAGACAGACACCACTGAATTTTCATGTGCTTAATTTGTGTTTATAATTCATCTCATGCTCGGTGGTGAAGGAAAACATTGCGAGGAAACCTGCATGTGTCTAATTTCAACGAAATTCTGCCACATGTGTATACCCATGGAGCACCGTGGTGGAATATGCTCCAAACCTTCTCAAAAGGAGAGGAAGCCTTAGCCCAGCAGTAAGAAATTTACAGGCTGATAATATAAAAAAAATATGAAAAACAACGTAGCTTCCAACCGCGTCTACACGCAGGGTGACGTGTCGTTTTCTGTCCGTTATGTGTGTAACATTACATACCGACTAATTAGTTAAGACGTAAAAGCATAACAAACAGATAAATATGTATAATATTAGTAATGATAGCAAATTCAGATATTGTTTTACTTAAATTTCGAGTTGGTGCTTTGAAGTCGATAGTTATATATGTTGTTGGAATTGAACAAACAGTTTAGTTGTGAAATAGAATTTCTCACGCGCGTAGATTTTAGACGTATGTCTTATTTTTTCAACTACGAATAATAAACTTTAGTAAATATTAAATCAGAGTTTAAATACATACATATATTAGGCAAAATATATTATTTTATTGTTATTAATTATTAGTTGTCAAAATATATACGATTGTAAAAATAAATCCCCTTTATGTCACTGAACGTGTCGACGAAGGTTATAGTTAAACGTAATTATTGAGCTGACAAGGACTATATTCCTTGAAATACAATTCGGTAACTTTTTTAAAATGTCGCTTCCCGCGCTTGGTAACCGCCATCTTATTTTGATGCCCCGCCCCACCGAGCGGCCACCAGTGTGCCCAGTTGATAAAAAAAATCATTCACCCGGTAAAGCTACTTTAAATTTAGGATAATTATTAAAATAAACCTTACACGATGTAATCATATGTAGTACGATGCTGATACTAAATATACTACAGAAGGGCCATATTGATCAATATTAAATGCACAATGTATTTAATTTACCGAATTAGATAAGGATTATATGATAAAAAAGCGTGGAGTTAATGCTTGTTGACTTCCAGGCAGGAGACATAGCATACATATATAATTGTATTTAACTAACATGACTGTATTTTTAGATGTTGAAAAAGAGTAACTACTGAGTTTCTTGCCGGTTCTTCTCGTTAGAATCTACATTCCGAACCGGTATTAGCTTTACTTTAAATAGTTTGTTAAATGACGATTCAAAAGTTCTTGTAAAAGCCTACTTGAAAAAAGTATATATCGATTTTGATTTATGCTGTATTGCTTAAAATCACTTCGTAAATAAGCCATTATCTCGTAAAAAATAAAGGATAAAAAATGTATATTGTGGATTTTTGTAGACCCTTTTAAGGACAATACTGTGACATCATTTTGATCTATCTCGTGGGGTTTCAGCCACCGTTTGCAATGTAGGCGCAAAAACATATGTTTATTTACGACATCACTTTAGAAACCTCTAAATAATCAGTGTTTCTCTACTATATTGAGCATGTATTATACATATAAACCTTCCTCTTGAATCAATCTATCTATTAAAAAATAAAGCATCAAAATCCATTGCGTAGTTTTAAAGATCTAAGCATAGATATGGACAGATAGACAGCGGGAAGCGACTTAATTTTATACTATGTAGTGATATCAAGTCGATCAGTTAAACGGCAATATTTACAACACCGCCATCTAGTGGCCAGTTATAATAGACTATAAAACACAAAAAAAAAAATAACTCTGGCGTGGTCAATTTATTAAACTGACAGGAGCGTATTACAACGATTTAAATTAATAAAATATTTAAGCATGTGTCAAAAATAATGTGACAACTTTAACTTAAAACAACCATAACATATTACAATAAAATATCTATTTTTCTATGATTTATGGCAACGTTTGACCTTTATATTGTGAAAAAAAAAATGTATTAAATATAATATTTTTTCCAGTAGTCATCAATTAATTCCGATTCCTCCTACTATCGCGTCAATATTAATAAAGTATATGTCGAATATCTCTTTATTAATATGTCAGACGGAAATTATTATTTTATTCAATAATTTTATTGTATTTATTAATTATATGTTTTATATATAGCACAGCTAAGACGGCCCAGTGGTTACAACACGAAGCCAGGTTCAAACCCGGCCGAGTATTACTAAATTTTCATGTGAGGAAAATCGAGGAAGACTGCCTGTGCCACATAACAATATTAGGCCTAGTTAGTTTAGTAGAGAGTCTTCACGGGCTGTCACTTAAGATGTTCCTCAACTTTTTCGCAGTGAAGTCGAGTAACTAAAGCTATATGAATTCTCCAAACTAATCATTTTTAAATAGGTAGGTATACGGAGAAATGGTACACTGATGGTAGGTGATCACCGTCGCTCATTTACATTGATATCCTAAGATATAATCTCTTAAATAGTCAATGCTTCACCAACCTTAGAACCGAGATTTTATGTCCTCCTTTGTGCAGTTACACTGGCTCACTCACCGTTCAAACCAGAACACAACGATACTAAGTATAAGTCCGGCTTGGTTAGAATACTTGATGAGTGGGTGGTACCTACTCAGACGGCCCTGCACAAAGCTCTACCACCAACTATAAATGCTCTGTTATCGTGGGACATTGAGACATTTATACATTTCAACTAGCTGTCCATCCCAACTTTGTCCGGGTTAAATAAGATTTAATTTAATTACCGGAGCACCACCGATTTAATCCACCCAGACACTTAATACACGAAAAACTTCATCGTAATCTGTCCAACAGTTTTGGAGTTCAGTTACATACGTACAATGTTTATATATATGATTATATAATGAACCTTACGTCATACGTATTAGATAAGTTATTCCTTTGTTCGTATTCTGTAAGCGGATCTTTATTGAACGCAAATAATTCCGTTCGAATGTCACATGGATGGTTATATGCTGTAATGAGCATTAAACTCTTTCTTTTAATTTTTGAAGAGTGATTACTGACTTTCAAAATCAAATCAAATCAAATCTTTACCCTGTAACGTGACATAAAAAATATTTTGAAATTGATTTTTGTTTTTGCGCGTTAGGGGCCATTCGTTTATTACGTAAGACAATTTAGGGGAGGAGGGGGTCGACCATGTCTTATGTTTTCTTACAAGGGGGTGGGAAGGAGACTCGATAAGTTCTTACGTCAAAAAAATGCGCAAAGTTAAAATTATTTGAAAAATCTTCGATTATCGAGATTCGCTCGAATGCCTATAAAACTATATTTCCATTTCTATGGCAACGGGCGGGCCAAAAAATAAAGATTATTAGTACCTTTGAAATACGAATAAATATTTAAAAAAATTGATTCTTTGAAACATAAACATTAAAATAAATCAAACGTGCATTCATTTAGATTCTTACGTAATAAATATTAAACAAGGGGTGTAGGGGGTCGGCCTGTTCTTATTTTTTCTTATAATAGGGGGGAGGGTGTTAAAAACAAGCGAAAATAGTCTTACGTAATAAATGAACGGCCCCTTATGAAAACAGCAAGAGAGTTATTTTTTATGATGTCTGCACACGGTGGCAACTACACAATGAAGTTGTTCGCTGACCCGCCACTTAACTGTCAAGTCGCTCGAAATAGAGAACTTTACACCTTATTTTATTTTACAATGTTTTATTTTATTACGAATTAAAATTGTGGATGTTTTTCTGAGCGAGTGTTATACTAGTGGTGAATAAATTTATAATAATTCTAATTTTATTATTAATAAATATATTATATTATTGTGATTAATTATTATTTGCATGCATTTAAAAAAAAAAAAAAAAACGCCTGAAAAATAGAATTTCTCACGCGCGTAGATTTTATACGTATGTCTTATTTTTTCCACAACGAATAATAAACTTTAGTAAATATTAAATCAGAGGTTTAATACATACATATATTACGCAATATCATGAATATTCACTATTGACACTGGAAATCAAATATTTTTTTAAACATGACAAATTAAACTTAAAACTTTAGAATTAATAATCATACTCCTACTTTTTATGCATCTATAAAAATTAACGATATTGATATGTTAGAACATATTATTATTAATCTGCATTTTTCAACAATAAAAGTAAAATCTTTAATTTTTTTTTATGCTACACTCGCATAAAACTGTCTATAATATTTTCGGAAACATCATTCAGTTGAATTTATCGCGCGCTTTACATAACACACACATTTAAGTACGCATACATCTATCACTGTAATAAATTAAAAAATAAAATTTAAATAATTTCGCAATAACGACGATTTTAAAATGAAGATATACAAATATTTAGATTTGCCTATTGACCGACAATTTTGTATTGTCAGTAAGGTTATTTTTGAACCTATTAATTAAGTTTCGATATAAATTTGTACTAAATTTCTTATAGAATCTAATCATTTCAAAGCTAAACACGTATAGACAATAATTTCAAATGATTTTTTTTTATTGATCTACAAAGGTAAAAAAGCACTGAATGTGCGTCTCTAACTCTAATGACAACTTAAACTAATCTAACGTGAACATTTAAATTGTTGAACTTGAGAAAAGCTTAGGTTAATACTTAAATTTTATGTATAATAATGTAAGGAAAGATTATTTATTTATATATTTTTTTTATTGATTATAAAATATATTTTATTCTTAGATACAATTCTTGAATATGTACATTAGAATTTTGTGTATCTACAGTCGGGGTGAGAAAGGGTTCGTCACCTTAAGATCTATTTTCGTGTGCTCAGTATGAGCGATAATCTGCTTTACCGATTCATATTGCGTCGCAATGTCATAATAAGTCGCATCTAGCAAAGAGTAAAATAGCGTTTAAAAGCTATAATAATAATAATAAGATAGAGTAAAATAATATATACTCGCATCTAGTAAGCCTCTAATTGTTCCAGTCGGCTGTCGGTCGCCGTCAATCGGGATGATAATTACAAATAACTTTTCACGAAACCTCATAGCCCTTCGTGAATGCTCGTGTAACATTAGAGATTAGAATATTGTCTTGTTTCTTATAAAAGAGAGGGCGTAGTAGTAATCCTACTTCCTACTAATATTATAAACGCGAAAGCGAAACTTTGTGTGTATGGATCTGGCTGATTTCTCCAGGATGTATGTTTGTTACTCTTTCACGTAAAAATTACTGAACGGATTTGGATAAAATTTGGCACACAGATAGAATAAGTACTGGAATAACATATAGGACACATTTATCCCAGAAAAACATAAAATCTCTTGGGAATGCGGGTGAAACTACAGGACGGAAGTAGTAAATAAAATAGCAAAAATAAATAGTAATTATGGTAAAATTTATTCATTTAAACAAATCTTTATTTTATTAAAAACGAGTGTATCTACCATTCGTATCAATCACAGCTTGTAGTCGCTGTCGCATTGAACCAACAAGGCGTGAGTATATTCCTCTGAAGCCCTTCGAGACACTTCGGCAATGTTCTACGACAGCTGCTTTGGTTCTATCGTTATTATTTATCCACCGCTGCACCATCAAACCCCATAGATTTTCCATAGGGTATATCCGCCACTTTTGCAGGCCAAGGAATCACCACCACTTCCCGGTGCCGATGGAACCACTCATCACACGTCACGTCATTACATTAACCGTCACTTAAAATAACGGCCGAATAATATTACAAGCGTTTTTATTCTAAGATTGCAAGATATTGCAAGAAAATATATGACAATGACAGACTTTGACAATTCATAGAAGATATCATATCTAATTTAAATTTTGTAATGACAAATTAGGCCATAAAAAAGTTTTTATGTTGATATGACACTAGACGTAGTCCAAAGATGTTACACTATTTCGAACCCAGTTATCATACAATGTTAGTTTAATTTTATATGCAGTTGTCTGTTTAGTGCTTTAGATTCAAAAGACACTAAGAGTCTACGACTTGATAAAAGAATGAATTTGAAAACTGACGAAGGTTTTCTTACTCTGACTGTACATTAGTATCATTATTGACATTACATATCGCTGCCGTATGCGTAAGAGGAAGGGAAGCCAGACAGACTGACGCCGTAACGCGTTACGTAACGAAGCGGTTTACCCTCCCGTAAGAAGTTATCGTTTCTAAACTTGTACTTGACGAACATTATCTTTACTTACATACTTAACACCATTTTAATAAAGCAACAAACAAAACGTAATTAATTGCGTTTTAACATATAACGACAATGCTGTGCTATCTTTAAAACTGAATCATATAATAATCCGATATTTGTGTTATTAGTTTCGATAAAAAAGTATTTTCCTTTCTTTTTTCAGAGCAAAAATATCATTAAGCTAGTTTTATTATTTGTAAGCCAGAAAATAACATTTTTAACTTTTAAATGCACATGTTTTGTATAATAACTAATATTTCATCTAATGTGTCATCATTAGTAAGAATATAAATCTGTTTTGAATTAACTTTTATAATCGACTGACATCAAAAAAGTTTTTTGAAAATGAGACCAAAGAAAGAGAGAACATAAATAATATTATTATTTAAAAAAAAAAATGTACATTTTAAATGAATAATTTCAAGCTAAACATTACATAAAAATAAAACAATTAATTGATTATTAAATTCAGTCCGAAGAATACAGTTCGTAACTCTATAGCACATAATTTGTCAACATGGCCGCGCCATATTGCATGATTTACGCGCGAAAGCTAAATATTTGACAGTTCAAAACTATTACATCTCTGATCGTAACATTCAATAAGATATAAACATGTTAATTTTAATTCATTTCAATAATTTTAAATTCTTGTTGTGTATTTTAGTACAAGAAACTGAACGCGGTTTTGTTCGCGTAGAAGCGGCCATTTTGTTTTCTTACGATTACTACCTAATAACTGTAAAATTACATATATATAATACTTAATTATTTAACTTTAAAATTTTAGTATGTTATCAATTAATGTCATAATATTGTATTAAGTAATATACCTTATTTATCAATGTTTCTTGAGATGAGCTATTAAATATATTAATAGGGCAAGTTAAGAATAGTTATGGAATCTTATTCTAGAAACGAATACCGTGGCAGAAATGACGTATTAACTTTGCGAGGCAATTTAAGTTACGAGCCAAGTTCATTATTTTGTAAGTGCTTGCTATTAGACTTGAAAAACAATAACTTCATTATGAACCAAGTAATTATATATTTAAAGAACAATTATAATGATTAGTGGTATCTACTGTCAATATATCTCGGTGTTTGTGTGTTTTCTTGTAATTTAAATGTCTTGTAATTAGTTTTATGCCGCAACTTCGGTCGTGTGTGTGGTAAGTAAAGTATGTGTGTTGTGTAGTAAGAATGTGCCGGGTACTCTGTTTAGTATGTATGTATGTCTTTCATAATGATGAAATATATATAAAAACGTAATATCACTCACTGATTAATCAAGAAATCAGAAATTATAACACGTACAAAGTTGAAATAGCAGGTATGTTCCTAATAGGGTGTAGACATCCGCTAAGAACGGATATTACGAAACTCTACCCCAACGGGGGTAAATCGGGGTTGGAAGTTTATGTTATATAAATTTCGCGCGGGTAAAGCCGCAGCTACTGCTAGTATAATATACGATAGTAATCAATTTGTTAACCAAGCTGAATTTTGACCCTTTTTTTCCGTTGAAGAACATACAATTTAGTCGTGAGTTGGTAGTTCTTCCCATGGAACGGGAGGTATGTGGGGGATAGGGACGTCATCAGATCACTACCAACCATATGTTACTCGTAATTTGTTTTTTTTTTTATTGGAACGAAATTAATTTACGGGGCCCTACCAACGCTGCGTCTTCCGGTCCGTTTATTGAATAAATTTCGAAAATTATAACATACTTAAAGCAGCGTTAAGTAAACTTCATTTATATGAGTAATTTATTTATTTATTCCTATATCATATAACTATGAAATAATTTTAAATTACTTTACAAGTGAAAATGATGTGTGAATTTTTACTTGATACGTATCAGTGCTAGTTACTAAATGTATGGTTTTCTTATTTAGTGTAAAATATGTTTTCTTGTTAATATGCCTTTTTAAATAGATAAATAAATAATTAATAATAATAATAATTTATTCATTGTGTCCCATAGAAATTATAGTTTAAATGCGTTCTAATAATAAGTAGAACTATAGTGTATTGGAAACGATTTTTTTTTATCTCGCTGGACAAAAGCGTTTCCCCCACGTGAAAGTGGGGGGGGGGGGGGGGGGGGTTAGTATGTGGGACTCGCCGGTATCCTGGACTCCGAGTGCTCCCCGTCTCTTCGGCGGAGGCCACGAAATCGTTTTCGTATCCTACCGTGGTTCCCTGAAAAACGAAGTTGCTCTAAAGTTCTAAAGCTCTAAGGGTCTCCTGGCTCCGCCTCTAGAATAGCAACTATTTATTTATTATTATTTCAGTAAATAGTTGAAAGACCAAACATTAGAAACACATTATCAATTTAAATAAATAACTCAATACTTTTCTGGTGACAAAAACTTCAAGATAGTTGCAATTATCGTTCATAACGTCAAATGTAACTCGCGTTTTTTTCAATTCCGTCGCCATTTTTTTTGTTCTTTTAGCTCATTTTAGTATTACTAAGTGCCTGTTATATTTTGTTTTCACTTAACTACATAAGGCTCGTCAAATCGCTGGACCTCCCGGCAAATACTGTGGGAGGTCAAAGAATAAGCACGCAGAAATGGTACAACTTTGCATCAATTTCTGATCTATTTAGTAATTACCTTAAAGATGATTGATTGAAATTAATATTTTTATTTACTTTTTAAATAACAGAGTAATGTAGAACAATTAATATTAATTAGAGTATTTAAACTTGATAAAAGTCAATTGCACCGATATATTTCGTATGTGAAAATACAAGTATCTCTTCCCAGTAAATAGATTGAGTTTTTTTTTTATGACATAGATAGGAAAATAAGGCACCTGATGGTAAGTGGTCACCACCCATAAACATTGGTGCTGTTAGAAATATTGCTTAAATCACCAATGCGCCACCAACCTTGGGAACTAAGATGTTATGGCCCTTGTGCCTGTAGTCACACTCAATCACCCTTCATACCGGAACACAACAATACTGAGTACTGCTGTTTAGCGGTAGAATATCTGATGAGTGGGTGGTATCTACCCAGGCTTGCGCAAAGCCCTAACACCAAGTGAGTGTATAATTAATATATATAACGGGACGAGATTACTTTGATTGTTGATTTGGATAATTAATGAATAGTTGGCAATAATGTTTGATGGCTGATTTACTTTTAAGAGCGGGTCACCCCGAATGGAGTTGTAAGTGTCATGGCAACGCGAGCCGTTATGTTTTGACAAGCGACTCGAATGCGATGGTTGCTTGCAAACCCATTTGCTCTTAATCGAGATGAATTATTGTAATCCTTTGATATTATTGTGATTCTTCCAAATGTCGGATCAGTCCCCGAACCCAACTGTTCGGCATCCTGCTCCTCCGATATACATATATATTATTTAAATACAGTATAAATTAAACTAAAAATAAATACAATTTGGCTGAATATCTTTAGTCTATGACCAGTACTTTACTCCATTTATCGAAAGGTTTAAAGACGCCGATAATATCCATGATTCATAAAGTTTTTTTATTTCAAATGTATGCATTAAGCTGTGTCCTAGAGGTCGAAGTTTCGGAGATCCCTTTGTCCTTTTTTAATGTGTAAAACCCTTTATTGTTTTGAATCTACATATGCATTATTTAATAATCTAGCTATATTTTTTATTTATGTAGATATTGTGTTTTTTTTACTTTTCTTTTGCTTTAATGTCGATATGACCTTTTATTAAGATACAACTGATTTTTAACTGGATATGTGTCAGTACCCGGACAAGAAGTATTGAATTTTCATATGCTTAATTTGTATTCGCGCGCATTTGTATAAAAGCGCAAGATGACTTTCATCAGAACTCATCATGGCTAGTGTTTATATTTGGGTAATCAATAGAAATGACAAATTGATATTTTACCAAAAAAAAAAAAAGTGATCCAGTTGTTAACAAATACCTATGCAATAATAATTTTATTTGCTTTTTTTTATTTTTTATTTGTAGTTCACAATGCTTTATTGGAATTTATGTGTCCTATGGAGATTGTTGAACACTCATTACTAAGGAGAAACAATAAATAATGACATGTTCGATAGCGAATAGTTCTAGGTTATAATCAACTATCAGGGTGGTGACATTTCTCCTTAAAAAAAAATCAGATGGCAGTCGATTGGTACTCGCTGTACTTGCTAACAATCTATCTACTCTTTAGATAGACGTAATGTCATATATAAACATATAGAATATATAAAACTATTCAAATATACGGAATTCCATATCGAAAAACCGCTTCACGCTTCAACGATTCCCTTGTAATCGGTCAAACCTGTAAGTGCGTATGGGGACAGTTTTATTATTACCCTCTAAACTATGCGCTTATCTCGGCTGTATGTCTGTCTGTCACCTCCGCATGGTATTTTGAATGCCCGTGAAAATTGCCTGATATTTTATACGTATAAGTGTTTAATTATTTAAAAGGTTTTTGAGAATAACATCGGGAAACGAAATGACGGCGTCGCACTGCGGGCAAGTCGCCCGTGTTACAATTTACCTACATACATAATATTCAATGAGTGCTTTTCATTATAATTCAAGGTCATCGTAAAGTAATTAATCAACACGCTGTTCTGATGCGGGTTGGTTACAAAGGTGTAATTTAATCAACGATAAGCATGTTACGTCACGATTCCTGCACCCTAGGTCCCCGGACTTAAGCCAACAATCTTCAGTTAAGATTCCCGTGATGTAATCACTGAGCCATCGAAACCATTCGTAATGGACAAAGCCAAAACCTTTTAGTAATGGCAAATGACTCTTAACATCAAATGACCTCAATGGCGCTGCAGCTCGTGGTTATATATATGTATATGTATGTATGTATATAAAACGGAAATACCGCTCACAGATTAATCACGAAATCTCAGAAACTATAATACCTATAAACTTGAATTTTGGCAGATACGTTCCTTATATGGTGTAGACATCCGCTAAGAATTCGGATTTTACAAAATTCTATCCCTAAGTTGGAAGTTTGCGCGGGTAATGCCGCAGGTCAGCTAATTTATATATATATAATCTATTCGAATCGCAGTAGGAATGCCAATAAACAATCCTCAGATTTACGTATTCCTTGCGATTTGCAAATAGCACAGGTTTATTGGGCACTGATAACAGTTCTTGATTAATATATTCCTGAAAGCGTTCAAAATGCTTCTGTTGCCATATTTAAAAAAATTTGTTAAGTAACGCTTGTGTGCTAAAGGTTACTACACAATTAGTGAGTTTATGTTTGATAGCACACCTTGGGAATGAAACGATCGCCTCCTGGCTGTTTCTATTCATATACAATTATGTATGTAATTAAATTAACAAAAAAAAAAAAAATCCCGCTGAGTTTTTTTCGCCGGTTCTTCTCAGGTCAGGGTGTTCCTTTTTTCGAACCGGTGGTAGTGTTTAATTTGACCATCAATAAGAAAGTGTAATGCTTCTATGTTGAATAAAGGAATTTGAGTTTGAGTATCTTTGTTTATAATACAAGGCTGTTTCACTGAACTACATACATCATTTTAAATTTTACTTACAAAGTTCCCATAACAGTTTCGTCGATCGAAACGTAATTTTTTCGCAAATTCATAATGAGTATCATAGATTAATCAAGCTCTCGACCAATGACGTCGCGTCAGTTCGTTGTCAAATGTTGGTTATCTGGCATTTCTCCTCTTGTGGTAGGAATAGACTATAGGCAGGTCAGTAGCATTTTGCGAGTAGTTTTAAAACATTTATTAGTAATGTCTAGTAACGACTAGTCTATAATCCAATTGCTTTTTGTGTAAACGGGTTTTGACGACCTCCGTGGTCGAGTAGTGTGTACACCGGCTTTCATGGGTACGCCACTCTGAGGTCCAGGGTTCGATTCCCGGCCGAGTCGATATAGAATAATTTCACTAGTTTTCTATGTTGTCTTGGGTCTGGGTGTATGTGGTACCGTCGTTACTTCTGATATTCCATAACACAAGTGTTTTAGCTACTTACATTGGGATTAGAGTAATGTATGTGATGTTGTCCAATATATATATATTTATTAATATATGTTTTAATGGTAAACGAGTAGAGCAGGATCCAGGGCACAGGTTCGATTTTTACGCCTGGATATAGCCTTGGTATTGTTACATTAGCAGCTTGTAAATTTCCCACTGCTGGGCTAAGGCCTCCTCTCCCTTTGAGGAGAAGGTTTTTGGAGCATGTTTCACCACGCTGCTCCAATACGTTGGTGGAATACACATGTGGCAGAACTTCGTTGCAATTAGACAGATGCAGGTTTCCTCACGATGTTTGTATTGTTATCTGCAATTCTATTATAAGCAATACCTTGGAATACGGCATTGATTGCATAGTTTTTATGAAAAAGAAAAAAAATAGACGCGACTTATATTTTAAATTAGATTATATGATTTACAAAGGTTTAAATAACGAAAATATAAAAAAGCGGCTGAGATTCCATCGGCTCTTCTCAGGTGTTCTTCCGAGCCGGTGGTAGATTTTTGACTATCAATAAGCAAGTGTAACATTTCTGTATTGAATAAAGATTTTTGACTTTTGACTTTTAATGTATTTTAAATTTGTTTAATTTTAGTGTTACACTTATTATGCAGGGCCGGACCGTAAGCTTAGAGAACCCTGGGCTAACACTACTTAGGGGCCCACCTAAGACATATCTGAACGTAGACTTGAAACCATACGACCCGTTTCATTTAATAAAGTTATGGATTCTTTCACATTAGCGTCTATTTTTGACTTGACTAGCTGGGGCCCCCTTGAATACACGGGGCCCTGGGCTGAAGCCCAAAAAGCCATATGGTAGATCCGGCCCTGTTATTATGGCCGTAGATTAAAGCTGTATATCATTTAACCTACTAAAAACTTTATCTGAGTGAAATTTTTTCTCCATCTCTCGTAATACAAAAGGACTTCAATACTAGAAATTCTAAAACAGCAATCTCTGAGATCGTGTTGTGCGTTCTTATTTCAAACCATATATGTGTTCACATTGTGTAAAATCAATTTTGCTAAATAAAAAAAAATAAATGTCAAAAAAAAAACATTCAACAAATAACACGTTTACGCTAATTCCGATATTCTATTTCGTACGAGAATAATAAATCTTCCAATTCTTAATTCTCAAAAGACTCAGAATACGTGATATTAGGTTACGGTTATAAAAAAAAAAAAACTATTCTCAGCGCTAATCCGATGTCTATAGAACGAACGCTTCCAATTTCTATAAAAGAAATAAAAAAATCTAATCTCTCCATCAATATATCACACTGGGTTCAAA
Organism: Vanessa tameamea; assembly: GCF_037043105.1. NCBI lineage: Eukaryota > Metazoa > Arthropoda > Insecta > Lepidoptera > Nymphalidae > Vanessa > Vanessa tameamea. The sequence continues at coordinate 2,355,610 of NC_087338.1, forward strand.
CGAATTTCAACTCTATTTGCTATGTGATAGAGATCACATTGTAATTCTAGAGATGCAAGATTAAATTTGTCGATGGATCCAAAGACAAGTACAATGGAGGATACCGTCAAAGGTCCGTAAACACGGCGTGCCAATCTCTCGTCTGAATCTTCTATTTTCTGTTAAATTGTCAAAAGTGTTGTATTAAGGTCAGTTTTCAACGAAATCCTACAGATTATTTATATTTCTTTATAATAACTTTTTTTTTTAAATAACTGTCTTTGTTTTATGGAATTATGATATAAGTTAGTCACTAGTTTCGGATCGGTGTGGTTCTTAAGAAAATTATTTATTTAATTATTAGGTTTGCTAGCAGTTGTTACATTTTGATGAAACAATTTATTAATTTACATACTAATTACTTTCTAAATGTACAACTATATTAAAGCAAACACGACATGTACGATTAATATATACATCCTGTTTAAGTGGTTCTAATTTGACAAAAATGTAAAAAATGATCACATGGTAGGAAAAATTAATAATATTACAATTATAACAATTAGAATAAGTTAAAACGATTTCTTACAACTTAAAATTTAAAATAAATTGGTTATTTATTATAATAAAAGTAATGTAACTAGGTAATTTCACGAAATGATTGATAAAAACCGTATTACCAGAAGCTATAAAAATTATTGTAAAATCAAATGATCTAATAAAATCGATCTTTGCTTCAGGACTATAAAAAAAAAAACTTTCGAACAAACGTCACTATAAACAAGTATATAATATTTGTCTTTCTTTTTGTGTTATTAATGTACAAATTAAATATTATAATTGCAAATGGCGCCATTTTTTATATAATTAATACTATTTTACTCAGGCAGGCACTTACTACAGCATCATGAATTGCTGTTAATTTTTATAAGGTTTTTTTTTATTTCCTTACGAATGATATAACCTCACTTTCCAAACGAATTGTCAAATTATTTTAGTTAGGAATTAACAAACGCAGTTCTTCGAAGCAGGATTAACTATTTCGTTTTAGTTGTATCAAAACTTTTTATATTATCTATATAGTAATGTATGATATTAGGAACATTATCAATATAATAAAAAAAAAAACAATCATGGTAGCAAAATAATACAACACGTCTAAAAAGTATTAAATAAAAAAAAAAAAAATAGAAACTTTTTAATCTTTAATCAATACAATATTTGTAAAATTTTAATCTGTATCAAATATATTTAATCTATATTTGTATTTGGGAATAAACATTGATCTTTCTAGTGAATTGTTACATTTTTAATCTGTAATTCTGTTTAAGAAAATTCTAATCAGTCCAGCATGCACAAGTGTGATGTTTAGTGGAAGTCATTATTTGTGAGTTTTGTTTTTAATAAAAATTAGTAAGTATGTGATTTCGGTTCGTCTGTTTGTTGACGAATGTCACAAGTCTCTGAACAAATATCTTATACAGGCCGTCGTAGAGACTAGAGAGGCTTGTGATTCACGCTTGTTAGGTAAATAGTCTTAATTCTAAAGTGAAATTACAAAGCCAAGGAATAATATTATGTACTAAAATCTCTGCAACACAGTACATCTTCTAATATTATGTATATAATATAGTATAATTTTTTTTTGTAATAAACGCACAGTATCATTCAGCTGAGCCTAATTTTTGCTAACTTTCGAGTCAATGAATCTCATATTTTATAAAGAATGGCGGTCGAATTTAGAGCAATAAGCGACCACAAGTAGATATAAATCTTTAGTGATATATTTGCTCGTAGTCCTAGGTTTAAACACTTGTACGTTTATCCAATATTGTTAGATAGAAAAATTCCAGTGTCGACATTCCCATGCATCAAAAGCACGTGAGCCGTTGGCCTGCGCCTGAACTGTTTCCGATCAAGTTTTGTCCCACTGGATGATGACAAAGAAAAGAAGAGAAGAATTCAATAGTGAAAAATAAACCTTTACTTCTAGTTTAATATGTTTAGGGTAAAATAATTGTTGTGATTTCGGGTCTTGCTTAAAATTCCAAATAAACGAATAACACCCTGTATACACCGTCACGTCTGTCTATGGTGGTCTGTTATTTTAAACCCATAATCTCCCAGCATTAAAATCATCTACATTGCATAAGAAAACAGTTCTAGCAATTAAAAAACGCTCGACAAACAATGTCTCTGTTGATTTTGTGTGTTTGTAAGACATTTTATTAAGCGACGAATGTGAATATCGACAGTGTCTTTTTATTTTTTTAAAGAATTCATTCTTTATTTAAATGTCTGGCTTTTTTAGTTGCTAACTTATAAATCCAAGGTTCAAGGTTGTGATTTATTCAGCCAAGAAAATTGACAGTATTTACTTGAATACTTTTTATTCGCGTTGAATTACTGTTCATCGGATTAAAAGTACACACACACTCTTGTTCCTTTGAGAATGGATTCTGCGTTTGAAATATACTACAGTAACATCGTAATCCATGTTAGCTTATAAATAACAATCGACACTATTTTAAAATATAGTATTTTAAGTTCCTATCACAAAAGTAGCGTCAAAATAAATACCGCAGTAAGCGGTTTAAGGCGCTCTTAACGTACTTATCCTTTATCAAGTAAGGGAATCAAAAAGAGAGATAAAAAGCCTTCAAAGGGAACTAGGTTACGTGGGTTACATAGGACTGCCTCTTCGGCCTAGTGGCTAGATATAAGGCTGCTGATCCCGAAGTTCTGAGTTCAAGGCCCAGGTCAGGCCTAAATAAATTATTGGGTTTTTTCCTAAATATTCTCAGTAACAGCCCGGAGTCTGGAAATAGGATATGTACATTCCAGTGCCCCCTTTAGCACAGGATACTCCCCTCGTTTTTGAGGATACAGCTTGGGGTTTATTTCACCACGCTTATCAAAATGTGGCAGCTTTTCTTCGACACATGCAGGTTTCCTCGCGATGTTTTTGTTTATTCACAGCAATCATTATAATATATAAAATAAAAGCAAAAATTTCACTTCTAGTTACAGGATATTACGAAATGATAAAATTAGTTTGCTACGGTTATAGCCTGTAGAATTAAAGTTTATTCTAAGTTAAGTTAAATAAACTTAAAAGTGTGATCAAAGAATGTAAGATACTTATCCGATTGGGCGATATCTTAATACTTGATTTCTAACGACAATAGTCTAGTTTGTTTAATGTTTAGTGGTACCAGAATCAGAAAGACTTTAAGCACATGAATATTCGGTGGTGCTTGCTCATTAACAGCCTGTAAATTTCCCACTGCTGGGCTAAGGCCCAAGGTGAGGAGAAGGTTTGTAGCATATTCCACCACGCTGCTGCAAAGCGGGTTGGTGGAATACAAATGTGGCAGAATTTCGTTGAAATAAGACACATGCAGGTTTCCTCACGATGTTTTCCTTCACCGCCGAGCACGAGATGAATTATAAACACAAATTAAGCACATGAAATTCAGTGGTGCCTGCCTGGGTTTGAACCCGAAATCATCGGTTAAGATGCACGCGTTCTAACCACTGGCCCATCTCGGCTCAAGGAGATGCTTGCTTGTTTGACCGCAATTTTTAACGCAACGACACTGAATACAAAATCAGAAATGATTGTAAATACCCAGTAGCGTGTGTAGTGATTTATTGTATTAATATTTATTAATTATTATTGTACGAATTAACAATTCGTTAATACAATAATTAGTAATCAAAGTGTCAGCACTTTTGATATATTTACAAGAAGACACGACGTTTCGTATTACCGGGAATTGTATTCGCTTTTGTCGCTTCACTTTAATGTTCGCCGCGCCCCTTGCCTTTTATTTTTTAAGTAAGTAAATATTTGACAACATCACATACATTACTCTGATACCAATGTGAGTAGCTAAAGCACTTGTGTTATGGAAATCAGAAGTAACGACGGTACCACATACACCCAGACCCAAGACAACATAGAAAACTAATGAAATTTTTCTACATCGACTCGGCCGGGAATCGAACCCGGGACCTCGGAGTGGCGCACCCATGAAAACCGGTGTACACACTACTCGACCACGGAGGTCGTCAAATTTTATAATCTGTTCACAAGTACGAAATAAAATTGAATATAAGTTCATTATAATAATTGCAATCCAAAATGTTTATAACCTGCGGGACCAGATAAAATATTTCGATTTAATCCTAACTCGTCTTGTCCATGGAATTTTGACTGATGGGCTGATGGCCCATTGACCTTGATTTTTTATTTCGAAGAATTTAAATGTTTGTAGCGATAGATCGTTTGGGACAATTTGTTTTTTTTTTTTTTTCTTATCTTGTCTGATATTTGAGGCTGTTTTTCCGTTTACATTAGTGTGACTAAAACTTATTCTGTAAAAATTAATAAAAACTGCAATTTTAGTGCGTCTGATAGCGTTGCTCGTTTTGTTTATGGGGTCGCAGGTCCCGAGGTCGTGGGTTCATCTTGGATCGGAGCGAAAAAAAGTTATTTATTTCTTTCTGTGTCTGGAAATTAGAAATGTGTAATTTCATCGTATTATCAGTGTACACCAGTGTTCGTGCACACACACAATTGTATCTCTATCGTTATTGGCTATTCGGTGAAAATGACACTTACACGACGTGACGTCTACTGTCATCTCGAAAATCTATATATTTATATGTAGGTAGGTATATTAATAAAACAATAAGAGGAATTAAAAAGACAAAAGGGGACGTCTGAGAAGATCGTCTGAAACGAATGAGAAGATGCTTTACCAAAAGGATAGCGTGGACGTGACAAAGTTGAATTGAAAAGCCAAGAAAGGGGGGGGGGGTCTATGTCGAAAGACAACCCGAACGAACTGGCTTTAAATGAATCAAATTTATTAAACTATATATAATGTTGTTATAAGTTATTTATAAGTCAGCGAATTATTTATTATTTTACTGTAATAACACTAAAAATAACCAAAAGCTAATATGTCAAAATATAAACAAATACAATATTAAATTCTATAATCCTGATAACGTTTAGAAGAAAAATAACGCATATTTCGTTAATTGTAACGGTGATGTCGAACCGACGATTAAACAAACAAACTGTTTAGCCTTAATTTGTTATAATGTACTTTTTTAATATGTAGGATGCCAGGACGTCGGCGTATATCAAACGACGGATACAAGCGCGCAAACTATGCCGCCTGTGTGGCATAGATTATACAAAACATAGATAATACGAGCTATTCATATTTACGAAAATATTAAAACGTTATGTAGAGTAACACCACAGGCGTGTTTTTACCATTACATAGTATAAAACAAAGTCGCTTACCGCTGTCTGTCTCTATGTATGCTTAGATCTTTAAAATTACACAACGGATTTTGATGCGGTTTTTTTTAATTGACAGAGGAAGAGTTACGAGAGGAAGGTTTACGTGTATAATACGTGAACAAAATAGTAGAGAAACACTTATCATTTTAGAGGTTTCTGAATTGATGTCGTAACAAACATATTTTTTGCACTTACATTGCAAACGCTGTCTGAACCATTCGAAATAGATCAAAATATAGTATTACAGTATTGTATACCTTAAAAAGGTCTTCAAAAAAGTCCGCGATGGTATATGTCTATCTGTTAGGGATAGTCCACAACAACCATTTTTTATCATTTACTTCTTACGAGAAATAATGTTATATTTTCAAAGCTATTTTAAGCTGTACAGCATTTATCCTTACCGAATTAACTAAGTAAAACACACTGTGAATTGAATATAGATCAATATGGCCCTTTACAGCATGTAATTTAAATGAATATTTTCGAAGATATTACAGATTTAAAACGCAGGGACATAGCGGTTTGTATTGTCTAATGACTGAAAAACTGTGAACGTTGTAAGACATTCTGTAGTATATTTAGATTTAGCATTGCATCCGAGCGAAGCCGGGGCGGGTCGCTAGTATATTGATATAGTAAACTTGAAAAAAAAATATTCCGCGTTTGACGTATTAAATTAGAGAGTGATTTCTTTAGTAGTTTTTTTTTTAAGATATGGGTAAGCGGACTGTCATATGGGTCACCTGATGTTAAGTGGTCTTCACCGCTCATAAACATCAACGCTGTAAGAATTATTAACCATTCCTAACATCGCAAATGCGCCACCAACCTTGGGAACTAAGATGTTATGTCCCTTGTGCCTGTAGTTACACTGGCTCACTCACCCTTCAAACCGGAACACAACAATACCAAATATTGCTGCTTGGTAGAATATCTGATCAGTGGCAAAGTCCTACCCCCAAAGTTTAAACAAAGAATGTTATATTTTGATTCTATGACATATTCAATTCTTTGACGTATTAACTATACAGGCTGTTCTAAAAACGGACCATCTAAATGTGTTATAGATTTCAAGATATTCACACGCCGATAAACTACTGTTTAACGGCTTAATATTTATAGCACAACTGTATTATATGGGAATCCTGATCGAGGTCCATAATCGTAAAGGGACCAGCGGTGTCTGTGAAATGTTTCAAATCCTCACCACTAAACAGTGGGAAATATAGATAGTCTAGTGTATTTATAGGCACGTGGAACTTCTCAGATGTCGTGGTTCACGGTTTATGGAAGCTATAAGGAAAGGTTAGGTGATTTATCATCTAGTAACTCAATTGTTCTTCCGCCATTGAACTAAATAACAAGACATTTTTTAATTAAAAACATAACGCTGTCTCAAGAATACCTTTGAAAGTATATATGTCTATAACCCATTTATTGAGACCATTCCAATGAGCTCAACAAATACCTCTGTCGTAAGTTGCTGAGTAGTTAGGTATCCTGCAGATTGCAAGAGGTTACCATAGTTTTGTAATATCATTGGTTTTCATAGCATAAGTTGCTCGCATCCCTTCAACGAATAGCAAAGAGCTGATGATCTCCAAAAAGGCAGAACAGAAGTTCTTATAACACACCAAAGAACACTTTCGATCATGTAATTTTTCAAACAACAAAAACTGAATCAAAATCGTTCAATTGCAACGACGCAACATTACAAACATACAAACACATACAAACTCATTTTGCATCAGGAATTCATAAAAAAAACCCTAGGTAAACTAATTTATTATAGATAGCTAAGAGTCATTAAAAAGAAAAATTAATGAACGTTTGTGTGACAATTCAGGTAAGGATTCTGTCAGCAAGTAGCCGATGATGATGCACGATACGCCAACCTGAGTCCCCATCTGACAGAGATTGATATCTTCACTGATAAGAAGTGATCTGGCGAACTATTGGGATGATACCCAGTAAGAGATCTTACTTTTGAAGATCCAAAGTGTGTTCTTCCAGGTTTTAAAGAACGTGGTAATATCGACATAGCTGTCGAAGCCAGAGCTACGAATGACATTGGCAAGCACGTGTTTAATTCCTGCTCGGTAGCCCTAAGCTCCCCATGATTTCAGGGAAACGGGGCCGTTGACCGAATTACCAGAAAGAGTCGACATCGACCACTCCTCGATCCAGATCTAAGGTTAAAGGCATGAAGTAACCTAAATGGGCAGTGACTAATACCGCCTACCGACATCTACAACACCGAGGGGCTTCCAGGTGTGTTTAAGGATGACCAGCCTTTAAGAATGGTGAATTAAGTCGTATACAGAGATGTATGGAAGAAGAAGACATGCTGCGCCGACCCCAAGTAAATTGGGATAAGGGCAGGAGGATGACGGTTCGGAAAAACCGCCGGCGAAAGCTGGTTCCACAGAGTGTTTGTACGAGGAAAATGTCTTAAAAATCGCGATGTTGTTGATATTCGGACATCTATGTGCTGCGGATGAAACTTAGAATTTTGATGCGTTATCCGAAGGTGAAATTCAGCAGCCAGAATCAATCCAAAAAATTCCTCAAAACATTCCCCGTGAAAAATTCGGAAGAAAATGCAAAGTGATCCAAAATATCTACACTTCATAAACTTCGGCTTTTTGTACTTTAGGTGTACAGCCAAGACACTGAACTCAGAGCGTCTGTGAAATTTCTTCTAGCTAGGTTATTAAAGACGTTCAGAATAATCATAAACGGAGTTAACAATAATTGCCGAAGAAAGACCACAGTGGCGTGCTTTTGATGAGGCCTATGTCCAGCAGTGGACAAATATGGGCTGATGATGATGATGATGAAAGAAGTTACATCTCTGCCGCCGTCCGTATCTTCAGAATATTTTTAATCTGTACCGACCCACACACGCATAATTAAAATAGCATTCTGTCTGTGTGTTTATAACGCAATGCGATATATGTTAAACTTGCTTAAATACAAGTCGAAAACATTCAGTGAGACGGCCCTTCCTTTTGATTTAGACTTTTTGTTGTAATTTTTTTTTAATTGTTCGACTGAGTAAGATTTCGCGGATGCCTAATATTGAGGGACACGCGAATTTGGACCTTATTCTCTTGATATAAGAACCATCGTATCGTCGAAAGCATACAATGTATTTCAGTCATATTATATAACATTGTGGCAAGAGTTTTTTGGCGCCATTTTGTTGTAGTAATTTTGCTATTCTCGGTATTGATTTAAAAATGGTCGATTTTTTAAAATCTAATTAGAAAATATTTCGTAATATTATATTGAGTTGCTATTTTTTGTTGGTAAATATCTTAATTACTTGCAATTCTTTTTGTATATTATGTTTAGGTCGAATTTGTCGTATGTTTACGATGGCTAATAATGATATTTATAACCTATTTTCTATTAGTTAATAGTGATTTTTCTTTTTTATAATATAACTAGCTACCGGCCCAGGATTCGTACATGTACGATGTTGAAATTGACCTTTCTACAATAATATGCATGTATATTACACAAAGAGCCCTTGAATCTCTCTGTTTAGTGATGATTATCGCATTGAAATCCGTTGCGTAGTTTAGATCTAAGCGTACAGAAGGCGGGAAGCGACTTTGTTTTATACCATGTAGATAATAAAAGCCTTAATCTTTATTAACAGCATTAATACATATCAATTTAAGTCGATAAGGTACAATATACCAATCACCTTAATGGAAAAGTCAATTAAAATAAATTAATTAAAAAAAAATGATGACATTGGCTAAATAATCGGTGCCCCCTTGGCAGAGATAAAAGTAAAAAAAAAAAAATCTATGATCATTGAATTAGTATATTTATTTTAAATATTTAGCGGAGTACAGTACATTTTACCCCCCACTCATCAGATATTCTACCGCCAAACAGAAGTACTCAGTATTGTTGTGTTCCGGTTTGAAGGGTGAGTGAGCTAGTGTAACTACAGGCACTAAGCATTCCTTAGTTCCCGAGGTTAGTGGAGCATGTAAATAATGGTCATTGTCTATGGGCAGTGGTGACCACTTACCATCAGTCCTTACATACATATAAATAAAATAGAATCTAGTTCATTTAACATATGTGCGTTGATATTATGTCTTATAGTCAGCGGTGTCGGACAAACCCGTGTTACAAACTAGTACTTGAATATAGACATTGCAGAAACTTTACCGATTCTGGAAACAAAAACTCAAACACATACGAGAAAATATAAAAAGAAGATCTTTCACTTTTTGATATACCGAGAATCGATGTACTTCTGCGAATTCGGGCTCTCGTCCACCAAATACGTATTATAGCATCGAACAGTGCACAATTAATAATATATAATATTATAATTCACTACATTGTTACAAGATTTTTACGTTTTAGGTTATATTTTAACTTCAGCTTCAATTTTTTATGTATGAATCCTATATAAAGAATTTATATTTATATACAATAACATACATTGGATTTATGTTGTCATGCAATGTCGATCTATTTATCTTCAGTGTGATACGACACAATACAAATATTGCTTACTAGTTGTTGCCGGTTCCGCTCGCATTAAGGGGTTGGTCGTCGGGTCAGGTCAGGCGACAACACTATACAACAAAAAAAATACGCTTATTTATATAATACGTTGTTTACGACTTTGCTCGCGTTTTAGGGATTGGTCGGTCGGGTTTTATCTATAAAAGGAGCTTGTAAGATTCTACACTCAAACATATACCAATTTGGCGCGGTCCTGTGTATTTGGTATTTAGCACTCTAGCCTTATCAGCCTCCTGACTGATTCTATGACGTATTGACTATACTTAGTTTGTTCAGGAGAACATCTATGGAACAAACTAACCCACCAGTATATTTCCATTCCATGCATTTGTAGCCAGACGTAATTACCAAACTTTCTATTTACATTAAAAGACACTGCACCGACTCCATTTAAAAAAATTAACAGTATCAATACCCTATTTTAACGAATTACTAATATTCCTATTTACCCCTCCAATAAGGCTTAAAGCACGTGCTAGGAGTGGGGACGTTTTACATCACTAGGCGGCCTAACTATTGCTCTATTGACGCATAATACTAGATAAAGACTTGAACAATGACGATGTTATTCTATAGCAATGCGCAGTGCAGCTTAGCGTTAGCACGCTATGGAAGATAATCCTTAACCTCTCAGAATACAGAAAATGTGACTTGACGTGTACAATTCGAGCTCTGAAAATATCAATCATTTATAATATATTTAGTTCGGTTCGACTACTGATTGTGACAGTTATTTTTAAATAACTGGTGGTAAGACCGCCTGGGTACCACCGAAGGTGTAGCCAGGAGACGGTAGGTGCAGGCATCCGGTGATCTATTCAGAAGAATTGATACTTTAATTTATAGATGTATTCTGCTGTAGTGCTTACTGCGTTTAATAAATCAACTATTTTTCAATTCAATTTATATAAATCACTGGTATATATTACTAATATTATAAATGTGTGAGGTTGTCTGTTTGTTACTATTGAGTAAGCCTTAAACGATTAAACAGTTTAGGAACCTTTATCCATACTATTTATATTATAAATGCGAAAGTAGCTCTGTCTGTCTGTCTGTCTCGCTTTCACGCCAAAACTAGTGGACCGATTTAAATGAAATTTGGTACACAAATAGTCTAGAGCCTGAGAAAGGACATTGGAAAAAAGTGCTGTAAAGGGTTGAAAAGGGGGATGAAAGGTTGTAAGTTGTTGAAAGTATTGTCATTTTTAGAACTACAAGCATAAAACTTATATTTTAGGCTGTACACTTATAAACATATCATGACACCCACTAAGGAGGGAATTTTGGAAATTCTACCCATAAAGGGGTGAAATAGGGGTTGAACGTTTGTATGGAAGTCCGTAATTTTATAAGTTAGAAACATGAAACTTTATTATTGGGATACTTATTAAAAAGGAGTAGATACTTATTTAAGTGTTTCTGCATATTCTACCCCTACGGGGGTGAAATAAGGGTAGAAAGTTTTTATGGGAGTCAGTCATTTTTTAAGTTAAAAACATGAAACTTTATTTTTGTGATACTGATTAAAAATGAGTAAATACGTATTGAAGTGTTTCTTGATATTTTACATCTGAGGGGGTGAAATAAGGGATGAAAGTTTTTACGGAAATCCGTCATTTTTTAAATTAAAAACAAAATCCTGTTTTTTGGGATACTGATTAAAAATGAGTAGATCCGTTTTAAGCGTTTCTTTATATTTTACGCCTAAAGGGAAAAAGTAGGGGTTGACATTTCGTATATAGGATAGCCTGGAAGTCCGTCATTTTTAAGTTAGAAGCATGAAATTTTATTTTTGGGCTACCGATTAAAAATGTGTTCATTCGCATTTAAGCGTTTTTGGATATTTTACGCATAAGGAGAGAAATTGGGTAGACATTTCTTATATATGTTAGCCTGGAAGTCCGTCATTTCGAAGTTAGAAGCTCGAAATTTTATTTTTTACCGATTAAAAATGAGTTGATTTGCATGTAAGCGTTTCTGGATATTCTACCCTAAGGGCTGAAATACACACCAATGTGTGTATAGCAAGAGGTATTACATTAACGTAACATTTTAAGTTAATTTGTAACTATATTCATATTCCACGCGGGCGAAGCCGCGTGCAACAGCTAGTTTATTTTATATATTTACAGAGCCGGACCGTGAGTTTAGGGGGCCCTGCGCTAACACTACTTAGGAGCCCACCTAAGACATATCTGAACGTAGACTTGAATTAAATGAATTCTTAATTCTTTCGCATTATCTATATATTATTTTTGACTTTGATTTGACTTAGCTGGGGCCCCCTTGAATCCACGGGGCCCTTGGCTGAAGCCTAGTATATATATGAAGCTATATGGTACATTCGGTACTGTATTATGAATGCGAAAGTAACTCCGTCTGTTGCTGCCGTGTGTTGAAATTTGTCACGAAATAAGCGTCAAACCAAAGAGAGAGCATAGGCTTATCTAAAACCTAGACAAAACCATAAATATGCAGTTGTTAATTAAAAAACAATCAGTCTTTATGTAACTGAGTTTTTTATCAGTATTTTTCTTTATTTCCTTGTCACTGGTACACTCTTGACTGCGATAAATAAGTGTATTTATTTATTTAATTTATGAGTCTCCAACGAAAGGTACACGCTAAATACATATTCTTAAAATTAAACAATATTAGTTGTACGAGTTGTGATAGCTTAGTTTACTACAAATACGTAAATCTAAGGTTTGTTTAACTTTATTCCTATGTTCTATTAGATATTCTACCGCCAATCAACAATTCGTAGTATTGTTGTGTTCCGGTTGGAATAACCAGTGTACAAGAGACTTAACATCGTAGTTCTCTAAGTCTCTAAGGTCTCTTTCTCTTGGTAGTGCATTGGCTGTACTCGTAAATGGTTAATATTGGCGTAAGTAAAAAAAAAAAAAAAACATTCGAATCGGATAAGGAAAAGTTTTTTAACATAGAAATTAAAAAGTTTTAATTTAATTTATTTATTTAAAAAAAAACATAGCAATTAAAATATTAGGTTTAATTGATTCAAACTGTTGACGCTAGGTACACAATTAATTATGGAATTTACAAAGTTGTATGAGATGCAACAGGCGGCCTCATCGCTAAAGATCTCCAGGCGACCTTTGGTCAGGGGACTAATTGTAAAATATAAATAAATATATTAAAGAAAATAATATCAAAATAATGAATTCAAACTTTGTTACAATTAACTTGAATGATATCACATTATACGTAAATACTAACAGATCATTCGTATAAAGCTTGTAAAACTCACAAAACTATGACAAAACGAACACGGAGACACGTATATAATTTTATATATGCATTCTTATAAAAGGACGAGTTGCCTTGCCACCGAACAACAATATCATAATTACGATCCTAAGTAAACACGCGTCCCTACCTATGTACGGCAAGAGTTCAACGGACAGTTTGCTTTAAAGCTGTTTAACCGACTACGATAAAGATGGAGTGCTTAATTTTCAACAATCTTTTTATTTTAAGAATATAAATTGTCTGAAGAAAAGATGTGTTGGGACGTAATAAAAGTCCATAGACTGGTTAATATATTTTAATTTAGGAGCAAGACCACGTATTACTATTACTATTTTAAATGTTGAAAATGTAGGAGAAGAGAGCGAGTGTGGCCTGTCGGGGCCTTATATACCCGGGCCCCCATCACTGCAGACACGACGTCACACTCGCCCATTGGCTGCCGAGCGCAAGTCTGCGACCGATGCGTTAGTCGCAACAGATGCTGTGTACCTTCATTGAAGATCACCTTCATTTAGTGCACCTTTTTGTTCTATAAGCAAAATATGTTCAGATAAATCCGGATAAGACTGGATATGACCGGTGAAGACTGGTTTAAAAGAATAAGTAATTTTAAGCTCGACTATAAAACGACACTATTTCGAAGTGTATCTAAATTCAGTAAAAAAACTGGCGCTTACATTTAATTTAAATAACATACACAATACTACCTTATCGCCTCCACTAAAGCATAAAGCGCTTTTATTTATCGCTTTAGATAATCGAAAATTTAACACGAAAGCGCTGCAAGCGTTCATTAATTTTATAATTATTTTAAATTTTTATTTTAAAAATACTTGTTTGTAATTAATAATAAATATTTAAACCGTCAGCGATGTAGGAAAAAGAACAGACCGCAAGATAATTTCAAAATAATTATTATTATAAGAACTAAATGTCCGGTATGCTGCTAAGTTCAAACTACTCGTGTACAATGGGACGCAAATGAGGCGAGCCCGGTTAAAAAAACCCTTGAAAGCAAGCAAAGCGTCGTACACACATGTTGACTGTCACAAGATGTGTTTATTAGACGTACGATTCAAACCGCGTCTTTGATTGTGTTCTCTCGATATATAAAATCACGCTTGCCACCTAAACAGTCTAAATTTAAAACGAGTGAGAAATCAAAAAAATCTTTATTCAAGTAGCCGACTTGAATAAAGATTTTTTTTGATTTTTCACTCCTTTTCCTTGCCGTGATAACTTTCAATTGAAACAACACTAAGTCAAAAATGTAATAACTTTTATTTTTAACCAATAAATTGTGTATGGTTTGTAAGTTGTCCTTAATAAAATAAAAAATAAAAACTACTGTAAGTTTAGTTTTAACAATTTATGATTTAAATCAAAATCAAATTAAAATCAAACTATTCCTTATTCAAGTAGGCTCATAAAAGCACTTTTGAATCGTCATGTTATAATGTCGAATTGAATTTAAATCTACCACCGGTTCGGAAAGTAGATTCTACCGAGAAGAACCGGCAAGAAACTCGGAAGTTTCTCTTTTCCACCATTTTAATTACAGAGTTTGTCAGTAAACAACAATTATTTTTTTATATCCTGCATAGAAGTCAATAAATATTAAGTCCACGCATTTTTATCTTTAATATAATCTTGTATTAAGTAAGTAATATGCCTTATTTTTCAATGTTTTTTGATATGAGCTTTAAATTTTTTAATGAACAGAGTTAAAAATAGTTGTGGAATCGTATTATAGAAACGGATACCGTACCCCAGGAGTGCAACTGCGGAGCGCACCTACATTTATAGTAATGTTATATTTACTTGGTGGTAGGGCTCAGAGCGAGTCCGTCTCTGTAGTTACCACCCACTCATCAGATATTCTACCGCCAAACAGTACTCAGTACTGTTGTGCTTCGGTTTAAAGGGTGAGCGAGTCAATGCAACTATAGGCATAAAGTAACATCATAGTTCCCAAGGTTGGTGGAGCATTCAGCAGCGAATCATCGCTAAACATAAAATATTTACAAAAAGGGACTGAGGCATTTATCAAATTTTCTAATTCACAGACCGAGGACCGACATCGCAACAAAGCTCGTGTTGTTGTTCGTCGGTACAAGGTTACGTTATATGGAACTTTGACGGTTCGATCAATAGAATTAAAACGTCAAAAGTATTTTATCAAAAGACATCTTTCCGAGTAATACAATCGGCGTCCGGGTCGACGGTAAATCTTTAAATTAGTCACAAATGCCCACAATACTTAAGGCACTTGCTGTATATGGAAGGATGTTTGTTTGCGATGCTATAATATATCATCATATAATTTGTTTGCTATTCAAACATATCAATGGCATATTTCATGAAAAGTTAATTAAAATTATAGTTTACCTTACAATTTTGGGAGAATAATCGTAATTATAGTGACGTATATGTTAATTTACTTTAAAATACTATACAGTAATATACGTCAAATTTAAAGGTATATCTGTCCTCAAAGAATTACTCATATTCCTATTATCCCTTCCAGTTAAGCGTAAACGATCGTTAAAATTGGACATCACAATTGTCCAATATTAAACCGACCCGTTGAGCGTTGACATGTTACATAAACATAACATAATCAGCCTGTAAATTTCCCACTGCTGGGCTAAGGCCTCCTCTCCCGTTGAGGAGAAGGTATGGAGCATATTCCACCACGCTGCTCCAATGCGGGTTGGTGGAATACACATGTGGCAGAATTTCGTTGAAATTAGACACGTGCAGGTTTCCTCACGATGTTTTCCTTCACCGCCGAGCAAGAGATGAATTATAAACATAAATTAAGCACATGAAAATTCAGTGGTGCCTGCCTGGGTTTGAACCCGAAATCATCGGTTAAGATGCACGCGTTCTAACCACTGGGCCATCTAGGCTCTCATGTGTTGACATGTTACCATTGAATTATTCAGACGTTTTCCTCCATTGAAATACTTTCTAAACAATTCACTTAAATATAGAATTAATATCCAAACTTAACAATTAAATCGTATCGCACGATAAAATTATAGCGAAGCTTCAGTTACGACAGTAGTTTTATATTTTCGTAAAGAATGTTTCGCCACTATTGTGTTCTCAGGAAGTTGCAATTTTTTTCTACATCATTCTATAAATGAAGGGCATATGCGTACCGGGACCTGGAACAGGGTACGATGACCGTGAAAATAAGGCCTGTGACATACAATGATTTAATGACTTGCTGAATTTTTAAGCACCTATGTAAAATATAATAGTCTTAAAAATTTCGTAGTATAATGTAGGTTTTGTTTAGTAGGTAAATGCGAAAGCGAAGGTGCGAAGAGGGTACCGCTGGTTTTTAAGTACTAGGCGTCCTGGACACCGGCGAGCTCTACATACATTAGGCGGAAACGAATACAGTTTTTTTGCAGCGACATAAAAAAGGTTTAGTGATGTAGCTATGTAAGGTTGAACGTACATCGTACCATCGATCGCTCTTAAAACTTATACCAGCATAATAATAACATAGATAATATAACCTCTTTAAATTAAACTGAAATCTCTTATCAACATTCCGATGAAGACATTTATTTATCACGACAACTTGATTTATTGGTAACCGTACAATTCACTTGGTAAGGCAAGCCCTTCTTGGTAGGTACCACCCACTTAACAGATATGCTGCAGTCAAAAAGCAATACTCAGTATTATTATATTCCGGTTTGAAGGGTGAGTGAGCCAGTGTAACTACAGGCACAAGGGATATAACATTTTAGTTTCCAGGGTTGGTTGAACATTGATGTAAGGAATGGTTAATATTTCTTATAGTGCTATTGTCTTGGGTAGTGTTGACCACTTACCATCAGGTGGCACATTTGCTCGTCCGCTGTCTATATTACAAAAAAAAAAGAAAAATTATTTACATTTACAAATATTTTCTTGTCGTCTAATACATCAATACCTTGCAGCGATAAAAATTAAAAAAAAAAAGCGTGCGATCGTCTGTCACAGAAGCTTGGGTTTAATTTTTGGCGCGAAGTTGGGGTGCTTCGTCCCAATATATATGTATTTGTGTTGTAAGCTATTTGTAGTTTTTGCTATGTATTGTTTTTTTAAAGTAATCTCACTTCTGATCGAGATCCGAACCTTTTCGTTCAAATGATGGAAAATTTACATAGTATCATAGTTACTCCTTTCGTGACTAAGGAAAGACTTTTGGAAATTTCAACGTTAAGTGGGGAAAATGGGAGGTTGCCTATCGATATTAATAATTTCATGGATGTCTACGACCCGGTCGAAACCTATCCACAATCATAGATCGTTAAAAGATTTTTTTAGTCGACAACATTTATCTGCAAAATTCTTATAATCGAGATATATCGATATAAAATCTATGAAATTCAATGAAATGACAGTTTAACGGGCGGCCATGTTTGACGTTTACGGGTGCGTTCAGAAAGTGCGTTCAACATAATAATTTCGTGCAGGGGTACGGTGGACTCGATAGGAACTTATCCACAATAAATTATAGAGCATCGTTTATGAAAAAGTACTATGTTATATGAAAAGTAAAGGGTAAACCGTATATGTTTAGTTTTATATATTTCACCCGGGCGAAGCCCTGTTTCCATCTAGTGTTTGAATATTACCAGTACGGAGTATGTACAGACAGGATAACGTCGGTCTTTTATATTATAATACCTTTCTTAACACGCAGTATGTAATAAATTAAATATGTTCAAAACTTGCAACAAAAGGCTTTGAACCCGCATCCTTTTAGCACAAGGTGCTACATCACTATGTGTTTACGAAAACGACAATAAATCTTTATAATGATGGATTTGTTAGTTCGAATAAAAAAAAAACAACAAAGAAAATTCGTTCATTCATTCCTACGGTGAAGAATTCAATCCCGTTGACATTCTGAACAATGAAATCGGCGTATATTTAAAACCATTACGGATACTAAATATTATATGTTAATTTTTTTTTTAACTAATATAGATTTTCACATAGCAAAAAAAATCAATTGAATTCGAATTGTTAAGATCTATAAAATTAAGAAACAAATAATGAAAGTGGCGATACATTGATATTTGCAAAATTTTAAATTATAGAAAAACCGATGTCAGTTTGTTTAACGATAGTATTTATAAATATAACTTAGTCAGCAATGTTCATAGTAATAAAGTACTTATTCCATACTAGAGATCCGCCCGGCTTCTCACAGATGCAATTTATTGATAGAGAAAATTATTAAACATACCTAACTTCTCTTAGCTCAGGAATAATGTAACTTCTACCAGTGAATTTATTTTGTAATTAGATCATTCACGCACAAGCAAAATCCCCCCTTACCCCTTAATAATATGTTTATAAATTAGAACTATATTCAAATATATAGCAATGTACCATTTTAAGGCGTTACTGAACTGTTATCCCTATAACCATTAAGAATACCTATGTGTCAGGAGTAGGGCCGATATTAGCCGAAGGTCGGGATCGAAGCTACGCCTTGTCACATTGCGAGGCAGTCCGTAAACCATTGCCTTATTAACGCTTAAAATATAATAATTAATATCTTTGTGTTAATAGTACTAATATTTAATTAATATTGGTTCTAGTAAAGTACAGAGTCATACTTGTTGACTTCCAGGCAGGATATATTTTATACATATATAACTTTGTATTTTAAATGTTGAAGATGAGTAATTGAGTTTCTTGTCGGTTCTCCTCGGTAGAATCTACATTCCGAACCAGTGGTAATAGTGGTAAAGTCTACTTGAATAAAGTATAATTTGATTTTGATGTAAAGTTTTGGACGGCGTTGCATTTAAAGCCTTAATCGCTAAATTCATTTCAGTATGCATTTGCCGAATAATGTATGTATCTTTTATTATATTGGACAATAGACTGTGCCCTATTTGCACACACACCTGTGCTCTGTAACATCCCCTGGGTAGCTGTCTCTTGGCCACGGATTAGAAACGGTCAGCAGGATCATCAATATTCCAATTGATAGAAATAATGAAAGTAAAAAATATTGCGAATCATTAGGAAGATTTTTCACGCTATCGTCCTTTTTAGGGTTCCGTAGCCAAATGGCAAATGGCTGTCTGTCTGTCTGTCCGTCCGTATGTCACAACCACTTTTTTCCGAAACTATAGGAACTATACTCTTGAAACTTGGTAAGTAGATGTATTCTGTGAACCGCATTAAGATTTGCATACAAAAATAGAAAGAAAATAATAAATTTTGGGGTTCCACATATTAAGAACTGAAACTCAAAATATTTTTTTCATCGAACCCATATGTGGGTATATTAATTATAGTGGTATTTGGTGGTAAAATACGTTTATACTATCCACTATGTTACAACTGGCCTCAGGGTCGGATTTAGGGGAGGAACTTGGGCCCCCATCATAGATATTCCGACGAGTTAACAATTTTAATGCAATATATATTTAAATATCTACAGTCAAATTATAAAAATATTAGATACTAGTTACTGTTTTCAAAGTTACCGATACAAAAAGTATTATTAACAAATCTGACTGACAGAAATGAAAATGTTCGAATTAATTTTTAATATGATATTTAGGAGCTTCCAATCAACTGTGTCACCAGGGCCTCCACTCCTTTGTGGCCACAGGAACTCCAGACCTTTAAATCCGATGCACCACCAAGATACGCTGCAGCATACCTTCGACACGGTTTAATCTGTCATCATGAAAACTGCTATACACTTGAGGCATCGCTTTGTAAACAAACCACGGGTATTGACTGATACTTGTTTATATATTGGGATTAGTTGCAAACTGGCCCAGGCTTAGCTGATATTCTATTGCCCATGGACATGCATCACCAGATTCGTTGCAGGATTTTCAACCAGTAACAGTTTAAACTTGTAATAGAAAATGAAATAATTTCAAACCAAGCTTAATTTCATGTAACTTTAATGAATTATTTATACTAATATTACAGAAGAGAATTTTCGCCTATGATCCGATACTCATTCATATGTAACAGCAATTTTAAGAAAAAATTGGATGCTCTGCTCGATTAGTGTCGAGATATTTTTTTTTGTTTTTATTTCTTTTTAATTTTGGAGTAATTAATTATTATTTTTTGTTCTTTCATATTGTTGTTGTTATTTTAAAGATATATTAAAATAGGAGTGTAGTGTTTTGTTTTTTTTTTCTTGTCATTTAAAATGTATAACGTAAACGCCTGTACTGTATCCCACCGTACAAGAATTTGTTTCCTACTTTTTTCTTAATAATTTGTGAATATGTCGATGGTGTTTCGAAAATCTATAAATAAAAAAAAAAAAGTTACAAAAGGTAAAACTTTTTTGTTTGTTTCGGGTAAACTCTGGAACTTATGATTCAATTCTAAAAAAAAAACACTGGAAAACCTACATTATCTCTGAGTGGTATAGGGTATAATATTAATATCATATCATATCATTTCTTTATTAATAAACTAGCGACCCTACCCGACTCCGCACGGGTGCAATACTGATACTAAATATACTACAGATTGCCATTGTATACAAAGTTCATAACTTTTTGTCATTAGACAATACAAACCGCTATGTCCCTGCGTTTTAAATCTGTAATATCTTCGAAAATATTCATTTAAATTAAATGCTGTAAAGGGCCATATTGATCTATATTAAATGCAAAATGTACTTAGTTGCATAAAGCTTAATGCTGAATTGATTAAATTAGTTCTCGTAAAAAGTAAAGAATAAAAAATAGTTATTGTGTGAGTTATCCCTGAGAGACATATACCAACGCGGACTTTTTGAAGACCTTTTTAAGGCGTAAAATTCTGTAGTACATTATTTGCATCTATCTCGTACGTCTCAGCCAGCGTTTGCAATGTTTAAACAAAAAACAAGTGTTTATATACGACATCACTTTAGAAATCTCTAAAATAATCATTGTATCTTAACTATATTGTGCATTTATTGTACATATAAACGTTCCTCTTGAATCAATCTATCAATGTATAATGTTGTGTAATTTTAAAGATCAAAGCATACACAAGAACAGACAGAGGTAAGCGACTTTTTTTTATACCATGTAATGATTGTCCGTGTGGAGCTGGGGCGTGTTGCTAGTGATCATAAGTAAAAACTCCTTGAACCAGAAATAATATTAATCTTTTTAAAAGTATTCGTAGCAAACGTATTGTTTAAATACACCTCAGAAACGTTTAGTTAAAGCGAAACCGTACTGTTGTAACCTTTTATTTTCATTCGGTTTTATTGTTGAACACAATACCAAAGACGTGGTTTTAGTCATGGGGGCTAGTGATGTGACGGCTGTCGATAAAATGCAATATTGATTTATCGAAGTGATAACTTCTTATGGGAGGGTAAACTGCTTCGTTACGTAACGCGTTACGGCACAACTCTGGCTTCAAATTTCAATTTAAATATTAAATAATTCAACTTAGATTCGTTTAAGTTAACACAGATGTCTGGCGTCGAGAAACGCACACGTTTTTTGTTTATGTTTTAGTATGCTTATAAGACGATAACTGTTATATACACTATTTAACTATACTAAATATATATCTACTGTTATATATTGTACACTAATGAAAGTGTATACGTTTTATTGTCATGTTGATTCTCCGTTAGCATACATACTTTCGAGGGTTTACAATCTCGCGTGATAGACTATAATTGAAGGATACTTTTAAGGTTACATTTATTTATAACATTCTTGATAGAGGGACATTACATTTTAGTTCTTAATGTAACGTATTCGAAATTTAAGGGACAGTTCATATTTTAATGTGCCATTGTCTATGGGCGGTGCTGACCTCGTACCATCAGGTGGCTACTTTGATAGACGTACCTATTAGAAATAAAAAATACGATTCTATTTACCTATAATTATAAAAACATATTTATTTAAATGGTTTATGTTTTATGTTACATTAAATTAAATATCATTTTTAAAATATAATAAATCTTTAAATTTTTTATTCATAATATAAAAATCGATATTTTTCAATAAATTTCTCAACGGCACAACACTATCGTTATTTTAATGGGCTCATTTAATTTTCCTCTCTGTGACGAAACGGCTCTAGGAAATTCAGTTAAATTTTTCAGTCTTTAAATATTATTAATATGAATTTTTTTTTTAACTTTAAAATATAAACTTTTTACTTAGAATTTATTGAACAATTCTTAATCAGGTCGTGAGTTCAATCCCGGAAAGAAATCTCATTTTTCAAATACTTTACTCCGTAAATCCTAGTTTTAAAAACTTCCTGTGTCCATCGTGGTCGTACAAATTATTGATAAAATTCCTCAAAAGTTTCACGTGTCACGTGACGCCATTAAACGTTAAGAAACTGTTTGTATCTAGTACCTTCTCGTTCCTTAGCACGGGTATATTAAAGGTCTAAAGTCTATATTGTATTGAGGAACACACATCAAAATATGAATCATTACCTTTATATTTTTAATCACGTGATGTTAAGTATATCACACACACACACATTTTCATATCTATGTGTATTTGTAATGTAAATTCATTTATTTTTCATTTGCACACATACTTCCTTCCCTGAAATTCCTTGGGTTAAAGCTACTTTTCTATGTTATATGGGTAGACGTATTTTCAAATGGGCTACCTGATGCTAAGTGGCCATTGCCCACAGCCATTGGTACTGTTAGAAACATTAATCATTCCTCGTATCAGCAACGCACCTTGCGCCTGTAATTACAATGTCTCACTCACCTTTCAAACCGAAACAAAACACTAAGTATTATTTAAATATAAGACACTAAGTTTAAATATAAGACGACAGGCAGACTGCCTCACCAACAAGTGATATAAGGACACTATCCTTTAATAACATGAGTGGTACATGAGATTACTAAATATATCCAAAAGTGTTCGCCTGGTGGTCGATATTAGACCATAATCATTGTTGAAATTTAACATATTTTTGTTTCCAAAGTTTTTCCTCTCGAAAGCACTAAAGAATGGTAACAGCTGCAGAACAAAATAAAAAATGGAACAGATGACAACCAAAGTAAAGGATACTGTTTTCACTTGGCCTTCTTCGACAGATTCTTGTTTTTTATTTTTCCGGCTGAAAACGTTTCAATTTTCTACTGTTATATGCTTGTACTATACATATAAAGCTTCTCCTTGAATCACTCGGCTTATTGATGAAAACCTCATTAAAATCCGTTGCCTAGTTTATAAGGTCCAAGCGTACAGAACTGGGAAGCATTGATATAGTGTGTATATGTTACTGTAAAAGCTCGAACTACGGTAAATCCTAAGATTATCCAGTAAAACCTAAGATTTACTAATTCTTAATGGTAAATGTCCAAAAAGGGTTTGCGATTCGAACTTTTGCCACCATTCACTTAGTAAATCTTAGGATTTACGTTTAAGGCACGGTAAGCGTTGAGAAAAATCATGTCATAATCTGTTATAAAATAATATCCGAAATGAAAATAATTTAAATAGGTTAGCTTAGTTATTTAATTGCTATCGTTTGATACCTAAGGTCTTGACTAATAGTTAATTGAAATAAGTGATTAAGAATTAGTCATTGTTTTATTGCAAAATCCAACATCTACCAGCTGACAGCGGTAAAGCCTAGCATATACTGAATTCGAATGGCAAAAGCCCGAAAAAATGACTCAAATCGGTAAACCCTAAGACTTACTCTTAAATCTTAAGGTTTACCGTAGTTCGAGCCCTTACAGTAACATATATATTTATAGTAATATGTTCAATATGTATACGGACAATTGAGCTGAGAATGTTGATTTGGCAAGTGTTATTACAACTCAGTCTTGTCTAATACCTACCTTGTAAGCCTGCAGATCACATTGTCCTAGTATAAAACCGAGAGTCGGACCAATAAGACATTTCCAAGCAGCACGGAGCAGTTCGTTCCCGAAATGTGGTCGTCAACCATAAAAATATGGGAATAGAAGATCAAACGAAGGTTTTGCACATATTATTCAATAATATCACACACAATATAACAGGGGTTAACAAGAATAGGTCACCATGTCATGTTTACGAATAAATCTGAATTCTGGTCTCTTCCCGAGTCGTAACGTTGACAAAATTAAAACACGTATCCTTTAACTTTGATGAGATAATCTGTAGATTATTAAAATGTCTTCAAAAAACTTCTCAAAGCCATTAATCTTTATTTTGAGGTTATTTTTCTATTAATAGATAGGTATAATGACATATCACCTGATGGTGAGGGCCCATGAACTCCGGCACTAGAAGAATGATCAACCTCTACCTTTTACATGAAATTCTCTTTGACGTGTTTTGCAAATAGATTTTTTCTGATATTTTTTTTCTGGTACTTACATAATAAGGTGTCAAATAGATAAATACTAAGTATTGTTATTTGGCGATAGAATGTATAATGGATGGTACCTACCCAGAATGGCTTGCACTTAGTCCGACTACCATTAAGTCCTTATAATTTCAAACATACCTATACTCTATTCCAACCATAGCAGGAAAAAAGCCAAATAAACAACGTTTGACAGCAAATTGACGCGATATCATTGGTCGAGAGCTCGATTAATCTATGACATTCACTATGGATTTGCGTGCGAAAAAATTGCGTTTTGAACGTCGACGAAACTGTTATCGGAATTTTGGAAGTAAAATTAAAGTGGAAATAAGTAGTTAAGCGTAACAGTGTTGTATTATAAACAAAGATATATTAATCATAAACTCTTAGTAGTGCACAAAATAGCTGAGTTATTAGCAAATCGCGTGAAATACGTAAATGTAAGATTTGTTTATCTTTTTTCCTACTTCCGTTAGAATAGGCTATATGTGTGCATTTTTCATTTAAAATGATTCTATATAAACCGATTGTATACCGTCGAATAGCGCCATCTAGCGGCTCCCCGTTACAAATACTAATAGTTTCTGTGACGCCGAAAATTAAAACGTTTGATATTAAATGTCGTTTGTTAATTTACTTCGAAGAAAGAGCGAGGTCTGCAAAAAATACGTCCTGCCGGTTCGCACAGCCAATGGGCTGGAGAGCTCAGAAAAACTGAGTAATTAAGAATTCGGGAAACAAAATGGCTGACCCGAGAATACATACGAGCGAACAGGACAGTTTTGAGAAACGAGATTTTTTAAAGCAATTTTTTTTGCGAAGTATTTGTGATGATGATAACTTTAATTAGAACAAGTAATGTATCATTGTTATTATTTAAAAGGTTGCTGTTTTTTGTGATCGGTTCAGAGTTGTATTTAGTAGGGTAGGGTAGTATTTGTTTTGTGCAAGCTCGCCTGAGTAGGTAGCATCCACTCATTACTATCTACCACCTAGAATAAATACTATTAGTCACGTTGTGTTCAGAGTTGAATTGCAAAACATGCATTTAATGTTATCATGTTTCATGTAAATAAATATTATTATCTTTAAATAATCTTTTCAAGTGACAGTACAAAAATAGGTAAATCCTCCTAGAAAAATAGTTTTTAAACAAATTGAACTACTTCCTACCTTTTTAAAAAGGTTAAATTTTTAGGTTCATATTTATTTATTAACTTAATTATTTAAGAAATAAGGTTAACTTATAAAAATAAAAAAAAAAACATTTAAAAAACAAAATCACAAACGTCCGTATAACTCCGAAGCGCATATTCTCAAAACAAATTAATATGTACGCTTGCCTCCTGGTTTTTGCTGCATTTCGCGGGGCAAGGCGTACAAGGTCTGAGGTACTGTTGCCTAAACGAATGTGACAGTTGCTGTTTGGATTTTGATTTAATTTGCTCGCATGCTGAGACACCAATTGGTCGGAACGATATTTATAACCTACGATACGATTAATTCGAGAGATATTAAATATAAATAGTATTCATTGTCTTCTGGGCAGAATATTAAAAAAAAATGGTTGTTTACTGACAGACTCTGTAGTTAAAATGGTGGAAAAGAGTAACTACTTAGTTTCTAAGTAGAATCTACTTTCCGAACCGGTGGTACATTTAAATTTAATTCAACAATGTAACATGACGATTCAAAAGTGCTTTTATGAGCCTACTTGAATAAAGTTTTTTTTTATTTTTATTTTGATTTAAATAATAAATTGTTAAAACTAAACTTACAGTAGTTTATATGAGTACATAACAATAAAAAAAGGAAGACGTCATACTGTTAAATTTATAAACGAAGAGACTTATTTTTGTTTTCAAACGGTCATTTTTTATATGTAATAAGTAGGCGGATCGGCAAATGGGTCACCAGGTGTTAAGTGGTCACCACCGCCCATAGACATTCATCATCACATCATCAGCCCATATTGGTCCACTGCTGGACATAGGCCTCTCCAAATGCACGCCATTGTGGTCTTTCTTCGGCAACTCGCATCCAGCTCCTGCCAGCCGTCTTGCGCAAATCGTCACTCCACCGTGCCTGAGGACGTCCTACACTACGCCATTGACTCTGTCTAAAAAAAAAACAAAAATAAAATCTACTAAACATACTACTCTTCTATCAGAAGATGCATCGCGTTTTGCGTTCATAATACCTAGCAGAAAGAGTCGCCGACGGTTTTGCTTGTGTCGTAATTCAATCAAAATCAAAATATACTTTATTCAACTAGGCTTTTACAAGCACTTTTGAATCGTAATTTAACACTATATTAAGTGAAGCTACCACCGGTTCGGAATGCAAATTGTACAGAGAAGAACCGGCAAGCAACTCAGTAGTTACTTTTTTTCAACATTTAAAAATACAAAGTCATGTTAGTTGAATACAATTATATATGTACGTAATATATATCCTGCCTAAAAGTCAACAAGTATTAGCTCCACGCTTTTTTATCATCTATATAATCTTGTATTTACTAATGTGCCTTCTTTAGCATTGTATTTTTACAAATGATTTGAATTTATGAAATGGAAAACTTAAAAATGTCTGCGGAATTTTATTATAGAAACGGATACCTGGCCCCAGGAAGGCTTAGTTGTCACTAATCGGTTTCGCTCGCGTTTTAGGGTTTGATTATCAGGTGGGGGTATAAAAAGTTAATGCCCTTCCTTAGGGTTCAATATTGCTACAAATTTCATTAAAATTGGTTCAGTTTAGTGTAACAAACATACCTACTTTCACATTTATAATATGACATGAAATTATATAATTGTTTTACATATAATAATAAATCAATCAAGCACACGCATTTTTGACAAAATTATAAGTGCTAGTGTTTTTGGGGTTGGTTGTCATGTGTTAGGCAAAAAAAGTAGTCTATGTCCTTAATTGGAGTTCAAGTTTGCTTCATAGCCAATGTCATCAAATTCGGTTCATTGGTTTGGCAGTGAAAGAGCGACAGACAGAGTTACTCTCACATTTATAATATTAAGTATAGAAGTATAGACTACTTACAAAAGTAAAAGACTTATAACAGTTGCTCAGTGGGTGTTTAGGTAAAGAGATTTCTCCCTCTGTCTTCCAGGGGCGGATTTAGGGGAGCCGCCCCTAAACCACACAACCCACAGTAGAGTTTAAAACAAAACTATAATTCAAGCCTTTTTTTCACACAAATCAATTTGTAAACGTATTTAATACCTTTCGCTTAATAACATAGTTTTTAAATATACACAGTGATATATGAAATTATGTTCAGAATATTGTAATATATGAATTATGTCTTAGAAATAATGGAGTGCAGTTTGCAGAGTTGTTTTTTTATGATATAGGTGGCAAACGAGCAGGAGGCTCACCTGATGAAAAGTGACTACTACCTATGGATATCTGCAACACAGGCGGGCCTTTAAGAAATGTGTAGGCTGTTTTCTTTAGGTTCCCAGGTCGCATCGGTTCACGGTCGCACAGAGTGGTTCTACGAGGCAGTAAAATGTTTAAAGATCGCGCTGTTGTGGATGTTTAGAGAAAATAATATGAAGCATGTTACTTGTCATTATGATTTTTCAGTAGAGCGATTTTAACTTTCATCTTTGCATTGTTCAGCCACCAAATACAGTTTGTGATTAATTTTGGACAGCACTGATTGTAGGTTAGAGTAAAATAAGACATTTTCATTAAATATAAAAACTCATATTTTAGTAAAAAAAGTGTGAAAAATAAAAACTGACTGTTGGTATTCTTTGATACAATAGTATAGTATTTTTATATATAATTTGAGAGTAAAAGTATCTGTCTCAGTAGAATATATGTTTCCAACCTGTAGATTAAGATAAAATGTAATGTTCAACATTAAGACAAGACGATTAAAAAGATCTTACTTTGTGCCACCTAATGGTAAGCTCACCATATGTAAAGCTGCTGTAAGAAATATTAATCATTCCTTATATCACTAATGCGCCATCTTGGAATCTAACACGTTACGTCCCTTGTGCCTGTAGTTACACTGGCTCATTCACCCTTCAAACCGGAACACAATAATACTAAATATTGCTGTTTTGCGTTAGAATATCTGATGGTACCTAACCTAACCAGAGTGGCTTGTACAAAGCCTTATCACCGAGTAAAAGACTTAACAGAACCTACTCGAATAAATAATATTTTGTAAAAACGTACGACAAATCGTACAGTATAAAATCTCGATACGTTTTTAGCTCACAAACGCTTATAACGTTAAAGTAATTATTTTAGCAGCATTAAATGAGCTAATTATAGTAAATAAACCTGCAGCAAGAAATTAAATAGGTTTTTAACAGCTTAAGTACTGATTACGACCCTGTAAGTAGCCGTGGCACCATATTAGGAATGACTTACACAAAATTTTGTTGTAATGCGTTTAAAATGTACCCGTTTAACACATTTTAATAGGATACCTTGATGTAAAAATACTTTAACAAAATTCGCTGGTTACTGTGTGATACAAGTATTAAGTACTTTTTGCGATGACAAATCATTGGGATACTTGAAGTCCTAAGACTCCATTGAACTAGACGACAGTGTACTATTCTATTCTGCCTTGAGCTTGACTGATTTCGTACCAGTCATAACCAATAGTCTTTACTGCTGGATAATTATCATTATTGAGTTATTTATTTATTTATTTAATATTTGGGAAACAAACAGATATAAAATATAATCTGATTACATAATACAATTTAAATATCACATTATCCAGCGAAGTTTCCACCGATTGATAAAACATAACATGCACTCAAATATTTTAACACATTTATCTTGTTAAATTACTATTTCTACAGAGACATGGAGTCTACTCTAATATAGCCCTCTGGCGTACTGTCAAATATTATATATATAACACTCATAGACAATGAGATACAAATATAGACAAAACTATTTATTTATGCTATCATGACATTCTTAACAATTTCCGCCAGAATAATTCGTCTCCAGATATATTTAATCTTGATAACTGCTTAAAAAGTTCATGATGAAATCTTGTAATAACGAATTTTTTTCGGGTACTAAACCAGATATTACCAATATTAGGGAGGTCAAGGTCAAGGATCCGAAGGAAGTATTTGAGTCCCTCTTCCACTATGGATTGTGACATGTGATAATACTTCCGATACAGAGGTTACGAGGGTTCAAATTACGTTTTTCTTAGCCAAGGGCAAGGTGAACACTTCTTTCGTTTTCGTTTAGTTGTGGTCGGTGCAGTTTATTATATTACATTGAAATGAATTGGGAGACGCTTACTTCCAGTAGCCTGTGTGTCGCCAACTCGTGTTGGTAATACTTTTACGGGTTGGTTTTGTCGCCAACAAATCCATTGGGACGCAGTCTATTGTGCAGGCAGAGGATATCTAGCAACTATTGTGGAATCATTAAACATATTGAGTGTTTTGAGAACATTTAAATAAAATAGGTAAACATACATTTCACTGCGGTCACTTGGTGGAAGACCTTGTGGAAACCCATCTGGGTAGGTACCACCCACTCATCAAATATTGTACCGCCAAGCAGCAATAATTATTATTATTGAAATGCGGCTTAAAGACTAAGTGAACCAATGTTACTCAAGGCACAAAAGAACATCAAATCGTCCTAATTCCAACGTAAACAACTAAGAAATAACGTTGTAGTTGCTAACGTTGGCAGCGCATTGGCGATGTAAGGAACGGTTAATATTTCTTACGTCGACAATGTCTATAGGCCGTGGTAACCATTTACCAATAAATGGCTAGTATAAAAGTTTGCCTACCTATAACCTATGCTATAAAATGTCCTATCAAGTAAACTTGACTTGATGAGTATGAGTACCAGCTGGTAACAAACTTACAAGTCATTCTTATTCTATTTATCGAAACGTCTTTCATTTTTCATTATGTCACGACATTTTTAGTCGTCTGAAATCCTTTAATTCTAATCATCAACTTTTTTACGTAGTTTCTGAAACGCTGATCAAAGGCAGATTAACTGATTAATAAACTGTCATTGGACGGATTACGGTGACGCAATTAGTGATCAATACTATACGGATTCAGATTAATGCTAAAACATATGTAGTTAATCTGAGTTTGAACAACGTTTTGAAACAGGTTCTTTTTGCGTAATTCTAGTTTTAGATAATTATTCGTATCACTTCAACATCGCGTCAACGTAAATTTTATTTTAAAATTTCGCTGTCACAAATAGTTTCAGAAATTCAGATTACTGTCACTAGATGGCGCTGTTTTGAATCCATACAAATTGCAGTAAATGAAAATAAACCGGTGTTATACCTTAGTAATACTATATAAATATATTTAATAACAAGGTTTTCACAAGAGTGTCCATGAACTACAACATAGCTATCTAGTTATTAATAGTAAAATTACAAAATTAATTCCGTAATAAATACATTTTGATTCATCCAGATAAAATATTAAGAAAAAAAAATCACTATTCTTTGAAAATTAATTGCCTAATGCAGTTTAGATATTCTTTTATAGATGTTTTTAACATATGTTTTCTGACATAAGATCACCTCACTGTAGACTCATTGTTAAATTTTTTAACTTAAAGTTTCGGTATACGATACTGTAATGGTATAATTTATTACACACTAACGACCAGCCCCGTCATCGCACAGGTGCTATTTATTACAAAAAGAAAACGATATGAAATAAATATAATTTATCATCATTAGATCCTGAGATTACCAGCTACATACAAACAAAACAATTTCATTCCTATTTTCCTTTATTAGTATTAGTAAAGATTCTATTAAATCCTAAAAAACAGTCTGTTTTTGGGCTATACTGTATTGCAACCATAAGAGGAGAAAAGCTCAATAAACAACATTTGACATCAAATTGACGCGATATCATTGGCCGAGAGCTTGATTAATCTATGATATTCAACAGACGGCAAGCAGATATTAATGTAGTCAGTTTACGCACAGGGCATTATGTACGTGCTTTCCACTGGATTGTAAGCCTTGCCCAACTCAACTTTCAACCACGGTACTGCCACTGAGAATTACGTGGCCGTAATACCCTGTAGCGTAACCCAGTATTTGTAGCCAGCACATCAGAAGCCAGAAGTTATGAAATTCAACACAAAGTATTAATAAAACAATTTAATTTTAAGTTATTTATTTAAACCAAACCCAGTATTATAAAATCACAATTCTGTTTAAAATACTATAAATTTACAATTACTAACTCGACATACAGAACAGAAGCGTTTACATCAACTACATGCAGCTTGCAATAATTTAAATAATCGTTACAGGTTTATTAGCAAAACCGCCATTTGACAATATCATCAGTGACATTAAAATTACAAGAAATTTAATCAATCAAATTTGAATATAATTACAACGAATGACAAAATTCCTTATAAATAAATTATCACAACTGATTAAACTATCAAGAGTTTCGCAGTAAAACCGTGACAAATAGATGAACATGAACGAGAAAGGGACGAAACGATCGTGACGTCAGAGCTTCGTTCGAGCCTATAATACCTAGTTGACAAAAATTCGCAAAAACACTGCGTCTCTTTCGCTCAAAACTTTATAGTTTAAATTTATTACATGAACTTTAGCCTTGAAATTTTTCCATAACTGCTCGTGAACAAATACAGAATAATTTGAAATAATGTTGCATAGACTTGCAATGTTACATATAAACCAAAACTGCACGTTATTGATATAAAATAGTATGTGTATATCTAAATTTAATATATTATTATTCTTTATAATTATACAATATTTACATATCGGCAAACGTTTCTACAATATAAACACATATATAATATTTTTTTATAATAATTTAAAAGAAAAATTGTGAAATATACAAAAAAAAAAAAAATGCTCAACTGTTAAACAAACCATAAATTTGAAAGCATATACGTAGCTTTTTAAATATTATCTTTCTAGAAATACACTTATATTGTTTTTTTTTTTTTGCAGAAAGCCCTAAATAAATGCAATGACATAAACCTGGACAGACAGAAAAAAAAAAATGAGTTGTCGCTTAAAATTTAAATCTGTTGATTACAACAACATGAAATAAAAGCAAAGTGAATTTAAACAAAAAAAAAAAGCAAACATTATATAATTTTTTTTTTACACTATAAACAATTAAAAACTAGATTACATCTAATTTATTACATATATTTTTTATATAAAACATAGTTTCTATTAATAAATGTATGTATTTATACATCATACAATTTTCCAATTTGCGTTTTTTTTTTCTTAAATCGTAAATCGTTTTCAGTCTAAGATGTTAGGCACTTAGCATCCTCATTTTTATACAATATTATTAAATTAGTGTGCCGTTCTTGGTTGTCGTAATCTTCGCAATTGGTATAACCGTGTCTCGAAGATAACCTCCGCAACTTATGAGACAGATGTTGATGATACTCAAATTCGACCTTGAAACTCTACTCAAATCCCTTCTCCTCTCCTAGCAATCTCCTCTTCACTTAAATTGAGACCGTATACAGAACAGTACTTATATTTTTGACATGATATTTATTTCTTTTCATATATCCGTTGACGACAATATACAATACACAACAAAGGAATAACATATATTTCAACATAGTGTATATACATACATGTTTTTGAACAAATTGTCCTATAACATAATATTGCACCAATTTTTGTAAAATATATAGATTTGCATATAGTTTTATTATACGCATGTAGTTTTGACTAAAAATATGAACAATTTTAGAGACCTAATAAAATAATAAAAGTGTGCTGAGAAAATTATATTAATAAATATTATTTAACATTTTTTTTTTGGATTTTTCTTGTAATATCATCCATACCTTTACCTTACTTTATTCAAAATATCAACATACTCGTCTGGAAGTTTTAATAAACAATATTATTCTGACGGAACTTTATTTTTTATCGATATTAGCAACAATTTAAGCGCCAGGATCGTGTCATTGCGAGGCACGACTCACCTCACTCAAACTATTACTAAATTTTAATGTTTTTTTTTTGTGCTGGCAACACATTTTCTTGCTTCAATTTTTTATCTGCATTTCATATTTTCAGTAAACACTTTAATTCTTTTGCTATATACATAAAATACAAGTCATTCTTTGTATATATCGTACTTCAAATATTTTATTATTTATGTTAAACGTTTCGTTTCGCTAGTTTTAATTGGTTCAGATTTTTCCTATATCTGCAATTATCGTTTATATATCCGCCAATCAAACATTAAGAATTCGAGAATTTGAATTCCAGTCGAGGCTTTTTGATCCTCGAGTAAGTTTGAAACACTCTAGCAGCCCCAAGCGCACCCCCTCCTCCCTTCCTCCTCAAACATTAAATATTGGTTGTATAGTTACACAGTCTGAATATCTTCCGGTCTTTCCCAAGACAGAGGAATTTTTTTCCTGACCGTTGCTAAATTATTGACACTCACTAAGGAAAGTATAACACTTCTATATCTAAAAGATAAATAAATCTAACATTGTTTTGATTCAAATTTAAGTCTTTTCTTTAATGTGACAATACCACAGGTTTAGAGTAAGCTAGATGATACTTTAGTTTGGGTTCGTGTAATTGTTCTGTTATAAATTGTAAGAACTCTTGTAGGGAAGAATTAGCCAATGGAAGTATTACCACTGGTAAGTAATTTTGTTGCTCAAATAGCTGTAATTAATTTTGAAATCATTCATGATGTTCATGAGCGGCTGAGGTGACGTCGTCGGCAGAAAAGATGACAAGCTTGATTTCCATTCATCTAGCCTACTCGATTTGTGGTCAAATCACTGATGTGGGCAGAAAGAGATGAAATATCAGTGTAACTATTCTTTCATGATCACTAGCGAAGCCGTCAATATACCTTTTTATAGCATAAAACACATTTCTCTGTATTGTAAACGTAGGTAGGACAGGATTATTGTGTGATCGAAGTTCGTAATTGGCCGTTATCAAAGATATTTAGCATTGATATGGTTTTATCAATATGACATTAGGGACCATTATCATTTAGAATATCAACTTCTGCTATAGAAAGAATGACTTCTTTAAAACGTTTATAATTCGTCAAGTATCAACACGGCCGTCCGTTATTAACAAATCACCTATTTTAATAAACAACATATCATTATTTGTTGTTTCATTAGAATTATTTATTTCATTCGAATAAACAAAGTCATTGCTATCATTATTATAAGCTTGAGTATTTAAATCATTTCGACCCCTATCATTATCATTATTCGGTGATTTAAAAATGTACCCATCGACGGGCAATTCTGTATTTTTACATTTCTCTTGAGTTGTGTTGTTGTTTAGAATATAACCTTGATCAACATTTGCTGTTGTAATGTCACTAGAAATTTTAACAATTTGTCCTTCGTTCTGATCATAATCTGTTTTATCTGAACCTGTGCTTTCGTCTAAACTAGCTTTACTGCCGTTAACGTCTGATTTATTAATTAACTTACAATTATCTGCGTCTTTTTGATCTTCTGTTTGCAATTTGAGGCTCTTCTCTCTTTCTTCTATTTCTTTCTTCTCCGCTAATTCTTTCCGCTTCTGCGCATTCCACCACGGTCTGAATCTTTGGAATATGACTCTTGCACGATGTTGGGGCTTGAGAACCCACGATATTGCCATTTCTACATCCGCTATCCTGTAACGGAATTGATTAGAGAAAATTAATAAGGGAAACCATTTGACATTTATTAATTGTATTTAAAATCATTTGACAATTTCAAAATTAAATTAGTCGCAGTAATTGCAGTTTTAAAAGAAAAAATATATAAGGGCTTTTCAATAAACAAATGTAATCATAGTTACCAATGATACATGTTTGATAAGTAAAATTTAAATCATATCAAAGCATACGAGCAACATACATAGCTGGTACTATTGCCAGTAATAGTCATAAAACTGTTAATCAGAAAGTTTGAAGAATATTCCACAATGTTCTTCCAATGAGTTGTCGTGCTCATCCAAGCCTACTTAGCGTAGCTGCTCTTATTCTTATGTAAATTACCTCCTCTTGAATCTCTCCCGGTCAAGCGCGTGCCTCTCCCAGTGCCCGGCCCTGGCCTGACGCGCTGCAAACGCCCAGACCCTCATCACGTGCACCTTTGGTGGCAATGTTGAAAAGTGGACCTAGAAAAAGTAAATTAAACCAGTTAAAGATCAGCCTCCGAAAAATCTTGTGACAAAATATTTTTTCGTCCATAGTTCGGGCTCAGGACCAATGGACTAGTATACCAGTTATCAACAGAATAACTCCATAATACTTTACTGACCCGATACAGGGTTTGAGCCCGGGATATCTGGATTTGTAATCTTATAAGTAAACTGGTCAGACCGACGAGATACTCAATTGGAAGCTACAACAAATCGATCCGTATAATATCAAACGACTAGTAATTACGGACCTGGTGAAAAAAGCCACATTTGGTTTTCTCCTAGCGTGCACTCTGTCAATTGCGCCAACTGTCAAACAACTGACAGTTATGTCAATCGCTATACGGTTAATTAAAAATCTATAATTATGATCGTCAATTTATGGTTAAACTTTCTAATGTTCCTCGTAACTTTTTTAATTTTTCCCTTCACGAAAACCTTCTCCAGACACAATAAAAGAAGTATTAGCAAAATTGGTTCAGCCGTTAACGGGTGATGCCGTGACCAAGGTAAATAGGGTTTCATTTATATATATATATATATATATATCTACGATGCATGCACAGTAATAATAATTCTCAATGATGTAGATAATACACTTTATTCAAGTTGGCACTTATGAGCACTTTTGACCAGTCATTTTAAAAGATATTAAACTATTGATCGCTCGAGGATTCGCTCCCTTTTTAAGGGTTCGTAAATGTTCGGGTATAAAAAAGTAGCATATTTCATTCCTTGGAGTTCCAGATTGTTTCATAGGAAATTTCATCAAATGCGCTTCTCTGGTTTGGCCGTGAAAACGTAACACAAAGTTAGACACCGGTTTGTAATATGGATTCTACGGATAATCGACGAGGAACTTAGCACTTTTTTCCAACCAATTCAATATTATATGTCAATTTTAATAAAATACGATAATATTTATAAATAGGTAAAATAGCTAAAAATCAACAAATAATAATTCCTAGCTTTTTTCGGGTATATGATCTTGTCTAGGGTTATATTTTAATTATTAACGACATTTAACAAATATATATTAATAGAGCCGTAGAGTTCATTTGTTTCTAATTTTTAATCTTTGGAAATATCAGTCGGATTAAAAAAAACTTTTTCAATTATAGTCCAAACGTAAGGAAGGTACAGGCTATTTGACATCACGCTACGATCCTCTCAGTCGGAACGTTTAAACCGAATGAAACTACGCGAAGCAGCGAGTATATTAATAGATATATACTCTATCATTGTACATATATAAATGAAGTACATATATCCTTATCATAATAAACAAGTTTATACCTACATTAGGTTGCTTATCGTTTATTAATAATTCCTTCTATGTACAATTGATTTTATTATTAATATATACTAAAATTTCTCACAAAACAAACTCATTTACATGGTGATAGAATCTTGTTCTAGTCTTTCAAGGTATGGATGATAACATCCTATCATTGAACCAGCGAACGACATGCCCAAGGGACATAACATTTTAGTTCCCAAGTTTGGTGGTTGTGAAATTTCTTGGCACATTTTCCGAACTGCCTACCGTCGTGTTTCATATATTTTTGTCATAAATTATAAGGATATATGTAATTATATCCAAATATAATGCATTGTGTATTTTTTTTTCGTTCATCTAACGCACACTAAGGCATCTCGTGAACACTAATGCACGCCGATGATTTAGCGTGGAGGGGCACGCCTTCATTACTGTCGTGTTTTCCAAGTAATCTCAATCGCCTTGTACAATTTGATAGGTCTCGTTCAATGCCGTTTGAATAAGGCTGGGCGGACCACCAAGTGAGGTCATACTGGACATGACATCAGCCGTTGGAATATTTGTAAACATGTACATTGTTTAAATTGATAGACTCATTGTATTGAGCTATACTTATTTGAACTAACTACTTATTTAAATATGTAAGAAATGTGATTTTATGATGGCAAGATTTAAAGGCATCGTCGGACCCAATGAGAACCAACAAATTTTCTAAATTGTTCTTCATTTTTCGAGAAGCAGACTGTATTTTTTTGCACGTGTATATGCGGGGCATACGGCCGTGGATCCGTGGCTGTCAAGACAAGATCGAAAAAATATACATTATAGAATTTAAGACTTAGAACTATATTTGATACAATTATATACTATGCTAATTAGAATCGACACATTTATTCATTAGTTTATTCCAACCATAAAAAGACAATAGTCAACTTAACAACATTTGACATAGAATTGACCGACATCAATGGTCGAGAGCTTAACTAATCTATGATATTCATTATGGATTTTCGGAAAAAATGCGTTTTTAACGTCGACGAAGCTGTTGTCGTAACTATGGACGTAAAATCACACTGGTAGTAGTAAAATTTAATAGTGCTATATTATATATAAAGACATATTGATCAAGAAATATTATTGTAGCTGTGCAAAATAGCTGAGGTTTGTTTATATGTGATTCCTTCTTCGGTTGGATAATCAAATTTTTCACTGGGGCCGACATATATGCCTATAAAGGCCCCTTAAAAATACTAGAACAAAAAAAAAATCTTTACAATTTAAAGTATCGATATAAAAGCCGAACGATACTTGGTACGAAATAAATGATCGCTTAAATAACTCAATTGAAAGAATGCACCAGACATTTTGGACCGCCATGTACGTAACGTAATTACGTCGTTACAAATTATTGATGGACTGCTTATCATGAGAACATCGTCGTCAAATCGATTTTTGCTTATTGTAAATAATATTTATTTACTTTCACAAATTATATAAATATAGACAATAATGCCGAAGCTTGATTTTCTAGTTAACCCTGAGTTCAACAGAGAATAACTTGAATTGAGCATAGACTCGTGTTCTACCACCAAACAGCCAGTGAAAAAAAAAAAGTTATCCCAAGGAGAGATGCAATGGTTAGTATTTCGCACAATCAGGTCAGCTTGCACGCTTAACTATATGAAAAAAAAAAAAACATTGTTTGACCTTAGGAATTGCAGTAAAGGTCGTCTGTAGGTATGCCAAAAATATATAGATATCAATTTACGTTACAAATACACATAAAAACATATGTATGTGTGTGACTTACTTAAGAACACGTGATTTGAAATATACGCATAAAAATTAATGTTTTTATGTTAGTCCTTCAACTTCAACAAGTCTACATAACAATTATACATACATACATACATATATATGTATTATGTATATATACTATGACCATATGGTTATTTATATCCATAACATAAAGCAGTGTTGTTTACTAGAATACCCAAGAATACGAAATTATTTCTAGCTGAACGTAACACTTCGTCATCTTAAAACGAATGAGTCATCAGAGACGTCACCAGTGACGTCACCGCTGAGCAGCTAGTCCAATTTAACCGGTGAGAGTCAGATCATTAACCTCAGTCGTGACTAACGGATGATTTTATAACTGGGTTACAATTGTTAAAATATGATTGACATTAGTAGATTGTTTAAGGAGATATTCGCAACAAAGATATCGTATATCTTGTTTGTCTCACAATATTCACCGAAATCAGCCACCGACTGGTGGTAAATTGGCACTTGGCTTCTATTATATATTTATTCCTAAAACTATGGAAATAATAATAATTATTATTTATTCAAGTTACCAGTGACTCATAAAGGTTAGTATACAATATATCTTACAGACTATGTTAGTTATATTTACAATGATACCCCTGGTACTGCTGAGCTCAGCTCAGGTCAGATCGTTAACATAAATGTCAAAAAGAGTTGGGGAAGTCAAACCCCCTTGTCTCACGCCACACTCCAGGCCATACGGCTGTGACAGCGCCCCCCTCCCACCGAACATTGTTTATCTGGTTTCCATACCAATACTTAAAAATGTTAACGAGCTCTACATGTAAACCGCTATTCTTTAGTTTCTTCCACAAAATATCATATGAGACCAGATCGAAAGCCTTAGAGAGATCAAGGAAACATGCAATGATTGGCGTCTCTCTTTGCGTAGTAGGAGACAGCACTCTTAAGACACAGCACTGCAGTTTCTGTTGATAGACCCGGTTTAAAACCAAACTGATTGTCGTGTAGTTGGACGTACGCATTAAGCTGTGTATTAAGAACGCTGTCAAATACTTGTGAAATGACAGTTGCCAACGAAATAGGCCTATAGTTATTCTTAGCAGCGCTGTCGCCCGTTCTATTTTTGACTATAGGAACCACCACTGTACGCATCATATCATCCGGCATATAACTATGACTCAGGCATAAATTAAATAATATACTCAAAACACGGGGTAAATGAGAACCAGCCCACTGTAAATGCTCAATGCTAAGACCATCATGATCAGGTGACTAGCCTGTGGTCATTGACATTATAGTTCGAGCAATACTTTTCGTTGTGATTTTTGTCAACCTGTTCACTCCGGCCCCAGCATCCTGCACATGTTTTGACCTACCAAGTGGTGACTTCACCGAAAAGTATATATATATATATATATGTATGTATAAAAGCTCTTAATATGTAATAATAATTTCGTGCAGGTCTACAATAGATCCGATCGAAACCTATCCACAATTATAGATCGTTAAAAAATAATTATTTTTTATTCGACAACGTAAATCAGCAAAATTCGAATAATCGAGATATTTCGACATTAAATCCATGAAATTCAATGACATGACATTTCAACGGGCGGCCATGTTTGACGTTTACGGGTGATGCTTAGATGTTTGATAATCACAATGTTCATAATAAAGTTATATGTTATATGAAAAGTAAATGATAAATTTATTTAGTTTTAATTATTTTACTCGGGCGAAGCCGGCTTTTCATCTTGTATATAATAATAAACCACTCATTGTTTTTTTTATTTACTTTTTTCAATTTCTCCTCTTAAGCTGTGTAATGGGCGAGAGAGCGTTAGAAACACAAAGTCCTCTGACTTCCTCGGATTTGAACTCGTAATCTTCGTTTAAGATTCACGCATTCAAACCACTAGGCCGATTCGACTCAATAAAAAGAACATGAGTATTTTTAGACAACTTTTATTATTAATAGCGATACGCTTTAAAGGTCACCGGATGACTTGAAAAACGTTCGTAACCAACCAGATTTATATTAACGACTACGAAATGTGCGGACACATTAAAATAACACAGAAACACACACATTACAAAGTCGCAGCTTGTTGGAACTAGTTAATCTAAGGATCTATTAATATATGTATGTATGAAATAGTATATATATATATATATATATATATATATATCTTTACCTAATAGTCTGCAGTCTGTGTGTTTCAGGGACGGAGTTGGTGCCGGTGTTAGGTACTTTTTTTTCCGGGATTTATGGTTACCCTATGGTCTATCTCTGTTCCAAATTTATAGTATTTCAGACCCGTTCACCTCTTCCGGTGTAATTGAGTTACAAGCAGCCATCAATCCAAACTTTCGCATTTATGATATTAGTATGATAACATCAAGTCAAATGGGAAGCAGTTACAAAAAAAATGGTCTGTTTGTCCTCTAAGAATTTCTAAACTACTCATTATTAGTAGCATATTTAAATGTGTTTAGATTTATTTATTTTACCCGAGCGAAGCCGGGTTTTTTATCTAGTATATAGATATCCCAGCTGCATTGGCGAAGTGACTACACAATATGTCATAAGTACCAAATTTTGGCAACTAACAACGCTTTAAACAATTCAAACTAAACGTAAATTAACATTATTCAGTGCGCAAAATGAGATAAAGGAACGTGTCTGGTTGTACGCCAATGCTATTAAGATTATTACCGGACAGATTGATTTATATTTGAAAGTAATTAGGGAGCGTTCACAGTGCGGCTTTTACGAGGGCAAGGGATAATTTGATAAGTAATTTAAAAACATATAAAATGTCCAACTCAATTCATAAAATTATTGGTTGTAGGGCTTTGTGCAAGTCTGGGTAGATACCACCCACTAATCAGATATTCTACCGCCAAACAGCAGTACTGAGTACTGTTGTGTTCCGGTTTGAAGTTACCATCTTAGT
Source organism: Vanessa tameamea (assembly GCF_037043105.1). Classification (NCBI taxonomy): domain Eukaryota; kingdom Metazoa; phylum Arthropoda; class Insecta; order Lepidoptera; family Nymphalidae; genus Vanessa; species Vanessa tameamea. Next base: position 2,397,369 of record NC_087338.1, read on the forward strand.
TTCCAAGGTCGGTGGCGTATTGGGGGTGTATGGAATAGTTAATATATCTTATAGCGCCATTGTCTATGGACGGTAGTGACCACTTACAATAAAATTGCCTGAGAATTTTTATGAAGAAAAAGATCGTCTCATCAAAATTAAGCTACCCACGGAAAATCAACTTGACAGTAATCAATTGTAAAAAACGGACACGGGATCCTGGACTATATGACAATACCAAGAAATAAATGATATTGTTGCTAATAAACCAGCAGAACCGGACATTAGAACGAGTTGAGAACTTGACACAAACGATATTAAAAATTCAAAAGAATATTCAAAATCAGCCAAACGTCCTCTACGTCGGTCGAAAGAATATTTATGACTTAATTAACATATTAATTCATATAAATTTGCTGAAAACCAGATCTGTGACTAGTAAACGAAAATAAGAGCAATTACAAGCAAGGGTAATGACTTCTTAGTTCCGAAGGTTGGACACCTATGACCAGACAACCGCGTTGGGGTTGGAAATAAACAACAACATTAACAGCCTGTAAATTTCCTACTGTCTCTAAGGCCTCCTCTCTCTTTGAGAGGAAGGTTTGGAGCATATTCCACCACGTTGTAAATACACATCTGGCAGAATTTCGTTGAAATTAGACACTTGTAGGTTTCCTTCACCGCCGAGCACGAGATGAATTATAAACACAAATTAAGCACATGAAAATTCAGTGGTGCTCGTTTGGGTTTGAAACCGCTTCGGTTAAAATTCACGCGTTCTAACCACTGAGCCATCTCGGGTTTGAAATAAGCCAGTAATTAATATAAGATACAATTGGTTCCTTTTGCACATATTTATTACTAAGTGGTAGGGCGTTCTGCAAACCCGTCTATGTAAACACCACCTACTATCAAGTATTCTATCAATTCTCAGCATTGTTGTCTTCCGGTTTGAAGGGTGAAGGTTTGTGTAATTACAGGCACAAGGGAGATAACATGTTAGATACCAAGTCTGTTTCGAATTGGCGGTGTAAGGTACGCTCATTATTAGTAAGCCCCAATGCGTAATACTATATTTAGCTAATATGACTTTGTATTTTTGAGAAACGTTGAAAAAGAGTAACTACTGTATTTCTTGCCGGTTCTTCTCGGTAGAATCTGCATTCCGAACCGGTGGTAGCTTCTAGCTAAAGCCTACTTGAATAAAGTATATTTTGAATTTATAAAAAGACCTAAGAAAGAGTCGTTTAAATGTAGGCTACGATTGTGATTGTCATATGTCAAACAGGAGTTTGAAATTATATTTGATGCGAGTTTCTCCTGACAGATTGCGGTCACTATTCTCAAGGGAGGCTAGCCAACTGCGCAGGACATATTATAGTGGACAAAAGTGTGCCCAAACAGAGATGCACTCTCTATTCCCTCAGTGTAATAATTCGATGCTTTACCAACAATTTTACGTGCTTTCTCAGAAACTTCCGACTCCGGACTGCTACTCGGAATTTTTTTATCGCTTCGCACTGGGGGGGTTTGTACCCAGAACCTTGATTTCTGCGGCTACATAATCCAGCCGCTAACCAACGGGGTAGTCAATACAATATTATAACAGGAAATATTCACAGCGGCAGTCAACAAAGGCTTCAATTGTTGTAAACAACGTATTGATCATAACGATAATGTTTGTAACAAGCTTACAAACACATATAAAATTTTACTGATGTACAAAACAAACAAAAGGCTAACGCAATCGTATTTACAATTTGTAATGGGTTTAGTATTTCTGCTAACATCCGTCCGCCATTTAAATTCTTTCTGACGTCACATCGTCGATGACATACGAAACGCTTAATTTTTTTATACATTATAGTAGTTACACATTTCATCATCCTCCTGCCCTTATCCCAATTTTACTTGGGGTCGGCGCAGCATGTCTTCTTCTCCCATACATCTCTGTCTGACGTCATCTCACAGGTAACATTCTTTCTAACCATATCGTCTTTCACACAATCCATCCATATATATGTGTGTGTAACTTAATGGTTCATCTGTCAACCGGAAGAGCGAAGTCGCAGGAAGAAACTACCAGTCTAAAAATGTCCATAGAAATCGTATGAAATACTTTAAAGGCGGTAGTAAAATTTCGTCATAATTAAACAAAATTACTATCAAATGTTAGTAAACATTAATCACAGGTTGTGACTAATGAGTGCCACGTGGACAGCCTGGGGGAAACCACTTTGAACAAACACCCAAGTCATGCAGAAATTGCCTTTCATGCAACGTTTGTAAGATTCAAAGAAATGTTATCATATATACGTATAGCCTATTCCAATGGAAGTAGGAAAAAAAGTTAAATGAACCTTATATTTCCGTATTTCATGCGATTTGCTATGTTGTGCACTACTAAGAGTTTATGATTAATATATATTTATTTATAATACAACACTATCACACTTAACTACTTATTTCCACTTTTATTTTACATCCAAAATTCCGATAACAGTTTCGTCGACGTTCAAAAGTTCAAAACGCCATTTTCTCGCAAATCCATAGAGAATATCATAGATCAATCAAGCTCTCGACCAATGATATCGCATCGATTTGCTGTCAAATGTTGTTTAATTGGCTTTTATCCTGTTATGGTTGGAATAGAGTATAAATTAATATCCCTGTTATAATGTTTGCCAGTATCAACGGACAGACAAAACTAGATTTGTTATAATTGAATGGAACTGTGTAACACATTTTTATAGTCAGATTAAATTATATAAAACCGTAAATGAATTGTGCGTGTCGAAGTTATAAATAAAAATGTTTTATGTTACGTAGCTCAGCATCTTCAAGAAGGATTTTATGGAAATTTCAAGTGTTAATGGAGTTAGGACTTCCGTAAATGGAAACATTAATTTTATCGCTTTTTTTTTAATATGACTTGCGGAAACTAGGGTGTCAAGTAACACGCGCCTGTTACACTGGCTCACTCACATTTAAAACCAGAACACAACAATAATGAGAATTGCTGCTTGGCGGTTGAATATATGCCCATCTATCTATGTGGGTGGCACCCAGATGGGCCTGCAGAAAGCCGAACCACCAAGTTAATTTGTAGGTGTAGGGACGGGCGTCTATATATAGTCTATAATATGTCGCAGCCATTTGGTTAAATTAGCTATTCAACAAAACGCCTAGTCACAAAAGGCACCGTTCGCCCAGCGACCTGGATGACATCAGCCAGAATATATGTGATTAATCCGTTTGAGTTCAAAGTTTTCACAATATTTGTTTACAATTGTGTGAAGTTAATCTGACATACGAGCCGAGCGACTCATATCGATAAAATTGTTTACAAACAAAACTAGTAGATTTTACATATAATATATATATTATAGCCCCACTATAATCGAAGTAGTTAAGACTAAAAAAACATATAGGGCCGTATTCCCTGCAATTTCCTTATATATATATACTTGTTATGATCTCCTACAATTGAAGGAGCACACGACTTGTAACCCTTACATTGCTTAATTTTAATAATTATATATTCTTCAGTATGTCTTGTTGGAGACTCATAAATTAAATAGATAAACATATCGAAATATTCCTCATTCAAGTAGCATCATAAAAGCACTTTTGAATCGTGATGTTAGTGTTAAATTAAGTGGAAAGCTACCAGCCGTTCCAAAAGTATCTTAAGACTATATGCCTTTTATCTTCCCCAGTAACAACAACTGAATTTTACTGCCAAAGTCCTGACAACAACTTCCCCTTCAATCAACCCCATTAATTCGACCAACTACATAATCATATCATAGACAATTCAAGATCACGATCAATGATATCGCGTCAGCTCAATGTCAAATATTGTTTATTTTACTTTACTCCTCTTGCGGTTGAAATAACAACATTACACGTGTTAATATCATGCATATATACATGTATGTTTACAACGGTATTACATATAATATATTTTATATAAAACTATTGCATCATTCGACTTTCGTTTCGACCACAACCCACCTACGCGAAGGTCACACACGCTGGTGATCCTCGCACTATTTTTATGCGCATTTAGAACCGCCAAAGGACTATACTATGTACCTGAGTACGTATAATAGTACACACGCAGTATGCCGCGCTAATATATGTTTCTTACTTGATGGTAGTGCTTGGTGTTAACCCACCTGGGTCTTATTAATATTGCATACATTACCATAAAACTGTTAGTTGTCCAATAAATAAGAATAATAATAAATATATATAATATATATTTATAGTTAATATCGACATTTTTAAACAATTAATTATAGCAAAAAATAGTTTTAATATAAAACTTTAATTTTTTTTAGGCATCAGTTTTCAATCACGAATCCTCGACTAACTTCATGGAACCGGCTGGACCGACTAGGCCTCAATATTAGACCGCGTAACAAAATGATAAAATTATTCCCAAACGAAAACCACATAATAAAAATGGCGACTATATTACGATATCGGTGAAACATGCGGGAAGGAAAGATAAAATTATAATTAAGGTTGTTTTGTACAACACGTTTACCTACAAGTTATTTGGAAACGAAATGATGAAACATTTTGTAAATTGATAAAGTTTTTACTAATTTAACACGTAGTTAGTAACAGAATCACATTTTTTTTTAAATTATTTATAGATATGTAGCGTAAGACCCACGACCTCCTCTACTATTGAGAAGATTTGAAGAGTATCCCACCACGCAATGGTTACACAAGTGGCAGAATCACCTACCTTCACCGCCGAGCACGAGATGAACTATAAATACAAATATTTTTGACTATTGAGCATATATATACAAAAAAAAAAAATAATATAACCCAATCGACCCCCAATTACGGCGGATAAAGCTGATTTTTAGTGATATTTTGGCACGCAACCAATGTAACCGGTATACTTCCCACGTGTAAAGGCGCGTGAAAGATCAAGATATCTGTATAGTAAATTGCCAAAAACGATACTGTAAAAAATATTCTCAGAGAACAATAAAGTTTTCTAAAGGCATACATTTTTACGTAAGTATCTTCTCCTAGGTTCAAACCTAAATCGGTTGTGTTGCTGTTATAATGATTGTCAGATCGACCTAATACCATTACAATAATTATGACCATTTAATACGCTACAATATAACAATAATACCGTCGGAGACGGGAGAGTATAAAAACTATTGTGACACACGCGCGGTCGTCTCGGCTTAATCACTGGACGACTCTGTACTTTCCTTTCCGTCACTGTGACATAGTTTCAGTTTTTCATATAATTCAAAGAAACAATTAATATTTAAACGAATAGATACAACAAGAGAAATAGAGATGAATGATTTTATTCGTAGAAATAATTACCATTCAAACGAGATACGAAGATTATGACAAGGTTGTAAAGAACTCAACGAGCGTGAAGTTAACGCAACAAACAAATCAAATCTTACACCACAATAAACAAAACTTGCGAATAGATGGCATTGCACTCAATGACGTGGCAGATAGCCCCGATTCGCAGCAAAGATGACGTGGAAAAGATATGACAAAATATTGTAATTCGAAATGTTTGAAACACAAATGTTCTGAGAAATTCCATATAGAACTTTTTAGAGGACATTACGATAGACATTTTGAGAAAACGACATTAACTTTTATTTCCTAAATATCTTTGTGTACGTCTAGCTTTAGAACTGTTTTTTTTTAAATGTAGAGTACAATTCAGAGTATTTGTATCTGTGCAATCCGGAAAGAAATGGCCTATTAAAACATTTCAAAAAGAAACATTATGCGTTTAAATCGTTTCACGGGTTGTGTTGATGGTGCAGGTGTAGGGATAAAGTGACCTATGTGTTATTCTAGACTATAATCTATCTCTGTATCGAATTTCATTCAGATCCGTTCAGCCGTTCTATTGTGATTGAGTAACAAACATCCTTCCGTCCAAACTTTGAATTATTATTTTTATGTGAATACCTTCTGCGTGTTAGAATCAGGTCGTAGATTTTAAATATAAAAAGTAGCCAATGTCCTTTCTTTGGGGGGTTCAAGCTCGCTTTATACCAAATTTCGCCAATTCGGTTTAATAGTTTAGCCGAGAAAGTGTAAAGATAGACAGACAGGGTTACTTTCGCATTTATATATAAGAATATTTGTATTCATCAGGGTGATAATTATCATGATAATAACAGGTTGATAATTATCAATTGATAATAACAAAAAATTGCGCCCGTGAAATAGAACTATATTCTAAGTATCCAAACGTGTATTTCCGCACTTGTTGCGTGTATCCGAAGGCACGTCTAGCCGCGACACGAGAATTCCCGCAATTCACAAAAAAAATCAGTTGGTGTTACGTAAAGCGAAGTGAACTCGAATGTTATTATTTTACTAAGTTAAATATTGTTTATTGTGTTGAATTTCAACAATGCCACGCGAGAAAGATCCAGTGTGGTCATACTTTAGTTGCACTAAGACAAAAAATACTGGGTTATGGGCTCGGTGCAAAAAATGTAACAAAGAGATGCAAGGAATACTAAATAGAATGAAATCTCACGTAAAAATATGTCAGCCGCAAGTAAAGATAACAGAACCAGATTCCCAGCCATCAACCAGTTCCAGTTCAGTTCAGCCTCAGTCACAACATACTAAAATGCGTCAAAACACAGGTTTGGCATTTCATGTTTCTTTATTAAGAGTTATATTTACAATCATAAATCATAATAAATAATCACAAATTGTTGATACACGAGAACAAGGTTCAGTACTCAGTTCACACAAAGACGCAATAAGAGGCCAGTAGTTTCAAGCAGCGCGACTCCGCGCGGGAATTTCAAATTCTAGTACCTAAATGAATTTGTATTTTGTATCGCTAATAAGATTTGTACGCGCGCCGGGTCGCGTCGCTATGTGTAGTGACTGTCTCTAAGTAACCTCAACCTCAGTTTTTAAGAATACCTAAATAAATTCGTTTTTTTGTTTAGGCAAAACAATAGAAGTTAGTGAGGAAACTGGAAGTGGCCGAAAGCAGTTACCTACACAATCGAAAATACTATGTCTTAAAAATTCCGAAGTCATAACAACAACCAAGGAATATAAACAAAAAATTGATATGCAGGTCGGAAAATACTTTTATGCGACTAACACTCCATTCAATCATGTTGAACACGAAGAGTTTAAAAAATTGTGCGCTCTTTTACGGCCTGGGTATAGACCTCCATCAGCATATGAAATAGGCAATCCCATTTTAGAAAAAAAATATGCTGACACAATGTCTATATGCAAAGAAAAACTTACGAATCAAACAGTTTGCATATCTCAGGATGGCTGGAGCAATGTTCACACTGATCCTCTGGTTTGCAGCAACATTGTTACTGCTCAAGGCGACTCAATGTTTGTAGAATGTGCGGATACAAAAGAAAATCCACATACAGCACTTAATTTGAAGGACATCGCACTAATGCAATGGCTAAAGCTAAGCAGGAATTAGGCGTTACTGTTAGAAGTTTTGTCACAGACAGTGCTGCAAATGAACGATTAATGCGGAATCATCTTGAGAAAACTGAAGACGTGGATATAATACAATATGGATGTTCAACTCATATCTTAAATCTTCTGGCTAAAGATTTGGAGATCCCTGCCGTTACCAAATCGATTATCAAAGAAATAAAATACTTTCGCAACCATCACATTCCAGCAGCTCCATACAAACAAGAAGGCGGTAAAAAGTTAGTCCTCCCTCTAGAAGTACGATGGAACACGATGAACGACGCTATTCGCTCGTATCTGGACAATAGAGGAATTTTAGTTCAAGTTAGCCAAGACCATAAAGACAAAATCGGTAGGGAGGTTATAAAAATTGTGAATGACTGTCAGATTACAATGAATGCTGTAGATTTCCTTAAAACATTGTCACCCATTACAACAGCTCTCGACAGGATGCAACGTAATACTACCACAATAGCTATAGCTGTTGAAATGTGGAATAAACTCGAGGTTGACCTGTTGGGTAACAGTGCATACCAAAGTGCCAATACAAAGAAAGTATTTTTGAGCCGCAGAGCAATGGCGCTGCAAGGCTTACATTACGCTGCGAATATGATAGATCATAGGTTCCTTGGTCGAAACCTAAACAATGAACAGAAAAAACAAGCGAATGACTTCATAACTGCTGGAGGAGTTGATGAAAACTTCGCTCCTTTCATAATGGCACTAACAGCAAAATCTCACCATTTTCCGAAATTCATGTTTGGCGAATCGTTCAAGAACACCTGCCCTATGTTGTGGTGGACTTCCGTGACTCTAGAAGATGAAGAGAGATGGCCACAAAAAGAAAAGTTCATAAAGTTTTGTGAACAGTTATTAACCGCAACAGCTTCAACTGCACCATTAGAGAGATGTTTTTCAACATTTGGGCTTGTGCAGTCAAAGCTAAGAAACCGACTGGGCAACGAAAAGGCTGCAAAGCTGGTTTTTCTTGTTTAAGTATTACAACCAAGAAGACAAAACCAAGAAGCAAGATCTAGGTTGGCTTTTAGAAGAACAAATAAGTTCTAGTTCTACTGAAGCTATATCAGCAACAATGCCAATGGAAATAGAATCATCATCTGATGAAGATATTCCTTTGGCTTCTTTGGTCAATTAGTTTAGTTGCAAATCTGTCAAATCTGACGAACACCGATTTCACCTTTAATTAATTATATTAATGTTGATTTGTATTGTATTATGTTATATAAAAAAAAATTAACATATAGTTTTTGTTCGTTTTGAGACAATAAACCATCGATATTTCTTATGAAACAATTTAACAAATGATATTTTAATAATGGTGATAATTATCGGATAATTATCGGATAATTATCACGGCTCGTTATTATCTTGATAATTTCGAACCCTGGTATTCATTGAATTCCAATTAAAATACAAAAACAAATATTGTTAAGGTAAACTAACGAGAAACAGTTAACGTTTAACTCCATCCTGTTTTGTATCTTGAGGTCGTTCTAACTAACGACCTTCAATTTGACATTGCAATACGAACCTTATAATTGAGCAACAAGAACGATTATAGAATAAATAATTACTAATTATTGAAAGTATATTAATATGAATTTGTGCACGCGACTTAGATTGCGAACGGACAACATTTTTAACGAGCAATCTCAAAGAATAACATCTGCGTGTGAGATTTATTATTTATAATATAATAGTTGTTCATCCCTACTTCGTACGGGTAAAATTAATAAAAAAAAGTCATGCCCAAAGGAACCGACTACACAGGACACATTATAGTGCAAAAATGTGTGCACAAGCAAAGATTTCATTTCATACCTCATTATAATAATCCAATGGCAAATCCCACGTCGGGTCTACGTGTTTTTTGAGACACGGAAAAGTTAACACTTTCAACTTCTTGATTCCGAGCCGCTCCTGATGATTTCTTGACAGGAAAACCCAATAACTTTTTGTCGGTCCTCGAGATCAGCGACGACAACGACGAATAAACAGACTGGCCGAATACTATTCAGACCGGCCAAGAAACCAGAATCCCAAGACGACGAATCCCCCTTCCAATTTAAATTGTGATACTGTCTGGTAACAAAAATATTCAAGCTCACATAAAAAAAAATACTACTCGTTTTAGGGGTTGGTCGTCACTCGTCAGCTGTTTGGCATAAGTAAGTAGTATGTTCCTCTTCTTTCTGTCTGTGTTCTAGTTATGCTTGTGTACTACCTTGGAGCTCAAGCTCGTTTCATAAGAAATTACATCAAATTCGATTCAGTACTTTGGTCGAGAAAGAGCAACAGACAGACAGAGTTAATTTCGCATTTATAATATTAGTTTAGTTAGTGTACAAGTTGTGAATGGGAATGTATATAATGGTTTAGTAGTTCTATGGTATGTTCGAGTTGATTTTTTGATTAACTACAATATAATCACATTTCATCGCATTGTACAGTAACAAAGATACGATCACTTTAACCTGCTTTCCAAACCAGTAGTTACATGTCTCCCCAATAATTGATGTACACTCCTAGCTAGTACCAACCAAACCAGATTTCACTTGGATACAATATCGAGATATTTTAAAAGTTATGACCTTGAAAAACAATTAGCGTATATATTTACGATAACATTCGTTATCAGCAGAGAAAGGGGGGGGGGGATATCGATGGGACTATTTTTAGGAACCCGATGTCTTTTTCTGTAGCACTGAAAATTTGTATGCAAATTTCAAGAGTATCGGTTGAGTAGTTAAGTCATAAGTTATTATATAACAAATTAATTTGTAAGTGTTGACCTTGAAAATCAAATTTGCGCTTATCGTAATCGTTATCAACGAGTCAGTACTTACACAAAATCTATACTAATACTAATATTAAAAATGTGAAATTAACTCTGTCTGTCTGTTGAGCTTTAACGTCTACACCATAAAGTTGATTTTGATGAAACACGCTTAGAGTCCAAGGGCATACTTTTGTGTAATTTTAATTCAAGGGAGTGAAGTTGGGGATGTATTCGTTCCGTAACTTTCTTGTCCGTGACAGACGATACTATGAACTGACTTTCTTAACGATTATTCTCAGTAAAATACAAACTAATACAGCACTAACCGGTGATAGCTTTACATACATTTTTTTAAAATGACGATTCAAAAGATTCATGCTTGAAAAAGCCTACTGGAACCAGAATATATTGATATTGATATAGATTGATAAATGTTATCTAAATAACGTTAATTATTATTACAGTGCTTATATATATGTTTTTTTTTATTTTATTTATGTCAGTGGTGAGTTTAAGTCTAGTACTCACTCTAGATATTAAAGCTGTTAGAAATATTAACCAATTCCTATATCGAGAATACCACGCTATTTTTTAAATTGACTAACCCTTAAAGCCGAAATTGAACAATATTAAGCATCGCTGTTTGGCGGTAGAACATCTGATTTTTGGGTGGTACCTATTACTATGTTAGCCGAGAGCTGTAGTACATATATATTACTAGTTATTGTACAAGAGAATGAGAACACGTCGAAAGAAAAAATATTGTCGAAGAGTTGATCACTAAGTACACGCACACTAGTAAATTAGAGACGTTTGGGAGTGTCAAGCTGTCACGAAAACCAAAATAATAAAGTTGGTCCTTTTCCTTTAGTTCTTTATTATTGCGACCCTCTTTTGATATTGCTTATATAGATAGCTATATACATATATAAATAATCTAAGATACGTACTATCAATGTTTATTGTAGGACGAGAACTTTTTTTGTATATTAAAAAAAAAAAAGTTGCAAATGACGCGTAACGTACTAACGATTCCTTATCATCCCTGGGTTTGGATTTTTTTTTATCATATTATTAATTTTTATCTTTTCATAACAGCGGCAACGTTTACACGTGTTCATTGAAAATTTCAACTGCCGAGCTGTTGAGATTCTAAAGATATGTCACATACAAACAGACGCCGTAGTCATGATAATAGGTTATTTACTACTTTTAAATAAACAAGTGCGAGTAGGACTCGCGGACGAATGGATCCGTACTATAAAAAAACGGCCAAAAAAACATGTCTGTTGTATGGAAGTCCCCTTAAAAAATTTATTATACTTATTCTGTTTTTTAGTATTTGTCGTTATTGCGGCGACAGAACTACATTGTATATGAAAATTTCAAATGTCATAACTATAAGGGTTCCTGAGATACAGCTGGTGATAGACGGACCAATAAAGTACGTAATCACCATGAATATCATTAGATACATAATAATGATAAGCATTATATATACAACAACATCATTGTTAAGTTACAAGAATGATTTGTCTCTTTCTCGTCTTTGATAAATTTATAGGTAAAGACGCTACTGGTTTCTGTTTGAAGAGTAAACAAAAACAATACTTCATCAATATAACCTTTTCCACATCCTGTGTGTTGCATATCGTGAATACTGTTTGTTTTATTATTTTATATTGGTCTGGTATGGAATAGATGATAATATTTAACAAAATTGTTGGTGTTTTGAGTATATGTATATACTATATACTATACAATACATTTGTTTTTGCCTTTGATGAATCTTGTAGTTCATGTCATAATTCAAATATACAAATATGTTGAAATAAATTAAAGATATAAATGCATATAATTTTCCATAAACACTTAACTTTTGCCAGTAACATTCCTATCAATCATATTTATCAATGATTGATACAAGTCATAAGCTACACTCATGGTGGGCACAATTCTCAATAATGAGGAAACGACTAGGAAGAAGAAGATACAAGTCATAATTTGATGATAGTTATATCACAATTTATTAAATTTATTTAATTAATTGTTGAATTGTTTTATTGAATTTTTTATTCATGTTATAATCACTTTTATTTATATCTGAAAATATGTTTCAAATAATTGAAATTAAATTGTTGAGAAATTAAGTTTTGAAATAATATATAACTGTTATGTGACAGAATTGTTAATTACGACATTTTAATTACTATAATATTTCATATAATTAAAATTGTAATTATATATTGTAACTGTATGTTATAAAAATAAAACATTACTAATAATCCTATTCCTTGTCCAGAGTGTAAATACAATAATAAATTGAAATAACTAAAAAAACAAGCGAAATATCAGTACTTTTTTTTTTATGCTAACGATCCTGATAAGGATGATAGCACAAACTTATTAAATAATTGTATTGTCATGGTCCTTAATAAGGGTTAAGATTCAAATGAATCCATAACAATGAAGTAAGCAAATATTCCAATGATTCTGTTAAGTACTTACAGAGGAAGCTAATAAAAACATATTAATAAAGTTATTTATGGTATGCCTACACATCTTAAATATCAAAGAAGGATTTTTCAAATATCGCTTACCTTCTTAGCTGGTAGTTTCTTCTTTTGATTCTTTCTTGTTTCATCGAGAAGTAACCCCGTCTTTTCCTTTGTCACCGCACTGGGTGCACTCATTTGCACACTGTCCACAACATCCTGGCTATATAAGCTATTGTCTGTCAAATCACAAAACGTCCTAGACAGATTTGGTGATAATTTACACGTAGCCCCACACCCAGAATCTTCATCGTAATTAGAGTCAGCATCTGAGCTATCATTATCCAGATCAATTTCATCTCCGAACACTTCATTCGACGTGTAACAGCTATCTGGCGATTCTTCAAATACAATAAAAGAGTCTTCAGACTCACAATCAGATGATAACCGCTTTCTGCAATTCTTTGGGCTATCGGTAAAGACTATTTGAAACGAATCTTCACTCTCAACTGATGAAGAATTAAATTTCCCAGTTACTTCGTTGAAATAATCACTGTTTTGAGAACTATTTGAATTTTGTATGCCCGATGAATTAATTTCTGAACCAAATACAGTTTCAATTGGAAGTTCTGGGCTTGGTATGGCAATAGGTGCTGTTATATCTACTTCTTTATTTGTTTCTTTGGTTGTAGACTTATGACATTTTGACTGTAACAAAGCTTTGAGTTTACTAATTTTATCCTCACATGACGACACAACTTCATCGTTTGTTTTAGTCAGGATGATTTCATCTTTTAAACAGTTTTCAGTGTTTAAATTTTTTTTTGTCTCTGAAGGTTTATTTTCCGTATCTTCTTGTAGATTTTTAGTAATGTCTATAGAACTGAAAACATTCAAATCAGTCTTTATTCGTGGGGCATCTGACACAACCAATAATTCATCGTGATAACTAAACGGACTGTAGTATTCTATAAATGTATCATTTGGGAGATGTAGAAAGTTTTCTGGCGAGAAAGCATCTTCAAAGCTTTCTTCTACAGAACTGGCTTCTATGAAAGCTTTCTTTGGTCTTCTTGAATACTTACTGCTTTTCGAATTTTGAACATTTTGTTTATTTTCATTACTGAGTAGAAGTCTTACTTCATTTAATTTCTTTTCACAATGGGTGGCAGCTGTTCTACAATCAACGTTCATATCTGAATCCAAATTTGTATGAGAATCATTGTTACTTTCAAACAGCATGTCTGCTTGTTCATTTTTATTTTGAACCTCAAAGTTGGAAGTCTGCCATATTATCGACGGCGCCAACTGCTGGTCATCGTAATCACTATCAAAACTATCGTAGTACTGTGAAGCGGGAGAACTCGCGCGTTTATGAAAAATAGTACCCATTATGTTGAGAACTCCGGAAAAGAAATTTGTAATTCCAGCCAGTGATGGATAATAATCCGTTCTTTGAGTGTTTGGAGGCTTAACAGCCTCCTGCGTTGCATACTCCTTTGTTTCTAACATATTTTTCTTTTTTTCCACGCCTGTTATCACAGAATCGGCCAAATTTTTCTTCAACGGATCGGATAGTAGATGGAAGTTGCGAAACAAATCGTCTTCAAACGTATGCTTCATTTCTGACTTTATATGAGCGTCAGTCGAATAATTAGATCTAGGAAAATGGTTCGGAGTGAAACCTTTTATGTCTAGAAGGTTGCGCCTATTACGCATAAGACTACCACTAAAATTATCCATTTTTACAAAAATACAATAACTTTACAATATCAAAGAGGATGCTAAGCCATTTTAATTCACGCGTACATGTTCAAAACGTAAAATCTACACTCAATATAATCAGGGAAAGGCTTGTGAGTGGTTCTAGAGCACTTGTAATTTACTCCAACACTTCGGGGATTCCGCGGTCCCGAGTCACAAATATTCACTTTGTTAATCGCGCTACACACTGTATCACCACAATTGACGATGTCTGTAACGTCCGAATAACTTGTAAATTCGATTTCTTGAGAATAATAATCGTTTGTTAGCTCCATTGTAACGATATTTAGAAAATACACGTCTTTACAGTTCAGCCATTTTGTAAAATAATACCATTTCTTGACTTTTGCGAATTGATATAAATGTGAGCACAGATTACTAATAACTTATGTGAAAAGTCGATCAATGATAGTTGACTCGATTATTTTTTAGCTATAAATATTTTTTTTATTGGTTACATGTTCTGATGGTAATAATATTCTAAGGAAAACTTATAACTTTTATAAAACAATCAATCAGCCTATACCAGCCACAAGAGTAAAACCAAATAAACAACTTTAAAATTGAATTGACGCGATATCATTGGTCGATATCTTTAATAATCTATGTTATTCGTTATGGACTTGTGAAAAAACGGCGTTCAGACTTTATGATATCAACGAAGTTTTATTTGAACTTTGGAATTAAAGCGAATTTAAGTAGGTTTGTGGAATAGCGTTGTATTATGAATACATTTATATTAATCAAGAACTAATGATTGTTTTGATTAAAATTAACGTATTAAAATTTAACAAAATTGCACCTAGCATAAAAAATATTTATAAAGATACGCTTTGCCTCCTTGTTTACAGCACTGTTTGATGAAAGCATAAAGTCTATTTTAAATGATGGAGATCTTAAATTCCCATATACCTTAAAAAACTGTCTTTTTGTTCCAAAATTAATGTACATTCTATGCGCGGGCCCAATCTGGAAATTTTCTAGCATTATCGATGAAATCGATGTCATCCTTAAAAAACCATTAAGAAAAATCCTAAATTTTACGCCCGATGCGTATTTTTGGACTCAAGCTAAACTTTCCATTCCATATGGTGGCATCGGCGTGAGAAAAATGTCAAGTGTTGGTCAATATTTTCGGCCTTCCTCTCTTCTGTACATTTCACAAATTTGAAAATCAAATTCAGTCAAAATCACAGAGGGGATAGAGAACTGAAAAACGAACTCAAAAACTTAAGGATTCGCGATTGGTCCACATTGCACTTAATAATTCGACACAATATTTAACAAGTGCCAAAAATTGTGCCTGGCTTCTAATATTATCAATCACTGTATAAAAATCTTGGGATACTTTTAGACAATGAATATTTTCCCATATCAATAGGGCTCCGACAAAAAACATCGCTGTGTTTGAGTATAGATGTTCGTATGGAAAAGAGGTGCGCTCTTTCGGATTAGATGGTCTTTCTTGTCCAAGGAGTTCAGGTAGGCTATTCCGCCACGGTTTTCTTATTGTTACAATAACCTTGGTTCCCTGAGAACGTGAACGGGCTTCAGTGTGGAACACTAACTGCGTCGACACGCTGGTCACATCTCATATCAGAGAATACATATTAAGAACCGGAGCCGAAACGAATAACCGATCCAAATTTTCTTTCAATCAACCATTTACTTATTCAAATTATGTCTTTGTCCCATTTGCAGTTGCAACACTTGGAGTAGTAGTGCAAAAACGTTCATTAAAAGTAAAACATCTCGCCTTATTGCTTCCACTGGTGGCCAGATGACTAGAGCATTTTTTGCCCAGTAGATCGGAATTGCGATTAAACGGATAAATACTGCTAGCATTCTTGCCACAATTCTACGCGGTCATGATTTGTATAATAACATATTTTTTTTGTTAGCACCTTAATGTTAGTATTTCTTTAAATATATGTATTGTACATGTTAAATAGATATCAACAACTGTCTATAGTTCAAAATATAGCAGAGCTACTAGCATGGAATGAATAATGAATAATAATAGAATGGAATAATATATAAATCTAAGGTTTACACATTACTTAATCTACTTTCTATCCTTCTATTGGAATATGCTCTATCCGACAGTATTATGCTTACAGAGTACGGACGTAAATACACGCCTTACGATTTTTTCATAGGTTATTAACCTTCTAGGTTAATACCTACTGTCTTCATAGACATTGTCGATAAAGATTTATTTAATTATTTGTAGTCATTTTCATGTTGTCTTTGTTATTTGCAAACTTCTAATTTTTATGTCCCATCGCAATGATTGTTGAAATTTTAAATCGATAATCAATACTTCAAACTTAGTATTAATTCGTAAATAATTTTATTCGATTCTACTTTTATATTCAGCGAATAAGTCCAAGGGCATTTGTACCATAGACATATTTTTACTTTTTCTGATGCAATCATTTATTAACGCTGTCAAAATTATAATTAAATTATATTCATATAATAATAAATTATTATACCTACGAATATAAAATGTAAAAAATTAATAATTCTGTTCTGTGGGTTATGTAATAAAGTTTTAAAATGCTTACATTACATTACCAATAGTGTTGTCTTCTCCTAGTAATAACAAAGCTCTTTTCTGTGTTGTATGTTTTTTACACAAATTAACTATTTAATTGAAATTTTGAAATACCGGCAACTTAAAAAAACTATAATATTCTTTTTGACAGTTAAAACAAAAATAAAACTTGAAAACCATGAACATGTTTTACGAAATGTGGTTATTATTTTAAAAATATACAAAAAACCAAAAAAAAAAATTGTAAAATTCTAATATAAAAGTGTAACTTAAAATAAAAATTAATTATTTTCTAAATTTTATTTAAATCCATAGCTTTCCGTTTTAAGTGTCGACTTGATAGCAAATAACAATACGAAATGGCAGACAGAAACAAGTAAGATATTTTTTATTTTATTGTAAAAATAAATCTATTTCGCTCTATGACAGCTCTGTAATTTATAGTTTTTCTTTTAATATTTATAAAATTCCTAAAAGAAGATGCGTGGTAAAGGAAAAGCACGCAATGTATTTAAAAGAAAAAGACGCTAATTATCAAGTGCCGCTAAATTTGTATAGTTGTGAAGACCCAGCTTCAAGTAAATAGGAACGTCAAATAATTAACAATATTTAATATAGTTTACAACATTTATTTTTCCAGTTTTTGTTACAATCATCCATTATCTTCCGCTTTCCAACCCCGATTAACAATTCCCATGTCAAATTCAAAAATATTCTTCCTCTACTTTTATTATAAAAATGTCAAACCAAAAAGTATTCATCACATTTATATAATTCTGTGATTGAATATAACTCAATAGCTAAAAGCTATACAACCTTAAATGATTATTTATAAATATTTTATATAAAATAATTTATAGGCTTACAGTTGTTTATTAGTGAAGGTTGACATAGATCGTAGCACTTTAGAAAGGCATACAGAAGAATGCTATCCAATATTAAATAATATTTTCTTTACGTGAAATTTAGGACAGGTAGTTTTTTTCATTTCATTTCAGGGTAGTTCAGCAGTGCTGGATATAGGTTCAAATTTTTTATTGTTTGATTTTTTTCATAAAAAAAATTCTAACGATACGACGATCTTAGGATTTACAGCCTTTTAAAATTTACTGCCTATAACAAAAGTCAAATTAAGACTATCATAAAAAAAACGTATATATTACATACTAAATAATAATAATAAAAATTATTTACTACTCTGTATAAAAGTAATTACTTTAACAACACGTTAATCATTATTAACTTGTTGTCTGAACGATTTTGAAGTACCTAGATACCGGTAATTTTAATTATATTTGTTTTTCTAGAGGATTAAAGGGTACATACTTATTAACGCAACCGCAGCAAAAAAAACTGCGAATGCGCCAATATATGTTAGAAACACATAGAAATAAATAAAACTAACCTAACCTAACCTTTTTTTTTGCTGAGGTGGCTTTAATACGTAAGTACCGATTACCATTGTTGTATTTGTTTTAAAGCCTTTAAATTATTTAATTTAAGAGTGTATTGTATGTGGTGTACACACTGCATCAGTCAGTGTATTTTGATCAATTTGTTTTTGTATATATTATGTTTATGTATATGCCGATGGTGTTTCTAAATAAAATTGTAAATAAATAAATAATATTTCCAAGGTCACAAGCAGCTGGCGATGCACCAGATAAGAAAAGAGATAAAAGTAAAACTAGAATAAGGGAGGAACCGCTTTTCGAACCAGACGAGCTCCCTAAGACACCGTCGCAAATTGCACGCGAGTATGTTATTTTATTTAATCTATATTTTGATCTGGTAACATCTATTGGTGCACGTAATAACGCCTCTTGTGTCTGTTAATGTTAATAATATTTTTTGCGTGTATTTGAGTTAGGATGGTTTAAATTGGAACCGATAGATGGCGCGACGGCCAGGAAGTAAATAACACTCTGATTTCACCCGGAAGAAATCGGGACAGGCGGCTTTACTTGTAAATTATTTAAATAGCCAATTCGATGTTTCTGAAGAAGAAGATTTATATAATTATTATAACAATTTATCCTTACTGCTCAGTTGCGTGGTTTCGTCTGGGGAATGTTAAATATGATAACGATAGCGGAAAGAAAGAAAAGAAAAGCTGCAGCGCCAAAATGTACTTTTGAAAAATGTGGTTTACTTACTTAGAGTTAAAAGTCATTTCGCAATGGTATCATTTTGGTGCTTAGGCTTTTCTTCCTTTTGATGATGATATATTAGTTAGTAGTGACATACCGTCGCAGTTTGGTGATTTCAAAATGGTGTTTATAGATATGCATTTGTTTTGTTTTTCGTTGTAAAGTTACAAAATAGGTATTCTTCAAATTTCATGTCTCTGTAATAAAATAACAGTCTATTATTTTTTTAGTATAGTATTAGATGAATATTTTCTCTTTTTTTTTAAATATGTATACAATTATGTACATAATATATACGAATCAAGACTACGTGAATTTTTGGTATATAATAAAATTGTTATGTAATTGTTATGTAATTATGTAATTAATAGTGCAGTGGTAACTGCTGGGGTAGAATCTTATAAGTGTTTTTTTTTTATGATTCGTCCCCTTTTGTTGGTTAGTTTTATCGACTTGTGAATTATAAGATCGGAAAGATGTGATCTTTTACAGAGAGGCAGAATACAGATCGATGTTACGTAAACAACGATTTAAGCGACGATGGCCGGAGGTCACCAAGGTGACGATTCGAACACGACCCTGGAGACCACCACCACCACCACAGAGATTGCCACGTATTGTAAGATTTAGATTAGATTTTATAAGTAACTGTTTCATAAGTACATATGTTTTCATTCAGACCACAGATGATGAACAAAATGTAGATGGAGCATGCTTAACATTATAGTGGATCAACAAAAGCGAATACAAAACCAATAGCACATACAAATTTCCGTTAGGGTGAAACGTCGCGTCTTTTTGTTAAGACGTCAACAGTGCTGGCATTTTAATTATTAGTTTTATTGACGTATTAACAAATGTTGATCAGTACACACACTGCCAGGGTGTGCATTTGTTTCTGAATTTTTGACTAAAATGTACGTTTGTAACAATATCCTTTCTTGGTAGGGCTTTGTGCAAGCCCGTCTGGGTAGGTACCACCCACTCGTCAGATATTCTACGGTCAAACAGCAGTACTCGGTATTGTTGTGTTCCGGTTTTAAGGGTGAGTGAGTCAGTGTAACTACAGGCACAATAAGTGAAAATCTGTAAATAAATATAAATCTTAGTTCCCAAGGTTGGTGGCGCTTTGGCGATGTAAGGGCGATGGTGACCATTTACCATCAGTTGGCCTATTTGCTTGTCCGTCGACCAATATCATAAAAAAAATTAAGCTAGTGACCAACCTAAAATACTATCATGCCACTTAGGATGATCATAATTCGTTACGGCGTCTCGTGAGCGAATGAGAATTTGCAGTATAAAGGACATTCCTTTGTACACATAATATTTACAAACGAAAAACATCTCCTTCGTTGATAAATATTACGTGATTAATGTTACGTACGCTTAACATTTATATAAAACAGATGATAGATCTACCGGAGCTGACAACCCGTAAATGGGTACCTCCGTATATGAGGCGTAGGAGAAGAAGAAGGAAGCTGCCGAGAATAGCTCCCGAGGAGATCACGCAGCCGTTGTACGAAGGAGCTAAATTAAAAAAGGTACCCAGTTCCTAGTACATTCTTATTTTAAAAATTTAAGTAAAGCTTTAGTAGTACCTAATAGTCTTAAAAGAAATTTTTATTTAGGATGAAAAAAGTTTAACAGTATGTTGATGTTTCTTATTTAGTAACCGCTTAGATATCCGAAATTTAGAATGCGTGTTCTGAAGTTCTAGGAATATGTTTCCACCATGGTATCAGATATACTATATATAATGTACCGGATGTTTGGTGCAAATTAATTTATGGTACTCACCGGAAGACGGTTCAGTATATGACCCTACGATCTGGTGTGTGATGATGTCGTTTTGACAGATATCCTGCTGGATTTCGGCCACGATGGGGATTCTCCTCAAGCCTCAGAAGTTCTGATGTTTTGTTGGGATCAATAGTTCAGTTTCAGTTATGACGTCAAGTGACAAGGACAGTCTCCTTGTCCACGCTATATCTTTTCATACCATGACGATTCTTGGAACGTGTCAGTAAAACACGATTATTTTTGAAAAATACGAGACTATGCAACATGGTCGACGAGAATATTTTGGCGGTACTGTTACGCTCTGTGCATTCGCGTGGTCCATTATACGCGTTTATGCTACACTGTTGATAAGTTTTAGTAGACATAGTTATCTTTGCGCCTTACTTGAGACGTTAGTAGCACGGATTTGTTATGGAAAGGTGTAGTTAGCCGGCTCTTGTAAAGTGCACAAGTGTACACGCAAACACTTTTGCAAGTGCACTCTTTTCTATGATGGTAATTATGACACGTCAGGAAAGAGTTCAAGCCCAAGAAGACTTACGAGCAGACTTGGTTTGTAGTAGACTAGACATTAACTGGATATGAGTAACTATATATAGGCTTGTTATAAAAACTATAATGCGATTTGACAATGATTTCTTGGTGGTGGGGCTTTGTGCGATCCCGTATGGCTAGGTACCACTCACTCATCAAACATTCTACCGCCAAACTAAAGCAGTACTCAGTATTGTTGTGTTCCGGTTTGAAGGTTGAGTGAGCCAGTGTAACTACAGGTACAAGGGACATAAAACTTAGTTCCGTTGTAAGGAATGATTAATATTTCTTACAGGGCCATTGTCTATGGGCGATGGTGACCATTTACCATCAGGTGACCCATTTGCTCGTCCGCCAACATATATCATAAAATAAAAATAAATATATGAATATTTTTGTCAGATATGGCATAACTTCAGTCAAGTGGAGAAGAATAAGATGATACTTCAAGGGAACATTGGATGTAACTCGAAGAAATATTCATCGACTGCTTGTGGTATGAACGGTAGAATTTACGTAGCAACACGCGCTAGCTAACACAATCGTGCTTAAAACAAATCGTTTTTCGGATACTTTATTATATTAGCGATTTAAGACCAAATCTCCTATATATCCCAATGCTGGTTAAAAGTCTCCTCCGTTTTTTTACAGTTTGGCGAATACAGATTCGATAGACTTTTATTCAACACATGCAGGTTTTCGTACGATGTATTTTTCAGTCACGTTCGCCTGAAATCTATAAGGTTTAAGGTCCACATGTCCTATCCGTTGTAGAGCCATCGTGCGTTTTTCATTATGTTCGATGTTACATTTTGATGGTTATCTTTTTTGAATCGCGATACGCAATATTTTTCTCCAATTTTTCACACGTTTACATGAATTTTTCCGAATTCCTTGTCAGGAGCGTCGCCTTTTAATGAACCGTAGTTTCTTATAGATTTATTAGTCTTCTCATTAGTTAGATATTTTGAATTAGATTATTTATAAAACTAGATAGAGCCGCACTACAAAAGAACTAAAACCAACGGGTCAACTTTATTATTTTAGTATTGCATGACAGCTATTCTTGACACTCGCTGAACGTCATACTAATTTACTAATGTGCGTGTTTAGTGGCCACTGTGACACTATTTTTAAATTTAAATTTAATAATTAGACAACATCACATACATTACTCTGATCCCAATGTAAGTAGCTAAAGCACTTGTGTTATGGATAATCAGAAGTAACGACGGTACCACAAACACCCAGACCCAAGACAACATAGAAAACTGAAGAACTTTTTCTACATCGACTCGGCCGGGAATTGAACCCGGGACCTCGGAGTGGCGTACTCATGAAAACCGCGATCGCGTCATAAAAATGATCGCGATTTTTAATAGTCTATCTAGTCTATCTCATAAACGGTAGGTAAATTACCTACCAATATTAATAAAGTAGTATTTATCTCTTTAAAGAGTGAGTGAGTGAGTGAGTGAGTGAGTAGCGTGGAGTTTACCATGAGACAAAATAAAGGGTTTAAATGGTTATCAAATTTTTACGTAAGTAAGTTAGTTATGCAATCGATTAATATGTAATTTTTCTCTATTATACAAAGGCGCCCAAACTGCTTGCATAGCGGTTATATGCCGAGCTTTTCTAGAAGAGAAAACTCCAGCTGAATTCGTTAGACAAGATGTCGACGAGCTCATTGAATCTGGTGACAGATACTATAGACAGTGTATGCTGTCTCTTAAGTGCTATAAAGGTAAGTTTAGTTTTTTTTAT
Organism: Vanessa tameamea; assembly: GCF_037043105.1. Lineage (NCBI taxonomy): Eukaryota > Metazoa > Arthropoda > Insecta > Lepidoptera > Nymphalidae > Vanessa > Vanessa tameamea. The sequence goes on from NC_087338.1 coordinate 2,420,721, forward strand.
TATATTCTCGCGAATGTGAGTTGGTTTGTAACGACTTCACGCTGTACTGACTGATCGACTGAGTAGTCGATCATCACGCAATTGTATTCAAATTGTTTCTGACCTAATATTTACCCCCCGACCCCTCATAGACGGAAGCTGGTTAGCCACAAAAAATGTTTGAGATGAAGAAAGTATCACTCAGTATCAGGCTACTGGTTATGTTTGAAGGTAGAGCCCTTAAGCATAAGCTACTTTATATATGACTAGTTGGTCGGTGCTTATTGGAATATCTCGACGACTACCTACGTCATGCTTTAAACCTTATTTCGTGACGTCACAATATTACCGTTACAGTAGTTTAAAATGACCAAATACTTTTTTTAAATGAACCAACCAGAGCAGTGTTCGATTTGTTTTAAACCAATTACATTTTACAGGAAAACCTCAATTACAACTTAATCAGCTTTTAACGTCTTTCTTCTTCCATGACAATAAGTACACTGTCAAGATGGTCGAGATAGAGAGGGGTTTGTTAGCAAAGCATCCGGATAACATACAGGCTGGGCCAGATTTGATGGCGTTAGTAGATTTATGGTCTAATTGGATATTGATTTTATCTTGTTGATCTAGTTATCACTTTATTAGGCTGCAGATCACGAAGTCGCATGTCCAAAGTCTTGTCTAAAATTTTTCAATTCTGGCCTGAAATTTAGAAGCCAAGTTGAAGATCATCATCAATGTTCTACTTATCTGTTATAATAGTAAAAACTTGCTCGGAACTGCTGAGCTATTCCGTAAACAGAACTCACCGCAGAACAGGAACGAATATCTCGTTCCTGTTCTGCGGTGAGTTCTGTACGGATTATTTTATACGACATTATGATAATGATGGTAGCTTCACTTAATTTGACGACCTCCGTGGTCGAGTAGTGTGTACACCGGTTTTTATGGGTACGCCACTCTGAGGTCCCGGGTTCGATTACCGGCCGAGTCGATGTAGAAAAAGTTCATTCGTTTTCTATGTTGTCTTGCGTCTGGGTGTTTGTGGTACCGCCGTTACTTCTGTTTATCCATAACACAAGTGCTTTAGCTACTTACATTGGGATCAGAGTAATGTATGTTATGTTGTCCAATATTTATTTTATATTTATATACTATAGTTTTGTAAAATTACGATTCAAAAACCTCCTTGAATATAGTATATTTTAATTTTGATTGATTAAATTTACTCGTCAAAATGGCGTATCATCTAAAATCGATTGTCAATATTTCAAGAGTGAGAAGTGAATTTTTACAGAACTATATCCCATTATGTATGTTTACATATAATTTATCATAAATATAGATTTATTTAAAGATGACATACGTGACTATTCATATTATATTGTATGTTAAATGTTAAGTTAATTTTAGTCTTACTTTAAACGATTTTGTCTTCAGATTTATGGAGAAACGTGTAGGAACTTCGTATATGATGATTTTGTCAGCCGGGGACCGCCACTTTTTGATTTGGGGCCACCCCCCATCACCGGAGAGTGGGAGTCAAGTGAAAACCGTTTGCTACATATTAGACCCTCACATGTTGAATGAATTGGGACAACCGCACAAGTTGTAAGCATCTAATATTCCAAGATTATTTTAGATTTACTTATATATGTAGCTGTAGCTGAACGCGGCTTTAGTTGGTGAAGTTTCGTAAAATCCGTTGTTAGCGGATGTCTAAACCCTGTAAGGATCAGAGTTCCCTTGGCTTACCTTAAAAATTTAACACATCAATAATAATAGCCTTTTTCTTACAATATTATCATGAACCAGATGTCAGTGTGACGGTGAAGATTTTGGAGAAATTAATTCAACTGATATTAATGTTGAAGGTTCGGAGCTGGTGCGTTTCTCCGTTACGCCGGGATAACATCATTTGTATTGGACTTCCTAGCCAATTACGGTGACCTGGATGCTGCTAAAAAGGGCACGCCGAAGCCTGTCATAACCCTTACTAATATCGAGGTAAAAATAATGGAGAGCTTTCTGAAAAAAATTGTACTTATCGTTCGATTTTAAAAGTATTCATACTTGTTTGAACTAGTTGTCGCCGCTCGTGGGTTCGTTTGTATGTCTTCTCGTGGAACTTTGCATTTTATTTTCAATCGTAGTTATCTGAGAGATATGGCGTTATTGCGTGTTTGTAGTCCAGGCGTCGCCGTTCTTTTGCCGCCAAAATAACTACTACAAGGGTAAATGTAAAAGACCGAGACACATTCAATTTCATCATACACATTAAACAAAGTCGTTTTACACAGACAGATATAATTATATATATATATATTTATGGCGAGCGTATACTTACGGGACCATGTTACTCCTTGTAACATTAAGAAGAAACTCAAATCACACTTTTTAAGTAAGTTATGATAGTTTATACACCATGTTTGACTGGCATACGTGTTCTGGTAGATAACGAACCTAGATTTAACTCGTATGTTAGCATTTATTACAAACCTGGGTGGTTTTCTGATGCTAGCTATAAGTATTGTGTTTTGTAAACTTTGTAAAATGTATAAATAAATAATAAAATATTGTAAAGGATTTGGAAGCAGTTCTTTGAAATGATATGAAAAATAATTCTACGATTATCAAAATTTATATCCGTAATATATTGTTTCACCTTCACGTTCCGAACGCACTTTTAAAACAAATGGCAGATGAAGCGTACGGAACTATAATCTGAGCATAATTCCAAAATGTTCTAGATTGATACATGAATATCAGAAACTATATTAATTTTAAAAGGAGAATAGGAAACTCAGAATATCTTCAAATTTGTCAAATATTGTCCAAGAAAAGTTTTGATCACACGCGTAGTAAAATTGTTTAATTTTATCTCAATGGCTTACTTATATGTATATTTTCAAGACCATTACTAACTATAGGTTGTGCAAAAAGAACCGCTTCTCCGTGATCCGAACTATGAATTGGATTTGAAGGCTTTAAAGGTGCATTGTAAGAGCGAATGGGAGAGCATGAACAGGAACGCGCTGATTGAAAAGAAGCTGAAAGAGGTAAGTGGAGTGATGACGTCATTACAAAGATATAATAGATGTATCTATCTCTGTATGTCTTGCAAATAGATGACAGTGACAATAAAACCCCTCTGTCTGATGTTAGTAGGGTGTGCTATTTTAATTTTGTTTGTAATCAAAAAGGTAGGTACTCTGGAATATAGAAAACCGATTTTTGGAGCTAAGATGTTAAGTGCTTTGTGTCTGTAGTTACTGTTTTAATGACGATTCTAACGAAAAAAATATTACGTGTTGCTGTTTTGGGGTTGAATAAGCGATGTACGGGTGGTACTTATCCATGCGGACTTTTATAAAAAAAAATGACTGAATATAGACAAATTATGATATTCTTCGAGATTATTTCGAGTATTAGAGTGATCGTCTATTTCAGGGTAAATATCCGCAAGGTTCGTTGAGCGCTGTCAGTTTAGCAACTTCAAGGGCTACTTCCAGGAAGAAGGTTCAAGACTTTTATCAAAAAACACCGAAAGAGGTTATTACATATAATACTAATAAAATTAAACAATAAAAGAAAGAATTTAATATTAAAATTTAAAGTTAATTTTGAACTAAAATGTGTATGAAATTAATCAACAGCATCATACTGGCATAAAACCATTATCCTCCTTAATAAACTTCTTTTATAAAGTACTTTGTTTTTTTTTTCTCATCATGTTTTATCTGTATCACATTTTTTAATTTTTTAATCTTAAAAAAATCCCTTAACGTTGATACTCTCAGTGGCCGCATGGGAGATTCTGAAAATTTTGAGGAAATTTACGCTGAATTATTATCATTTTTAGATACGTTAGTTTTTTTCCTGCCTCATTGGTTTAGCGGCTAGATGTAAGGCCGCAGATCAAGAATTCCTGGATTCAAATCTCAGGGTCGTTCTACAAAAAACTTATTGGATTTCTATCGAAAAAAAAAACTCAATAATCGCCCGGAGTCTGTACATCATACTATTTTGTTTTCATAAGTAACCTCTGCGTTAACATAATTTTGGTAAAATACACATTCAATTGTATTTTATAAAATATATCTTTTTTTTCTATTCACGCAGCCACCACCTCAACTGCCTGTTCCACCGGAGCGAGCTCCTCCAGCTCCGACTCAGGAACAGATAATGCAGCTGCGAGGCGAAGACTTTTTCCTGTACTGTCCCAAATCAGACGGACATGCATATGGCAGGTGTGTGAAAGTACAGACCGGATTCCCGATTTTTTATTTTTTTAAATACTTACTTCTCTTTTACCAATTTCAAAACAATAATAATAATAATGATGATTTATTTGCACCCAAGAAACTGATGTACCTACATCATTTGTTTGCAGTATTATCCACATGTAGGGTTTGAATAGGGATTGAAATTACATTACAAAACGACCATGATTTGATTCAGCTTAATTTAGTATTTGTATCATACTAGATTTAGCCTACGGTCTCGCTTGCGTTTAAAGGCTTTGTTTTCAGGTGTTAGGCATAAAAAAAGTATGTCTGCCTATTCCTTCCTTAGAGTCCAAGCTTTCTTCATAGCAAATTTCATCAAATTCGGTCCAGTGGTTAGGCCGCGAAAGAGCGACACAGATACACAGACATCAGTTGTAATTAGTACTTATTGATTTTAGAGATGATATGATACCTCGACCAAAATCCGAGACGGTATTGCATAGCGTGGTGGAGATTGCTGATCAGAATTATCATTCTCAATATCATCAGGTGGATGTGGACAAGTGGATCCTGAGAGCTACGAGACACATGGCTAGCTACAGGTAGGTAAGGGGGTAGCCAAGCCAAACGTTGGTACGTACGCTATCGTGGATCAGTATACTCTCTCGGTCTTGTTCATTACAAGTTATCGTTGGTTTAACACCTCGTTAGAAGTAGATTGTAAAAAGTGTTATTCATAAACGTTCGATAGCTCTCCGATAAAGTGTCTTTTGATTTATACAAGCTAGGACCCTACTATAAACCTTTGATAAACGAATGTTAGCAAAAAAAAGAACAGCTGCGCAGTCAACTGACGTTTGCGATGGCATTTGATTTCTATCGCAATTTTTATTGTTAAAATAAATCTTAAGTATTTTCTTAAATATGCAAGCATTACAAAAACTTTGAAGTAAGGGAGTTTAGAGTATAATATTTATTGTACTAAACAGATACCAAACATTTAAAACATTTACGGGCGTTTCGTGTTGCGTTGCCGCCTTGGCGATGTTGCGTAGACTGAGAGCTCGGGCTTGGAACGAGGACATCCTAGATGAGACCTTGGACATTGGGTATAATTTCTTTAGGGTTAGTCATGCTTTAATTAATTTTATAGCTTAAGGGAAAGAAATTCAGATCCTATTCTCTATTATTAACATAATATTCAACGATTTAGCGTTACAATACTGGAGAGTATTCACAGGAGGTCAGAAACACGCAAAATACCTAATTATTAGGAAACTCTAGACAATCTATGAAAATTCGCAAATGGCCTGTGCTGAGATGATGAGTCTTCATATATGATAGAAAAATACTATGTGTGTGTACAATATTTTCCCAACATTAGGTCGAAGTAATGTGATCATTGTAACAAAGTTTTTCCCAAAGTCTACTACCAAGTATGTTAATTCACTGATCACTGACATTGGAGCAGCGTGGTGAAATAAGTTCCAAACCTTCTCAAGAAGATGATTTAAGCCAGCACTGGGAAAATTACATCTTCCTTTGTATTTTTCTATTTTCTTTGTGTGTTGTGTATGGGTGTTTGCAATAAAGTTTCCTTTTAAAAATAAGGTTTTATAATGTCTTCTATTGTCTCTGGACACATGTCATTATTAAATTTTTAACTTTAGTAACATTTGCCTATTGCATATTCCATATTGAGGGAATAAATAACTTCTCGGTTACTGTGTTTTAGGAAGACTATAGGTTATGATTAGTGTTTCATCGCGAACATGTAAAATTGTGCTCGAACTGTTTTTTGATGTTGCGTACCCAAGTGTAAATGGACCCTATTACTAAGACTTCGCTGTCCGTACGTCTGTCCGTCTGTCACCAGGATGTATCTCATGAACGGTGATAGACACTTAAAATGTTCATAGATGATGTATTTCTGTTGCCACTATAACAACAAATTCTGAAAAGCAGAATAAAATAAATATTTAAGGGGATTCCCATAATTTTTTTGAACTGATGTTTTAGGAGTCACTGGTTGAAAGGGGTGGTCCGATAAGACGGCTCGTATTAGGAGAATTGAAAGAAAGTTTCACGATCAGGGACAAGGACTACATGCATAAGGTAACTGAACTTTATACCTTGATGAAATGTGAATTGGTTAGCGAGAGTCTTCTTGGGTTGAGTAGTTGTTAAACTTATCCCACAGACAAAAGCTAAATGTGACTTAAAATATATTGATATACAGGGATGTCGTTGACCTTGTTCGATTGGGCTTTAACCTCACCCCCTTTGTCCTGTAATTGCAGAAAAAAAGTGTCACGGGTCCGTTGAACACAATGTCTCGTCCCGTTATAATTTATTAGGTGATAAAGCGGTTGCATCGCGATTTGCACGTATCGGTTTCGTAAAGTAATCGTTAAAGAAATCGCAAAACTAAACCGAAGGTTCATTAGTATTGTGCCACTTAATATTATTAGAAAACTTTTAATAACAAATTTATAGGGTACTTGCATATTTATTTCTCTTAATTGTCATTGTTTTTAATATTTTTTTGGAGAAGAGGAATTGCTATATTTTATTTAAGTTAACATAAATTAAGTTTTTTCGAGTTTGATTTTTCCTTTGTTTTACTTAATGTCTAAGTCAATTAATTCTTAAGAGCATATCTGGTGTGATAATCTCAATTTAAAAACAAAAGAACTTATGCGAATCAATTTATTTGCAATTCCATTTAGGAGCGAGGAATAGCGGTTTGGGGCAAACTGATATCAACCAATACAAAAGTTTTCGATCTCTGTCGAGGGATCGAGGCTTTTTTCAAGGAATCGGATACTGGTATACTCCAGGTATGTCTCACGGCTTCAAATTGCTATAACGAATTGTCACAGAACTATCACAGTTTTTTAATAATAATTTGGAAATTATTATTGTATATCTGGAGCTGAGATGGCCCTCGTACAAGCACTACTGAATTATCATATGCTTAATTTGTATTGTAAATTCATGTCGTTTTTGGTGGTCAAGAAAAACATCGCGAGGATAAGGAGAACCTGCATGTGTATCATTTCAAGGGAATAATGCCACACGTGTATACACTGGATACGTATGTGTGCATTGGAGCAGCGTGGTAGAATATGCTCCAAACCTTCTTCTCAAAAGGAGAGAATGGCTTAGCCCAGAAGTAGGACATTTACAGGTTTCTTTACTTAAACTTTTACACTTGTTGCCAAAATGACAGTTCCTGACTGCTTTCAAAGTAAAGGTGCCTGTGATGCTTAATGGGGACTACTGGAGAATCCTGATACCTGATATTTTTAAATAAGATAAATAAATGATTATGCTGCTCTAGACGCACACCCTTATACCAAAGTCTTATGTAGTGGATGTTCTGCGTGGCGAACGGAAAATAAACAACTTATTATATCAAATATCGACGGTTCCTTACTTTAAGAATATATTTTCTTAAATGTGCAATGTTGTGCAATGTGCGTGATAAGTGACACAACATCTTAGCTGCCAAGGTTGGTTGGGCATTGGCGATGTAAGGGACTGTCAAAATTTCTTGCAGCACCAAAGTCTATAAGGCAGTGGCGATCACTTATCTGCCGCTGACATTATTACAAAAAAGAGTCGTGTAACGGTAATGTTGTCTTCGATACATTTAGATTCCTGGGGAATTTGAAGTCGCTATCTGGAACGAGGGTGGTAAATATTACGTTTATCATCCCTGGCCGGCCGACAGATACGGGTATAAGGTGAGTTTAACTTTAATGGTTTGTTGCTATTTTTATGGTGTTGTTTAAAACAATAGTTTTATTATTGTATACAATGTACTAGTATTGTTCGTTATTTTGATAATTCTGATTTGTTCTTAAGTTAATATTATAGCTAGACTTTACTTACGAATGATTTTAAATTTACTTTTTGTTTTTTTTTTTTTTTCTGAATTTAGTAAGCTGTAATGCCTATTAATATTATAAATGCAAAAGTCTGTCTGTTACCTTTTCACGATTAATGCGCTGGAATGTGCGATTTGGATGTTTTGGAAATGGTTTGGGATCGAAGGACAAAGGATAGGTTGAATCGCGATAAAATTAAGTCTATGATAACGTAGTCGGGGGTAAAAGCTAGTTGTCCATATATCAGAGGAATTTAAGTATCTAAACATTATTGGTAATCTATGTTATGTATTCAAATGTTGTTATTATTCTTTCATATTGAAACATTTTACGTTCGAAAATTGTACGAATTAATTCGAAGACCAAATATTTAGTTTTTATTTATATGGCGAACATATATAAAGAAAATTTAAACTAAATAGTAAGTTATAAATTTAGATAAATATTCAGTCGCTTATCTCCTGTCATGTAATAAAACAGGTTGGCCTACAAGATGGCGGTAAAGCCTGCATCCTCAACTTCAACCGTGTCTCGCGTCTCTGCGAGCATTTCTTGGATAGCGTCGCAGACTTGAAGAGGAAGCCGTTCAGTATATCTGATGTCTACGTCACGGAGAGGGGGGACATGCCGGAGCCGGTCAATAAGTTGAAACGTGAGACCCTCTTTGAGAATATGGTGTGATAAAAAAAAGTCATGTTATTGTTTAGTTGTTTAAGGTCGAGTTAGAACCATCTAGAAGAAACTTTTGAAGAATTGTACCTAGTATTATGAATCGGTGTTTTAATCTAAAATTACAATTAGCCGGATCCAATCTTAGAGCTGCGTCTGAGCACTATAAAATGCCGCCACATCTTTATGTGAAATTTCGATACACAAATATTTAAGTAAATAAAATGATACGGAAAATTAATAAAATTGTTCATCTTTTGGAAGGTAAAGCATTTTCGATAGGGCAAGGGCTTTTTTTGTCAACCTCCTATTTTTACCGCCCTTGGTACTAAGCCCTGAGTGTCCCTATTGCAAATCCAGCGCTGTCACCATTAATCAGTTGTTCGTGTATCCGAAGAAAATAGAATATCAGAATAGGTACAAATGTTTGATAGGATTATTTTGATATATAGTGGTTATATTACAAAAGGCATCGTTTAAAATCATATTCAATCAGATCGTTTTAGTTCCAATAATACTCTATTTGGAATTATAAATAAATTATTATAAATGCCCCATATGCGTAAAGTTAAAGGCCAGACACACATAATTTTTTCAACAGCGGTAGCCCCCAACCGGTGGGTGATTCGTGGTAAGTTTCACGAATCGGACCTTCGATTTCCGGAGGAACACCGTGGAAAGCAAGCGACGCCGGTATCCATAGCGGCTATCGCTATGGCGCATGTTCTAGAACCTTCGAATTGGACAGCTGACGATATTGACGAGGTTAGTTATTTTTCTTGCCTATTGTTTCTTATTTCCATATTTGTATGATCTAATAATCTTAAGAAGTGTATTATTTGCTACAAATATATTTTAAATAATATATTCTGATTCTCATTTTCATGGGACTGGTAGCAAAAGTCTCAAACTCTCGACATATTTAAAGATATAAGATCACATGACAGCAACAGAACAATTTGAAATCCGCAATGTAAATAAGAAATCTATGCCTCAGGTTCGGAGTATTTCGATTATGTAATTTTACTAAAATTTTAGCCATATTAGCAAGTCGTAATATTCTTACTAAAAATAGCTATAAATATTGACTTAGGCATTAAAAACAAAAGAAACCACAAATTGTTTCGGCAACATTTTTAACGTGAACAATATCTTGCGTTAGGTCCATAAATTCCTCTTCCAAGAACATGAGCACTATATATATTAAGCCAGACATATAAACAACATAGACTGAGGTTATAAATCATGACATAATATACTATGATTAGCAATAAAGACGTGCATAGTTAGTTCATATTAAACGTTTTCGAAATAGACCCTTGTTCGAGGCGACATTCTTTACCAAAATACAATGGAATATCTCGATCGTATGGGAATTACACTCGAGACTCCTCGCGGAGAAGAGGAGGCAGAAGAAGAGGAAAAGGGTAAAACGGGCACGTTGGCCGCAGCTGACGTGCTGACTAGGTTCAAGATATCGGAGTATGATTGTATCGAGACTGAGGTCATGGACAGCGCGTATAGCGGTTTGACATTTATTTTGTTTGAAAATCATTATCATCATCCTCATAATCATCATCATAATCATCTTCATCATCTTCTTTATCATCATCATAACCATCATCATCTTCTTCATCATCATCATTTGTTAGCTCTTATTCCGCTTATTTGTGATCGTCGCTGATTGCATGAAAACGGATTTGACAAACTGTCCGGGTAGTTTCCGGGTGATGCTTGTCGGTTGATTTCCCTCTGTCATACAGATGATTAAGGCCCTTGAATGCTCGATGATATTGATTGTTAACAAAAAACCTTAAGTGCCGTCTTAAGTCTGACTTTATCCACGAGGTTATTTGAGAGTTGTTTTATATGATCTTCTTAGAAAAAAAAATTTACGTCATTTACATTTGTTATTAACATTTATTGGGTACGTGCATGGTAGGTATAAGTTGTCTCTTCTGTGCATCATGATATAATTGGAATACACAGTACACAGCTTTGCGCCGAACAATATATTTTTTACGGAAATGAACGTATGATCTTTGTTCGTAGTATCGACCTTTCTCTACCAAAAAAACTTATTAGAGAGATTATCAAGTTTGGAAAAATTTTGTGCTTAATTTTCGTTATGTATTACGTTCAAAAACTTGCCTTTATATGGACATATTATCTAATATTGTTTATAACGTTAATCTTCCAGGTCAATTAAACCCAGAACCGGGTAGTGGTATCGTCGCTCTTAAGGACTCGATTCGGCAACTGTTCAAAGAACACACTCACGCCGTTGTCACGGCCAGGGGAGGTTCAACGGCTATTTGGAGGTTTGATGACAGTTACTACTTCTTTGATCCTCACGGTTGTGATGAGAATGGTAAGTGTTTTGGATCGTTTTTTTTTTTAAATTACATTGTTCGTAAATCACACTTTAATAGGGGAAAATGTTGGTTATAATTTTTCTTTTAAGGATTCAAGAAGTAAATTTAATCTAGACTTAAACCAGATAATTTGATAGTCGCTTTGTTGTTAGGTACTTTATTGTTGACTAGCGATCCGCCCAGGCTTCGCACGAGTGTAGTTTGTTAATAACGAAAATGATATATAAATATAATTTATACCCTACTGCGCTCGGGAATAATATGGCATATGGCGGCGAAAAAAAATCGGATCGCATCATTATTTCGGAACATTATCCCCTACATACCAACAAATAAACTTTAACTGTTTATAATATTAATAGAGATATAGATTTTTTTTATGTGATTAGAGTAATAAACTGGTCTGATCACATAATAAACAGCTACTTTTAAAAATATTAGGTTATCCGTCCGAAGAGCCAAGATCAGCGGCGTGCCTGGTTAGAGTAAAGGGAACACCTGATGATTTAGCCAATGTGATTCTGGGCAACTTGGCTCCGGGACTTGACGATAGCTTTAACATATCACCAGTGGCAGTTAACGCAAGTAAACTTAATATGGAAATTGGTGCGCCAGAAACGAAACTAGACGTGAGTGTTGGTTTGATTGAAGACGATCAATTAAATTCATACTTGACAAATGACTAGGAACTTGTTAATATTATTTAGCTTTTATATTTATTTCGTGGTACGGCTTTGTGAAAGTTTATCTGGTGAGTACCTCAGGTGGGTGGTACCTCATCAGATTTTGTACTGCCAAAAGATAATACTCAGTATTGGTGTGTTCTGGTTTGAAGGGTGAGTGAGCTAGTCGAACTACAGTCATTAAATTATGTTTCTTGTGTTCTCAATTCCACGAAGTTTTCATTCTTCGAGCCAGAACATACTACTACAGAGAGATTATTAGTGATACAATCAAGATCTCATGTAAGACGTACCTATCAGAGACTGTTATTTATTTCTTTTTTTCTCTTGGAGATATGAAATAGAGAGGATGAATATTTGGAGTTTATGTAAGTTTTATGACCAGATATATTTGTATGATAACTGTTTTTGATTACAGAGTAAAGCATTCAATTGGATAGCAAAAGGCAGCGCCGCCATCATGATGGGACCGAGGGGAGAGAACACAGCAATCGGTAAAGCTGCTGAGAAGGCCGGCATTACCGTGAGTTGTGATATTAAATATTATAAAACTATCTAAACAACTTAAGCACAGTAAGGTTCTTAATGAAATGATTTGATGTTCCGTTGGTTAGGTATACTAAAAGGGTATTTTCAGGATTGAAAAGTAAATCATAATATATGTAGAAATATACTTGAATAATTTGATTGAGTCATAAAAGCGCGTTATTAATTTATTATATTGAAATTTTATTTTATTTAGTCGTAATTTTTAGTCTGGTTATCGCCTAACCTAAAACACGAGTCGCCATCGCCACGGTGTGCAGTCAGATAGGTAAAAACTGTCATTTCGATATCACCTGGCACTTTGATAAACAAGTTTTCTAGAGTTTTAATGTTTAGTTTAGTATTTGTATATTACACTCCAACGAATAGTGATTATAATTCATTATTTTCCCAAAAAACACCAAATATTTGTAATTATAACTGTTAACGTTGAATGAATGCCATTTTCACACAACTGTTGTTTTTATCAATTTGACGTCACCAAAATGACTGGCAGCGTTTTTGCGGGAATAAAAAAAGGTTAAAATTTTATTTAATTTTATGGCAAAAAAACGTGTTTATTTTGCCGAAATATATTTTTTTGTGGCTTTTTATTAGGGAAACCGACATTTGGAAGTACTTTTTCAAACATAGTGAAATACCCTATTGCTTAATTTGAAGAACTCGTAGGAATACGTGAATCCTCATCGAAGATAAAGGATAAAGAGCACCTCAAAATCATTTGTTGTGAAGGAAATCTTCGACATGTGATTCACATTAATTGTCGGTAGAAAATATTTCACAGGTGTATAAATAAAAAAAAAGATTACATTTTAAGCTTATCATTTCTATTAGGAGTGGGGACGACAATAGCTCAAAGGGTGAGGTTCGATCCTGCGACTTCTTACATCGCTAGCCGGCTCGTTTACCATTGCGCTATGATGCTTGAATCGCATATTGGAATAACCTTATCTTCAAAAGGAGAGAAAGACTCAGCCCAGCAGTGGTACATTTAAAGCCTATGGTACTTTAAAACTGAATAAATCTGTGAGGCTTTGAGGAAAGATTTCTTTTTTCAAGATGTATTCAAGTCGATTATGACGATGAATTTGATTTTGACGTTTCAATTTAATAGGACGAAGATATGGCGGGTCGCACTTTAGCGCTGCCAGTAGTTGCCGCCTTTGCCGCTGCTACCGAGGCTGTTCCGCCACCGCATATGCATCAGGATCACATGTACAATTTTCTCGGTTAGTTGTCATTCAATTCAATTCTGCCGTTCAATTACACTCAAATACCTATCAAAGGCATCAATAGAACTATTTCCATGAGACGGTAGTAGTCGATGTTGGTCTTGTAAAATTACACTGGATTTGCTTTGCGTTGATACATTAATGATTTCTTTTAAAGATACTGGGCATAAAAATATCATTTGTTAATTTTTTTATCATCAACTGCCAAAATAAACTTAAATATTTCCATTAAATTTTCAATTATAAAAATAACACTTTCATTTTCGTGTTCATCGTTTGATTTTCTTATAATACCTTCAATTATTATTATTATTATTATTAAGTGAGCTTTTGAAAAAACATTATACTGTTTAAAGCTGTCAAGAAAAGTTGAGTTTCTATTATCTGTTTTTTTTTTGTTCGTGTATAAAGCACGTGCATTGTTATCATGCCGTTCTGATGTTTTAGAAAACAGATAAATTATATAAATTGCACAATTTCAATGTAAATTGTCAACCCCAGATGCTGGTGTTGAATATTATTTGAATCACATTAAGAAGACTGGCCGTAAGGAAATTGAGCCAAATGATCTGACGGAGAAGTTTGAAATGGGTGCTAACACATTCTCTATTGAACTTGACGACTCTATCCGGCTACCGTTAAGGCTTCCCGATGAACCAGCAGGGGTAAGTGGGCTGATGCAGCAGGTATGAGGTTTCTTGGTTAGTTTGGGTGCAACGATTGTACAGGATTGAGCTATTAAAAGCTACCAAGTTGAGCATATAATTGCGAAGGAACTCGTAATGGAATATAAACTATGAATTGAGCCCCTTGGTGATGTTGTAATCATTATTTTTTTGGTGTGCGTCATGAGTCATGGCACATAGGGTGCAGTGGAGGCACGTAACAATTATTCGAGTGTCTAGACTGCGAGTGGACGCATAGACAAACAATTCCATAATGCTGACGGAGCCGCTTGCTCTATCACTCAGGACCAGTTGTAGTTAGCGTTAATGGTAATTTATTATATATACCAAAATTATCAAAATCTGGAAGTTACTTTGTCTGTGCTTGGTATTATGATAGATTCATATGTTAAAGTCGCCTTAAATGAAGATAAATTATTTTTAACTGTTTAGGAATTTAAAACTCTTTACAGGAAGGAGGCGAAGAAGAAGCAGCCGAAAAAGAAGAACTTGGAGAAGAGGAAGAAGAGAACGAAAAGGAACCGCCCATGAAACGTTAGTTATATTGTCTATCCAGTAAGTTCGTACGTGAGAATATTGTGTTTTTTAATTTTATATTTTTATAAGGAAAATGTAAATGTGTTTTTTATGGCATTTGCTATTTATGTTGTCCGCTTAAATAGGTTTTGAATATTTGGCGAGGATTGTATTAATAAAAAAAGTATAATTCAACAGAAATTAAGGATGCTTTATTCAAAATGTGGTACGATCCGACGAAGCCTACATCGGTATCGTTACTTGTTGGCGACTACCACCAGCTGGGAGTGTGGGTGTCTGCTGGAGGGAAAGTGGTTGCATTCGATCCCGCCCCAACCTTGCCCAAGGGGATGTTGACAGCACAGAGGATACAAAAGGGTGAGTGACCTTATATATATTTTAGTTTCGAAATAATTATATCTTTTAAAAAAATCAGTCGATTTAAATTTCAAATGTATGCAATGGCGCAAGATAAAATCAAACACAAACGCAAATCAAACACAAACTCTTACTCTAGTAGGTTCATAAAAGCATGAATTCGTGAAAGTACCCTTTGAATAATCATTTTACAGTGTTGAATTAATGTAAAAAATATATAATTTTGTATACAAGTGTGCGGGCAAATACAGACCCAGTGTCTTTTCCCTCATTCAACATATGAAAAAAGTTTAAGCGCCACTGCCAACGATTAAATTCCGGCCTGCCACTGAGCGTATCATGAAATAAGCGTCTGTGATATAAACACGCCCCGCGTTTTTCTGAAATCACGTAGACATTTGTCAGGGTCTCGTGGTTCTGCAGCATTTTGATCTATCAATGAGACCAGATTCATAATTTCTTGAAAAAGTTGTTGATAAAATTGTAGCTTAAAATAATACAGTTAATAATAATGACAAGATTATTGTAATCAACGAACACTTGCTTCGGTCGGTACAGCATAAGATGAATGAAAATATAATTTGGTAGATCGCTTTCCCGAAAACAATTCCCGTAAAGGGTTGACACCTTTTTGGGAAGGTCTTTTTATGTTGGTTAGATTCGTTTACAGAAATAAAATTTACAGATTGTTATTATTGTAAAGAATATTAATTGTTGTAAAGGTGACGAGTTGCGCATTCAAAGAATTAAAGATGAGATGGCCGGCGAAGGTGGCGGTGGTGGCGAAGAGGAAGGAGATGAAGAAGCTGGAGCAGGTGAGAACCCGGATATGTGTATTACTTTGTGTTAAATACAAAATATAGACTGTACGTCTGTACGTACGTGTATGTTTTAATAAATTTGCTATTAACAAACATACTTGTATGCCATCAACAAGTAACTTCAAATATGTATAAGTAATATCTTGAAAAGAGTCTTTGTTTATGTTGATGGGCAAATGGGCCACCTGATGGTAATTGGTCATTACTGCCCATAGATATTAGTTTAAGAAATATTAAACATTCCTTGCGTCGCCAATGCGCAACCGAGCTTGGGAGTACACTAGCTCACTCACCTTACAAACCGGAACACAATAATGCTAATTATTGTGTGGCAGTAGAATATCTGATAAATTGTAAACTGTTGCGAATTAATATACAAATATTAATGTTTGTATGTAGTTCACGTACTTCTTAAATGGATGGTTAATTTACAGAAGGCGAAGAGAAACCAGAACCGGAACCGGAATTCGTTCCACCCGAGGCTTGTCCAGCTCTGATGGTATTTGCGAGCCCCGGAGAGTTCATCGACAAACTCAGTAAGATGATCTATAATAAAACTTACCGATGCGTTTTATCTGTTGCCCATTTTATGTTTATAATCGCACCGCACGTTTTTCAGACCCTTGTGATATTATCTGTGTATGATAACAAATGACAAATTATTAATATAAAAAATAAAATAGGTAGGTAATTATTAATTATTCAAGTAGGCTTTTGAATTGTCGTGTTACAAAATTATTGAATGTAAAGCTCTCAGCTCCGTAACCGAGAATAGTTTGTGTTTTAATTAGTCGTTGTTTAAGTTGTATTACCTAAACTTTATGTTTACAATCTTAACTTTTTTGAATCTTTATAATTATCAAACAGCCCTTCAAGGAGGACTCGATAGGAAACAATGCTTGGCGCCCTACAAACTGTATCCGGTTAAGATTACGAATGAATTGACATCAGTGTTGAAGGAGAGGAAGGGAACAGTACCCAAGGGTGATGATGATGAAGCCGATGATGAAGAAGGTAGAGTTACTAATAATTATGTATTTAGAGTCGTCAAAAAGTTCGTTCGTTAAAATTTGATAATAGTGAAACAGGTTTTAGACAAAAATCTCGCTGAATTTAAGTAATACAATTCATAATGAAGGTCACCTGACAAAAATATTCTCCACCTGATTGTTTAATGTTTGAGTATATCAAGATCTTGCACTTGCAAGAGAACAAAAATTACTCTGCATCGACTTGAAGTTGTAAAACTAATCTACACTTGGTTTTATTTTAGGTTTCGGATAAATCGATTACAGGCTTTGCAAATTCTTACCTGCTAACTAGATCCAGTTGATATAGTTCAGGCTAGTCACTCACAAACAACACCTCTCCCCCCCCACCAAGTTAACCTTAAAAACAAAGGTAATCATGTAATCGCATATGGATTATTTTGCTGTCGTTACATTTATGTTAATCTTCTTACACACATTAAGATGTCTTGTAAGCACGAACGACGAAGGTCACTCATACGAATGCACGCCGATAATTTAACGCGTGGGAGCATTTCTTATGATGGTGATCTAGAACTACAACTGGCTTATGATGATGTTTTACATCTAAAAGAATAGATTTGTCGGTTCTATACTAGAGATGAGTGTGTGTCAGCGAAAGAGAAAATTTACGAGTTTGTGTGTGAGAGAGTTTATTTTTCTCAATTTTAACAATTCTTTTCAAGAGGGAGAATTGCTCATAGAGCCTTTGGAGGACGCAGCCATTGGCAAGTATTTTACAAGGATCGGAAGAGCGGTTGCGTCGGTTCGAGGTCGTGTCGCGCAAAATGAGGATTACTTCTTGGATCAACCAAACAGAGATAATCAGGTAGTTATTATCATCATCATCATCATTAAAGCCTTCTAAAGATATATTGGCCTCTCTTGCCATAAGCATATTCTTCTTCGGTCCTAAATACAGTAGTGGAAAATTTACAGGCTGTTGTTAATTTGTAGTTAAGGCTTTCATTGTAATGAGAAATATTCGATTAAAACTTTACGATACTGGTTAAAATGAATATGCAACCGCTTGGTCAGCAGTTTCCGGAATATACAGAATAAGAGACGACGGGTATTTAATTTAACTTTGATAATGAAAAGAATATTACCACCTGCACCATCTACTCAGATTATGTTTTAAAATCTCTCTAAGATTGGATTGTCTGGAAGAAATGGATAATTAGCCATAAGTCAAATATATTTTTTAGTCCAAGGATTTACGTGTGGAGGAAAACTAGGTATACAATAATTATATTTTTTGGGTTCCATTCGTTTGTTTGTAGCGATTTGTATCGTATTTAGAATCGTTTGTATAAAGTTTGGGTGAGATATGTAGGGATACGAAAATTTCGTCACCAAAAGGTAAAAAATGTTATGTTTGTGGTGTCCGTGTAAGTAAAATTGTTTTTATGTTTGTCCACTACGCGTTCTTAAGCCATTAATCCTATTGTGATGAAGATTTGGTGGGTTCTACTGCGTACGATGCGAAGGTTACTGGATGTATCCGTTTTATATTTAACCTTATTATATCTCGCTCTGTGAGGTTGTGATGGATAGGTAGTTTAAAATAAACTACCTATCCAGCGACGTTCTTAATTGTTACATTTTAAATATTTTTACAGTAGTTGGAAATATTACTAGTACTCCTTTAAACGATAATATACTACACAGGATGCAGCTAACGCCATAATGGGCATCGTCGTGGACCACATTGAGCCTTACATATATTGGAAACCGAAGCTCTTAGATGCGATACTGAAGTACGGTGATCGTCTTTACACGATGTCTTTACCTCGAGCTTCAGCTCCGCCCAGACTAACTCCCGATGAAGTAAAGAAGGAGTTTCATGTTACTACGTTCAATGTAAATACAGTGATATTATATTTATTGGTATAATTGAGTGAGCCGAGATGGTCCAGTGGTTAGAACGCGTGCATCTTAAACGATGATTGCGGGCTCAAACCCAGGCAATCATCACTGAATTTTTATGTGCTTAATTTGTGCTTATAATATGAATTATAATGAATTATATCGTGCTCTGCGGTGAAGGAAAACATCGTGAGGAAACCTGCGTGTGTATAATTTCAACGAAATTCTGCCACATTTGTATACCAACCCGCATTAGAGCAGCGTGGTGGAGTATGCTCCATTCCTTCTCCTCAACGGGAGAGGAGGCCTTAGCCCAGCAGTGGGAAATTTACATGCTGTTACTAAGAGCGGGGTATAAGGTTCTAAATTATATTCCAATGGCGGAAAGGGTAAAGATGAACAAACCTTAGATTTCTATACGATTTTCGTAATTTCAATAATTTAGATTTAATTTTTTTTAGGTTAGATCAATTTTAAGGTACCAATTTTTAATTTTATACCTACAGGTCAGGTTGGAAATAGAGAGTGATGCAGTGACAGGTGATATCAAGGCTGGGGAAAGTGGAACTCTTCTGAATCTTCGAAGGGGAATCACAAAATTCTTTGAGTCGGTAAGACTATTCATCTTTTTGTTCTTTCATGTTTTTGTAGTCTTCAATTCGTATCAATGAACGTTGCCTCCCATGTCTGCATGTTTGTTTCCTCGCTTCTTTTGAACTATTCGTGTAGTTCACATGACGCATTTTTGGAGATTTTCACGATCACGTAGTAAACCGTCCCAGTTAGAACAGTACAATATATTTTTATAAGCGTTTGAAATGCACAAGTTAAAATAAGTTTGAAGTAGCTACTGCTAGTCACTGAAGTTACAGTATAAATTTGCCGACTCTGACGAGCGTCGCAAAGCTTATCGCACAGAGCACTCACTTCATCCAACCGGTGCACGTGTCCGCAGCACAAGTACGGCGTGGTGTGCGCGAAGGGCTACTGCGCGGGCGTGTGGCGCGCGGCGGACGAGCGCGCGCTGTGCCTGTGGGACGCGCACGCGGTGGGCCCGGCCGGCGTCAGCGCGCCCGGCGGCGCCGCCGCGCTCGTGCTGTTCGCCACGCCCGACCAGCTCGCCCAGACCTTCGCCAGCAGCCTCGAGCGCCTCGCCCGTCCGGGGCCCAATAAGTGAGACGCTACTTTACGTAGGGTATTTGGGGGACCGTGTGTCGGAGTACCATCTAATAATCTAGGTTACTTAGTACAGGGTTCAAAAGTTGGAGATCTAATCAACGATCTACCGCGCCGGCTTAAAATAAGTACTACCGTAAATACTTAGTGCGTGTAAGGATTGAGAGATTGGCGAAGCGCGATTGTATCAATACACATATGAATATGCAAAATGTTTACCTTAGTTCGACTTTACTCAACTTGAGATTGTGACGAAGACGTAAATTATTTGAGCTGAAAATGCTTCTCTTGGGTCGTTTTTGATGTTCTTAACCAAAATACTTCGCATCAACAACGTGTCATCTACAATTGTTGTGATTGTTTGGTAACTGAAATTGTTTTAATTGAATTCATTCACCAGATATTCGATATCGGCGGTGAAAGTATTCTGGGAGCTGGCCAAGTCTCCCGGGGCTGTCACTCAGCAGGGAGCCGTGCCTGATGAAGGTTATGAGTGGAAGGTAGGTAGTGATTTACTTTCATAAAAAAGGCTTTTAGAATTGAGTCATCTGATGCAATAAAAAAGCAGCACACATCGCATGCACATCAATCATTTATACACATACACATACACATATACATACATACAGAAACCCATAAACGCATCTGTATAACTACACCACAGCCCACCACTGGACATGACTACTGTAAGTAATGTTTAAACTAAATCGTTCGTTCCCACAAATTGTACAAATATTGTGCGGTCCGTACAACCTTTTAGTGATAGTTGATTGTAGAGTGGACTGAAAGTCTCTGATATATGATATTGATTGATATATTGATTGATAGATTGATTGATAGATTGATTGTAAGTAATTAAGAACTATATGATATAATGATATGAGCGCGCGCGGTATGATTGCTAGCTTACTCTTCTTCACCGTTTGGCGGAGTAGTATGAGATGGGGGGGGGGGGAGGCTACCTAATCAGACTTAAATATTATTCATTTTCGAAGTAAATTGATAGTAATTTTAAATAAATACAAAATTATATTCCAACGATGGTGATTCTCTGTGGAACAGGTGTTGACTGCGTTTGTAGAGACGGCTCGCGGTCGTACGATACTTCGAGGAACACGACCTCCCGACCTAGTGAAGTGAGTGGATGTCATTATTTTTTTTTAATTTAAAATGGTCAGGCAAACTAGCAAGTGGGCTCCCTGGTGGTAAGTGGTCACCTTCGCTCATAGACATTGGTCTTGAACACTTACATTGCTAATGCACAACGCAACTTCGGAACTAGAAGATGTCAAGTACCCTTGTGCCTGTATACACTAGCTAACTCACCCTTCAAACATAAGAATACTAAGTATTGCTGTTTTGGTGGTAGGATATCTAAAGAGGACCGTTACCGTTTATTACATATCGACTTGCAAAAAGTCCTACCACCAAGTAAAATTATTAAATAAATTGACTAAACAATTCTTTGATTACCAATAATACTAGATTTACACGGGATGCCATCCTCCAGTCGTCTTGTGGGGCGATTGTCGGTGTCTGTATGTCGCATGTGAGGAGACCACATCTCTGGACCAGGAACACAGTGGACGAGGTCATGGTCGTAGCTGGACAGCTGTTCTCCGCCTCGTTGTGTGCACTGGGCTACGAGTTTAGACCTGGTGAAGATTTGCTGTCGCCGTTACAGGCGAGTTGTGTTTGAGCTATTTTTGATCAGAAAAATATTATGTATTTTGTAACTGGATAATAACGATCGGTGTGTTGAAGCATCATTGCAAATGCACAGTCGTGATGTAAACAGTTGGGAAATATGGTTAGTTAACGGATTTCAGTGACAAAAAAATAACTAATTATGGAAGACATGTTTATCCCTTAAAGAGCTTTCTAGAACTCAAGAAGGTAAAACTAATTTGGATATATTAGAGGTGTGGGCACGTAAAATTATAGTATTATTACTTTTTTAATTTGATGATCGCAGTCCTCTGTGTGTGTGTGTGATATAATTCCTCTTTGGTAAATTTAATTTTTTCAGTAAAAAATACAATTATCCTAATACGACATTTACTAGTTGGTTAGAATGAAGTATATCTATCTATTTTGATTTGAATGCGTCATTAATATTTATAATCTCCGTTTCAGGTCTTGAAACGCTTTATCTTAGGGGTCAACTATGTGCGTTACGACTTGCAGCTGGTGTATTCGGGTAAACTCGAGCAGAGGGAACCCACTGAGATGACTGTCAGGTAATGTTTATTCATCATAGCGAGTGTAATGGCGCAGCGAGCGGGCTGATATTTTCTAACTGTAGGTACCCTGCACAATCAATAATAATAATAATAATAATAATTTCGTTTATTTTAGACAATTAATAGTCCACTTGTTAGTTACAAAAGACACATTACAACTATGTTAGTACAACAAAAGATATTACGACACAAAAAAGCAAAATACAAAAAAAAAAAAAAAGGATATACGTATATTATTTGCTTAACCTAACCTGCCTCACCAGCACGTTAACGAAGTGCTGGAGGGCAGGCTCGGCCAGCTTAGCACTAAACATTTTCAGAATCAGAATAATATATCATAGAAAAAGTCTTAAAAAGTTTCGAATAACGCTTGAATCTTTAGGAACTATTGTGTTATATGTAATATTTTTAAATTTTTTTACAATTTTTAAAATCATTAAATTAAGAAAATATGTTGGTCGTTGCAAAGTTATTTCGATCAGAAAAATTTACATCTGTCAAAAAGACCGAGCTGA
Organism: Vanessa tameamea; assembly: GCF_037043105.1. Lineage (NCBI taxonomy): Eukaryota > Metazoa > Arthropoda > Insecta > Lepidoptera > Nymphalidae > Vanessa > Vanessa tameamea. The sequence continues at coordinate 2,443,562 of NC_087338.1, forward strand.
CTTGTACAGGGTATAATACAATAGCAAATTAGTCTTGTATCTGTTAAATTGTTATGTATTTAAATCTATGAACTTTGAAATAAAAATATCAGCGATAAAAATGTGTCACGAATATTTTAAATATACTACTCGGTGGTGGGTTTTGCGATTGGTGGTAGGGCTCTGTGCAAGTTCGTCTGGGTAGATACCACCCACTCATCTAGCGCCAAGCAGCAGTACTTAGTACTGTTTTGTTACGATTAGAAGGGTTTAATGAGCCACTGTAACTGCATGCACAAGAGATAAACCGCTAATGAATGATTATTACTTTTACTGCGTCAATTTATATGGGCAGCTGTGACCATTTACCATCAGGTGGCATATTCGCCAGTCCACCTACCTATCTAAATAAATGATGTAACTTGGCTGCCGGGGTCGCAGATGCGCGCTGGAGCGCTTCTTCGAGCGTCACGCGCACGGCGTGCTGTGGGCGTGCGGGCGGGCCGTGTCGCTGTGGCGCGTGGCCGGCGCGCCGCCCTACTACATGCTGGAGCCGCACGCCTGCGGGCCCACCGGCCTGCGTGTCGACGCGCAGGTAAACCTGCTTACGTTCTAGTTTCTATCTAGAACGTTCCGGCCTGGCACTTCACATTGTATGTTTTGTATGAAAGGACGTTTTGTATTTAATAGTTGAATAATTTTTAGGACGATGGCGCTGCTTGCGTTTTGACGTTCACGTCGGCAAAGATGATGGCGTTTGCGTGAGTAGAAGCACATTTGTTTTATTTATTTTGTGATCGGAACGAGTCACGTGAGCTCGTGAGTTGTAACTTTTGATCATTGATACTGGTACCACATAAAATATAAATCACTTCGTACACCATCAATGCGACGCCGGGTACAGCATCTCGGCTGTTATGTAAGAATTGAAAACACATCTAAAAAAATATTGACATTTAGCAGTAGAATTGCAACCAATTTTAACTCATCGTTGGTCTAAGCTAGCTTATAAAAATGTTATGGTAGATTTTTGTAAGTCGGCGGTACTGACGCTCCCCTGTCTTATAAAGCATGGAATATTCTCTGAATTGGTTTACCTTCCCGTTGGATTACAGCAAGTAATTTATTTGTGTACACAGATATCTACAAAACGTACCGGTCACAGAGCGACCTAAATACGACTTTCAATTATACGCAATGGCGGTCACGATTCAGCCGATCAAGAAACTGGGTGGAGTCGATCCGCCTCTAGTTCGAGCACCGCCGGGAGTCAAACTTGTACCGGCAACGAGTAAGGTAACATAAAAATTTAATAACTGCGTGGATTATTTGATCAGTGGTCTTCGTAACAGAAGGTATTCTATTAGTACTACTATTACAGTATACTATTATTACAGTAATTCCACCGCAGTAGGTGCGGCCAGGTCTAGGGGATTCCCTTTACCGCATCCTCCTAAGAATTTATGATACGGTAGTACGTGCTAGCGGTCCCATGGTGTCCGACGAAGAGACGGAGAGGGTGCCGTTGATTTTTTAGATTGTATTTCATTTTTGAGATTGCATGAATGGCTGGCGCCGGAATCTCATACCCCACACCTCATATAGAGAGGGGGGGGGGGGGGTTCCATCGAGTTAAGAAAGAAATAGTAAAATAATTTTTACCTTAGATTTTAAAGTACTGAAAGGACAAATGTTTGGTGATTATTTCAATATTAAAATACAATAAACGACTTAGATATATAATTTTGATTTCAAAAAGTAATGTAAATTGTTATTAAAGTAAATATGTCAGTATTATTGAAAAAAATTTAAGATTGGTATCGACGGAAGTAAGCGTCGCGCAGCCGAGGGCGAGAGGAAGCATCCTCCGGGGAGCGCCACCTGCGTCGACGCGCAACGAGCCGCCGAGAAGAAGGATCAGGAAGAAGGGAAGTTGAAAGGTTAGATAATGTCAATGACAAATTCTTCGTTCCAAATTTGTCGTATGAAATAGTTGCATATACTGCGGCTTCGCTCGCATTTGATATTTTTCAAATTTCAAATTTCATCAAATTCAGCCCAGAGATCCGGTCCAGAGATTTGGTCGTGAAAGAGCGTTAGACGGACTGAAATAGTTTCTTTCGCATTTATGATATAGATTGTGTTATTTGACAAATTGCTGAAGTTATTGTTATCTTTAATGTAAAGGAAATAATTTTCATTAGTTTTTCTAAAATAATTGACTATATAACTCGTACAACACTACAAAAGATAAATTGATTGAGAACTTTGAGGAACTGTTTTTTTATTTATTGTAATCAAATTTATTAACTTTACAATCTCATGAGGAAAATAAAGGTTCTTAATTTATCGTGGAAAGAGTGGATTTAAACGTATTGTTATGTAGGAATGGGAAATTGCTCCATAACTTCTCACAGGTGTCGTTACGTCTCAGAAAAATCTAACTATACTTTATTCAACTAGGATCTTGTGAGCACCATTGAATAGTCGTTTTTTTAAGATTAAACTAGTACTTTTTTTTTTTTAGACTTACTGCCGGTTCGAATTGTAAGATTTTTCGGATGTTTTCCGTAGTATCGGAAAAATCTCGGTAGTTAAGACAAAATCATTTTTCCGACTTTCAACTAAGACTATTGAGTACAATTGAATTATTGTTTATCTTGCATCTTGCATTTACATACATTTTTTTAAATAATATATGATATCGTCTGTCCGATTTCGGTTACTGCCAAACTCATGGATGACCACCAACCAATCCGATGACAGACAACCAACTACGCAGGATATATAGGATTATAGTGCAGAAATGTGCGTCCAAGCACAGGGACACTATTCCCTCACTCTAATACTCCGATGGGACGGCAAAACCGACACGACCGGAAAGTGTTGAGGCGCAGGATTAGCGGGCATATATGCTTTCCGTGGCGCAGGAGTGTACATATTTCGAATTTCCAGACTTGGGGCTACTGTTACTGAGAATTTTTCGACAGAAAAACTTAATATTGTTTATCGATCCGATCTGGGGTTTGAGCCCAAATCCTCGGGATCTCTGACCTCATATCACGTCATTGGATCGACGAGGTAGTCAGTAAATAAATATTTGTATAGCCTGTACCAATGGGAGTAGGAAAAAAGATAAACAAACCATAGATTTACGTTTTTCAGGCGATTCGCTAACAGCTCAGCTATATTGTGCACTACTAAGAGCTTATGATCAATATATCTTTATTTATAATATTAATCAAGCTCTCGACCAATGATATCGCGCCAATTTGCTGTCAAATGTTGTTTATTCGGTTTTTCTCCCCTTATTGTTGGAATAGAGTACATGGTATATAATTGATAGGATATCAAACGTCTCATGAAAATCTTTAAGGTCAACGGAACACCAGTGGATGGTTGGTGCTCAATGATGGCACGCAGTTCCTGTCGGCGCAGCACTCGATGAGCTGTCGGAAGTTCCCGTACGCTTCAAGGGGGAATCAAGTTAGTTTAAATTTTCTCACTTAACTTGGATTACTTACCTAACTTACTTACTTACTTAGTGTTACCATTTTATTTGGAATACTTTGATCGCTTGTATCTTATCTTACATTAGCAGCCTGTAAATTTCCCACTGCTGGGCTAAGGTCTCCTCTCCCTTGAGGAGAAGGCTTGGAGCATATTCCACCACGCTGCTCCAATGCGGGTTGGTGGAATACACATGTGGCAGAATTTCGTTGAAATTAAACACATGCAGGTTTCTTCACGATGTTTTCCTTCACCGCCGAGCACGAGATGAATTATAATCACAAATTAAGTGTAGTATATAATAATTTTGACCCAAATATTAATTCGTATGCTAATATTAAATAAAAGTTTTGATATATATAAGAAATATTTCATAGTACCACAGAGAACCAAATGTTGATCGGTATGCTAATGTTGCTCTGAATATGTGTAGTTGATATTTTTTGTAATGGAAGTTTTATTATAGTCACAATGAATAGGAGAATTTTCGTAATTCATGACTCATGTTATTTTGGTATGAATTGCATTTGTTTAATATTTATTTGATTTCCTCCAAGGCTCTGGCGTGCTCGATAATGGCTGTAGCTATGTCCCGGGTCGAGGATGTCTGTCGCTGGTGTTCCTCAACTCTGGATCAAATACTGGAAAGCGGAGATCAGCTTTACCAGGACAGTTATCTACACTTCCGACCCTCTGGAAATATCCTTGCCATTGAACAGGTATAAACTAAAACACATTTATCAGGCACCCTGAATTTAGTTACGTTTTTCCATCTTAGCTACGAATGTTGAATCACTTTTAATTTAAATTCTGTACATTCAAATTTCTTTTCGATTTTCGTCCAATAACCAAAATCGTACCATACATAGTGATATCCCTATATCCCTATCCCATAATTAGTGTATATGTTACTGTACGAGCTACTGTAAATTCACCATCATTCACTTGGTAAATCTTAGGATTAACATGATAGGTTAGGTTAGGTTGGAATGGTAAAATTTCGAAAAAGTCGTCCCTTTATAATAATGAGGCCGAGTGTGGCACTATAAGTCAGCAGATTGGGATGGGATGCGGTCCTTCTTTGCATCCTACCCATGGGGGCAGGTTTGTTTCTCGCCGGATGATCCGAGCGCTGTTACTGACTCTGTCGCCGATGTGGTACTTCAGGGTATGGAACTGTTCATTCCGTATTCTGCGGTCCCCATCGGTGGCAAGTCCCAGCCCTGGTTTGGTCGTTTCTGCAAAACGGCTTCACGCCGAAATTGGAAATGCTACCAAGACTGGGCTAACGCATCGGTGTCTCGTGATGTAAATACCCGCACCCTTCAAAAACGTGATTGCTAAAGCGAAGACGGAGTACATTGGCAGAATTGGCGAGAGACTGGTGCACCTCCCTTCAGGAATACGTGCTTTCCTGAAGGGACTGGTCTCTCGCTAAGGCTGTCTTAGGGAATTTCTGTCAGCCCTCTTTTCCATGTTTGCACAGGGACGGTGAGTCATTGGCCCATACCGCGAAGGAGAAAGCTCTTAGGCTCTCTCTTCGCGGCGAACTCGACTCTGGATGACCGAGGAAAGTCACCACCAACAAACCCGCGGTGCGATACCACGATGCCGGAGGTTAAATTACGGCAAAGTGCAGTTCGTAAAGCACTTTTTTCCTTGGATATTCATAAGTCGAGTGGACCCCCGATGGCATCCCTCCAATCGTGCTACAGACTTGTGCTCCCGAGTTGGTGCCGGTCTTAACGCGTCTTTTCCGGAAATCCTATGCATTCGGCGTCGTCCCGAACTCCTGGAAGACTGCTTTGGTGCATCCGATCCCTAAAAAGGGCAACCGCTCAGACCCGTCCAATGATAGGCCTATAGCCATCACCTCTTTGTTCTCCAAGGTAATGGAGTCCATTATAAACTGCCAGCTCCTGCGGTACCTAGAGGAGTACCAGTTGATTAGCGACCACCAGTACGGTTTCTGTCGGGGTCGCTCAGCCGGTTATCTTCTAGTTTACCTTATTCATAAATGGGCGGAAGCAGTTGAGAGCAAGGGGGAGGCATTAGCAGCCAGTTTGGACATAGCGAAGGCCTTCGATCGCGTGTGGCACAAAGCGCTTCTTTCGAAGCTTCCTTTCTATGGGCTTCCCGGGAAATTATGCAATTGGATTACCAGTTTTTTGGCAGATCGGAGCATCAAGGTCATTGTCGACGGAGCATGCTCAGACCTAAAATTCGTCAATGCTGATGTTCCACAAGGCTGCGTTCTATCACCCATTCTGTTTCTTCTTGACTTGACATATCAATGACTTGTTGCAAATCAGTAAAATTCACTGCTATGCAGACGACAGCATCGTGGACACCTCATACACCGGCCGTGCTAATATTTCTCGGGAAAACGTCGAAGGTGTCTGAAATCGAATCTTCGTTAAACAAAGTCTCGAACTGGGGCCGGCTAAACCTAGTCCATTTCAACCCCAAAAAGACGCAAGTTTGCGCTTTAACTGCTAAAAAAACACCATTTGTCGTATCTCCACGATTTGAGAACATTCCGTTAGCCGCCACAGCTAGTATCGGAACACTTGGCGTCGATATTTCGAGCCTCGTTCAGTTCCGCAGTCAATTGGAAGGCAAAGCCAAATTGGCATCAAAAAAGTAAGTAAGTCTTGATTAGGAACAGTAACGTATAACGTATTCCTGACTCCTGTGATGATAGTGGCATTATTTTTCCCAGGTTTTGCGAAAATTCTATACGCCTGGTAACTGCGTGTGTCGCGTCGTCGTGTACCAGCCGAGACAGAAGGGGATCGTCGATAATGATCTGGAGCAAATGGTACTATTGATATTCTATTTAAATTAAGTTTAATCGGAATAATAATTTAAAAATGTAAAGTTTTGTGCTTGTTATCCCAATACGACTGAAGCACTGAACGATTTTCATGAAATTAAAGGAACAATTCCAGTGATAATATGTGGAATATGAAATAAAATATACATGGAAAATCCCCAGAGACATGTCGCAGATCATGGCTACATTAGTCGGAGCTCATTGAAAATATCGCGCGAGGAAGTTGTGGTGCGGTTTCTTTTGCTCACATAGCCGTAGGAATGGTAGGAGTGTTTTGGGTGTTCAAATAAAATGAATTATTAAACTCTATTCATTCCATCCATCCTTATGCATCGTACGTGACGAGACGGGCACTAGTGCCGATTTTATGCGGTCGTCAAGAAGTACCCTTGTGGAGCACATCGGATTATGGAATTTTTTGTACAAAAAACAGGTGAATGACACTATATTTCGCGATTGTGATTTAAGTTGACGCAGGAGATGAAACACGAAGGTCGCATTTGAAAAGTGGCAGACAAAATGTTCAATACATCAGCGTTTTTGTGCAAAATGTAATTATAAATGTCTGCGGGGACATCTTCAAGATATCCAGTCTGGGGAAAGTCAGTTTTTTACTGAAAAAACTTTCCCCGCATTGGATTCTCTGATTGACGAAACAATAGACATTTCTAAAACTGAACATTGCAGATACATATATCTCGATAAAAAGTTTTTGCGTGAGGATTTTCTACAATTTATCCCTATTTCTGATCTTACTGGAGAAGGTGTCACATCATGCATAATTATCCGGTTGGTAATCAATGGAATAGATACTACAGGTTATGTTGGTAAAGGCTATGATGGTGCATCAGTGGCGAGTGAAAGTTTCAGCGGTGCTCAAGCTATAATAACGAGAAAACTTCCACAAGAACTTTATTTGCACTGTATTGGAAAATTTTTAATCCCTTGGCACTGTACAACTTCAAAAAGTCTTATGCCAGAGTCTAGACACAAGACTAATAATTTAATAGCAATGTGCGATGGGCCCAAAGACACAACGTGTGATTTGTTTTGATAAAATTGTTTTGCCTATAGCGCATGCTTTGAAAAGATAAAGCATCTGATAAAGAAGATTTCGCAACTGTCTGAACACGTGCTGGTCACGATTCAATGTAAAAAAAAATCATCAATCTCAATAAAGCCAACAATAATATTGATGATTTTTTTCAATAATGATGTAATTATTTACAAAGATGTGTGTGTGAAATCTCGGATGCATGTGATCACGTCAACGATGTAATAACTTCTGAGTCACTATACGATAAGTGAACTGAGAATCAAGCAAAGCAAATAAATTGCTTTGTGTTTCCCAAAGAGAGCGAGGCGCCACCAGCACCAAAGGAACGTAGCTGCTGACACTCCCGAGGAATATTACAGACGCTCCATTTATGGCAGTTACTGACCATATTATTAGTCATTTAGAAGAACGTTTCGCTTCTCACAAGCCAGTGATGGCCTAGCTATAGTAGCGGCACGCTATGATGGCCGTTTTGACGTTTGCCCGCTCATGAAGTTTCGTATTTAATAAATAATTACATCAAAGGAGCAAATTGTTGTTCTTTATTGTCAATAGTGACGTGCAGTTAGTCATAAAATTTATCGAATGTGATTTCTAAACTACAAATATTAGGGTACCGCGAAGATAACTTTTTTATTTATTTTTTTGCGTAAATTTGTACGTCACACTCTCACACTCGACCTCGTAGTCGGTGTTATATTTTGTTGACAGTAAATATTTTATATTTTGATAGTAAATGTTTTTGGTTTCTTTTTTTGTATCAATTTATTTCTTGTATGTAATGTGTTTATAAAGTTATTCATTCTAATTCCAATTTTTGATTTAAATTGATTTCGTTCGAATATATTACTTAAACTTATTTTATTTTTTTTTTATTAAACCTTTTTAATCAGATACTACTTGCAACAAAAACTTGAATTAAATTACTTGCAAAAAAACAAAGATTTGAATATATTATATCGATAATAAATTTACATTTCACATCACTTTTTTAATGTGTCAAAACGGCCATCGTATCTTGCCGCTAGAATAATAGCTATCATCACTGATGCCACAGAAGTTTAGTACCAGCACCTGTGTAGCGCAGTCTAATTTTACAGCCTTATTATCCGTGACGTTACAAATTTTGAAGGGGAGTTTATAGTGTGGCGAGTGAAGTGGTCAAAAATGGTACTGCCTACTAAACCACTACCACTAAAGCTCTGGACAACTTTAAAGTAGTAACTATACCCTATGATTCACAAGCTACTTGTGAATAGGTAGCGTCGACAGTCACGATTAACTGGATTGGCCTTTAAGAGAATCCATCGCAACGAACTCATTATCTACGTTGTGTCTTTGAATTGTCAATTTAATTTGTATTTATTTCTTTTAATTCATTTTACAATTACAATTAAATTATTTAGAATTTAATTCCTTATTTTAAAATAAAATTATCACTCGTGGTTGTTAAATAGTTATAAAAAATTGTCAACTGACGTTTACATTTTTTTATTGAAAATTAATTTTATGTCATTTTTATCATACACAAGTCATATTTAGCCTACTGTTTGTTATTCGTAGCAAATTCATAGCAAATTTTTGAATAATGCCTCGTAGACACTATTCCTCTACCCGTAAGTAAAACGACTTGTTTCTTAAATATAGCCATCTCGCTGTCTGTCTGTCCCTGTGTATGCTTAAATCTTTAAAATTACGCAATGGATTTTGATGCATAATTATTAAATAGATAGTGACTCGAGAGGAAGGTTTTTATGTATAATACATGCTTAATATAGTAGAGAATTGATAATTTTAGAGTTTTGAAATGTGACGTTGTAAATAAACACATTTTTTGCGCTTACATTGCAAACGCTGGTTGAACCCTGCGAGATAGATGAAAATAATCTAATACAGTATTGTACACCTTTAAAAGGTCTACAGAAAGTCCGCGATGGTAAATGTCTATCTCGTAGGAATAACCCACAATAACAATTTTTGATGAGAAATAGTGACGAATTGATTTCAAGCAATACAGCATGAATCCTTATCCAATTAAGTACTTTAAATACATTGTGCATTTAATATGGATCAATATGACCCTGATTGAAAAAGCTGTGAACGTTGTATATTTAGGTAGTCTATAGTATATTTTGTATCAGCATTGCACTTTTGCGAAGCTGGGGTGGATTGCTATTGAAAAACACAAAGAGGTTAGTTTCAATATTAAATCGAAGTTAAAATAGTCTAGTCAAACATTAACGAAAATTATACAGTTTCAAAACAAATCAATTAATTAAAAAATGTGAAATTCAAGGCGGCGATCTTTAAACTGTAACCTGTATTGTCATTGAATATCAAATAAATTAAAAATACAATAATTCTAGTAATTAGGTGAATTTGTTAGCAGCTACTGATTTTCTTGTCGTTTCTTCATGGTAGAATCTATTTTCCAACTCGATCTTAGTTTTACTAATACTATTGAATTCGGTACTGTTCAAAAGTTATTTTATGAGCCTACCTTTTTTAAGGCATAGGTTGGCGAACGCCACATCTCCAAAGCGCCACCGACCTTGAGAACTAAGATTTTATATTCCTTGTGCCTCTGGTTACACTGGCTCACTCTACAAACCGGAACACAACAATACTGATTAATGTTGTTTAGCGGTAGAATATCTGATGAGTGGGTGTGGTGCCTACCCAGACGGTCTTGCACAAAGTCCTACCACCAAGTATTTGGATCTATACTAATATTATAAAAGCGAATGGAACTCTGTCTGTTAAACTGCTGAACCGATTTAGATGAAATTTGGTATTAAGACAGTTTGAGTAACGGGAAGGGCATAGGCTACTTTTGGTGGTTTACCACCCATCGAGTGGGTAAAATGGAGTGTGACGTGTGTGAAATAGGTGAAATTTAGCTAAGTTATAATCATGTTCAGCCAGTGAAGATAATTTGGTCTCGCTTGTCGTTTGTTTAATTTTTCTTCTTTTTTTTTTTTAAAGGATACTAGCAATGCCCCATATTAATGAAGGAATTACTAGTATTCCTATTTAAGCTTATCGCTTGTGTTAGGAGGGGGGGGGGGACAAAAGCCCAAGGGGTCAGGATCGATCCTGCGACTTTTTACATCGCTAGGCGGCCCTTAAACCATTGCTTTATTGATGCTTAAATATACATTTAACAATTTTATCTTCGCTACCACATTACATTGATCAAAAATCAAAAATCAAAATCAAAAATCAAAATCAAAAATCAAAATCAAAAATCAAAATCAAAAATCAAAATCAAAAATCAAAAATCAAAATCAAAAATCAAAATCAAAAATCAAAATCAAAAATCAAAATCAAAAATCAAAATATTACTTTATTCAAGTAGGCTGTTACGAGCACTTTTGAATCGACATTTAACAAACTATATGAGTATAAGCGAAGCTACCACCGTTTCGGAATGCAGATTCTACCGAGAAGAACGGGCAAGAAAGTCAGTAGTTACTCCTTTTCAACATCTATAAATACAGTCATGTTTGTAAAATACAGTTTTATATTCTTTGATCTCTTCTTCTTGCCTCACCTCTCTCCGCGATTCTCCATTTCAGTCCGCCTACGAACTCTGTTCTCTGTTCAGCGAACATCATAACGTCATTGTTATAAAAAAAATCGATTGGGATGGACTTATTCGTGTTCAACTTATGATTATTTATTATCGTTTAACCTTTGACATTATTTGCATTGAAATTGTTAATACGGCACTTTGTGTTACTTATGTGTAATGCAACACTTTATGCTGGTTGTGTGTGTGCTATACCCTGTACAAGACAGCTTGATGTTTTTGACAAATGTAAATTTTTTATGATCGACGTAACTTTGCAATGACGAAGATACTATTTTCTTAATTTAATGATTTTTAAAATTGTATTTATTTATATATTATTATTTATATTTAAAAAAAAATACATATAATACAAAAGTTTCCTAAATATTTTAAGAATTTTTCTATTATATATATTATTGATTCGAAAGTAAAATTTAAATAGAAACACTGTAAATAATAGACGCTTGTACAATGTTACATCGGTCGGACGGTAGGGACGCGAATGACAGGCAGTAACCGATACAAATATCGATTACAAAAATCCTTATTAAAGATCATTGTTAAGTTATTGTTACCAACGGGGGTCCTTTTGGTTGGGGTCTCTTTAGCTGGTATAACTCTTTTTAGAAAAATTAATTTAAAAAGTTTGATTTCTAATTTGAATTACGCATTCCATCGTTCCATCGACTGTTATATATGTTATATTTTCTGTTTCCCATCACTAGCCCGTCTATCGAAAAGATGAAGCTAACTTGAACGGGGTATAATGTGTCGTAATAAAATGATTTCGCTTTATAGATGATGCAGTTCTTCCGCGAGGAGAAATCTGGTGTTCTCGTTGCCGGTAAAGGTGATTTTGCCGTGGCACTCTTTAGGACACCACGAGGTAAGTGTCAAACAGCAATACTCGGTGTCATTGCGTTTGGATTGGATTTAGGTTTGGAGGGTGAGTGTAGTGAACTCGGGAAAGCCCAAGTGGACGTAGCATCTCAGTAAGGTTGGTGGCGCATTGATTATGCAAGATTGAAGAGCAATGTTTCAAATTACATACGGCGCTGATGTCTATGGACAGACACTTATCATCAGATAGTCGATTTCCCGTTCGCCTACCTATGCCATGGAAAAGTCTATGCGCATCTTAATTTGTTTATGTATTACTATATTGATGTATTTGTATATTTATGTTTAAACCAATATCTTGCAAATGATACAATTGTCCACCAACCGGCATTGGAGCACCGTGGTGGATATATGCTTCAAACCTCAAAGCGGTTGAAAAATTTACCGGCCGTTTATGTTGGCTCGATATTACAGTTGAGGAAAATATGTATAACAATACACATTATTATTAAAGACAAAATGGCGGGTTTTTATCTTCCTTGACTAGAATCCTTACCGAAGATTCTGAAATCAAAATGCCTCTAGTGGTTGGTAGTAAACTATGGTAACTTTCATGAAATGTTTATGAAATTACGTTGCATTTATCTCTAGTGCCCTCTAATCTTCATTGGAGTAGCGTAGTGGAATGAACTTTAGGGAATGCCTGTATCGTGAATTGTGCACACAGATACGGTTATATACGTAGGAGCATGAGTCTTGTAACTTTTTCTTGCCTCAATGAGAATTCCCAAAGTCTTATGACCTCAGAATGTAATCAGAACATAAAAAGGAACACGAAGTCAAGTTTTATTTATATGGGCAATGTATCGTTTGACTTGTTGCTCCAACTTTTTTGATTAGTCAAATTTACTCTTCAAAAGCTCACTTGCTTAGCAACTTGAGTGGTGTTCAAGATATGGACGAGCAGATAAGGGATAAGTAGATTAACTTAATCTGAACATTATTAGGGTATTATATGTTCGACGCGGCTGATCGTGACCGCTACGGTCGCGCGGTGGCACCACCTTGCATCGGACACGCTCGCGCTTGCTTCTCTCAATATTCGAACGTTAGTATTACTTAGTGTGTTATCATTTTAAAGGTTTTTTTGTATCTTTCATATAGTTTAGATAACTAGGATGCTTTTCAAATGCCATTTGAAATATTTCAGGTACCATCGTTGGTTGAGAAATTAGGTTCAAATATACCGCCACTTGTGAAAGAAACGGACGACGATACAAAAGACGTATGTAACACAATACTAGGGTTTATAATTGACGTTTCAAGTTGGTATACCAATGTTCCAATATTTATGCCAATTATAATAAACTATGGCATTTTTTTGTTATATTGGGCAGCACATGGTTAATTTCATAGAATTTCAATAGAATCCACCAATCCACATCGGAGCAGCGTTGTGAAATAAGCTTAACGATGAGATAATACCTTATTCCTATATTTTTAGGTTCATACTTTTCGTGGATAATTTAATATGGTACATTTTGTTAAACGATGAAAGGAATTGCGATGACTTTCTTTGAATTTGTATACAGTTCTCTGTCGATCTTAGTTGTCTGAATCAGTAATATTCCTTGAAATATCTGTCTCCAACTCTATGTGTACTTTTGTTTGAATTTTTTTGTAATTTAATTTGTTTTATTATAGGTAACTGTGATAGCTGATGTATCGAAACGCGAGGCGCAGAAAGATGAAGATAAGGAGGTCGGTAGCCATGTCTATTGCAAAAACAAACAAGATTAATTATTTATTCATCGAGATCTGTTAGTGATTAGAATCTGAATCGAATGTTGTGTTTTTAATTTCGTGCAAGCAGTACTTTGCAGCGGCCCCGCGCCGGTGCGAGACCGTCACTTTTGCGAAAATGCAATTTATCAGAAGAAGTAAAACTTTGACATTTTCCAAGCGTCTCCGTGATTCGCGTCAAAACCATAATGACACTCGGGCTATTTTACGCAAACTATTTCTACTACAAAAGTAAGGTTATTGTACTCCAAGTAAAGGGTTGCTTCAGGACACTTATTAGGCATTTTAAAATTTTTGCAAAAGTGACGGTCTCGCACCGGGGGTGCGATATGCTGAATTTATTATTATAATTCATCTCGTGTCCAAATTGGAGCAGCTTGGTAGATGCTTATCTACCTTCTCTCAAAAGGAGGGAACCCCTTAACCTTCAACTTAGCCTAGTTTTGGAATATTTGCAGACAAATATATGTATCAATTAATTTATGTTGAATATTAATTTTAGGTGAGGTTTGAAGAACCGGCCTCATTCACCATATACGGAATGGAAGTTACAAGTTTGAGAAGGCTTAATAAATACGAGAAATAATGAAATAAACGGACAGGACACTAGACGTTTCTATATATACATACGTATGTATAACGTACTCGTACAGTTCTGGATAGTTTGTCTTGTAATATGTCTGTCTTAACAACGCTTTGTGACGTAATATTGATTCATATCCTGTCTTATATAAAAAGCATATTTAAAACTAGTTCATTTGTAACACCAGGTGGATGTAAGGATTTAGCTTATCGTAAACATAAAGACACTGTTTAGCATCTGTCTTTAAACGAAATCTAACTTTGTTAACAAGGGCTACAATAATTATATCAATGTAATCTGTGAAGATCACAGCCTTGTCACGTCACGTGATTTACTATATAAAACTGTACAAAATGTAAACAAAGGGTACGATTGTAAACTGAGAGTCAAACAACATTTTATTAAAAATATCTCGTTGCTGCTGTTGATCAATGAGAAGTTCTTTCGTCTGGAGCCCATCCTGCACGTAGAATTACAATCAGGTCACGCATATCATAAAAAAAAAGACTTTTTTATCGGAGCTGAACACATGTGGATAGTTCAATTATGTAGGATACGAGGAAGGTTTCAATTCAGCTCGCAATATTTGACATATACTAACAAATGTTGCAAGTTAAATAAAAGCTTGTAATATTTATGTTATCCTAAATTAATAAACAAGTTAGTCTTGAACAGTAGACGGAATCTTAATTTCAACGTGAAAATGGGATTGGTTTTGAATTGATTTAAAATATAATATATTTTTGGTAATTTACATCCCATTAACCGTTTCACGAATTGTTAAGCATATTTATACCATAACGTTGATTCGGAAATTAAACTGACAATGTACAAAAAAAAAAATTGCGCTCCATATTGTCTTCAAAGATTCGGGTTTTTGATATCAAATATTATTATAATTTATTTAGTAAAGGCTGTATGATGTTATACGTATGTCAACGATAAAAATAAAAAATAAAAAACACTTGAAGGTTACATGTGATTACCATAATTGTTATACATACATACATACATACATACATACATACATACATACATACGTACATAATCATTAATTACCTACTTTGTTTACAATTTGAACAATTTTTATTAAAATATGTGCGAAAAGTTGTAATTATTTCAGCCACGTTTCGTCGATGTGATGGTATTGAATAAAAAAATTATTAAATACTTTGGTTTTATTGCAATATTTATTTTAGAAGTTCTTATTATACTGTGCAAGTTAAAAAGCCGTTAATAAGGGGTTTGGGTCAAATTTTTATGTTTAAAATATTGTAATAAAAGATAATCTAACTGCATATATTAATAGTTGGTATGTTTTGTTTTGTACTATATCACGCAAAAACGGCTAGACAGGTTTGGATTAGAGGTAGCTTAAACATCTGTCACAGTTCTCTGATTAAGAAACAGCCAGTCCTGAGGGTGGTGTAATAGTATTGAATAACGTCGGCCTTGTGTTTATTTTTAATATTTCTTACAGCGCCACTGTCTATGGGCGGTGGTGACCACTTAGCATCCGGTGGCCCATATGATCCGCCAAACTATACCATAAAAAAGTGGTTTATTATTATTTTTGACCTGATGGAAAGTCGTCAACACCGCCCATAGACATTGACGCTTTAAGAAATAATAACCATTCCTTACGGCAGATTGTATATTTTATTGATTTGGGTTTGTACGAAGTAGATTTTTAAGCTACTATACGTTACTAAAGTCAAGAAACAGGGTACATGTGGCGTCCGATAGCTATATTTAAGAAACAAGTCGTTTTGCTTACGGATAGGACTAGTGTCTACGACGCGTTAATCAAAAGTTTGCTACTGTAATTTCAGTAGTTCGGGACGGCAAAATAAAATTATGTTTTTACAATGATGCTCCAAAGTCTCTATATATCTTTACAGTCCCTCATAATCCTCCAATTGTTTTCCTTATGACAGCTCAATCATTTTTAAAATAGGAAATAGTGTTACATGCCAGTATTAAATGTTATCCCATAAAATAATATTAACTAAAGTTGTACAAATTATTGATCAATTAATTACAATAATAATTGTATATATTTATAATATGTGATATTATTAATGGTATAATTAATTGTAATATCCTATGAGGTAGCACCGTATGGAGGCTAGGGCTAGTCTCGTAGCACTACATTGCTATTAACTATCCGAAGGCTACGATTAACGAAGGCTTATGATAGGCTGTATATGACGACATAAAATTAATTTTCAATAAAAAAATATAAACGTCAGTTGACAATTATAAAACTATTTAACAATAAAAAAAAAATCTATTTTAAAACCTTTTTTTGTAGATTTTTTGGCATTTCCTTTTAGATCCTTTATCCATTTAGATCCATTAGATAGATAGATAGATTTTTTTTACTATTTTTAAGTATATGACATGCTCAGTGTAAAGCGTCATGTTAAATAAAGATCTTGATCATCATAAGACGAATTAATTTAAAAGCTATGGACCGACATAAATTACAATTTAATTATTATTTTTTTTTCGATTTAAATCAAGCTACAATTATTATTGTAGTTTTTTTTTGCTCCAAATTTTGAAGACTTTTATTTTCGTACTGTTTTTTTTTTTTTTTGTAATGATTTAAGTTGATTTATGTTTGTTAAGTTTGTAATATATGTGTTATCGACGCACACATCTTTTCCTATTATAAAAAAATACTTGATTTATACAGTGCATCACATTTTCTTACGTCAGTAATTATTTAGCACAGACAGTGGAGGGTCATTAGTGCTTTTTAACAAGGAATTATATTATTTATATCTGGGTAAGTATTTATTAAATGTAATACTATTTCTAAATTATAATTTATGATTATGCTACGATTATTTTCATATTAGGCAGAATAAAGTTACTCATTCGTTCAATTTATTTGAATTCGAAAATGAAAAAAAAAAAAATTTTTTTGTAATTATAATTTGATGTTTTCCATTTTATTTTCTTTTATATCAAATTATATTGTGATAGTATTTTTTAATTTTTTATTCGTTTAGGATTTAACGTTTGTTTTGGTCATTTTTTGTACTTTTTAACATATTCAGTATGCAGATAAAAAAAAAATTACATATTGAAAAGGAATTAACTGTTGGTCGTATAATGCAGGCAAACAAAAAAAATTTAAATACAAATAATAATATATAAATATTAATAAATTGTATATAAATTAATATTAATAAAAATGAAAAACAACATCGCATGTGTTAACAACATAAATGTGTAAACAATATTATGGTGCCATATCTATCTATTGATGGTGACCACTTACCATCAGCCCATTTGTCAGCTTTAATTTAAGTTCTAGTTGATTTATAAATACTTTGCAAATATAAATATACAATCAGGGTCGTATATAGGGGAGAGAAACTAGATCAACTACGCTGGGGCCTCCACTAGAGAGTCCACTCTCTACGGCCTCACAAAAGAGAGTCATCATTCCTACGAGTTAATAATTTTAATGTAATATATCAAGATATAGTCAAATTATAATTAGGATATAAATTTATATTTTAATAGTTACCGATACAAAGAAAAAATATTGCTTAGCGACCGACATAAAAAATATTCAAAGTAATTTGTAAAATAATAATTACACCCTCTTTGTGGCCCCAGCACCTCCAGACTGTTATCCGGTGTATGCAACTCATAAAATGTAATTTTAATACAAATCATAGAAATATACCAAACTCACGGACAACGCATCTCCGTATGATTAGTAGATAAATAAATATGACGAACTTAAAGTGCAAGATTAAAGACACTAATGTTTCCTTGAACCACTTAAGAAACATAAAACTTACAATGTTTTATCTTCGGGTATATTTTTAATGAGAGCATATTTTTATATACTTTTTTATGTATTAGTAGGCGGGCCGGTAAATGGGCCATCTGATGTTAAGGGGTTACCACCGCCCATAGACCGTAGCACTCTTAGAAATATTAACCATTCCTTACTTCTCCAATACGCCACCAAACTTGGAAACTAAGACGTTATGTCCCTTGTACCTGTTCCACTGGCTCACTCACCCTTCAAACCGGAACACAACAATACCAAGTATTGTTGTTGGCGGTAGAATATCTGATGAGTGGGTGGTACCTACCCAGACGGGTTTGCACAAAGCCCTACCAGCAAATGGGTTAATATTCTCTCGAATATAATATTTAGATGCGTTATTTATTAAAGTTTAATTTGTTTGAACTTATTTTAGTTCTTGGAGATTTTTTTAAAATTAATTATATTTCACCTGATCAATATAACATACCACAAAACGATTATATCCTATGAGAGATCATTAATATATATGAGTTTAAAAACAAGGACTAACTAAAAACCCTGTGGAACACCCATCCTCTACAAATGGAAGATCATTTTTCTGAAATCTTGAGTATACCTGATACTCGAAGTCATACAAGAAGTCACTGTCGTCCACAGATATTGCCAATGAAAGTGCCAACTACTTTGCACAGCCAATGATCATCACATGATCTTAGATATCTTGAGCTTTTCTATCAAGGAATTGTTAATAGCAGATCAGATCAGATATTTTTATCAATGCGCCACCAACCTTGGAAATAAAGATGCTGATGATAAGACCCTTGTTCATGTAGTGTTATCGTCCTGACAGATTATGACTATGGCAACAAGTATCAAGGGAAACCAGTAAACCATACAGGACATAAAGTGCACAAGTGGGTGTCCCAACATAGGGCTACTTCGTATTCCATCATTGTCATAATCCAATAAGACGGCGAAGCCGAACGAAATGCGTTCAGGTATATGATTGTCTAGATTCAGAAATTTTGCAGAAAACCCCGTATGTTTTCACGTAGGAATATCCTTCCAGAACCCGTTTCTGCGACCTGATCTGTTTGCGGTCGTGTCGGATAGCCGTTGCATCGAATTATCACAGTAACATATTTAAAAAGAAAATCATGTATTTGTGCATACAACCGTGCGCCATAATACGTCGCAAGTATATAGTCTCCATTCAAAATGGCCGCGATGCCGTAAGCCGTGAGGCCATATATGCATATGAACATTCATATTATGGCGTGCAAAAATATTGTAGTATTGCTAATTCATTCTTATTTAAGTTAATATTTAATTGTGATAGCACTGGGGTCGATCACATTTAAATTTACTAATAAAATTACATATACGAGCGGCAATGGATTCGGTACGAAATACTTTCCGAGACATTCTTAACAATCTACTCCAACCCCACATTCGAGAGCATCTTTCTTCTCACCTCACAGGGTCCACGTCTCTGAAACCTAGAGAAATATTGGAACGGTTAGCCGGGTTTTCTTCTAGCCTTGGTTATGTTTCAGTTCTTCCATATATATCAACGACTGACTTAAATATAGTAATTCCAATAATGACATTAATAAAGCTAAATATTGCTTAGCTTTACACGTAGTATCAAAACATCTGATAGTCGCGATATAAAAAAAATTAAATTATCCTCGTGTGACCTTATGTGTTACGGATAAAGTATTGATGTGGACGTTTTAACAAATGCCCGTAAAGTATAGATGGTTATATATGTTATGTCTTTTTTTATAATGTAGGTAGGTTAGTAAATGGACCACCCGATGGTAAGTTGACACCGCTGCCCATAGACAATAACGCTGTAAGAAATATTAACCATTCCTTACATCGTAAATGTCCCACCATCCTTGAGAAATAAGTTGTTATGTACCGTGTGCCTACAGCTACTAACCCTTCAAACCGGAACACAACAATACTGAGTACTAATTTTTTGTGGCAGAATATCTGATGACCGTTGGTACCTACCCAGGCAGGCTTACGCAAAGCTCTAAAACAAGGTAAAGTCACGTGACGTTTTCCATATGTTACATAATATCAGGGCACTGTGGTCGATGGAAAGTAATTTTCGTTTCAATTGGAGTCTGGAGAGGTAAAAAGAATTCAATATTCATGGGTCTTCGCCCAAAAAGCTGTCTACCAAAGTGTATGAAATAAAGACGCAAATGAAATTGCCAGAATCGTTACTGTAGAAAGAGACCATTACTTTTTATTTATTAATTAAGTTTATGAGTTTCCAACAAGAGATACACACTCAAATACATATTCTTGAAATTAAACAATATAATTACGAGTTGCTCCTTCAATTTATAGGACACACAGCATGCACTGTTAAGCAAAAAATATTTAAATACAACAAAGATTAAAAGTGAAAAAATAATAAAAAGCAGTAAAAATCAAATATAAATTCGAAACTTAAAATTAAGAATAAGCTTATTGATTAAACTTTTTATTTTTATTAGGTCAAAAGTTAAGTGGGACACACTCTGAATTTGGAAAAGCTGTAACGACGAATATCGAAGTTTTTATTATTTCTAGATAGTGTGAACTTTTATAAATCGGCATTTATGAATATGTTTAACAACATACATATAACATATAATAACTACCAACTGACGTCAGAGGCTTTTTCGCACAGCCTTCTTCTTGGTCATGTAATTCTAACCGAACTATGGCCTCTATGCTAATTCCCTACAGAGCGTCAACAACACGAACGAAAAATAAGGTACCGTCCAACTTCGCGATCTATGCTGTCTCTGTGCTCGTCTCTTGTGCCAATATCTAGAGTACGCTGCGCTCTCTCCACCCCACAGCTAAAGTTACAGACACTTAAATATATATAAATACCGATTAAGTTACAAATTGACTTTATTTGAACTCAATACGTAACATTAAGTTTTGCATTAAGGATTCCAGTTCTACTTTTTATAGGTACATTACGAGGAACACAATTTTATGGATTTTCTGACTTATAGTACGCGTAACTTGTAAGTTCTATTTAATTTTTTTTTTTTGGTGATAAATAATTAATAATTATATAATAATTAAATAATACAAAGTTATTTATTGAATATACATGGACGATTCTGATGCTAATTTCAATGGAGAATAAAGTTTGGTCTGCATTTAAATTAGAAATCGCATTAAATTTCATAATTAAATAATATTAGCGCTGTAAAAAATATAATGTTAATATGCTTTATTGTACACAACTAACATAAAGAAAAGAGCCGAGATGGCCCAGTGGTTAGAATGCGTGCATCTTAACCGATGATTTCGAGTTCAAACCCAGGCAGGCACCACTGAGTTTTCATGTGCTTAATTTGTGTTAATAATTCATCTCGTGCTCGGCGGTGAAGTAAAACATCGTGAGGAAACCTGCATGTGTCTAATTTCAACGAAATTCTGCCACATTTGTATTCCACCAACCCGCAATGGAGCAGCGTGGTGGATATGCTCCAAACCTTCTCCTTAAAAGGAGAGGAGGCCCATAGCCCAGCAGTGGAAAATTTACAGGCTGGTAATGTGTGTAATGTAAACATAAAAAAACAGTAATATTAGGACTTAACACAAAAAAAAAAACAAATCAAAAATATAAGTAATACTAAAAATACAAAAAATTTGATGATTTGTTCAACGAGTGGACTTATGGTTAATTAGCCATCCCTTTCATACAACCGAATTCTGATAATATGCCATTTTGATACTTGTATCATTTAATAATGAACGAACCTCTCTGACCTCTGATAGTCGAAAACCTATAATAATTAATATTATAATAAAATTATCAAAATTATATCGAAAACGAAATCGAGTTTGAACGTTTACTTTAATTTATAAAACTGTAAAATCAAAAAATCTATCCTCTCTCTCTCAGCCGAAGGACGTCCACTGCTGGACATAGGCCTCCCCCAAAGATCGCCACAACGACCGGTCTTGTGCAGCCCGCAACCAGCGGCTTCCCGAGACCTTAACCAGGTAGTCGGCCCACCGTGTGGGGGGCCTACCCGCAAATAAAAAATCTACAAAAATTTATAAATAAATCTATATTAAAAATTCTATATAATAAAGTCTTAACAAAGTATACAAGTTGGTTTTCCATTGATTACTTTATGTAAGAGTAAAACGTTATAAAATCCTTAACGTTATCCGCCAAGGGCGAGAAAATCTTAGATACGTACGTAATATATACAGAATTATTTACAGTTTAACTAACACCGTTCGGGTCATATTAACCAGATGATTTTCCATTTCCTTGAAATTGTAGGCATATAATATTCATTATTTCACTTAAAATTGAACAAACTTATATCATACCCTGTTCAAGTTCGCTTGATCTTTATATTTTTAACTCGTGGAGTTATATTTCGGGAGGAAATTACATTATTCGAATGAAATACAGTCAAATATCCATACTAATCCTAACTCTATCACGGTCCACGGAACTGAAATTGATAAAATTTGGTATTAGGCAACATTTGAACCCCAAATAAGGACAATTTATATTTTATCATCCCTTAAAACATGAGCGAAGCCAGACAACTAGTTATTTATAAGGGAAGAGGGAAGTTCTTGTGATATTATTTACAGGCCGTTATATAATTATCATTTTTTTTTTTTAAATGAATACTACATGGACAATTTAATCAGGAATAATTATTAGTAAACGAAGTCATTTGTTAATATAATTAAATATTATTCTAATTAACATGGTAATTAACATATTACAGCACGGTCAGTGACAATGTATATATTTGAATTATATCAATAGCATTAATTATACAGAACCAAAAAAATCAAAGTAGCTTATAGTTTTAGTATTGTAAAAATTATGTTATACATAGCAGTTTCTGGCCGTGGCTTCGTCTGTGTATTATGGGGGGGGAGAGTAGTGTGTTAGTATATACGGCCATGTGGTAGGGCAGGATATAAGCTATCACTGTCTAAATTTTCATCCAAATCAGTCCAGCGGTTCTCGCATGATTCAGTAACGTACATACAGATATTTACTTTGAAATATTGATAGTATTATTTTATATTTTAAAAATCCACCATTGGATCCGGACGTGTAGCTAAAGTTGGATAAATTTATCGCGTTATAGACCTGTATATGTGTTTGAGAATAATTTAACTCTACGCGATGTAACGCGATTCATTATTAAACAGGGTATGATGGCCTGGAAGATCATAGGATGAGCGATGTTTTCGGGCATTTTGACAAATCATTATATGTTATAAACAAGAAAAAACTTAACGGTAAATTCTGATAAAAAAAAATCGCCGACAATAATGTCTATTCTAATATTATAAATGCGAAAGCAACTGTCTGTTACCTCGTTTTCACCACTAAACAGATTTAGATGAAATTTGGTACGAAGATAGTTCGAGTCCAAGAAGAGGACATAGGCTACTTCTTTTAAATCCCTCGGGGGCTTAAAACTGAGGAATGACGGTTTTTTTCGCGGGTAAAGCCGCAGGTTCAGTTAGTATTAAACATGTCAAGTATTTCTATACTGAGGTCATTTAAATATAACATACATATTAATAACTTGCAGATTCACTATGCCATCTATCAGCGTCACGGAGTACTATGCTGGGAAATCGATCTTCATCACTGGAGCCACTGGTTTCATGGGCAAGGTTCTGGTGGAGAAGCTCCTTAGATCATGTAAAGATTTGAAGAAAATTTACATTTTGGTCAGGAAGAAGAAAGGACAAAGCGCCGAGAGTAGACTGGAGACATTGTTCTCGTGTCGGGTATGATAACCTTTCATACGGTACCTTATCTTCTCTCCAAATCTTGGCAACGGATGTTCTTTCAAAGGAAATGCAGGAAATTTGATAGTGCATACGTGCAATCATTTAATTCGCAAATAAAAAATAATGCTAAGGATTTAAAACAGACATTTGTTCCAATCAATTTGTATCGAATTGAGAAGTTCAGAAGTAATATCATGGCAAAGCTCTCATATTTACAATTAAATGATAATTCTAATGAGCTTTATAACAATTTTTTTAAATTAATTAAAACAGAATTTAATGCCACATTTACTTCCAAGACAGTCTATTCTAGGAATTTTCTTAAATTTAATGATTGGGCGACTGTCGGAATTCACAAAAGTAGGCAGAGGTTGTATGAACTTTATAGTGAAAGATCATACAACCGGTCTTTTTCATTTATCAGTTATGTTAGTGCCTACTCTAAACTGTTCAAACGTGTATGTCATACAGCCAAATCATTGCATATAAAAAAAAAAATTATTGACGCACCTGATAAAATTAAAATGACATGGAAAATTATTAATTGTGAAACTGGAAGAGTCAAAAATAACATCTCCGACTTTAGCTTATCTATTGACAACAATTTATTTTCCTCAGATCGGGATGTTGCAACTGTTTTTGAAAAATTTTTTGCTGACATTCCATTTTCGACTACTAACTCATTAAATTCCTCTCCTACCGTTGCTGAATCATTATTAAAAAACCACGTGGAAAAATGTAATATTAGCTTTAAATTTAATACAGTAAGTGTAAGTGATGTAATAAGTTCCTTCAGATCACTAGATATTAAGAAAACGGCCGATCTATGGGGGATCTCTGTCAAGGTAGTCAATTCAATAATTGATGTAATCGCACCCTACCTTGTCACTATATTTAATAAATGTGTCCTTAGTGGCGTGTTTCCTGACCTCATGAAACATAGTAGAGTATTACCAATATTTAAGTCAGGTAGTACATCAGACCCCAACAACTATAGGCCCATCTCTGTACTACCAACTCTTAGCAAGATCTTTGAAAAGTTATTACTAAATCAAATGCTAGTACATTTTAACAATAACAAGTTGCTACACAAGAAACAATTTGGATTTACAAGGGGTCGCTCGACAACTGACGCTGGTGTTGAGCTCGTTAAAAATATTTACAGGGCCTGGGAGGAGTCACAGGATGCCTTAGGGATATTTTGTGATTTATCTAAGGCCTTTGATTGCGTGCAACACGAAACTTTGGTCAGGAAGCTACGTCATTATGGAATTAGGGACACTGCACTCAGTCTTCTGATTTCGTATCTGAGCAATCGGATTCAGAGGGTTGATGTAAATGGAAAGAGATCTCCCGGGTCTCCAGTTACTGTGGGGGTCCCTCAAGGATCAATTCTTGGACCATTCCTCTTCCTTGTTTATATAAATGACCTGCCACATCTCCTAGGTGATAAACTCGAGATAGTATTGTTTGCTGATGATACTTCTTTAATTTTTAAAATAAAAAGACGTCTTTCAATATATGACGATGTGAACAATACTCTCTCTGAAATAGTAAATTGGTTTAGTGTTAATAATTTAATGTTAAATAGTAAAAAGACTAAATGTATTAAATTCACTACTCCCAATGTAAGATGTGTCAAAACGAGTGTACGCTTAAACGGGGAAGCATTAGATGTTTTAGAATCAACAGAGTTCCTTGGTATTACAATAGACTCTAAGCTCCAATGGGGCCCCCATATAAATAAGTTGGCGAATAGACTCAGCTCTGCAGCCTATGCGGTAAAAAAAATTAGACTTTTGACTGATGTGGATACGGCTCGCCTTGTGTACTTCAGTTATTTCCACAGTATAATGTCGTATGGCATCCTACTCTGGGGTAATGCAGCTGACATTAATACTATTTTTGTACTGCAGAAGAGGGCTATTCGTGCAATTTATAACCTGGGCCCAAAAGATTCGTTAAGAGATAAATTTAAAGAAATTAAAATAATGACTGTCGCTTCTCAATTTGTTTTTGATAATGTTATGTATGTACGCAAAAACATAAACGATTTTCCCAGAAATTGTGACGTACATTCTATTAACACTAGGAACAAGAATAAACTTGTTACTCCAAGTACCCGATTACACAGGGTTAGTAACTCTTTTTTGGGGCAATGTATACGTTTTTACAACAGGATCCCAGAAAACGTTCAAAATTATTCAATTATAAAATTCAAAAGAATCGTTAAAGAGCGTTTGTGTGCTAAAGGATATTACAACACTAATGACTTTTTAGTTGACTGCACACCTTGGGAATGAAATGATCGCCTCCAGGCTGTTTCAAATAACTAAAATATAATTATTATTGTACATGCAAAATGGAAAAAAAAAAAAATATCCCGCTGAGTTTCTTTCGCCGGTTCTTCTCAGGTCCGAGGTGCTAAATTCCGAACCGGTGGTAGATTTTTGACAATCAATAAGCAAGTGTAAACACTTCTATATTGAATAAAGATTTTTGATTTGATTTGATTTGATTTGTGTGTTCAGCAACATAACCCCCCTATTACTTCGCTCACATAACCCACCTTGTAGCTTGCGCCACCAATCTTGGGAACTAAGACGAAGTTACGAGCATATCTGGCTACCACAACCCTTTTCCCAATTTTTTTAATTTGTGATACAAGAAAGTTAATCCGTGAAGTTGTCTATTTCGAGCGACTTGACACTCATTTTGTGATTTAGGGACCAACTATATCATGTAGTTTTCATGACGTCCTGTACCATAACAAGATAACTAATCATTAGAGGTTCTGTCGCTCAGGTATGGCATGATGGTATACCACCAAAAGTCGGTTGTCGACGTTTCACGATTACGATACGAAGCTAGTTCTTCCAAATAGCATTTCAAGGATTACTTATCGAATATATATTTTCAGATCTTCGAGAATCTTCTTAAACAAAATCCAAAGGTGGTGAACAAATTGAGGGTAATCCCCGGTGATATATTGGAGGAAGGTTTGGGGATATCTGCCGCAGATATGGTGGAATTGGAACAGGAATGTCAAATTGTTTTCAACAATGCTGCTTGTGTCAGGTAACTTGTCTTCGTCTATTTATCTTCCATTACAAAAGTATGTACGCTTAAAACGAGTAGTGTTTGGTGCATCAGGTTGGAACGCATCTTCACTGTATAATGTACTAGCTCATTCTGCGGCTTTATCCGCACAAAATTTAGAAAACACAAACTTCCAACCCCCGTTTTAGCCCTTTAGGGGTAGGGTTTCGTCAATTCTTAGCGGATATAGACACCTTATAAGGAACCTGCCAGATTTTATATTTGGTGTTGTAGTTTCTGAGATTTCGTGATTAATCAATGAGTGGTATTTTGCTTTTACATATTATGGATATAAATTAATTAAAAATCTTTATTCAATATATAAGCATTACACTTGTTTATCCATAAAAAATCTACCACTGGTTCAGAAATAAACACCTCGGACCTGAGAAATACCTAGTATTAGTAGTATTTAAGTCATAATTTCTGGAAAAATCGTTTATATTTTTGCATACATATAACAAGTCGAGAAGCGACATTGATTATTAAATTTATTTAAATTTACGTCATAACGAATCTTTTGGGCCTACGTTATAGGTATTAAAATGGTATTAACATGGGCTGCATTACCAAAGAATAGAATGCCATAAGACATTATAGTGTGGTAATAAC
Source organism: Vanessa tameamea (assembly GCF_037043105.1). Lineage (NCBI taxonomy): Eukaryota > Metazoa > Arthropoda > Insecta > Lepidoptera > Nymphalidae > Vanessa > Vanessa tameamea. The sequence continues at coordinate 2,471,068 of NC_087338.1, forward strand.
TAAAATACACTAGGTGAGCCGTGTCTCCATCAGTCATTAGTCTAATTTTTTTTCACCGCTAAGGCTGCAGAGCTACGTCTAGTCGTCAATATATCTAGATGGGGGCCCCATTGGAGCTAAGAGCCTATAGATATATCGAAAAATTGTGTATTTTCTAGAACATCTAATGCGTCTCCATTTAAAGGGCATTCGTTTTGATATATAATACGTTAGGAATAGTGAAACAAATACATTTTGTCTTCTTTCTATTTAAGAGTAAGTTATTAACATTAAACCAATGTACTATTTTAGAGAGAACATTGTTCACATTGTCATTAATTGTAAAACATTTTTTATAAAAAGTATCATCAGTAAACAATACCATTTCGTAATTTAAAAGATGTGGCAGGTTATTTATATAAAGAAGGAAAAGAAATGGACCGAGAATTGATCCTTGAGGTTCAGTTACAGATATGGCCCTATAATATAATGTAGTTAAGTAATTATTGATACTAAGATATCATTTTTGAGTAATTATGTTATTATTTACAATTTATATATATAATAAATATATATTACTAGTAAGTAAATATTGTATGATTATACAATATAATTGAGATCAATGTAGTTGTACTTCTAAAAAGGGATCGATATTAAAGTTTAAGAGCAAGAGCAAGAAGTAGACACCTTGTCTATAGTTTCAAAGAATAGTATCATAAAAATGTTTTTAAAAATTAGGGATTACATTTTTATAAATGAGCTTATATCAGCAGCGATATGTAATAATCGTGGGATCTGCTGATAGTGTGCAGTGACGTCATTCAAGTAATGTGTTCAGTGATATGAACAATAAAATTGATGACGATAAATTTTTAAATTAAGTTAAAACTGTAATTCCTTATATGCAAATTTTACTTTTAATTATAGGCAACAGCGTATTCTACTCTGTTTGAAAATGTACTTCAAAATATGATTTCCTAATAAAAAAAAAACACAAATCATATATTTCCATAAATAAACAAGGTTTTCTTGCTATAAAATTAAATTAAATTTTAAACCTTTTTTTATTCTTCCCGCAAAAACGCCGTCAGTCATTTCGGTGACGTAATATTGGTAAAAACAACAGTTGTGTATTTACGAACGGCACTCATTCGACGTTAACAGCTACAAATATTTGGTGGTTTTTGGAAAAAGAATAAATTAAAATCACTATTGTTGAAGTGTAATGTACAAATTCTAGCATTAAACCTTTAGAAAAGTTGTTTATTAAAGTGCCAGATGATATTGAAATGTCAGTTTTTGCCTATATGACGTCAAACAACGGCGGCTCGTGTTTTAGTTCAATTCACATTACAACATTTAATTTTAATAGAATAAAACAATGATGTGCTTTTATGACTCAAAATCAGAATATTTAATTATTTCTATGTATATTTAAATTTTTTATCAAATTTCATAATCTATTTTTCACTACCGAAATTTCTATTGGCTAGATTACATAAACATTAAAATTAAAACTAGATGATATCGTCTCATAATATTTTCAGCTTCAAAATGCCGATCAGAGAAGCAGTTAACCAAAACACAATTGGAGTTCTGAGGACCTTGGAAATAGCAGAGAGGATGAAAAAATTGGAGGTGATAATTTACAAATTAGATAACCTCTTATACCTACAGGTACAAAGTTGTTTCCAAATGGGACACCTGATGGTTGGCCTTGGCATAGCAAATACACTAACCTGTATCATCGATCCACCACAAACCTTGGGAAATAAGATACGTGTCCAATGTGCCATTCTTTGTATTTATTGTATTTTCTTGGCAATCTAACAGGAATATTCAAAATAATTGGGGATGATGCTGACGACACTCGATTGCATTATTCAAAAGTTTATGTAAAATATCTTGTCTCTGAGTTGTCTCCGGTAAACTTGTGATAACATTTGACACTCAATCAGAGGTATTTCGTATTGAGGTATCTCTATTATTGGGATTACTAGATGGATCCTCTCATACCGTCTGGTATGAGAGGAATTTGAGGAATCATGGTGAGATGGCCCAGTGATGAGAACGCGTGTATCTTAACCGATGATTGCGAGTTCAAGCCCAGGCAAGCATTCATGTGTTGAATTTGTGTTTATAATTCGTCTTCTGCTCGGCGGATCTGTAATGCAAATTATCCAATTAATGAACAGTATACATTAGTTATCCAATTATTAAATTCGTACAAAACAATATAAATTAATACATATATATTGATATATTACAGCCGGATAAGTCGTTATGTATAAATATAATTAATTTATTATTTTATCAATTAAATGTACATACATTCATGTTTAATATTTGCTCTGTAATTATATTATGTATTTAATATTATTGTACATGCGAAAGTAACTCTGTCTGTCTGTCTGTTACTCTATCACGGTTTACCGCTGTATCGAATTTGATGGAATGGAAAAATTGATATAAGGTTGGAATCCCTAGGAAGGACATAGGCTACATTCTTATATCTGTAACCTGAAGGCCAACACCTAAAACGCATGCGAAACCTCGAGCAACAACTATTTAAATATATATATCAAGCTATATATATATATACGATTCCTATCATCTTCCTGTAACATGTTATCTGGATCAGACTACAGTACTGTAGAAAGAACATCATGGATGTTCAGAAGATTGTTTAGAACATCATGGAATAAAATCAACCGCTTTATTCTTCGAGTAGTTTTCTACGGACAAATTGTCAGTATTTCTTTGTATCGTTTCTATAATTTGCATTTTTTTTTATGATATCGGTAGGCGGACGAGCAAATGGGCCACCTGATGGTAAGTGGTCACCACCGCCCATAGACAATGGCGTTGCAAGAAATATTAACCATTCCTTACATCACAATTAATGTTTTAGGAATATTGGTGATCATATTCGTATAGGACTTAATGACGTTTTAGTTGACTAGGAATGAATGAATGAAAAGGACTAGTTGAATGAGTCAATAAAAGGTGCACCGGTTTTTGGCGTAGACGGCTACAATTTGAGATTTGTCTTTGTGGCCGAATTTTTATCAACAAGATCTTCTATATATTCCAAGCTTTCTCCTAAAGGTCTTAGCCCACCAATGGGACATAAGGGGCTGTTACTTTATCACTAAAAAGCTTAGACATTGTAAAAATGCTTAATTTTAAAAACATATTTTCTTGTTTAGGTCTTTCTCCATGTTTCAACGGCTTTCTGCCATGACGGTATTGAAGTCCTGGAGGAAAAGATGTACCCTTCGAAGCACGACCCCTACCGTGTAATTGAGTCCTTGAAATGGATGGATGATGAGCTACTGGCTACCTGTGAACCAACGTAAGTAAGAAGATATGTAGGTAAACGTATACAGGGACGGATTTAAGGGAGAGCATTCGGATTTACAGCCCCTGCGCTTCAAACAAAAGGGGGCCAAATAGGGATTTTTTTTCTTTCCTTCTTTCTTTGTAAAACAATATGTGCCCTCATATTCGACTCTTAACGTATACCTAAATAGCTTCTAAAATCTACTAATCACGAATAAATATTCTGCTACTCCAACAACGAAGAAGTAATTCTTCGTTGTTGGAGTAGCTAGCTTATAAGTCTACAGATCGAATTGAAGATAAAAGTCTGATCGGATTCGGTCTCGTAAAAAAGTTACTAGTTTAATTTGGATTCTCAAGAGTAAATAGCTCCACCAGCATAATTTCGAATTAGTTCTTATAATTATTATAAAATGTTATCTTAAGTGAGTTATATCGGAATTTAACAAGCCGAGATGGTACAGAAAGTAGAACATGATTAATTTTAACCTTGAGTGACTTACTCAACAGTTTTCATTCGCTAAATTTGTAATGAAAAAAATGCTATATTTACAAATACTATATGAAGGGGATATACGAGAAAAGTACTGGAATAAGCTTCTCCACTGTTGACTTGCCTTAGCCCAGCAATGGGAAATGTACAGGCTTACTTTAATTCACAAAGTTTGCAGATTAATAAAACCATACCCGAATACATATGGTTACACGAAGGCTTTAGCTGAGCAGATTCTGACGTCGTTCGTCGGAAAATTCCCCATCGCAGTTGCCAGACCTTCGATTGGTGAGTTCAGTGCTTTAATATATATCTGTAAATCTTTGTACGTAAGTGTATGTATGTATGTATGCTAATTATGGCTAATTAGCCATAACTCCGCCTGTTTTGCACCACGTGCAAATATATCAAATTGAATGTTGAGAGTTACAATTGTAAAATTATGAATTGGCACTTTTACTTGTACAAAGGTCCTATCGATATTTGAAATACAAATAGCACTCAGAGAAAAACTCTGGAGGAAGTCATCAATCACTCGTTCCCTTGCGAGTGCGCTCAATGACACCGAGCATGTAAATTGAAGTTTAATCCATGGTGTGATGGAGGCTAATGTAATTGGAGCCTATTAATTTAAATTTATATTCTTGACAGTGATACCAGCGTTAAAAGAACCCATGCCAGGTTGGGTGGACAATACAAATGGACCTACCGGTGTTATATACGCTGCGTCTAGAGGTAAGCTAATTTATGAAACTAGTGTTTGTTGCATCTTCGCTCGCGTCTTAATGATTGCTTAAGTTTGCTTTCATACCAAATTTCGGGTCAGTGTTTGGCCGTGAAAGAGCATCAGACAGTTAACAGCCAGAGTTACTTTCGCGTTTATAATATTAGTATAGATGCAATGAAATAACATTAAGTTGTTAACGCCACACAAAACAAACATATTACGAATAAAGTGAGAGTCTGTATATGTCGCACTGTTGGGCCAAGGTCTCCTCTCCCTTTGAGAAGGTTAACCATTAAAGCTATGTAAATCTTATACCTTATACTTATACCAGAAGATGCAGCGAAATGACAAGAGCGAATTTTATGTTATTGCCAGGATAAAAAAGCAATCATATAAATATTTAAAAAACAATTATTTTATTTATTGATAAAATAAATAGAATTATACCTACTTACGTTACAAAGCAACGAATTGGCTAGTACTGCAATTGATGGAACATTAAAGTTGTTTTATTGGTGCCAAAGGTGTAACAGGCAGAAGGGGCATTATATCTCAGTTCCCAAGGTTGGTGGTGCATTGGCGATGTAAGGAATGGATAATATGTCCATAGTCAGTGGTGACCACCAAGTTTATTTCCCTTTATTGCAGTTTTATAGGCTTTCGGAATGTATTTTTTTTATTTTTCAGGAGTCTTGCATACAATGCACTGCTCGGATTCAACTAAAATCGACACAATTCCCGTTGATGTGACTATAAGTGGACTGATTTTGTTGGCATACTTTACTGCCATAGAAAGGTAAGGGTACGTTATATATTTATACTAGCGACCCGCCCCGGCTTCGCACGGGTGCAATGCTGATACTAAATATACTACAGAATGTCTTACAACGTTCACAGTTTTCCAGTCATTAGACAATACAAATCGCTATTTCACTGCGTTTTAAATCTGTAACATCTTCGAAAATATTCATTTAAATTACATGCTGTAAAGGGCCATATTGATCTATATTAAATGTGCAATGTATTAACGTAATTAATTGAAGAAGGATTAATGCTGTATTGCTTAAAATCGCTTCGAAAATAAGCCTCCATTTCTCGTAAAAAGTAAATATAAAAATGGTTATTGTGGGTTATCCCTAAGAGATAGACATACCATCGCCGACTTTTTGAAGACCTTTTGAGGTGTACAATACTGTGGTACATTATTTTGATCTGTCTCGTAGAGTACTTATACAACGTAATGTTATTGTCATATAGGAGCCACAGTCATGGTATTTTGACAATGAAGGATGTGCGAGATTGTATCCCTGCATAAGTACGTAACATATACATACCTTGATATCTATATTAATAATTACGTCGACGACAGACCCAATCAAAACCTACCCACAATTATACATTGTTAAAAAATAAAGATAATTTAGTCGACAACGTGTATCTGCAAAATTCGGATAATCGATATATTACGATATTAAATCCATAAAATTCAATGACATGACAGGGCGGCCGTGTTTGACGTTTACGGGTGCGTTCGGAATCTGTGTTCAAAATAATAATTTCGTGCAGGGGCACGGAAGACTCTTTGGAAACTTATCCACAGTAAATTATAGAGTAAAGTTTATGGAAATGTTTCATCTTGGATGAAATGTAAAGGAACCGTATTTATTTAGTTTCATCTATTTTAACTTATAATACTTGAAGCACTACAAATAATACGCAATGACTCTTTCATATTTATATTAAAACATATATATATATCTGTCTCTCTCCCTTATTAGTTATTGGGATGTCAATTGACCAATGAACGCGGAGAATGTTTTCGCGCCATCTTAAAGAACTTCTTGAATCTGCGATGGCGGCGGTCGTTGAAGTACATAATTGTACGTAAAAATAAACGAAAGAGAGCTCTCTTATTTAGAATTTAAAATTTAATTGTTGTGTAAAGTCAATACAAGTAATCCAGGACTCTGGGGTAAGCTTAGGATATAATTTATGTATTATATTTTTGACTACGATCTATGTCAGACCCAAACTGAAAAGCGACCGGTATTCGCAACATTAAGTTTAATTGATAAGCGTTTGGTGGAATTCCACCAGAGTTTATAGCAAGGAAGATTTCCCAATAATTTGAACACAGAATTTAGAGTTTAATATGTGGACGAAATGTTAGCAGTATTTTATGAATATATCGGAAGAATCGTCACGACTGTAATTATCTTTCGTATCAGACATGGTAATATTATCGACTAACGAGGGGAGGTAGTAACACAAACACAATAATCGTCTATAATTTAATTTGGTTCACAATTAGCACAATAATTTAATCACGAGTCTTTAACTAGATATATGTTTAGAGTAACCGAGGCAAACGTTCCGTCGGAGGAATGCGAGTGCACCCAACGCTTGTCGACCGAGAACTGTCTTTCCCGACTCTGCGCTGGCCCCGACGTTCCGTTAGTGCGAACTGCCACGCCATCTGCCGGCCAACTACGCACTGTGCCTCTAAAAAAAAGTCAAATCAGTGTCTTTTTATTATTTGCACCGACAAATATATAAGTAACATTATTAGCAAACACGTGCCTGAGTCAAGGTTTCACGGAAATAACTACAGTGCTTGGTTTACGAATGATTATTTTAACATGTCTACGTATTTAGATAAATTATAACAATGTTCCACGAGATCTTATCATTTGAACTACTAGAAAGAGATTTTAAAAAATATAACTAACTTCTTATGTTAGACTTTAGCTTCTTTTTAGGTAGGCGGACCGGCAGATATGCCACCGAACTTGGGAACTAAAACTGTTACGTGCCTGTGATAACACTGGCTCACTCCGCCTTCAAACAACCTACATACTGAGACTAGAATCTGTTTTAAAAATGATTTCCGAATTGTTTCGATCGACTACGCTGCTCCAATGCGCGTTAGTGTTAGTTTCCTCACGAGGTTTTCCTTCACCGCCGAGCACGAAATGAATTATAAACACAAATTATGCACATGAAAGTTCAGTGGTGGTTGCCTGGGTTTGAACCCGCCATCAATCATCGGTTAAGATGCACGCGTTCTAACCACAGGACCATCTAAGCGTTCACTTATAATTATTGATATTTTCAGGCCGAATGACATCCGAGTATGTAATTTAACTCAATCTGGAATAAATGCAATCACGTGGAAGGAAACTTCCAACTATTGTAAGTATTTTTTTGTAAATAATATTTTAGTATTATTATCAGGGCCGTCTACTCATACTTGGTTTATAGGGCTTCGTGTTAGCCCTTCAGAGTAGTCACTTACTTATCATATATTCAACCGCCTACCAGCAATACTCGGTGTTGTTGTGTTCCGGCTAAAGGGTGAGTGAGCCAGTGTAACTATAGGCACAAGGTACATAATAGCTGGGCCGTTCTTAATGGAATTATTGGCTACACTGAACACAGTCAACTTTTTATTTTAATTCAAATGCTACAGCACCTTAAGAGTAAGGAGGGTGGTTCGTATAAGTAACCTAAACTCCCTTTAGTTACTAAGCGAGAACCACACAACGATCTTATGACACACGTGATCACCGTTAAAATAAAAGATTGGAATCTAAATAAAATTGGTAATTGTTGGCCATTTATATTTTTTCTCATAGGAATCGTTGTTACTCAGCTTCAGGATAATTTTCTATCAATACATGCTTATCTTTTTTTCAGGGAGGAAATATTTGAAAGAATACCCGTTGTCCTACAGTCTGTGGTATCCGGTAGCGACGGGAAAAAAATACAAAATTGAAAATCAAATTGACGCATTCTTTACTCACATCGTACCAGCTTACTTTATAGATTTAATTTTGTTCATCCTGGGCAAAAAGACATTGTAAGTTTAAGTTATAAGAAATTTACTTGGTGGTAGGGCTTTGTGCAAGCCCGTCTGGGTAGGTACCGCCCACTCATCAGATATTCTACCGCCAAATAACAGTACTCTGTATTGTTGTGTTCCGGTTAGAAGGGTGAGTGAGCCAGTGTAATCACAGGCACAAGAGACATAACATCTTAGTTCCCAAGGTTGGTGGCGCATAGGTGATGTAAGGAATGGTTAATATTTCTTACAGCGCCTTTGTCTATGGGCGGTGGTGACCACCTACCATCAGGTGGCCCATATGCTCGTCCGCCCGCCAATGCCATAAAAAAAAACTTAGAAATCTAAATATTTTTTTCCATACATATAAAATTATATAATCTTTTCTTTGTGTGAAACTATGATCATAACTGACCATATACGGTTTGTGGGTATTAATTTTTTGGATTCCTGGTTGTTCCTTCTTTCTTTTTTCTTATTTATTGCTAAAGCGAAGCGAATCAACCAATGAGCACTGATTATTAATATCTAGATCGACTCGACGGATAGTATCGACGGATTTAAAAGCCTATTACGAGATACCTCAACTGATTTGACAATCACTGTGCTCAATTAGCCATGATCTTTAAGCTCACATGAGCATATACGAACTTTTACTTATATTTTAATTTGTCCAGCTTATTTTTTGTATGAAAGCTCCAAGTATATACGAACATCAACAACATCGGCGCGGCGTGAATCCCGCATTTTCACTTCAATAGTTACGTGGGCTTTATTCCACTGCAGGCTGTAACTTTTTTTTTAATAATTTCAGCATGATAAATGTGATCAAGCGTCTTCACGCTGGTCTCGATCTGTTGGATTATTACACTGCGAGAAATTGGACGTTTAAGAATGATTACTTTCTGTCTTTGGAAAATCGTATATCAAAAGAAGAACGTGAAATATTTTATACCAATATATCGGTATGTACTGCTTTAAGATTTAGCTAACTTTGTCTCCGAACGCGGCATCACATACAGATGTATATATGGTCTATTCCAACCATAAGAGGAGAAAAGTTAAATAAACAACATTTGACAGCAAATTGACGTCGAGAGCTTGATTAATACATGATAAACACTATGAATTTGCAAAGTAATTGCGTTTTGAACGTCGACGAAACCGTTATCGGAATTTTGGAAGTAGAATTAAAGTGGAAATAAGTAGTTGAGCGTATTAGTGTTGTGTTATAAATAAATATATATCGATCATAAACTCTTAGTCAGTAGTAGAATTATTAGCAAATCGCATGAAATACGTAAATCTAAGGATTGTTTAACTTTATTCCTACTTTGATGTATCCGTATTTATATACCTCGAAGAAAGGAGAAAGCGGGAACTATTGTATTCAATGCGGTTTTTTTTTTAAATTTCTATTTCAGATGATAAATATTGGCGACTTTATGAGGAATTACATAAAGGGAATACGTGTATTTTATTGTAAGGAAGATGAATCAACTCTGCCGAAAGCCAAAAAATTGCACCAACGGTTCGTATGATCAAATCAAACCATACCGTATTCGAGTAAGATCTTAGAAGTGGTGTTTAAAAGGTTAATTTAGTTTCGACCAAGCAGATACCGCTCACATATACTAACGCCAAAAAGCATAACCTAATATTTTTGTCAGGTTTAAGTATAACCACGGGCATATTTTTCATATGATTTCGATAGGTGGACAAGCAAATGGGCCACCTGATGGTAAGTGGTCAACACCGCCCATAGAGAATGGCGCTGTAAGAAATATTAACCATTCCTTACATTGCCAATGCGCCACCAACCGTGGGAACTAAGATGTTATGTCCCTTATGCCTGTAGTTACTGACTCACTCACCCTTCAAGCCGGAACACAATAATACTGAGTACTGCTGTTTGGCGGTAGAATATCTAATATAATATGGGACATAACATTACATTAGCAGCCTGTAAATTTCCCACAGCTGGGCTAAGGCCTCCTCTCCCTTTGAATAGAAGGTTTGGAGCATATTCCACCACGCTGCTCCAATGCGGGTTGGTGGAATACACATGTGGCAGAATTTCGTTGAAATTAGACACATGCTGGTTTCCTCACGATGTTTTCCTTCACCGCCGAGCACGAGATGAATTGTAAACACAAATTAAGCACATGAAAATTCAGTGGTGCTTGCCTGGGTTTGAACCCGAAATCATCGGTTAAGATGCATGCGTTCTAACCACTGGGCCATCTCGGCTCTCGGGACATAACATCTGTAGCCAAAGTTCATTGACGTTCGATTTTCAAACAGTCACACCGACTTATAGCGGAATATTTGGTTTTAAAAAAAAATCTAAATATATACATAAACAAGCGACCCGCCCGGGCTTCTCGCGGATGCAATGCTGGTAGTAAATATACCACAGAATATCTTTATGCAGGGTTATTGGTTATTGGTATTCCCGTTAGGAGGTAATAGGGGTGACTATTTGCGATAGTTTTAACACTCATATGCATGATGCAAAAGTGAACCGTTTTTGAGTAATCAAGTTTTTTTTAAATAAGTCAAAAATGCAACTTCAAATGTTTATTTAATCATTGAGTGGTCTAATTTTTTTTCTTCTGATTTAAACTATTAAACACTGGTTATTAATCAATATTAAAACAATAATTATCGGTCCAAATTTAAAAATACGAGACGACGATGACGGAAAACGATATTATTTGCGACTTTTTTAAGGCGTACAATACTGTGGTACATTATCTGTATCTATCTTGTAAGTTTCAGCCAACGTTTGCAATGTTAACGCAATAAAATGTGTCTATTTACGACATCACTTTAAAAACCTCTAAAATAATCAGTGTTTTCCAACTATATTGTGCATGTATTATACATATAAACCTTCCTCTTGAATCAATCTACCTATTAAAAGAAACCGCATCAAAATCCGTTGCGTAGTTTTAAAGATCTGAGCATACACAGGGACAGACAAAAAGCGGGAAGCGACTAGTAACCATATATTTCTTTCAGATTGTACTACCTCCACGAAGCGACGAAGACAATTGTATATGCATTGTGCGCGTACGTTATGTATCGTATTTATATAATGTTTCTTTAATATATGATATGTTTTTCGCATGTAAAATATGGTGACAAATAAATTGTTAATTAAAAATAAAAAAACTTGTTAAGATTTTTTTGTTTTATTTTAATGTTTTGACAGTTTATTTGCTTTTCTTCTACCTATCTTTAACTTTAAAATAACATGTCCAGTCAAAACTGATCCATCGTCACCGAGCGTAAATTAAAGAGTATACACCCACTAAGGAAGGAATTTTAGATATTCTGTCCCTAAAGGGTTGAAATAAGGGTTGAAAATTTGTATGGAAATCCGTAATTTTTTAAGTAACAAACATGAAACTTTATATTCGAGATACTGAATAACTGAACTGAATATAGAATAGATACATATTTAAGCGTTTCTGGATAGTCTACCCAAAGGGGTGAAATACACCAATGTGGTATACAAAGACGTCTTAAATTAACGTAATATTTTAAATCTGTAAATATATTCAACTTCCACGCAAGCAAAGCCGCGGTCAACAGCTAGCATAATATATGATTTAATGTGTTCTCTACAGACTTAAAAGGCCTTTATGAGTTTTATAGATAGGCTGACTGGCAAGTGGGATATCTGTTACCATCACCCACAGAAACAGGCGCTGTAAAAATATTACCCATTCCTTGCCGCCGACCTTGGGAACTAAAGTGTTGCGTCTCTTGTGCCCGTGGAACTAACTGGCTCAGACACCCTCCAAACCGTAACACAACAACGCTAAGTTATTGCTGTTTTAAGGTAGAATACGTGATACGAGATTTTTTTGACTTATTTCAGTTTTTGACTAAAAAGTTTAATTTATGTTTAACAATATAAAATATGTTAGGTTAAGTTTGTATAAAATAAATATATTTTTAATTAAGACAACACACGTGCAGACGATTTAACATGAAATACACAGATAAAAAAAACATAAAAAAAAATCTAATAATGACTTAATTTTTAAAAAAAACGTCTTATCCACAAATAACTTAAAGTGAAAATAAAATTGACCATTTAAAGGCCTCTAATATATTGCCATCCGAAATTCGAATAGATCTATACAGGGTCTAAAGATTCAATGGTAAATGTTACCATGTTAAGACAAGTGTTTTAATTGTATCGCTTTACACGCGACGTCACGAACGATAAATTAGGACGATTCTGACAAGTGTATATTCTTTATGTCAATTTGATATACAATGTCAAAATAATAATAACATTATTTTCATTAAAATTTTCCATTCTATTTGATTCATAATGTTTCGAAAAATAATGTTTAGAAATTATTCATTGGGCAATAAAAAGGTTTTTCGAATATTGACAACGGGAGTTCTTACAAGAAATGCTATTTTAAAGTAACGCACTGTTTATTTGATATGGATGGGACCGTTTTGAGTGAGATATACATATTTTTAAAAAAAAATTTTTTTTTCGTAGGCATACTAGTAATTGAGCCATCTGATGGTAGATCAGTACCGTCCATAGACAATGGCACTATGAGAATTAATCACCATCCCTTCAATCGCCAATGCACCTCCAACCTTGGTAACAAAGATGTTACGTCCCTTGAGCCTGCAATTATAAAACTGCCTAAACTAAACCCTTACCACCAAAAATTGTTCAAGGTCTAAGGTAAGCGAGGACTAAATTGATCATTGTTAATAGCTGTAAAAAGAGATGATGATGTCCTTCTGATTGATTCTTAAGGGACTTCCATCATTTCATAACCTGATGGCAAATCCAATATGACCATAAAGAGTTCACGAGCAGAATCAACGGGTTCACATGCATCCACACAAAATGTACACACTGCTAACATTTAAATTCCGAGCCTGTTCTAATATTTTTTTATAAATAATTTAAAATAATTACCGGCCCGACCCGTGGTGCGAATCAAGACCTTTACAAGAGGACATTTATGATTTCCAGATTCTGAAGTTATATACCACCAAATGATAAAGAAAATATGCGATAAATATAACAGAGTATATACGAAAGCTTTACAAATCAAGGTTAGCCCTTTACGTCCTTAAGTATTCAGACGTTGCACTGAATCGAGTGTCGCTTTCAGAGTGCTTGTATTATCGTGTGCATTTAGCCAGTTTTCGTTAAGAATGGCTGTGTTCGTGGATAAGAAGACATAATATACAACATAAAACAAAAAAAAAATAAGGAATAAACAAAGATTTATTATTATTGTAAATGAAAATGCAATTCGATATCAAGAATTGAATCGGTTCCCTTCGATTTGTCGTTGTCAGCCAACCATAAACTACGTTGAACAATGTTCTCAGCCTTCCGCATCCAGTTGGGTACCGGGTATTTTCAGGAGTCAGGTCAATGTCCCTCCTAACTGGATTCCGTTTGCCGAACCGCGGTGTCCACTCTAGTACTCGCCTACTTCAACGGTCTTTATATAAATTTATCTCAAAACATTTAAGGGTTTCAGTGATAGTGGCTGTATTAATTCAAAATTTTGCAGTTGTACGGCGTTACTGATAAACAAATTTGCGAGACTGTGGTCAATGAATTGAAAATGCCGATATCGACGTACGAATTTGAAAGGCAATTGGGAGATTTAGCTGAGAAACTGTTACCGAGTGCGCCGTTACAAAAAGGTAATTTAGTTTTATTTGAGGAAGACTAGTATAATTTTTTTTTCGCACTACGAAATAGTTTTGCGTAATCTGTAAAATATTAATTCACAATTAAAATAATAAATATTAATGTAAAAAATTCTCTAAAGGAGTTAGGAGTGTTGGAACTTTTTCCATTGTGATTTGGTGTTCCTTCTCCACCGAACCAGATTGAAAACCATAACTTTCAATTAAAACTAGGCTGTCACGGCTGTAAGAAATAAATATTTTTGATAATAACAATTGAGACTTTCTGTAAACAATTTTAATTTTGATTTTTAAATCTATCAGAATTTTGCAAATAATTTTGACAACGAAGTTTGTTTGGTGAAAAACTCGGTTATTCGCTGACGACTCAAGATATTTTTAAGACGATTTTCACAGCGTCAAAAGACAAATAAGTCTTAAGCCCCCAATTCCCTTTAATGACTTACAACATTATGTCATAATTCAGGAGCAGAGCGTCTCCTAACTCATCTCCACGACTATAAGATCCCAATTGCCTTAGCGACAAACTCAACCGAGCAAGCGGTTAGGCTTCATGCCACGGCGAGACCTAAGCTGTTTGGTCTATTTCATCACAAAGTAAGTAGAGGAGTTATCGACAGACCTTTCAGATAAGTGGTAAGTTATCCTACCACTACGGTGGATAAACATTAAAAAGTTATTATATGCTAAGTTAGTTGTCCCGTGCAGGACGCACATGGATTGCCTCCAGGGCAACGCTGGTACGACTCCCAGCTAGAAGAGGTCTCGTCTGTCTTTGCCGACCTTTCCTTCTGTAGCTTGGGGCAGCCTCCAGCATATGCTGTGCCATCTCTCATTTTGGCTACAGTGGTGGCCTATAAACATCATTTTGTGTTCGATATAGCATCCTAGATCACCTACATCATGTTAAAAGTTGTACGTTAAATTATGATTATTATTTATACTTAGTTTTTCACAGTAAGTAAATAACGATACAAATCTAAATGTATGTTTTTAATTAAGGTTAGCGTAACAGACCCGGAAGTTTTCCATGGGAAGCCAAAGCCTGATATATATCTTGTGGCTGCATCCAGATTTCCTGATAAACCAAAACCGAAACAGGTTGGAATTACTGTTATAATTATAAATGATAAGCGTCAATAGCGCAATGGTTAATGGCCGCCTCGCGATATGAAGAGTCGCAGGATCGACTGCCGTTCCTGACCCCTTGGGCTATTGTCGTCCCCACTCCTAACACAAGTGATAAGCTTAAAAGGAGGAGGTAAATAGGAATATTAGTATTAATTAATTCCTTAATTCATTTAGGGCACTGTAAGTATCACTAAAAAAATTGGTAGGGTTGAGCCGCTCATCAACATATCCCATGAAAAAAAAAATATAATTAAATTCTCCCAGTAAACAAAATTATATGTGGGGTAAACCAAGGAATACTAACACTAAGCTCTTTTATTAACTACATAATTTGATATTATTACGTATTACGTTATTGATTTAATCGACGGCAAAAAAAAGCGCTTTAATTTATGAAGCGTTTTGGAAAAATACTTACTTTCCATTTGGGATCATTTAAATTTGAGTTTTTTTTTTTTTAAATAAAATGTTTAGATTGATAGTTGACACTGACCCGTTGTAGGGAACGGACGCGTTATAAAGTGGTTGATTTTTAAAAAAATATTCGAGTGTACTTCATCTAGTAAATCATACTTAATTGCTGAATATGAACGAAAAAAGTGATGCGAAGACTCTAATAAAAGTAGTTGGTGGAAAAGTGATTCTGAAATGATTGAAGAAAATGAAGTTGAATTAACATGTCAAGACAAAACATCCGGAATGTTAGAGCGTAACGAAAAACGGTGTACGGGTAACAGCGAAGAGACCAGCGAAATTTACAAAAGTAATGAAGAAAACCCAAAAAAAATAAATAGAGGAGAGACCCACACAATGTTGAGTAAAAATACAAATAGTGAGGGTAGACATGAAAATATGATAAACGAACAAAACGAATCTACCCACGGTGTATGCATAACATCGTTACAAGTTTTACCGAAGTAGATGGCGTTTTATATATATATATAGATTTTACATGGAAGGTTACGAATGAGAGTATTGGTAGTGATCACCTTATCATAAAAGTGTCTATTAATTTTAAAGATGAATACATACAAATTACAAAACGTAATATTAAGCAGGCTGATTCGAAATCCTATAAACAAACAGTCCATCAATTACTATTAATAAACAACTACTACGGCTATGCAAATATACGAGAGTTATATGATTTTTTTGAAATGACTATAAATCAATCTCCAAACAACCATATTCCTTGGATAAAATTCAGCAACAAATCTGAGTCGAAATTTAAACCGAAATGCTATTTTACACCTTTGCATATAAGGAGACAATATCTTGCCTATAGATTTTGCCTAAAAAGTTTAGCTATTTCCAATTGTAAAACCTTTGTTACTTTAAACACATTAAGTCTTCAATCGAGCGTATATTATACAAAAAGGAAACCACCTTTACTAATGGCATCCTACAACGAGTTAAGAGACATGAATGTTTACTCTTCTGATTTATTAAACATGTTTGCCCCAAATATTTGGGTCACACTAATAAAGACGTCGGAAACTATTAAAACCGATTCAGAAAGCATGACTACATCAAAGAATTCTTATGAAAAATATAACCTTAAAGTGGATATTTTAAAGGCATAGTAAATATAATGGATGGTGTAATATATTTACTGATGGATCAAGGAATATCAAAGGATGTTGAGCAGCATTCTATGATGTAAGAAGGAGTTATTCTCGGGGCTTCAGAATAAAGAATAATGTCATTAGCATTATGTCTGTAGAACTTATCGCCATTTTGGAAGAATTGTCTTATGCAACTGATTTAAATGATAACAATATTGTGATTTTTTCTAATAGCAAAAGCGGACTCCAACATATCATGAAATGCGCCCATGGATCAAGGGCTGTTCCTACATCATATTATATATTGGACAAAATTTATTATTTTTTAAAAAAAGGTATCACACTAAGACTACAGTGGATACCCTCTCATATTGGGTTAAAGGGTAACGAGGAGGTGGATAAAACTGGAACAGATATAGAAGTAAAGCCATATTATTCGAAATATTTAAAAGTGGTTAGGACTAGATGCTTTGAAACCTGGAAAACATATGTGGAAGTAAGATCAACGGACAAAAGGAATATGGTATAAAACTATACAGATTGTCCCTCCTCATAAACCTTGGTTTGAAAATTGTGAATTGACAAAGTTGTATATAACGATAGGCTTAAGATGCCGTTCCGGACACATTCCATCAAAGAAATTAGCATATTTGATGAGAAAAATAGAATCACCCAATTGTGAATATTGCAACAAAGTGGAAGATTTATATCATATCTTAACAGAATGTGCCAAGAACAGAATAGAGAGCTGCAGCAATTACTAAATTAAATATGAATCTATTGGATGTCGGTGTTTTCCAAAGTATCCTAACAGAACCAACGGCATTTTCGGCTAAAACTATTTATGATATAGTTCTGGCACACATGCAGCCTCTCTAAAAATATAATTTAAGATATAGCTAATTAATAATCATGTAATTTCTAGAAATAAGTTGTTATATTGTATTAGATAAGGTAAATTGTAAGAGAACAATGGGACTGACATATTTTGTATAAATAAAAGTCCCTTAATTAAATAAAGATATATATATAAAAAAAAGATGTTTTATTGATTTATAAAAATGAAAATTTGCTAATGGCATTTATTTTACATTGCTTCATATTTTTCAGAATTACGGCAAATAATACGCAGAGCAAATACATGTTACATAAAATACATAATCAGCCTGTAAATTTCCCACTGCTGGGCTAAGGCCTCCTCTCCCGTTGAGGAGAAGGTATGGAGCATATTCCACCACGCTCCTCCAATGCGGGTTGGTGGAATACACATGTGGCAGAATTTCGTTGAAATTAGACACATGCAGGTTTCCTCACGATGTTTTCCTTCACCGCCGAGCACGAGATGAATTATAAACAAATTAAGCACATGTAAATTCAGTAGTGCCTGCCTGGGTTTGAACCCGAAATCATCGGTTAAGATGCACGCGTTTTAACCACTGGGCCATCTCGGCTAATACATGTTATCATCCTCTAATTGCTCACAAATCAATAAAATCAAATATGACGTCTACCGTCCACACTTGTTTCGCTTAAAAGCATTGCACTGGTTTTATCCGTGATAGCTTAATCATACACGCATATAGTTTAATGTCAAAACGACCTTAATCGCATAAATTTTACAAGTGACTTACGCTGTTTTATTATTTTCTTATCATTATTTTTATATTAGACTTTTTTAAGGATTGTCAATATTACAGTGTCTCGTCTTTGAAGATTCAGCAGTCGGTGTTACGTCTGCGATAGAAGCAGGAATGCAGGTAATCTGTATCTATTTATTATATAAAGTTGCACAATTTAAGCAATGACGTCCTACTTCGTGATAGAGCTTTGTGCCCGTTTGGATAGATACCACCCACTCCTTATGTACAGACAAACAGTAATACTTAGTACTGTAGTGTTCCAGTTTAAAGTGTGAGTAAGCCAGTGAAACTATAGGCACAAGCAGTGGCGTAGCTATCATTGGGCCAGGTGGTGTAATGCATCTGGGCCCTGGAGTTCTTCCTCTAACCTAAGCTTTGAAAAGAGCGGGTCAGCCATCTCGCCAGCTCCTGAAGCTAGACAACCTCGACCCTGTTCACAAGATATTTTTTTCCTATCTATAATTTTTAAGGGCAATATAAGTTAAAGAGAGGATGGAGAGAGGCGGTGAGGGCCCGATTCTTTTTCCATTTTTAACAAATAAATTAGGGTATATCTAATTAAGCTAAAGAATTTGGAGATGGCAATACTACTTCAATATCTTCCTCAGGTAGTCATGATTCCTGACACTCGTCTGGATCGGGAGCACACGCGTCACGCGACAATCGTCATCCAATCCCTCATGGACTTCCAGCCAGAGTTATTTGGTTTACCGCCATTCGATGATACTCCTAGACGATACAGTAGAATTGACGATAATTCGTCGTAGCGCAGTTCTAGCGTGTTAAACGCGAATTAAACAATTTAATTAACGCAATAAATTTAATTTTCGCCAAAATAGTCAAGTAATGTCACTCTTTCCAATTCTGTCAGGAGCTTAGCAAGGTAAACACGACGGTTTGAGTATACGCTCTTATTCAGATCAGGTATTTATAACTCTTAACCGAAAAATTGTGTGAACTGTCCATTAATTCAGACATTTCGTTTTGTAGTTAAAATATTATTTTATTATGTATAATGTATAATTATGTATAATTTACATTTGTAAATTTTATTGTTATTGAAAATCTTAAATGTTGTCTTATTGCAAATTTGCAATTTATTATACTGAACGAAAGACAAATAAGTATACTCGTTTTTTTTTTTTTACATAATAGTGACTAACATGAACTTCTGATCGAGCAAAATATTTTTTTTGATTTTTTGGCCGCGGATAGTCTCGAGGCAATAGCCATATACACAGGAAACAGTATAGTGTGCAAATAAGTACACTCTATTCCGTCACACTCATGTGATAGAGTGACAAATCTGACACAATTAGATTGAGTTCAAGCGCTGAAGCAAGTTACGTGCTTTACAGAATGTAAACATTACAAACTTTTATATATCAGAACTTTTTACGTTGTTTTATCCTGGATATTGAAGCCTTGAAGGTGTAACTTCTAGACCAAAGCGGTCAAAATTGTATAAGTTAATCTTCGAAAAACTCCAAATACTATTGTTATAGTTTGCTTATTTTAATTTAAAGTTTTCCTCCTTTTTGGAGTGTTAAGTTTTTCATCCTTTAGTAACAAACATATGTATTTCATTTCGGTACAGTTATCTGTTCTCTCGATATTTGTTTAAACAGCTCTGTAATTTAAGATGTTTTTAACCAAAAAGTTTTTATACTAACTAAATATATTCATGAAAAATAAAATTATTTTGGGCGGTGTCATGAGTCAGTCATTTACGTAGTACATTGACAGATGAAGTTTTATACATATATATTTGTTATAATCGTTATATTTTTACGTGAAATTGGAACAGACGGTAATCCTGAATTATTTTCGGAAGCCGGTCTAGAAAGTCCGAATGCATCGTCGATAGGATTGATATTTTTTATAAAAATTAATAATACATCACATAATAGCGATTACGATGTACAAATAACTCCAGATATATGTTGTGTTAAAGATGTTGGAGGCTTTGATTGTGATTATTTAAATATTATAGGAGGATGTTCTGATGTGGTTTTAAAAGGTAAGTAGATGATGTGATGAAAACTATATTGCACTCGACGAAAAATGTTAAACAAAAAGGGGAAAGTCGTGTAGACTTAATTAACAGTCATTTTACATATGTATTTCTTAATATTGAAGAGGAAATTAAATTTTCACTTAAATAATTGTGATGTTACAAATGCAAATGCTTATTTCTAAGATTATTTAAAAACTAGTTAAGAATTTTTATGCTCTATATATATTTTAGGTGGAAGTAAAACTTTAAGGGTTGCTGCGCCTCTATTAGATGTTTATGGAAGAATTGGTTTCTGTACTGTGTTCATAGACTCGAAATCAAATAGTGGTCCCAATAAAAGAAACGCTGTGAAGATAAATTTCGATACAACATTAGGAAATAATGATTTTAAGTTTGTTAGGAATTTAAAGCATTGTAAAAATAGAGATGAGGATCCATTGAACGATTGCAGACCAGTCAATTGTGATACATATTACAATGGAATTAAGCCCTATTTTAGCAGGAAGCGTAAAAGATGTATATTAGTACCTTCTTGTGTTTCTGATGATGAATCTGAATATCCAACTGTTATATATAATCCAATTAACAATCAATGTGAAGGAGAATCAATAAATGAAGGAGATTTAGAGGAAGTCAAGGAATTGAGTAGGAATAGAGGGAACAGACACCCTAAAGACGTCTTAATCATAAGAAAATTCGAACCTAATAATACAGAAATTGAAAACACACTTGATTTAATAGATAACATTATAAGTATAACCACTTCAACACCAACGAAACATAAATTTGAATCTGAAAATAAACACGTGAAAAATTTTTGCTTAAAATCCTTTTGGAAAAGATATTTCATGGACAATAAGTGGACTCTAATTGTTCTTAGTTCTGTCGTAACAATACAATGCTTTCTGATTTGTACAATTTTATATTGCTTGACTAAAACTTGTAAGTGTAACGAAGAGAAAAAAGTCGTTAGGAAGTTTTTTAACTACCGTCAAGACGTTTCAGTTACGACACCATTGATTGGTACAAGTAATATTGACATTGAAACTGATTATCAATATTTAAGTGAAACTTCCAATAACGCCGAGCAAAGAATCAAATGCTACAAAGCATGTCAGAAGGAGAATCAAAATTTGAAAACAAGTATGTCTGATGACATATTATCTAAATGTTTAAATAGACGAGATTGGAAGAAATTTAAATCGGAAGCAATTACTGAAATAAATAAAGATGCTGAAGTTATCAAGGTATTAGACAGCCCAAATGCAAATGATGCTGATTTATCCAAGACCGATAGAGTAAAACGAAATTGCGAAACAAAAGTTGCATTTGAAGATGAAAAGGCTTTAGAGAAGGACAAGGCTACAGCTGAGAGTAGAGTTCATAACATAGAGAAATTGGAATTAGAAGACTCTGACGGCGAACCCAATAATATATCTTCGGAGAAAGAAATTAAATGCCACAGTTATAATTGCTTCGATGTATCTGAATTAAGGCAGATGAAAAATAACAGTCGATACAAAGGTGATTTTTCTAATCCTGGTGCTCCGTCTATTTCACCGGAAAAGGGTGCACAAATTTATTTCTCCAATGACTCTATTGACGATTTCTTATCAGAACGAGGTGTTACTTATCTTGTGGGAGAAAATATATCAAAATACACCTTTTCCAGTGACTTTAACGATGTAAAGGAATCAGCAGCATCTACGGTTTCAAGTAAAGCAAAGAAGAATATAGTTAAAAGTGTATTATCTTTACTGCGTAAAAAATCCAAGCTCGCCTCTTCTTCGGATCCCGGTCGGAATGAAGAAATGGACGTAAAATTAATTCACATGTCGAAGGCATCCGTATATACATCCAGCAATGATTCTGATTACGTTAGAACATTAAAGAGAAACAATTCAAGGACATCCTTCTAATTTATAAGGTTTTTCATTTTGTATCGTTTTAGGTGAAATAAATTAATAGATACCTATATTTTAAAAGTTTTTACTAAATTCTTACAAAGGCAGGTCCTCCACTATCAATTAAGATAATATGTGGTTACGGCATATATGTTCAAGTTTTACATATGAATATATGTATTATACGAATGTTAATACTGACATATATATTTACACAAGTATATATACCTAGATAAACATATTATCCCTACTAATATTATAAATGCGAAAGTAACTCTGTCTGTTACCTTCATGATTTAACCGCTGAACCGATTTCGATGAAATTTGGTTTTCACATAGTTTGAGTTCCGGGGAAAGACGAAGGCTACTTTTTTTTTTTCACCGCTCGAGGGCTGGAGCTTAAAAGTTTCGCGCAGGTAAACCCGAGGCTAATATTCAATGATATAATGTATGAGTTTATGTCCGCATAAAATAACTAAAGTTTAACCTTTTTTCTTTTTAATGATGACAGAAATAAAACACAGGCCGTTCTAAAAAAAAATGTTTAAATGACTAAATATTTTTTTTATAATTGCACGGTATATTAGTTTAATTATATTTATAATCATATTCCATTTATTTCTTCTCTATTTCGTTATCACTCGGGCAGAGTTTACAGATGCAGGGAGGACATAATGTCGAACTAGGTTCCGTGGGTAATGTCACGTATCTTTCAGGAGTCACCTGTAAAAAAATAAGTGTGATTATCTCGCTTCATAGAATTCCTTTTTTAAACTTAATTTGCAGTTTCGGTCATTCTTGGGGATGAATACACGACTGTGTCACGAAATAGTTCTGTGGCAGGACCGAAGGCTTTAGGTGTTTGCTTTCTGAGGCATGGGAATGTAATCAATGTTTGACTTTAAGACGTAGTTTCCGACTCTGCAAAGTCAATAGATCCTTCTCGGGGCCAGGTATTCTGTTATAATATTCCGCAGATATTTTTAACTTTCTCGATTCATAAATTCAAATAATTTGTAAAAAATACATGAATAAAAAAGTATATTATTCAATACAAAATTATATAGACGATGGAGAACTTTGTATTTTAAATATTGAAAAAGAGTACCTACTGAGTATGTTGCTGGTTCTTCTCATTAGAATCTACATTGCGAACCGTTGGTTGCTTCACTTAACAAAGTTTGTACGATGACGATTTAAAAGTGCTTTTAAGAGCCTACTTGAATAAAGTATATTTTGATTTTGTCAATTTTAATACGCATAACTGTTACTAAGAATATGTCGACTGAAAATCTATTGATGTTTTTGCTCAGCCAGTCTTTGAGTCGAAAACAGGATTTAGCCGCCGGATAAGTGAGAAATACTATACAGACATATAATTATTATGTTAACTGATAATTTACTTGCTGGTAGGGCTTTGTGCACGCCCGTCTGTGTAGGTAACCCATCAGATATTTAACAGCCAAACATTAGATCTCATTCATTCTGGCGTACTCATACTAACGAACCGAATACCGTTTGATAAAGAAACGATATCAGCGTGTTAACTTGATCATATTCCTAACAGTATGTTGAGTATTTTAAAGAAATATACCGTGTACCTTTATTTTTGGAAATTTAATATTCCCTCTCAATTTGAATAATGATATTGGCCCCCGGGTCACGCATTCACACTGAAATATTTTATTTAAACATTTATAATTAACTAACCACTACACTAAAAGGCAGTTAATTTATGCTCAATTAATTCTACTAGAGTCGAGATGGCCCAGTGGTTAGAACGCGTGCATCTTAACCGATGATTGCGGGTTCAAACCCAGACAAGCTCCACTGAATTTTCATGTGCTTAATTTGTGTTTATAATTGATCTCGTGCTCGTCGGTAAAGGAAAACATCGTGAGGAAACCTGCATGTGTCTAATTTCAACGAAATTCTGCCACATGTCTATACACCAACCCGCATTGAAGCAACGTGGTGGAATATCCTCCAAACCTGCCTTAGCCCAGCAGTGGGAAATTTACAGTCTGTTAATGTTGTAATGTAATTCTACTAATTTACAATGATACGTTCTATTCATAACTAGCCGTGTCCGCGACTTCGTGCGCGTTCGAATTTAACTAAAATGTTATTGTTAACTTCGCAATTTTTACTATAACTTATTAATTCTGTATTAGACAGCTTTTGTGATATTAAGTCGCCGGTAGGAGGCAGCCGACGTGACGGCGGAGTGGTGGCACGCGCGAGGACTGCGCGCGGTACTGGACGTTGCGTGACTTTATTATTATTTTATTATTCTAAATCAAAGGTAGCCTTAGTTATTCCTTATTATATCAGCTATCTGCCAGTGAAAGTCCCGTCAAAATCGGTCTAGCCGTTCCAGAGATTAGCCGGAACAAACAGCCAGACAGACAGACAAAAATTGTTATTTTGGTATATGTACGCTGTATACATATGCATTTAGTAAAAGGCGCATATCTTAACATTACAAACAGATACTCCAATTTTATTATAATGGTTACTTTAATCTTTCGATTCGATTGCGATCAAGTGAAGATTTGTTGGTCATCGACATTTATCGGGTCAACAACTCCCTAACTAGTCGTTTTTGAGTTAAGAGTAACAAGTATTGACATATTCTCACGTTCAGCTTAAATAACTTAGAAATGATTTCGATAGTTACGAAACGTTTTTTATAGGCACGCTTTTGAATTACGCCTGATAAACAAGTCTACGATTCGTAAGAGTAATGAATCGTTTCTTGAATACAATATATGGATATTATAATAAATATAGAGTAGATAGCAAGATTTATTGTTACGTATTGCTTATAGTACGTGTACATTCCAATGGCAGGACGAGCAAATATAAGCAAAACTTAGAACCAATCAGATCATGGCACGCAGTTCAAGGTCAAAGTTGTTTCTATATGCTGTTCTTGCTATTGCAATCAACTGTATGTTTATAATATTTACTTACCCCCGGCTGTTATGACGTAATATCAATTATATTTTATTTTAAAACATTTATATTATGTTGATTAATTGTACTTATAAATAATATACTTACAATCTGAAAAAAGAAAAAAAATTATATATAATAAAAATATTTTTTAAAATTAAAAAAATAAAATCAAGATACAATGAAAAAAGATTAATATATTATACAAATATATACAATATAGTACATAATATAATATGTTGGATTATAGTTTTACCATTACTAGTTGGAATTATTCAATATTTTAGTAAACCCACCCCTTTCCTACTAGTTTCGTTATTTGTTACAAATAAGGGTAAGTAATGTAAATCAATAAATTAACTTACTGCTCGACCCTGGAAATAATATTATTATAATATATTATTACAATAATTATTATTTAATTTATATACGCGTTATATACTTACGATCGTCTGAAAATATAATTATTAAGATTTAAATATGTCACAATAATAATGGAACGTAAAAATAAATTTAAATAATTATAATATTGGTCGGCAGACAGATGATTGGACCAACTTCACTCTAGACACTGGCGTCGTAAGATTTATGAACGATTCCTTACATGACCAATGCACCACCAACATTGGTAAAGAAGGAATATTATTCGATACAAGAGTATATTGATGAAAAAAAAGCGTGGAGTTAATGCTCGTTGATTTCCAGGCAGGAGACATAACATACATATATAATTGTATTTAATTAACATGACTGTATTTTTAGATATTGAAAAAGAGTAACTACTGAGTTTCTTGCCGGTTCTTCTCGGTAGAATTTACATTCCGAACCGGTGGTAGCTTTACTTTAGTTTGTTAAATGACGATTCAAAAGTGCTTGTAAAAGCCTACTTGAATAACTTATATTTTGATTTGATTTGATTGGGAACGCATATTATGCCTGTTACACTAACGTAGGGTGAGTTCAAACGCGAACGCAACAATATTAAGGGTTGCCGTTTGGCGGTAGAATATCTGATAAGTGGGTGGTACCCACCCAGACCAGCTTGCACAAAGCCTGCCTGTTTCATGTTATTCTACAACCAAGTAAAATAACATGAAACAGATTCTAGTCTCAGTATGTTGCTGTAGGTTGCTTGAAGGGTAAGTGAGCCAGTGTAACTACACGTACGAGGGACATAACATTTAAGTCCTCGAGATTGATGGTGATAATGGTTAATATAATACATACATACAATATTTCTTACAGACCCATTATACATGGGCGGTGGTGACCACATACCATCAGGTTACCCATTTCCTCGTCCACCTATCTACATCATAAAAAATGTAAACTTACTTGATACTGAAAACATATTAAATAATTGAATAATGAATAAAGTTGTGTATATAAGTATTACTACATTTAACCTTACAATAATATTATTAATTTATACTCACAGTGACCTTAAAAGTATAAAAAAAAATTATTAACATAATAATTATACATTAAATTGAATATATCAAATTAATTATAATATACATACCCATTTCTACGAAAATTGAGCAATATTTAATTATTAGTAAATATAATAAACGATTAAATTCTTGTAAAATAATATTTAAAATATTACCTCTGTCTGTAAAATAAATTTACTTTCAATCATTATTATATAAACGTTCATCTTATTTGAGCAAACTTGTATGTATTTTGCGCAATCAAGCGCGTGTGTAAGCGCGTGCAAACTGGTCTTGCCCTTATTTAAAAACTGACTTTATTAAAAGACTGACAATGACAATTTAAAAGAGCCAATCTCTGGTAAACTTCTACAAACAAAAACGTATAGTTTCTAATATTATGCAGATATAAACAATCAAACAAAAACCATATTGTGAAAAATAGTTGTGAAAAACGTTCATAAATCTTACATATTTAAGCTAAATTATTGACCATTTTATTTAAACTTATATTTATTTTCCTAATCACTTTATATTTATAGCAAATATAGACATACTTTGTACCTATACATAATATAAATTAATAGTTAATAGGCTGAGGTATATATTATATTTACATGTAAACATAAAATGGACACTTGTCACGTATATAATCTAAATTAAAAGAGATTGAAACTGCAAAGCGCAGATGTTTATATGTATGTCATATAATATACTTAAAACTCTTCGCGTTGCATCTACCGGTATAAGTTTCACATATACTGGTTCAGTAGTTTTTTTCAGATAGACATTAAAAATATTTATTAGTATGTAAGCTAAAACTTGTGACAGAGTGGTTAGCACGACTGAGGAAAAGAAAAAAGGGAAGACCAAATAAAGTGGAGAGATATTTTCACTCAGAGATGTGGATCTGATTGGGTGCAAAAGGCACGAGAAAGAGATGTATATATATAGAGAGAGATGCAAAGGCGACTACTACTAACATTATTTAGCATATATTTATATACACAAATCTAATATATAATTTAAGTAAACTTTATTATAACCTAGAATAAGTAATCCAGTGACAGTTTTTTGTAGTAAAAATAAAGGCTACCTATTTTTATTTTTATTTATTTATTTATTAAGCTAATATTGACATGATTGAAAATGGTTATTTTCAACACTAACTTTATACTCTAGCAATATTAAAATAAAAATCAAATAATTACCATTAGTTGCTGAAATTAGAATATTATGAATAATTCAATACAAAGCATTTAAATACACTAAGTACATTTTTGTCCTATGTACAATGTACAAACATATATTTGATAAATATCTTCTAATAACTAGATAACTTATGAATTTCACATTAACACATATGTATATATATATAAATAATATATTAAGACGACAACCGTGGTCGTATCACCTTGTCCTAAGGAGCCTTCAGTAATATCCTAAAATATTTTGTTCAGTTAGCATCTTACCAAGTTGTCTACATAAGAAATAATTAGTTGAATAGTTTATTAAGAATTTCCAAAATAATACTTCTTTTTGGCTTGTTTAGGTTATTTTTCAGTAAACGGGTTTTAGCTTTTAAACTTATTTTAAATAATGCAAGATTAAACGTATACAAAGTTCCTATGGTATGTTTGTATCTCGTCAGACATGTTGTTCGTGCCTTTGGTGTATCTTTTTTATTGTGTTCCTACATATTTTAATACCAGACAGCATCACAATATATTTTTGGAAATTGATTATTATTATTATTATTTTTAACTGTATTCATAAACATAGATCTAACTTCCATGATGTTCTAAATTGAATCGCATGGAAGCCACTTAGAATTAGTTTTTATATCAAGCATTGTTTTAGCCTTTTATTAATGTAATGCTCTGTTTATTTAGCGTCTATAGCATATTATTTGTTACCCGCAGTTTTTTTCGTATTTTTGGGATGTTAGTTCCTTGGTGTTTAAGCTTGCTTCATAGGTACCGAATATCATCAAATTTTGTACAGTGCCTTGGCCGTGAGAGGGCAACAGAAAGACAGATACAGACAGTCACTCTTGCTTTATAATATTAATATAGGTTATAAATTTATTTTGTTTTATATATCTATGTAACTAGTGATATCTCCTTTGTATAGTATACAGGCACGGAAGTGTAATTCTCTAAATATATATATCTTTTTTTATTTTACAAATAACGTTAAATTGAATTAAATCGACGCGACGTTTATAGATTAATAGAACAGATGTTAAAGCAATTGAATCATACTAACCAAAAGCTGTAACAAGTTGTTTAAATTAATTACAATTTATTTTTGTGGAGAACCAGTTCAAAGGAACGCTGTCCATACTAAAGATCGTGTTTGTTTATATTACGTATATAGCAATGACTCGTTGGTCCAGTGTGAATCCTAATTTGGATCAATAGTATCATTGAGTTTTTTTGTCAATAAATTTAAAGAAATTAAGATATTAACTGTTGCTTCTCAATATATATTCTGTAATGTTTTGTATGTACTTAAAAATATTAATGTTTTTATGAGAAAATGTGATTCTCATAACATTGGTACAAGGAACAAACACAATGTTGTTAATCCTGTTACTCGACTGCATAGAGTCAGTAACTCTTTTGTGGGGCAATGTATACGCTTCTACAACAGGATCCCAGAAAGCGTTCAAAATGCTTCTGTTGCCAAATTAAAAAAAAATTTGTTAAGGTACGCTTGTGTGCGAAAGGTTACTATACAATTAGTGAGTTTATGTTTGATAGCACACCTTGGGAATGAAACGATCGCCTCCTGGCTGTTTCTATTCATATACAATTATGTATCTAATTAATTTGACAAAAAAAAAAGACCCGCTGAGTTTCTTTCACCGGTTCTTCTCAGGTCAGGGGGTTTCTTTTTTCCGAACCGGTAGTAGTGTTTAATTTGACCATCAATAAGTAAGTGTAATGCTTCTATGTTGAATAAAGGAATTTTGAGTTTGAAAAAGAAAAACGGCTACACGGTCTTCAATACCATCGAAAGAGAAGAATTAAAATACTAGTGCTTGCTTAAATTTTTGAGTACTAAAATATATTATATGCATTGAGAACGGTCGCCCTTACCGAAATCAGATAAGTTCATCATATAAGATCATTATTATATTTCATTTTTGTTTAAGTACTTTAATCGAGGCTTATTTAGCCTTAACGTTACTCAGTAACTTTAAACTAGATCATTAATGAGCACTTCAACATGACCAGCAATTGCACTAATTAAATGATTATTTTGACGACTGTTAAACGTTTCCATAATAGTTAAACTAACTTTAATTAGAACTTATCAATGCTTTTAATACAACAAAAATAAAATACTCACATATTCATGCTAAACGAGGAAGAGAAGTAAAAGAAACAATTAAAATAAGCAAATATATGTTTATGTATATATACAAAACGAATTATTGCTTTTTTTTTAATATTGATACTGCAAATTTATTGAAATATCTGCTTACCGCGATCTGTAAATATAAGTTGAAATAGAAAATCAATTGAATTATCAATTTAATTGCAACCGACCATAAGAACTAGATATAGCACCGATATGCCTATTTGCATTAATAAACGTCTAATCTTTGGTGGGGAAGGTGAACACGTGAAGAGATCTCAAATTTTGGAGCTGCTTTGATATGTGTATCTATCTATGGCTCATATATTACTGATATATCTCATATATTACTCATAGACAAATATATATCATACATTGCATCAATTTAATTACTAAATAAAATTCCAGTTATTAGTATGTATCAGTTTATTTGCGTTTACTCGAGCAAACAAACTTAAGCAAACGTGTATCTGTGCAGACTGCGTGACAGTTTTATAATTCAATATTGTAAATAGACTTAAATCAAATTACAATAAATAACAATAGATAAGGTGTTCCAAATAATGTAATGTGTTTAAATATTTCGCTCATTAATGGACCTTAAAAACTAAATTGAATATATAAGCGAAAGACTGTTAACGAATATTTAATTACTTAAATAAAATATAAAATTAATAATTACCGATATCTACAAAAACAAATGTAAACATATTAATGAGAACGTATTAATTGATTATTAACAAGATATAATTTATATGAAATATTTAAATAAATAAATAAATATTGGACAACATCACATACATTACTCTGATCCCAATGTAAGTAGCTAAAGCACTTGAGTTATGGAAAATCAGAAGTAACGGCGGTACCACAAACATTCAGACCCAAGACAAGATAGAAAACTAATGAACTTTTTCTACTTCGACTAACCCGGGACCTCGGAGCGGCGTACCCATGAAAACCGGTGTACACACTACTACGATATCATTGAATATTTAAATAAATATTGTACCGTAGCCATTATGTGAGGTAATGTTAAATTTTGGATTTTAATTACACCTAATATACGACTTAAACACACACACAAACACACTCATACCTCACACATACCTACTGAACCGTCTTTATCAAGGGTAAAGTCTTGGACAAAGGGTGAGACGCCCAAGATCTTTTTAAAATATTTTTGGTGCCAGGAAATATTGTCATAACCCTGCTCGCATCCGTGCGCTTGTGTGATCAGGACCGGCAAGATAGGGCACGGCTAGACAAACACAAATAAATACTATGACTATACTTACGTTTCTCTGAATTAAAAAAATGGAACTGTTATTATTTACCAATAAACAAAGTTTTGACCATAACAATTTAATTAAAAAATTTACTTACGAGTTCCTAAAAATAAAAAAAAAATATCTTATATAATTTTAAGCCCGTCTGGGTAGGTACTACCCACTCGTCAGATATTCTACCGCCAAACAGCAGTACTCAGTATTGTTGAGTTCCGGTTTGAAGGGTGAGTGAGTCAGTAACTACAGGCACAAGGGACATAACATCTTAGTTCCCAAGGTTGGTGGCGCATAGGTGATGTAAGGAATGGTTAATATTTCTTACAGCGCCATTGGCGGTAGCCACTTACTACCATTGGTGGTGGCCCATTTGCTCGTCCGCCAACCGGTATAATTAAAAAAATATCAAATAAGACATATCGTGTATCACAATTAAAAGGTATTAAAGTAAGGAAATAACAAAAAGTTGCTTTTAACACTCTAATCACTTATAAACAGTGTTTATAAGTTTTTTTTTTTTATCAAGGACAACTTACAATACATACAATATTTATAGGTTTTAAAAATAAAGGTAATTACATTTTCTACTGAGTGTTGTTTGAATTAAAAGTTATCACGGCATGGAAAGGACAGCTTTATCTATTAACCGAACACAACTTTTTTTCTACTATGTTATACAAAAGGGGGGAAAAAAATTAGTAACAATAATAATACAATATCAAAATGCAAATTACAAAATGGTAGGTAATCATTGCTATGTTAATCGGTTAGTTATTTTAACCACCCTTGATATTTTATTAGTAAATAGGCGGGCAGTATGCCAAACGGGTCAGCTGGTAAATGATCACGACCACCCATAGCCAGTAAGAATGGTACTGTGAGAAATTAAGCATCTTACATCGACAATGCGCCACCACCTTGGGAACTAAGATGTTATCTCGTACCAGTAGTTATAATCACTCACCATTCAAACCCGAACACAAAAATACTAATTACGATGAGTGGGTGGTACACAGGCGGTCCGAGAGGATTGTTTTAGGGACAAATAATGGAAATAAAGAGAGACGGCTTCGAACATCTACGTTAAGGCGTCTTCGTTGAAAGATATTTATTAATATTTATATTATAAGAATTTGGCTCATTCTATTTATTTCTAATATTTTTATTTTTATACTTTTGGCTTTTACACGCACTTTTGATTCGTCAGTTTGAGAAAAAAACCGACTCAGCTGTTACACTTTTCCAACATTTGGAGTACAAAGTTACGTCAATTATTTACATAATACATATAATATTCTGCCTGAAAGTCAACAAGTATTAGTACCATTCTTTATTATCATCTATATAGTCTTATTATTAACGTTTTTTAACAAACACTTTGATTGGTTTTAATTTATGTATCGGCATTGAGGAATCTAATTTAAGAAATATGATGCCTTCTGCCCAAATGGGATTGCACCAAGCTCTACCATCAAAATATCATTAACTAATTATATTTAAAATGAACTATATTATTTATTATTTAATAAATATTAACAGATATGTACACTAGACTTAGGTAAGCCTTAAGGTACTAATTAATCAATATAAATATTAAGCTTTCGCTCAACCACTCTATGGAACCAGCTTTCGTCGGCGGTTTTACCGAACTTATACGACTTGGGCAGGGCCGGACCGTAAGTTTTAGGGGGCCCTGGGCTAACACTACTTAGCCCACCTAAGATATATCTGAACGTAGACATGAATTAAATTAATTGACTTAGCTGGGACCCCCTTGAATCCACGGGGCCCTGGGCTGAAGCCCAAAAAGCCATATGGTAGATCCGGCCCTGGACTTGGGAACCTTCAAGAAAAGAGCGTACCTACTCCTTCCTTGAACGCCGGCAACGCATCTGCAAGCCCCCCGGTGTTGCAGATGTCCATGGGCGGTGGTAGTCACCTTCCATCAGATGAGCCTCCTGCTCGTTTACTACATATCACAAAAAAAAATTAAATACTCACATTAGCCTGTAATATATTTGAAAAGGATGAAATATTTTGTGTAATTGCCACATTTAAATTGCCAAAAAAGAAATCATTTACTTAAAAAGGTACATTAACAATATACATATTTTACACTAAATAATAAAAAATATTAACTTCGTAACATTTACTGATATGTATGTCAATTAAAAATCTACACAATATTCACAAATTTTACCGTGTTAAATAATTTTAAATATTTTTTTATTATATGTCGACGGGAAACCACATATTTAACGAAAACACGTGCCCAGAAATGATTATTTTAATTATTTTAATAATTGAAAACTGTTTGATTATTAAATTAATAATATTTAGTGAATTTTGATATGTTAAATTAGTTTGAAATATTTTAGCATCCATAAATAGTTGTTATATTGAGTGAATAACTTTCCCAGCCAATTTTGTTATAAAAGGCCGAGCGAGTATCAAATCCTGACATTCGTGACGTCAGCAATGACGTCATGTTTTGTAAAAACAAGCTGGGACTACCAACTCCGTCATATATATAATATACAATACAGAAACAACGAAGTAATTTACTCATAATAATAGTGTTTGTTTAAAACTGATTTAAGTTATATACACACATATATATATATATATATATATATATATATATATATGTGTGTATATGTGTGTATTGTATATCATAGGAAAAGTATTTTTGTGATAATTCTTATGGGAATGATGAGTAAACCGCTTCGTTACGTAACGCGTTACGGCGCCAGTCTGTCCGGCTTAAATAACCTTTCCATATATTATCATATTATAAAACATGAAATTTAAGTAATAACTTAATCTGTTCTCAAGTACAATATCGATATTTAATAGTTCAACTTAGATTAGTTTAAGTTTTCACTTCTGTCGGGCGTCCCGAGACGCACACATGTTTTAATATGTGTGCGTCTCGGGACGGCACATATATAAAACCTAGGTAGGTGTTTTAGATATAAAACTACCTAAAAAGACAAGGCGTCATCCAACACCTTTAAAAAAATATTACGTAACAATGAGAAGATGAATTGTTGTCATCCAATTGCAAGGATTTTCTCCACCAACCGCATTGTGCCGCGGTTGACTAAGCTACAAACGTTTTCCTCAAAGGGAGGCCTTAGCTCAGCAGTGGATATTTACAGCGTGTATACTTTAATTGCAAGGATACCTTTATTACTTAAGTCATGAACAAGCTACTGCAATATCATTAAGTTTAACTTACCTTCAACTAAAATGTAGAAATTATTTTATGAATAGAAAAGTAAATGTGTTTATTAATAAAAAAAACTAAATCAAAATATACTATATTTAAGTAGTTCGGTCGTTCCATTTTACAAGTTAATTTTAATATCTGACACCGTTTAGGAATGTCGATTCTACCGAGAAAAACCGACAAGAAGTTCATCAGTTAAACTTTTTTTATTGAAAAGATTTACATGTTTATTTATGACGTATGACCTTCGACGAATATTAACACCAAGGTCTTCTATAACTTATTATATATATACAGTATAATATAACTTATTTGCAGTTAACTAGTAACAAGTCTTATGACTTTAATTTCAAAGAAACTAAGTCTATAACGAATACGAATTACATATAT
This sequence comes from Vanessa tameamea, assembly GCF_037043105.1. Lineage (NCBI taxonomy): Eukaryota > Metazoa > Arthropoda > Insecta > Lepidoptera > Nymphalidae > Vanessa > Vanessa tameamea. Next base: position 2,506,090 of record NC_087338.1, read on the forward strand.
AGACATTTCATTCGCAATATCGGGATTATTCAAGATAAGTGGGCGTATATTCAAACGATTTTTTATATGAACGATCCCCAATTCAGTAAGTTTTTAATTAAACAAATCAAATACACAGATACATGTATTCACAATAGTCATCAATATCGATTCGTTAATAAATCATATACACAAACACACATAAACCACTGAATTTATTACAAACGAATAAAGAAACTGTCGGAAATTAGCGATTCGGCGCATACGTGGTGCGCGGGAAATCTTGAATGTAACTGTGGATCCAAGATGGCTGCCGCGCCATCGACGCGACGCTTCACTAGAGCGCCGTTCAACTTCCATTGACACTCTTTTCCAACCAGTATGAATAAACAAGATGGCGCACCATGCGCCGTCATATATAATATACAATACGGGAGTTGATTTGATAATGAGCAGCAAGCGTTATCACTATTTCATAGCGCTTCGACGTAGTCTAGACGGCTACACTGCACTTCAGTGCCAGCTGCCGTACAGACAACACGTCAACAAACTGTCTTAAAACTCGTTGTAATTATTATGTTTGAAGTATTAAGTAATTCCGGATTAGCCACACTGTGTCTGATGGTAAGAACGTCCACTCAGATCAACCTCAACTGTCATGTATACGATTTCATATACGACGTTTAATATAAATTACAAGATTTGTATATGTACTTACTGGACTCTGAAATTGATATTTAATATATTTAAGTGTTTAATAATTTATATAAAATAAAATACGATTGTTTTAATTGAAAACTACTGAACGAACTGAAAGTACTGAACGTGTACGTTACATATTATACCAGACACCACTTCGTTGGAACATTCGATGAACATGATCATCTAAAAACGTGGGCTACGGAACATTTGTAAGTTTTCGCTCTACTTTGTTTCGAGGTGGTCTTATCCAGACGGACTTGTATAAAAAGCTTATTCAAACCATATTTGACATTGGTGAAATTACTTGTGATCCGTCCCACTGCTGGACATAGGCTTCGGCCCCTCTCATCCACTTCCTACCAGCCTTTCCTACCTACCTTTTCTACTTTTGTAATGTAATCTACTTATACATTAATAGCGTAACCCGATTTTTGTCCCAATGATAATGGGTCGATAGCTGCACATCTTTATGGTTATGTTCTCATTTCGAAGAGCTCCAGCCGTAGATGTGCAGAAAAATAAATTGTTACAATTAATTTTAGACATAGGAAAAAAGGTACTGGCCGGTTAGAGAGCGGTACTACGGCTGTATAAGAAATAGATAGAAACGTAAACTGAACTAAAGAGAAAAGTTATCGACAAAGTCCAATTCCAACTGAATACTATTTAACATTAAAATAATTTAGATGTTTGACTTTCAGTTTTCAATGAAACGAAATCAAAATAAAAACTGTCATAGATTACGAAATTTCTAAAAAATCTTTTGTTATTTAAAAAATATTAATTTACTCACTCCCTGATTTCCTGGAACAAATTATTTTTTATTAATATCTTTCTTACATTAGCAGCCTGTAAATTTCCCACTGCTGGGCTAAAGCCTCCTCTCCCTTTGAGGCGAAAGTTTGGAACATATTCAACCACGCTGCTCCAATGCGGGTTGGTGGAATACACATGTGACATTTCGTTGAAATTAGACACATGTAGGTTTCCTCGCGATATTTTCCTTCACCGCCGAGCACGAGATGAATTATAAACACAAATTAAGCACATGAAAATTCAGTGGTGCTTGCCTGTGTTCGAACCCGAAATCATCCGTAGATATCGCACGCTTTTTGAATTCAAGTAGACTCATAACAGCATATTTTTACAGTTATAGTATTGAATTAAAATTATTAAATAGTGAAAAATGAAAATGATATTCAACGCGCACGGAAAGAGTTCAAGCAGGACCAGAGCTAAAGAGACAAATTTTCCGACATAAAACTCCAATTTTTCTTGTCCTTGTACGGAAGGGGCGTATGCGTGTTATATCGACAAGATCCCGCAACCTCTCCGTTCCGTGTCGATAACGGCCGTAGTGTTGGTATCCTACATAACCCGATCCCACAAAGTGGCGCGGGAACCTTTCCGAAGGTTTCCATTGCGTCAAAAAAGGTACTACACAAACGCGAGCGTAAAGTTTTACGTTAATAACATTAGGCGTGTTTAATTTATCAAATCCCATTTTCGTATACGTAATAAATTATTTCTGAAAATCAATAATTAATAAAATAAATAAATAATTTAATAATTTAAATCCACTTTTAATCCTTTCTCTTTCGATAATTGTATTATTTTAAGATTACTTGATTTAATTTATTATCTTAGTCTAATAATTCAAATGGATGTATTGTTATTAGTTTAATAGTAATGAATATTCAATGTTATTTAGATAATTAATTGCTGCAATTTATTAATTTTTGATTATTACATAAAATAGTACAAGACTGCATTGATATATAATTGATACGAGCATGCCGTGTACACATGCTTAGGAATGTAATCTGGCTCAAAATTGTGTAATTCCATAATTTTAATGTATGTTCTGTTTGTGTACCTATGAATAAATAAAAATAAAATAAAATAAATAAATAAATAGATAAATAGATAGATAGATAGATAGATAGATAGATAGATAGATAGATAGATAGATAACTTACATTTTTCAGAACAGCGCCAACGATTATGAAAAATAAATTAGTTCGTTACATTTTTCATATAGAATATGTCGACGTACATATGGGCCACATGGTGGTAAGTGGTCATAGACGTTACCAGAAGAAATATTAATCAGTTACATCACAAATACACCAACCTTAGGAACTACACTGTTCTGTCTCACTCTTCAAACCGAAACACAACAATACTAAACTTTGCTGTTTGGCGGTAGAATAAATATTGACCATACCTTCTATCGTCAATGCACTACCAACTTCGGGTACCAAGAAGTTTGTATCTACACTGGTCTACTCATCCTTCAAATCGAAGCACAACATTACAAAGCATTGCAGTTTAGTGAGTGTGGTACCCAGACGGGCGGGGACAAAGCCCTACCAAGAGATTAAATGTCATTGTATCATGTTAAATAATTAAACTTCATACTTACATAGTGGTCCTAAAATTAACGTTTATATTTGTAAAAAGTTTACGCATAAAAATAATTTATATTAATGTATTATATAAAATAATTGCATCATCCGTAACTTTGTCTATGGAATAAACTATTAACAATCATAATTTGCCTAGCCTGCCTTAAAATGTCTGTTGCGCTTTCGCGGTAAAACCACTGAAGCAAATTCGATGAAAGGCAAGATTATTAAGCAAGCTTGAAGGACATGAGTGTTTTTCTCACACTTGAACAGGGTATAGACACTTATAAAATTAGTAATACACATCTGTTAGTAATACTTACTTATTTTACGAAGTTACATAAATATTATAATTATATATACTTTATAATAATTAAAATTATATATATTTAATAATTATAATTAAATCAACTTTATATATTGGTATTGTATCCGATTTCATAAAAAGAATTGTAATCGATTTCAGAACGTCATTCGCGTAGCTTTAAGGAATAATGTTTCCCGCGCAAAATTAGAAATATGACAAGTGACAGTCACTCGTGTAATGTTAATAGGAGATTTTTGTCAATTGGATTTTATTTTAACTTCAGGATTGTAATATGTATTAAATTAAACAAACATTAAAGAATATTCTGTGTACTGGTGTATTTATTACAACCGATCTCGTGGAATAATAAGGATTCCAATTTTTTGTTGCGTGACAGATGTCATTCCTGTGTGATCTTCTAGATCATTAAGAACTTTACCATCCGTATGTCATTAGCGCAATATGTGTAGAATAATCTTCAGAAGAAACCGCCGGTAATTTTATACCTAAGACTAATTAAAATTAAAAGGTATGTAACTAGTTACTTACTGTAAACTGTAAAAATAAATGCAATGAAAGTTAATTATGTAAAGTTATTTTTTTAGGTCTGGTTACTATATTCGAGAAACGACTCGTTTCACTCACGGACAGTAAAAATGTCTACGGGGCGTAAATTAGAAGCTTTCCTTCTATTTGGATATTAGGGCAATATGCTCGGACATTTTAGGAGAGAAAAATAAAACAGGTAAGATAAATCCATGAAGATAACAGATTCTGAACTCCGTTCCACGAGTTGAACTCCTTAGGAACAAAATACTCGCACCGCATTGGTCGATGCGCGCGGCTAGAGATAAGCGAGACGAATCCGGCATGTAAGACAACCCTAAGAAATGATTTGGCCAATGAAGGTCACGCGGGTTAACCAATGAGCGCACGAGGTTAATTTACTTTTGAGAGCTAGTTTCGTGGAGTTTAGTATTTCAATAAAAATGTAAGTCAATACACTAATATCCGTAAGCAGAATCGTTTATTGATTTTTATAGTAACCGGACATCAAACAGAATGAAAAAAAAAACACGGACTTATATGTGTTGTCCTTTGTCATTTATAAGAAATTTAAAAAAATATTATCTATATTCTTTCAGATTATAAAACAAAAGGCAGATACAACGATATATACAAATATGGCGTTCCGTGTAATCACTATGTTTGTCTTAACTGAGACAGTTCACCTGACAGTAGGCGCGTGCAAAGCGACGCTAATAATTGCAAAATCCAAATCAAAGTATGCACTTAAATAACAATTCAGTAGTCAAGTAAGTAAATTTACTTGTTATTCAAGTATTTAAATACCTTGCTAATATATTATATCACACTAAAAAATATATATATTTAAAATGACGTCATCTTACAATCTGTCAAATCTATAGGGACGATATATTGTTACACAACGTTTAACGAAAAGCGTAAGCGCCATGAAATTCGCAGCGCTTACGACGCTTTGCCGCTTGGTCGCGAAAGAACTATTCTCTATAAGCGGTCTAGCGCTGTATTTTTAAATAGTTTAACTATATGACATAAAGATTTAACGCTGCAGCGAACTATATGTATTTTATAAGTCATTCTTTTTTAACTGTGTTTTGTAAATTTGATGTGCGCACATGCTCAAAATTGCCACATAGCTCGTGACTGTTGTATATATATATATATATATATATCCTGTTCATTCTGTCAACCTGTTTTGTGTGCCATATTTAAATTTTAATAAAAGGTATACTTCAACGTTTTTGTGTATCGTAAAATATAATTATGCAATGATGGAATAGAAATTCAATAAAAATTTGCAATCTGCTTTTTGTTTTATTTTATTCTAGTCGAAAATGAATTGATTAAATAATAATTAAATCTACTTACCACATTCTATTAAAAAAATAAATAAAATATTACTATTTTTAATTCTTATTTGTATAGTTAAGGCCTTGATGTTATTAATTCTTATGTAAATAAAGAATTTTTAATTTTTAAGCTATTATTGTTTAAATGGATTTTGAATATAGAATAGGCGCCATTTTATAGGACGAATGAATGTAGATAAAACAATGATTACATTAATTATTCTGGACTTCATTCCAAATTCCAAGATTAGGTCTGTGAAGTCTAGGTCTGCTAGAAGTTGCTTAGTATTCCAGGTGATTTGGTGTTACTAAATTGTGAACTCGGATGACAGATACTTTCTAAACTATATTTATTTGAACCTAGTAACTTGGAAATTATATTAGACCGTCAAGCTTCAATTATATTTTCAGAAATGCTTGCATTTCTATTCTGTTTTTTTTTTATTTGATCGCGATTGTCTCTGGAATTGCTATTTCAATTTGAAAAAAAAAAAAATTTTTTAATTGTGACTTATAGCGTACGATAGAGGAACTCATGATTTTTAAACTAGACCCGGGGTTGAATCCAAAACATCACATCTGTTTATAACAAATAATTTATAATAGTTTTAAAAACGAAACATTGTAACATTAACCTATCCAAAAAGACCGTCCAGTCTAATATAATAGATCCATTTTTAATCAATATTTATAATTTTTTGTTGTAGGTACACTTACCTCTGGCTAAAAGTTATTTTATACAAATTAATAAAACAACGTAAGTTTGATGGGTTTTAAATTTAAAAAATGTATAATTATAAATGCACATTCTGATCACAGGTAATCTGTGCTATGTGGAGCAACAAATAAAACATTTTAACATTGAATTGAGACGATATAATTGATCGAGATCTTGAATGAAATCTTTCGTTGTTCATTATGGATTCGCGAACAAATAGCGTTTTGAATTTCGCGTGAGTTTTCAAGTGATATAGATGAATAAATAATTAAAAACTTATCGAGACTATTTACCTATTTTTTGGTATGGTGTTCATAAATCTAACCAGGGTTTATATAGTATCTGTACGTAGTATAAAACTAAATCGATTCTCATTTCTGAACGCTCAGATCTTTTAAACTACGCAACGGATTTTAATGCGGATTCCATCAATAAACAGGGTGATTCAAGAGGAAGGTTTATATGTATAACAAGGCATTTATTAAAGTAAAGTTAATCTCAATTTTCCTGGCCGGAATAAAAGAAGATTTTTAACTTTATTGTACTCGTGAAGAGCCGTAACCGGTAGCTTTATATCAAGTTTATTATAAATCTCCTTCGAAAAATAATTACGTAATACTTACTGGAGTCTGAAAAAATATTATTTATTTAAATATATAATAACAATTAGATACTTTTATTTGATATGTTTTTTTTAAATGATTAAAATACTTACTTCTTCGGGCTATAAATATAATTAATTATGTTAGTACATTCATTTTAGAAAGAAATTTTTTTTTTATAAAAACGGATAAATCTTACCCCGTGCTAGAACGAATAAAAAATGTATAATAAAATGTATATTATATAATAAAATATAATATAGATATTGTATTTCGTGTTGGTGACGAAGTTTTTAATTATGATTTACTTCGGTTTCATTTATCCGATGAAATACTCAACGGCTATTGGTCGAAACCCGATTACGTCATCAGCTATCGACCAATGAACATTCAGATTGAAGACAAATAAGGTAAACTGATTTTTATTCGCAAAAAGGTGTGTAATTCTAGCGTTACATAAAAAGCATGGTACATATTTCATCCCCAAGCTTCTCCTCCCCCTAATATTGGAAATAGTTATAGAAAAAATCAAGAATATTGTTTTTTTTTGTTATTTCTAACAAACACTTACCGTAAGCTATAAACATTAATAAATATTTCATCAATTATGTTTGCATTGTATGGTTAAACACGAACACATTCATCATTGGCCTTCTTTTCTTATGAAGGAAGATTTGGTAGATTGTATTCCAACAGGCTGCTCCGATTCGAATTTTCATCCAAATTAAAATTCTAATTCTACTAGCAAATGGTCACTTTATCGTAATCGAAACGAAACATAATCCTTGTTTAATATTTTCCTTATTCTGTTGACACAACGATCCAGTTGCTGTTCGATCGAAATTGGATCGATGGATAAGTGTTATAAATTAACCGCTACGATTCAGCTATGCTTTGTATTTGTGAGGAATACAATCGGGATCTTGTTGTAAAGAATGAATTCGTATCGTACGATTGGTCGACTTGTCCAGATTTCCTCACGATGTTTTCTTCCAATGTTTCTATCAATAATAAAAACAAAATAAACACACGAAATTTCAGATGGGCTTGCGTGGGTTCGAACTCGTAATTTGTATTGATTTCTCATCAAGATTCTGTAACACCATAAACAATGACAAAACATACCATAACTTTGTCTGTGCTCTGAAATAACAAACGGATAATAATTATAATTAAACTGATATTTTGACAGTTGAAAAAACATTAGTAATTAGGTATTTAGAGTCAGTAATTAAATTTTAGACTTAAATGTATACAAATATTATAAAGAGGATTTTTTTTTGTTTCTATGTATAGGGTAATCCCCGGAACTACGTATAAATTAAAAAAAAAAAAAACACTGCTGGAAAATTTATTATTGTTGAGTGACATTGTACATCCTGTACCGTATAAAATGCACACGTTCGAAATTACATAAATACGGGCACAAAGGTTATAAACATCATCAGTCCAGGTCATCATATTCATGGTTAACTATGTATAGTGTAATAAAATATTGAGACTTTTATTCTTCTTTCATTAAATATACTAGTGTTCGTTTATTGATTGAAATTCGATCAAAATCATTATTTAATTTGAATGTTTGGAACATAAACCAGAGAAGATAAAGTTACAGCACTATTTTTTCTTTGCTAAGCAAAAAAAAAAGCAAAGTTTATTTTTTTAATTTTACGATATACGTCACATTTAAAAATATTTACCACAGCAGCAGTTGTCGATTCGTCCTGTAACAACACACCATAATGTTAGTAACTATATTCTACTCCAATCACAAGAGGACAAAAGCTAAATAAACAACATTTGACAGCGAATTGACGCGATATCATTGGTCGAGAGCTTGAATTTATGACATTTGTTATGGATTTTCGAATAAATGGCGTTTTGAATGTTGACGTAACTGTTATCGAAACTTATATAAAGTGGAAATAAGTAGTTTAGTGAAATAGTGTGGTTTTATGAATAAAGATACATTTGTCAAGAATTTGTCAGTTTTAATTTGATAGTTGTAGTGTTGTGACCAAATAAGTAATGATATCGATCGCATATTTTTTATATATTATTATTTTTTATTTAAATAAAGATTACCTGTCGTTATACTTATTTCGTTTCATTGTTGAGTCGATACCTACTTATTTTACAATAGCTTCAAAAATTTTAAAGAAGTTGGCATTATCAATCAAGAATTCAAACGTTTAAACATCTTGTAACGAAAAATAATATTAGTTATTAGATTTGTATAAAAGTATCTGGCAGTAGTATAGTTTGTTATATTTTGTAAAAAAATTATCGGGTCTGTTATCGTGTTACGTTTATCGATATAGCTCCATCCCTATCAGTTTCTCCGACTCTGGTATAACCTTGTACGTGTTAAAACGTCATATTTTTGTAAAATAATGTATAGATAATCTACAAAAGACGGTCGTTCACAGAAATGGAAATAATATAGTGTACAATATTATTTTTTCTCACTGGCAAGTTGTTCAAACAAATACTATACTGTAAGAGATTACTCACCGGAGAAACAGTCGTAGTAGCCTGAAAAAAAGTTAATATACTTTTTTTTTTTCAAATGTGACGAAACTTCACTAATACATAAGTTTTTTTTCGTTGAACACATTAATCCATCTGCCATTTTTATTTATTTTATAGGTACATTTTTTTCTATTTACAATCATGTATTATAGTATTATTGAACGAAAACTGAGTGACATGGTCAAGGAAATGACGTCACCTTTTAGACGTAGCAAAAGAAAGGGGCATCCATCTTGAATTGTCAGGGTAATAACAAATTTGAACTGTCAATTGCGTTTCTGATAAATTTCATAATATTTTTTTGATATATAACTAAAACTTTGTTAAAAAAATTAGACTCAATATTTAATTGAAATGTTTTAGCAAATGGTCGATTATAATTGTATAACTGTTTGTTGACGATAGTGTCCCATTAGTCATATTATTATTATTATTATTAATAAATTAAATATTTATGAAGTTATAGTTAATTTGCAGTCTTACAAAATAAATATGAGAGTTGTCTTTGTAATTAGTGTCTTTGGTTAAGCTATGTTGTTTTGTTTTTTTTTGCGAACAAATAACACTTACCCCAGCCTCTGACGGTGCGTCCTGAAAGGAGTTTTTCGTGTGTAAATAAAAATTAATTTAAGAATAATAAGAAAAAATATATATGTTGTAATGCTGTAGGAAATCTATTTGCTATTTATTAAATATCATTGCTACTGAAAACAAACTATTCTCAATAGCAGTAGGTAATGCTATTTTCTCCTTTTAATTATACTAAACTTTAATATAAAAATGCTAAATATACAATTGAAAATATCGTCTGTCAATATGGATCATGGTCTATGCCCGTATCTATTAAAAAAAAAAAACATAATGAATCACATCTCTTGTTCCTTTTATCAGCACTGGCTCACTTACCATTGAAACCAGAAAATACTAGTTAATAGTAGTTGTTGTTTGGCGGTAGATCATGTCACGAGTGGGTGCTATCTGCGCAGACGGTATAACCCTAATAGCCTTAAGAGTACGAGACAATTTTGTATGAAGCTGTTCACATTAACCCAGCCACGACTTTCTTTACTTGAACTCTTTAACTAGGCTACACATGTAAGATTATTTAATGCTGTTTATATTTGTCGAATGTTGTGTCTAATAAACCCCTCCACAGTACTCCTTACAGTCTAGTCGTAGTTGGCAATTGGTTGGCGATTGGACATTGGGCGTTGTGTTAATAATAATTTGTTTTTATTTCACTGGCTTATATCTTTATAATTTGTGTTAGTTTATGTTATTTCATATTGTTGCCCATGTTTTTGTTTTTATTTTAAATATTTATATATATATAGACATATTATTAGCAATATAAGGATTATCTACAAATTCAGTAAGTTTTTAATTAAACAAATCAATTCCACAGATATATTCACAATAGTCATCAATATCGATTCGTTAATAAATCATATACACAAACACATATATCGTCAAACGAATAAAGATAATGTCGGAAATTAGCGATTCGTCGCATACGTGGTGCGCGGGAAATCTTGAATGTAACTGTGGATCCAAGATGGCTGCCGCGCCATCGACGCGACGCTTCACTAGAGCGCCGTTCAACTTCCATTGAGACTCTTTTCCAACCAGTATGAATAAACAAGATGGCGCACCATGCGCTTCAAATATATTAACGTAAGAGCGGAGCTTAGTTTGGTTATCTATACGAATATTATAAATGCGAAAGTAACTCTATCTGTTATACTTTCACGGCCAAATCACTGAAGCTTTTCAATAGCTATATTCGCTTTTATTTCATAAGATATCACATCAAATGTTGTATCAACTGTCGTCGTGCTCAACTATCTCGATACGAGTATCTTGCGAATGTGAACTGCAGAGCTAGTCTGTAAGATCAAACTCGAAACTCATCTCAGAACACGATTCCGGAATGTCAGCAAGTGAAACGCGACATTTACTATAAAAATTATAACGTTTAAAGGATATTACTTAGTGTATCACTGTATGTGGTTTTTAACTTTTCACGAGTGAGAGACGTGAGTTGAGGGTGAGAGAGAGTGAGGGCTTTGACAAAACCGACATCGGGGCTCATAACAATAGAACATTAACATATACTTACTGGATTTGGGGACGCGTCCTGCAAGTACATTATTAATATAATATTAATAAAATACATTCGGCTTAAACGGCTTTCTTGACCAAGGAGTTTAGGTAAGCTCCTATGACCGTCATAATTTTCTTAATGATACAATTAAAAGTTGTTTCTCTCATTGATAAGCTACTGAAAAATCATGACTGCTTGGACTAGTCGGACAAATGTTAGCACCATTTTGCAATTCCAATTCTCTGGGCGTAATTTGTATTACTAATTAGTTTTTAGACGAACACTCCAAGGTGCTTACTCGAAGAGAAGACGTCGGCGCTATACACTCCTTCTCCCATCCATAAGCATCTCATTTTAGGTGTTTAAGGCCCTACTATAGCCGGACCTACGTCCAGAACGTAACGGAGCATGCTCTCACCTGCGCCTGCTCCTGATACCTCTCCTGAAAAGGCGGAGCTATCAATGGTTTAAGTGGATATTTCGGTCCACTCGGTACAAGCAAGTCAGCAAAACAGAAAACTTCATGCTGACAAGACGCGTTTTTTTTCCAGCGAGATAAAATAATTGTTAACATTATATGTAAAATATGCTTACTGATGGACTCGAAGCGGCATCCTGAAAAACAAAACAATTGCTACTAAATATAGTTATGACGTTATCCTAAACTGATGTCGAGTGTGAATGTCGAGAAGTTTGAATTAAATATGGTACTCTATCTGTAGATGTATAGCTTAATAGATTCCTAAAAGTATTTATATTGACTCAGAAAAGAGTAACAGTTGTTATTAAGAGTATTTATATAATATAATGGTAAATATCCAATTATATTATGATGAGACTTTGATTCCTAAACTGGATTTAAGCAGACATAATCAGTTACTGGAGTATGCTTGGTCTTTGTGTCAATAATAGATATATGTACCTAAATCACAAATTAGTTCACGGTAAACTTTGAATGTAATCTGTCCTAATTTGGTATGATTAAAAAAATAGATAACTTTTTAATACTCACTGAAGGGGCTTCCTAAAAGTAAATTAGTAAAATGTATTAAGATCATAATAAATTACGTGTACATAGGCTTTATTGGAAATATATCTAAATTTTGAAAACGAGATACAGTTAGTTACGAAATATACTTACTGACGGAGCTTCCTGAAAACAAATTAACAAAACTTTGTAAGTAAATAGAAAGGAATAATTATGAATGACATTTAAGTAATTCAGTAAGAGTCCTGAATTAAAACCCTTCTATTTACTTCGCTGTAGGTGAAAGTTGACAGTATATCAAATCAAATCAAAAGAAATTCAATATTACACTTATTTATTAATTGTCAAATCAAACACTACCACCGGTTCGGAAATTAAAATACTCTGACCTGAGTATAAACAGCGAAAGAAACTCAGCGGGTTTACTTTGTCAATTTGTGGTTTACATATATTCAATATCACAAAGTAATAGTGAGGAGACGATATAATTTCATACCCAAGGTGTGTATTATCAACCAAGAACTCATTAATTGTATAATCATCTTTTGCACATAAGCGTTTTTTTTTTGCATTTTGTTTTTAACTTGGCAACTTTTACTCGAAACATATAGTCCTCCTCACAATATTTTCTTCCACCGCCGAACAAGAAATCAATTATACTAAACATTAATTAAATACAATAAAAACTCAGCAATGCTTGCGACGATTTACCAAAACATCTGTTAAAATTGTCTCTCAACTCGTATATGAGTAGGCAATATACAATAATAATTTAACATCAATATGATACCGCATTTTTGATAGAATAGGTAACTAAATAGCGTGATAATATAGACTTGTTATTCGGTAAATATTATGAGCAATTAAGTTTTAATCTACTACAAATTACATTTATGTTAAAGGAAGAAAATAACATTATCTATAACATAAAAATGATACTTTGAACAGTTAACACATATCGATGGGGCCGCCTATCAATAGATTACCAAAATTTAGTACGTTAATAAAAAAATAAGTGGATGATGTCGTGCTGATGGATTCAGTCACGACAGCCAATCACAAGGGAGATCAGTCGACTCAGAAGATATTATCATAGTGCACAAGTATGTGCTCAAACACTGGTGATATTACACATAACATATAAAATATAATCAGCCTGTAAATTTCCCACTGCTGGGCTAAGGCCTCCTCTCCCGTTGAGGAGAAGGTATGGAGCATATTCCACCACGCTGCTCCAATGCGGGTTGGTGGAATACACATGTGGCAGAATTTCGTTGAAATTAGACACATGCAGGTTTCCTCACGATGTTTTCCTTCACCGCCGAGCACGAGATGAATTATAAACACAAATTAAGCACATGAAAATTCAGTGGTGCCTGCCTGGGTTTGAACCCGAAATCATCGGTTAAGATGCACGCGTTCTAACCACTGGGCCATCTCGGCTCATATTACACATATTCTCATATAAATCTGATGGGACGGCAAATTCGACACGACCGAAAACAGTTCAGGCACAGTATCAAAGACTTTATATGCTTTCCAAAGCTCTTCCAATTTCCATACACCGGTCAGTTACTGAATTTTTTTAACAGAAAAACCCAATGACTTTTTAAGGGTCCGACCTGGGGTTCGCACCCCCGACCTCAGGATCTATGGCCTTATATCAGGGTCTAGCCACTAGACCAACGAGGCAGTCACGGTGTCAAATAATTTTAATGGAGAGTGAGGGTGCGTTGTTTCCAGAAGCGTGATAACACGACATTATGGATCCCGGTCCTGGAAATCTAGTTTATTGGTGTCACAATGATGACCGTAATAATCACCGGAAAGCAGTTAATGGATGTTTCAACAACACAGCTAGAATGACATGATCAGTGAGAACTCAGGCGCATCGCTAATTGGTTTACGTATCATGTTACCGAGACCGTTACGCTACCAGCACCTTAATTTAGGGCTGCTGTTGATAATTTCTACACGGTAAATTATAGTAAGCTCAAACCGGGTTTTAAATGTCTGAGTCTGCAGCGTTAAGCTATCTAAAATAGAGTACAATACAACACGAAACTTGAAATAAGAACATCAGATGTGATTTGAAAATAAAAAAAAAACTTACTGAAGCGGCGTCCTGAAAGTAAAATCACATTATGCACCTTTTTAACCGACTTAATTTATTATTTTTTATTTATTTAATGTAAAATATGTTTGAGGACTGACATAGATACAACTTATATACATTGGAGACTTAAAATAAATTAATAACCAATCCACTGCGTCAAAAGTTTATTAATTAAGTTTTTTTGTCGCTTTTGCCTGAAATTACAATGACTTATTCACTCGCCAAACCGGAATATAACAATACAAAGCAATACTTTTAAGTGTCAACGGATTCTTACATATGGACTTTACACGGTTAGGAAACGCTGCCAATTTTCAGACGATGAGTATTTTCTTCTGAAAATTTCTCAAAAGTATAACCCAATAACTTTGTTATGGCTCTATCCAGAGCTCGAACCCAGAACCTCGGGTGCTACAGCCTTTTAAATATCCACGACAACAAGGAAGATGTACCAATATTTTGATGATTATAAATACTCACAGCAGGAGTGTCCTGTAAAAAGCATTACCTATATTTAATATGCAAAATTACGTAACAAGACAATATTGAAAGGGAAAAGTAGGTTATAAGTTTGTTTAATTTAATGTTCCTGCCCTGTTAATTTGGGAACTTTTTTACCTCGCTCCACAGGAAATATGTAACTAAACCGCCCGTAAATAGTCCAATCCTGGACTAGGACCTTTTCTTATTTCGAAGTATTTTCTTTTTAAATATTAAGTCGTTGATTGTAAATAATTATTGATGTTGTTAAAAAGTAACTAGTTTGAATGCACCGAAACCTGTCGAGTATTTTTTATAAACGAAAGTATGATTTTGTCGCCTATAACTATGTAAACACACGGAACCACTCGGATTGTACAGCATGTTAGCATTGAGATAAATGAGATCGAAGAAGAAAGAAATGTAGTTGTAGAACTCAAGGCCTTAAACATAATTATAGATGTTATTAAATTAAGTAAATTATTATAATATATGCTTACCTCTGGCTGTAAATAAATGTAACTTCGTTAAAATATGTTCAACACACATAATATACTCGTAAATGTACAAATTGTAACGAGAAATGAGAAGTGAGCTGTTTGAAGTGAGTAGGGTAGAGTGGACGAGATGGTCGGGGCTACATAAATGCGTTGCTCGGGATGGAAGTTTTCTGCCGTCTTAAAGAGTCGTTCAATAATTATCTGTGTACAGATACATGATCAAGGGATTTGTGAAAAAAACATTTTTTTATTTTTCCTGATTGTTTCAAAAATGACGTCTGTTTACTGACTACTCAGTGTAGACTTGAGGTTTTACGCGTTTAATATGAGCAAGCACTATTAACATATTTATAATATTAATAAGGGGGTAAGAAAGTACTCTTCCACATAAGTCAACCTCACCTGCTCGTGGTACCCCCTGCTAACAAACTGGGTAATGGCAACCCGTCTGATAGGGGTATATTCACTAACCCAAGCAGCCATAGCTCAAGAATATGTACGTTCTAACACAGACACGGAACTCTCAGAATCAGTGTCGACCAACCAACATGACTTGGTTTAAATTTAAATGAAGATGCAACCAAAAACACTTCCCAATTATGTATGTGTTATAAAATTAAAACTGGAGAGTTCGGAAACAAAATTAGCAATTTAATATTTGCTAGAAATAGATTAATACTCTTTTGCAAAGTTTCAAAACTAAAAAGAATAGGACAAAGTAATCAAATAAAAAAAAAAAATTATAACGCTGTATTGCAAAATTGGCTTTCTGGAGTTACTTATTTTAAAGTAGAACGTGTGTATATATTATTATTATTTAGATTATAATACTTACAAATGGATATGCATCTCCGATTGACAAATAATTATTAAATATAACAACAATTACAAAAAGTAACATTTCGTTTAGCATATTATGTAAATTCAGCTCGAATTCAACGAATACGATAACAAAAATAATGCGAATGTAAAATTGTTAGCTTTTACGATATAATAAAATTGCAATACTTTAAATTGAGTATTGTTTCATTTAGTTATTATCCTCAATTTTTCCCGCAGAAATATTGTTTCATTTGGTAATAAACTGCCATCGGTTTTTAGATTAAAAATTGTTAATTTGGAATGACAACTGGAGTTGTGTATGATGAGTCAGCCTATAATTGTGACAGTATTAGCAAAAAAAACAATTTAAAAACAAAAAAAAAACAATAAAAAATATGTTACTATTACCACAGTACCATAAATAAAATATTTAGATGTAACAAATGATCTAGAATTTTCGCTCAAGCCGGAGCTATCTTTCTTGGGACTTTGCTTTTCAAATATATTATTTACTGTATCGCTTCCGTAATAATTGTATTTACTATGAAGTATCGTCTCAATATTTATTTTTTACTGGTAATTTTCAGGCACACAATAGGAATACGCTTATAATTTAACAAAATTATATCAATTAAAAAAAAAAGAACGACAGGGTTGCCATTAAAAATAACAACAAAACACATATATTAATTTATTTTATAAAACAATATATTTACAAACTTCGTACAAAATATTTTTACTTCGCTTCGTCAGACTTCTCCTGGTATTTGACGACGCCTCTTTCGATTAATTCAGGAACTTCAACGGCTAACCATGGACCAAGCTAGAAAAGACAAAAACAATATAATGATATATTTGGGCATGAAATATAATATGGCAATTGAACGATATTCGCCGCAACGAGCAGACGTGTTGTCGAGCGCAACTTATGTAAGATGTGTTAAAGAGGGGTGTGCATTCCCTCAATTGCCTTTGATCTACAGAATGGGGGGAGACACAGACAGCTTTAGCCTAGCTTGGGAGAGGCTTATCTCCAGCAGTGGATGACGACGAAAACTATCAATTGTAAATTCAATTCGTATGATGTTTCTCGATATGTACAAGAAGACGAATCTTATTAGCTGCGAGAAGCACAAAGGATCACGAACAAGACTGGGGGGCCAAAATTTGTCTGACTGTTACAGAGTGCACTATTTTTTTTTAAAATAATTAAATTTAACTCAAATCCAGAAGAATTAAATGTGCTTTTTAATTAATAATTAACAGGAATGATTAGTTACTAATTGTTACAGCTTCTAAATGTCGAACAGTAGGGCTTAGGCTTAGGCAGCCTTTACCAAAAAGGAATGATGTTTTTTTCAGCCCACTGTTCCAGTTTCTGTTTTTCAGGATGATATCCTTCAAGGCTGAGCCCATAGCCAGAAGTACCTACATGAAACCCTAGAACATTTAAAATTAAAAACATACTTACACCCAAAGCCATTGCATGAGCTATACCGAATTTGGGTACATTTCTTGCCCATAGTGGTTTAAAATGGTCAGTTAAACATATTTTGCCGCCTCTGTACATTTTAGCAGTTTTTCCATCGAGACCGGGTAGAGCAAGTTCTGGTGCTGTCGTTGGATATGTAACGGGTATCTGAAATAAACACAAACACATACACTATAAATATATTCTCAAACTTTTTGTTGAACTTTTAAACCGATGAGAGAGATACTTTAGACACCTGAACTCCGTCATTCCAACTGAATCAACATTATATATGATAATAATACAGAAATACTTGGTGGTACGGCTCTCTGCGAGCCCGTTTAGGTAGATACCGCCCAATCCCAAGATATTCTATTGCCCAACAATAATACTTAGTATTGTCATATAACTACATGCACAAGGGACATAACATCTTAGTTAGATGGTTGCCAATGGATGATGCAAGGAATGGTTAATAATTCTTGTAGCAATCACTAATACTTAGTATTTTTATGTTCCAGTTAAGGCAAAAGGAATACAACATCTTAGTTTCCAAATGTGAAGACACATTATAACTGTAAGAGTTAATATTTTTTACAACACAAATATCTATGGTCGGCAATGACTACTTAACATGTGCTGTTATGTTACCCAATTAATAATTTTAAAAAAAATAAAAAAATTGAGTACAAGAAGCTTGTAACAAATACTCACATCAAATTCCAAGTCAAATTCATACTTTAGCAGGTTGTGCACATACCAACATTTACCAAACCATTTTGTTCCCGTTTTATCGGATTCCAATCTGAACCAGTCATTATCAGCTTCTTTATTATTTTGTACATACTGAAAACAAAATGTTTACTTAAACAGATATGTCACTGTAAAATTTTAAGGTTTTTATTCATGTGACAGATACAAAATTTAATTAATAACAATTAATTTATATATAACATTTTCTTGACAATTATTATATTTTTTTCAATAAAATCCATATTCGGAATATATTGATTAAATACAATGGCAATTAAAAAGTTATTATATAAAGGAGCCTACTTACATCGGAGTTAAATAGCATGGAATTTTAAGTTCTTCACTTTCTATTTCGTAACAAAAATATCATTCGAAAGTAGAATACTTCAAAGTGAAGAAAAAACATTTAAAAATACCTAAAATTTGATGGTGATCAAGTCAATGACGACTATATTATTAAATATTTTATTTCAGTAACAATTTTAGTAATAATTACCTTTATTAATGCCTGGTATTCCTCTTTCAAACGGGTAGGCCATAATTCCTTGTCTCTGGGTCCTGCTTTAGTTTTCAACAAAGGTATGCTGCTTAGTGTTTTTCTAGTACCTTCATCTACCATTTTTGTGACTTTGAGAATTTGTCATAGAATATATTAATTTTAAATGTTGAACTAATGGAATGTCTGCGTAAGCAAGTGATTCTTTTTAAAACAAGTAAATGTCAAATTTAAATGTCATAACGCAACTGACAACTTATACTATGTGACACGTGTCACTTTTATATTATCGTCTACTGACTGAATGACTGTAAGACCAAGGCAGATTGATACGAATATTAATAATCGCAAGAAAACAATTTTTACAAAGCAAAATATTTTAATGTACAAGTAATTAATAATAATATAAAAACTTTCTATTGAAATTTTAAATACAAGCGTAATGAAATTATAAAGATTTAACACAATTACTTTTAACTCAAATATTACCAACAAAAGAAAATAATTAAAAAGTTGATAGCTATTTTAATAGTTATTGAGTAATTATTTTGGGGGATTTACAAGGAATAGTAAAAAGATAATTTACTTTGGTCACTTGGGCAGCATTGTCGCAACAACGAAGCATAGAGTAATACATATGGGCTGTCAGCCTCAGCTCGAGTTCAGTCAGTATGACAGTAAACTTATTTTATTGATTGTGATCAATCATCAAATAAAAAATGAGAGGATTTGGGGGAAATAATTTAAGTTTAGTTTAGTTAACTTTAACCAAATATCCCACAATTTCATCGAAATAGTTTGAATTAACATTAAAAGGGTGTGTTCAGAAAAAAAATACATAAAACACGATCATAACTACTTTTGTTATGACATATAAAACAAATTAAAAACATAATTTTTGTTTATAATTAAAAATGGGTTCCGAACAATCAATGCCTCCAAAAAAGCAGCCGCAAAGGGCTCCACCAGTACGTAGAGGACATACGATAGCAACTTCTAATTTTCCAGGTTATACAGTTTTACTAATATCAAAATATGTTCTATTTATATTTTTGTACCTTGGATTTCAGAAGCCGCAATTGCGACAAATTAAAAAAAGAAAAAAAACTTTCTTATTAAATAAATAATTTTATTAAATAGATAATTTTATGTTTAATATAAACAATTGTATGTAAAGACAAACAATAATATTAAAAAATATATCTTTTTTTCATGGGTTTAATTTACAGCATTTTTTTATAGTATGAAATATTAATAAATTTAAAGTGCTCATAACATTTTTTTTAAACAATGAGGCAAAGGAACATTGTCATACAGCTAGTGAAATCAAGCAATCGACCTAGACTTAAACTTATTATAGTATTGTATTTATATTTATATATTATGTTACTGTATGTTGTATCTATGAAAGCTGTTTTGGTCCAGTGTTTACAAGACATGAATCTTAACCAATGATTCTGAGTTCAATAATGGATTTCCACTGAATTCATTTGCTTAAGTTATGCTTAGAATTTTTTTCATGTTTGGCAGTGAAGGAAATCATAGTGAGGAAACCTGCTCATGGTTGAGGTGAAAATGCCATGCATATCCACCAATCAGCATTAGAGCAGTGGTAGAGTTAGCTCCAAACCTTCTCAAAATGTAGAGCAGACCTTTGCCCAGCAGTGGGATATTAATGTCTTATCAGTAGGAATGTTATAAAAAAAAAAAAGATTTTTCCTTTAATCAAATTTTTCTGTTATTTATTATTATTTATAAGAATCTATTTGATTTTAAATTTAGTTTGTAATTTTTTTTATTTTTTATTTTATGACAAAATGGATCCATAAGTCATTATGCATATATGAAAGTATAATGAATATATTTGAAAAATTCACAAAATAATTATGTCATTACCTGAATAAGCCATTGTTTTCTTTATAGATACAAGGAGACCTGAACCATCACCGAGTGGAAACAACTCTCCCGGAGCCAGTATGTGCTCCGATTCTGAACTGCCTTATATATCATATACTGTGGATAGACCTATTGGAGGTACAGTAGAACGTAATATAAAATTTCATTCCTTAAAGGCCCCATGTGTTGCAGATGTATGTGGGCAGTGGAAGTCACTTTCCATCAAGTGAGCTATAAATATATCTATTGATAGTTCCTGAGTACTACTGCTCAAGTACCACTTAAGTGATATTGCATTTTTTTTATGAAGTAGAGCTATGGGAGAATTTACCTTTTTTGTAACAGTTCAGATTCGAGCATTAAATGAGTGAGTGACAGAAACTGGGCTTTACAGCCCAGGCAGTGCAACCTCGAAAATTTATATTTATTAAAGTCAAAATACAAAGACATTAAATTGACGTGATCAACGATATCTCGAGCCCTTGAATAATTATGGGTTCTTGTAAAACTTGTGTATTGACGTTGATATTTGATATGACGTTGATATCTAGAACTTTGGAAATAATATTAAAGTGGATATAAATAGTTTAGCGACATTTTGTCAGTATAAAGATCTATGAATCTTGAAATGTTTGTAGTGCATAATATAGCTGAGCTATTATCAAAATGTATAGTATATGTTAATCTAAGGTTTCTCCTCTTAGTACTCCTTCGAACGGGCTATAAAATATATTTTAAACTTTATTTTGTCTTCCCTACTTCTTGGTCTAATTATATAATACATTATAGTAATTCAATCAACTATTAGATTCACCCAAAAATTCGGCAAAAACGCAACGATCTGACAGTAAGAAGTCTCTCCTCCAACGGAGGCAGCTGAGCTTACAAGCGAGAAGGAACAAAAGAGCTCGAGACATCGTCGTCGTTAAGCCAGCGACAGACACGCAATTGGACGAAGATATCAGGAGATTACAGGTAATAAAAAATATATAAAATCAGAGCGTCATTAGCGCAATGGTTTACACACTGCCTAGAGATGTAAAAAGTCACAGGATAGATCCTAACCCCTTGGCCTCTTGTCGTCCCCACTCCTATTACAAGTGATTAGATTTAAAGGAGGGGTAAATAGGAATATTAGTAATTCCTTAATTAATTTGGGGCATTGCTAATATTAATTAAAAATATATATATCACGAATAAGATCTAAAAAAGTATATAATTTTGTGGGTAAATGTGATAATACTCATAATATTGGTACAAGGAACAAACAAAAACAAATCACTCGTGTCACTTGACTGCATAGAGTTAGTAAGGCTTTTGTAGGGCAACGTGCAAGGGTTTGATAAAAGGATCACTGAAAGCGTCTAAAATGAAGCTATAGCCAAATTAAAAAAAAAAAAAACGTACGTAGTAACGCTTGCGTGCAAAAGTAAAAAACCTTGAAATATAAAAAAAAACTCCACTGAGTTTCTTTCGTCGATTCTTCTCCGTCATTTTCTATTAGGAAAAAGTGGTCAGCCCACTTATTTAAAAAAAAAAAAAATATAATACTATATTGTGCAATTAATATTCATTTGTAATTCGTGATTAGATTTTACTATAATATTATGTTATTACTTTTTCAAATAAAAAAAATCAGAAAGTATTATTTAATCTTGTAATTTTTTACATATTCTTTGAAAGTAAATGTGAGTTTATTTTATTGTGTCTTGTTAACATTTGTTAAGTATAAAATAAATAACCATAAAAGTCGGTACCATTGGTATTTGAAGGCTTTCATATAGTAAACATTAAAACTAATCATTGTAATATTATTGTTATATATCTTAGTTTCTGAAACGTCTCATCTTAATGGTCATTGGTTGCTAGCAGTGGATGAAGCAAAAGGCGACCAATGAGCGCTCAAAGTATATTTCTATGATGTACTAATCTTAATACTGATTGGACGGTGGCAACCCATGACGTAATTTGCGACCAATAAGCATTCAGTATTCATCCAAAAAAGTTAATCAATCTTTGATCAGTTTTTGAGCAATTAGAAGGTAGATTTGTACTGTACGACGCCTTTCTAAATGCAAAACTTCTTCAGGAAATACCAACGTTTCTACCGATTATGCGAGGGACGCTCGGCTTACCGGGTGCAAAAGATCCTGAAGTGCTTGAAGGTCAGTTAAAGCGTAGTTATGACACCATCTTCGTTAAAGCCAGATGAGCTTAGCTTGCTACCGCTATATTTTTCTTTGGCTGTTTTTCTCCAGTTTGTCATTGACAATCACATTTCTGATCAATGACATTTCTTTATTATATTGAAAATTGCGAACTATTATAAAATTTGATAAACCCGCCGAGTCTCTTTCGCCAGCACTTTTTAGGGTGTTTTCTTCTCCGTTGACTAAATAAATCAGAATTACTTCTTGTATTTAATTTTCCAGGTCTAGATCCGAGACCGTGGGTCAGGATGACTACGCGAATCCAAGCTCACTTATCCGCTTGCGCTCAGCCGCTGGCTGCCGAGGAGATCCACTTGGCAAACAAGATTAAGGAGGTGAAAGTACTCTTCATGTAAAATTATGATTAGATTCTATTCTGCCGGAGATATTTGAAGGCATTCTTGGTGGTAGTGTTTTGTGCAGGCAATTCTACCGCCAAGCTATTACTAGTTAGTATTGTGGTGTTCCGGTTTGAAGGGTGAGTGAGCCAGTGTAACTACAGGCACAAGGGACATAACATCTTAGTTCCCGAGTGGCGCATTGGCGATGTAAGGAATGGTTGATATTTCTTACAGCGCCATTGTCTATGGGTGGTGACCGCTTAACATCAGGTGGCTCATAAGCCCGTCCGCAAGCCTATATAATAAAAAAAGTAAGAATTCCAATTTTTATGCTCACTCCCAGTATTAAACGTTTACAAGTCCCTCATCCCACTGTAGCAACATCCCGTTTTGATCTATGTTCAAATACAAATTATTTTAGTCAAAACCGGATGTAGACAACAACAGCTATTCAAATCAAATTAATTCTACTGATAATGTTTCTAATACAACTAAAGAAACAGCCTGTTAATTTCCCACTGCTGGGCTAAGGCCTCCTCTCCCTTTGAGGAGTAGTTTTGGAGCTTATGCCGCCACGCTGCTCCAATGCGGGTTGGCGGAATACACATGTGGCAGAAATTAGACACATGCAGGTTTCCTCACGATGTTTTTCTTCACCGCCGAGCACGAGATGAATTATAAACACAAATTAAGCACACCAAAATTCAGTGGTGCCTGCCTGGGTTTGAACCAGAAATCATCGGTTAAGATGCACGCGTTCTAACCACTGGGCCATCTCGGCTTTTTTTCTCTCGCTTTGTATGTTTAATTAGCTTTTTTAATATGTCCGATGTTTTATGAAATTGACAGGCGGATTCGGAAATAACACGTCTCTATTCAACAACGGTGGAGAAACAGAGATGCAACGCGCGTCACGCCGAGAGGCTGTCGCGGGTGAGGGAGGTATCTCATCAGCTATCGAGGTGCAATTCATTGCTGAACCAGGTAATAAACCGCTAAAATTTTCAACTGTAGTCTATTTCAATGGAAGGAGTACCGATGGACAAATCTTGGATTTTTTATAATGTGGACTTCTAACATGAATATATCTTTATTTATAATATCTACTTAAATTTTATATTCTTAGTTGCGATAACAGCTTCGTCGACGTTTAAAACACAATTTATTTGTAAATCCATAGTGAATATCATAGATTATAATCTAATATTCAAGCTCTCTGCCAATGATATCGCCTCAATTCAAAGTCAAATGTTGTTTATTTACATGACATCATTACATTACATTAGCAGCCTGTAAATTACCCACTGCTGGACCAAGGCCTCCTCTCCCTTTGAGGAGAAGGTTTGGAGCATATTCCACCACGCTGCTCCAATACGGTTTGGTGGAATACACATGTGGCAGAATTTCGTTGAAATTAGACACATGCAGGTTTCCCTCACGATGTTTTCCTTCACCGCCGAGCACGAGATGAATTATAAACACAAATTAAGCACGTGAAATTCAGTGGTGCTTGCCTGGGTTTGAACCCGAAATCGTCGGTTAAGATGCACGCGTTCTAACCACTAGACCATCTCGGCTCTCAGAAACATAGGTCGCAAATTAATAATTCCTTTTTTTGCAGACCCTACAAGATATAGAAGAATTGAACCAGTTGTTACCGGAGAATAAGAGATTGGAGCCGTTTGTATGGAACGAACAAAAAGTTTGAAATAAATAATTTAATAGTTGAGAATTATTGTAAATATTTGCTAGGATTTGAAATATTAAATATGAATGTATTATGATTTTATGAACTGATGAGTTTCGATGTTCAAACGTCGTATAACACTCGTAATATAAGAACAGGATGGAACCTTGTATAAGTAAATCGCTTTTTTGTTTTGTATTGAAAAGTGCAACCAAAACATGTTCGAGATACGCAGATTCATAAATGCTTTTCTAAAATGGTGTAAAACAATAGTCTATCAGAATATCGGTTTTCAATTTCGGAAGTGAGATACGACGTGAGCGTTAACAGAATAACAATGTTGCCTAATTTTTTTTTAACGTCCAATCGTCGTATAAATTGATGCCGTAAGAATTATTAACCATTTCTTATAACACGAATTCGTCACTGACCTTGGGAACTGTGTTATGTCCCCTGTGTCTGTAGTTACACTGGCTCACTCACCCTTCAAACTGCAACAATACTGGGTATTGCTGTTTAGTATTAGAATATGTGATGAGCTGTCTACCTGGATGAGATGACACAAAGCGCTAGCACCAAGTAAAATATTAACGGCTTTACTTAAAAACTTTGTTTAGTGGGTGCATAGTTAGTCGGTAATCTCTCTCTTTTTATCACAATTGGTTTGTCATTCGAGAGAAGGAGACAGCACTGTTTCATTCGAGAGGTTTTGCTTATTAAATACTATTAAAACTGAAATATTAATATATTAAATTATGTATGAATGTATATTTTATTTAAGACAATTAAAGAAATGTTTATAAACGGATAAATTGTTTTAATTATATAAAAAATGTGGCTTTTAGGGGGGTATAAATATAGAGACAATTATACAATGGGGCTGTGACGTCAACGCATTAAATATGTCGAGATGGCCCATCTTAACCGATGATTGCGGGTTCAAATCCAAACAAGCACCACTGAATTTTCATGTGCTTAATTAGTGTTTATAATTCATTTCGTGCTCGGCGGTGAAGGAAAACACCGTGAGGAAACCTGCATGTATATAATTTCAACAAAATTTACCAACCAGCATTGGAGCAGCGTGGTGGAATATGCTCCATACCTTCTCCTCGAAGGGAGAATAGGCTTTAGCCCAGCAGTGGGAAATTTACAGGCTGTTAATGTAATAATATATGATGTTCTAAGATCAAGCACTAAAAAACTATCAAATTAACTCAGCCACAAAGATATTTTCCATCTCATTCATTTACAACATCCTATAAACATCGGACATATTGTTTCGTAAATACTAGCGTTTATAACTTACGGAACAATAGGTCAAACGTTGCCCTTCCGAACTATTCATTCACAAAATGATTAACCTATTCTTACAAGAACTACGCCCTCCTCGGCCTGGACCGAGCGGAATCATAAACACGGAAGAGCGCTTACTAACGGGTTCAGTGTTCGGTTGTCTGTCTGTCGATTAGGTTCGAGTCCGTTCGTATCGGTCGTAGTATTTACTGTTCTTGTATACTCAATACATGTATTGCAATATTCTTGTGTAGCTGATTAAAGTTATATACTGACGGTAATTGTGTTCGATTATATATATATTTTTTTTAATTTAATTCATCTTAGGGTTTGTTAGACTATATTAATGCCGGCTGTCGCCAACACAAAAAAATAAGCAAACGATAATTTAATTAAAAAATACCTCAGAACACAAATAATAACAACTACCAACAAAACAAACGTCACAACACCGCATACAAATACAGGGGAATTCCCGATCGCCGAGTAGGATTATTTAAGTCGTTCGGTCACGTTCAGTTTTACATCGCTGTATCGGAATCCTTAGCGGTGTCGATAATTAAAAATCCAAAAAATTACTTTAACAATTATTTTATTAAATTCTATTTATAAAAAAGTACAATTAATTAAAAAATTAAATATTATTGCATTAGAATTTGCACTAAATATAAAAACATATTCATATACTTAATTGTATTTAACAATTGTTGGAAAAAAAATATTGTGGTTTTTAAACGCACTCGTACGGTAGTTACGTTTCATGTTACGCTTGTGAAGATAAATGTCATAGCTATTATAAAGAAGAATGCAGCGCTTATACAGCGCTTTTTAATATATTAGAGTGGTTTTACTCCAAAATACTTCGTAAAATACGAATTTTCCACCATACTTATTTGTTAAAGACGAAACGAAACGTCACACGATCTTTGACAAAATATTGTTTGTATGTAAAATATACAAAGGAAGTAATTTAAAAAAAAGTCTTAATTTATAATAAAAAAACCATGTGAACAGAAGTTCTCGAAAAAATAGTAATAATTCTATCAGATCACAAATTCCATTGTTTTATTAAAACTCATTGTAATTCTGTTTTTCTATGTAATTTTTCAATTAAATTAATTGGTTAATTCAAACTTGGAGCTTAATGCTTCGCTTTGGTCGCTTAGTGTAGTGATGATTTCTTTAAAATGTGTGCGTGCTTTGTGTACCTACCATTAAATTGTATTTTTAAATTTATCTAAGCATGCTGAATTCCGAAAGCCTTATTTTGGGCGAGAGTAGTTGGTATTGTAGTTAGGTTCGATTTCTTCGAATTACATAAGTTTTTTGGTGATAAATATTGGTTATCGTTTGGTGATCTGGCAGGAACTAGATACTTTTTATATTTATCTGCCCCTATCGATCGCGCGGCCCTGGGCACTTGCCCAAAGTGTCCATTGGGAAAGAGGAGCCTGCTGATGTCCAACCCCTAAAATGCGAGCAAAGCTATTGACAACCAAATATTAAAATACTTTAATCAAGTGCACTCATACTAACAATATCCTATGTTCATTATGTAAGATTCATTTAAAGTTTTATATCACGAAAGGTTCTACAGCATACAACAGTGTACAACATGCTTAAATAAAAAAGAAAGAAAACTAAACTATGCTTATAAAAATAAAAGTAATAACTTCACGTCCCTCTGCCGTGCAAGGCCAATATTAAGAAACGCGAAAGTAAATATTTGTTACCTCATCACAACAAAACCAAAGTACCAATCGCAATGAAATTCAACAAAGAGATACCCTAACCCTGTATAAAGACACTTGAATAACAGGATAAATGGTTTTGTAAATTATTTGCTCGTATTTTTGCTTTTAAAATTATATCAGTTTACTTTACAACGTTAAGTTGGCGTTTATAGTAACTGTTCCCGTCCTTAGTCGTAGTGTAAGATTGTAAAACTTACTTAAGGAGTGAACTATTAAAAAAGAAGGCAATTGAGATCTACCTACTCTCTGAGATTACACATAACTATAAAAATCTATAGGTACTGATATATTTCGAGTTTCTTGCCGTTTCTTCTCGCTGGAAGCTGCTTTCCGAAACGTACTGGTGGTAGTATTTAAATATCGAATATTCAAAAACGCTTCATTGTGAAGTTTACTTGAATAAAATTGATGTGATTAGATTTGATATTATAAAATTTATTGAAGCGTGCACAGTCAACGTTATCAACATAACTAGAGGATTAGTTAAACACTTAAAAAAAATGACTGGTTTTGTACTTGAGAAAAAAATTAAACTATGTTCATAAGTTTTTATTAAATAAAAATTATGTTTTCGTTAAACCAATAGAATTTATTATTGTTGTATCATCAGCGTCCATGTTGTTTTAGTTTCGGCACATTCTAGTGACTGGAGTGCAGTAGGAAGTAAAAGTCTGCCATTTATTCTAGACTAAATATTCTTGCAATCGTTTTTTTTTTTTTTAATGATAATAATCTTTATTTGAAAAATATAAGCATTACAGTTATTACATCAAGTCACTTATATCTACACTAATTACTTAACATTTTTTTAAATATTCTTAACAATTTGACTAAAACATACAACTAAGGACGAATGAAATAAATATTTAATTGTGTAAATATTTACAGTTTCGTAAAATTCTGTAAAAATGTTTAGAATGAAAATTCAACACATTTTTTTAATGCACGTCAGTGACAAAAATGCATCCGACCCTTGCAGGTTTTTTCACGATGTTATCCTTCACCACTGTACGCAATATCGAATTAACCCGTGGGAAGGCGCGCTATGATCATTTTGCTCACGCAAAATATTATTGCGATTATTATCTATGTTAGAAACCCTCAAGCACTACGAGCTTCTCAGTGCGTTCCCAACATTCCATCCCCTCTCCGCTGACGCTGTTCGCGCGCCACTCAGTGCCGCAGCGTCCGCGCAGCAAGGTGATTGTGTGCATCGCATCCTGCAGCGCGGCATTCGCTCATCGCGCGCCTAACCACGTAAGTATTTTTTTGTTAGTAATAAAATTTATTTTAACGTGTATTTTGTTTTTTTTTATGCATATTTATGTAATTTATCCCAGTAAAAATATTGTTAATATATCTGTCAATTGTTTTTAGTATAAAAAGTCAAGATGAATGATCAACGGGAGGCTCAAATTCTTAGTTGGCTAGAAGACCTTGAATCGGAGGAAGAAGAGCCATTAGATCTTGAGGATATAGGCGTGAATCGTGCTGATGATGCTGAAAGTGACGGTCCAGTAATAGAAGGCCTCCACGACGACGATACTGAACTGTCCTCAGATGAATTGGTGAATGACGGAATGCAAGAACCAAGAGGTAGGATACCATATTATACAGGAAAAGAAAGATAAGACTACAAAATGGCTTGTCCATAAGCCTTTACGCAATGTGCGCACTAGGAGCTGCAATATAGTAACACATTTACCCGGGGTCAAACAAGTAGCTAAAAACGCCACGACACCCTTGCAATCTATTTCATTGTTTGTGGACGATGAAATGTTAGAAAAAAATGTTTCTTACACAAATATATACATGAAAAAATTACAAGAAAAATTTTCTCGAGAAAGAGATTGTAAACAAACAGATTTAGTTGAAAATAAAGCATTAATTGGTTTATTATATATGGCTGGATTGAAAAAAATGAGTCATCTAAATGTAAAAGAAATGTGGCTTGATGATGGTACAACGTGTGATTTTTTTAAAGCAACCATGTCCATAAAACGCTTTTTTTTTATTGAGAGTGTTGAGGTTTGATGATATGAATACACGACACGAAAGAAAGCAATTAGATAATCTGGATCCTATCCGAGAAATATTTGAAAGCTTTGTTGGACATTGTACTGCCAACTATATAACATAAACATAAACATAACATAATCAGCCTGTAAATTTCCCACTGCTGGGCTAAGGCCTCCTCTCCCGTTGAGGAGAAGGACAATTGACATGGAGCATATTCCACCATGCTGGTCCAATGCGGGTTGGTGGAACTATATACTGGGAGAGTACTATACCATCGACGAAATGTTGGAGTCGTTCCGTGACCGCTGTAAGTTTAGGGTTTATATTGCAAATAAACCGGCAAAATATGGAATAAAAATCTATGCTCTTGTGGATGCGAAAACATTTTATTCATGCAATTTAGAAATATATGCCGGTAAACAACCAACAGGACCTTATGATTTGAGTAATACAGCTTCAGAAGTAATTAAAAGAATAGCTACACCGATATTGAATACGGGAAGAAATATTACCATGGATAATTATTTCAGCTCAGTGCTACTCTTCAACGAGTTGAAAAATACCTACAGAACAACAGCAGTAGGTACACTTAGGAAAAACAAAAAAGAGATTCCTCCCCTATTCCTATCAACTAAGGACAGGCCAATGTCCAGTACTATTTTTGGATTCAGTGAAAATAATGTCATCGCGTCTTATGTATCAAAAAAGAAAACAAAAAAAATTGTCCTTATGTTATCTTCACTTCATGATGAGGACAATATCGATCAAGATACTGGTATTGAAGCTAAACCAGAAATGGTCACATTTTACAATTCTACAAAAGGCAGTGTGGACGTTGTAGATCAAAAGAAAGAAGACTATTCCGTTGCAAGAATCACTGCTAGGTGGCCAATGCGATTATTTTTCTCCATTTTGAATATAGCTGGGATCAATGCGCAAATAATACATAAAGCAAATACAGATAACCTAATTCCTAGACGTATATTTCTAAAAAATGTGGCTCTTGAGTTAGTAAAGACACATATTTCACGAAGAATTTGTATGCAAAATATGTCATCAGATCTGAATTTTATAATGAAAAGATTTGTACCACTACCCAATGCCGAAATTGGGGCTAGAACGAGCGGTTTTCGCGAACTGTGTCCCAGGAGGTAAAACAGACGCTCTAAAAAAGCCTGTACTTTGTGCAAAAAACTACTCTGCACTGAGCACGTTATGTTTATGTGCCATACATGTTACGATAGTAACATTACTCAACGTGACATGGAAGAATAAAAAGTTCCTACTTTTTTGTTTGATTTTGCTCTTTTAGTTTATTTTTGTTAATTAGCCCAAAGTTAAGGCCAAAGTTGATTAGCTATTTTTGTTTAAGCATAAACTGCATTTTTTGTTAACTAATGATAATTAAACTCTTTATATAGTAAACTACATGTATTTTATTTATTTTGCTGTTAGTTTGCTGTAGTTAACTAAAAAATCTTATTTGAAGTAATGTAAGCATTTTGCTCGCGCGCGCCTCATCGTGTATCAGGGCGCGCCTCCTCACAGGTTAAAAACATGAAAACGCACTTGAAAATTTAGTGAAGCTTGCCCGCAATTTTAAGCTAAGATTCCCATGTTTTAACCACTGGGCCAAATCGGTTCAAAAGGTGTGAAAAGGGTTATATAAAAGACATAATATATATGCAAAAATTTTTTTAACAAACTGTAATATAACAACAAGTTTTGATATCGTTGTATTTCGATTTGAATGACCTAGCGTAGCTACACTACAGGCTCAAGGGACATAACATCTTAGTTCCCAAGGTTAGCAATGATTAATATTTCTTATAATGCCAGTGTCTATGGACAGTGGTGTCCACTTACCATCATGTGACCCACTTGCCAGTGTATGCTATCGTAATTTAAAAAATATAGAATTCTAAAGACAACAAAAAAATGTATGTCTTTTATTACGCAAACTCTTCCTTATAGTTTCCTTTAAAGTGACCTGAATTATTTTTTTAAATTTACAAGTTAATTCATATACCAATGGATTTAGACACGACATAGTATCCGTCGTACAAAAATATTCCACTTCTAGATCAGTTAAACCGAGTTCTGTTTCTTAATGCATTGCAAGCAATTGCGTTAGACCTAGGCTCCGTCTTTCGTAAACAGAACGTCAGTACACATTTTTCCGACGTCGAGTCGAAACGTTCCTTTAGATTTTCCTCGTTTAATAAACCGGTAAGTTGACAATATTTTTTTTTTTTATTCGTACGACATATAACAGGCAACAATACAAATGATAAATTTTATAATTTTCGACCTTATATAAAATACGGATACGTAGGTGATTTTAAATGACTTCTTATATTGAAATAAAAAAATCCTTCTTTTTTATTAATTATACTTTATAAAAATTTAATTTGACGTATTTTTTTTTTTTTATGTTTGAAATTATAACAAATGAATATTTCAATTATAATTTTTTCCCAGCTTATCTAATAATGTGATCAGACCATAATTATGGATACTGTCAGGCATATTTATTGATCACGCTCGTTGTTTTGCCCTTTTAATGCATATCATTGTTGTGTTGTGTTGTGTGTTGAATATTTTGACATATTCTTTATTAAATATACGTTTAACAATTTGAGATATATTATATTAAGTAGGTCTAATAAAATTTTTATCGAAATAAATCAACTTAATATTATTATGTACCAATAATAAAACCTACTGTGTTTAGAAAAGCTTTTACAAATTAATAAACGACTGTATCTTTTCTGACTGACTGTATCATCTTTTGTAACAATTGCAGAATGAATGGCAAAAGATATTCTATCTTTCAACGTGCAAATCGCCATAAAATATAAACTTTTGATTTTGAAAAGTGAATACTTTTTGGAACTCTCAATAGTTCGTTTTTAATTATTTATACTTATTATGTATAATCAAGTTAATTTATTTATTTAATTAATTCTCCAAAAAAAGATACACACTAAATACATATTCTAAAAATAAAACAGTATAAGTTTTACGAGTCGTGTGCTTCAATTATAAGAGACCACAGCATGCACTAAATAATAATTTAAATAAAATTAAGACATAAAGTGAAAAAAATATACGTAGCAGTAAAAGACAACTTAATTTACTGTATAGTTTAAGTGTGTCTGTCAGGATATGTGTTTGTTTATTAGTTGTTGATTTTACATATTATAAAAAAAACATATAATATATTTTCATTTTATAAAATGTACATTGTAAAACAGTTGATTTAATAATTATAATTGTGGACTAAGAACAGAAAACTATAAATAATTCTAACCATTCAGCATATTTGCAAAGTGATTTCGAATTATCTATAAATCTGTCAAATGAAATTTTATCAAACGATACTAAAATCTAAGATGTCTGTCTCTGAAACGTTTTCTGTTAAATTTAAAGATAATTGTACAATTGTTACACTAATTATTATTATTAATTTATCATATGTTTTTTGTCAGACATAGTATATTTTTTACACTAACATAATTGCGTGAATCTCTTAAATCCGTCTGGCAAATGTTTTAGAAGTGATAACTTATTTTGCAATTAACATTAGTGAAATCTTAGAAACCACTAGAAGAATGACAAAAACATTTTACGAATTAAGAAATAAGATAACGTAAAATGGGTAATTTTTCTTTCGCATATAACAGTAAAGTTAATTGTTATACTTAGTAACTACTGAGTTTCTTGCCCGTTCTTGACGGTAGAATATACGTTCCGAACCGGTAGTAGATTTACATTAATTCAACTTTTAAGAGTCTATTTGAATAAATAATATTTTGATTTTGATTTTACCAAGGCAGACCTTTTTAAAGTCACTTAAATGAAACAAAAAAAACTTAAGAATTTCAATGTTTTTAGTAAATTTTATGAAATCCACGCTTGTCACCTCGATAGTCTGGTTTTGTGAGTGAAACTGATCTTCTCCGAAATAATCTTTATCTTCTAATATAAGTTTTATGTATATTGGCTTTGTAGTTAATTCAGTTATACAATACAAAGACAACGTCTGAACAACAGCTCTATACTAAAAATGCAAAAGTAGCTCTGTCTCTCTCTTTATGTCTCTGTCTGTTACGCATCCAAGGCTAAGCGATAAAACCGATTTAAATTAAATTTAGAACAGAGTAAGCTTATACCCCAAGATAAGACAAAGGTGCTTTTTTTAATTCATCCTTCGAGGGGTTAAAATAATAATTATATGAAAATTAATTCTTATATTATTAAAGGAAGATTAAAAAAAACCCCGCTGAGTTTCTTCCGCTGTTCTGAGTTCAGGGTATTTTCTATTCCGACTCGGTTATAGTGCTTTATCTGACAATCAATAAATAAGTGTAATGCTTCTATATTTTATAAATGAATTTGATTTAAAGCGAAATGCTTATTTCGTTTGAACGCTAATCTCAATTATACCTATTTACAGAGTTTATACATTATGTAATATCAAAGTCCGACTAAGACATAAGGGCCGGGCCTTCACCTCAAACAACGAGAATTTTAGTGTTGACCACAGCTGTTCACCGTTTCATTTCTCTCTAAGTATGTATCTATTAACCATTTTGCATCGTAAGCCGGTTGGAGGCCGGCAAGCAGGCTGGCTGTCAAAGTAAAAGTCAAAATCTTTAATTAGACTAAAAGTAGCTTATTGATTTTTAAAAATCAAGCACCGGTAATGGACGCCTCGGACCTGAGAAGAACTAGCGAAAGAAAATCAGCAGGTGTTTTTTTTAAATATCCATATCCATGGTGTAATCGCTTAATTCCCAGGGCGTCCAATCATCTAAAAAGTAATTAGTTATATAAAATTTAACACAAAAACGTTCCTTGGCGATTCATTTAAATTGTACAATTAATTTTTGAACGTTAACTGTCTGTAAAAGCGTAATCATTGTCTCACAAAAGAGTTATTAATTCTATGCGATCGGATAATTATGAGCTAATTTCTGTTTATAGACCTAGTGTTAAGAGTACGTACGTCACAATTTCTGGAAAAATCTTTAAATGTGTTCCTGTGTCCTCTTCGACTATATGACTCCTACAATATATATAGCTATGACTTACGGGTAACGTGAAACCACTCAGAGCATTTTGTAGTTATATTTTATATTTAATGGCTTGTCCTTCTGTCACACAGCGACATCCCATTGGCCCGATTTTCAGGGTTCCGATGAGGAATCGGAAAACCGTTGATGACGATTCGTGTCTATCTGTTGCTTGTCATCATTTATTTGAATAGGTACTAATATTGAATAAGGTAACCATATCAAATATAAAATAGATAGGGTGGGGGGTACCAACCGAGACATGCACAGATCTTTACCACTAAGTAAATCACTACCACCATTATTATTTTAACTCTCTTTTATAAGCGGCAATATCTATGGGTAGTGACATACCACCCGGTAGCCTAATTACTCGCCCCTACCTATGCTATAATTAAAGAATAATATTCATTTATTTTATT
Organism: Vanessa tameamea; assembly: GCF_037043105.1. Classification (NCBI taxonomy): domain Eukaryota; kingdom Metazoa; phylum Arthropoda; class Insecta; order Lepidoptera; family Nymphalidae; genus Vanessa; species Vanessa tameamea. The sequence goes on from NC_087338.1 coordinate 2,541,666, forward strand.
CTTTGGTTGCTTATATAACACAACATGTTATGGAAGACTGGGTCCCTCTGACACGAGTATGAATCATGCTCACTAGAGAGACCCAACCTTAAATATTCTATGTAAATTGTGGTAACGAAAAAGATTAAAAATATATATATATATATTAGTAACCAAAGTACGATAGCTCGGTAATGTATGGACGAAATGAAAATTTATACTAATATTATAAATACGAAAGTAACTGATCTGTTACCTTCACCGCTGAACCCATTTAGATGAAATTTGTTACGAAAATAGTTCGAATCCCGGAGAACGGTCGTAGACTTTTTATAATTCACCTTTAGAAGGGGTAAGACCGAGGTGACGTGTTGTGAGTTATAGGTAAAGTTTTATAAATTACGCTGAGCCGCTGATTTAGCTAGTCATTTTGCTTACTTTATAGTTTATTGTACAAAACGAAGAGAAAACAAAACATAGATACTGCCTAAATAGATGTAGTAATACAATTTTGGCGACCTTATCGCTACACAGCGATCTCTTCCAGGCAATCAATGGTGTATATAACTCGTAGGATATATCTATACCTAAAACTAATAAATAAATGTCAATATAAAATACACATATAATAATAAATAAATAAATATTGGACAACATCACGTACATTACTCTGATCCCAATGTAAGTAGCTAAAGCACTTGTGTTATGGCAAATCAGAAGTCACGACGGTACCACAAACACCCAGACCCAAGACAACATAGAAAATTATTGAACTTTTTCTACATCGACTCGGTCGGGAATCGTACCCGGGACCTCGGAGTGGGGTACCCATGAATACCGGTGTACACACTACTCGACCACGGAGATCGTCAAATATTATACATGAATAAATAAATTATATTATTATTACAAGTATACAATAATTAATTCTATAAAATGAAACTCAAATAAAATGAAATTATAATATATAGTCATAGCAAAGTCAAGATGATACTATCGTTACACATATAAACATATAAATATAGATATAGTACACACCGTGACGTTAAATGTACGTGATACGAATTGGTTTCCTGTTAAAACAATAGTTGTCTAGTTCGATTCAAAGTATCATTCGTTTTTCGTCCCAAGTACGAACTTTAGTTTTCATTTACTGACTGCTACGCAATTTAGTCTTAAGATATTTAAGGTAATTTTTCTTAAATAATTTACCATGTGCAAAAATGAGTACCTCAGAATGAGAACCGGTGAATAAAACTCCACGGTTATATATATAGTTTGTTCCAAACGAGGAATGAAGATAAACAATCCTTAGATTTACGTATTCCGTTTAATTTGTTAATAGCTCAGCTATATTGTGCCCTACTAACAGTTCTTGTTTAATATATCTTTGTTTTTAACACAACCATATTTAACTTAACTACTTATATCCACTTTAATTTACTACCAAAGTTGTATAAAACTTCGTCGACGTCCAAAACGCTAATGCATAATGGTTATCATACATTTTATTCAAGCTCTCCGATGATATGGCGTCAGTTCGATGTCGAACGTTATTAATTTTGTTTTTATTTGTCATATTGTGAATATGCTATAGAAATAACTTTACGAATTTCTGTTTATAATCATTATTCATTTATTGAATAGGCCTGGATGGATCTAAATTACAGGCAACAGATTATAATTAAACACGTGTTTAACATTTCGTGTAGACTTTTATCTAAATTTCATGAAATTTGGTTTGAAACTAGCTTGAACTCCTAGGAAGAATAAAGGCTTTTTCATGCCTAAATTGAAGACACCCTAAAACGCGAGTTAAGCCACAGGCGACAGCTAGTATGTAAATGAGCCACGGACACGGTTAGTTAAGTGCATTTCATCTCCTGTGAAGAAAATTAGAGATTATTTAATCTTGTTATATATCTTATCTGGGTATTTCTATATAATATAATTTTTTTTATATATATAAAATTAATTGTATAGGTATAAGTACTGAGTTTCTTGCCGGTTCTTTTCGGTTCAATCTTTGTACATTCCGAACCGGTGGTAGCTTTACTTTTAACATAGTTCTGTAAAGTGATCACTCAAATGTCCTTGTAGAAGTTCTAAACTTGAATAAAGTATATTTTAATTATGATTTTAATTTTTTGATTGACGTTGAAAATGAGTAATTATTAAAACAATCAGTAATTAATTTTTTTTGTTTTATTAAATTATATTGTAGAATAAAAATTCGTTAACTATTTTAAATGAACTAAAATTACAAAAATCTATTGAAACACGTATCTACTTAAAAGATAAATTAGTCTCTTAAAATTAAAATAACTTTTATTGTCTTAGACTTTAACGTACGATAAAGACATACAATGTACTGAAGCTACATACATAATTAATCCCAGAACGCGATTTGATTTACAAATAAGTTACCGATTTGTTTTAATTTTTTTAATTTGTTCTGGTATCGGCTGTATACGTTTATACCTTTGCTATTAATAAAAAATATACGCAAGTCGGTTCATTGCAACAGTATTTTAGGATTAACTTTGATTGATATCGTTATGAATTAATTTAATTTGAAAACTAACAAAACTAAGCACTTCTTTAACTAATATAATTGCATATTAAATTAACTATACACAGTTTATTCATTTTCTTTCTAACATACATAAACACTTCCGTATTACAAATGTTGTCATTACCAATTCAATGCACATTCAGAACAAATTGCTTTGCCTAGATTTTCTTGTTAGTTTTTCAAACATATTTCCTAACTAATAAAATAAAACAAGACACAATGAAATCGGGTCTATATAGCAACGTGTGCTCGGTTAAGCCTTTTAAATTTGAAGACGAGATAACCACCATCATAGATATGCGACATTAACTATAATTATTATTAAATTTATAATAATATACATATCAAAATGGCGTGTCATATGTTGCCAATATTTCATAAGTGAGATACAAAGTTAATTCGTATAGAATCGCACTGTTAATTGCTTTAGAATCGGACGTTATTCTCAATTTACCTGTGTGACAGAGACAGATATATCTCAGTAGAGACTACTTTAAAAACTATAGTTACTGTATAAGTAATATTATTTAACATATCCTCTCTGAAAATAAAACCCATCATTCTGAAAGTAAAATTTCGCTAACGATTCGTTAATATTGAAAGGACGTAAGGGATATCGTTTCAAAAAACAAGAATTAACAATTTTAAATCGTTTTAATTCGGTTTAAACATCTTACTTTGTGCTAAAAACTTATTGAACTGGAACGTTGCTCCACTGTTTATGTATAGACTTACAAAACTGTTATTTGTAATTTTGCATTTACTTTTGCACGCGGATATGCTTGAATTATGTAACGCGTTAGCATGTAGGTGCCGTTTAATTAGTGCGACGCCAAATAAATCTTGTATGTGAAATTGTTTAGCTTTCAAAATGTATTTAATTATTTTGCCATTTCTAGTTGAGGTTCTTCTGAGGCGTCCCCTCAACTGGTTTACGTTAATTATATATATAATTATAGATATAATAATAATTAATGTTTCATATTTCCGTGAAAACGGTTACGTATAATTCAGTAGATCCTTAAAAAAATTTTTTTAAAGGTCTGCAGTCTTGCAATTATCTAATCAGCTGGATGGTAAGTGGTAACCGCAGCTGTTGCTCTGTAAGAAATATTTATTGTCCGTCTCTTAATCAATGCATCCCCAACCTAGGTAACTATAATGTTCCTGTAGTTACACTGTCTAACTCACCCGTCAAACCGGAACACGATTATACTGAGTATTGTTATTAGTCAGTGGGATATATGACGAATACGCGTTACTTTTAACTTGGTGGTAGGGCTTTGTGCAAGCCCGTCTGGGTAGGTACCACCCACTCATCAGATATTCTACCGCCAAACAGCAGTACTCAGTATTGTTGTGTTCCGGTTTGAAGGGTGAATGAGCCAGTGTAACTACAGGCACTACCAACCTTGGGAACCAAGATGTTACGTACATCTTAGTTCCCAAGGTTGGTAGCGCATTGGTGATGTAAGGAATGGTTAATATTTCTTACAACGCCATTATCTATGGACGGTGGTGACCACTTACTATCAGGTGGCCCATTTGCTCGTCCGCCTACCGATATCATAAAAAAAAATACCTACTCGCATCCAGTCGGGTTTGCACAGTCCTACCATCAAGTAAACGAAATTAATAATAATAATAATTAATTAATATAATAAATTAAATTTATAATTAATTGGTCTAATTGCCAATTTATTACATTCAACATTTGTCTCGTTTGACAAACATACATACGGTATGGTCTAGTGACTGGACCGGTGGTCCTAAGGTCACAGTTACAAATCTGGTCAAGGATTTCAAAATAATTTCATACTGCTTAAGTTAAAAATCTGCATATGATGTAATAATCACTGAACACACATAGATCTGCGCAGAGATTAGAAAGAGATGAAATAACCCAGTAGTTGGTTTGACTTCTGGTTATAAATTCGGTCGTGCTTAGCGGTGAAGGAAAACATCGTTAGGAAACCTGCACATCTCAGATGTAGCTCCGCATTGTGTTGGAATAACCTCAAAAACCTCTCCTCGAAAGGATATATCTTTGTACAACAGTGACATACTTACAGTCATAAGTTTTTAAGTGAATCAGTCACAGATTCCAAGTGTCGCTCAACTTGAATGGCTTTAGGAACTGTAAACTAAATTTTAATGTTTCTTATAACGAAACTGTCTTCTAGGTAGTATTAGTGATGTTTATGTTATCCTGAAGGATTTTGGCGACAGTGTAAATTCTAAAAGTAGCATAGTCAACCGAGCTGGTGATATTGAATTGCACATGTCTGTGCGCAAACACAAATGCAGTCGCTATTCCCTCAACCTGATGGGATGCCACTACGACACTACCTCAAAAAGTTCAGGAGCAGGAGTCATATAAGCCAACGAAGCATTTATTTTCATAATGAGTTTTATAAATATTTCTTCGAAACAACCATTGGTTTTGTCTCGTGTTGTCAAAAAACAAAAGATTATTAAGTTGAAATGATACTGTTTCAAAACATATTAACAATTAGGTTTTTCTTGATTCGAGACAATGAAATTGCATGACCTTGAACTTAATTGTAAGACGCAACAGCGTCTTTGGCGTCACTATTAACACGCTGAACTTATTGTTACACGTTGTTCATATAACTAAATATAAAGTTGCTGATCCTGAGGTCCTGGGATCAAATCTCAGGTCGCACTGAAACAAAGCTCGGAAGTCTGTACGCAAGGAAAGCCGGCGAACTCACAGCTGAACACTTTCAACGGTTACAGAGAGTCTACCTGCCTTTGCACAGATACCTGCACTTTAATTTGGCCTGGGGCGACAGCTTTTAGTAGGCTGTAAATATTTATTCGAAATATAGATTATAACGAGAAGACTCGACAAAAAAAATGTTAAATTTCAGGTTAAGACAACATTTAAAATCTGTATATCTATACATATAATAAAATTGGAGTGTCTGTTTGTAATATTAAAATAACCGCGTTTTACTAAATGCATATGTGTGTAGCTTTCTACCAGTGACAGTCCCGTCAAAATCAGTCCAGCCGTTCCAGGGATTAGCCGGAACAAACAGACAGACAGATAAAAATTGTAATAAATGTTATTTTGGTATATGTACCGTGTATACATATGCATTTTATAAAAGGCTGTTACTTTAATGTTACAAACAGACACTCCAATTTTATTATATATATGTATAGATTGGCTGCTCCGCGCAGTTTCGTGACGCGGTGGCGTGTGGTATGGCCGTTTTGAAAAATTGGATCAAATGCAAAAATTATTATTCAAAACCGACTAACGAAGATGAACGCTTACGCGTTATTATATAGTAGATTCCAATCAAAGAAGGAAAAAAGATAAACAAACCTTAGATATACGTATTCCATGCGTTTTTTCCTATAAATATTAATATTGTACACTTTTAGCACTATTACACTTAACTACTTGTATCCACTTTAATATTTACTTCCAAAGTGCCGATAATATTTAAGTCGACTATTAATCGCCAATTTCGCAAATCCAATACTGATTACTGAAACTCTCAACCAATAAAATGTCGTCAGTTCGATGTCAAATGTTGTTTATTTGACTTTTGTCCCCATGTTGGAATAGACTTAAAAATAACTCTCTGAAAAAAAGATAGAAATGTCAGTTCCGCTTATTTGCAAACAATACACGAGGTTGTGACCCGTAACGTATGTATTGCTTACGATTTGTTTGTACTTTAAACCAACATTGGACCCAACGTTTTTACACATACGTCCTTGGCCCTAAAGTTTGTGCAATTGCTTGAACAGTACGCGAGGATTATGCAACTGTGAACGGTACACGAAGTTTAAATGGATATAATTATCAATATTGTTTATGTACTATAGATATTATCAATCATAGAAAGTAATTAATATTATATTGCTTTAATATGTATACCTATAATGTAATTATATTAAAATTAAATTTATCATTCGAAAGTGTTTATGCAAATGTTCGAATAAAGCATATTTTTGATTTCATAGTATTTTTTATACATAAATGAGCTTTTTAATACGAATATCATGTGAATATTAATTATATATAATGCTTTAAGTATTTATACATATAATCACTTATTATTCTGTACGTATGTACACGGAACGGAAAGGGCTGGACAGATTTTGATGACATTTTTAGTATGTGTCGAATGGTTTTCTGGATGGTTTAGAAGGGACCTTGTAGTTACCATGACGAATGGGATCTAGATTTTTTTTGACAAAAGTCAGTACTGACTTAGACTGTAGTTAGTTCAGACTGTACTTAGTTCATAATAGTATATATTTAATAATACATCAGTATGAAAAAAATATATTTACATAAGAATTATTAATATTATGGCCTTAATATATAATAAATGTACAAATCATGACCGCTTGAAATGGCGGCAAGGATACTAGCATCTCTGGACAATAAATAAACTCTCCTGTCCTCAGTGGAGGCAAAGGAGGATGTCATACTTTCCATGAATGTTTTTGCACTATTACTCCAAACAAACATACACACAGTATAGATCTATAAACTTAGAAGGTGTGGCTCCACGCTAAACTATCAGCGAGAATTAGACGCCTGACGTGCGTGCTTACAAGATGTCTTAGTGTGTGTGAGTTGACTAATGTAGGAATAAGTTATATAATATGTTGTGTGACCGAAAATGAACAAAAGTTGTGAATATATTTTTGAGCCGAGATGGCCCAATGGTTAGAACGCGTGCATCTTAACCGATGATTTCGGGTTCAAACCCAGGCAAATAACATTGAATTTTCATGTGCTTAATTTGTGTTTATAATTCATCTCGTGCTCAGCGGTGAGGGATCGTGAGGAAACCTGCATGTGTCTAATTTCAACGAAATTCTGCCACAAGTGTATTCCATCAATCAGCATTGGAGCAGCGTGGTGGAATTTGCTCCAAATCTTCTCCTCAAAGGGAGGCTTTAGCTCAGCAGTGGGAAATTTAGAGGCTGTTAATGTAAAAAAATTAAAATAATTTGATGAAAATTTTGTTTTCACTTTTAATTCGAATTCAGTTAGTCTATATAGAAACATTATATTATACACCTATTGGTTGGCAGAATATCATATGTCTTCGGCTTGGAAAAGAACCGGCGAAAGAAACTCAGCGCGTTTTCATTTGTCCTTACTCGTATTTGTAATTCTTTTCAATATGATAAAGAAATAACCAAGGTGTGCTTATCATCCATGTACTCGCCAAGTCGCTTCTTACGCACACAAACATAGCTGTTTTAAATTTTATATTTAGTAAAAGAGGCTGATATTAAAATCTAGGATTATCTTGTAAAACCGTATATGAGTAATGTATTACTCCACTAAAGATCTATACAGTCGAAGAACAGGAATAATAAGTTTATTATAATGTTCAATGTATATCGTATCGTTTGTATATCTTATGATTTAATCCACTCTAGCATTGTTAATACCATAAAAGAAAAAACACTAGAATTTTCTGGAAGGAATTGCGTAAATTGTTGTGAAAACTTCATCGAAATAGGTTTAGATGAAGAGGAAAAAAACGGTAAACTACTTGTATTTATAGCATCACTAGTTGACGGGCACGGATTTGCTCGAGTTTAAAAAAAAAATGAAAGAAAGAAAGATAGATAGAAACGTTTATATAGGACACGGTACGATTATAAAAATAAAAAAAAAACAATAATTTGTATATTAAGTAGTAACGTAATCTACAAAAAACTCAACAAAAAAGGAAAATAAAAGTAATTTCGTATTCAATCAAGTCCTTAACAGGTTATACGGTTTGGTCGTAGGTGTCAGCATAGAGAGTAACTCATACCCCTCCTTGGGGTTCAAGCTTGCTTCATAACCAAAAATCAACGAATTCGTATCAGTGTTTCGGCCATTTAAATATTGGTGTGGATGGTTCACCACGATGTAATTACAAGACGCGTATTTCGCGGTTTATTTCTTAATATAACACGATAGAATTACAAGATAATATTACATAATGAAATAACGTAATACAATAGAATAAGCGTCATTTTTGCGTCAATGAAACGACAGATGACATCGCAAATCGCATGTCATCTCGGCGATTGCGCAAGCCAAAACCGGCTTATCTGACAATGTTCACAATACGGGGAATTCCGTTGAACGTACAATGGTGATCGTTATAAGAAGCAAATTTAATTGTCAGGTCATAGCGACCCGAATACGGGCACCACTGATTTACGTCATAAGTTGGTTACTCTCGAAATCACTAATGGATAAGATCTTGTGCGGGTTTTTCTTTGTTGTTTTTATCTCAGCAGTTCCTTACAATTGTACACTTCTAGCTATTACAAATGACTCTAAAGTACTTAACCGATTGTTATAAATTTACGAATACCAATTAATTATTCAATACGCCCCCCCCAACCCCTTAAAAGTATAAATAAGTTAAATAAAATCAGTTAGCTCAGCTGGTTATTTAATATTTAATATTCCAAGAGACTAAGTTTTTATTTATTAATGAATTTGTCTTGCAGGCTTCACCATGTCTTCCGAAGGCTTCTCGTCAGAGGAACTGGACGCGATGCCGGACCGAATATCAGATACTTTCAAGGGGCTGACTCTACTCGTAACTGGTGGTACGGGATTCATGGGGAAGGTGCTGGTGGAGAAACTTTTAAGGTAAGACATATTTCTTGATGGCAGCATTTTTATGAGCGACATTGACCACTGGTTAGAACAAGTGAATCTATAGAAATCATTACTTATTTACGGAGCTAATGATAGTAATTATCTGTAGAATTAATTATTTTATACTTCAACTTATAAATGTTGCCAAAGGAAAGTTTAACAATGATACGTATTTAGTTTAAATAGACAAAGGTACGATTCTAAAATTCTAAATCCAGTAGATACTTGGTCATGAAGCCTATTTTAACTAGGTTTAAAAGAATAGGAATACTAGTATTTAATTGGAAACAGGCTAGTTGCTATATATTTGGTACTATTTTGAAAATGAAACACGAGATCAATTTGTTCATTTTCTATATTGCTAAATTATAAACAACCACTATCAAAATGTCAATGCAGTCTGACCTCAGTTACATAGATAAAAAATGCTACTGAACATTCGGCTTAGACAATTGTTCTCAGTAAAAACGCAAACCGGTTATGACTAGTAAAAAGCGGATTTTAAAAATAAAGACCAATTAGTAGTTTCAACTTCAATGAAACGTTTGTTTTACTACATGAGCTAAGAAATACATACGGTCATCCAAAAACTTTCCGATTTACTAATATTTTTGTATGCTTAGAATATTGATCTTAACCAGTTCATACCGGTATGAACTGGTTAATATCAATATTTTCAATCCAGTATTGGTAGACTAAAAGTAGTAAACATTTTTGCCTTTTTATTTTACAGAAAATGTCCGGATATTGGAAAAATAATGCTGCTAGTTCGTCCGAAGAAAGGGAAATTACCGAAACAGCGCTTGGAAGAAATGCTTAATGATGCGGTGAGTCGCTTTTGTATCAATAAAAGAAAGATAATTTCATTACTATTGAAAATGTCTATACTGGGTTTGACTTGATTGGGTTTTGATGAATTTATTTCGAAGAAAATTATTTTTCGACACTTTTATACTGCCTAGTTGGCACCGAAAATAATTCATGATTGACGTACTGTTTTAATAAATAGTATGTCTCAAGCTGGAGCACCTGATGGTAAAAAATCGGTCATACCCAATACACCACCAGCCTGTGTACCTGTAGTTACACTGGCTCATCCTACAAACCGTATCGCAACAATACTAATTATTATTACTGTTTAGCGGTAGAAAATGTGATAACTGGGTGGTACCTAACCGGACTTTTACAAAACCTTCTACCAAAAACGTGACTTTCTAACGTGCTTTCCTTAAACCTTAAGATATCTCTAATATGACGCTGTAATCCTATATACTCATTAATTTTCTCGATCAGGAACAGAGAAAAAATGTTTATTTATTTGGGTAATAATTAAGGGCCTCCTAATTGATGCTCTACGGCCGGCACTTGTCTTGATGATTCTGTGACTGCCGTATAATATTGTAGATCCAGATTCTTGTCACAATCGTCAATTTCAAAGATGTGTGTTTTAATGTGAACTCCTAGGCACAGAGTAATTAAAATTGTGGCTAAAAAAACTACTAAATTCATTGCCGGTTCTCGGTAGAATCTGCTTTCTGAACCGGCGCGGCGGTAGCTTGACATCTGGAAAAAGTGTAATTTTTATACACTGTATTATAATATTCCACACTGTAATTATTTATAGTTATCTTTAAAATTATTTTTTCTTAAATATTACATTAATACATACCAACAAGGTACATACAAGTATACGCTAAACATACAAGGGAGCAGAGAGGAGCGGAGAGGGAGCATGACGTCATAAGAGAGCGTCACGTCAGCCGTTCGTCGTCACGGCATACGAGACAGTCCTACCCTAAACTCTTATAGATGCTACTTATAAAAAGCAATTAATTTTCTTTGACCCATGAACCTATGGCTTTAAGTTTCCCTATCTATACTATAGAAGGAGCTATACAATATAATATTAAGACAGTATTATACTAGCGGTGTCCCGCGACACTTCCCGTTAATTTAAAATATTTTTTAGTACTTTAGTACCTTTTTTCCTATCTCTAAAATTAATTATTTATGAAATTAACAATTTAGTCCTCAAGCTTAGCAAGATTTATCAATTAAGAATCCTCTTTAGTTTTCTGCACATCTACGGCTGGAGCTCTTCAAAATGAGACCAAAACCGATTTTTTATGGGCAGTTATCGTCCCATCACTGGGACAAAAATCGGTTTACGCTATTAATATATAAGATTAGAAAGTAATGCTGTCTGTATGTCTGTTACTTTATCAAAATGTGTTTATTTTCGACATAATTCCAGAAACACCTAAAATTATCAATGTCCTCTACTAAATTAGGCATGTATTATACATAGGTAACTTCCTCTTGAATCAATCTATCTATTAAAAGAAACCGCATCAAAATCCGTTGTGTAATTTTAAAGATCTAAGCTTACATAGGAACAGACAGCGGTAAGCGACTTTGTCTTATACTATGTAATGATGCGTAGTACTTGATGACGAATTCCTAAGTCCGTGCTAAGCCGCAGGCGTCAACTAGTCTAATATCTAGACTTGCAAAACACATGTTTGTCTTAAAAGTATGACACGAAGATACTTTAGTCACTATTACTGGAAATGTCATCGTATGTAACGATAATGGCGTATGCGTGATGTTTTCGTCATAAAATTAAGTAATGTTCGTATACAAAAGGCATTTACGAGGAAAACATTAATATAAAATAAGCCTCTGAAGCAACTTAACAAATTGTTTTAGCTATAGACGGACGTATTCATAGTGTAATGTTTAGTTTGAAGCCTCGATAGATCCGTGATTTATGCGCTTGCGATGTGAAAGTAGCGGGGGTTTGTTTCTGATTCCTTTTGCGTAACTGGAGAGATACTCAGGAATATTAGGAATACTTGGAAAATGACATTTTCCTTTGAAAGTTTAGAATTCAAGACGTTTTCCACGACGCTTTTTCAATGTAGGTTACATTGGAATAAAGACTATATAGCAGGGCCGGACTGTATGTTTAGGGGGCCCTGGGCTAACAGTACTTAGGGGCCTACCTTAGACATATCTGAACGTAGACTTGAATTAAATTAATTTAATGGGTTTGAATAATAAGTACTTGCAGCGCTGCAAACCATACGATCTGTTTAATTTAATAAAGTTATGGATTCTCTCGCATTATCGTCCATTTTGGACTTTGACTTGACTTGGCTGGGGCCCCCTTGAATCCACGGGGCCCTGGGCTGAAGCCCAAAAAGCTATATGGTAGATCCGGCTCTGCTATATAGTCATCATGACTCAGAAGAAGACGGCGATGCAATAAGGGTTAAGGCTAATTCTGCTCGTCTGTCTGTTGCTCTTTCACAGCCAAACCACACCGATATTTGATGAAATTTAAGCAAGCTTACGACCGCTAAAACGCCGCCGCAGGCACTGCTAGTTATCAGTAACTTTGGAATAAAAATATTTCAATAAAGATATTCGTATTCGTTATACGAATGTTTGCGAAATATTCGTACATTCAGTTGCTGATATTATCCGTAACATAAAGACATACCGACATTTATTATCATACGTAACGTCATTATTTATTCTCTTTAGTAAAAAAATATTTTGAACGCTGTACAAGTCATACTAAGTACGCGCTTGCGCACTTGTGATGTCGAAATTTTCACCATTCCCGGCTAAGACTATGTCGACATATTAAGACTGCTTGCACACTAACGATTTGTAAGAGTTTATAACATACATATATAAGTACCACTATATATTAAGTATATACTAAAATATATACTAATATACTAAAGGTTATGTCAATCATTTCATTGTGTTTTTTGTTTATTTATTAAATTCAACCATGGATCACTGCAATATGTTTTGATATGTATGTGCTCTTTCAATTATAGGAAAATCAAAATCAAAATATACTTTATTCGAGTAGGCTTTTACAAGCACCTTTGAATCGTCATTTAACAAACTATATTAAGTAAAGCCACCACCGATTCGGAATGTTGATTCTACCGAGAAGAACCGGCAAGAAATTCAGTTATTCTTTTTCAACAGCTAAAAATAAAATATATATTAAAAGATCTTAAATATTGACTAAATCAAATTTAAACGAAAATGAATGAAACGTAGTTCACGTATTGTCAACTGCCTTTTTATATAGGTATATATTTTGTTTAATTCATCTCGAGTTGAGTGACCTGCTTAAAAACCAGACGGTTAAAAATCCCAAGTTCTCCTCAGTCTACGCCCATCAGTGGGATATTGCAATGTAAGCGCAAAAATATGTTTATTTACGACATCACATCAGAAACCTCTAAAATGATCAGTGTTTCTCTACTATATTGTGCATATATTGTACATATAAACCTTCCTCTTGAATCAATTTATCTATAAAAAGAAGGGATTAAAATCCGTTATTTATTTAATTTAAAGATCTAAGTATACATAAGGACAGACAGCGGTAAGCGACTTTGTTTTAAAGGTGAAAGTTTAAAAATGTACGTTTGTTACTCTATCACGCAAATACGGCTGAATGGATTTTAATGAAACTTTACAATAATATAGCTTATATATCAGAATAACACATGTGCTATAATTTATAAATATATTGTGTGAACTGTCAAATTTATATTACTTAACCAATCCATAAAACGCGAGCGAATACGCGGCCGAAAAATAGTCGTCTATGCTTACGCATCAAGACTTACGTAACTTGGTGGTAGGGCATTGTGCAAGCCCCTCTGGGTAGGTACCACCCACTGATCAGATATTCTACATCCAAATAACAGTACTCTGTATTGTTGTGTTCCGGTTAGAAGGGTGAGTGAGCCAGTGTAATAACAGGCACAAGGGACATAACATCTTAAGTTCCCAAGGTTGGTTGCGCAAAGGTGATGTAAGGAATGGTTAATATTTCTAACAGCGCCTTTGTCTATGGGCGGTGGTGACCACTTACCATCAGGTGGCCCATATGCTCGTCCGCCAACGAATGGCATAAAAAACAACTAATTAGTTACCATGGAAACATGGAACGTTATAACGAATGGGGTTCTAAGCTTTTCTGTAAAGTAAATACGAAGTAAAGACATACTATGTTTTAAACTAACAGTTTTGAATTGCGATCCGAACGCTCTTGTATAGTCACTCTTAAAACTAGATCCGAGTTGAACGCAATCTCTTCACGATTTAGGTCAAACATTTCTTCGCCTTTTATTAAAATATTTGATGTTTAATTAATTTGTACTTTTACTGTTCGGTAACTATAGCCCAGTAGATAGGACGATATATATTCCATGTAAAGGGTAAATAGATTCAAATTTGTAACTCTACCAATAATGTTTGATATTTATATGTAGTTAGATATATATATTAATAGATATATACATATATACCGTAGACTATGACTATATATACTATATTGGTTTATTTTCATAAAAATACACTTTGATATTACCATTTATATGATTGTTAAAAAAGAGTAGGGTCGGATTCAGGGGTCTGGGGGGCCTGGGGCACCAGAGGAGGCCCCTAATTATGTGTTTCTTTTTTTAAATTGTACTATATCTACACATCATTCATTAAAAGTGTAAACTCATCGGAGTTGTGTTTTTTTCTATACATATAATAAAATTGGAATGTCTGTTTGTAATATTAATATAACCTGTTTATTAAAAGCCGATGTATGTATTACGATATAACATTTTTTACAATTTTTGTCTGGCTGGACCGATTTTGACGGAACTTTTACTGACAAATAGCTGATATAATATAATAAGAAGTAACTTAGGCTACTATTATTTTAAATTAAATATAAAATAATAATAAAGTCACGCTGCAATGTCCAAATACTGTCCAGTACCGCGAGCAGCCTTCGCGCATGCCACAACCCCGCTGTCACGTCAGCTGCGACGATTTAATATCACAAAAGCTGCCTAATACAGAATTAATAAGTTATAGTAAAATCTGCGAACTGAACAATAACTTTTGTGTTAAATTCAAACGCGCACGAAGTCGCGGGCACAGCTATATTTGGCAGCAGGCCCCGGTTGCCCTGCCCTTGCAAAAGAGTACCCACTGAGTTTCTTTTCGGTTCAGTACAATCTAGCTACGTTCTAAATCTGTGTAGCGTTGCATTAAGTTTTACCTTGTAAAATTACGAATCAAACGTATAAGCAAGATTCACTTTTAAGTATATTTTGATTACGAACTTTGTACAGTGTCTTAAAAGTTTGTTTAGATTTTAAAATTGGAGTAATAGTGCAAAAACCTTCATTGAAAGTATGTCACCTCGCCTAATTCCCTTCACTGGTGACAAGAGCTGGTTCATTTCGTAATTTCTGGGTAACTGCGCAAGATATATTATACTGACAAACATAAGTACATTGTATGTCTTGCTCTGGCTTAAAGGGCCAATGAACTTGTTTAATTACAAGCACAAGAGAGATGACATCATTAATTCCTAAAGTCGGTGGTGCATTGACGATGTGAGAGATAACTATTTTCTATCCCCATTGCGGTGGTAACCACTTACCATCAGATGACCACGCTAGTCGAGCTACCCGTTGTTTAGAAAAAAATGGTAAATTTTATTAATTTATATATATTCGATTTTCAGCTCTTCGAGAAACTCCGAAAGATGCGTGGCAGTATTGAACCACTGTTGGAAAAATTACAAATCATCAGTGGCGACGCGTCGGCCCCAGACTTGGCGATCAGTCACGATGACAGGGAATTGATAATAGATAATGTGAACATCGTCATTCATGCTGCAGCCACCATCAGGTAAAGTAAATGTTTTCGAATCCTTCTCCTTTAATACCACTAAACAGCACAGGGCACATTGTAGTGCAAAAGTCAATGGTTCGATCCTGGCCCATTGGGCTGTTCGTTCCCACTCCTAGAATAAGTTTTAAGCTTGATTCGAGCGGTAGGTAGATCCAATGTGATGGCAAATCCGACTAGATCGGAAAAAACATCAGGCGCAGCATGGTTATACGTGATATCTGAGGCACAAGGCACGTAGTAAACTTTACCAATTTGGCAACTTCGGGCTGCTACTGAGATTTTGACAGAAAAACGTTTTACTCGCCTGGCACGAAATTTTAGCTCTCGGGATCTGATGTCTTACGGGATAACAGATAAACCAGTGATACAGTCATGAATAATAATAGCCTGTTCAGCTTCTGGGTTAAGATTTTCTATCTGCAAGCTGCCTAATTTGAGAAATTTTGGTACTTTTTCCACAATATTACTTCAATGAGATAAATGCACATTTAGCATGTTTTCAACCAATGCAGGTTTCCTTATGACTATTGCGTGTTAAGTTCAACGTATCCAATCCTGAGCTATACTTAAAATTTCAAGTTTAAGACTTAAGTCAAAAGGAAGTTACTTAATAGTCAATTACAAAATTCCACCTTCACGGATATTGCCCAAAGTTAAGAAAAACTTGATGATATGGCAATGTCTTATTTTAGATTCGATGAGGAATTGAAAAAGGCAGTGCTACTCAACGTACGAGGCACGAAGCTGGTGCTCAAACTAGCCAAGCAGTGTAAACATCTTCAAGTAAGTTTATTTTAGCTTATATTAGAGCTTTATGTCAAGAAATCATTGTCAAAATCCAAATCAAAATCATTATTTAACATATAAGCAAAATCTACCACCGGTTAATAAAGGAAGACTTCAAAACTTAGAAGAGCCGAGGAAAAAAAATAATTGGAATTTTCTTTTTAGTTAACTATTTATAAAAAAAAAGTAGTTACAGATGTTCTTAATGGTTTTTCTAGGTAGAATCTTTATTCTGAACCGGCGGTAGCTTCACATTCAATGTTATCCTGTTAAATAACAAACACAAGAGCATATTTGAATATAAATCATATTCAACTCGTAAAAAGTCTTAACTAATTACAGTTAAATTGATTAATTGGCAAAGTTAAAGATAATAAAATTATAATATTTTTTCGCTCTACAAGCTCTTCGTTCACATTTCAACGGCCTACTGCCACTTGCACGAGAAACTTCTAGAAGAGAGACCGTATCCCCCACCAGCTGATCCTCACAAGATCATCGAAGCCGTAGAGTGGATGGATGAAGAAACAATTGCTACCATTACACCTAAGTATGTAATTATATATTTTGACATTTATATTTATATGATAAATGCGAGAGAAACTCTGTCTGTCTGTCTTTTGCTGGTTCAAGGCCACAACCGAATTTGATGAAATTTGGCCGAAATTATTTAATTTCTCTCATATTCAAACACTACCATATAAAGTTCAGGTACAGACAGATATAATTATGTTCTTAATATGTGTTTTTAAATCGTCTGAGCGGTGAAGGAAAACATCGTATTCATGAAAACATCAGCATGAAATACTGCCAATTTATCCACTAACTGAAGGAAAAGTCTTTTAGAGAAGAGAAAGACTTTTACCAGCAACGGAATATTTACTGTGACAAAAATATAGCCAAGTTATGCTTTTATGGCGTTTTAGGGGTTAGTCGTCAGGTGTTAGGCAAAAAATGTTGCCTATGTTCGTCCTTAGAGTTAAAGCTTCCTACCAAATTTCACCAAGTTCGGTTCAGTGTTTTGGCCGTGGAAAAGCAACAGATAGACAGACACAGAGACACACAGAAATACAAACGGACAGACAGAGTGGCTTTCGATTTCATAATATTAATTTTTTATTATTAACAGTTTATTTTAAACGCGTTTTGTCTGTACAGGTTGCTAAGCAAGCTGCCTAATTCCTATGCATTCACGAAAGCTTTGGGCGAAGCTCTCGCTGTCGAAGCGATGGAACACATACCTGTTATAATCCTGAGACCTTCCATTGGTAAGATTTTATATATTTTTATTTATAACCGACCGATATTTTTAACCGACTAGTTAGTATTGTTTTTTTTTTTTTATACAATCCGGGTAGGCTTGTTACTCCACACCGCCTGGTGGTAAGTGATACTGGAGTCCAAACGCGAAGACGGACAGTATAGTCAGCGAGAATGAACTGCACTAATCGTCCTCGCCCTGCCGACCTGCAAGATGCCTCTTCACGCTCGTTTGAAGGCATTTAGATTATAAGAGGAGGGGAACACGTGTGCTGGTAGAGAGTTTGGCGGTGCGACAAAAAAAAAAGTTACCAAATTTCTTCGTATATAGGTCAATAGAACTCTTGAATTCTTATATAATCTTTGATTGTATATATAATGGCCTTATATAATGGGTTAAATTAAGCAGTTCTTCGAATAAAATAGGCTTATGTGAATTCGGTTTAATGGTTTATGGTTACTTCCGCCCAGGACCGGGTTAACCATATCGGTGCCATTAGGCAAAGCATATTTCGGGGCCTATAACCTTTTATATTTTTCTATCATAATGCAATTTTATTTAAAATCACTATGTTTTTTTCAATATATAACGAAGACCTGTCATCCATTCATATAGGATATTTGTTTTCAATTTTTGGTCTGCCTAGTCCCCAGTATATACGGGGCCCCTTGGCATTTGCCTACAATGTCTAATGGATAAACGGAATATTATTTTGTACATCTTATACATTTGTGATTTTGAATATTATTTCTAATATATTATGTGTTTCAGTGATACCCATATGGCAAGAACCGGTGCCTGGTTGGACTGACAACATCAACGGACCGACGGGTCTGCTGATAGGTATAAAAAAATTATATATTAAAAAACTAACAACTACATATAAGAACTATCACAGAAAAAACTCGCTGTTATTTCTATTTACATTTTGTCTTACGAAAGGGGGGGTTATTAAACTCAACCTTCAATAGTTTTATGCCACGTTTCAGGTGCCGGAAAGGGTGTTATCAGATCCATGTATTGTAAAGGAAATAGTTACGCTGATTATTTGCCGGTTGACGTTTTCATAAACGGTATCATGATTTGCACTTGGAACTATATCAAAAATGGGTAAATATTTCGTCTTAGACATTTTTTATATTTGTTATGTGGACTAGCAAATGGACCACTTGAGTAAATGGACCACCAGCGCACATATAAATCGACATTCTACCATCACCAATGCGCCACAGTTTAAAAAATATATTTTTAAATCAATATTATAAGCCAGACATTGTCATATTAATATACATAAAATTTAAGTAATCATGTAAGCTTTTCTCAAGTTAAACAGTTTCAATATTAAACAGTTCAACTTAGATTAGTCAAAGTTATCACTTCTGTCGGACGTCTCGAGACGCACATTTTTTTTAATACTTAAGTCGTTTTCATGATGTTTCAATTTTCTATCTAAAGTAATACGAAATGGAACGTAGTCAACTTCACATCATCAGCCGAGATAAAAGTGACGTGGATTGAAATGATCGACGCTGGTCGTGACATCATCATGAACAGAGTGCCACTCAACGGTGTGGTATGGTAAGTACGCTTCAATATCTCGATACCGTTTTAAGAATCAGATCAAAATCAAAATCACAATAAAAATATATGTAATTTCAGTAGTTCGGGATGGCAAAATAAAATTATGTTTTACAATGATGCTCAAATCTCTCTATATTTCTTTACAATCCCTCACAATCATCCAACTGTTTTCCTTATGTTTTTTTTTTGTATCTTTATTGAGTATTGATGTTGGCCCTACTGGCCTTTACAGCGTCACCGAACGTTGAGAGTGTTAAGACTCTGCCTTAAGGTGAACCCTTTTGGGCTCGAGAGTGACGTTCGTCCTGAGGGTGTCTCCTATGAGATCACACCTCGACTCAGAACGTAGTCGGTGGGGTTTTCCTTATGACAGCTCAATCATTTTTATAATAAGGAATAGTATTACATGCCAGTATTAAATGTTATTCCATATAAAATAATATTAATTAAAGTTGTATAAATTATTGATCAATTAATGACAATAATAATTGTATATATTTATAATATGTAATAATAATAATAATGTGATATAATTAATTATATAATGCAATCACATAACACCATATTGGGGGCTAGGGCTACTCGCTAACATATAGTTTATTCAAGTAGGCTAGCAAGCACTTTATTAAAACTAAAGCTACCACCGGTTCGGAATGTAGATTCTACCGAGAATAACCGATAAGAAACTCAGTAGTTACTCATTTCCAATATTTGAGATAGATTATGTTAAATACATTTGTATATAATCGAATATACACATTAGCAGCCTGTAAATTTTCCACTGCTGGGCTAAGGTCTCCTCTCCCTTTGAGGAGAAGGTTTGGAGCATATTCCTCCACGCTGCTCCAATGCGGGTTGCTGGAATACACATGTGACAGAATTTCGTTGAAATTAGACACATGCAGGTTTCCTCACGATGTTTTCCTTCACCGCCGAGCACAAGATGAATTATAAACACAAATTAAGTACATGAAAATTCAGTGGTGCTTGCCTGGGTTTGAACCCGAAATCATTAAGATGCACGCGATTCTAACCACTGGGCCATCTCGGCTCGTTATAAGAATATACTGTATTCAAAAAGGCTTTTATAAGTATAAATATTTTGGTATATTTTGGAGAACTCAGTAGTTACTCTTTTTCATCCTAGTATATCTATTATCTACTTAAATAGGCAAATTGACAGTCAAAACAGAGAGGAGCTAAGCTTAGCAGATCAAGCTAAGCTCTCTGTTTGTTGAGAATAAGTCACAGAGTTAATGCCACATGAGAATATGTCCTTCCACTGCGGCTTGGTAGTCATACGTGTGGAAGATTTTTATCCGACACAGTAGATCTACTCGCGATTTTCCTTCACCGAGCACGATGTGGATTAGAAACACTTAATATTTACATGTTTATTTTATTTATTCGACTCGCATAACTCACTTAATCTCTCAATACGAATATAAAGCTAAATTTTACACAATGCGTGCACAGACAGCGCAAGCTTAGAATACAATAAATATATTATACGATAAAATTTTATAGAGGACATCAGGAAGAGGTCCAAACTCTTTCGTCATTTATATAATATTATTCTTCTAACTCTCATTATATTCTATCTTCTTATTATATACTAATATTATAAAGAAGTTAAATTTGTCTGTTTGTAGTAATCTACGAAACTAATGATCCAATTCTAAAATAACTTCAACTCACTGGTAGACAGTTCACTTCAATTCACTGGTAGACAGTTCACTTCAATTCACTGGTAGACAGTTCACTTAAATTCACTGGTAGACAGTTCACTTAAATTCACTGGTAGACAGTTCACTTAAATTCACTGGTAGACAGTTCACTTAAATTCACTGGTAGACAGTTCACTTCAATTCACTGGTAGACAGTTCACTTAAAGTCACTGGTAGACAGTTCACTTCAATTCACTGGTAGACAGTTCACTTAAATTCACTGGTAGACAGTTCACTTCAATTCACTGGTAGACAGTTCACTTCAATTCACTGGTAGACGGCTACATTCCTAAGGGTATAAATTACATTGATTTATCATTTTCTTAATAAATTGCATCCATGCGAAGAAGGGCGGATCGCTAGTAATTGATATTTTGTAAAGATTGACATAGTCGAAACGGGGTCACTGGTTTACGATGTCTCCTCGACGGACGTGACCGCAGGCGTTTTCATAGTACTTTCGTTCTTGTTCTTCTGACAACATAACTGAGCTCTAACGACATTTATTGTAAGACCAGTACCTCTTCACAAAATAAAACTCATACAACATTTAAATAAAGAAAATCAAAATAACGTCTGTGGAGATAGGTCTTGAACACCAAGGAAGAACATAAGTTACTTTTTATACCCAATACCTAACGACCAACAATTAAAGCGCGAGCGAAACCGGGGGCGACTACTAGCAGGTTATATTTAGAAGGACCATAATGCCATTATTTAAAATTGTAAAAATTGTAAAATTATCATTTCTCTATTGAGTTTTATTTCATCCGGCATAGACCTAGTAATCAAAGACGAGGGAACTACCTTACGTTCATAATGTCTGTGCATAAAACAGAATTGTCCAATAACTTATTTATTGTACAGGCCATAAAGTTATGGAATGCTTTTCTAGAAAACATAAATAAATCTGTTGAAAAATATTAACTAAATAATATTTAGACGACTTAAATTAATTTCTTTGTATTTTAATATTTTATTGTCTTAATATTGGTGTATAATATATATGTTACTGTAAAAGCTCGAACTACGGTAAATCTTAAGATTTTCCAGTAAAACCTAAGATTTACCGATTATGAATTGTAAATGTCCATAAAACTTTGAGATTCGAACTTTTACCATCATTCACTTGGTAAATCTTAGGATTTACATGTTAGGTTAGGTTAGGTTGGAATGTTAAAAGTCCGAAAAAGTCGTCCCTTTATAATAAATACTTACATTTACCAACTCATGAGGTGTAGATATAAAACAATTTTACTAATTTTTACTAATACGAAACATTCCTAGCAGTTACAAGGATGACAATTCGTTGTATATTTTTCTTAATATCCATTACAGGTATCCTGGAGGATCAATGAAACATTCCAGGCTTTACCATAACATATGCGCCCTGTTCTTCCACTGGATTCCAGCTCTCCTTATCGACACGCTTCTGTTCTGTCTCGGTTATAAGCCTGTGTAAGTGTTAATATAATGTCTATTAGATTTACGTATTGTTGTTACGGTTCATCAGTTTACAAATTTGCATTTGGAGATAGATTTCGTAACATTCGCTGACATGTATGTCAATTAAATATGTACACAATATTGATAAATTTTAACCCGTAAACTAATATTAAAATACAGAAAAAAATTAAGTCATACTACTCGTATTAATAAAATTTGTTTAAAGCTGAAGCTGAAATAATAATCATTGGTAAGATTTTTTTTCTCAAATTACAAAATGGATCAAATCAAAATATACTTTATTCCAATAGGCTTAGGCACTTGAATAGTCATGTAACAAACTATATTAAGTGAAGCTACCACCGGTTCTGAATGTTGATTCTACCGAGAAGAACCGGCAAGAAACTCACTCTTTTTCAACATCTAAAAATACAGTCATGTTAGTTAAATACAATTATGTATGTATGTTATATATCCTGCCTGGAAGTCAAAGAGCATTCTAATTAATCATGCTTAATCCAAGTGGTATGTTAGAGACAGAGCATATTGCATGTATATTAAGAGGTAGAGCAAAGATCATTCAGTTAAGTAACAATTTAAATTGATATTTTGTTTCAGATTGATGCGCGTCCACCGCCGTATAAGCAAGGGCTTTGACGTTTTCGAATATTACACGAACAACCAATGGGACTTCAAATCGGACATCGCACAGGCTGTCCGGAAAATTCTCAATCCGAGGGAACGGAGGGATTACAAAATTGATGCTATCGGTAGGTGTTCAATATCCGCCATGATATGTTAACTTTTCCTTTTACTTAGAATAAGTTTATTTGAGACAACGTAAAAACACACAGGTACTTTTTTAATGTCATTTAGACTGTTTTGCCCTTTAAATAATACGACCATTGTACGATAAAAATAAACAAAAGTTATGTTTTAAGAGCGTTTAGACGCTTTTACGGATTTTCTAAATGGATCTGTGAGCCAAACTCGTATTTGTCACCAACAGACAAGCATTCTTTCACTGCTGGGCGAAGAAAAGTTTTAGATCTTATGCAACAAATTCGTTTCCTGTGTTTTATAATATATTTAAACATAAAATTTAATCTTAATAATAAGTTTAGCAAATGTAAGTACTGTTTGGGAAGTCACTGGCCCATTAGAATCGGGGTCTCCTAGTTTATTTATTTGGGAAACAAACAATTATAATTACACTTAACAGTAAAAAACAAATATAAGAAAAACGTAAATCAATCAAGTTTCCGCTTAAAATTTATAAAAACAAATGACAACTTACATTAAAAATAAAAACAAAAACAGAAAGTATTAAAAGCAAGTAAAACATATGTATATATGTAGTTTAATAATATAACGTAAACTAAATTTAAATTCACCAACTTTTGAGTTAAATATATCTAATTCTCTACAATACATTGCAAATTATATTTTTTACCTGAAAACAAGAACATATTATTTGAATAGTCACACTTACAAAGGGTTACAAAAAACAAAGATTGGTTTCTCGCTTGAAGACATTTAAAATGTACATTATTAAGGAGACTCTTTGAATCAACAAAGTTGTGAACAATTATGTAAATAAAAAAGGTGGGTTAAGTGTTTACTGGTACATGACCTCCTTGATACATGTAGCATATTGTAAATCAATAAAAAATATATTATTAATGTTAAAGAACGGATTTATAATGCTATAATTAGACTCTCAGCAGGCTCATCATCGATTAAGTTGTTAATATCCCTGCAAAGTTGGAATACCAAAAAAGGCTACTTGCCTCAATTCATAATGGGGTGTATAATATTGATAACGAATTAGGACAGCGTAGTCCTTCCCCGTTTCTCCTGTGTTCGACATAAATTTTCGTATGTGTTGTTATTGTACACGAAACAGAACTAGTAATTTTGATTCATCTTATGTTACAGGTTTAGATATTTCCAAGTATTTCGAAGATTGCATCAGGGCTGCGAGAATATTTATTCTTAAGGAATACGACGATACTCTTCCAGCTGCGCGACGTCACATGAATGTGTTAGTATATTTAATGAGTTTATAAGAATATATGTCTGAGGAAACACTTGGTGGAAAGGCTCTGTTCAAGCCCGTCTAGGTAGGTACCAAACACTCATCAGATATTCTACCGCCAAACAGCAGTACTCAGTATTGTTGTGTTTTGGTTTGATGGATGAGTAAGCCAGTGTGACTTAAGGTAAAAAAAGGTAATTGCATCATAGTTACCAAGGTTGGTAACAAAAATTCAGTAGTGCGTTGAAACCATTATACGATACTAACTCTTAACTAATATTATAAATGTGAAAGTAACTCTGTATGTTGTATGTTTGTCTGTCTGTTACACTTGAAATTTGGTGTAAAGCTTGAAATTGAAGGAAGGATATGAGCTAATTATTTACCTAAAACCTACGACCGTCCCCTCTAACACGCGAGCGAAGCCGCAGTAAAACCTAGTACTTAATAATAAGTAAATTGACGAAATAATTAATGTCACCTTACTTTGACATTTGAGAATAGTCAGAATTCATGAATATGCAAATAAGGGTTCATTCACACGTAGCTATAACGTAACTGCGACTATATACAATTTATTAAAATCTCTGTTCTTATGACACGTTATGATTTAAATAATTCTTCATTACAGGATGTGGTTCGTTGACCTGATTACGAGGTTCATATTCTGGGGTTTGATTCTCTACTGGTTCAGCGGTTGGATGTCAACGGTCTACACATTTCTCGTCGGCACCAACGACATTACCACAAAAATCATTGAGTGATAACGCTACTTGAATATAGTTGACTTGTTAGCTTTATTAGATATTATAAACTTTAATGATATTATTTCTTAATTATAATGTATAATATAAGAATATACAGTATTATTATTGTCATTATAAACGAATCAGTTAAAATTGTTTATCAATATGAACGCGGTTCGTATTTACATAGACAAATTTAATTGTAGATAGAATTGTGGTTGAACCGGCTGCTTGTATTTTAGAAGAATTCGGTCTTTAAACATGTTCTATTCTCCTGGGTATAATCTAATAATAATATGTAACAAAAATGATATATTAATATTGTTCAGACTCAACTCGTTTCCAAAGGAAACTCTTCAAAAAATCACCAAGAATTAGACAATATTGTAACAATTTTTATAAACGACTTACGACAGAAAATCTGTCGTGACTTTTTCTTAGTTGTGGTGGCAGCTTTACTTTAACGTATTTACAAAATTTATTTTTTTTTGTGTTCGTTTACTATTCTTTGGAATTGTTATTAAATAAAATTGTTCATCTATCTATTTTATATTCGTTTATTTGTTAGGGTTTTGGAATATTATTTCGGATTTCTGAAAATAATACGGTATTTAAGCGCTATTTTAAACTATTCTGAAATGATCGATGTTGAAAATCGATTTTTAGATTAGCCAATCAGCGTTAAGGTTTAGAGTTGAAAAAAATAATAATTTTATAGGAAACGTAAGACTGTCTTCGTGAAAATAGTTTTCATAACGACTTCGTATTAAGGTTTTATAAGGATAAGGCTTTATGATAATATTTCATAATCAATAATCAAAAACTAGCGAAAATAGTCTTACGTAATAACTGGATGGTACCTGATGACCAACCACTAAAACGCGGGAAAAAACTAGTACAGGATTAATGACCCAAATGCCACCATATTGGCGTAAATACATTTTGACTTATCCACGTTTCCTGTGCAACGTGTGGTTTACCAATATGAAAAATGAGATCGTACTATCTTTATGCGATTGTCAAATCATAAATCAATTTGTTTTTGGAGAATTTCCCTAGAAATTTGTTTGATATTTTTGTGACAATGACCTTGATGCTGATAGGGATGTTAAGTATTTAAGCTTATTAATAAATATATATTTTTATTATCTGAAAAAGACTTTAGAAACTAAACTGGTGCAAACATAAATAACTAAAAAGGCAGATTAGGTTTATTATTCCAAGAGAATGTTACAAACATTCACTTAAAGGAACTCACCGGTTAGTTTATCTTTACATAGTATAAAACAAAGTCGCTTTCTCTGTCCCTATGTCCCTTTGTATGCTTAAATCTTTAAAACTACGCAACGGATTTTGATGCGGTTTTTTTAATAGATAGAGTGATTCGAGAGAAAGGTTTTTGTATATAATACATAGACAATATAGTTAAGTAACACTGATAATTTTAAAAGATTCTAATGTGATGTCGTAAATTTATACATTTTTTGCGCTTACATTGTGAACGCTGGCTGAACCCTACTAGATAGATCAAAATAATGTACTACAGAATTGTACACCTCAAAAATTTCTACAAATAAGTCCGCGATGGTATGTGTCTCTATCTGTAAGTGATAACCCACAATAACATTTTTTTGTTATTTAATTTTTACCACAAATATTGCCAAATTTTCGAAGCGATTTTAACCTATACAGCATTAATCCTTATCCAATGAAATACCTTAAACACGTTGTTGATTTAAAATTGATCTATATGGCCCTTTACAGCATATGATTTGGGGTTTAATAGGGGTAGGACATTTTTTATATAGGTTAGTCAGTAAATCCGTCATTTTTTAAGTTGGAAGCATGAAACTTTATTTTTGGCCTACCGATTAAAAATGAGGTGATTCGAATTTAAGCGTTTCTGGATATTCTACCCTAAGGGCTGAAATACACACCAATGTGGTATACAAAGAGGTATTACATTAACGTAACGTTTTAAGTTAATTTGTAAATATATTCATATTCTACGCGGGCAAAGCCGCGGGTAACAGCTAGTAAATAATAATTTAACATATACACAGCGCACAGAGAAATCCAAGTATACATAGTTCAGTTTCCTTCACAAGTTGGTGGCAACAATAAAATATATTTTTATAATATGGGTAGTTTTATTTTACATTGAAGCACTAGCATAACAAACTAAGTACCAACGCAATCGGAGAGAACGAAAAGGTACGTCAATGGTCGTCAATCTATCGATGTTTGGTTACTGGACGTGCCTTTCAAAGAACGATTTTGTTTCGTTGATACTGGGTAAGAATAGGTAATTTTAGGTGTTTTTTGAAATGATATAAATAACTAAATAATGCTATGCTATGTACATAATGTAATTAAAATAAACATATTATATTTTACGAATATTTATTTAAACTAAAACTACTTTTAAGTCTAGCACAGTCCCGCGACTATCCGCTCGAAGTCACCATCAGCGTATTGCCAACAAACGATCTTAAATGTTAAATCCCTTGTTCCTGTACACTGGCTCACTTACCCTCCCAAGTGGAACATAGTAACACTATTGTTGCATAGGGATCAATAAGCAAAATACTAATTATAAAAATGGTATGAAACCTTTTAGTTTAAAGTTTTATAAAAACAAAATCATGATCAAAATATTCGCTATTAAAGTATGCTCATAAAACCACTTAAATTGTCAAATTACAGTGTTGAATTGATTGTAAAAGTTCCGAAATTAGATTCTATGTAGAACCTATGTAGTTTACGTTATTACATTACATTACCAGCCTGTAAATTTCCCCCTGCTGGGCTAAGGCCTCTTCTCCCTTTGAGGAGAAGGTTTGGAGCATATTCCACGCTGCTTCAAAGCGGTTTGGTGGATTCACGTGTGTCTAATTTCAATTATTTATTATTTATCTTTATAATATTATTTAAAGTATATATTTAGAGTAATAGCCTCAATATCCTACTGCTGGGCGAAGGCCTTCTGTTTTTTTTTTTGGAAATTATTTGAAGCCATTAAACCACGCTGCTCCAATGTGGTTTTTACACTAAATGTCACTAATATTATTATTATTGGTGATACTGTAAACGTAATTATATACGGAATCTATTACATTTAGTATACCGCATTTCGAATATAAAAACCAAAATAATAAGGACAATAATAAAATCTTCGTCACCACGTCGACCCAGTAACGGCTGCAATAGAAAAACATAATAAGATCAATACAATTCAACAATAACACGCATAAAATAAGTTTTTTTTTATGGTATAACGCCATCTGATGGTAAGTGGTCACCACCGCCAATAAACATTGGCGCTGTAAGAAATATTAATCATTCCTGACATCGCTTATGTGCCACAAATCTTGGGAACTAAGATGTTTTTCTTGATGATGATTCCTTTGTGTAGTTAAACTGGCTCACTCACCCTTCAAACCGGAACACAACAATACTGAGTACTAGTGTTTGTCGGTAGAATATCTGATGAGTGGGTGGTACCTACCCAGACGGGCTTGCACAAAGTCCTACCACCAAATAAAAGTACAGATAATTAGAAAGAGAGAGCATTCAATGTTAACAATTTCGTGATAAGGTAGCTTCAACTTTAGCTGTTTTTCAATTTACAAGACTAACAGCCAACATTCACTCCTAACAAATGCGTATATACATATTTTTTTTCATCTTTATTTATAAAATAACTATTAACATAAATCGCGATCATGGTGGCAAGAATGCTAGCAGCATTCCCCCTTTGAATCGCAATTCTGATCCTCAATTTTATTAATTATAAATTAAAGAATATCGCTTCTAAAGGAAAATATATATATATACTCATGCTGCTAAAGTTTCGTCGAGAGCCGAGAAGTTATGTTGAAGGCGGCTATCATGGTATGGGCGTGTTATGCGGAGGAATGAGGAACATATTGTGAGGAAGGTCTTGAGCATGAACGTGGATGGATATAGAGGAAGGAGACGACCAATGAAAAGTTGGATGGATTGTGTGAAAGATGATTTGGCTGGAAAGAATGTTACTTGTGAGATGACGTCAGATAGGGATGTATGGAAGAAGAAGACATGCTGCGCCGACCCCAAGTAAATTGGGATAAAGGCAGGAGGATGTTTCTAAAGGAAAAGATAATACTTTAATGTGATAAATAAGCATGACATCATACTTTTCGTCCGTGCTAAACGTTACTGCTCAATGAAATGGCTATTTAACGCTAAAAGATTCTTTCTTTCGGGTCTTGAGATTAACACGTTCAAATATGTTAGTATAGGTTATTATCTATCTAACCTATTTAGATGCGAGTAAGTTCAATAGTAACGTACCTCCCCCTATTATCAAGGAAAAGTTGATAAAGGTATAAAATATCGAGGATTCTTTATAATCGAATGGCAGAGGTGACTGACCGGACAGGATGAGATAAAAATTGAACTTGATGGAATAGTATCTGTTTATCAACATATGTACGGAATATTCGATAGTGATATCATTGTATATAAAAGTTAAAAAATGGTGGCTGTTTGTAATGTTGTTAAATTATTTTTGCTCTGTGTTTTTATAAGATATATACCTTAAGCCCTCAAGCCTTACATAACCATGCGCCTCTCACTTTGAGATCGATGTCCCTTTTCCCTATACCAACTCTGTCCCCCTCTTCTCTTGCCCTCTACTCTTCTAATCAGAACATAACAATACAAGTACTTTTGGTGGTAGAACATGTAACGAGTGCATGGTACCTACCCTGGTAGGTTTTTAAAAACCTAGAAAACTTTGAGAAAGTCCATCACCAACTATTTTTTATCGAATTAAGTAATCGCAAAAGTTTTCTTCTATGTACATTCGACTTTACAGTAGTAGGCGGACTTGCAAATGGACCTGATGGTAAGTGATCACCACTGTCCATAGACATTGACGACGTCAGAAATTTTAACCTTCCCTTACATCACCAATGCGCAACCTTGAGAACCAGTTATGTCTCTTGTGCCTGTATTTACTCTGGCTACTAAGTATTGTTGTTTAGCGGTAGAACCACTACCAAATAAATCCAATTAGTACTAACATTCTATGTAGCTTTCTAGCTCTAGGCAGAGTCGAAGGATCTTCCTTACACACATAATGCCTCGTGCCTATGACATAGTCCCGTAAGTATTCATCACGGTCCAACGTCGAGACATCAGTGAAGAAAATATTGTTTTCCGCCTCACTGACTCTCTTTTGTAGAGACAAGAAGTTCGTATTCTTGAAGTTCCACTCCTTAGTTGTATAGTATTGGATGATGTTCAAGCCATGGCTGATTCGCTTTTGAAGATTAACCATGCTGAAAGGAATGCCTGACTTGAGATCAATGAGATAAATGTACCATTGCTTGATTACTCTATAAAAGATTTTCTAAATATAGATATAAAAGTATGGAGTTAGAATTCCTTGATTTCTATTCGATTGCATTTAAAGACCAATTTCGCTGAATTTTAGGTTCTTTTTGACTTCTTCATTCCGAATTGACTTTAACTATAATTTTAATTTTATCTTGTAAAAGTGCTCGCAAGACTCACGAGTTGATCATAAGATAAACAAAATTGACATTCGCTGTATGACTTTGTCCAGGCCCTGTGCTTGGGTGACGGTCGTATGCAATGCTGATAAAATAATTTATAAGTATAAAATACTTACAAGGTCTTCCTTCCCAACAAAAACAGAAGCATATCAAGTAAATATGCTGGCAAAATGTGTATGAAGATCACGGTGAGTTGGTGAGTAAACCAATACGACTTGATGGTACCACCCGGGTACCACAACGCGACCGTGTAAGGATAAGTGTTGACCCATTTCTCACCTTGAAATAAAAATTAAATATGAAATTTTGACCACTCCCATATTTTAGGAAATCTCTGACTATTTTTTTTTTCAGAGATCAATGAATGATGATGTTGGAGAATACTAGGAATATTACAATCATGCCATAAATGGTCAAGATTTGTACTGAAATGTTTATTTTTTTTAATATTAATTTGGACTAATATTTTAGTTCTGTGACGATAAGCTACACAGAACCATAAAAGCCTAATATTGTCTTTATCGAAGTAGAATTGAATTGCATTTGATTAATTTACCTTTATTTCCTCTACGGCAGTATTTACATTATTGTTATTGTCAAAAAAGGCCGAATAGCTTTAGCTTGACAAATGGCCTTTAAACATTGAAGTTATGGGCATTTCTCTCCCTATCCTGACCAATAGAGTCTTTGACTATATGAGATTTGACGTCAATCGAATAAATATTAAAAGTTCAACATCTTACCTAACTCGATCACTTCTCGCCACGTAATTTTTTGAACTTCGGATAAAGTAATATTAAATATACGAAGATCTTTAGGTCTGTAACAAAACGAGTACCATACATTAAATTAACATAAAACTACTCGCCCAGAGGATCGCAATTGCGTTACAACGAGGGAATTATACGAGCATTGTTAATACCATTCAACGCGTCATAACAGTATAGTATTTTTTTAAATTTTAATTTGTATATAATTTAGATTTTAATGTAAACAATTCTTATTACTTTGAATAATAATTTAATCATAAATTATTACATAGTATAAAACAAAGTCGCTTCCCGCTTTCTGTCCCTATGTATGCTTAGATCTTAAAAACTACTCAACGGATTTTGATGTGATTTTTTTTTATTGATTGAATGATTGAAGAGGATAGTTTATATGTATAATATATGCACAATATAGTAGAGAAACACTGATAATTTTAGATGTTTCTGAAGTGATATCGTAAATAAACATATTTTTTGCGCTTAAATTGCAAACGCTGGTTGAACCCTACGAGATAGATCAAAATAATGTACTACAGTATTGTAAACCTTAAAACGGTCTCCAAAAAAGTCCGCGGTATGTCTATGTCTTAGGGATAACTCACATTGCACCCGTGCGAAATGCAAATATTTAATTTAAAATGTTATTGATATATTTAACTGTAATTAATGAAATATAGATTCGAAGGTTTAGTATTTAAAATATTGTTAGAAATCTAGATTACCTAAATCAAAGAGGAATGCGAGAAATTAAAGAGCAATATTGTCCAAATAGGAAAACAGCGTCATGTTTCCGGAACTTACTTATCCAACGCAGTAGTGTAGGCTATTAGGATACATCCATTCACAACAACATCGACCGGAATTGCATCGGCCATGTAAGATGGCTCACAGTGCATGCTCCGTATAACACCTAGAATTAAAAAAAATATATCTTCATATATTCTCGTCCCTGTCACACGCATGAATGTTAACGAGATAGATAGATTACTGTTTTATAATTACTTTCTTGGTGATAGGGTCTTGTGCCCGTTTGGGTGCAGTCATCAGATATTTTACTACCAGTGTTGTACAATATTGTTGTGTTGTGTGTGTGTGTGTGTTTGAAGGGTGATAGAGAACCGGGGCAAAGTAAAGGGTCATCTTAGTTCCCAAGGCGATGTGACAAATGGTTTATATTTCTTACAGCGCCATTGTCTATGGGCGGTGGTGATCTTCGACCGTCAGATGGCCCATTCACCGCCTATGAATATCATAAATATAAATAAACTATGATCTCAATATGTATGCTTGATATATGGAAGCCGTTATGTGTGTGAGATTTCAGAAAATTATTTAAGTGTTGCTAGTTATGGGTTCAAGATTCATAACTTTGACTTTGACGACATTCGTTACTAGATTAAGCAATTTCTCTTAAAAAACCTTATATAAGTAGCATTAGTTATTTTAATCCATCCGTTTTTGTACGAACTCACGAACTTATCTTTATCTCACTTACGAAATATTGACGACCGACTTACGGTGATATGCAATTTTGATACTTGATAGTATCAATATATTAAATATTAAAGTCAATGTCACTGATAGCTCACTAACATTTGACGATCCTAATCCGCAGTAGCTTTCGAGATTATTCTTGCAGAATAGATGTATACTTTCCAATTCCCTTAAGATTGTAGAACATTAAAAACTATTGTCTAATACGTCTACAGTTTAGTCCAACCACAAATACGTTTTACATTTGACATCGAATTAACGCGATATCATTGGCTTATAGCTCGAATAATCTATATTCATTATGGATTTTTGAAAAAAAGGCGTTTTGTCGTCGAATTTATTATCGGATGCAAATAGTCTTGTGGAAAAGTGTTGTATTATAAATAAAAACATATTAATCAAGAACTGTTAGCACAGTGCAGTGGTATTATCAAATCGCATGGAATACGGAAATCTTAAGTGTATTTGAATTCATTCCTTATTCGATTGGAATAGGGTATATATTAGAATGAGCAACGAAATTACAATGTTTTAAGAAATTAACCAGTATTTTAGTAGCCATAGATTTATGTTAAGCGTCCCAATAATCGCCAGTTTGTTTACCTTTTCCACTACCAATAACAAGTCCAGTCGGTCCATTAAGATTGTCGACCCAACCGGGCATGGGTTCCTTCCAAGCTGCAGTTACTAGAAATAAATATAATCATTTCAAATTTGACTAACATACTATGAACGTAAAATCTTAAGGCTGATATTAGTTTTAGGTGAAAGAAACTCAATGTTTTGAGGTCTCAATGGCAAAATAATTTACCATTGCGTGCTTCGGATTATTTGCAATTACTCACTTAAATAGATAGATGATGTTGATTTTTTTATACTTCATAGTTTTGAGCAGTCTGGGTGGGTACCAGCCACTCATCATATACTCTACCGCCAAACAGCAATACTTGGTAAGTGCACAAGCTCAAGTGACATAACATCTTAGTTTCCAAGGTTGCTGACGCAAACGTGGTTTAAGGAGTGGTTAATATTAATGACTAATGGTGACTATGGGCCATTTAACCATCCTGCCCTTATATAATTTCAACATACTTTCGTAATGCTTTATTGCTTACCAATAGAAGGTCGCCCAATCGCAATTGGAAATTTCGAACTGTATTCAGCGACGAGATCTTCTGTTATCGCTTTTGTATAAGAATAGGTATTAGGTTCCGATGATATTAATCTGAAAAAGGAGTTGTTCAATTTAACAGCAAATGGTTTATATACTCGTAAATAATTACTTCCACTGCCTAATATTAGGAAATGAAGATCAACCAGAGTATTGAGAAGTGGCATTACATCAAGATCATCAATATAGTGAAAAAAAAATTCAACCAGTTGTCAAAAAAGATTGATGTTAGAGAAAACTAAATTAAATTGGTTATAGGTTTACTTTGGCTCTAAGTAGCTAAGTGTTGAGTCATCTAGCCATTCCACGAGATCGATGATCTTCTCTGGATTGTGAACTGCAGGGTACAGTTTCTCATCCAATATGTCGAGTTCACAGCGACAATATGCCGTGGACAGATGGACGAATGCCTGTAAATTTTATATGTAATTAGTAACCATTGTTGTATCGGATCTTTCTATTTTCACGGTTAGCTGCTAATCTATTAAAGAAATTTGTTTAAAGTATATCACATTGATTATATATATAACTGTTTCATTGGTATTTGGTGTTGCTTATAACGCAAGACCCAAGTTGTTCGGATCGAATTCTTGTTCGGAAAATTCTCATTCTATGAAATCGGCAATCACGTGAAGTCGTTGGAACTGTTCTCGATTCATCGATTGCTTCAAATTGCCGTCTTATCTTACTATAAAAATGATGTAATAATAGATGCATCCGTGATTTCGTATATAAACTTGTGTTCCTTTAATATCTCCAACGCTAATCTTCGACATTTGCCACCGTTGTAATTTGGCCAAAAAAGGACGTTATTGTTATCATACAAGTAAAATAATTATTTACTTATTTATCATGTAGACATACATTACATACATGAGCCGAGATGGCCCAGTGGTTAGAACGCGTGCATCTTAACCGATGATTTCGGGTTCAAACCCAGGCAGGCACCACTGAATTTACATGTGCTTAATTTGTTTATAATTCATCTCGTGCTCGGCGCGGAAGGAAAACATCGTGAGGAAACCTGCATGTGTCTAATTTCAACGAAATTCTGCCACATGTGTATTCCGCCAACCCGCATTGGAGCAGCGTGGTGGAATATGCTCCATACCTTCTCCTCAACGGGAGAGGAGGCCTTAGCCCAGCAGTGGGAAATTTACAGGCTGATTATGTTATGTATTATGTAGACATACATTTTTATTATTTTTAATTAACATTTTATAAATAAAGTTATTATTACTTAAATTAATTTGAATTTTCAAAGATCTTCCCGGTATTGTGATTTTAATTTAGGTTTCTTTTCTAGCATACTCAAGTACTTTAAAGTTGGCCAGTTCCAAACATGTAGTCTAAGTTTTAGATAACAATAAACTCAAATTAGGAAATAAGAAATAAGATCTTACCTCGAGATTTTCCATTGTCTCAGCCAATTTTAAAACTCGTAGAGTACCCATTGTGTTCATATTAACAGCGTCTTTTAATTTCTGATCAAATCTGATTAAAAAAAGACATTAATAAAAAAGAGTTCTATTGAACACGTAGATCTTGATCTTAGCGCGTTGAAATTTTTCAGCTTCATTAGTATTAAATAAAGCTTACCTTACACAGGCAGCGCTATGGAACACAACATTGCAATGTCGCTGTAACTCTTGACGGTCATCGTTGGAGATGCCCAGTTCATCTTCCAAGATGTCTCCCGCGATCAGCTTCAGTTTGTTGAATACACCCGGTTGCTTCTCACGAAGATGTTCAAATATCTATAGGATGAGATTTAATGAGAACAATATATATTTAGCAGAACTACTGATTCATAATTATATACAACGTTTTCGATCCTATAATTTATCTACATTTGGGAAAATTATTTGAATTTATTTCGCCGTTTGGTCGTGTGATGATTTTTTTTATTTTAATACTTAACGGAACTACAAATTTGGCCACCTGGTGTTAAGTGGTCACACCGCCCATAGACATTACTTCGCCAATGCGCCACCAATCTTGGGAACTAAGCTGTTATGCCCTACCTTGTGCCTGTAGATACACTGGCTCACTCACCCTTCAAACCGGAACACAACAATACTAAGTAAAGCCGCCAAGCAGGCGGCATATCTGATGAGTGGGTGGTACCTACCCAGACGGGTTTGCACAAAGCCCTATCACCAAGAAAGAGATGATGATCAAAATACAAAATCTAATTTATGTTTTCAAGCCTTTTAGATAAGTAACCATTGTAAGCCTTGTCGTTTTTTTTTCGGTAGAATTCATTGTAAAACTGTTTGTAACTTAACGTTTTATATCATCTTGTAAGTTGCAGCTTAAAAGCTTCTCGATTAAAGCGTGATTTGTCACTCTCACATATTCCAATTGAGTTCGAAGTCTAAGCATCACTCACCTTGTTACTGCAGAGTGCTTTCAATCTGTCCTCGCAACTCACACCTCTCTTTTCCCTCAGCAAGAGGTAAATAGTGTGAATACCTGGGCAGGTTCTCAGTAACTTCTCGACTAATGCCTGAGAACAGAAAATTTATTAAAGTCGAAGATTTTGTTTTTGATGTGCAGTGACGCTTAAAGCATTCGATTGTAACCAATTGTATACGAGTATGAGTTACTTGATGACCAATCAGAACACTACCTCAATTATTATACTCTACTCTTCTCTAGATCGAGGAATGTGTCTCACGTAAAATTCACTTTTTTTATGCAATAAATATTTGAAATTATGATTTAAATAATATCTACACAAAGAGCAATGAAGTTTCCACAAATATCTAACACTTATGTTAATAATAATAAGGATTAAAATAGTCATTGAATCTAGCTAAAATAATTTAATAAAAAAAATATCAACAAAACCAGTTATAAATTTATTTTAACTAAAACATGACTTTACTTTTAAAAGTATATGATTTTATCCAATTTTCAAAATTTTCATTATATATTTTGCATGGATTATACATATATGTATGTTGGTACAAATAAAAATATTTTTGTCCTTACTAAAATTCATATCATTCAAAAGAAATTTCGAATCAACCAAGTTGTGATGAATTTCATATAAAAATGTTTGGTCTCACCGAGATAACTTCAGGTCTGCAAATAAATACATTTTACAACAAGTCCTCTGCCCAAAGGCTGCCCTTTATATTCATGCAACTTTTGTAAAAGTTAATCCTTATGTATAATGTACTTTTAAGCATTGGTGCAATAAAACATAAATAAATAATTCTTAGCTCCTTATAATTTTAAATTTATCGATATTATTTTACGAAGAGAATAGCTTACCAGCATTTCAAATACTAATCGCGTATATCTTACCTTACCAAGGAAACCAGTCGATCCTGTTATGAAAACACACTTCCCTTCATAGAACTCAACCACTGACGGCGCCATTTTATCAACTGAAAATTAAATTAGAATTTGAAGCAATATTTCAACATTATATCAGTGATTCTAAAATCTGAAATTGTAATAAACCCCTTGGGAATGATAAGATTCCCTACGTATAAACTTAGCTCAAATTTTTACGCTTGGGAATATTGAAATAAGTCCTTTGCCTTAGTTGCTTTTGTAATTATATATTTAAAAAAAAAACAATCTGCATTGGTCAATATCAAGGACACTATATTTATAAACTATAGATAATTTAATTTATAATAATGATGTGAAGCAATGAAATGTATTTATATCATGAAATAAAATAATCGTAAATCATAAATATATCATATTAGTTAAAAGTAGTAAAATTGTCATTGTCTCAATCTTTGATTTGTATATGTCACAGTAAAATTGTAAATACCGTTAGATTATAATCTATCTCGCGATATTGTGAACTGTCAAAAGATTGTGAACCCGTAACATAGTGCTTACAATTTAACGCATTACTTTTAAGCTAATTAAAGTTAAATTATAAAAAAATTACAGCACCGTTCACAATATTTCGACTGTTTACGATCTCGCGAGATAGATTACAATCTAACGGTATTTACAATTCTACGGTGATATATATATTTATTACAATTGACAGTACGCCTGACCGGCATGAGCAATATCCGATTTTTGTGACATCGGTTGTAAAACGGATATTTGGATTAAATAGGCTCATAAAAGCAATTATGAATTGTCACGTTACGTTGTTGAACTAAATGTAAATCTACCGGTCCGGAAAGTAGATTCTACCTAGGCGAACCGGCAAAAAAGTCAGTTATTTCATTATAAACATATTAGATATACCGGTATTTACCGGATATGACCAGCACTTTCCGGAATATAGTGTCTAATAGGGCCATATGCGAATTAAAGACGTTCGAGTACTAAATTAACTTGCAAATTAAATATTAAATAGTGTATTTTCAGGATTATTACGACATACGCATTTAAAACGTTACGGTTTGAACACGTTACCTAACTTGTTGATATGCGTTTGAGCGGATTTTGTTCAATAATGTCGGTGTTACGACCGATGTATCGAAATATCGTCTATTAATATAATTAAAGCAATTCGATTTTCAATTAACGTGAAATCCATAGAACTATAATAAGTGTGTTTATAGATTAGGCCTGTCCCGGCTAATGGCCAATCACAGGAGGCGTTATTATAAATAAACAACTTTGACCTTGAATTGACGACACTCATTGGTCGAAATCTAAATCTGAGGTATTTGGTACGAATTCGTGAAATAATTGCATTTTAATTTTAAGCCGTTTTGCTATTGGAAATCATGAAAAAAATATTTAATATTATCTTAAAGTTTAAGTAAAATATGGCTGCGATTAAAAATTGATACATTTCGTCTCTTATAATAATTATAACTTTAACTTAATTTTTATTTAGAACCTTTTTTACGGGAACAATTTATTAGAACTATTTAAGATGTTAAATTTAAACTAAGACATGACTGTTTCTTATTGTGCTATCCAACTAAAAAGGAGAGAAAGAACTCGTGAATCTGGTGTAGTGGCAGGATTGATGAATTTGTAGTCATAAAATTCATCTCGTACTGCGTGCTGAAGCTATGCTGAAGGGCATGATTTAAATTGCGAGTTGTTGAGAAGAATTTGAAGACACTTATTATTTTCCGAATAAATTTCCAATTGCAATTAATGTGATAGTACTACTAATATTCTATTTCAAATAAACGCAAAAAAAATCTCTGATGCTCTTTGACGGGACAACCCCTAAACTAAATTTTGATGAAATTTGAACGCCAAGGGAAGACATAGGAGGGACAGACTTACATCTGACGAACACTAAAACGCGAGCGGAACCATGGGCGAACACTAGTTTCATATAAATACATATATATATTTATATTTTTAAATATCTATTTTGGAGGTCTCCTATATCCGCCCCTGGAGGTATGCATCGTGAAAAAACTTGTATGTTGGGATGAAATTCTGACATATGAAAAAAGGAAATCGAAGGAAAACGAAAACAATAATATAAGTTTAATAATTTCGTGTTTATTATAACTACGGTATATTTTATTTACATATTTATGTTTATAATGGTGCAAAAAGCTTCATCAAAAGTATAACACCTCGCCTCATTGCCTCCACTCGTGACAGCAGGGCTGGTTCGTTTTTAGCCCAGAGGATCGGAATTGCGATTCAACGGGGAAATGCTGCTAGCATTCTTGCCACCGTTCCACGCGGTAAAGATTTATAGAGTAACTATTTTAATTCATATTTGTATATATTTAAGCACTTATTGTTATCAATTCATATGTTAATAAATTTATTTTCATAGGACTGTTTTAAATATTATTACTTCGTGACTTATTGTGCTTTTTATAGTATGGTAGGCAGAGGGACAAATGTGCCACCTGATGGTAACTGGTCACCGACGCCAATAGACTGACGCTGTAAGAATTATTAATCATATCATAAATCGCCAACGCGACACAAAATTAGCGAACTAAGATCTTACGACCCTTGTGCCTGTATACTGGCTCACTCACCCTTCAAACCGGAACTCAATATAACTTAGTCATTTGATTTGCTGTTTGGTGGTAGAAAATCGAATGAATGGGTTGTACCTACCTAAACTTGTTGCACAAAGCCCTACTTTCAAATATATATCAAGTAAATAATAAACATACTTATCTTTTTTTAATTTGTGACTTAGTAAATTAAAATCTTGTAGTAATAAATAATTATCAAGATTATATACATTGCATTTTTTTTTTGCATTAGCAGCCTGTAAATTTCTCACCGCTGGGCTAAAGGCCTCCTCTCCCTTTGAGGAGAAGGTTTGGAGCATATTCCACCACGCTGCTCCAATGCGGGTTGGCGGAATACACATGTGGCTGAATTTCGTTGAAATTAGACACATGCAGGTTTCCTCACGATGTTTT
Organism: Vanessa tameamea; assembly: GCF_037043105.1. Lineage (NCBI taxonomy): Eukaryota > Metazoa > Arthropoda > Insecta > Lepidoptera > Nymphalidae > Vanessa > Vanessa tameamea. The sequence continues at coordinate 2,582,571 of NC_087338.1, forward strand.
CCTTCACCGCCGAGCACGAGATGAATTATAAACACAAATTAAGCACATGAAAATTCAGTGGTGCCTGCCTGGGTTTGAACCCGAAATCATCGATTAAGATGCACGCGTTCTAACCACTGGGCCATCTCGGCTCATAGATCATATACATTCAAACAAAATGACTTTGGTATTTATTTATTTTCGTGGATATATTAAATCCTAAATATCCTATCCTATACATAGTCGGTGGAAAAATAGCAACTTTGTTTCTTGCCGGTTCCTTTCTATACGATTCAAAAATCCTTCTAAAAACATATTAGTTTTATAAGTAGATTTTGATTTATTTTATCGTATATTTGTTTGAGTACTTAAATCTTTGGAGAATTTTCTAACACCCGTTAAGAATTAAACGTCTTTAATCAATTAAAATAACGACATAACACTTCATTGTTATTATATGAATATTAAAAAAATGCAGTTAAACTCACCAGTTATCAATACAGTTAAAAATAAAGTATACGTGCGTGCAGAACTCAATTATAATAACTACTGGTAGCTTAGCGTACAATATATAATGTTAATGCATTTTTTTGTAACATGAAATTGTGGCAAAACACACATACATATCGTAAGAATGTTTAATTAGAACTAAATTTATTCTATTAAATATTCTCTCATAGTATCTTTAGATTATTTTTTGGGTAAGGAAATATTACTTGTCTAATCAATAAGCCGAGATTGCGGGTTCGGATCCGGATAAGTGATAAATTTTTACGTTCTTATTCAATCAAAATTTGAGTGTCTGTTTGTAATATTAAAACGCTTTTTATTAAATGCATATGTATGTATACACGGTACATATATCAAAAAAACATTTTACTTCAATTCTTGTCTGTTTGTTCCGGCTAATCTCTGGAACATGTAGTGGTATTCAGCATCTGTACTTATATAATAAATGCGAAAGTAACTCTATCTGTTACGTCTTAACGCTGAAACCGCTGAACCGATTTAGATAAAATTTGGCGTGGAGATAGTTTGAGTTCTGGGGAAGGATATAAGCTATTTATATGATTCGCCCCTCGTGGGTAAAATAGGGGTGATGGTTTGTGTGCTATAGGTAAAATTTTATAGATTTCGCACTGGGAACGCAAGTAGTTCCATAGTTCTTGAAAAGTTTTAACAACAGTTCCGTAGATATATTGATGATAAAAAAGCGTGGAGCCAATACTTGTTGACTTCCAGGCAGATTGTATTATATACATAGGTATATAATTATCTTTAAATAGCATAACTTTTTATTTTAAATGTTGAAAAAGAGTAACTACTGAGTTTCTTGCTGGTTCTTCTCGGCAGAATATGCATTCCGAAACGGTGGTAGCTTCACTTAATATAGTTTGTTAAATGACGATTCAAAGAGTCCTTCTGCAAGCCTACTTGAATAAAGTATTTTTATACATACATTAACAGCCTGTAAATTTCCCACTGCTGGGCTAAGGCCTCCTCTCCCTTTGAGGAGAAGGTTAGGAGCATATTCCACCACGCTGCTCCAATGCGGTCTTGTGGAATACACATGAGGCAGAATTTCGTTGAAATTAGACATTGCAAACTATATTCTCAAAAGGGAGAGGAGGTCTTAGTACAGCAGTGCGAAATTTTTAATCCGTTGCTTTACTTACTTTTATTCGAGACATGTCTAAAGTTTTTAAACGTGACTTTGGCGTTAAATATTATCTAAAGAGTTTTGGTTTTCATTTTATTTACAATGATTTATAATTTTTCGTATTAGTATTATTTTATATTTATTTTAATATGTATAATATGCATTTTTTTGCTGTCCCCGTAAAATATTTCTATGTTATTTTTTATTACTTTGTCAAATTTATATTATGTATTTATCGAGGAATTGTCTAACTGTTTGTTTCCCAAATAAATTCGTTTCGATCGAATCTTGCGAGCTGATCGAGAACCATCCTCTCGTACGGAATTAAAATTTTTACATGATGAGTTATAAAAACGATGCTTTTCATCCTGACCTTATTCTGCAGCCAGATTTGACTCCAGATAGGACTCCTTAACGGCAAAATATATGAAAAGCGATTGCAAATTTCTAAATAATGGCTATTTTATAGAGTATGCAACATTAGTGTGTTTATTTGTTTACAATAAAAAAAAAATGTTAAACAGTCAACCAATTAAAATACTCACGTAATTATGACAAAGCATTTATTTTACATAAGGTAATATATATAATATATGTTGAAACATATATCGTTGCGAATCATTTTAAATAAGGTGCTTAAGCTAGTTTTTAGTTTATTAATTATTTGAACAGGTAAATATTATTTTGCTGTTATTTTTAATTCTAATCGACGTCTAGACCAAGTGAATTTGACGTTAATTATTATTGAAGTGATTTCGGACGTATTCGTCTCGAGGTTAATCAAAATTTCTTTTCGTATTACACAAAAACCGAGATGGCCCAGTGGTTAGAATGTATCTTAACCGATGATTTCGGGTTCAAACCCAGGCAAGCACCACTGAATATCATGTGCTTAATTTGTGTTTATAATTCATCTCCTGCTCGGCGGTGAAGGAATACATCGTGAGGAAACCTGCATGTGTTTCAACGAATTCTGCCACATGTGTATTCCACCAACCCGCATTGGAGCAGCGTGGTGGAATATGCTCCAAACATTCTCCTCAAAGGGAGAGGAGTCCTTAGCCCAGCGTTGTGATGTGAGGAATTGTTAATATTTCTTACAGCGCCAATGTCTAGGGGCAGTGGTGACCATTTACCATCAGGAGGCATATTTGCCAATTACTACCACTTACTACCTATTTTATAAAATAAGACCTGTATTCCATTAAGGATTATTTTTATTAACTATTAAAATTACATTTGTGTGTTTGTCAAAATTCAGATTTCAAAAATTTAGTATGCAGCCCTCGGTCGCTGAGTTCTACAAAGACAAGAGCGTCTTTATTACTGGTGCGACTGGTTTCCTTGGAAAGGTAAGGATAGTCATCTGTCAATTTATTAACAACCAGGGATTTAGAGGCTCCCCTGGGGCCTCTAGAAGAGAGCAACTCCCACTATAGAGACTCCGATGAGTTACCAATGTTAACGTAATATACATATGTACAAACCCGACATACAGAAACTAATCTGTTTAATAGAATTAAAAAGAAATATATCCCGCTGAGTTTCTTTCGCCGGTTCTTCTCAGGTCCGAGGTACTAAATTCCGAACCGGTGGTAGATTTTTGACAATCAATAAGCAAGTGTAAACACTTCTATATTGAATAAAGATTTTTGACTTTGACTTTGACTTTGAAAAATAATAATTAGAGGCCTCCGGTCATCTGCTGCCCCAGGCCCTCCAGACTCCACCTCTGCTAATCCGTTCATTTTCTGCGATACAAATTATATACATACCTTATGTTGTGAACTTTAATAAGATATAAGTGTTTTTTTGTGTATAATTTATTCACGTGAGTTTTTTTCTCGTATATCTCGTAAACATATACATAACATAAACATAACATAATCAGCCTGTAAATTTCCCACTGCTGGGCTAAGGCCTCCTCTCCCGTTGAGGAGAAGGTATGGAGCATATTCCACCACGCTGCTCCAATGCGGGTCGTAAACATATACCCTTACTTTATACTGATATGTTTGGTATATCTAGGTAATGTAAAATTAAGTATAATATCCTTACATTCGAATTGTAGTTTTTATTTTATTCTGCAAGTAATCTTTATAATTTTTTTATATTGTTTTTCTTGTTTTATCCTATTTTTTATATCATATAATAAGGTCATGCAAAGTTTAAAATACTCGCTTTCATCTTTGCATATAATGAGAACAATTATGGGCGACACACGCCAGTTAAAGCCTCAACGCAGTTTCATCGGCTTTGTTTTTTTTTCTGCAACGCCAGTGTCGCAGATTGTTGTCATACTTACTCACGAAATGTCATATAAAACGCAAAAAAAAAAACAATTAAAACAGACGAGCTGATTCTGAGATTAGTCACCTTCGTGAAAACTTTATTTTATAAAAATTCCCATGTGTTATGAATATTTCATAATAGTAAAATATAATAAATTGTATATGTCTTTAGTAATAATCAGTGTATGGTTTAAATAGCAACTATACAAGACTGAGAACTCAATAGTGAAAAATGACTATACACAATATTTTCATTAGGAAACATAAAAATATCTAACTTATACGTATAATCATAGTAACATTCTTTCTCACACACACACACAACCACACACACGCACACGTATTACACGTACACATATTCTTATTAAAATTAACGATAAAATTGTTATAAAAAAACATACAAAGAGAAAATATTGGGTATGTTTTTGTAACATTTAGTAAGAATGGCTGTTATTCCTCGATACAGTTTTTTTGATAACCTAGCTAGTACAGCAGTTCACCTACCTGATTGTAATTGAATTGTACAACCTATTTTTCAGTAGTCTAATCTGAACTTATGAAAAAGTACATAATTATTATTATTTTACAGGCGTTAATCGAGAAATTGCTGAGAGCATGCCCTGGGATCACAAATATATATCTCTTGACAAGGCCGAAGAAAGGTTTAAGTCCTGAAGAAAGACTAAGAGAACTCTGGAATAATAGGGTATTAGAATTTTACTTACAAATAAACTGGTGCAATTCTTCCCATTTGGACGTAATGGCAAACAGTCCAAATTAAAAAAAATACTTACGTGTTTTTCCATCGAGAATTTTCTAAACGGCCCTAGATCTGGAAGGCATGTTACTGGTGTTTACATTCCCATTCCTTGGGAACTCAGAAGTAGACCCTCTATTGCCTTACTCATAATCCAGATGGTACAGCAAAGATTCCAGACCCAAGACAAATTTCTTTCAGGATATGGTGGCAGAGCTTTGTGCTAGGCCGTCTGTTTAGGTACCACCCACTCATCAGGTATGCTACCGCTAAACAGCAGTACCCAATATTTTTGTGTTCCGGTGTGAAGGTCACACTTCAGCGTGAAGCCTAAAACAGTTAACCGTAATAACTGGTATTTTTATGTTCCGGTTTAAAGTGAGCCAGTGTAACTACAGGCACAAGGGACATAACATCTTAGTTCCCAAGGTTGGTGGCTCATGGCGATGTAAGGAATGGTCAATATTTCTTACAGCGCCATTGTCTATGGGCCCAGATGATGACGGTGGGGTGACGTGAAGACCCCAATCTGTTCTTTTATTGCCCCAACCTGTATCTTGAACCCGAGAAGCTGCGGCCTCATATAGAACCTAACCCAAACATAAATATTAATAAAAATAACATTAATACACCTTGTAAATATTAGCATAACTTAGCATAGCTTATGAATATTTAAATCTAATTTTAAAGCTGTTGTTGAATTAGTAAACATTACATTTTAAATTATTCACTGTCAGCACTTATTAACAATTTAAATACAAGTGCATTATGATAAGTTATTTATTTCTTTGTTTTAATTAGAAAGACAGACAACGATATTAACAACAAGTATTAATTATATTGAAAGCCGACAAGTCAAATCTATGACTATCTGGTCATGGGATATAAGACATTATGACCCTTTAGCCTGTAATTACACTGGCTCCCTCTAATCACACACAAATATCTTATATATTAATAGCGTGGGCCGATTTTTGTCCCAGTGATAAGACGATAGCTGCACATAAAAATCGGTTATGGTCTCATTTTGAAGAGCTCCAGCCGTAGATGTGGAGAAAATTTAAGAGGATTCTTGATTGCATTTTACTAAAATTGTTAAGAATTAACAAAGAATTTCTTTTGTTAGAGAGCGGCCCAATGGAAGTAGGTATAAGAAAAATATGATAAACGTGAACAATATTTATGTGAATTGTTTTCGACAAACTCCAATCTAACTGAACTAACGTATAACTATTTGATATTAAAAATTTAATTCAAAAGAGGTTTCATAATTTTGGCGCCAAACGTAGATGAGTGACTTGCAGTTTACAATGATATTAAATCAAAACAATACCCGTCATAGGTTTCGAAATTCTTAAAAAGTAATTTGACCCATTACCGAATACCTCAGAAAAATCTACGAACTAGTAAATAGTAACCATTTATTTCCTAAATGAATTGATTAAAGCTCAGAGAAATTTCGAAATTTTTTATTGGTAGTCCTTAGATAGCATAGTAGATAGAAGAAAATGATATTAAAAAAATCAAGGTTTAAATGAATTATGAGCAAAATTAATATTTCTAATTATTGAATATCGTGACCCTCTATATATCCAAAACCTTGAACACCTCTATTAATTTTTTTTTTTTGAGATATTTGGTATAATCGCAATAAAATAACAGACAGACATACATTGCTTAGTTTATAATATTAGTATATCAGCGAAGAAAAACGCCATGGAATCATACGTAAATATCTAATGAAATTCTTAACAGTCATCCACAGCTGAGCACAACGTAATGGATTAAGCCTTAAATTCTCCTTAACAGAAAGACTTTTGCCCAACAGTGGGACCTTATTTTTACCTACGATAATATTGAACGTATCCAATATATGTTCATAGATTTTTGAACGATTACGAGAGAAAGAACCGGATTCATTCAAGAAGCTGAGGCTGATAGCTGGAGACATTTTGGAAAAAGACTTGGGCATCTCAAATGATGATCGCCAAGAATTGCAGCGATGTTGCAACATCGTGATCCACAGCGCAGCATGTGTCAGGTAAGGGTTATGATTTTGATTCTAAAGAAAACCTTTTTCGCTTAATTCTTAAATGGCCAGAAGTTTTTCGAATTGATTTGTAGTTTTCAGTTCAGATAATGGTTGTATTTCAATGGTTCGAAAACCTCCAAACGGCACACTTCAGACAAACTCAGTAGTAACACTTGATATTTTGGTGCAAATCAATGTATTTAATAATAATAACCGTAAGTTTCAAACTCTTGCGAAATTGGAAATGAAGACAAAAAATTGGCGTTTCTTTTTGTAATGTTTAATTAAAAAACAACTAAATCAATAAACATAAAACTTATATCAGTAGATTCAGCGCGTCTCGAAGAACTTTTAATTTAAATTTCATCAGTTGACGTAACTGCCCTTAATTTCATGTTCTTGTATTATGTATAATGTTGTAAAAGAAAGGGAATGAACTTCAATTTTCATTAAGTAATTCCTTAAAATTATTTTTTTTTTTTCTGAATCTGTGTAATTAAATATTTATGAATACAAAACATATGATGATATTGCATATAGATAAAATTGTTAAATATATATATTTAGAAGCAAATTACAATATTTCTATTTTCAGATTTGATCAAAAATTAAAATTTGCCCTTGAAATGAACACAAAAGGCACGCTCCGAGTTCTGAAATTAGCTGAAACGATGAAAAACATCGAGGTAAATATAACATTTTGTAATGATTCTTAAGAATTGTTGTTAAAAACGCTCTAAATGTCATGCTCCACGATGATGAACAGATGAAACAGCATACTTAGAGTAAATTAAAAAAAATCTTAAATTTCAGGCATTCCTGCATTTGTCTACGGCTTATTGTCGCTGCTATATAGACGTTTTGGAAGAAAAGTTGTATCCACCTGTTCACGACCCCGAAAAGATAATACACTTAGTCGATTGGCTGGACGACGAAACGCTTGATTACTTGGAACCAAAGTTAGTAAATGATGGAATAAAATTACAATTACAAGATGAAAACGCCTTCAGAAACTATTATGTCAAACATATCGTATTATCCATAGCATTTGAGAAATATTTGCCAAATTATTCATTTACTTTGAACAACGCGATGAATGATCAAGTTTCATTCATAAATTGATGTTTGACCCTGATCTAACCTGACATATTTTAACAAATCAAACGCTCGTCAAATAAAATTTTATGAAACGAAAATTTGTCGGGCAATAAATAATTATTTGCCAAAACGACTATTTGCTGAACCAGTAGATTCTATAAACATAAAAAATTATTACAATTTTTTGCCTCGGAAAGCAAGTAACAAAACCGTTTTTCCTGCGTCTGATCTCTTCGGTCGTGGCGCATTTGTCGTCACATTGGATTATGAGAGTAGAGAGTGCACCTGTGATTGCACACACATATGTCCAGTTGACTATGATTTGTCCTGTGTTAAGGCTGGTCTCTCTTAAAATTTACCGAAATCGATCAGAAAAATATCATCATCATATGAGATGTTTATAAATGAAAATTTCTTGTTTGTTTTTATCAAATTTTTATTCAGTATTTTTATTTACAGACTAATATCATCAGAACCCAATACCTACTCTTATACCAAAGCAATAACTGAGAACCTCGTGGCGAAATACACGTCCAAATTCCCAGTCACCATTGGCCGTTTATCTATTGGTAAGTTGTTCACATATCATCAGCCTACTGCTGGACATAGGCCTCCCCTAGAGCGCGTCGCGTTGCTCGGTCCTCTGCTTCTCTTATCCAGCTTCTACCGGCGATCTTGCCAATGTCACATATCATACTATATTATAAACTAGCGACTCCCTCCGGCTTCGCACGGGTGCAATGCTGATACTAAATATACTATAAAATGTCTTTATATACAACGTTCAGTTTTTTTTATTAGACAATACAAACCGATATATCCCTGCATTTTAAATGTGTAATATCTTAGAAAATATTCTAGGCCCCAGTACAAGGACCTTAAATTTTTAGCCTCTTTTGTGCTGAGTCCGACATATTTTATAGTAGCGAATCTTTGCTTGGTGGTTTGGCTTAGTCTGGGTAGGTCATTACCCTTTCATCACATGGTCTACCTACAGCTTTACCTAATATTTTTGTGTTGCGGTTTAAGTTGCCCGAACCAGTGCACAGACAAAGGACAACAACCTAGTTCCCAAGTTTTGTGGCGCATTGGCAAAGTAAGAATGGTGAATATTTCACCATCGCCTATAGTCATGGGCACTATAGGCAGTGGTGACCACCAAATCAGGGCCATTTGGCAGTCTGCCTATCTATTTCGAATAAAATAAAAACTCCTATCATGTGCTTTATTAAATTAAATATTTACGATTTGTCTTACAGTGATAGCCGCTTATAAGGAGCCTATTCCTGGTTGGATTGACAATTTAAACGGACCGACAGGCATTTTAATCGGAGGCGGTAAAGGTAACAGATAAGCCACTGACAACCAAACCAAAATAAATACTTATCGATAGAATTTCCTATGAAGATGATGTTGTCCTGATTGATTTCGGACACGGCGGCTAATTTCAAGGGAAACCAGCCTGCCTACACAGGACATATTATAATGCCCAAATGTGCGCGGAGACACAGGTGCACTCTGTATTTCCTCACTCTCATAATCCGATGGGACATCATATCCGACAGGACCGGAATGAGATCAGGTGCAGGGCCATCGTCTTTGCGTGCTATATGAGGCAGAGGAGTGTAAACACAGTTCCAACTTCCAAACTCCGGGTAACTGAGAATTTTTCGATAGAAAAACCCAATCAGTTTTTATTGGTTCGACCTGGGGTTCTATCCTCTGACCTCGAGATCTGCTAGCAGATCTCTGGCTACTAAACAAATGAGACGAAAAAATATATGATAATGCTGTAAATGTATATGCTTTTTCAAATCGAAGCATTTCAAATTCATTATGCCCTACAAACACATTTAACGACTTACATCCACTATAATTTTACATCCAAAGTTACAAAAGATAGCAACAAAAGTACTTATTAATACATCAGTATTCTTATTGGCAGGTGTTATTCGAACAATGATTTGCAATGAAAATTATCACGCCGATCTCTTGCCTGTAGATATGGCTGTAAATGCATGTATATTGCTTTCGTACTTCTGTGGCTTGGAGCAGTAAGTTGAGATTGAAATATTACCCTTAGTTAACTTGCATAAAAACTCCTTACAGGAGTCATAAAACCCGAAAACAGAGGCTTTTGGCCAATAGTCCTATTGTTTCGGGGCTTATTCCAGTGTTCTGGTTTATTGGATTAAAATGTGGCAGAATTTTATTTGAAACTTCAGGTCACGATGAATTTCTTTACCACTAAGCCATTAATGAATTATAAACACAAATTTAGAACATAAAAGTCAATAGTATGATCTGATATTGATGCTAGAGTTTCGTACGTCCATCTGGGTAGTATCTACTGGGTAGGACTACCACATAATCTACCGCCAAACAGCAATACTTAGTATTGTTGTATTCCGGTTTGGGGGGCGAGTCTGCAGCAGTTACAAGGGACATAACATATTAGTTGTTGTCAATGTCTAAAGGTGGTGGTGACCACTCATACCTTGTGGTCTATTTACCCTTCACCTATATATTTTATATAAAAAAGAGCTACTAGTTTTTTTTTGTCCATTTGTTCCATTTGTACCATTCATTCATTTCATTTTCATTCATTTGTACCATTTTTGTCATATAATACAGACTTATTTTTTAATATAAAATTCTCAAATTTCTAGTATCTAAGTATCCCATTCCATTTCAGATCAAAAGAAGTTACAGTCTGCAACGTAACACAGTCTAGACGAAATCCCTTAACTTGGAAAGAATCATTGGAAACTGGTAACTATAAAACTCAACAACTCCACAGAAATGTTTGTCTCTAATTATTTGAGCTGACTCCTAAATTAATATACGAATTAAATTACGGCTTTGTTTTATAACATTAATTTATTATATTTACAAGAAGATTTAATATACACCAATGAGGTTAACGATGATCAATTCGTTTGCAATCTATGGTCAACCTAGTTAGTCGATATTAAATAATATATCTAACCAAAATAATAAAAGGCGCAAAATATAACTGACGACTGGGTGTTCCTCTAAATCGTCACCTGAATTTCTGTCATTATCTGCAATATTTAAAAAAAAATTGTAATCGGACCCTGCAATCATGGTGGTTACTTAAGGGCCGACCCTTCTATGATATGATATGATAATGAGAACTTCGTCCAGCAATGGGTATATTTAAGTTACTTAAAGTGATAAAATTGCAAAGTTGTCCTATTTTTTTCAGGTCGTAAGCAGATCAATGATAATCCATTCTCTTTATGCCTCTGGTACCCTGGCGGTTCGATAAAGAAGTACAAATTACATCACCGGATCCATGCTTTCTTTGCTCACGTCATACCAGCTTATTTGATCGATTTATTGATGATTTTGTTGGGGAAGAACACTTTGTAAGTACTTGAAATTCTGTACTCGTCGTTTTTGGAACACTTTCTTCGTTGTCATCAGACACAAAAAAATACTATCACAGTTTATGCCATATGAGCGATATGACGTGTTCAAAACAGATTCTATATGTATATTTATGGGGGACGACAATGGTCTTTTGGCCATTTTACTACAGTCCTAATGCTTAAAAGGAGAGGCTCAATAAGAATATTTCTTCTTTACGAAAAATGATTACTTTTTCAGCATGGTGAAATTACAGAAACGAATTGCCGGGGGTCTCGAAGTCTTTCACCGTTATACCATCAAAGAATGGTGCTTTAAAAACGAATATTTCAGATCTCTATCAAAACGGATTTCTAAAGAAGACAATGAAATATTTTATACGGATACTTTGGTAAGAAATTAAATAGGTTTTTAGGAATAGAAAGGAGACAGACACCATGCTTTTAGACTTTGGCGCTCCAAGATATATTAATGTATAATATTATGAACTGCTCGAAGTTAGAGGATTTTTCTAACACAGATCACTAAATCTACCACAACTGCGTAAAATACGCTTCTTACGAGATCTTCTGATACATGCATTTCACTGTACAATGTTTCGTTTAATCACAAAACGTAACGTGAATTGTACAATCAAAATATTTAGCAGTGCTTAGCAAAATATCATTTATAACTAGATCATAGAAGACTTAAAAATCCGCCTATGTCTAAATGTATGTGCAAAAAGCTACTGCGTGAGTAGTCAATTCATAGATGGTACCATATCTTGGAAGTTAAATGATCGCCACCTATTCCTTTAGTATGTTAAAATTTGTAAACAAAAAATTCGCTGTTTTTCTTTCGCCGGATCTTATCAGGTCAGGATGTTTCCTTTTCCGAACTAGGCGTAGTTTTTCTTTTGACTATGAAGAAGTCAGGGTAATACTTCGAACTTTAGTAAAGGTATTTGATAATATGAACACCTGACATGACACTTAAAATCTAAATTTTACATTATTACGTTGCTTTGCCTTATATTTTTGGGTATATGCAAAATGTGATCTGTTTCCAGCTTTTCAACTGGGATGACTACATAAAGAACTACATACTCGGTGCAAAAGAATTCTGCTGCAACGAGGATCTTTCTACACTGCCATATGCTAGGAAGCTTAACCGAAGGTGGGTGTTACTATGATAGTATTATTATATTTATATATATAGCCACAGATCCCGAGATGATAGCTTCCAACCCGAGTTTAGATCTCTTTGCAACAAAACTAGTATCAGAAACTTATACTTATATATTTTTATATATACTAATATTATAAATTCAAAAGTAACTCTGTCTCTCTGTATGAAACAAGCTTAGACCCAAATGAAGGACGTAGGCCTTTTATAACAATGAACGAGCAACCCCTAAAAGGCGAGTGAAACTGCGGGCGACAACTAATTTTATATAAACTCAGGCAGCATCAGGCAACTTCTGTGTTGTCATTGTGACGTCTTAATCTTCATAATAATAAATAAATTATTTTGTTCCAGATTATACTACTTGGATTTGGCTGTTAAAGTAACAGTTATATTGCTTATTTTATATTTATTTTATTTTTGCTGTAGATTATTTAGTTAAAATGTTCACAATGAGTTTTATTTTTATAAGTAATTTCATAGAACGTGAATTTAAACTGATTATTCGAAAATTGATTTTCTAGATGTTACGTTTCTTGAACGTTGATGTTGTTTAATAAAATATTTTTAAAAATAAAAACAGCTTTTTCTTTTTTTTTTTTTAGTAGCAAACACCGGCCGGCTTTGTCCAGCCTGTATAATATATTAAAAGATTTCAAATGTATATTTTTATCATATTTTATCAATTTGTAAATTAATTAATTATATATAGCTTTTATGTATGTATATATCAGCTGATACAATTGAACTGTGACAACAAAATTAACTTATCATCTTTAAATAATATGTAATATTAAAAATATATATCATGTATGTATTTGCAGTATATGACATATTCTCAATTTAAAATAATCGGAGCCCCCACGTGTATTTTACAACTAATCCTCTGCCCACAGTTTGCCTAAAATATAAAAAAATATCGCTGATTTAGCAATAAGGTCGCCTGTTGCACTTCATGCAACTTTTTTAATCCAAATGTAAATTTTAGTTTAAGTATTAATAACAATAGACTTATATCATGATAACATACTTTTCTATGTACTTTAATGTCAATCATAAACATTATTTGTTCTATTATGTACTCTGGCAACATCGTAATGTTGCCAGTTACATTTACATTACCCTAACTATTTATGAATAGTTAGGGCTTACAAGCACGAATTGTATGTAGATCGCTCTTAACCATAACAGTGACATGATGTATAATATATTTTAAATTAATGTGCAAAAAATTAAAATATACAATTTAGACAAATGGCAACACTAAATATTGCTTTTTGTGGTAGAATTTGACATCACAACAATGTATGGATTTTATTTTAAAGTAAAGATTTATTTTCAATGGTATAATTATTTATTTTTTGTAATGGTAAGTTTTATTGATGTATCATTTATTTTCCTTCTTGACCTTATTTTTGTTAACTTTTTTCTTTTCATTTCCCTGTGTAAGTTTATCGAGTTTATTTTGTAGAGTTGAATTTTTTTTTATTAAACGACGAACTTTTTGTTGCAAATTCTTTATTTGCAATGATTGTTTCGCGTGAATCTTGATCTTTTTTTCTAGTTTTCTCCGCAGCTTATCATTTCGTTCCGAATCGAAAATACATTCGAATTCCGTATCGCTGTCTGTAGGCATCTGTAAAGAAGTTACATTTTATAAACTTGTATAACATTATATAAGTAACGCACTGAGGCATCAAACAAACATCCTTTTTTAATAAAATACTTAATACATTATCACAAGTACAAAATAAACAATTAAAATGCAAATCCAAATATTTTGACACGTGCGATATTTAAATGACAACATCTTCACGTGCTTTCCGAGACACGTGTGTCAGGAGTTTAAGTACATGTTTCTAAAAATAATTATCCGGGTTACTGGTGAGAATTTATCGACGCAACACTTAATCGATTCAACTCGGGGTAGTACCTAGGACCTAGCTCTCAATGATAGCGGCGTATTGGCGATGTAAGAAATTCCTTCAAGTCCCTTTAACGCCACGGTCATCTTTTGTATTTGAGGTTCCGCCAACCCTACTACTGTTCATACACAAGTGTGAGTAAATATGCATACATACATATACATATTATATAAAACATACATATAATTAAATTGGAGTGTCTGTTTGTAATATTAAAATAAACGCTTTTACTAAATGCATATGTATGTATACACGGTACATATACCAAAATAGCATCTTTTCAATTTTTGTCTGATTGTCTGTTTGTTCCGGCTAATCTCTGAAACGGCTGAACCGATTTTGACGGGACTTTCACTGGCAGAAAGCTGATGTTATAAGGAGTAACTCAGGAAAAATAACTTTTTAGTTTACAATACGAATTAAATCTATTTATTATTACGTACCAATTTCTTGGACGTATGGACAACGTTGCACATGCATTTTTTGGTCTTTTGGTGCGCAGATGTCAGAGTTACGTTATCACCATTGGCTTCGTTACACAATAAACCCTGTGAAAGGAATATATTATGAACGACTAGATAAACAATCAAACATTTTGCAAGAACAAGAAACTAACCAGATGAGGCTCATTCGATCCATGATCACATGCTTCATGACTGTGACATGTCTTCTTGACTTGACAAAACATGACAACTGGTCTGTTGATCACTTGCAATCATGAAATGATCATCATCAGTGATCATTGAAAGTACTGTACTTTTGTACGCGTGTTATAATTTATACAAACAATAGTTAAACGATAGTTTTACAAACATACACTATCAGTCTTGGACGAGAAAACATACGTATAAGAACATTTGTATGTCGTTCTCTTTGGCCACTAACTCCGCAGTGTAAGTTTTGGTCATTTACTCTCAATGCGCTTAAAGAAGTAAGCGAGTGATTCAGGCACAATAAACATAAAGCTGCGTTCACACTAGCTACTTTTGGCATATTTACTTTTGTTATTTTATTGAAATTTGGCTTTCATACCGACTTGATGATCTTCTGAGGTGATGAAGGTGTACAAATTCTAAAATAAGATTTTTCATCGTCTTCTTTGGACCATGCATCCTGTAAATCGATAACGTTATTATTTTTTTAATTTAAAAATAAATCAATCTTTAAAAACAAGACCTTAGTGTAAAGCACGCGTCCTTGAAGAGATTTCTTCTAGCACGATCAAGAAGCAACAAAATAATATATATAGAAAATTTACAGGTAGACATATATACGGTCACTATAAAATCGAAATTATAACGAACAAATATGTATATTAAATATAAATTACACATTAATTACAAAATAATTACACAAATATCTATACTAATATTATAAAGAGGTATTGTTTTGTTTGTATGTAGGGACAATCTCCGTACCTCCAAAACTCACTACACCGTTGTCATAGGGGATTTTTTCACTAAACTAGGCAAACGCAGATGAGCTGCGAGTGGGGCAATTTGGAGTAAGACATCGGAATCACCGAGGCCACCTGCTAGCCGGCTTCATGGAGAAGGAGGGACTCTATATGATGAACTCCTTCTTCAAGAAGTATGACCACAGATAATGGACCTGGATGAGTACATTTTGAGTTGTCGTCTTAACTGAGTAGCAAAGACATAATTTAAAAAATATGCTCCCTAAACAACCCTGCCAACCTAATAACAGATAAATCCAACACTACGTACATGCGTTTTGTAAGAAAACCACTAACCAGGAGCTTATCCGGCTCGTGAGGATCATACTGGTCATCTATATCCAGGCGTTCTTCTTTGCAAATAAAATCCTGAAAAAGCAAACATCACACCTGATAAAAACAGTAAAAAAAAAAACTATATGACAATAATAGATACATGAACTGTGTATTTGGTCTAGTTTACAAGACTGCAGATACTGAAGTCCTGCATTAATAAAGATTTTAAACAAATATCAAGAAAATAGTTAGCTTCGTGCGTGCCCAGCTGGATATGTACCATCTTCTCGTCACATAACATGCGTTTAAAGTGCATTACTTAGTATTATTGTGCTTCGGTTCGAATGGTAAGTAGGCCAGTATAATAAAATCAAAATTCTATTTAAACGTCCCTCACGTTAATTCCCGTAATATGAGCCATTTCTTTTGTACCAGATTATATAAAACGCAACTAGGTAGGAATTCCATCATATTGAGATTATCATTGTTATACATCACCATCAGTATTAAAGTAAAAGATTTGAACATACGTCACGATAGTCGACCTCAATTCAATCGAAAAATAAAGAATTTTATTTGTGCCCAATTCTATCATATGGTTTATCTTATTAATTATTATTTATTATATAATAGATTAAAAAATGTATTGTATTTCTTATTTTAAATTATTATCCTTATGTTTAATTCATATTTTCAATAATTATATTGTGTAATATGATAATGCATGGTGAGACTACCTGTAAGTAGTAGAACTTTTGCCTTAAAAATTTTGAAATGTAATTTTTTATTTTTTATTTTGGATGTGATATTGTATCTACTGTTGGTTGCCTAATGAAAATAAAATAAAATAAAATAATAGACAGGGAAATAACTTCCTAGTTCCCAAGTTTGGTAGCACATTGACGTTGTAAGGAATAGTTAATATTTCTTTCAGTACCAAAAAATTTAGACGAGGGTAACCTATCATCAGGTGGGTCATTTGCCTACCTACATTTAAATTAAAAAAAAACTGACCTGTACTTTATCCGGCTCATGAGGATCACTGTCTTGATTTTCTTCTTTGCAAACGATATACAGCCTCTAAAACATAGCAACAGTTCATATAGCGAGGACATATCAGGAAAATTAATTTGATACCAATAATATGGTTAGCTAAGGCGTCAGATGCCGTTGAGTTAAAAGATTTTTAAGAGACTTTCTGGGTACGCCGCGCCGATATTGTCAGGCTTGAACATTATTGGTAAGACCGGCGCCTAAGTGTTTTGCAAACTCTACCCTCGGTGAGTTAGGGATGGATCTGCTACTAACAAGCATTGCACGTAGTACATACATGTATTCCAGTTTGTAGGGTAAGTGTGTCAGTATTATTACAGACACAAGGTGCATTACATCTGGATTCCCAAGGATGGTATCGCAATGGCGATCTGAGTAATGGTCAATGTTTCTTACAGCACAAATGTCAATGGGCGGTTTTTAACGCGTGTTACTAGTTTAAAAAATACGGTCACGACGTCATCACAATAACGAATATTACTGTAGAAATATTTAATTCTCTGTTATAAAATTTGTGGAAATGAGTAACTACTGAGTTTCTTGCTGCGTCTTTTCGGTACAATCTACTTTTCAAATCTACTTTTTTACATTTAATACAACGCTGTGACATGACGATTCAAAAGTGCCTTTATGGGTTCTCGAATAAAGAGTATTTGGATATTGATTTTAATTTGTAATTACCTTTGTCGGTATCGCAGTCTGGCGTAATTTGCATAAGCCACCATTTGTAGTATACGTTTGACTTTCATCGAAATGTATTGAACATACATTTGTATATTTATTGGGCTGCCAATATTCTTCCTTATGATTTAGTCTTATTTGTTCCACCCACCGACCAGCAATTATCGGATCAGTAGGAAATCTAAAATCAAATACAGTTATTTATAATTCTATTAAGAGAATTACCTCGCCTCGTTGGTCTAGTGGCTTGAAAAAAGGCCACAGTCCTGCGTAATTGGTAGGTCTCTCTTAAAATTGCCCTCCATGGGCGAAATCGGTCAGGATGACATAAGGTGTATTACCTAATATCTCTATTTTCAATTCATTAAAACAATTGTTTCTAAAAGAAATTGTATGAAATATCTAGATTAAACTTATCATGCATGAGAGGATTGTTATAGTCTTTATAAATAAGTTAGGCTAATATAGGTTTCGTTCGAATAAAACAACGGACTTTCTCAATTTATAAAACAGAAGAAAAATGGAGCGTATGCAACAAAAAATTGTTTACTTGGTGGCTTTGTGCAAGCCCGTCTGGGTAGGTACCACCCACTCATCAGATATTATACCATACATTTTTGAAGGAAAAAAAATCCTACATTTTTATAAATATAGTATAGTGATTAAATATAATCATTGATTTATTAATAAATATCTATATAATTGCAAATGTCTAACGGATTCAAGTTTCAAGTCGAATATTACAATCAACTAATAAATATTTGAGTACGAGTATATTTTATAATTAAAGTTCTTATTATAATTCATGTTTTAAAATATAATTGAATTGGTATCTATAACTTTTATGGATTGATTTACGTTTGATAGCAAATACGTTTCTTTGAAGAGATAATGCAGTTAAGTTTTATTTAAATGAATATGGTTCGACATTACGTAAAAAAAACTTCTTCTTAATTAGTTACAAAATTCATATAAAGTTTAATTATAAATAATATTTTAAATGCGAATGTGATTTTGATTGCAACGCGTTGATATCATAGCTACTCGAGCGATCATCGTGAAATTTTGCACCTCCTTCCCACAAACACACACACACAGACAGGGGAGTCTAGTTGTGCCCTGAGGGTAGGACTGGGCTTATGAGGGCTGTAGGCCCTGAAACCACAAAGGAATCCCTGGGCACAACAAAAGAGTGGAGGGGCCCTAATTATTATTTTACAAATTAATTTGAGCAAAAAAAATTGAGCAATTTCGGTAAGAAATCAATCATTTATTTACTCTATGTATCGATGTCTTTTAAAACGGTAATAAGTAATATTATTATAATTTGACTATAACCAGATATCTACACATATATTACATTAAAATTCTTAATTCGTCGGATCCTCTATTGTGGGTCCTTATCTTATAGAGGCCACAGGGCAGTTGCCCCGGTTGCCTCCCTTAAGTCTGGCCCTGTGTGATAAATTCATCTATAAATAATGTTTCGAGGTACGTAAATTTAATATTTTTAATTACCTCATGAATACTAAATTAAAATGAAATGTCAGCAATATAATATTCATTATTAGATTTACTAATTAATACGCATGACTTAGTTCTCATTAGTTAAATACTTATTAATTAATAATTGCATTCCGACCGTTATATAGATTTTTTTTCAATCTGGCAGCACTGAAATACACCGGTGAATTGTGTTACTAGTGTTTAACAACAATGGAATGACGTCTGTCAAATCTATACTTTATTTTTGTTTTGATGAATGTTATATTATTATATATACGACTCTAGGTAGTACTTACACGTGAAACGTTATGTTCTGATGCTCCTGGGTATCATGTGATGAGTTGGGACAACCTTTCAATGCACAGTAAGTCATTTTCCAATAAAAATGTGCAAGCTCTTCACTGTCAGACTTTATTTTGAGTACTGACGCGCCGAGCAAGCGCTGAATGCGCGGAACGCGAGTGGCGTTAGTCGAAATCAGCAGATAAACATAATCGCTCAATTAAAACATCTTCACTCCAGCTATTAATACTCTTGTATACAATACCAATGCATAGAAACATACAAGGCGGCCAGAATATTTATTATAATTTTAAATTAGTTTGTTTTAAATTTAAGAACACAAATAGAATTAGACGAAGTCGTATTTAAAAACATAAATCAATAATGCTATTCGTATGAAACAGCGACAAATAGCCCAAATTTAACCAGTGTGAAGACACAGGCCACATCTAAATGTGTTTATGGTAGTTTAATGCATGTTCCTAGATGAAAAAATATTTAATTATCATATCTAAAAAAATAATATAATGAGTTTGATTCCAAACAACTTTGATGACACTTGCATTACAAATATCTGCATATATTTTTTTCGGTATACCTTTTTTTCATAGACTAGCGAATATTGTATCAAGTAGTACCTAATCAGAATCAAATCATACTTAGATCAAGTCCTTTATATTAAAGTTGCCAATAATTAAAACCTTTGCATTTTAAAGTGTTTTTTTAGTAAATATTTTGCACCAAAACTTTAATAGCATTGTATTAATTTTTATTGGATTATAAGCAAGTGATTTATTACTGACCGAGCTGTGGAGATCTGGGTGACTTGTAACACAGGCCGATTACGATCAGAATTTATATTTTAATTAAATATTTGATACTTTTAATGCATTTTTTTTTATAATTGAAATTTGTGAACAATTATATTATAAATATAAAGAGGAGGTAGTTAGTAATTAACTTATTTTTATTGAAAACCCATTGAACTTACCTTTTTTGGCCATATCGCTTTCAGTGTATTATTAAAATAGATAAACTCGACACATAAATAAAACACATTCCTAAAATTATTTTTTGTGAACCTATAATAAAACAAGAGTTCTATGAGATGGCTCTCTTCTCCATTAGATTCTTGGATTGGCCACACTTTAATTGTTTTCTGTCATGGAAACATTTTAAATTGTAATTATGTAGTTTTTTTTTTAAATTTAATGGTATTAGGTGAATGTAGATTAAGATTCAACATTAAATTAACAGAGTCTAAGGTACATTTTAATAATGTAACATTTAATGTAATCTATGCAAATAAATAAATTGAATTGAATTAAAATGCTTTATAACAAAATTAAAAATGAATACAGATCATATTTTTATTTATAAAGAGCTGAATAAAATAGGATTGGGTCATTCTGGCAATATTTAAGTCCAATAAAAATAAACTCACTGAATATTACATTGTAATCTTTATTTAATGAATATACCACAGATAAAAAATAATAACAATTATCAAATAATATGCATTACATTTGGTATTTGGTAAAACATATTATACCTAAATAGAAATGCAAAATTATGCAAATTTTATTATGGAATATCACAAAGTACTATTATCATATTAAGTCACAATTTATTGAGGTTTTTAATAATAATAATTAAGATTAAAGTAATTACAAATTGATAACAAATACTATACACGAAAATCATATTGAAGTTGGGTCGTTTAAAACAACATATTGCTAATTTGCAATATACCACAGTTAAATTATTTGGCACTGCAAATTTTGCATTGTAATAGTTTGCAAAAAACAAATTATGAAACTAGTCTGTTAATGTCAACTATCAATTATAATTATTGTCATATACAGTTTATATTTACAAATCTAAGACTATAAAATCGAAAAAAAAAAAATAACATTGTTTATTTTATAATTAATACTAAAAAGTTCATTTATTTAATAAGATACTTCCAGTCCCAAGTCTTATTAACGAATATAAAACAATTTTATATAATATATGACGGTGGTGTAGTTTGGAGTTTAAGTATTAGGGTAATATGCGTGTGATATGTCAACATCACAGAGCACACTACACTAGTTTCACACTAGTTTTGCATATCGATAGACTATCGATAGTTAAGGTGTTAGCGATAGTATCAATAGTCTATCGATAGTATTGTCACGTGTCAATACTATCGATAGTATCGGTAGTATCGATAGCTCCCCATGATCAATACTATCGATAGTATTGCAACCATTACTATTAACCTAAACTATCGATAGTACAAAACTATCGATACTATCGATAGTCCAAAACTATCGATACTATCGATAGTACTATCGATATCCTGAATAGTTGTCGACTATCGATAGTCAAACTATTGCAACGCTGCAACGCTGACTTACTACACAAGTTAATTTTTAATATAGACTGTGACGTCACACCAAGCGCGCTAAAATGGACGCCGTTCAAATTTCCCGAATCTGTCTGCTGATGAAAAAACATTTTTTCATTTCATTTTTTATTTGATATAAGTTATCGCATAAAATATAAAAAAAAATACACGCATATTCCCTATTGCATAGCCGAGATTAAAGTTATTATATAATGAATAATTCTTGTACTAAGGTGTGATTTCTCAATTACAAACAAACATCAATAAGAGCTGTACAGTTTCAAAGTTTTTTTGTACATGAATATTAATAAATGAGAAATGTATTTTTCAGTTAGATTAGATAAACAGAAAATGCAGCTCAATTCGGTAAAGTATTTAGTTAATATTATTATTTTGTAAATAACTGCATTTCTCAATTTTATCTTCTTTCTAATCTGTACGGCTAATTCCAATGGCGGGAATAAACACATATAAACTTTGACATTGACGCATTTGACATTTCGCAATAAAAGTAAAAATAGCGGTTTGAATGTCATTGTAATTATCAGAACATTGAAAGTAAAATAATTGATTAGTATGGAAAATCTACCTACTTAAGTGGTATAGTGTTGTATTAAAAATAAAGATATGTCAATCAAGAACTGTTTGTACTATAATATAGTAGAGCTATGAGTAAATCGCATGGAATATGATAAACTAAAGTTTGTTTAGAATCGAAACCTTTCCTGCCATTGTAAGATTTTTGGAGTTAATTTTTTTGTTTTCTTACCGGTATATATGACTATTAATTAAGTATTTTAGTTAAGTGTTTTAGAGAGCGTGTTTCTGAAGATATAAGAAAAATCGTACGTTCTTGCTGTGTAACGTTCTCCTTATTTTGATTGATTTCTCGCAATTTGTAAAGTGATTTCGTGAAAAGGGACGGGACGCTGTTTGATTTGACCAATGAGCGTGCGCCGTTTTAAAGTTGGTTTGGGAGATATAATGTTTATGTTTCTGAGATGAGATGTCCAATGTTACACTATGATTTATCATTATGATTTCTCTAAGGCTCGTATATTTTGTTAATTTTCAATTTGATTACTAATACTATTTAAAGGAACATATAAATAATGACTCTAGCTGCAACTTAATCAACATATCGGTACAAATGCTTGAATTTGTAAATACATCATATAATTAATTCATTGAATCCAAATTGTTTACTTTCGTGATTATTATCGGAATTAATTTGTGCTAAGTTTTCTTTAGATATCTTTGTTTTCAAACATTATTTACTTATGTTATTTACACAGAGATATAATATAATTGAATAGCATCAACAAAAGAAACGTATTATATAATAATAAATGAAATATGCAATTAGGAAATAGATGACAAACTGGACTGCCTTGTCCAAGTAGTACAATCTGAAACAAAAGTGTTTATGTTATGTAATGTCACACTCAGAAGTGTTTATTGTTGTCTATGTTTTTTTTTTTTATCTATGAGATTTGTTTAGGGGGTTATTATTAAATGAAAGATAACATTCTGTTTGTTTAAACTCAATAGACTATAGCTTATGTAAAGAAAGAAGTCAATTTATGTAAAAGTAAAAAAGGCAGACTGTAAATTTTCCACTGGTGAGCTAAGCCTCTTCACTATTCGAGGAGGTACTAAGTTTACTATAATGCTGCTCCAATGCGGGTTAAATAGATACATATGGAAATTAAACGCACGCGGTTTTCCTTAAGACGTTTTCCTTCACCGGCGAGCACGAGATGAATTATATACAGATTAAGCATAAGAAAATTCAGAGATGCTTGCCTATGTTGAACTCGCAATGATCGGTTAAGATGCACGCGCTCTAACCACTGGACCATGCACCAACCCATATTGAGGCAACCTGGCGGAATAAGCATCCCTTCTCCTAGAACCTTCTCTTCAAAGAGAGAGAAGGTCCTAGCCCACTACTGGGACATTTATAGACTTTCTTACTTTATTGGTGTGGTCTCTAGTGTCTATGTTTAACGGTGAATACTTACCAGGTAGCCTATTTACTCCCGACCCTCTTAAGTTAAGTAAAAATTTAAATAAAATGATAAACGTCTTACTGTCTGTGCAGTTTCCTGGCCTGTGGTAACGTCGCAGGGTCTTCTTTGCAGCAGTACTCCCGAGCGCCCTTTATGTAGTTCCTTATGTAAGCACTCCAGTGCATAACCTAAGCAAATAAACAATAAATTAATGGATATTTTGATATTATTCTTTTCTCACTTATGGTATCCTCATATTATGGTATCCTTATATATGAGGTATACTCAATTATCGTTCTTCTGACCTTTTTTCGGTCACAGCTACTATTCTCAATGAGGAGCTAATTGCGCAAGAGATTAGGACGATTATACTACACAATTGTGTGCAGTGTGTGTGTTTGTTCAACCACTGATGAACTCTATCCCCTTATGCAAATTACGATTGGACGAAAAACTGCAAACCGCAAATCGGATAGAGTCCATGCCCACCACACGACCAACGGCTTTTTAATTCCTAAACGAGGAGGAGGACAATTGGGAAATTCGAAACTCCTGGCTTTTACTGAGAATAATGTCAAGGATGACAGACATACTCTATAACTTTGTAATCGAATAACTCGCAATTAAGAACCAAGGCCCACAGGATCTTCAGCGATACACGTCAACAGCCAAACCCACAAGACGCGTATACGACATTGTATCCTGAATAGTTAATTTTGGAGATAAAAATTATGGTTATTTAGTTTATGTAGGTTGCAAGTAACCATATTGATATAAAAAAACAGTTATTTTGAATACTTCAATTATATTAATTAGTAGAAATATTTAGATTAGTAAAAACTTGCTCGGGCTTAGTGCAAACTCATCTGGGTGGTATCATCCACTCTATGTTTTAAATACAAACAGCAATACTTAGTATTATTGCGTTCCGGTTAGAAGGGTAAAGGACCCAAAAGGAAGGTGTAACTAAGGGTATTAACAGCTTAGTGCCCATCATGTAATGAATGGTTATAATTTGAGTGCCTATATCTATGGCCTGTGACCACATACCATTGTGAAGGTGATTTAGGTGGCCCTTTAGTCGGTCCACTTAACTAATAAATAAATATAATTCTCACCTCCAAATTGGTGTAAAATATTTCATTATCGACTTTGGAAACTTGTTTAGAAAGAGCTCTGTAGTTATCGTTGTTGAAGAACCATTCCTTCGTGGTGTAGTATTGTAGGACGTCTAGACCGTAGCTGACGCGTTTTTGTATTTTTATCATGCTGGAAAGAGAAAAAATATGTCAACAGATAGTAGATAAAGTATTCCGCGGCATAGTTTTATGTTGTGCAATAGAATATCTGTTAAAAACTTCAAAGACTGGCAAATTTTCGTCGTTGATTGATGTTTTTCTTCAGCGCTGAGAATGAGTTCAAGTCAGTGCTTATCCGGATCGAACGGTATCAATCTGTTAGATTCACATCTAACAAATAGGCCTTCATCATAATCAGCTCTAATAGGTGATTAAGGTTAGATACGAGAACCATAAACTGTATACTTATGAGCCAAGATGGCCCAGTGGTTAGAACGCGTGAAGGAAAACATCGTGAGGAAACCTACATGTGGCTAATTTCAACGAAATTCTGCCACATGTCTATTCCACCAACACGCATTGGAGCAGCTTGGTGGAATATGCTCCAAACCTTCTCCTCAAAGGGAGAAGAGGCCTTAGCCCAGCAGTGGGAAATTTACAGGCTGCTAATGTAATGTATGTATACATATTACAGGACATGGTTGTCCTAATTCGATATTACAGCACGTTTATTAACAATATTTAAAATAAGTCTCTACGTTATATATGATATAGTCCAAATGGCTACAGTTGTGAGTTCACTCAGGCTGCAACAAAACAAATCCACCCTGACGGCTATGACGTTATAATGTACAGTATACTTACAAAGTTTTCTTGCCCATTAAAAACATGATTAAATCGACAAAGTAAGCTGGTAGGAGGTGAGTGAAGAAGGCTGCGATCAGGTGCTGGACCTTGGAGCTCTTCGGTGAACCCCCTGGGTACCAAAGACACACGGAGAATGGGAACTCTTGGACGTGAATACGACCTGAAATATAATATTAGGATTTAATTAATTAACAAGAAATATATAATTATTTTCGGATAATTGCGGATTCCAAAATTCAAATCATTTATCAAATAAACATTAATAAATAAAGCATATTATTCAACGCAATATTATAAATATAGATGATAAAAAAGCATGGAGATACTCGTTGCTTTTCAGACAGGATATATTATTATTGTAGAACGAAAACTGAGTGACGTGTACAATTATATTTGACGGCGCATTACTAGCGCCATCTTTTAAATTACGAGGAACAAGATTTGACAGCTAATCGGTCTGGCGAAGCTTCGTATCGATGGTTGGCGGGAATCTTGAACGCCGCCATTACGGTGGGGTAGTCAACGGCAAGCGCTACCACGTCTGCGACGAATCGAAAAGAAAATTATGTATCCCGTTGAATGTCAACGAGCTTAATAATAATATTGATAATTATATTTACCCATATCGAGTGCTTGGCCCCAAGTGATGGGGTTGTTACCGGACTGTGTTATGTTACAGATTCGAACCTCTTTCGGCCTGAAAATCAAATATTTTATTTCACTGTGTGTCAAAGGGCCAGCGTTATTATATACCCGAGAGATATAAATGCAAAGTTCGTTCATTCGACTTTAAGGTAGGGCTTTGGGCAAACCCGTCTGGGTAGTGCCGTAGATACAACAAACTTATCATTATCAGTGTAACTATAGGAGCAAGAGACATGATATCTTAGTTACGTATTTTGGCGGCACATTGGCTTTGAAAGAGATGGTAAATATTTCTGATGTCTATGGGCGCTGGGCGCTTACCTGACGGTAAGTGGTTACACTTCCCGTCAGGTGGTCCATTTCCCAGTCTGTATTAATATTTTAAATGGGCAATGCTCTAACTTGATCGATCTTGGATTATTCTGGATTTAATTTATTTATTCGAACACAAACAAGCGCATCACTTAAGTAAACAGTAAACAACATTCAAAGATATATATATTTTATAGTTATACAATTAAAATTAAAAGCAATGTACTTAAAATTATAAACTTACTATTATTTTTTCTTTAAATTATAAATATAATCCCAATAGTGTTTTATAATCGCAGTAAATTTGATACTTACTTTTCAAGAGCAGTTAAGTACGAAAGCAAAATACATGCATTCACGGCCATGTCGACTGGGATCACGTCCGCTGAATACGAGTCGTTGCAATGCATCGTGCGGATCACTCCTGACGAAAGACATTTAAATCCAATTATTTCAAATATCAGACACATTAAATTAAGTTTAATGAAAATGTTGATGCCGATAATGACACTTAATCAGATTTCGGTCAAAACGGCTATGCTAGAGATCAGTATCACTGCCCTCGGCATATTATAGTGCTCAAATGTAAGCACTTTCTGTTTTCTCACACATACAATCATAGTAGTATATAGTTCAGGCACAGGTTCAACGGTTAGACAAAAAATTAACAGGAATTTAACTTATTAACATTTGAAATGTACGATACAATGGACACACACAAATATTTGGTGAATGTCATTAATATAAAATGGGCGAAATTCGACTTCGGACGATCCTATCGAGACTACTAGACGTTTGTGTCGTTAGTTCTCACCTTTTCCAGCGCCAACTAAGAGTCCCGTCGGTCCGTTCATGTTGTCAACCCAACCAGGCAAAGGTTCCTTGTAGGCTGCCGTTACTAAAAACAAAAGTTAAAACAAATTTTACAATATGCTCTTGAAAAATTTTCACCTGCAAAGTCACTATTGCAATTGAAACTTGGTCGTTATGAAACGATAAAACATCGAAATGCCTTATACGAAAATATTGTTATAAATTTTTACCAATAGACGGTCTTGCGATTACGATGGGGTACTTCCCGACGTACTGCGAGACCAGATCTTCAGTGAGCGACTTGGTGTAGGCATACGTATTCGGTTGAGGGTCTATAAGTCTGGAATTAATAATAAATTTGGAATTAACTAAATGCTCAAAATTATTTATGCCTTCGATTTGAATAATTTTCATTTGCATAATATTAGGTTTATTCGTCTTTAAACTAGGGTTGCAACATTACTTAGTTTTCAATTGTGTGTTTCTTTTTCACTGGATCAAAAATATTCATTCTTGTAAAGCTTTGGAAACCAAAGCCATCACGTAAGGCCTCTCACAGTTCGTATCGAATGGTAGTCCCATCAGAATATTAAGAGTAAAATAATAGAGAATTCCTCTATATATTTGTTACACAGTTGGGTCATCTCTGATGAGAGGAACTGCAGTATTGAAGATCTCGGACAAAAAAAAACAGAGAGAAAACATAAAAATATTGGTTGTTTTGGAAACTTTCAAATATAACCATGTTAACTTAAAATCTGATAAACGCCTCAAATTTATGTAATTCTATAGATAAATAAACAAAAATATCGTCATAAAAGTTACTTCGGCTGAAGGTAGGTTAGAAGATCATCGTCCATCCACTTGACGCATTCAATGACATCCTGTGGTCTGTGCTTGGCTGGGTATAGACGTTCCTCCAGGGTGTGAACTTCGCAGCGGCAGTAGGAAGTTGAGACGTGGACGAAAACCTTGAAAATTTAGAGCATACTTAAACTACTCATTTCTCTGAATAATGTCTTTAATAGCTGAAATTGTTTAGTTTCCTAAAAATTCTAGTATACTAGTGACCAGTATTCTGCAACGTCCACTTGGTGTTAGGCCTTCATGCAGGCCTATTTGGGTAGGTAACACAAAGAAAAGACACCTGATTGAAAATTCGTTATATATAATCATCATGACCAGTGTAACTACAAACACAAGGGACATAACATCTTAGCTCCCAAGGTTGGTGGCGCATTGGCGATGTCAGGAATCGTTATTTCTCACAGCACCAAAGTCTATGGGCGGTGGAGACCACTTACTACCAGGTGGTCCTCGTCCATGTCCAGTGTGTTTTTTATTAGATTTTCGTGGGGGGGACTCAAAAAAATTGCCTTAATGTACAATAAAACTAAAAACTCGAATATGCAATCGCTTGTCAGTAATTTTTGGACTCAGTTTTAGTCAAAGTAAGACAAAACACTTTATAAAACAAGAGAAACATATTACGAAAGTAAAACAATTCTACACACAAATTTACTTGGACGAATAATTTCAGTACTTTTTGTTGAGATTTTCATACATATTAATATATCTCACCTCCAATTTTTTCATTCCATCGGCTAATTTGAGGACTTTTAAAGTGCCGACTGTATTCATGTTCACCGCGTCTCGTATGAACATGTCGAATCTGAAACATTACGACCAAGTGCAAACTGTTACTGAGGCGTTCATTACGATCAAAAGAAATTCATTCAATCAGGTCCCTTTTGAATCATTGTAATATAATATTAATCATACGTAAGGGTTTAACTTTTTTTTTAGATGTTGAAAAAGAATTACTACTGAGTTTTCTTTTCGGTAGAATCTGCATTCCGAACCGGTGGGAGCTTTACTTAATAGTATATTTTGATTTTTATTATTCTTAGGTAGAGAATATAGATTATATTTAAATGTATAATATATATATTTTCATTTAAAATGTCATTCAACTGCGGCTTTGGGCATAGGATTTTTTTTTTTTACCATTTGTTGTAAAAATAGTATCAAGTTTATGATGTGTAATGAACTTGCTTTAACGCTTGCTTAATGTCTGAGGGCATTTCCTAAAGTCACTAGATTTTTGGCGAACATTTTAAGATCTTCCATTTGTCATTTAGCAGTAGAACAATCCCGATATTTTCGTTGTTCTTAAGAAATAGATCGAGTCTTCTATTTGTATGAATGTCGTAACATGACATAGCGTTTGTTATGCTGAGACTAAATTGTATCGCCTAGCGATGTATCATGTCGTAGGTTCGATCCTGACTTTAAAAAAACAAACCAAAACTTTTATTTATTTGATATAATCTAATTAATTTTTACACTACGTCTATATTCAAATTAGTTATTTTTGTTTTTTTTTTTTTTGTTGACAGCATTTTTTTTATCTGTATTTTCTTGCTACGGTTCTATATATTATAGTTCTGTCTTTTCTAATATTTATAATAGCTGACCTACTTGATTTCAACAGCATGAACTTTAATTATTACTATAACATATTTATTACTTGTACATTATTATTGTAAAATTATTGACTACATAATATGAGTCAAAATAAATCCCAATATAGCAAATATTTTTTATGTAATTACCGTACACACGCTGCGCAGTGGAACAAAACCTCAGTTTCTTTCTGTAAAAGATCCCAGTCTTGTATGCTAATACCTAGATCTTCTAACAGGATATCGCCCTGGATTACTGTAATTTTATCGAAGGCTTTCGGAGATTTGTCTTGAAGATAGTCAAAAATCTGAAATCATAAATTTCATTTTTAAATTAAAATATTTTATACTACTCGCCACTAGATGGCGCTAGCCGGTTTCTACCTTGCTTCCTTTTTTTCTAAATAACCGAAATAAGTAAAATATTTAAATAAATATTAAAAGTGCAACTTGTCAAAGTAATTGGAATCTTTAGCCCACTTGAAATTATTTAAAATAAATATATCAAGTTTTACTAAATAGCATAACAGATGGCGTTGTTATATTTACTTGGCAATTTATGAAGTCGTCAAGTCGTTCTTTGGTATTTTGTCCTCGTTTCGGTCGCATTAGTAAATAAATCCTTTTTAAATCCGGACAGCATCTTAAAAGTTTTTCTATAAGAACTTTTCCCATAAAACCCGTAGCTCCTGTTATGAAGATTGTCTTCCCAGCGTAGAATTCTGACACGCCTATTGATGGCGCCATTTTGTGATTTGTATCTGAAATAAAATATTTTATTTGTTAAGTACATCCTTTATTATTTATAAACGATTTTAAACAAGATTGTGATTAATTAAAAATTGTTTATATTATTATCTGTACTAATAGCCAAAAGATGGCGCTGTAAAAGATAATGTGCATTTTGTGAACTTAATTTAAAAATAAAATAACGTGCTATAATATAACAGGTATCTAAAAAATACTGCTTAAATCATTCAGTAACATACACCGAAGGTCAATTTTACTATGTTTATAGGTTATGTATCCGAGAAATTTGTTAATAGACCTTGGCATTTTTTTGTACACTTTTACAATCATGTTGCTTAAAAATACAAGCGAGCGCGATGTATATCAATATATATACGTTTATAAAAAAGTTACGTTCTAAAAGTTTAAATTAAGTTTTTTTTTAATAATTTAGGAATACATTCGAGCTAATTGGCCACTAAACTTATGACATTGACACTAAATTGTCACATTATACATCATTATTGAATAGTTACGAAAACAGACTTACTTTGCTTATTTAAATTCTATCACAGATAATAGTTTAAAAAAAAATAGATATTGAAGCGAAAGTAGTTAGCCAAACAGTCCAAAAAGATCTGTCAAGTATTTCTACCTTGTTTTATTTTTATACTTCATGTCACTGAAGCTTGTAAGTAATCCAAAAGGTATTCCCGTATTTTAAAATGTCAAAAACTTAAGCTTAAGTAAATTCAACTAACAAATCATAATAATTATCACTTTATTGTTTTCCTATTCCACAAACACAACGATACGGTTGCGATTCAATTGAACTTGTATCGGAATAGAATCGTTATAAAGTTAAATTAAATTGACCACACCACATTATTTAAACATAAAAATATGTTTGCAAAATGTAATACTTAGGTTATAGAAAATACGTCATATGACATGATATTATTCGTATTTTAATATTTTTACAGATAATTAAAGTTATTTATACAAACATTTAAAGATTAAACAACTCTTTCGGAGGGCCCACGCTTCTACAAATTTGGGTTTGAATAATATTATGGTATATTACAACTTCTGTAACCACTTAACCGATTGATATATTCATAATATTTTAGTTTATAGGTCAGACATAGTATAGACATTTTTTTTGAGATTATATTATGTTATTATATTTTAGACATTTTATTCTACCGGCAAATAACATTACTCTGTATTGTTGTGTTCCGGCTCGAAGGGTGAGTGAGCCAGTGTAATCACAGGCACAAGGGACATAACATCTTAGTTCCCAAGGTTGGCGGCGCATAGGTGATGTAAGGAATGGTTAATTTTTCTTACAGCGCCTTTGTCTATGAGCGGTGGTGACCACTTACCATCAGGTGGCCCATATGACCCGCCAACCAATTCCATAAAAAAACAAAATTAACAGAGGCGTTGATCGAAGAAAATTAATAAAAACTATAATTGATACAAAAAATCTTTAATTGATATATAAACATTTGTAGATATCCAAAAAGGAAACTCAAAAAAGTACGGATGCAAGTCAGTGTAAAAATAAATTAAAAAAAAAAACTAAATATTGAATAACGAATACGTGCTTAGTGCAAATAACATAATCAGCCTGTAAATTTCCCACTGCTGGGCTAAGGCCTCCTCTCCCGTTGAGGAGAAGGTATGGAGCATATTCCACCACGCTACTCCAATGCGGGTTGGTGGAATACACATGTGGCAGAATTTCGGTGAAATTAGACACATGCAGGTTTCCTCACGATGTTTTCCTTCACCGCCGAGCACGAGATGAATTATAAACACAAATTAAGCATATGAAAATTCAGTGGTGCCTGCCTGGGTTTGAACCCGAAATCATCGGTTAAGATGCACGCGTTCTAACCACTGGGCCATCTCGGCTCTTAATGCTTAATGTGTTAATAATATTTGCCGCACGTTTTATGAGTTACTCGCTTTATAAAGATGATGACTTCAATAGATAAACTTAGTAAACCAATTAACACACCTCATAATCATACCTGATACAGAACAGAGTTAATTTACACAAGAAATATAAATGTATTTATAGCCTTACTAATATCATAAAGGCGAAAGTTTGTATGTCTGTGTGTTTGTGACTATCACGCAAAAACTACTGAATGGATTTTAATGAAACTTTACAATTATATAGCTTATACATCAGGATAACAAATAGGCTACTATTTATAAAGATATTGTGTTAAAAATATCTTATATATTTTGGGTCTCGCTGAAAAAACACGGTACTCGTTTCGCCCACGTGGATTAGGGGGAGGGGGGGTATATGGGACTCGCCCAGGATGCCGAGTGCGTCCCGATACATCGGAATACCTACTAAAAAACCAGCGGTATCCTCCGTTTTTTCGGCGGGCGCCACGGGATTGCTTTCGCATGCTACAATGACGCCTTGACGGTCGGGATTCCCGGGATACTGAGAACCCTCCTAGTCCCTGCGGCGCCTACAGAGGCCGGTGTGAATAATACCTAACCTAACCTAACCTAAAATGCGAGCGAAGCTACAGGCGAAAACTAGTTTATATATAAAGTAACAGAAGTGTATTCAATAATTTCAAAATAAGAATTATTTGTTCGTTATTAATCATAGTTGACACTTTAGAATGGAATCTGTTTCGTTATTGCGTAATTCATTAGTCGTTTAGGTTACTTTTTTTAGCTAAATTTACCTGTGTTGCCATGTAAGTAAATTATTTGAATAATTAATTTTAGCTATTAATATTTTTGTAAATGTAACGTAAAATAAAGTTATGACACTGTATAAAAATTTGATGAATTTGACGGGCTTTGTAGTGGTGTGATCTGAATCCGCAACAAATATTTGATAGCAACAGTTGCCATGCTCTAATCGTAATAACCCCACTGGGGGTGAGTTGTATACCATAACTGTCGTAAGGCGTAAGCGACTCACTCTCATTTGCGTGATCAAGGCCTGTATCTATTACAAAGGTCCTAACATTAGAAAAAAAAACGAAACTTGGTTTCATCAATTTGATTTACTAAAAAAAAAGTTTTTTTAATTAAAAAATATTTACATCAATTTCGATGTTTAACAAGCGTACCGTGACGTAACATTTTTTTTTATGGATCAAATATTTTACAACGCAACGGCAGGAGGCTCATCTGATGGAAAGTGACTACCACCACCCATGGACCTGGGGGCTTGCAGGTGCCTTTGCCGGCCTATGAGAAATATAAAAATCTCGCCTGAACGCGATAAACTAAAAAACTACCCAACGAATTTTCCGCAATGGACCGAGCGACTCAAAACTAAAACATAAGGTTTAGAGTAAATTGTCTGAAATAGTTATTGTATTGCGATTAAATGTTTTGTGGAGGTTTATTCTTCCCATGCGAAGCCGGGGCAGGTGGACAGTTTATTCTATTGGAAATCTAGCGCTGAGTTCAACAAAACAAAACACGGATATCTTAGCTTGTGAAGTAGATGTGCGTGTTTGTTAAGATTTTCATAAAATCTATAAGGTTTTACTCCAAAATAGTCGTAATATGGACATAAAAGAAGTAATTTGATTGGCTTTATATCATTTTCCTTATGCAGTCTAAAATTTTAAAAAAAACTATTCATCGTGTTTAATTTGTACTTTTTTTTTCTACCCCTTTTCTATGTTTGTAATACTATGTCAGTAATAATATTTTAGAACTAATTTCTACTTATATTATATAGCTGGAAAGTAGGTCTTAATCCAGGGTGCAGTGGCTGCAAAAAACTACGCCGATTATGGTCGAATTGTGCACAATTGGATAGGTGAGATTTACGCGTAAAATTTCAATGATCACTTTTCCGACAGATACTCTGTATATTAAGGAACATTGTAGACTATATTTAATATACTAACATAGTGTAAAAGGCGATGACATTATACTTTTTCATTCGACTCCATTGCAACAGATAATGAAAAAAATTGTTTTTTTTGTTTTTTAATTGTACACATGCCGTCATTTTACCTACTTTGCATATTTTATACATTTGTCTTGTCGTCGCATGAATAAACATTCATTTAACATCATGGCGACTTATATTAAATTTTAATTTCCATTGTAGTGAGTACATGGTATGTTTAAGCAGTAAATAAGACGATGTTCAACGTAAATTTTAAAAACACAGAAGACCGATTTAAAGGGATCGTTTTAGCTTTTTCCGCAGCGAAATCGGAATATTGTTTCTCGGATATGAGACGGGGCCAGCGTGTCAACGCCTGTAGCGTCCCACACAAGGGCCCGTCCTCGTCCCCAGGCAACCAATGGCGGTCTATCAGGACCCTTACTATCATCACGACTTGTTCCTCGAGGCTGCGTAAGAGCAGTAATAAAATCAATTATTGTATTCAATTATCTATGTAACTGATTTTATGAAAACAGTAACTACTGAGTTTCTTGTCGGTTCACGGTTCATACATTCCGGAACCGGTGGTAGCTTTGATTTTAATTTAATCAAAATGACGATTTAAAAAGAGCCGAGATGGCCCAGTGGTTTGAACGCGTGCATCTTAACCGTTGATTACGGGTTCGAACCCAGGCGAGTACCACTTAATTTTCATGTGCTTAATTAGTGTTTATAATTCATCACGTGCTCGGCGGTGGAGGAAAACATCTTTAGGAAACCTGCATGTGCCTAATTTCAACGAAATTCTGCCACATGTGTATTCCACCAACCCGCATTAGAGCAGCGTGGTAGAATATTCCCCAAACCTTCTACTCAAAGGGAGAAGAGGCCTTAGCCCAGCAGTGGGAAATATACAGGCTGTTGATGTAATGTAAAAATGTATAACGATTTAAAGTTCTCAAAAGACCATAACCGAATAAAGTATATTATGATTTTGAATATATAATACGTTAACAAAGTAACAAGTTTAAAAAATATGCGTAAATTACGATAAAAATTGGTAAAGTTTACGCTCTAGTTGCTAACTAGACGTTAAATACAGTATCCTCCTCGACTTCAACGTAGTTGGATAAAATATATTATGTATGTTAAGCGCGTGTTAGAGACTATCGCCCTTGGAGGAAATATATTATCATATACAAACAGATGTCAGCAGATATTTTTTTATATGTATACGTGTGTTCCGATATGTATATAAAATCTTATAATTAAACTGTCTATATTTCACGAAATTATATTTTTGTTAAGTCCTGATCCATTTTGCCATAGCGGTAAGTCTCTAGCGAGATTAGCCACCTACGGAGGTATGTGTGTGCAAGCACAGGACCACACTCTATTTTGTACCGACGGTACCACAAACACCCAAATCCAAGACAACATAGAAAACTAATGATTTTTTTTGACATCGACTCGGCCGGGCTTCGAACCCGGGACCTCGGAATGGGGTACCCATGAAAACCGGTGTACACACTACCCGACGACGGAGGTCGTCAAACTCTCATAATCCTATGGGACAGCAAAATCGATACGATGGGAAAGAGTTCAGTTTCACCAATGGATTTACAAGGTTTCCAGGGCACGGGATTGTACAGACTTCCAGTGGAGTTATTACGGTTAGAGCATAACAACTGTTGCTAACAAATATTTGTTGCGGACTGATATCAAATAAAAAAATTTTAAATAAGTATTTTGGACCTATTCAGTATAATACTCCACAATACTGATTTATCGAGTGCAACAGTTATCAATCCGCAACAAATATTTGATAGCAACAGGTGCTATGCTCTAACCGTAACAGCCCCAGAAAACTTCAAGATATTCGTTGATATTCTGCCGTCAAGCAGAAATACTTAGTATTATTTGTGTTCCGGTTTAAAGGACGAGTGAGTTATTACAGGTACGATTGTCATAGCATCTTAGTTCCCAAGGTTAATATTTCTTATATTACCAATGTCTATCGGCGGTGGTGACCACATACCATCAGATGGTGCACCTGTCTACCAATATCGTACAAAAAATATATAACTACACAAATAAAACATCATCAGTGTTACTTACTCGGGTTTGAATTAACGATATTCCTTTAACTAGTAATCACGTAAATTCATATCCTCTTTAGTTTAAAGTTGGTTAATTTAGTATCCCACGACATAAAACTGTTATTTTCCCACAGTTTACTTAACAATTGCTCCGATTTCCTTATAGTTCTTAAATACTACAAAAGAATGCGTGTAACAATATTCAAATATAGAACACGATAAAAAAAAAATATATGTCAACCTTCTGAGTAAAGTTGACAACTTTTGTAATGTCAAAAATATCGGCGACAAAGGACATGTCTTAGGTAGTTTTATTATTTTATATCTTAGTTGGTGTTTGTGTTAATATATTGTGATGTCCTATTTGTTTTAGATCATGCTACTGGCTATTTGGCAGGACGAAAAAGTGCTGGTTTAAGCAACCACGTGTATTTTTCAACCCTGACACTGGCAGAATTGTCAACCTATTGACAGAAGCCATAAACATAATAAATAATAATAAAAAAAAAAAAGGACATGTCTGTCATTTTCAAGTCTAGGTAGGTGGACCGGCAAATCTGATAGTCAACTCTACCCATAGATTTTGGTACTGCAAGAAATACTAGGTAATCAATCTTCATCTATGCGCCACCAATCTTGGGAGCTAAGATGTCAATGGTACCTGTATTTACACTGGCTCACTCGCCCTTCAAATCGAAACAACAATATTTCGTATTGATATTTTGCGGTGGAATATTTGATGAGTTCCTACCTACCTACGAGCTTGCATCAAGATTTCCAAACTTTAACATGTAATATATGTTTTTACGCACCAGTATTTAATTATCTGTCCGTCTGTGCTTGCTTTAAATAAAAACTTAACAATAAAATTCAGATGGGTCTACATTGAAACAGCACAGTGGAAGTATTCTGTAACAAGAAACTCGCTTCACACCGTAGAACACGAGCGTCAATTATCAGAATGTGACAAACGACAATGATCAATATGGCATGTGGCGGCGGTTGTCGTTGCACGACTGAGATACGAAATTAATTTTAACATAATCACATTACTATAGATAAAGCGAAATTAAATAACGACACAAAAATAAAACTGTCTTATATAAATGCCTGGCAACACCGGCTGATTGAATTAAAACAGCTGATTACGCATTGCAAATATTTAAATACTAATAATTACAATTAATCTGTCAAAAAAATATATTCGAGTAGGCTTTTATAAGTAATTTTATAAGTAATCGATTACGGAACTGTACTTATTATTAAATCTAAAGTTTTGATGTAATTAATTCATTCTTGGAGTTTATACTTTAAATATTGTATTCTTGTCGTCGCTCTACGCATCCATGATTTATCCAATAATTATTTATAGATATTTAATTTACATATAAATATTCAAGTCTTTTGTCGTATGTGAAGATTATACTTTAATATGTTAATTCAACTGACAAATACGTACCTTTTATTTAAATATTAAATGATTTTAGATGAAGGTAAATAATAAAAGTAATAATTATATTTGAAAATGGAACGTTTTTAAATTCATTCATTCGTTTTGTCAATGTCAATAGCCTAGGTTTTGTTTTTCTTTTGGTTAATTTTATATTTTACATAAGTTTTACCTACGATCATTAAAATCAAATATATCTACTAAAATAAATACCAATACCAATTAAATTGCTATTTAAGTAGGTAAATACAGACTATCTTTGATATCGTGTTACGAAAAAAAAAACATCAAAGGCAAAGGTATTACTTAATAAAAAAAAAAGTTGAGCATGAATTTAGTTATTCATTTGATTGATTTTATTTAAAAAAAAAGTTGCTCAATTCCTTGTCGGTTCTTCTAAGTAGATTCTACTTTCGAAAGCATCCAATTAAACACTAACATTACGATTAAAATATTGAGAAAAAAAAACATTTATTGATTAATGACGTTTCGTGATTGGCGCCAATCGAAATCCTAATATTATAATTGACTTTATTTGTTTGTTACGCTTTTACGTCTGAATTATTCAATCTATATTTTCTATACACGTTGTGAGGCATACGGAAATAAAACAAGGAATACCCAATACATGCCTCACACGATAGCGAAATCGCCCACACACTAGTTTTTAATGACGTTCAATAAGGTGTACGTAAACGTACCTTCCGTATATAGAGGAAGTTTATCATTAAACTTTTACAGCTTACATCGAAACCTTTTGATTTCAAAACGTCATTTGACATTTGAGTTTTTATGTCACTTGTGATATTTTATTAACTTTCACCGATGTGTGTTATTAATCTTCATATAATGTCTTTGTTGCGCCATACGTATTACCTACTATTGAAATATTCGAAAGATTTTTTTATTAATATAGTACATTTGGTCCATTTTACTAACTTATAATGGTAAAGATATGTTCCCGATTTTATTTCGATCCAGACCCAACCGCAACTGGAATCGGCACACGGCAAGAATTCTGTTTAGATTCGATTCTGATAAGCTGTCAATTTATTACTTTCGGCAAGATGCCCTTTGATTTTTTTATATGTCTGTCAAAGACAAAAACTGACAAAGAAGATGACGCGTTGAAAAAATAGTGGTCAACTCTTTGCCACTATAGCCCGTTCAAGTTAGCTTGATCTTTTTGACAGAAGGGCTAGTGATGAGAAATCAGAATTCAATTTTTTTTTTCAACTTATTTTTTCTAAAAATAGCTAAAGAGACCCCAACCACTAGCCAAAGAGATCCCAACCAAAAGGACCCCTGTTCGTAACAATAACTTAACAATAATCTTTAATAAGGATTTTTGTAATCGATATTTGTAGCAGTTACTGCCTGTCATTGGCGTCCCTACCTTCCATTGTACAAGCGTCTATTATTTTCAGTGGTTCTATTTTACTTTGAAGCAATAATATATAATAGAAAAAGTCTTAAAATTTTCGGATAACGCTTGAATCTTTTGGAACTTTTGTGTTGTATGTACTTTTTTTAAATATTTTTCTAATTTTTAAAATCATTAAATTAAGAAAATAATATGTCCGTCATTGCAAAGTTATGTCGAACATAAAAATTTACATCTGTCAAAAAGATCAAGCTGTCTTGTACAGGGTGTAGCAAAATATCAAGCTGTCTTGTACAGGGTGTAGCAAAATAGAACGAAACATTGCGATATCGATTCACTTAGAAGACAAAGTCGGCCCGTTTATTTAATATATGGTATATTAAACTAAGATATTTAAAATTCATATGAAATATCTATTTGTACTCCTCGGGGAGATCAACGCCGTGACGTGGCAAAATGCACGACGATCTCTTAAGCCGTTACAATCCATTTCCCAAATAACACGGAGTACCTACCCAACTTCGGACCATATTAACCAATAAACAACCATCTCTTACAATTCACATCGTTAATGCCACCAAACTTGGTAATCAGATGTTATGTCTAGTGCCTGTAGTTCAAAGTCAAAGTCAAAGTCAAAGTCAAAAATCTTTATTCAATATAGAAGTGTTTACACTTGCTTATTGATTGTCAAAAATCTACCACCGGTTCGGAATTTAGCACCTCGGACCTGAGAAGAACCGGCGAAAGAAACTCAGCGGGATATATATATATTTTTTCATTTTTTTTTTAACCATTTTCCATGTACAATGATAATTATATTTTAGTTATTTGAAGCAGCCTGGAGGCGATCATTTCATTCCCAAGGTGTGCAGTCAACTAACCTTGAATATTACAACCATCACAACACAATATACATATGTTAAAGAGATATATCTCTTTATTACGTGCGATCGACCGGAAGAATACAAAAGATTACGATAATGGCTCGGTAACGTTTTTTTCCGTTAAGTAAACACGTCATATGACATCAATTATGAAACGGATTTCCAGCGTCG
The DNA here is from genome assembly GCF_037043105.1 of Vanessa tameamea. NCBI lineage: Eukaryota > Metazoa > Arthropoda > Insecta > Lepidoptera > Nymphalidae > Vanessa > Vanessa tameamea. Next base: position 2,623,330 of record NC_087338.1, read on the forward strand.
ATTGATTTGACGTATAGGATACTAAGGTAGCCGAGCCAATATGGTTTTGTGACATCATAACACAAAACCACATATATAATTGTATTTAACTAAAATAACTGTATTTTTAGATGTTGAAAAAGAGTAACTACTGAGTTTCTCGCCGGTTCTCGGTAGAATCTACATTCCGAACCGGTGGTAACTTTACTTAATATAGTTTGTTAAATGACTATTCGAAAGTGCTTGTAAATGCCTACTTGAATAAAGTATATTTTGATTTTGATTTTTGATTTCGGGTTCAAACTCACGCAAGCACCTGTGAATTTACAAAATTTTAGTTACTTGTAAATATATATTGCGATTCTATTATATGGCCTAGAGGTTTTTTTTTTAAATTAATATATGTAGACGGATTGAAGCTAATCTCAAGTTCCACAGTATTGGCACGTTTATACAATTATTTGTGATACGCTGTTTTACTTTAGTATTGTAATAGCTACTTTAAATGTATGACTATTAAAATCAATATCGTACAGCACTATCTGATGTAGTAAATTTCGAGTTTATTCTCAGAGAATACCAGGTCTATGAACTCCATTTTCAATTTCATTCGTCTTAATATCAATGCAGTGACGTCATAACTGACGTGCTTTGGTTAGTGTAAGGGAATACCACGTTCAGTTCGCTAATGCTCGGTCTAATGGGGTAGCTATTATAGGGCAATGATGTCATACACCAAACATTTATTAAATAGTGGCTTTTAGTGATCAGTTATTTGATAAATTAACTACAAACGTGTGTGTAAACACAGAACATAAACGTTTCTTTTTTTCTGAAATTACTGTTAATCGAAACAAGAAATATAATATTGTTTTTTTTTAATTCATTTTATTTAATTTTGAAAACGATTTATGCTAACAAAAAGTTATATATTTATATATAATTGTGTGTTATTAAATAAATTATGAATATGAACCACGCTGAGAGTGGACAGAGGCCCGATTTTTTCCTGACGTAATGTCACACGTCTTTGGCCTCCGCTACGCCTCCGCCTCGGACAGACGTATTTAACAACAATCTATGCTAAATACGCAATTAAATATAATTATAAATACGAAAGTAGCTCTGTCTGTCTATCTGTCTGTTACGCTTTCACGACCAACCCACAGAAGCGTATTTGATAAAAATTGGTATAAAACGATCTTGATCTCAAAGGAAAAACATAAAATTATACTTTTTAATACCTAACTAACGATGTTTTCATCATTAAGTATCCACAAAAATTGTTATATCCACAAAAAGTGGGCTCAAAACATTCAGTGGTGATTGTTTGGACGAGTAATACATATAATATATATTTTTTTCTAATTGACATTGCTCTTTGTATGACTGTCGTTTAAGGTTCAAGTAAGATTAAATTTAACAAGTCAGGGCTTGAAGAGACAGAGAGGGTACCACCGGTTGACCCGTGCACCGGTGAGTACATACCCCCTCACTTCATGTGGGAGAAATGTATACAAGTTAACCTAGCGAGAGAAAAATCGGTGCTGGGGTGTACAAACCCGGAGGTCTTGCATCCTAGGTGAGGTTATATTAAAATTGTTTCATTGGTCAGGTGAGATCATCAGAATTCTGCACCTGAGCGATTGTGATTCCGGTACGTTTATCGAAAACCTAATTTTTTAGAGCTATTCTATTAACACAGAAAAATACTTCACAACGATAACTTTTTTTTTCTAAAATGAGTTTATCAATAAAATCCGCATTCCAATGTCAATGTTTTCCTCGAATTATAGTAAAAATTAAAATTCAAAATCCTACGCATTTGATTGCTAATGCTTATTATAAATTATATAATTTAATACATTTTATAACTAAGTTTATAGTAAAAACACAAAAACCGACGTTCTTGTAAAACTCGCTCTACTAATTAATTTAAAGTTACATCATTTATAGAATATTTTAAAACGTTACGGAATTAATCTGATGCGATTTCTTTTAGAATACACGAGGAGAGAGATTTTAGGTAGTCTAATGGCGGAAACGATTGCTTAAGCGTAGGTTAGGTTAGGTAAGTATTGTAGGTTTGGGGTGCATGTCAGTCGCCTCCTCGTAGCGTACCCTGGGCAACGGGGCCGGCTTGAGCTTGCTCGCCGGCCACGGCTAAGACTGATGACACAGGCGTCGTAAACTAGGGATTTAATGTGCCCCAAATATAGAAATCAACCGGCGTTAAGTTCGGACTCCGTCCGGGCTATCCAACGATTAGGAAAATGGCTATCGAGCCATCGCCTAGCATTTATACCAAAATGTGCAGGATATCCGTCTTGCTGGTATATCATATTTTGCCTAGTAGCCAAAGGTACGTCTTCGAGGAGGCCAAACATTTTTTTTGCCAAAAAATCTTCGTAAGCTGCAGTATTTAGATTGCTTTTTTCACTCCAATAATGTTTATTGTGGTAGTTCATCTTGATCAAATTTGAATTCGTCGGTGCAGAGGATTTTTTCAAAAAAGATGCATCTTTTAAATCCTCATTAAGCATGAATCTACAGAAAGCAACTCTTCTTTCAGCATCCTCTTCGTAAATAATGTGCACAAGATTAAAATGATAATACAAAATATCTTAATTGTAACTTAGCTACTGAACTGTTTATGTATCTAAATTTTATTTTAAATTTGTATTAAGTAAGTAAGTTAAGTAAATAAGTAAGTTTTTTTACATTGGTTATTATTTTAAATCAATTTTGTGGGAATTTTAAAGAGCGACCTTTAGTACGAATTCGGTCATGTTCGAATACGAATTTCCACCAGCGTCCTTTCTGATCATTTTATTTCGGTTGCTTTGAAATAAATTCCTAGTTTTTATATATTTTCGGAAAGCTAATTAAACGATTATGTTTTAAAAATAATCTGCAGAACAAGTTTCATAATGATTTTTATTGTTTTTCAGGCATATTTGAGGGAAAAAAATAAAATAAATATTGAAATAATATCGTTTTCCGTCTCGCATTTTAAATTTGGACCGATAATTATTGTTTAAGTATTGAAAAATATCCAGTGTTTAATCGTTTTTATAAATCAGAAGACAAAAGTAGATTTTAATCGAAACTTTTTTTTTAATAAATTTTTGAAGTTGCAATTTTGACTTATTTTGAAAAAATCTAAAAAACGTGATAACTCAAAAATGGTTCACTTTTGCATAATGCTTATGGGGGTTAGAATTATCGCAAATAGTCACCCCTATCACCTAAAGGGAATACGTCGAATTACCAATAACCGGATATTCAGAAAATAGCTTAATGTACTGTGATCTACGCATATAAATAAAATAGGGGTGTCTGTTTGTGATTTTGAAAATAACTGCCGGGTTTCAATTTATTTTAGTTGCCAAAGCGAAAATAAACAATTTTTTTATCTCTGTCTATCGGGTTATCGGGGGTAATCTTGAAAACGGCATATTATTAATAAAATAAAATAAAAACATTTTTTTAATTACTGCTTAGGGTCGGATTATCCATTAGGCAGAGCAATTGCCTAGAGTCCCCGAATAGGGTGGTGTCCAAAATTGGGATAACGAAATTATTGAAGCCAAATATTTCTTTATTTAAATAGAATGATGGTATATCTTCGTAGTATAAAAAAAACATCGTATAAAATATAAAAAAATATATATTAGGTACTTAAAGAAGGGTAAGGGGGGCCCCGTACTACCTAAGTGCTTGATTATTTTAAGATTTATGACAAAAACGGAAATCCACGCCGGCGATGTTGTATTGAATAAATTACTTCATGTACTAAAACATATGACGTATATATAAAGAGGTAACTAAGTAAAGTATGTTGATTTTGTATTTTTTAGGGTTCCGTACTTCTATAGGAAATAGGAACCGCTATAACAAGCTGTGAACAAAACCAAACCTACGTTTACTTAATCAAAATATGTGATCTTTTTACGTCTCATTTCTCATTAAATCACAAAAGGAATCAAAACCTACTTCCGGTTGCCCTTGAATCATGAAATTTAGCAAGAATATCTTGTAGCTCAAGTATAGGATAAACAAATATTGTTACAGAAACTATTTGTATATCTATCTAGTGGTACGGAACCCTCAGTGCGCGAGTCCGAATCGCACTTACCTGGTTTTTTACTAACACACTACAAAATCAACATTCGCTCTTATAAGAACTTTTGAATCGTCATTTTACGAGGTGGAATTTGTTTTCGGCTCATCTCGATGTAATTTACATTCTGAATGGTAGTCTTAAATTGAATATGACGATTCTATTGGGATACTTTTTATGATAGACGTAGGCGGACCGGCGTCTGGGCCGCATGCGGTCACTGTTACATAGGCGCACAAAAATTAAGATATACTTCATTCAAGTTACATACAATTACATAATATGTCTCTCTTTGTCCCTGCAGGCCGCTAAGGCACAGACACAAAATCAAAAATCAAAATAAATATACTTTATTCAAGTAGGCTTTTACAAGCACTTTTGAATCGTCATTTAACAAACTATATTAAGTGAAGCTACCACCGGTTCGGAATGCAGATTCTACCGAGAAGAACCGGCAAGAAAGTCAGTAGTTACTCTTTATCTCTGTAAGAAATGTTCTACAATCCTTACAACGCCAATACGTCACCAACATTGGGGGTTAGGATGTTACGTCCCTTGTAGTTAGTAGTTACGTTGGCTACCTCGACCTTCAAACCGTAACACAACAATACCTAACGTTGTTTGTCGGTAGGTAGGCTTGCACAAAACTCAACCACAAGTAAAGACATTTTATGAGCCTATTTAAATCTATATACTTATATAAAAGCTAAATACCACTCACTGATTAATCACGAAATCTCAGAAACTATAATACTTACAAACTTGAAATTTGGCAGGTAGACCTTATAGGGTGTAGACGTCCGCTAAGAACGGATTTTACGAAACACCATCCCCTAAAACGGGGGTAGGAAGTTTGTTTTATAAATTTCGCGCGTGTATACCCGCACTTTCAGCTAGTGAAGCATATTTTGATTTAATCTTTCGTTCTTTAGTGGCGAAAAATACGTCCATGTTGCAAACTGTAACCTTTTTCTTTAAATTAATAGGATGCAATCAAATTATTTAATGTTAAGCTATTCTGAAGGTTATAGTTTGATGAATGGATTAAAAAGCAGTTGCGTCAAGCGATGTATGTCATGACCATTATTTATGTAACACGAGTTCTGGGAACTATTTTGCACAATTTTCTTTTAAATTTTACGCGTAATCGCTGTGAACATGCTCGGTGCCTATTGTACTCAATATTCATTGGTATAACAAACTTCCAGCAGTCAATACACGTATCTATATCAACATGGGTGTCGGTAGAGCTAAAGGATTTATATTGCGGTCACTGTCTGATTGCATAGGATTGAAGGAGAGGCGAGATTATGCAACATTTTACGCTAAATAAATTATGAAGCAATTGATCATTTAAAATATAAGTTATGTAAACGCAAGTATCATAGGTTGGATAGTACGACACAACTCAGTTGTTGCATTGGTAAAATTCGTAGAACCGATCACATCCGAATTATGTGCGTCTTCAAAATGATCGAACTATTTATTTATTGTGTGGAAACGATCTGAACGTTTGTGTAAACAAATGTTATAATTTGTGACGTCATATAACCAAATTAAATAATAACAAATTCACGCTGCAATGTCCAAATACTATCCAGTAACGCGCGCAGCCCTCGCGCGTGCTCCAACGACTTGATAACACAAAAGCTGCCTAGTACAGAATTAATAAGTTTTATTTAAATCTGCGGACTGAATAATAACGTTTTTGTTTAATTCAAATTCGTACGTAGTCTTCAATATAAGTAAACTATCGGAATAGTGAATGAAACCAACCGATACTGTTACCAAACAAAATAGGAAGTTACAGATAATTTACAAATAAATTCACATAAACATACCAAGGATCAATATCCGCCATTTTGTAAAATATTCTCAACTGATTCCTAAACTTAATAATAGCGCATTATGATACTGTCGTTTAATAATAATAGTATTTATAAATACAACTAACATTGCCATCATTGTACTTCACATAATACCACTCCGTAAAGAGTACAGTGAATAGCGGACTTTATGATTTGAAGCCGCCATAGAATACACCCGTTGTTGTCGGTTACATATGATGCTTGGAATTTATTTAGTCGTTTATTAACTGTCCACTCACGTCTGCTTGTGTTTATAGATGGACATCAAACATACGTATGTTTGTTATGATAATATAGTAAATAACTATATATTATGTAGCAGATAATTTATGTTTTTTTCGGAAGTAATATATTTTATCTATATTTTGAAGTTCAGAGAGTTGTAAAGTTTAATTTGAGGGTAGTTTCTGGATCGGGTAATCCGTCCCTAACGAACTCGCTCCCCAACTATTCATGAGTCATGTGAGACGACTAAAACGTCATATCTTAGAGCTAGAAGACCGGCAGTAGCTCTGAGCAACAGATGAGTTGTACCTCCAATGGGAAGCTCCGCATGACAGCTCACTGAACAGATTTGCTCAAAACTTTAGGGGGTGATTGCAAATAAAAGCGACAAAAGGAAGTTTCTGGATCGTCTTCTGTTATCGTCTGCGTGTGACGGGGAGATTTTTTAGGTAGTATATGTCATTTATTGTACCAATGAACACATGGAGCTTATATCTCATTAAAAATAAAAGGTTATACTATCCTATTAAAATAGGGATCTTCATAGAGTGCAATTTTAAAACGTAATAAGTTCAGAAAACGGTCGAGCGAATTCGTTTCTTACGAAAGCCTAAACAGTACGAGATATGTTTATTATAGTGGCTTGGTGCTTTGTGCGAGCCCTTTTGGGTAGGTAATGCCCACTCAACAGATTTTCTACGGCCATATAGCAGTACTCAGTATTGTTGCGTTCCGATTTGAAGGGTGAATGAGCCAGTATAACTACAGGCACAAGGGACATAACATCTTAGTTCCCAAGGTTGGTGGCGCATTGGCAATGAAAGGAGTGGTTAATATTACAGCGCCCTCGTCTATGGTCGGTGGTGACCACTTATATTATTACAACACTGACGCTTTAAAGTAACTACTATGTACGTTAAAGTTGTATATTTTCGCGAGAATTTTAGTTTAATTTTATATATAATTTATATCTGATAAGATACAAACGTATAAACGAATACATGTTAGATATCAGATACTGTACATCATTTTATTTTAAATATATATAAGATAGGTTATTGAGGATGCTCAAAATAAACCACAAATTGTTTCCCTGAAAATACAAAGTTTTGTTTTATTTAACACGCCTTCACAATATCATAACAATTATCATTAAACTATTACAATTATACTTTTATATTACCTGAAAATACAAAGAAACGACATTTAAAGTTCACTAATATCGCCTCCTCTATTAAATCTCTTTATTTTCTTACAAAATCAAAGCTCAAAATAATCTAAACATTATCTGTCATTCTGTCATTCAACCATCAAATGCGCGGCAAACTGACGTTCAGTTACAGATTAAAAACGCGCGGAGCGCAGCAAATTTGGGATAATGAAATGTCATTTCATTACATCTCCCCCGCTAAGAGCGAAAATTCTAAATAGTATAATCTAGAAGTTATCTTCATATTCGTTTTCTTCTACCTCATTTGTATTTCACTGTAATGTTATGTTATGTTATATATTAAGTTTATATCTGCTATGTACAGCCCTACCTCTTTCTATATCTGTTTCATTCCTCTACCTTAAGGTTGCCTGGAAGGAATCGCTGTTTTAGCGATAAGGCCGCCTCTTGTGCATCTTTCTTAAACGTGACTAAACTATGTGTTTACTGGTGTACAATAAAGATATTTTGATTTAATTTGATTTAAAGTTGTAAAGATTTCAAAAAACTAAAAAGTACTTGACTTCATTCACCTATGTGTAAATATTTGTATGTAAGTTTATGACCGCACCGCCTACGACGTTGGTTTTAAAAATTCTCTCTCAGATTGGGTTGTCTGGAAGAGATGGCTAATTAGCCATAAGTCCGCCCATTGTACAACACTTTTTAGTTTTTACGTTTTTTTAATTTTTAATTTTTATTTTACTAATTTTGTTTTACTTTTATTTCTGTGTGTTTCGTTTTGTTTGTGGTGTACAATAAAGTATATTTCATTCATTCATTCTATATGTTAAGGTTAGTTCACATATTGTGATGATATATTTAGCATGTCTGCGGCGCTTTGTTATTTAATATACAATTAAATTGAACCGATACTATTATATTTATATTTAAAAGAGTCGAGATTGTTACAAAAGTTGAATATTGAGTTTATTAAACATCGCGGAATTTATAGTGCTTAATTTGTGTTTATAATTTATCTCGTGCTTGGAGATGAAGAAAAATACGTGAGGAAATATTTTCGATGCAGCGTTGTATCATTCCTTATCAAATCGGGGTGATCTCTAGGCAAACAAGATCAGCGAGATATCTAAATTACTTAAAAAATTAAAATTTTGAATTTTTTAAAGCATTTTTTTATAATATTCATTCTATAAAAACATTTCAGGAGTTTATGGTCAAGGTATAACGATTTCGCAGTAATATTACGAAATGATTAACTCATGTACAGACACACCCACCATCAAAGTGTGATTCATTCTAAAGGAAGGTCAGCAGAAAAAAAAAAAAAATTTTAATTAATTATTGGTTTTAAAATTTTGTGATCATTTAACCGTCCAACATCTTTGTATAAAAACCCAGTCTCTGTATTTAATTCAATATTACTCTGTGGTCACCATATATTATTCTTAAGTAAGAATACAAGTCTGCCAATGGAAGGTGCCCCCTTCACCCTGCTAAGCTATATAATAAGTAAATTAGGTCATTTCTTACTGTGATACATTTTTAAACTTATACATATTTATGTGAGGCTCTGAATTTCTAGATTTCACAATGGGAAGTTTCCAATACTTGCTTCTTTGCGTCTCAAATATAATAGCCACAGTAAATAAAGTTTTCTATTATGGTCTGCTATGATGGCCTACCAGCACGCAGGTCATCATAGCAGACTATTTGCTTAGCCGGCCATTTGCTCCATAGCTTGCAGGACAGGTCTGCAAACTAAGGAGCAAATGGCTGGATTGGAACGATTTTGTCTGAAATATTTGAAAATAGCAGATGGTGTCTATCGTCTTCCGTCACCGTCATCGGATTGGTTAATAATGTGTAAACGCTCTTAGACGGGCACAAAGCCCCAGTTAAAAGTTAAAATTTCGAGTATAAATATTAAATAAATATTGGACAACATCACATACATTACTCTGATCCCAATGTAAGTAGCTAAAGCACTTGTGTTATGGAAAATCAGAAGTAACGACGGTACCACAAACACCCAGACCCAAGACAACATAGAAAACTAATTAACTTTTTCTACATCGGCTCGTCCGGAATCGAACCCGGGACCTCGGAGTGGCGTACCCATGAAAACCGGTGTACACACTACCCGACCACGGAGGTCGTCAGATTTTGTATTTTTAGATTGAGTATTTTTCAATTTTTTTTTTTTAAAGTCCAGTCCGATTGTTACTAAAGTACTATATTTTCGCTACAGTACGTACGTATATAAATGTTAGAGTTACCTATCATTAAAGCGTAGTCTATTGCACGGACCCCCATTCGTTCTTGACCGGGGGTCACGGTTTTACTTTCTCGTTAACTCATGGAACGGTACGAAACGTTTAAGCAAGAGGAAAAACCGAACGTTAAAAGTGTAATTATATTGTCACACCGAGATATAACATACTGGTTCCAAATGTATATATTTATGACATAAACATATATATATTTAAAAGCGAAATACCACTCACTGATTAATCGAGATATCTCAAAAACGATAATACCTACAAAGTTGAAATTTGGCAGGTAGGTTCCTTATAGGATGTAGACATGAACTAAGAACGGATTTTACGAAACTCCACCCCCAAGGGGTTACAACGGGGGTTGAAAGTTTGTGTTTTATAAATGTCGCGTGGGTAAAGCCGCAAGTTCAGCTAGTATTTGTGTAATTTTTTTATGGCATACGTGGCAAACGCGCTGGAGGCTCATCTGATGGAAGGTAACTACGGAATATGGATAAAGCTTTGCAGGATTTGCAGGTGCGTTGGCTTTTAAAAAATAAGACTCTTTTCTTAAAGTATCCCAAGTCAAAGGTTATTTCCAGACGGATTGTGCGAGGCAGTTCGTAAATATTGGCTAATACTAACAGTGTCCAAATAATTTATATCCGTCTGTTTGTCATTTGTAACTTTTCTAGTTTACACTAATATTATAAATACGAAACGAACTCCCGCTGTATGTCTATCTTTTTCGCTTTAAACTTTCACGACCAGATTGACCCGATTTTTCTTAATCTTGGTATAAAGGAAGAGGGAATCCCAAGGACAGACAAAATGAGACAAGACCAAACAACCAACCGATACAACGCGAATGAAGCCGCGGACGACAACTACTTTCAAATAAATTGAGTAACAGATCTTATTTTAATACATTTTTACATTACACCCTGTAAATTTCCCACTGCTGAGCTAAGGCCTCGTCTCCCTTTGAGGAGAAGGTTTGAAGCATATTCCACCACCCTGCTCCAATGCGGATTGGTGGAATACACATGTGGCAGAATTTGAAATTAGACACATGCAGGTTTCCTTACGATGTTTTCCTTCACCGCCGAGCACGAGATGAATTATAAACACAAATTAAGCACATGAAAATTCAGTGGTGCCTGCCTGGGCTTGAACCCGAAACCATCGGTTAAGATTCACGCGTCCTAACCACTGGGCCATCTCGGCTCTCATATATATAGAAATAATACTATAATTAAATTATAATTGTACGTATATACAGATTATTTACTCGACTTCCAGTATTTCTTATGTTCTTTATTATAAAAATTTAAAATTATTGACGAATTCAAGCGCAACTCGTTTAATTAGCGTGTTATTTCTCTAATTAAGTGAACAAATGTCTTCTAATTACGTTACACAGTTACGTAATATACAATTTAATTATCACAAATTCGAAAACGAAAAACGTCTTTGAACTTTAATCTTTTAAAAAAAGTACTAAATTCAAATTGAACAATTACTTCAATATATCTCCAGAACAGCGGCAAATTTAATTGCTATCTTTATGTAATTGCATAAATAATTCTATTGATATAATATTCTAACAACGTAATTACATTTTTAAAGATTAAAATTTGTTTTTTAATATAACAACTTTATTCATTATGTTTACTGTTTTCTACGGCGCTGTTAGAATAAATATACCATCTCTTAATTCAGAAATGCGCCACGAACCTTGGGAACTAAGATGTTATGTCCCTTGTGCTAATTACACTGACTCAATCTCCCTTCAAACCGGAACACAATAATACTAAGTATTCCTGCTTGGCGGCAAAATATCTGATGAGTGGGTGGTACCTACTCAGACGGGTTTGCCCTACCACCAAAGCCCTACCACCTAGTGATAATGACTAGCTAACTGTTCTGGAGATATATTGAAGTAATTGTTCAATTTAAATTTAGTACTTTTTTTAAAAGATTAAAGTTCAAAGACGTTTTTCGTTTTCGAATTTGTGATAATTAAATTGTATATTACGTAACTGTGTAACGTAATTACAAGACATTTGTCAACAACATGTAATTAGAGAAATAAGACGCTAATTAAACGAGTTGCGCTTGAATTCGTCAATAATTTTAAATTTTTATAATAAAAAACATAAGAAAGACTGGAAGTCGAGTAAATAATCTATATATACGTATAATTATAATTTAATTATAGTATTATTTATAGTTAGAACGCATGCATCTTAACCGATGATTGCTGGTTCAAACCCAGGTAGGCACCACTGAATTTTCATGTGCTTAATTTGTGTTTATAATTCATCTCGTGCTCAGCAGTGAAGCGAAACATCGTAACCTGCATGTGTCTAATTTCAAATTCTGTCACATGTGTATTCCACCAACCCGCATTGGAGCAGCGTGGTGGAATATGCTCCAAACCTTCTCCTCAAAGGGAGAGGAAGCCTTAGCCCAGCAGTGGGAACTTTACAGGCTGCTAATGTATGTATGCAATGTAAATATGTTAAATTTCATTAAAAACATAAAGCACAACCAGCAATTAAATCATCCTTTATAAATCATTTTGTATTGTAAACTATGAATACTAAAATGATAATTACTATTAATCTCACAAGATTAAGTACTTAATCAATTCAAATGATATTCAAATAGTCTTTTACGAGTACTGTTCGCAACGAACGTTTATATTACAGGTACACAGAATAAGAACGTCTATTACATCGAAAAGAACCGTTAACGAAATTCGTTACGTACTTATTTTCATAATTAAACACGTGACCTTGAGGTTCTATGGTTAAGTTAGTGGCATATAAAGCGGTGGCTTAACGTATTGTTAATCCATGTCCAAAATATTGTAACATGCGTTTGCGCAAGAAAGTGACCTGCCTTGGAACCATCGCTGAGGAAGTCCGGGCGACAGCGACGGTATAAGTTTGTTCGTTTAATTTAAAAAAATATATATGTTATTAATAGTATTGTAACTAATATAATTCTACACGCTCATAAATTATTTTCAAAATAGAAAACATTGTTTGTTTTTTATGAAATGTGAAATTATCTTTCTGTTATATTATATCATTATTTAGACTTAAAAGATGAAAGATCGAGAAAAATATAGATATAGAAATATCTGCATTCCAATGTTTATGAAGTGTAAACAATACTTTACACCATATAAATACAAGACGTGAGTCATAAACGAACACTCAAACGACGGATCGAATAGTTCTCAAAACAATAAATTAATTATAATCAATAAAAATATATCTTCATCAATATGCTTTGAAGAAGTCATAATAAAGAAAAAATCTACTTTTACTTTGAAATAATATTGACAAAATATACGAAGTTCGTAATACTTTTAAAAAAAGACTATTTTTTTTTTATTACCTTTATATATTTTTAATCAAGCAACTGTTACTGACAATCGCTCAATGTCTAAACTAATTTAGGTAACTTTATCATTATCTAACTGAAACATAAATATGTATATATTTAAGCACTCAATATTATAAAATTGAAATTATAAAACTAAAACAACTACTAAAATCATATACATACATTAAACTTATATCAAACGATGCAGTGCGTTTCGGAGAAGGTTTTAATATATAATATTATTTTATAAGTAGATAAGCAAGCGCTTTAAATTTAATCTATATTATTGACGTGACCAAAATATTTTGTTATTTTATAAAACAAAAAAAAATATTTAATACTGTCACACGTTCGGTCCTTTCTACCCGAAACTCCGCCTTACGCAACATCCCAATCAGCTTAAACTTATTCGCATACATTTTAAAATTATTAATAACAAATATTTTGGTTACGCAATTTTCAGGGTTAAGTTTTTATATGTACCCTCAATACGGATTAATATATTACATCAAATTATTTTAAGTCTAATATTAGATATTTCTAATAATTCTTTTATTTAGTAACTATAACGTTTAAATTTTTATACCTTAAAAATTTACACCTTTGCCTATGAAAGCACATTGAAATTAAAAAAAAAAAAAAATTGGAAAATTAAATTTAAAATTAAAAAACTCACCTATTACAACTGAACTTAAAAAAACACAACACTCACTAAACTCGTTAAAACTCAATTAAATCAACTTAATTCCGTCACACTACTCAACTTCAAGTCTCCGCGTCTGACCGTCGAATGAACGGCACTGCGCTATTGTAAGATAACTCCTATATACCGTCGAGTATAATCAGCCAAAGTGACCTCCGTATATATAATTAAGTCTGTGCTTCCATCTGTTTATAAAAACGTATATAACGGACGACTTCTAATTAATCTTTCTTAAAATTATAAGCTATGTATATGTATATAAATATGATTTTTAGTCGAAATTCGGTCAGAAACATCATTAAAAAATTGAAACATAATATAATTCGAATTAAAATTTTGAATATATATTTTTTTTTATTTATGTCACTAAAGCTTTAACTAATTACCGTTTAAAACAATTAAGAAGAAGAAAGAGCCGAGATGGCCTAGTGGTTAGAACGCGTGCATCTTAACCGATGATTGCGGGTTCAAACCTAGACAAGCACCACTAATTTTTTATACGAGATGAATTATAAACTCAAATTAAGCACTAATTTGAGTTTATAATTCATCTCGTGCTCAGCGGTGAAGGGAAACATCGTGAGGAAACCTGCATGTGTCTAATTTCAACGAAATTCTGCCACATGTGTATTCCACAAACCCGCATTGGAGAAGCGTGTTGGAATATGGTCCAAACCTTCTCCTCAAAGGGAGAGGATGCCTTAGCCCAGCAGTGGGCAATTTACAGGCTGTTAATGTTAATGTTAAAAATGTTAAAACAATTAAAATTGTTTGGCAAACAAACGACCAAGGATTATTTGCCTATTTATATAAAGACACTTCTTCTGCGTGAAATAAGATATATATTTACTACCCGAACGTACCACCGGGTCCAATTTAAACCACTCACGGAACCACTTAAATATACACAAAAAGTTTCATCGAAATCGCTGTAAACGTTTAGAAGTTCAGTTACATATATATAATTAAAAGATTTTTTTTTTACTTTTTTTGTGCCAAAAAGGCACAGATTATTAAGCCAACGTCACGTGCGAAAAAAAAAATTGAAGCAAGGTGAAACTTCAAGGCAAGACGAGCTATGTTTTCATACCTAACACCTAAAACGCGAGCAAAACTGCGAGCGCCAACTAGTCTTTTATAAGACGTTATTTGTAATCCTTTTTTAATTGAAGTAAGGTTTATCAATATAGGCCAACAAGAAAATTAATTACTATAAATATTTAGAAATATAAATTTTTATTTGATTGTTTTGTTTATGGACATAGAATGTCTTGATATATTATTAGTCTATTTAACACAATAAACAGAAATATTGTTTATGATTCTCATTCGAATATGAGAAGTCGTCAGTAAATAATAAAAAGCATATTAATCAATGGATTATATAGACGATAGAAAAGCGTGGAGCGAATACTTGTTGACTTCCAGACATATATGTATATGTATATGTTTGGAATGTCTCTATATATGTACGTATATAATTGTATTTGGCTAACATAACTTTGTATTTTAAATGTTGAAAAGCTATGAGTAACAACTCAGTTCCTCGCCGGTTCTTCTCGGTAGAATATACATTCCGAACAGGCGGTTCACTTGATACAGTTTGTAAATTGACGATTCAAAAGTGATTACAAAAGCCTACTTGGATAAAGTATATTTTGATTTTGATTACAATTCTAGGTCTCGGAGAGCGTTTAAAGGTCCAGGGTCGTTTCTCCAGTCGTGTCGGATTGTCTTTCAATCTGATAAGGAAATAGAGACTGTACATACAGTTACTCAAATGTGTGTGCTCTGTCAAATCTCCACATATCTGGTTTTAGATTTCGGAAGTTTTTTTTAATTTACATTTACTAGGCAGACGGGCACCTGGTGCTGCTACCAAGTGGTATCGGTATCGGTAGGCGAAATATCAAATGGGCCACCTGATGGTAAGTGGTCACCACCGCCCGTAGACAATGGCGTTGTAAGAAATATTAACCATTCCTTACATCACCAATGCGCCACCAACCTTGGGAACTAAGATGTTACGTCCCTTGTGCCTGTAGTTTCACTGGCTCACTCACCCTTCAAACCGGAACACAACAATACCGAATGCTGTTTGGCGGTAGAATATCTGATGAGTGGGTGGTACCTACCAGGGCTTGCACAAAGCCGTACTACCAAGTAAACAATGTCAAAAAAATATACTATTCCTTTGTAGCTAAGATGGTTTTTCACTGACATTGGGACATTACTGTTAAAATCTAATTATTTTGGGTAGCATATGTGCTATTACAGACATTTGTCTAGATCTGTAAGCCAATCCAGATCCAAATTCGTTCAACCGTTCTGGCGTGACTGACTAATAAATATTTGTTCTTGTCTGTTGTTTACACGACGTTTTCCTAATGTATTTCTCCAGAAATGCTTTCTGTATGGCTTTTAAGTTATTTTTTGTTTTATCTGTTAATAGATCTACGTCGACGTCAGGTTTAATATGGGTTTATCGCTGGTTCAGGTTCGGATATTACCAATGTCTGTTGAATATTCTAATATTGTAAATGCGAAAGGTACTCTATTGGTTTTTTACGGTCAAGACACTGAACCGAATTTGATGAAATTAAAAACGAAAGATTATTTGCCTAACACTCGACGACTAACCTCTAAAAATGAGCGAACCGCGGCTGATTAATTCTAATTAACTTTCTGCGTGATTTTTTTTAATAAATTTGGATTTGTTGAAACCTTTTTGTGTCTTTTTTTCTTTTATTTTAGTGTTTCATAATTATTTAAGTAAAAATTGTACATTGACTCGAGGAAAGGTATCTTAAAAATACTTAGAAGTGTAAAAACAGGGTATATTATTAATTCCATTAAGATATAGTATATTTAAAACATATTAAATTTACTTATACGTACTAATGGACACAGTAAACGTGTGTTTGGACTTATGGTAAGATTATATATAATTATATGTTTCAAATTTGTGAGATTAATAATGAGCAAATGAAATAAACAATAAAGAACCTAGATGAGGACCTTGAGGTACCCCCTAAGAAATTCAAAAATCAGAACAGAACATTCTTTTTAATTGTTATCTAAGCTTAATTGTCTTATTATATATATAAATTAACCAAACGTAACATGAAAATGCCTACAATAAATCACACAGCCTTGATATTTCCAAATACCCACACGTAATATATCCGTGAACGTGAGGCTCCGTATACACGAAAGTGTTCCTCACGCAGTTGTGGTAATCACTAGACACACTAACACCTGTGTCTATTACACGGACGATGGTAGCGACGGTATCGGGTGTTTCAGAAAAGACCATCCTAGAGCACAGCCTTAAGACATCTATACATAAACGCGACATCAGAGTCGCCGAGGCTGTGCTCTCTCTGATCGAGCACGGAGCAGGGCCCGCTGGATTGCAGTAATTAGGATTAAAAAAAAAAAAAAAAATCACCATATACAGTATTTTTATATATTATTTATTAGGGACTATTTATAAATTATTTTAAATTGAAAAAAAAATGTCAGTGTGGGCCGCGTCTTCCAAGAAGACGACAAGCTCGAAGTCCAGCGAAGATCTGCTGATGTTCAGTAAAAATATAAAATAACGCCACAATTTATAAAAATAAAATGTAAAAAAAGGCACGGGCAACTGTGCGCCCGTGGATGTTGTGAAGTAATTAAAAAAAAAATTATATTCATATATATCTAGTCAAAAGCTTCGCTATAGTCCGTACACAATACATATGACATATGACCTGTCCGTGGCCCTTATTCAATCATTGTCTGATTGTTTCACAAATATGTTTGGGTCACTGGGTAACCCCGGTTACATTTGTGATATATTCCTCTCTCAACGAATTTCGAAATGGAATAAAGTTTTCCTAAAAATATTTGCTCTTCATCTTATTCCTTGAGGACGTTTTGAAAACCAACGTCCAATTCAATAGATCTCTCAATATTATTTTTATTTAATCACGTACAATATATAAGGTACGACTGTTTAATGAAAAATATATATACTTATACAATATAACTTACTGTCTCGTTAGTTTAATTGCTAGATATATATTCCAAGGTCTTAAGTTCAAAAAGCTAAGTCAGGCCGATAAAATCAAAACATTATTTTCAACGAACCTAGACAAGTTTCAACGAATCTCAATACTAGTTAGATCAGATACATTGAATTCAATTAGATAACAGAAAACAGATGATTTCGAGTTTAATCCCAGACAAGCAACACAGAATTTTCACGTACTTAATTTCGTTTAACGATCCCGTGCTCGCGGGGAATTTATTAACGTCAAGTCAACGTGAGAAAAGCCTTCTACACGTGTTTCTTGGAGCAGCATGACAATGCTCATCTTATCCTCAAAATGGAGAACAAGCCTTAACCCAGTAGTGGGATTTATGGGCTGGTTCTTTTTTTCTATATAGCCATATAATATTCCATATTTACAAAATGTTACGTAAATTGCGTTTAAAAGTATATTCTTTGTCTGATTCATGAGTATTGCGTGTGGAAGACGTCATTACCATTAAGCGGATTCAATCGTTATTTAATCGAAACCATTAGGAATTTTACTATAAAAATTTCGACAATTCTCCGGAATTCCAGTTCGTTATCGGTCATTAGGAGTGTTGAACAAAAGAGGTCGTATAGTTTATACAATTTTAGTTACTTATCGTGATCTTAATTTGCGTGGAGTTCGCTCAACTGTTCTTAATATGATATTAAGCAATACCGATGATAATTTTTCAAATATGTTTAGAAGGAATTTAGATAAAGATTTGATTTAAAAAATATATATAGTATAGATTATTTAATCAGATGTTTACAGCTAGCTGCTCAGCGCGGTTTCGCCTGTGCTTAACGTTACTGCTCCGTCCCTATGGATCGTAGCGTGTTTTCTTTTTAATAGGCACAAATGGACCACCTGAGGGTAAGCGAACATCACCACCTACAGACTTTAACGGTGTCAGAAATATCAATCCTCCCGTACTACACCAATACGCCGCCAACTTTGGAAAATAAGATGTTATATCCCTGGCTCATTTAACCGTTTCAAACAGGAACACAACAATACTTGGTATTACAATACTTGGTATACAATACAATACTTGGTATTGTTGTGAGTGAGTGGTACCTGCCCAGAAAGACTTGCATAGCCGTACCACCAAATAGAAGTAGAAGAAGAAGAATAGAAGTGATTTATATTCTGTTAAAAGTTATTTGGATAATATACGAATACTAATATAAATTTCTAGTGAGTACCCAGCTTGTTTCCAGGTGACTATTAAGACACTGAACTCATTGACCAGACACTGTAAGAGTGCAATTAATTATATTTTTATAATAGTAACTTTATCTAAAGAATCTAACTTTAAAAACAAGACAATTCGATTTAAAAAGTGATGATTATACTACATCTGATGCAAAAGTTGGTTTCATCACCCAACGACTAAAGTATAGATATTATTGCGCTCATCACCTCTTGCACTAGCAAGTGTGTCGTTATAAACACATGCCTTTACTCTTCAGATGTCATGAACAGAAACATGGATTCTTAAACTATGAAAAAGACGAACGATGGGTATTAAGAACCATATCACGTGATATTGATGACGTAGACAGAGAGTTTACAAATAATAATGTTTAATTTATGACGTAAGTTATGGGAAATAATACGGCTTGCTGTGTTTCTGCCCTTTGTCCGGGCTGTTAAGAACTTAGTGTTGCTAGTGTGAAAATGTACACTTATATTAATATTTAAATACTACCGTTTCGGGAAGCAGCCTCCAGCGAGAAACGGCAAGAAACTCGCATAGTTGCTCTTTTCAAATAAACAGATTTACAATGCTTTACACTAATTTTTTTACAATAATCAGTGTCCTGTGATGGAACCCGAGTCTAGATACAGGCGTTTTTTTTTTTCTAAAAAGTATTCTTTTAATGAGTAATAAGATTTATTTATTAATTTAGTCATAATAAACTTTTTAAATTTTGTAAATGGTAAATTGATTATATTTTCCGGTATCATATTAAATATCTATCTGTATATATCATATTGTATAAAGTAATATATGTCTAGATAGTGTGCAATATACTTTATTCAAGTAGACTATTACAAGCACTTTTGAATCGTCATTTAACAAACTAAAATAAAGCTACCACCGGTTATAATGTAGATTCTACCGAGAAGAAACAACAAATCAGTAGTTACTCTTTTTCAAGATCTAAAAATTCAGTCATATTAGTTAAATACAATTATATATGTATGTTATGTCTCCTGCCTGGAAGTCAACGAGCATTAACTCCACGCTTTTTTATCATCTATATAATCTTGTATCGAATAATATGCCTTCTTTACCAATGTATTTTTTACAAATGACTTGAATTTACGAAACGGCAAAGTTAAAAATGTCTGCGGATATTTTACTATAGAAGCGGATACCTTGCCCTAAGAATATATAATATAAGTATTTAATAGGTCAGATTAATTTAGTACGCCACCCATGTTCTGGTCGAAGACTGTTAAGCTATTTACGAAAAAACATCGGTTCAGTTTCCTTGTCGTTATTAACTTTACTGTGATTTTTGGTCAAATCAAAATATTCTTTATTCAAGGAGGCTCATGAAAGCTTTTGAATCCTTATGTTACAGTGTTGAATTAAATGTTTCTACCGCCGGTTCCGAAAGTAGATTCTACCCAGAAGAACCGGCAACAAACTCAGTAATTACTCTTTTCCACCATTTTAATAACAGAGTATTTTAGTACGATTGAATTTATACTAGTGGCGAATCTCCGCGTTTATTCAAAAGATCTTTTAGTCATTTCGAAACCTAACATACGACAGGTTTTATTTTTATTTAATTTAAATGTAAACTCACTCATCTACATTTGCCGCCAAAATGATGAAACTTTATTTAAATTAACTTTTTTATTGTCAAACGTAAAATATATAATATAATACATTATATATAATATATTAATATTATATATAATAATAATACTGTTCTAAATTTAAAATATGTTAATTATAATATGGGATACATTAATCTATTTACTTGTGGCTGTGTGACAACAGATCTGTGCATAGTTACATGAGACAAATAAATGTAACTTTTATTTTTTTTATTGTTCCGTTTGTATCTCCACAGACATGTTGCCCTTGTGCCTTTGGTCGCCATCTTTAATCTTTTTGAGTACAATATTACTAATAACTTATATACGAAATAAATAAAATAAAATAAATAAGGATAATACTATTTAAATAATTTTCGCTCGTCTCTGAGATAAATTATGTGTTTCGTTGTTGAAAGAAATATTTCATCTAGTTACTCATAACTAAATGAGGGGGGGGGGGGGTCATTATTAAAAAGGCGTATTAAATTATTGACGTTTGCTCGAGTTATATTTATACTGATATTATTAATGCGAAATTAACTCTGTCTGTTATGCTTTCACTGTTAAATTACTGTATCCATTTTGAGAGACAAGTATGAACCTCAACCACAGACGCTACTATTTCAGCTTTTAGGGGTAATTTTGAGAGCTTGATATGAATAAAGATAAAGACAAAGGCCGGCAACGCACCTGCAAGCCCCCCGGTGTTGCAGATGTCCATGGGCGGTGGTAGTCACTTTCCATCAGATGAGCCTCCTGCTCGTTGGTCACGTATTATTAAATCACGCACTTTCGGTTAACGACTGACTTTTTTTTTTATTTTGACACATACAACATATCAGTAATACAAAGGAGGCGCTACTTGCCTTTAATGAAATACTTTGATATATATAATTATAACACCTCAACATCCTCCTGCCCTTATCCCAATTTTACTTGGGGTCGGCGCAGCATGTCTTCTTCTTCCATACTTCTCTGTCGGACGTCATCTCACTAGTAACATTCTTTCTAACCATATCGTCTTTCACACAATCCATCCATCGTTTCTTGGGTCGTCCCCTACCTCTATATCCATCCACATCCATTTTAACACCTTATATAATTATAACACCTATGACATAAAAAAAAAAAAAACATTAACAAGTAACCTACAATCTTACTAAATAAAGTTAAAAGATTCACGTGCTCTGGTCATCTTCGCTACGGTTATGTATATGTATAATCTTAATTATATGTTTTATATATGTTCCGTGCTCAATCGGGCAAGTCCTTAAGGTCAATGGAAATCACTGCCGTACCATCATTAGCACGTAGATCAATTAGCCTAGCTCAGTTCCAAATCGGTTGCGAAGGTTAAGACTCGGTGTGTATAAAGACTGGTTTATTAATTTTAGGTTATTAAAATTGTAATCGTTCTTTAGTGGGGTATTTATTCTATTTTTATATATATTTGAGGAGGTACCACCATAATGTATTCTACCACCCAACAGTAAGAACCGTATACATTATAACAAGGAGTTACTGACTATGCAGTCGAGTAACAGGAGTAACAAGTTTGTGTTTGTTCCTTGTACCAATGCTATGAGAATCACATTTTCTCATAAAATAATAAACACCTCGGCAAAGTTTTATCTAAAAGTAACATTTAAATGTTTATTTATTGGTATTAATAAATCTGATTGTCAGAATTATTTGAAAATAAAACCTCTCGAAGGCCGATGTCTAACTTTCTCTCACTAGTTCTGCGTGAGTTCACTTCTGCGCGATTTTTGACGCGTTCCTTCAAGTTCCACCCACCACCATCGACCGTCTAAATACTATCAAATCTTTTCGACATCTGTACTACTTCCAATTTTTTTAATTTTCACGATGACAGTTCTAATTTGATAGTTGTAGTGTTGTGACCAAATAAATAATATCGATCGCATACATAAACATAACATAAACAGCCTGTAAATTTCCCACTGCTGGGCTAAGGCCTCCTCTCCCTCTGAGGAGAAGGTATGGAGCATATTCCACCACGCTGCTCCAATTCGGGTTGGTGGAATACACATGTGGCAGAATTTCGTTGAAATTAGACACATGCAGGTTTGCTCACGATGTTTTCCTTCACCGCCGAGCACGAAATGAATTATAAACACAAATTAAGCACATGAAAATTCAGTGGTGCCTGCCTGGGTTTGAACCCGAAATCATCATCGCATATATTTATTGTATTATTATTTTTATCATTTTTTATTAAAATAAAGATTACCTGTCGTTGTAATTATTTCGTTTCATTGTCGAGTACCTGCCGATAGCTAGGCTAAGCTAGGATAGTGGCATTATAAGTCAAGAATTAATACGTATAAAATCTTGTAATGAAATATAATATTAGTTAATAAATTTGAACAAAAGTATTCGGCAGTAGTTTCGTTACATTTTGTAAAAATATATCGGGTAAATGTTATCGTTTTACGTTTATCGATATAGCCCCATTCCTATCAGTTTCGCCGACTCCGATATAACCTTGTACGTGTGTAAACGTCATATATTTATAAAATAATCACGCTCGTTCAAGTTTTCATACATAATTGCACACTTTTAGGGACATTTTTTTAGACAGACACATTTGTACACACCAAAGCTTCAATTTGTGCCGTTGCTATGTCATCGGTCACGTGATTTATCGATCACTATCATTTGCATAATATATTTGAATACATTTCTTTAAACGAGTTTGTCGATAAGTAACTCCGTGTATGCCTCTAGTCATTTTCGCAACAAAAATACCCGAAGAATGTTTTTTTATGTCAGGTGGACTACCTTGACATGATTTATTATGTCGCATACATTATATTTATATATATATATATCAATATGCTAGACGTATGTGTAGGGTATTCCTTTCTGCCCTAAACTAGATTCGGTACAACATCAGATTTCGGCAAAAGTCAGAACCCTGCCTTCAATTTCGACGTTGCTTAAACATATAAACGACTTTAAACTAGCAATACGACTTTGGATAGTCAGGAAGAGAGCCCATTCGTTCCTCAAATGCTGGAAACTTACTGGCAAATCTGGCAGAACTGGCAAATCTATGTATTGCGAATGTCCATGGGTGGTGTGAGTTATTTACTATCAGGTGAGCCTCTTGCTCGTATACCATAAAAATAAATGGAAAAATATATTATAAATAGATACGTATTAAATAAGAAGTACTTGTAATAAATTATAAAACCTTCCCGATAAATTCATCAGAATGTTATCGGGGAAGTTCCTGATACGAGAGATGTAACATTTCTGTAATAAGATTCATTGTATCTTAATGGCAGATGTATCGTCCGTAAGGTTTCGTTACGAATAATTGTTTGGAAAATATTTGCGATAAATTGAATTTAAAGAAACATTTTGTCACTTTGTCTTACAAAAATTTGAAACTATTCCAAGATCAGCAAAAGATCTCTTTATAAATATTATGTAGATTTGATACTAGTAAGTTTGTATACTAGGGATAGGATACAGATAGGTATCCTACGTAATTTTTGTATCCCTAATAATTATAATTCAATGATAGGTTGATTTTATTTTATTAATTTTCCAACTTATAACTTTGTATACATCCATTATAGTTTTAAATTATAAACTATTTGTTGTCTCGTGGCTTCGCTTGCATTTTATGTATAAATATTTAGCCTGTAATTAATTAACCAATGTAGCCATTAATGCCTTATATTTTGTTTAATTTTGTTTCGTTTAATTATGTTTAAATGTATTCATAATTGTTTAAGATTTCCGTTAGTATACGTTTATTGATCTCATTAAATGTATAATATTACCTATTTGATTTTATGTATGTTAGTCTTTTTATTTTTATTTTTAATAATTGTGTAATTAGTATCAGTGGTAACTTAGCTGATTTATGTAATATTGTATAGTTTTATGCCATAAGTGTCATCTCATTGTTTGTTTCCCTAAAATAAAATAAAATAAAATAAAATAAAAATCCTATGTATGTCCTTCCTTGGGGTTAAAACTTGATTCATACCATTTTACTTTCGCATTTATATAATATTAGTAGAGACTAAAACAAAATCATAAATAAAATTAACAACTAATTACAAGAATGGAAATTAACAACTAAAGTAAATCTACGTCGTAACTTAAGTATAATAAAACTTTACAGTTAAGATGCGATTGAGATTCGGACATTGCATGTCAACCAACCGTCTTAGAATGGCACGACTATTGATCAATAAAACGGACATAATAAAATGTATATTCATAAACAGACGAATCGAGTACCTATTTTCTTGAAAATGGATAATAATCACCGGATGCCAGTTCCAGTTGTAGTCATAGGAATTATGGTAAATAGCATGCTGTGATTTCTTGTGTTTCTAACGAGCTTAAACTAAATACCTAGTCTCATATTAAATAAGTACTTACATGTTAATTATTAGAGCCTGTTTTGATTAATTACTCAAAGTCATTAAATTCAATTCAATTCTTAGTTTAATGGCTTTTAGTTGTGCCGACAGGGCACAGGTTATTTCGCCAATGTCATGTAGGATGGAGAAGACACGAAGGACTCAATGTCATTGTTGAATTAAATTAAATTTCAAATGTCGTTTACGAAATAATAATTCTAGGTATAGATAAATAAAATATTACCAAAAATCATTTACGAATACAATCTGTGCGAAGTTTGATAAATTGTTTATAAATAACGACGTTTAGAGATCACTCTTTGTGTGAGTGTGGCCTAGCCGAAGGTTCTCTATCCCATATAGCATATTCTTGCCCCCAAACTCCTCCATCCCGTATACGACGTTCTCCCACCTAAAGTTCTACGCCCTATTAATGTTGAATGTTTGCTAATTAAAAAAAGTCAATTTTGTAAATTTCTATGTAAATATATTGAACGTAATAAGATCAAGCTGTAAATAGTTTTGTGATTGTGATTACTACAATAGTAGTTATCACAATAATGCCTTCAAAATTAAATTGAGGCTGTAATCTCGACCGCATCGATCAATCTCTATCGTGTCTTCTCCATCGCACGTGACATTAGCGAAATAGTTCGTGCCTTTTTGACACAAAAAATAATTACTTGTATCATCTGTCTCTTAATACTCTAACCTAATACTGATACTTTCTGACCAATAAAATCTTATCGGTCAAGATTCGAATATTCCACGGTATTCAAAATGGATTCGTGAAAAAATTCCGTTTTGAATTTCGGCGAAGATGTTATCGAAACTGGAAGTATAATTAAATGCGTAGTAAGTGGAACGATGCTTTATTTTAAATAATTATATAATGATCAAGAACTGCTTTTAATTCATTAAGTGCTTAGATATAAACAACAAAAAAAACACTGTCGAAACACTCGGCCCTTGGAGTAGTGGTGCAAAAAGCTTCATCAAAAGTATATTCCTCACTCTTCACCTCACCTCTTCTTACTGCCTCCACTGGTGACAGGAGGGCTGGTTCGTTATTAACCCAGAGGATCGGAATTGCGATTCAACGGGGAAATGCTGCTAGCATTCTTGTCACTCCACGCGGTCAAGATTTATACAAGAACTATTTTTAATTCATATTTGTATATATTTAAGAACTTAATATTATTAATTCTTATGTTTTTTTTTTAATCTTGTTTATTTTATAAGTCATACATCAAGTGATTAAGTCGACTTAAAAATAATAACAATACTTCTTATACTATAGGTGTAACGTTAACAGTTGGGATTACTACTTACTGATAATTTTTATAAGTCAGATCTAAGATTCAATGAGTCTATGATGAAACTTATAAATCTACCATTATATTCGGCAGTGAAACCTGAACTTAATATTTGATGGAGAGAGAAGAGAAACTCACCCTTAGAGCATCGAGTTTCATTTAAGAAATCCAACCTAGATTTTTCGTTGATTTTACACTCGAGAACTAAGTGTAGGAGGTCCTCCTCTCTCTCACATCGTTTACGGTTTGAATCGTCTCTTTAGATAGAAGAGACGATTAACACAATTCTTATGTCAGTAAAGTCCAAATTTATAATATTTTTAATGCACAATATTGCTTAGTAAGCTAAGTACCCAAGGTTGATGGCGCATTGGTTTTGTGAGCAATGATTAATATTTCTTACAGTACCAAAGTCTATGGAATAACTTAGCATCATGTGTATCGTTTACCAGTTCGCCTATCTCTATGACATAAAAATTTAAAGAGACATTGCCACGCACGTCAAGCGAATACCTTGTGACGTATCTGTTGCAATCAATGTTTAAAATCGTTGATGACAAAAAATTTAAATGAATTAATTGCTTGCGAAACAACATCACGGTTTAATATTCTGTATTTAATGTATTAGTGTGGTTTTGACCTGATTAGAGGGGATCGTTTGTTTAAAGTGTCTGATTGATAACGGATTTAAAAAAAAAATGATAATCATTATCCCGTTTGATGTCTGGTGATTCCAGATATGAGTTCTCTGATTGAATCTGATTGAATCTGATTGAATGAATGACAATGACAATTGAATGACACGTCATTCTTAAAGGAAGTTGGCTCTCATAATCCGATGGAAATCTGACACGGCCAAATAGTTCAGGCTCGGGAATAGTTTCATTTGCTTTCAAACATGACTGCTGTTAAGAATCACTTAACAGAAACCCCCTTTTTTGGTGACTCGGCCCGGCGTTAAAACGCTGACTTTTGACTAAAGCGAGGGGGATGCAGACTTAGCAAGCTAGACAATAAAGTTTATGATATTAATTTGTTGCAAGGTATTCTGCTATCTTGCTTCTAAGGAAGAGTAATGTTGTTAGTATATAAAGTCGAATGTAGAGGAATTTCTAGAAGTAAATATCGAAATAACGAAAGTTTGTTCGGTTCGTTTGTTGAAGAAGATAAAATTTGATCAGTTGAATCATTGGTTACAGTCGAACAGTTGATAAAAGAATTCTTACATCATATCAAATTGAAATATTATAAATATTAATTAATTGTAAAGCCATTAAGTGGTGAAATAAATCATAAATAAATATTTAATCAATAAAGTAAACTTTGAAATTGTATACTATTATTATAAATGTGAATCTCTGTCTGTTACACCTTCACAGCAAAACCGAATTTAACGTAATTTAGTATGAAGACAGCTTGGATTCTAAGGACATTGGCAAATTTGTCGACAAGACCACTCACGAAAACTCGTTTTAACATATTTATAACGAAATATTAATCTTAAATCGAAACTAAGTTGAATTCATTATTGTTTGGAATTCTTTTTATATTTATAATATACATACTAATATTTTTAATGGGAAAATGATTATATCTGTATGTATTTTGTTACATCACCATTTTTTGTATTGATATAAATGTACATAATATATATTCTGGAACGTCAATTAAGATTGATAAAATGTGCTTGCGGTTAAAAGAATTGATGACATGAGTGCTAAAGGTTTTTTTTATGAAATGAGTATGCGGACGTGCGAACGAGACTCCTGATGTTAAGTGGTCATCGCCACCCATAGACAATAACGCTGTAAGAAATATTAAACATTCCTAAGTAGTTACACTGGCTCACTCATCCTAAAAACTGAAAAACAAAAACACTGGGTACTGCTGTTTGGCGGTATAATATCTGATGAGTGAGTGGTACCTACACAGATGGGCTAGCACAAAGCCGTACCACCGAGTAAATTATAAAATATTCTTTATTAAATAGCCATACGAATCCGGGGCCTGTCGCTAGCTACTTTTGAAGTTTAATTAAACGCAAAACCGATTTATCATGATAATAATTTAATGGCATTAATTCGTTTATTATTGATCATTATAATTTCTGAGACAAATAGATGGTCATGAGAAAAATATCTATTATTTTTTATAAATAGCCGGTTAGTTATTCAACGTGATATCATCCGTGTTATACGTTGCTGCTTCGGGCTACCCCCGTGAATGATGAGTCACTTTTAATAGTAAATGGGCTATCAAAGGCAATTAGATTACAAATGGTTGATTAGAACGGCAGATCCTGTTATTAACACGTTCAAAGAATCTCTTCAATAACCTTTATCAATCAATAGACTATTTAATGAAATTAGTTTTTCAATCGGACTTGTAGATATTAAGACGCGTTCAAACTAAAAAAAAAACACACTTTATAATATTAGCTCTTTAAAGAATAGTCTGTCTCAACAAATGAGCTATTGACCAATAATATTTTTTTCAAATTAGACTTATACATCCTCATTAATCAAACTTATCAAATCAAATCAGACTGATACATACTTATTAATATGTTTAAGCAACCGTTTTCTAAAATTAATATAGAAATATGCTAAGTTAAAATTGTAAAACTTAAAACTAGAAAAAGATTGATGTGATCGAAATCACCATTATATCAAAATCGTGACCTGATTAAGCCTGCACATGACACATTGCAAAACAACTATAATGAAAGTTGCGTAAAAACCTACATGCGTTGCACAATGATTTAAAGCAATTAATTTAAATATTCCGCTATTCGACACTAGATGTCGCTAGTAGACACTTCTATGTTGAAGGAATTGACGATAGATGTCGCTACTAAACAATTCAATGTTGAAGGAACTGAATTTAATTCATATCTTACAATAATCTTCAAACGATTATGATTATGTTTTTTTTTTATATATTATATATTGCAAATGGCTCATCTAATAGTATGTGGTCAAGATTACCCTTAGTTCTTCGATACTGGTCTATGGCTACAAATTTTAAGCAATTAATTATGCTTGAATATATTAGATTAAAATATCTATTCAACGATAGATGTCTCTGTTTATCGTATAGCGTAGGTTGTATCTGATTGACTCCAAGTCCTAACAGACTTATCTAATTTTGACGTAAAAAGGCCTTTTATTATTCTATTGGTTGTAAGCAACTGCTAACTTCCAACCAACGTAATAGTACTGAGATTAATATGACAAAAAAAATACTTTTTTTTTAAATTCAGACAGGTTTTTGCTAGGGAATTGATTGTTACAATTCCAAAAATTTAGGATATTCATTTTATACTTATAACAATTGAATATTTAAAAAAATATTTCATTAAATTTAACTAACGAATTATTTCGATTTTGATAAACGTTAAGCGTTATAATGAAATGTTTATGTAGCGACATCTCTTCGTTACGAATGAAAGCATCATCAAATCATTTTATTTTAGTATAGTACAACTTGTCGTAGTTCCACACGTATACAATAGATGGCGTGCCACAATAATTAACTTCACCATACTTTTCAAAACATTGAACAACTTCGCCCTCCACCAAATAATTCGTAAATCAACATTCGAAGGCTTTGATAGATTTACTTTTAAATTAATCCTGTAACATAACGATTCAAAAGAAGTTAAATAGCAATAATATTTAGTTTGGATAAAGAATTTTATTTGTGCTTAATTCTAATTTTACGGTTTATCTTATTGGCTTTATTAATTATTATTTATTATATAATAGTTAAAAAATGTATTATACTACTTATTTTTAATTATTGCTTATGTTTAATTAATATTTTCAATGCATACATTGTGTAATATGATATTGCATGGTGAGACTACCTGTAGGCAGTAGAAATTTTGTCTTGATAATTTCGAAATGTAATTAATTTTTTTATTTTGGATGTGATATTGTACCTACTGTTGGTTGTCCTGATGAAAATAAAATAAAAATAAAATTATCTATAGTATCTAGCCCTCTGCTCAAATGGAGAGGCCGTAGCCCAGCGGTGGGATCTTTACAGACAATTGCTTTACCCTACGTTATCTAGTCTAGAGTAATATTATAAAAATGACAGTTGAGAGAATGGAGACGTACCTACCAGTGCTGTCACAAATGTTTTTGCTAAATATCTTATGTATTGAGAACGGTTGTAGACTTTACTATAAAAACAAAATACGACTCGTACTCAATTTGACGCGAATGAAACCAAGCGGAACAGCTTAAATAATTATTATATATAATGTCACAGCGAACAAATTTAAATAGCCTTTCATTAAATAGCCTTTGACTGCCTGATTGGTCTATAGGCTGGTTTCAAGGCCGCAGATCCCGAGATCTTGGGTTGAAACCCCCAGGTTTTCTATCGAAAGATTTTCTGTAACAGCTCGGAATCTCGAAGTGTGTTCCATGGCTTTGGTCCTGCGGTCATCGATTTGCCGTCCCATCGGATTATGAGTGACGGAATTCAGAGTGCACCTGCGTTTTCGTACACAACTATACATTATAATATGTCCTGCATAAACTGCTGGTCACTCTTGAGATTGTCCGCCGTTTCCTAAACCGGTCAGGACGACATTATTTTACTAATATAAGATTTTTTTTGATGCAAACCCTCGAACAATAATGCAAAAAAATCGGGAATCTATACGGTGAGTTTCGTTTGTAAAACACGGGATCGAGTTTCGAGTACACATAAAACAAATAAAACAAATAGTAGGGGTGAAAGTGACAATGGTAGTGGTGACCAGTGTTTACGCAGCAAACGTACGAGAAAGATGGTAGCCCGATATGGACACTTCTAATGCCGTCAACATCTACCCGCGAACTTCAGTCTCGTGAACTAGACATTCGTAGATAATGTCGAAATATCGAGCTCCACAAAATAAAAATAAAAAACATGCTAAATATCCCGTTTCATATAAGTCATTTTAATCATTTTAATAATCTCTGAATTAAATTCAGCCAATACATTTCCATTTCATTGAATAGAGAAAATTGTTCAAACTCACTTAAAAATGAAATTAAGTATATCGGTTAAGTTACGTTAGAATTTAATTATATAGTTAAATTAAACTTTCAGAACATTTTGCAATGTAAAAAATTACTACTTAGTTGAGTTTTTGTTAGGCCGCTTGGAGTGCGCCGTTTTATAAAAAGGCTAGTTTTATAAAAATAGCGCTTATTTAATTTTTTTTTTAAGCTTGTGTTGTCATTTTTAAGCTTGTGTGCGTGTACACTACTATAATGAAGTAAATGATAAAAACCATCTTGATACAATTACATTATTTATTCCGTGTATTTTTTACGGGTTTCTATGTATAGAAATTAAAATAACAAGAATAATAATCATTAGATAGTATAAAACAAAGTCAAAGCGGTAAGCACCGCTGTCTGTCCCTATGTATGCTTACTGCTTAGATCTTTAAAATTACACAACGGATTTTGATGCGGTTTTTTTAATAGATAGATTAATTCAAGAGGAAGGTTTATATGTATGATACATGCACAATATAGTAGGGGAACACTGATAATTTTAGAGGTTTCTGAAGTGATGTCGTGAATAAAGACATTTTTTGCGCTTACATTGCAAACGCTAGCTGAACCCTACGAGATAGATCAAAATAATGTACTACAGTATTGTACACCTTAAAAAGGTCTTCAAAAACGTACGTGATGGTATATGTCTATCTCTTAGGGATAGCCCACAACAACCATTTTTTATCCTTTACTTTTTACGAGAAATAATGTCTTATTTTCGAAGCGATTTTAAGCAATACAGCATTAATCCTTATCCAATTAAGTACCTTAAATACATTGTGCATTAATATAGATCAATATAGCCCTTTACAGTATGTAATTTAAATGAATATTTTCGAAGATATTACAGATTTAAAACGCAGGGACATAGCGGTTTGTATTGTCAACGACTGAAAAACTGAAGGTTGTAAGACATTCTGTAGTATATTTAGTGGCAGCATTGCAACCGTGCGAAGCCGGGGCGGGTCGCTAGTTGTTTATAATACAATACTATTTCACTAACAACTGATATTCACTTAATTTTACTTTCAATATTTATAACAGTTTCGTCGACGTTCAAAAAGTTTTTATTCCAAAAACCGTAATAAATATCATAGATTATTCATTTGTCTTTTCTAGTCTTGTGGTTAGAATAGACTAGGCTTATATTATTTTACAATGATTATCATTTGAATACCTGTAAAATATGTTGGTTCAACTAGTTGTAGGTACGGATATTTAATAAACACATAAATAGATGATAAAAAAGCGTGGAGTTAATGCTTGTTGACTTCCAGACATTGACATAACATACATATATAATTGTATTTACCTAACATGACTGTATTTTTAGATGTTGAAAAAGAATAACTACTGAGTTTCTTGCCGGTTCTTCTCGGTAGAATCTGCATTCCGAACCGGTGGTAGCTTCGCTTGGTAAATGAACGATTCAAAAGTGTTCCTAAAAGCCTACTTGAATAAAGTATATTTTGACATGATTTGGTTTGAAAATCTATACTAATATTATAAACGCGTAATTAAGTCTGTCTGTCTGTATGGCCGTTACCCTTTCACGGCCAAACCACAGAACCGAATTTGATGTAATTTGGTTTGAAACAAACTTGAAATCCAAGGAAGGACATACACTAATTTTAATAACACCAGACGTTTAACCCCTTAAACGTTAGCGACTAGACCTTTATAAGTTTGTAACTGTTATAGTTTTAAAATTAGCTTAAAATTTGGATTTTTTTTATTAATTTAATATATTAATTAATTTACACTTAGTCTAAAGATAAAGTACGTAATAACAAATTATGAACCAAAGAAACCGCGACATCTATTGAACAGAAGCGAAACTAAATTATGAAAAAATAAAATTAATGTCAAATTTCAAAATATCGATTCATTAATGTTTTTGTAATATTATGATAAGATTGAACGGCGGCGATGGCACGAATAAGTCATTGACGTAATAACCCACATATGCGCTCATAACCGCAAAACTTGTTTCGTAGTGACGTGAAATATATCGATATTATTTCTTTCGTCAATATCGTGATTTCAAACGATTTTTGGTGGGAGTTATTTGTGGAAACATGTAATTCAAAAGTAGGATGACGCAAATGCGCGCTTTTTAATTAATTATAATATTAATTAGGTTATCTATATTATACACTAGTTATCGCCGGCTTCCCTCGCGTTTATAAAAAGTAAGTAAGATATAAAAAGTAGCCCATGTCATTCCTTGGGGTTCAAGCTTACTTGATACAAAATTTCATCAAATTCGGTTCAGCATTTTGGACGTGAAAGCGTTACAAACAAACAGACAGAGTTACTTTCGCATTTTTAATATTATTAGTATTAATAATTTCCAAGTAATGTCAAGATTAGTATTTTAAAAAAAAAATACTTGTTTATTTATTTGTCAATATTGTTATTATATTTGACGGCGAATCACTAGCGCCATCTTTCAAATTACGAGGAAACAAGATTTGACAGCTAATCGGTCTGGTGAAGCGTCGTATCGATGGTTGGCGGGAATGCTGAACGCCGCCATTACGGTGGGGTAGTCAACGGCAAGCGCTACCACGTCTGCGACGAATCGCCCTTGTCCTTCATAACTTTTATATTGTAGTATTGTAATTTATTAATAAAAGGTGGATATCTGCCTTTATATTTTATTAGAATTTCATACAATTGCTAACACAAATATTGACAACTATTTCGGTGTAAATGACCTGCTGTAATAGTTTTTTTGGCAACTGAAGTAATAAATTTTAGAAACTTTGTCCACAAACGCGTGTATACGTCATGACTTTTCCTATTGTGAATACGCAGCTTGAAATATCTCCACAAAATCATTTTCGGGTATTTAGTATTAAATTCTTGAAATCAAATATCGAATATGATAGTAATATATTTTAAAGACAACATTTTATTGTAATAAAATAATGTTCTTAATATCGATCTCATAACCACAATGAAATCAAAAGCAGAGTATAAAAAACAAACTTATATTTAGAATGAAAAAAAAAAAAAAACTCGATAAAACGACCGCATCACTAGCGCAATGAAGCACGTCGACTTTCTCTGCCCTAGCACGCTTCCTACTTAGCTAAACATTGCTTACTACGTTTCACGCACCTTGCAAACTTAACCAAATTTTAAGTATGCTTGTCACTTGAGTTACATAAGGAAATATATAAATAGGTATACGATGTTTATCTACATAACTTTAAACCAGTTTCCTTTATATATAAAGAGAAATCTATAACACAGAAACTATGAATGAGAAATGAATTCTTTGAATATCAAATCAACTGCTTTTAATTTCCAAGACTATATATTTTGAAATGAAATTATTGAACGTTTTCCAAAACGAAACTGTATTAGAAACGAATTATATATCGATAAATGCGAAATATCACACACTGATTAAACACGAAATCTCAGAAAATATAACGCCTACAAACTTGAACTTTGGCGGGTTATCTTATAGGGTGTAGACATCCGCTAAGAATTTTACGAAACTCCTACGGGGGTAACGGGTGTTGGAAGTTTTTGAATTTAAATTTCGCGCGGGTAAAGGATGAAATTACAGATTAAAAAATATATAAAGACAAGTGCAAATTTAATAATAATATTTAATAAATTAAGTTAATTTAATTGAATCGAATAAACACAAATTACAATACAAGGAACCACATTAAAATCAAATCAAAACAAATTAAAATTATATATCTATAATTCTAACGTGTCTTTGTGTGTTCCGGTTTGAAGGATGATTTAGCCAGTGTGATTACACGAGGGATGGTCTTGGGATTTATGGTTAGTGCAGAGATGCAAAACATAATTTAGGCTTAACATTTCCCGTGGGATAAGACAAATACAGCTTATTATTAGAAAGCGTTCAAAATGCCACTGTTACGAAAATAACAAAAAAAATTAAAGGACGCTTGTGTGCGTAAGGTTATTATACAATTTGTGAGTTTGTTTTGTTTTAGTTTTTTTGTTTTAGGTTATTATACAATTTGTGTGTTTATGGTTGATATCATATCACATCTTGGGAATGAAACGATCGCTTCCAGGCTATTTCGTTTCATATTGAATATTAAAAAAATTAACAACAATAAATCTCCTGATTTTTTTTCGCCGGTTCTCTTATGTCAGGGTATTATCTTTTCCGAACCGGGTAGAGTTTAATTTGACATAATTTGACAAACAATAAGTAAGTGTAATGCTTTGCTTTGCTTTCTATATTTAATAAAGGAATTTGATTTTATTTATGGACGAAGTTCACTGACCATCAAGTGGTTCATTTGATCGTCTACCTCCTTAAAGCAAATTGAAAAAAAACCTGGATAGATTTTGTTGAGTTGTCTAATTAAATAATATAAAAGGTTAACATTATTATTTTAGTAAATATTCAAAATTTGACCATTCTATAGGCAAAAATGAATTAATTATTCCATTCCATGAAAGTCAGATTTGAATTAATTGAAGTCCTGCTTGATAGGACGATGTCACTAATTTTGAGTGCTTTCAGATGCCAAAAATAGAGATCCTTGGCATTATATAATCACGGCACAGGCGAAGAAACCCGTAGCGTTTCTGATTCGTGAAGATGACCATCGCAGAGGTTTTTCTGAAGATTCCTACATAACACTTTCCCAGAACCGAAGTATCTTAAAAAGATTTCCTACAATGATTTTCCATAACAAAGGAACTAATAACCTTAATAGGATTTTCTGACAAGTGATTTTCAGAAGTTGACAGTAGTAACCCGATCCTCGGAAAGTGTGTTAAGGCTGCGATCTGTCGGATGTCGTGTCGACCGTATCGCATATCACTAAACAAAGTATCCATCGCTTCGTCTGTTAGTTAAACGCGATAAACTCAAAAACTAGAAAACTAATTATCACTAACTAACTAATTAATAAACTAACTAACGAACTAATCGCCAGTGAATGAATAAATCACGAGTTTACTTGATACTTAACATAGTTATTGTTATACATAGTGAACATAGAAAGGAATTTTGGAAATTTTGGTTGAAGAGGACTTACCTTGACCATAATGGTGAATGAGGCAGTGTAACCTACATCCTCAAGGGACATAACATCTTACTTCCCACGGTTGGTGGAGCATCGGCGATGTAGGGAATGGTTGATATTTCTCACAGTGCCAATGTCTATGGACAGTGACCGCTTACCATCGAGTGGTACATTTGACATTCTACCTACATATATCATAAAATAACTAAGGTATTGCTATTTGGCGGTAGAATGTGTGGATGACGAGTGGGCGTACCACCTAGACGGGCTTCTTTTCTAATCCATTAAAAAAAAATTGTGTAGTCCCCGTTCTTGTGGATCCCCAGCTAGAGCCACTGTTTCCCTCCAATAAATCCTGCAGGCTGTTAACTTACACTTTATAAGAAAATAATAATCAAACTATATAATACGAACCGAAAATAATGTTGCATAAGAAATTCATTCATGCGTTGCGTTATACATATATCGTATCTGTTCGTTACGTAGACGTTCACACACAATATTAACAATAAAATGTCGTTCCATCTCGCTCACTCACTATTCTCATATCTGTGACGCTGTACGGTTCGAAAAACAGTTACCAAACTTAAATACGTTTGAGTGTTGGTGATTGGTCTTTATACAAGTCCGTCTGGATACGTATTCAACTTCTCTACCGACAAATCCGTTGGAAGGGTGAGTGAGCCAATGTAACTACAGGCACAAGGGACATAACATATTAGTTCCCAAGGTTGGTAGCACATTGGTTTTGTAGGGGATGCTTTATATTTCTTACAGTATCAATGTTAATGAGCCATGGTCACCACTTGTACTATGAGGTAGACATTTGCCCGTTCGCCTAAAAATTGAAAAAAGAACATGTTTGCATTTGAATATTTATTTGAAATAAACACTATTGTTGTATAGTTAGTCAAAATCATATTATTCTTTATTCGAGTGGGCTCATAAAAGCTTTTGGTTCGTCATGTTGCCCTGTTGAATTAAATGTAAATCTGGTAGCTTTAAAGAAGGTTCTACATAATGTAATATATTAAAGTACACAATATTATTATGTATATATGTTATATGTGTTAACTGTTTATTTATTTAATACAATTTTAATAGTGATTCAAATCGGAAATAAGTAAAATTTTGTATGCTGACTGTACTTAACGCCGTTTATAAATCTTTTCGTTACGCGTTATAATTTTACACACAAACTAGTTTTTCTTAATGGTTTTTTTTATTCATTTAACCTATATTAAATTAT
This sequence comes from Vanessa tameamea, assembly GCF_037043105.1. Classification (NCBI taxonomy): domain Eukaryota; kingdom Metazoa; phylum Arthropoda; class Insecta; order Lepidoptera; family Nymphalidae; genus Vanessa; species Vanessa tameamea. The sequence goes on from NC_087338.1 coordinate 2,661,037, forward strand.
AAGTTTAATTATTTATTATTTTATATAAGTACGACATAAGTGAAAGAAATATTTATAATCCATGGCATAAAGATTCAAATTTGGTTTATATGCCATGCCAATTTAAACCACATTTAAATTTAAATTATTTTTAAATTAGAATCCATAATATAAGTATTCAAAAAATCAAAAACAATATATACAGGGTTATTGGTAATTCGACGTATTCCCGTTAGGAGGTGATAGGGGTGACTATTTGCGATAATTTTAACCCCCATATACATGATGCAAAAGTGAACCATTTTTGAGTTATCACGTTTTTTAGATTTTTTCAAAATAAGTCAAAAATTTATTTAAAAAAATGTATCAATTAAAATCTACTTTTTTCTTCTGATTTATAAAAACGATTAAACACTCGATATTTTTCAATATTTAAACAATAATTATCGGTCCAAATTTAAAAATGCGAGACGGAAAACGATATTATTTCAATATTTTTTTTATTTTTTTTCCATCAAATATGCCTGAAAAACAAAAAAAAACATTATGAAACTTGTTCTCCAGATTATTTTAAAAACATAATCGTTTACTTAGCTTTCCGAAAATGTATAAAAATTAGGAATTTATTTCAAAGCAACCGAAATAAAATGATCAGAAAGGACGCTGGTGAAAATTCGTATTCGAATATGACCGAATTCGTACTAAAGGTCGCTCTTTAAAATTCCCACAAAATTGATTTAAAATAATAACCAATGTAAAAAAAACTTACATATTAGTTAACTTACTTCCTTAATAAAAATTTAAAATATAATTTAGATACATAAACAGTTCAGTAGCTAAGTTACAATTAAGATATTTTGTAATTTAGCTTAGTTCTTGTTCGAAGTGACTTCCCCTATTGCGAACGCAAAGTCGCATTCTTTTTCTAAGTTGTGACTTTACTACCGAACTAGTCAAATTATTCCGCATTGTATTTGAAGCGTTCATTCTTCTTATTTTGATTTCTTCCGCGGATGACACAGGCGAGACGTCATAAACTAGGGATTTCATGTGAAAAAAATAAAAAAAATATTGAAATAATATCGTTTTCCGTCTCGCATTTTTAAATTTGGACCGATAATTATTGTTTAAATATTGAAAAATATCCAGTGTTTAATCGTTTTTATAAATCATAAGAAAAAAAATAGATTTTAATTGATACTCTTTTTAAATAAATTTTTGAAGTTGTATTTTTGACTTATTTTGAAAAAATCTAAAAAACACGATAACTCAAAAATGATTCACTTTTGCATAATGCACATGGGGGTTAAAATTGTCGCACATAGTCACCCGTATCATCTCCTAACGGGAATATGTCGAATTACCAATAACCCTGTATATACTGTATTAAACTTGAACCACCGCTTCGGAATCTAGATTCTAACGAGAAGATTCACTCGAATGATAAAAATAAAAGACTAATAAAATCTACATAAAATAACAAAAATAATTAACATATTTATCTGAAAAATAAATCAACAATTTATTGGATAAAACGGCTTCAAATGTAACCTAATCTCTACTAATAATCTCCTATGACTTAGCTAGCTGTGTAAGCATACGAAAGCAGTTTATTAGATAACACGCCATAGCTCGGCCATTTTGTACAAAATATTTACAAATTATTAATAGTACAAATCTACATCGATTATCGCTTCATCTATTTAAGAAAACCATTTAAGTGTTTAGAAGAAGTCAGCGTAGATACAGACCCTAAGGTTGTGATAGATATTTTCTTTAAAATTGCTATCTACTTCGCGTAATAGGTAAAAAGTTGCAAAAACATAAGAACCTAAAAACATTATGTCCTTAAATATATACAAATATAAATAAAAAATACTTACTGTATACATATTGACCGCGTGGAATGGTGGCAAGAATGCCAGCAGCATTTCCATTGCATTATCGTTTCATAGCATTGACCGTTTTTTCGCTTGAGGTTTATCCGCAGCGGAATTGTTTCTTGGATATGAGGCGGGGCCAGCGTGTCAACACATGTAGCGTCCCTCACAAGGTCATGGTTCCCCCATGGCCCCGTCATGGTTCCCAGGGAACCAATATAGTTATAAAAGAAAAGAATCGAAAATTCAAATCAATTATATGAACATTGAAGATAAATTTGCAAACGTAAGTTCAAACAGAATACACAATTGCATCAAAATCGATTTATTCAAATAGGTCGTGTTAACTAAAATAATAATAGACTAGCACAATTAATCTTTGCACACACTGGCAGCGCTTTAGAGCGCTATTCATAGATCAGTAATTGATAATTTATCTATTCTAATATTATTGGGTAAAATTTGTTTGTTTGCATATTGGGGGTAACCTCTGAAACTAATGATCAAATTAAAAAAAAAAACACTATATTATTAGTGCTATAAGGTATAAAGTACATTTATATTAATTTACTAAAAATAATTAAGTATTATTATACTCCTACAGACGGAAAATTAATGCAAATTTTCTTTTGGTAGATTCTAATCGCTCATCTATCGGCGCGCTTTGGGGGTAAAATCGACTCGTATGATATCGATATGACGTCAAACGGCAGGTCGTTCTCATAGCTCATGCCCCCTGTTGGCCGCCGCTGGATGCTCCTTTTTTTTTACAAATGATTTGAATTTATGAAACGGCAAAGTTAAAAATATCTGTGGAATTTTATTATACAAACGGATACCTTGCCCCAAGAATGATTTATTGACTTTATTATATAATATAGATGTATGTATTGTTGCCATCTCGTTCTTTGCTATCCTAAAATAAATAAAACAGCAAAAAAAACCATCCTTATAAAATAATTAAGTAAGCTATATTTTACTGGATAACAAGCGTATAGTTATAATTATTCACTGAACCAAACAAACGTATCTTTTTCATCGTTTCTTGTACAACATTTACACAATTTCGATATAATTTTCCTTATAATGAATGACAGCTTGTATAATATCAAAACCTTTTTTTTTTGTTTTGTTTATAAAAAAATTTAAATAAAAATCAATACATTGTGCAATTTTACTTTGTGCAAGCCACCAACGTTGGTACCACTTACCATCAGGTATTCTACCCCCAAGGCCCCAAACACAAATACTTAGTATTGTTATGTTTCAGTTTGATAGAAGATTGTGCTAGAACTGGCCACAAGGCATGACACCTCCCAAGATCCCAAGTACTGTGGTGCATGGGTCATGTAAGGAAGGCTTAATGTTTTTTACAGCGCTAATGTCTATGGACGATTGTGACATTGTGGTCATTTGTCCTACTTATTACATAAAAAAAAAAATATACAAAATCATATCCTGTGTGAAAATTGTATACGAGTAAAATTACTCATTCGTGTTTGTAGAAAGCGGTTCCGCCAAGTTGAAGAACCATCTCGCTTCAAACCGTGTTCTGTATTGTATTTGCTTATGTAATTTAATTTAATATAATAACAATTGAGTTCCTTACCGGTTCTTCTCGGTAGCTATACTGAACATTAAGATCATCTTTTTTAATTAATTTATTGAACAGGACCTACAAAATACATAGTTGTAATGAATCTAGTAATTGAACATTGCTTGAAATCGATCGTCATAAATTAAAAAATAATATAAGTTAAATTAGGCTCAGTTGGGCGATACCTTGTCATCATTACAGTAAAAAAAAAAATGTTAAAAGGAAGTCTTTAATTTTTACTTTTGACATGACGTGAGTTGTCATTGTGTATGATCGTTTCATATTACACCGGAATATGTGTGTGCCTGTGTGTTAAACGCATGTATTTTTTAATTATAATATCTAATGCATATGACATTAATAATATTAGTTTTCTTCCTCTCCATATAAAACTTTAACTCTGATAAATTTCATACTCCTACAATATAAGTTCACATATATATATTTTAAAGTGATATACTATATGTTACATATTTCAGAGAAATTATTTATTACTATTTTTCGACGATCCGATTGTGCTCGGAACCCAACTGTTTGGGTAAATTAATTTTTGATTCGATCTTAGAGGATCTAGAGGATAAAGATCTAGAGGATCCAGAGAGACGGCGAATCGGTAAAGGATTAATGAGAAGAGCAAGTACTGTATGGTGAATCAAAAGAACTCCTAATGAGTGTCTTAGTACCTTTTTCTTCCAGTAATGTAAAGCAAATAATTGCAAAAGGAAATCTTAACGAATCACACGAGTCTAAATACCGTATCGTAACAGAAAATTAATTATATTTCTTTCTGGTATTCATTGTACCTACGTCACATTTTCTTGAATACTCTTTTATGATTTCCAGACATACATCACATTTTCAAATATATATGGCCCAGTGCTTAGAACGCGTGCATCTTAACCGATGATTTCGGGTTTAAGCCCAGGCAAGCACCACTGAATTTCGTGCTCGGCGATGAAGGAAAACATCGTGAGGAAACCTTCATGTGTCTAATTTCAACGAAATTCTGCCACATATGTATTCCACCAACCCGCATTGGAGCAGCGTGGTGGAATATGCTCCAAACATTCTCCTCAAAGGGAGAGGAGGCCTTAGCCGAGCAGTGGGAAATTTACAGGCTGCTAATGTATGTATGTATTGGGAAGTATACGCTTCGGATTTAATTTTATCTATTTTACTTAGATAGGCAGACTCGCCTGAGTGGTCACGTTAGTTCTGTAAGAAATATGGACCATTGCTCGTCTCGTACATATACCAACTTTGTGAACGGATATTTATGTCCACTGTGTCTATATACACTGGCTCACTCACCCTTCAAACCGGAACACAACGATATTAATTATTTATAATATACGCTGAGAACGGGCTTCCACAAAGTCCTATCATCGAAATTTAAAGATTTTCAAAATACTACCAAACAATATTGATATGTTCTTTTAGAAATATTAATTGATAAACTTTTATTTAAAGTTCTTAAGTTCGGTTTATTTAATATTATATCCGTTGAGAATAAGTAAAAAGTACGCTAGTGTCTATATATATATATATATATATATATATATATATATATATATATATATATATATATATATAATAATATATATATATATATATATAATAATATATATATATATATATATATATATATATATATATATATATAAATCTCATTGCCTTTGATCGTTCTATATATCTAATACTAGTTCGACCGCGGCTTCAATTAAAAAAGCCTATATCCTTCCTTGGGGTTCATTCATATAAAATTGAATCGCTGTTTGGCCGTGAAAGAACAACAGACAGACAGTATCTCATCTATACATACATATAATAAAATTGGAATGTCTGTTTGTAATATTAAAATAACCAATTTTAACTAAGTGCTAATGTACATACACGGTACATATACCAAAATATCTTTTTTTTTTCAATTTTTGTGTGTCTGTCTGTTTGTTCCGGCTAATCTCTGGAACGGCTGCACCGCTTTTGACGGGACTTTCACTGGCAGAAAGCTGATGTAACTTAGGCAACAACGATATCTTTTTTTAAATGTTAAATTCAAACGCGCACGAAGTCGCGAGCTCAGTTAGTTTAAAACATTAGTATATATTTGTCAGTACGCCAGAAAGCTATATAAGATTAGGAACTACGTAGGAGGACCGCAAAAATAATGATCATGTTGCAATTAGTTACTAAACAAGACAATAACTTCATAGTGTGATTAAAATAATATCTAAAATCAAACCCTTCGATGTTTATTGGCTTGTATATTTTGTAATATACATCTTGCTTCGACGTTACGCGTTGCTCAACATACACACGGAACAATAATTTATGTGAAAACGCCGCGACATTCACGATTGGCTACATATTAATGAATTTCGATAACATATAGAATATTATTGGATATATAACTGCGATCCATTATTAATTTATATATATATTGCGTTTGTGGTGTAAACATTTTATAAATTCTGTGCAACAAATATATTTAATTTTACCCTTGTCAATCGATCTCTTCCACAGCTCGAAGGCTTACACTTGGACTCTTATGATTTGACGAAGTGTAATAAAATTGGTCTGAATATGTGTTTTTTATTGTCACGAAACCATTGGTTTCGTTACGGGAAATAATAACTCATAGTTCATTTTGATTCATAAATATTCAATTTATGAATAAATCAGACGTGTCCCAGTAGGATATGCAATAGAAAACATTATTAAGTACATTGCCAGTACCTTATTTTTTAAATAAATAAATATTGGACAACATCACATACATTATTCAGATCCCAATGTAAGTAGCTAAAGCACTTGTGTTATGGAAAATCAGAAGTCACGACGGTACCACAAACACCCAGACCCAAGACAACATAGAAATCGAATGAACTTTTTCTACATCGACTTGGCCGGGAATCGAACCCGGGACCTCGGAGTGGCATACCCATAAAAACCGGTCACACTACTCGACCATGGAGGTCGTTAAACATTTTACCTCACCTCACCTTCATTATTCCTCTATTTACCCCCTCCATCATAACAGCGGTTTTAAATATGCAATCTAAAACTATATTAATTTTTAAAAACAGCTTTGTTAGATGTCCTTAACTTATTAACAGGAAGTAAAATACCAATTAAAACATATTTCCTTTAGAAATGACGATTTCAAGTCAATTTCATCGTCTATTAACTCCCTTAAGAGATGAATTTAAAAAAATCCTCTCTCGTCGATTTAGTCTGTGCGTGTCAGTATATATCAGTATATATCTGTCAGTCATTTTAAAATTACATTAAATAGGTAGAAAGTGCCAATGTTGTTATCGCTAGAAAATTCATTTAAGTATCACCCTATATGACATGGTTACCCTGCGCAAGTGTATCCTCAGTGTCTTTGAGGGACGCCACGGCATCATCTACACATGCCGTTGACCCGAAATATCATAAACATACTATCATCTTTATAACACTAATATATTGCGTCAATATGACCTTAATCGCTAACTCGTTAACGCTAACTCGATTTATTTAGTTACATTAATTTTTTAACAGTTCTGCCATTTACTAAATGCTTATACAATTCAACTGACAATTACAACAGACAACAATTTAAGATGTTACGTATTTATGTTAAACATTTGAATAAAAAATAACCTTAATATCATATTATAAAGCGAATATGTTTCGATGCGCTTAACTCAGGAGCTGTAAATTAAAGTTATTTTTAAGTTAAACTAGCGACCCGGCCCGACTTATAGGATACGGGTGTACCCTATATATGCTACAGTACTCTAGAAAAATGTAGCTTTCTTCCAGTAAAAATAAAATTCAAATTGGATCTTTAGTTCCGGATATTACCCCTATATAGCTTATATGTATATTAGTGAGCTTATCAACGAATTATATATACATATATATTAATGTTGTTTACACCTTTAAAGACGTATCATTTTGTGTGTTACCCAACAGATATTAATTTTAAGTGCTTAGTGATATGTTGATGGTGTAACTTTTCCAATAAATAAATAAATAAAAATAAATAAACATCAATGGTAAAGAATGACACGCTAATTCGCAGGATTAAATAAAAAAAACTACATCTACGAATACAGCGGGCAGAATTAATGTTAATTAAACATCTTAAGAGTGGTTTCAAAGATAGATATTAAATATTCGGGTTCTTAGTGTTTCTTCTAAATCTGTACAGCGCAAAATCAGTGAGCAAATTGTGTGCCAAATTTTTGTCGAGTTCAGGGTCTTAGTCTGTTGTCATATAGACATTATACAAGACATTGTACCAGTTATATAGAAATTTTAAGGTACATTTGTGTATACTTATTTTAGTTTTTTCAAACATGTAAATAATTATTCTGATGTTTATAAGAATATAGGAGTAAGTGTATCAGATTATATATCTATTCAATCACGGAGGCGCCTCTACGTTAATTTAATTATTAAAAACCTATCAAACATAATGCAATTTATATATTTTTTTCTATCTTTGCTCTTAATCGTCTCACACACTAAGTCAATATTAATTTAAACTGCAGGGGCGAGCCTTCGTGATTGAATATCTATAATTAAATAGACAAGGAAAATCTTAATCAAATTTTAAGTCACGCTTTTCGTAATTGATTAAAATCAAAAGCTATATTTAGTGAATCTACCACCGGTTCGAAATGTAAATTCTACCTAGACGAACCGGCAAGTAACTCAGTAGTTACTCTTTTTCAACATTTAAAATACAAAGTCATGTTAGCCAAATACAATTATATATGTACCTACTCTACATATATAATATACGCATTGGTGATGTCAGTTTAAATAAATGCCTTGCAGGCAAGATATATTATAGACATATATAATTGTATTCAACTAACATAACTTCGTATTTTACACGTTCAAAAAGAGTAACTACTGAGTTTCTCGCCAGTTCTTCTCGGTAGAATCTATATTCCGAACCGGTGGTAGATTCACTTAATATAGTTTGTAAAATGACGATTCAAAATTGCTTGTAAAAGCCTACTCGAATAAAGTATATTTTGATTTTGATCATCCGCCATTTAAAATGGTTTTATTGTAATAAATATATCATTGTTAATTTGATTTAATTTCGTAATTATTTAGACGTCAAGTATTATGTTATATAAAACGCAGCGCGCCCGTCACCGTTTACTTCCCGTATGTTTCCACAGTCTTGCACAGTCGTTACGTGTACGGCGGCCTGTAGTGAAAGCCCGACGTCGGCACAGGGCGGTAAAGTCGACGTAAACAATGAAATAATATAAGTTTTTTTTTTTAATTTTTTTGTGGCTACGGTGTTTCCCAATATTTTCGGTGAGTAATTTTTTTTTAAAACTTTTTTTTTTTGGTGCCGGAAATTTGTGTTGAATAAATACTTTTTTAATTATAAGCGTTTAGGTTGCATGTTAAAATTTAGATTTAGAAATATTCATACATTATTATATTTAACAAGTGAAAATTATTATAAAATCTGTTGCATAAAACTGCTTAGTTAATCTAAATTCTAAATACGACGTATATTAATACGTATTCATATTTTTTATAGTTACAAATCTAAAGTGAGTTCAAATATAACCATTTTCATTTTAACATCAGTTGGTTTTGAAAATTGAAAGGTGAATCCCATAGCATTGGTACAAGGAACAAACACAAACTTTTTACTCCTGTTACTCGACTTCATAGTCAGTAACTCTTTTGTGGGGCTATGTATACGGTTCTACAAGATCCCAGAAAGCGTTCAAAATGCTGTTGCGAAATTTTAAAAAAAATTGTTAAGGAACGCTCGTGTGCGAAAGAATACAATTATTGAGTTTATGATTGACAGCACACCTTGGGAATGAAACGATCGCCTCCTGGCTGTTTCTATTCATACTCAAAATATGTATTTAATAAGTTTGACAAAAAAAAATAACGACCCAATTAGTCTCTTTCGCCGGTTCTTCTCAGGTCAGGGTGTTTCCTTTTCCGATCCGGTGTTAGTGTTTAATTTGACTATCAATAAGTAAGTGAAATGCTTCTATATTGAATAAAGGAATTTGAGTTTGAGTTGAGTTTGAATCAACAAACAGCAAGATCAAAGTAATGATAAGAAGTAACAATGTATGTTATTCAGTAAAATAGTTACCTAGTTTTATTGAATAATTTTATTTCCGGGTTCGTATTGATAGAAACAGTGTTATTTAACGAATCGTTGTTGTACAGTAAACGATCGTTTCTGAGTTACGAGTGATGAACGAAATCGTATAACTTATTAGATCTCAAACTTAAAAACTTACGAAACGGTTTAATAACAAGATACAATTCTACCATTCGTAAGCAAAACGAATCGTATCTTGAATATAGTATATACTTATAATAACACATTTTTATATTAAACTTGTAGATTCTACCGAGAAGAACCGGTAGTAAAATCAGTAGGTAGTTACACTTTTCAACAATCATACGTATAACAATAATTCATTATACATTTATGCATCCTGTAATAATGTCAATGAAATTTGACACAGACAACCTATCTTTTATTAATTGTTATATTTGTAACCCACAGTACATTAGTGTCTGTGTCCTGAATGGTCCGCTTGCTCCATCTGTATTTTGATTTATGATCTGAGCTCTATATAATGCTGTACAAGTACCATATTGATACAGTTTCAAAGCGGGGATTTTGTGGATATGTCATTTCGGATCTGTATATGGATACGGATGTATGAATAATTGTATCGGTTACGGATACGTAGTTATTACTGGTTATCCGATTGTTTCAGATAATTTCGATTACGGATATTGCAGTATTTAGAAATTATAAAAGAGAAAGAAATGCATGATATTCATTTGACTTTATTTGTAGGCTATTATTCAGTATTAGGTATAATCATAGAATAGAAAACTAATAGCTTTAAAATATAATTCGCTACTGACTTCAAGTATAACATTTACGGATATCCGATAGCTCCGGTTACGGTTACGAAACTCCATACATCCCTGGTTGAAGACTTTGAAAAGTTTCATTAAAACCAGTCCAACAATTGCAGAGGTGTGAGCTAGAGTATAAATGTGGGAACAAGGGGCATAACATCTTAGTTTCCAAGATTGGTGACGCATTGAGGATGTTTGACTTATCATTGCTGGTAAATTTGCCTATCAGCCTTTAAATAATTATAAAATAAATATCAATACTAATATTACAAAGCTGAAGAGTTTGTTCGCTTGGGTTAACGCGCTAATCTTAGGAATTACTGGTCTGATTTAAAATATCTTTCAGTATTAAATAGCCCATTTATTGAGGAAGGATTTAGGCTTTATAGCCGACCAATAGGGCTAAATTATGTATGACGGAATATACGGCTGTAGACTATATCACAGATTAGTTAGTTAGTACGCCGCGGCTTCGCTCGCGTTTTACGGGTTGGTTGTCATATTTTGGACAAAAAAAAAGTAGCCTATGTCCTTCCTTGCAGTTCAAGTTTGCTTCATACCAAATTTCGAATTCGGTTTATTGGTTTGGCAGTGAAAGAGCGACAGACAGACAGACAGATAGAGTTACTTTCACATTTATAATATTATAGTATAGTTTAGTATAGATTATTAATGTTCACGTCACATTCAAATTGATTCGTCTATTTGCTCACGGACATGTCTGAAACGCATTAATTTCCAGCGACTAGACTTAACCAATAACTAGACTCGCCTTAAACCGGGCGCGGGGCGTAGGAAAAATCCAGGTGTCATCCGATCGGGGGCACTTTGCCGACAATGATACAAGTATTTGTCAATCAGAATTGGACCTTTCAAATGTCGTTTGGAGGGACGCTTGTTGTGCTTAAATTGGGGCTTGTGTAAAATGTTCCATTAACCAGTTTTCAACTATTACAAAACTTAAATAAATAATGTAGTTTTATGTATGTATACATATAACGATTAACGCTTGGTTCGTCACGCACAGTAAAATCTGGCAGTTCTAACTTATTGGAACTGCTATTGCTTGGCGTAGTTTCTAATATAGTTTAATAAATTTTCAATAGATGACGCTAATCTGATAATTGTTAACAATATATTAAATATACAGGGTTATTGGTAATTCGACTATTTTGAACTCAAAAATGGTTCACTTTTGCATCATGCATATGGGGGTTAAAATTATCGTAAATAGTCACCCCTATCACGTCCTAACGGGAATACGTGGAATTACCAATAACCCTGTATATATATATATTATATTTAACTAACACAACTTTGTATTTTGAACGTTGGAAAAGAGTAACTACTGAGTTTCTTGCTGGTTCTTCTCGGTTTAATCTACATTCCGAACCGGTGGTAGTTTCGCTTAAAATAGTTTTGTAAAAATCTACTTGAATAAAGTATGTATATTTCGATTTTGATTTTTGATAACATTAAAAAATAATGATTCTTGCGTTAGTTTTATGTAATACAAGTGTCAGTTTTCAGGACCTTATTAGTTTGTCTTGTCTACGAAATTCGTCCCAGATAACTTCTATCAATTGCTATAAAGTTAGTAAATAATGTACTATTTCCAAAATGGTTTTAAAGCTCGTCACTTGGAAAATGTTCTGAACTTTCTGTCTTTCTGTATTTATATACATAAATGTCATATAGTTTACCACAGATTAATCAAATTATATTAACTCATGTCTACCTATGAACAGGGCGTTGGCGGCCTTGCGATATAATCAATTCTTGGACTGTGGGTGAGGTGTCCTTGGTTTTAGGGGGAAGGAAGATCGCCAGAACGCTACAGAACAGACAGACTCAGACACAGACAGACACAGGAGCGCTTGTTTAAGCCATAACGACAAGCGCTTAGGTGCCTATGTGATTTGGAAATCTTTAAGTTAATTTTCCGAAATAGTAGTGAAAATTAAAAAGAAAAGTACAATCTGTACATATCCCATTCCTGGACTAAGGCTTTTTGAGCAAAAGGATGCTTATTCTTAGCTCTAATGCATGTAGCCTATTCCAATGAAGCAGAAAAATGACAAACAAACCTTAGATTTACGTATTTCATGCGATTGGCTAATAACTCAGTATATTGTGCACAAGTAAGAGTTTATGATTAATATATCTTTATTTATAATACAACACTATTACACCTACCTAATTCCTTATTTCCACTTTAATTTTACTTCCGATAACAGTTTCGTCGACGTTCAAAAAGCCATTTTTTCGCAAATTCATAGTGAACTTCATAGATTAACCAAGCTCTCGACCAATGATATCGCGTCAATTTGCTGTCAAATGTTGTTTATTCAACTTTTTTCCGAACAAATTAAGTTTTTTTTTTATAATTCAACTCATTATACACATGAAAATTTACGCGTCTTGACCACTCAGTGGGTACCTCAGTTAGCTATACATTGAATTTAGCCTTATTAAGAATATTTTGTTTAGATTTCGTCTCTGGATTTTAGGGTAACGTAAACTGACAATAAATAAGAGGTAATTGATCCCTTATTGTTTTTATAGTACGTTTTATATGGTAATTATATTCATGGCTTATAATCATATTAGTATATGAGGAGACCAGCAAATCTATGTAAAAAAATGAAATAAAAAACATAAGGAAGCGTGAATCATCAAGGTTATTCGTGCAATATTCGGTTTTAAAACAGGATCTACAGGATAAAATATAAAAGAACCGTTAAGGAACGTCTGTGCTAAATATTTTAGTACAAGCTTTGGGAAACACACGCCTGCAGGCATTTTGATTCAAAAACTAGTATTGTTACATTACGTATAGGAAACATAATCCCATTAACGTTTTTCCGTCGGTTCTTCTCGGGTCTGATGTGGTTATTTAATTTTGAAACTGACCTTGCGAACCTTCCAATGCGACATTGATTATAATCTTCTAGAAATGTAATAAGATCGGAGTGTCTGTTTGTAATATTACAATAACCGCTTTTTACAAAAACAATCAAATAAAATTTATTTCAATTTTTGTCTGTTTGTTTGTTTCGGCTAATCTCTGGAACGTCTGGACGGGACCTTTACTGGCAGATAGCTAATGAAATAAGTAGTAACGTTGACTAAAAAAACAACTTTTTTTATTAAATCAAAACACGCAAAAAGTCGCGGGCACAGCTAGTGAACAAATATAACACGTGGGGCCTTACGAGTTGATACGAATTTCCAAATATCTAGATTATTGTAATTCATTCAAAATTTAAACTTTAATTTTTTATCGTGAAATTATCGAAAATCATAATTGTGAATGAATTAAAATTATATATTTAGATTTTATATAGATTTAATTATATAATTCTTTGTCAATATATCTCAATATTATAAATGCGAAAGTAATCTGTCTGTCGCTCTTTCATGGCCAAACCACTGAACCGAATTTGATGAAACTTCTTATGAAGCAAACTTAAACTCCTAGGAAGGATATAGGATTTTTACGTCTACCAACTGACGACGAACTCCTAAAATGGGAGGGGTAGTAGGTGTCATCTATCACATATTCTAACGCCAAACAGCAAAATGGGGGAAAATATTTAAATTGTTTAATTGGTTACATTGTATTTTGGTTTAGTACTTTGCTCTTTGATATTATAACAATCAATATATTCGTAAAAAGCACCACCTAACCTACCACCAAACGTATTAATGGCAAACTTTCTTTCTATCTGTCTGTCGCTCTTTCACGACCAAAAAACTTAACCGATTTTGATAAAATTCGGCATAAAGCTCTTGCTTCAATCTTTTGAACCCCATAAAAAGATAAAATCTACTTTTTTATGCTTAATATATTACGACCAACTCCTAAGACTAGTACACTAGTTTATTATATACTATATTATGTACTATACTAGTTTATTATACACTAGTGCCCCCTCCCCCCGGCTTCTCACGGTTGCATATGCTGCCACTAAATATACTACAGAATGTCTTACAACGTTCATAATTTTTCAGTCATTAGACAATGCAAACCGCAATGTCCCTGCGTTTTAAATCTGTAATATTTTCGACAATATTCATGCTGTAAAGGGCCATATTGATCTATATTAAATGTACCATGTATTTAAGGTACTTGGATAAGGATTAATATTGTCTTGCTTAAAATCGCTTCGAAAATAAGATAAAAAATGTTTGTTGTGGTCTATCCCTAAGAGATAGACATATACCATCGCGGATTTTTTTAAAGACCTTTTTAAGGTGTACAATACTGTGGTACATTATTTGATCTATCTCCTAAGGTTCAGCCAGTGTATGCAATGTAAGCGCAAAAATGTGTTTATTTTCGACAACACTTCAGAAACTTCTAAAATTATCAGTGTTCCTCTACTAAATTGAGCATATATACAGGGTTATTGGTAATTCGACGTATTCCCGTTAGGAGTTAATAGGGGTGACTATTTGTGATCATTTTAACCCCCACATGCATGATGCAAAAGTGAACCATTTTTGAGTTATTACGTTTTTTAGTTTTTTTCAAAAGAAGTCAAAATTGCAACTTAAAAAATTTATTTAAAAAAAATATCAATTAAAATTTATTTTTTTCTTTTGATTTGTAAAAACGATTAAACACTGGTTATTTTTGAATATTAAAATAGTAATTATCCGTCCAAATTTAAAAATGCGAGACGGAAAAAGATTCTTCAATATTATTTTGATATTTTTTCCACAAAAATGCCTTAAATACTTAAAAATCGTTATGAAACTTGTCCTGCAGATTATTTTAAAAACATTACCGTTTTCTTAGCTTTCCAAAAATGTATAACAACTAGGACATAGGACATAGGACAACCGTCTCGCATTTTTAAATTTGGACGGATAATTACTATTTTAATATTGACAAATAACCAGTGTTTAATCGTTTTTACAAATCAAAAGAAAAAAATAGATTTTAATTGATACTTTTTTTTAAATAAATTTATTAAGTTGCATTTTTGACTTATTTTGAAAAAAATCTAAAAAACGTGATAACTTAAAAATGGTTAACTTTTGCATTATGCATATGGGGGTTAAAATGATCACAAATAGTCACCCCATTACCTCCTAACGGAAATACGTGGAATTACCAATAACCCTGTATATATATTACATTTTTACATAGGTATAAACTTATCCTTGAATCAATCTATCTATTAAAAAAACCGCATCAAAATCCATTGTGTAATTTTAAAGATATTTACATTGAAAATTTACAAGAAAATTATTGCAATGGCCATATTTAATAATATATGAAGTTCCATCAATATACTTAAAAAAATTATTACTAATAGTTCAATGTTTTCCAAAGTTCCGTACCTACAAAATCCGCCAAGAAAACAATATGAAAAATATACCTATATTTAGAATTAAAAAAAATTTCGAACTGTTATATAACACGATTCTACATACCCACTTTCGATATATTTAAGTCAAGGTAAATATACAAAACGGTCTTAAATAAAAGTCATAATAGAATTACGTAAGCCGGACAGCGGATCCAGCGTCTGTTGCAATGTCTTTAAAATGTTTTCGTTACTTAACTTCTTGACGTATTAATGCTATTATAACACCGATTTATAATTTAAGGTGTTTTTTTGGGCCTGATACCTGATGGTTAGTTGTCACTACCGGCCATAGACATTGGAACTGTAAGACATATTAACCATTCCTTACATGGCCAATGCACCACCAACCTTGGGCATTAAGATGTTACGTCCATTGTGCCTGTAGTTACACTGGCTCAGTCACCATTCAAACCGGAACACAACAATACTGAGTACTGTTGTTTCGCGGTAGAATATCTGATGAGTGGGTGGTACCTACCCAGACGGGCTTGCACAAGGCCGAATACTCCAATAATGAAAATCAATATACCACTGTGCAATAATTGCAGGATTGTGATCACTTAAGGCGTGAAAAATCATTCCTTAAAGCATCTTTCGATGATAAATTATAAGTTTCTTGTTGGAAAGATATGTTTATTTAATACTAGTTATCGCCCGTAGCCTCGCTCGCATTTTCAGGATTGGTGGTCAGGTAAGGTGTCAGTTTTTATCGCCCGCGGGGCTTAAAAAGGATACATAGATTAAAAAATAAGTAATATACGTACTCTTTATTATGGTAAAGTATTTTTTATATAGCATAATTTTAATTTTAAAACACAACAAAATAATTATGCCACATATGTAGAGCCGCCCATTGGATCGAACGCGTGCATCTTAACCGATAACTGCGGGTTCAAACTTAAGGAGGCAACACAGAATTTACATGCTTAATTTATATTTATAACTAGCTGTGCCCGCGACTTCGTGCGCGTTGTTTGAATTTAAGTTATTTGGATATTGTAGCGCGATTTTATTTTTATTCTATATATAATTCTAAAATAAAAGTATTAGCCGGAACAAACAGACAGACAGACAAAAATTGTAAAAAATGTTATTTAGGTATATGTACCGTGTATACATACATATGCATTTAGTAAAAATAGGTTATTTTAATATTACAAACAGACACTCCAATTTTATTATATGTATAGATTCAACTGCTCGGCGGTGAAGGGAAGCATCATACCTGTCTAACTTCAATGAAATTCGGTCCCATATGTATCCAAACCTTTCCGGAGGGACAGGAGACATGAGCCTAAAAGTAATATATTGACTAGCAACTATTTTATACTTAATAATCAAATCTTTACGTAATATAAAACAAAATCGCTTCCCGTCGTCTCTGCGCTTAGATCTTTTAAACTTCGCAACGAATTTTAATGCAGTTTCCATAAATAGACAGAGTGATTCAAGAGGTGATTTAAATGTATAAAAGCATGCATATTATAGTAGCCGAGAATTTAAGTTGTCCTAGCTCGAAAAAATCAAGGGCATTTTTGTGTTTGTCAATCTAAAATTTGTATGTAGACCCTTATTGTAACCGTGTGAGGTGACGGATAGCTGTCTATATAAATGTCTTGGTATAGTAGGAATTATTGCAAACCGCCTGACCACCTACCGGCCATCCAACTTATCCGTTATTTAACAACTAAACATCGATACTTCGTACCGCTGCGATCCGGTTGGAAAGTTAGTTTGGTGTAAATACACAGGAAATAACAATAATGATTCATACTTTTGAATGTACTAGTATATTTGAAGAATGAAAGAAAATTTTATACGTAACTAATTTACAAATAGTCTAAAATTATATTAATACTTGTAATTACTTATATACTTGTAATACTTGTAATATATTATATTGATACTTGGTATGTTCCGATTCGAAGGGGGAGTGAGCCAGTATAACTACAGGCACAAAGGACATCACATCTTAGTTGCCAAGGTTGGTGGCGCAGTGGAGAAGTAAGGGATGGTTAACATTTCTAACACCGCTAATGGCTATGTACGGTGGTGACCACTTAACATCAGGTGGGCCATTTGCCGACCCGCCTCGCGCATGCCACCAATCTGCCGTCACGTCTGCCTCTCACCAACGATTTAATATCACAAAGCTGCCTACATACATAACATAGAATTAATAAGTTATAGTAAAATCTGTGAACTGAACAAATACCTTTTTTGTTCAATTCAAACGCGAACGAAGTCAAAGGCACAGCTAGTAAATAATAAATTCCAACCATTGTTACAGATCCTAATATTGTGGAAGAAACAATTTAGCCGTTACCAAAAAAAAAAAAAGCCAAAAAAATGTGTGAAAACATAGAAAATCTGTAAGTATCTCTTATATCTCGAGTTTGTCGTGAGTTTATATTCTTCCAAATATCACGCAAAACTTTACTAATCCAGGAAAAACATGGAGTGCCTCAACGGCAACGACCCGACGTTGCCAAATTTCAATGACCTTAAAGATCCAATGAACTGTAATAATCAAGACGAAAAGATAGCTGATTATTTTCAAGACTCCGTTATCCTAGTCACTGGTGGTACGGGTTTCGTTGGAAAGGCACTGTTGGAGAAACTCCTCAGAAGCTGTCCCGGAATCGACACTATATACGTTCTGATGAGGCCTAAGAGAGGTCTATCTGTGGAACAAAGGTATAAGGAACTTTTGAAGAATCAGGTATGTTCAGCTCCACTTGATAAAGGAGATTTGATAATTTTTTATATTATACTTTTGTTTTTGTTTGTTTTGTTTTTAAGAAGTCATTTTCGATCGCATTTCGAAAAAAATGACCCAAAATATTCAACAGGTTTTCGACCGTATCCGGGCACGATGGCCTGAACGTTTGAGCAAGCTGTATCCCATAACCGGTGATGTATCTGCTCCTAACTTGGGAGTTAGTTCTGAGCAGCAGTTGCTGCTAAAACGCTGCCACACCGTGTTCCACTCAGCAGCAACGGTGAAGTTCACCGAGCCTTTACACGCGGCTGCTGGTTTGAATGTTCAAGGAACATCAACTCTGCTGAAATTGGCAGGAGATATGCCTGTTCTGAAGGTAAAAGATCACACTGGGAAAAAATGCTTACTGTATTTGGTTTATATTTGAAATTTCTATCCCAATATATTTAACATCAGTCAACACCAAATCAATAAAATTGTTTTATTTGTCATTATTAATTTATTTATATTATACCATGTTAACTGCAAAGGTAGTTTTAAGAGATATTTTTTAATAAAGACCAGTACCTTTTTTATTGTTTATTTTAAAGAGGGTATTTTTCTTCAAGAAAATGTCTGCCTCATAGTGCTGACAGAACATTAAACTTTATTAGTTGCTTAATTACATATATTCTTAAAAAGACCATCCACTAATTTGTACAAAAATTGCGCTGGTTCTGATGTAGGGTTAGCGAGGACACTATTACATACATCCTCCCCGCAGACCAGCACCTTTACTTTCCATAATATTCGGGTACAAATATCAACTGGCAATATTAAGTTTTTTAACACTATTTCTCTTTGCAGGCTCTAGTTCATGTATCAACAGCATACAGCAATGCCCCGAGGAGTCACATAGAAGAAAGAGTTTATCCACCGCCATATGATCCAGAGAGCATTGTCAGGTGTACAAAAATGCTGCCAGCGGCTACCTTGGATATAATTGCTGAATCCTTACAGGTAACAAAAGTAATAGAAAAGGTAAATGTAACCATGCTGTAATTTCCTATTTTCCAATTAAAAAGGAGGTTTAGGAGCTTGCATGACGTTGCCAGGTGCTTCAATTGGACATATTTGACTTTAAATGGTCGTGTCCTGACAAATATTTATGTGTACAGCCTCTTCGGTTTTTTTTTCAATACTAAACTAAGCTAGATGAACGCAGTCGAAAACAGCGCCTGCGGAACAAGCGAGGCAATGCCGATAAATGCCGTAAAAGTTGTCATGTTTTAAACTCGTAGTAATTTCCGGCCTTGAAACGAAGATTTTGGACAAAATATCCGGTCCAATTTATTGCCGACGGCTTTTATTTAAGCCCTGGTATTTCATTCTACTCGCTGTAACACGGGTTAACATTTATTATTAAAAATATGAAAAGCCGTATTTATTAGCCGTATAAACATGATAATTGCAAATTTGCAGCGTGTTACTAATTTTTTTAACAATGGTATTAACAAAAAACGCTTTTTAGCCCTTTTCAACCCTTTTCCTTCAACCCACGACGCTGCAAAATCACACGGTAAGTTATTTTACCTTACTAAACAAACCCACAAAATTTCGCCGAGTTACGAATTTGTTAGGGATTTTGGGCTTTATTGACTGGACTATAAATAGAAATTAAATAAATAAAAACAGGAATGGGTCACCTGTCTTTTATAAATGATCCAAGCTCAACTCATTGGGCCGTATTGGTATGTATATTGGTAAAAAGTGAAAATACGTACAAAAATTCCACACAAGGTTATAGAATGTTTTAGATTTAAAGACTTATTTCGACTATAGATTAGAAAACAAGGAAATTGTTTCGGCTGAATGAACCTTTCAAATGAACTAATACTAACTAAATTGAATTGAAGTGACCTTCATAACTTTAAATAACATACCTAGTAAAAATGTAGCAATTACTAGGTTGTGGGGCTTTGTGCAAGCCTGTGTGGGAAGCTACTCATAAGATATTTAGAACACCGGAACACAACAATACTTGTATTCCGATTTAAATGGAGAGCACATCAATAGGCAAAAAGGACTTAACTCTTCAAGATTAGTGGTGCATTTGTGTTGTAAGGAATGTCTATGGGCGATGATGACCCTATGAAAAATTTTCTCGCCCACCTTCCTATTTTAAATAAATAAAGCAAATAAACCAAGAGCCTGGGCGTCAGGGGATGCCTCACCGAGTGTGATAAATTCTTGCATCATCGAATTTCTACCATTGAAATGTCACCAGAAGCTTGCACCCGCTTGTTGTCCTTAAAACAATGCTGCTCAATAGTGGAATATATAATGTTGTTTCTAACGTGTTCATACCTGATATTCATTTTATAATATTTCTCTCCTTAGGGTGACCATCCCAATCCTTACACGTTGACAAAGGCCCTTGCGGAGTCGATCGTGTACAGCCATACGGAACTGCCCGTCTGCATTGTTCGACCATCTATCGGTAAGTATATAGATGAAAAAAGATATGAAAGAATCCTTCATTTTGTTCGCAATCATTGGATATTGTGTTCAATATGTTTTCCATCTAGAAAAACTCAGAGAACTTGATCATCAAGGAAGAGACGCTTTATCTAAAGATTAATTATAGCGTATGACCATAACGGTACTAAAAATTTTATACTGTACAGAGTACTTTATGCATTGTCAAAATATTGACCGACTTTCACGGTTGCCCGCCTTTTTAATGCTAATAGTACTTGGGAATGCTGTTATTACTGAATTAATTCCTCTCAACCAACTACCAGTTAGTTTGACACTCGATTAGAACTTCCTTTCCTTTATGATAGCCTAAGATAAGACAGAGCGAATGAAATGATTGCCTATAATATGCCTATTGAATATGTACACCTTCAGGTGCACTCTTGGGCAACGTAACGAAGCGTGCTGTCATCGTTCATAATTACCTGTGTTCTTGGTGTGACGACGTGTTCGTGTACTTTGCGTGTATTTAACAATATTCGTCTGTCAATTTATCTGTAATATGATATATGCCGTGAAAATTAATCAGACGCAAGATCATTACAACCCTTTGGAGCACTGAGTGTGAAAGCGCCTTTATATTCAACCAAAACTGGTGATTAAATTAAAGCCTAATACCATCCAAATTAACAATAATTATATTCGTTGCCTTCAAATTATTGAGCGTAAAAAATAAAATGATATTATTACGAGTAAACGATTGACTTTGAAACGTCAAGGACGTGATTAACTCTCTATCCACCCCCTCTCTTCCCCCCATAATAATACCAAATATTATCTAACACTAAATGTTGGCTAAAGTTTTTTTTTTTGCATATCTTAATTTAAATGACATGTGTTCATTGAATTTATTTAAGATTTGAAATGAAATTAAAAGACGAAAATTTGTACTTCTTAACTAAGCTTAACTTAACTCAAGTATTATTTGTTTCATTATTATTTAAATGATCAGGATACAAAAATTACTCAGGCCGAGAGCCGAGATGGCCCAGTGGTTAGAACGCGTGCATCTTAACCGATCATTTCGGGTTCAAGCCCAGGCAAGCATCACTGAATTTTCACGTACTTAATTTGTGTTTATAATTCATCTCGTGCTCGACAGTGAAGGAAAACATCGTGAGGAAACCTGCATGTGTCTAATTTCAATGAAATTCTGCCACATGTGTCAATACGCATTTAAGCAGCGTGGTGGAATTTGCTTGCTTGCCAAAGCTTCTCAAAGGGAGAGGAGGCCTTAGCTTAGCAGTGGGAAATTTACAGACTGTTAATGTTAAAATGTTAATGGGCCACCTGACGGTAATTAGTGACCACAATTATAGAAATTGTCACTGTAAGAAATATGTACAAAACATCAGCAAAGTTGGGTACTAAGATGTTATGTCCGTTGTGCGGGTAGTAATACTGGCTCACACACCCTAAAAACTGGATCACAACAATATTAATTATAGCTCTTTTGAAAAAGGACATGTAAAAATGGGGTGGTACCAGGCGGCCTTGTACACAGCGTCAATTATCTCATGAATTTTCCATTAGAAGATCATAAAAACGATCAACGAATTTTGGACCGAAGTTCTTGTACGTAGTTTACAGTAGAGTCAACTGACAATGATTGTCATGTAAGGAATTAATAAGCAATTCATTGTCATGTAAAGCGTCCAGGCGGCCTATCCCTCTGTCTCTCTCTTTTTCCCCGTCTCTTTCTTTTGTACATGGCTTTATATAATATTAGATAAACTTTTTTTTTTAATTCACACGGGTTTTTTTAATATTTTTGTGATTGTCAAGTCGTATCAACTAGGTGACCCACGACACCAGCCGTGTTTTTTATATCTTTTTTTTTTAATCAGTCACTAAAATAAATCATACACAGACATCTCGATAAAAGAGTTATTATTTTTCGAATTTTAATAAAAAAAAATACCTATGTCTAGGGAATATCTATTATGTGACGTACATTCCCTTAAATATTCATCGTGTATCGATTTTTTCATTCGTCGCACTTGTCCGTTCTCAAACTCATTAGATACTCCGTATATATAATAACGTTCACCCACACATACATGCATGTACATATTATTATACACACTCACGTCAAGTCTTTATTTGTGTGAATACTTATGGAAAATACTTTGACTACCTCCATGGAATCGATTTTAACATTTTAAACTGTGATTGCAATATTTGTTCGAATTTTGAATCCAGTTTTCGATAATATTAAAAACAATTGAATGTTAGGGAAATATCCGAATAATCTATCCGTACTTAAATCGTTTGATATTTGAATTTCGAACATGGCTTTATTTTATAACGTTTGCTGAAAGGGGATTTTTGAAAATATATATTATTCGTTGCAACTCAAATTAACGTATTAATTTTAAATGTATGTTTACTTATAGGAAGAACCAAACATTCAAACACACATTTTGAAAAATGAAACTACAAATACAGTTCATTCAATATCAAAGGTTACGATGTTCTCTTATGAATTATTAAGGGTTTAATTTGTGCTGTAAATTCTACTAATAAATTATTTAACTTCGATTAAGGATAGGCGAGTGGCGTAGTAGACGTTATTACTTATGAGAATTTTCTATCTCTTTCTCTCGTTTTAAAGAAATTATTGATGACCTCCGTAGTTGAGTAGGGTGTACACCGGTTTTCATGGGTACGCCACTCCGAGGTCCCGGGTTCGATTCCCGGCCGAGTCGATGTAGAAAAAGTTCATTAATTTTCTATATTGTCTTGGGTCTGGGTGTATGTGGTACCGTCGTTACTTCTGATTTGCCATAACACAAGTGCTTTAGCTACTTACATTGGGATCAGAGTAATGTATGTGATGTTGTCCAATATTTATTTATTTATTTATTTTATTCTATGGGCCAAATTGCAAGCGTCCAGTGCGAATTATTATCAAAAGTCTTGTCATCATTTCCAAACCAGCAAATTGTTTTCTGTTACGGAATACTAAAATGAATATTATAAGGATAATAGTAGAAGGAAAATAAGGCGATTGCGTACAACAATGTAGGATGTGAGTTCAATTATTTGATGTTATTTAAATTTCCATCTTTATGGTTCTATTATGGTCGGCTTCTACTGTATATGAATACTATGTTATAGTGAGACGAGGAAAAACTAATCTATACATATAATAAAATTGGAGTGTCTGTTTGTAATATTAAAATAACCGCGTTTTACTAAATGCATATGTATGTATACACGGTACATATACCTAAATAACATTTTTTACAATTTTTGTCTCTCTGTCTGTCTGTTTGTTCCGGCTAATCTCTGGAACGGCTGGACCGATTTTGACGGGACTTTCACTGGCAGATAGCTGATGTAATAAGGAGTAACTTAGGCTACTTTTATTTTAGGATTATATGTAACATAATAATAAAGTCACGCTTTTTTATTGAATTCAAAAGCGCACGAAGTCGCGGGCACAGCTGCTTTATCATATAATGAGCGTAAACCTAGTAAATCCAGTGCGCTATATATCGAAATAAACATATAATTACTAAATGCAAACTATTCAATTGTAATTATGTTCATTGGGGGAAAGCAAAACATTTTACTTTTTTTTTTTAATATTTATTCTTGGATTCTTAGAGAGCCTGAATCCTCTATATTATAAAATCAGTATTCTAAAATAATTTTGAGTTTTTCTTTCTAAAAATAAAGAAAGAAAAACTCAAAATGTTCCTGAAGTGAAAGTAATTCTGTCTGTCGGTTGCTCTTCCATGAAACCGAAACAATTGAAGCGAATTTAATCAAATTTGTCGTGAATCGAGCTTGAACCCCAAGAAAGGACTTAGGCTACTTTTTTATGCCCAGCACCTGACCAGCAATCTGCAATCCCAAAACGCGAACGAAGCCGCGAGTTACAACTAAATAAAGTATATTGTAATAAAAGGTTAAGAATATTTTAGTTTCATAAACACCGTGACCATAGACAATATTTTAAATGAAATTTAAACCAATATATTGTAAAGATATATGATTTATAGATAGATGTATTATAGATTGTAAATCTGTCTATTTTAAAAGAGCAACTATGCGAGTTTCTTGCCGTTTCTTCTCGCTGGAAGCTGCTTTCCGAAACGGTGGTAGTGTTTAAATATCGACGATTCAAAAACGCTTCATTGTGAAGTTTACTTGAATAAAATTGATTTGATATATATTAATAATATATAGGTTCTTCAGTAAAAGAAGACGAAAACGAGCCAGTAGGCTAGCACGAATACAATAAGGCTACATAAAATATTTATATTGAAGATCGAAATAGGTCAAAGTAATTACGAACCAAGAACCTTCAAGAGTAGGCAAAACACCTCACCAAAGTTCTCACAATCGACAGAACGATTTAGGGACGCAAATATACCAAAAATCTGTTTTATTATAAAGTAGTCAAATATACATATATTTAACCTACTTTTAAATAAAATAGCTCCTGCGAATATTCTGTCTGTCCTCTCAAAACAGAACTTAACATTTTTTATTTTCAGTGACTGCTGCTTTCCAGGAGCCATTCCCTGGATGGATCGATAATGTGTACGGCGTCACAGGTAAATAAGAATAATTAAATATATAATTAAATAATTAACCTAACCAAATTAATTAACCATGTTTAAATGGACCGACGGTAAAGAGCCGCAGATTCGATCCTGACTCTTCGGGCTACTGTCGTGGCCACTCCTAGGACAAGTTTTAGCATAGTTCGAGGGGTACAGGAATATTAGTGATTCCTTAAAATGGGGCTTTGCTACTATTATTATGAAATATCCTTCAACTGGGCAAAGGCATTCCTGTGCTATGGATATTATACCGTTTTTTGGCTGATATAATTAATATCATTAATTAATAGTAGATAAACTGGCGAATATGCTGCCCAATTGTTAGCCACGTCCATTGGCAACCATCCCTTAGATAACCGATAAGCCAGGAACCTTGGGAACTACGATGTTATGTCCTTTATGTCTGTAGCTACGTTGGCTCACTCATCCTTCGAACTGGGACACAGCAACACTGTATTGTTTTTCTATATTGTTTGGTGGTAAAATATTTATTTTTCAATTTATTCCACCATGTAACTATAACAATCGGTGCGCGTGCACAAGTTTGAATTAATTCTAATAATGATATTATTTCCAGGCATAATTATGGAAATATCTCGAGGTACCTACCGCTCGGGGTACTGTCGGGAACGGTATGTGGTGGATCTAGTACCGGTTGATATTGTTGTCAACAGCTGCATAGTAGCCGCGTGGAGACAAGGCTCAAAAAAGTACGTGTTACCTGTTCTTCAAGTTTTCTTCAACAAATTAAGCTGGCTTCTTTATTTATATTTCTATCGTATTACGATTTATCGTATAGAGTAAAGCGGAGCTATTCTGTAAGAACAAACTCGAAACTTACCGCAGAACACGATCGTGAAACTAGTGATATGCGACATTCTCTATAATAAACACGTATCAAAATGGCGTATTACCGTAAGTCGGCTTTTAACATTTAACGAGTGAGTTTTGAAGTGATTTCTTACAGAATAGAGTCACTGAAGGTGACTAGGTCAGCTTATTAGACTTGTTAAATGATTTTTACCAAATTACAAATAACATTGACAACGCGTTTTTTTTTTATTTGTTTATGAATATTTAATTAGTTTATGCATGTACCTATACTGTACGTCCCTAATTTTTTTGTGTTTGTTTTTCAGACCAGGCCGTTGTCCCGTCTATAATGTTACCTCCGGATCAATCAACCCTCTGCAATGGGGTTATTTTACGAAGCTCTGTGTTAAATGGGCCAGAGAGAATCCTACGAAGTAAATATTAACAATTTTACTAAAAATTTAAAGCTAAGCTTAACTACAAACATTTCATTTGTTTTTTCAATTATTGATAAATATAAACATTAAAAGTAATGTAATTACAATAAGTGTAATAAACAAAGATGGAATGTAAAAAAGAAGGTATTTGACTACTCTCCTATGTCATGTAAGATGCGGATTTATTTTTTATTACACTTGTGTAAATTTTCATAAAAAAAAAAAATTGATCAAGTGCGAGACGAACTCATAGGGATATACATATTCGAAAAAATATCGTGGTTATTAATTAGGAAAAAAACAATGAATAAAAATTTAAAAGAGAAAGCAACTGTAAATTATGCATGAATATGAAATGTCATTGACAATATGAATCCCAAATTTCAACGGCTATGTACGAAACTGAAAACTCCAAAAAATGACTTAGTGTTAACAGTTAAAATACCGATACCATAAACAATATATTTAAAGCAAACCATACACTTACATGTTTAATTTAAATTAAAACAGATTATAAAAAATATCTGTTATTTTAATTTTAGTTTAGTTTAATATATTTTATTAAATCATAATTTTAAATTATTATTATTTATTAAATATATACATGGAATAATTAAACATATAATTTTACACTATATACGTAATAATTTTATTTATTTTACAGATATGTCATGTGGTACCCGAACTTTGCTTTTACGGAGTCCAGATTCATGAACACGTTCTGGGAAATAACTTGCCATTTTCTGCCAGCATTTCTCTATGACTTATTACTAAGAGCCCAAGGAAGAAAAGCCATGTGAGTATGTTATTGAAAAAAGTATTGTAAAAACAATTACTTTATTTTCTTACTTATTTATAATTAAATAATTGTAAATATAAAGTTATAAAATTTATTTTTTAAATTTGCTATTCAAAGTTTATTGTTTGGTGGTAGAAAGAACCGACTGATTACGGAAAGCTAAGTAGGTACCCAATTTATCAATTAAATTTGAAGTCACCATCAGTTGTTAAGCGACACAATACAGTATTTTTTAAGGGATTGAAATTGATTTACCACGATGATCCTTTTTTTACATTAAATGTGATTTATCCTTTTTTATTTAGCATGATGAAATTAGCACGTCGATTCAAAATGGCAGCAGCGACTGGTGAATATTTCGCTAATAATGAATGGCAGTTCGGAGTATCGGAATTAACCGCTTTGCACAATGAAGCAAGTGTAGCGAGCGATTCGAACACTTTCGCTCATTGGCCGGGACAATTCAATTGGGAATCTTATATTGGTTCCTACATGCTCGGAATTAGAAGATTCATTCTGAAGGACAGCACTGAATCACTACCACAAGCGAGAAGTAAATTGAAAAGGTAATTTCATTATATATTTACTGATGATGAAGTCCTTTTGATGTATTATCCAAAAAGTATATAGACAAACTATTAGTGGAGAAATAAGAAAACAGCTCTTCAATCACCAATCGTTCGTTAATTTTATTAAAAAACGAACGATAGAATATACCTTCCCAATTTTTAACCATGATATTTTTTTATTTTTCCAGATTATATTGGGTACATAGATTGTTCCAAGTTGCAACAGGGTACTACATCTTCAGGTTTCTTGCTGGACGACTGCGATAAAATTATTTCTACAATAAATAAATAAGATAGCTTAAAAATAATACTTATAAGCAATGGTGTTGTAAACGTATTCAATTTATTGATCAAATTAAATAAAGTATCTGTCGGAGTTGGACTATAATGTTCAAACAGACTATTACTAATTGCGAAATGTTCAATATAACCTCAGAGAAAATTGGAATTTGACCTAAAAGAGAATAGAAAAGTTTAGACACGTGTGTTATAGTATCATGGAAACGTTAGGGACTTCCCGTATAACAAGGTTCGGCAAGATTTTTTCATGCAAATAAATGTTGCCAACTTTTTTTTTAATTAAATGAAAGTATAGTATTGAAGACTAACTAAATTATATGTCCATTTAGTTATTGATTTTCTCTTTAAATTCTTGAGATAAAATGGTCGCAATAAAAGATAAAATGCTTACATTTTCTAGTCTAAAATATGTACATACTCGTACCTGTACATAAAATATATAGTTGATTTCAATATATTGTTAAAAAGTAGAATCGTACTTTCTAAACCAGAGGAAACGTACTTTAACATTAATTTAAATTTTAAAAATTGTGTTCTTAGTAAATGTCTATTTCAAAGCGATTCACTCACAAGTGAAGGTTTGTCTTCTACTTTAATGTAATGAGCTTAGTAATTAAAAAATGGTTATAATTTACGTTTTAAACATTCATATAGCTTGTGGCTTATAAAATTTGAAGTCTCTTTTTGCTATAATATGTACTAAACCAAATTTTAACTTATGAGAAACTTGCGGAAAAAGTTATTCTAGTAATAAAATAATCGTATTTGTACCAGCAATATAAATTTAATTTGAGACTACAATAGTCTACTATATACGGGTGAATATAAATAAAGGGAGTGAGGCAACATTAACTACTAGTATGTAAAATTAGTAAATTTTATTGAACATAATACATATACATAAACGAACTAATATTATTTACATTAAGTTTAATATTCGAATGTTTATAAAATGTACTAGGTATGAAAGTAAACGGTATTCGTGCTATGTGTAATTGCACTTAATAATTATTATGATTAGTACTTGTATCGAGATAAATGGTGAATTAATTATACATAAAGTGTAACCAGTAAATATGAAATTTTATTTCGACACCTGATTACGCCCTAGTCCTCTTATAATCATTTACCATGATAATTAAAAAATGATGATACGATATATTATATGTATTTAATAAATAAATATTTTATTTATATAAATAACATTAACATTTTGTGTTTATAATTATATGTATATGAATATACCAGACATGTATGGCGCCGTCTTTATTTATTCTACATACAGATTAGGTTAGTCTATGGTAAGTCTTGTGACAAATTTTAAATTGTGGCAACTAAAGTTTTATCAGTCAAATTTTTTTCCGAATTTACGGAATACGACGTGAGTTCCGTAATTTTATAGTAATTAATTTACTTAAAAACTTTAATTACAATGTCAGAAAATAAGGATGTTGCAAAAAGTGACGTTGATCCCGAGCTCGACGATTTATTGGACAGTAAGTGGTATTATTTTAAATTAAAGTAACCTATATTCGGGTTACACAACAATTCCTATAAATTTCCTCCTTCAACTATTAAGTTCTTATTAAAAAAAAACTATTGTAATTGTTTTTTTGTCTGATATCATATTCAGAGCACTAATACAATAATTGTACAATAGAACAAAAAAAAAGACAATTTAAAGTGATAACACATAATTAAGCTTTTTGTTCATTTGTTGTTCTAAAATTTATTTTATTGGTTATTAGTGACATCAGATAATATAAGTCTCATATCAATGTTTTTTAAGTAATCTGTTTAATCAGAAAGAAAATAGAGAGTTATCTACATGCTGTTATACTTAGAAGCCAAATGTTAACTAAACTAAAACATCAACTAATTTGGTACACATTATGAAATAAGCATGTCTAATTTCAATGTTAGTCTTACATAAAATAACTCTCAACAATGTCAAATATCTCTCGATTTATTTTTAATATTCTGTTATCTTTAATAAAATTCCACATTGCATAAATCAGAGGTTCATTCAAATAAATTTTCACACACATAATCTTAAAGTTTAATTAATATGAATAATAATAATATCTATGATTGGTTATATGAAAAGGTTTATTATTTTATAAATACAAATAAACCAAACCAAAACCCGAATGAGTTTTTCCCTGTCATCCAGCTATTGGACCATATATTAAAAATGTGGGTAAAATTTTTTTTTAAAAATGACACTTAGTATAAAATTTCCACACAAGGTTCTAGCTTTTTTAAAGACTTATTTTGACTATAGATTAGAATACAAGGAAATGGTTAAATGGCTGAACAATTTACCTTTCAAATGAACTACACTAACTAAATTGAATTGAAATGACCTTCATAAAGGTGAGATTAACAGACAAAATGTAGCACTCACTTGGTGGTAGTGCTTTGTGCAAGCCTGTCTGTAGGTACCACCCACTCTTGACATATTCTACGGCTAGATAGCAATGATTTGTGTTGTATTCAGGGTTGAAACCATTGTAACTATAGGCACAAGGAAGATCATTAGGTTTGTGGCTGATTGGCAATGTAAGGAATGGTAACTATTTCCTACAGCACCAAAGTTATGGTGACCATTTGCCAGTTTATCTATGTGTGTTTCATAGAAAAACAAAGGAATAGAGCCATCTAATCTCAACCAAGGCTTGTGTAAGGGAGCCAACTTAAAAAAAGTTTAAAATATTTCTTGTTAGTTTATCTAAACTTACTAACTATAGAATAATATGAATTGCCTCAATATCCCTTAGTGTGAAGGTCACCATTCACAGTCACAATTGAAACATCAGAATGATACAGAATTGTTACTATAAAGAAATATATTTATTTGACTTAATTCTTCTAGGTGCCTTACAAGACATGACTAAGAAACCAGACCAGAGCTCCCAACCTGAGGATGGTGTGGCAGCTCAAAACATGTGGAGTGAAGATTTTATTAAGGAGGCTGCCGCTCAGTTTGAGAGCAATATGGCGGCCATCCTCGGCGGATTTAGTGGTGTACCAGGTTAGATTTCATATATTATTATAAAGTTTAAAAATGGTAAAGCTAAATAATAACAAAATCTTGAAGTTTCATATACAATGTGTACGATTATTACATATTGTGTTAATATAAAAATTATATATAATTTAAAAAAAAATTTTAATAATTATTATTTATTTAATTCTTTATTAGTATAGGGAAGTGATATGATTTGACTAATTAGAGATAAGTGGCTGTTGTCTCCACTGCAATAGAACTGTTTTCAACATTAACCTTTAAAAATGAATGAGTTAAACAGTATTTGTATCCTCAGATAATCCAGTGCGGTAACCCTATACTTAACGTGATCTCTTATGTTTTCATATAGCTTGTAACTTCATCTTGCTTGTAATATATTATCAAATCAAATTCAATATGGCAGTCTAAGGTGACCTAATCTTAATAATTATAAAAATACCAAGAATTTATTTATAAATAAAAGCTAATGTAAAATCTATTAATTTTTTATTATAATAATTAATAATATTTTTTTATTTTATTTATTTTTGTTTACATTTAAATTTCCGTACTAATAATCTGTTTTTATTTTTTTAGAGGACCAAATAACTCAAGAACAGATAGCACAAACATTTTCAAAAATGGCAGGTAAATTATTAAAAATGTTTATTTCGTTTTTATATTGAAATGAGTCTTTAAAGTAAACAAATGTCCCCTTTTATGGGTAAAATGTCTATTTTTCGAAGAGCTTACTCCAATGTAGATATTCATTTGACTCAAGCAGCAATGTTTCCTCACAATGGTTTCTTAATTTTATTTTTCTATATTCTTCCTTTAAAATGACTTGTTTAGTAATTATTGCACATAATTTTGATTTTTTTTTAATATTTAAATTTAACATTTTGTTTGTTTTTTTTTTTAATTGATTTCATAGTAATATAGTAAGTCATATATAAAAACCAATAGTTAAACTAAAGTTGTTACATAAATACATTTAAATTACAGAAGCAGCGGCACAAGTATTAAACCCTCCGACTGAAGTTAGTGAGAATGAACCCGCACCGAGTGATCCAGTTGTACAAGAGAAAATTGATGAAGTAACTATAATGCTTAATATTGACAGAACAGTACACTAATACACAGATGGTGATGTCTGATTTCAAGATCTTTGGCCTAGTGGAGTTACATGTCATAAATTATGAGGTCCTGGCACAAACATCAGATTGGACAGCAGAAATTGCCAGTAGTACCTATCAAAAACAATCTTTATACAACATAGGAATTAAACACAAAAACACGTGTTCCATTTCAATTTATATTTTGAAATATTTAATGCTTACTGACCACAATGGCCTAACTCAGGAAGACATAATCATTATTATAACCGTTGTAACACTAGTATAATAGTGCTAATAATATTTCAGGTATCAGCAGCCATATCACAGACGTTACAAAACTTGAATACAAACACGGAGACACTACAAACGCCCTTCTCCGAACAGGATCTAGCGAACATGTTCAATAATTTCAATGTCAATGACGGGAACCAGGTAATTTTAGTAATATAATAATTACAATATAATAAAAACTGAAATCGTTTTTCATATGTATATATTCCAATTCCAATGGAACTGGGAAAAAAAATAAACAAACCAATTTACGTATTTCATGAGATTTGCTAATAACTCAGTATATTGTGCACTACTAAGAGTTTATGATCAATATATCTTTATTTAAAATATATATACTTTATCCATTTTAATTTTACTTCCAAAATTTTGGCCGATAGCAGTTTCGTCAGTCATTTTTTGCAAATCCATAGTGAATATCATAGATTAATCAAGCTCTTTACCGATTGGTCATAGGTGAAATATGAATTGTTCCTCGCATCAACAATTCATGGCATTTATTTACACGATTTCTCTCTTTCGGTCGTTACTGTTGGCATATATGAACTCAAATAAGGTTATTTGTTATCGTTATTAGTTGACAACTTTTATTTTATACTTTTTCTTAATCGGTGATTGTCATGTGAGCTTGTAACCTTTTGTATCAACAGTTAATAATTTGTCATTTGAAAATCAAGAGAGCATTGTTCAACAATCAAAATAATCACCACAATGGTCCTGTCAAAAATCTCTACAATTACAAAATTAATTATACAGTGTTAACACAATAAATATACCAAGTATTTCACTGTTTTAAAGATTATAATTATTAAATTTGAATATCAATCATTCTTTGGAAACATTTCAGGATGGCAACATGTTCGTTCCGTTCATGCAAGGTATGATGCAGTCATTGCTTTCGAAGGAAGTGCTGTACCCGTCGCTGAAAGAACTCCTCGACAAATATCCCACCTGGTTAGCGGAGAATAAGGGAAAGGTTGAACAAAGCGAATATGAAAGGTATATTACATATTTAAATAAGGTTTACTTTAGAAATTAGAGCAATGGACGTTGATTGGTGTACGAGCCAGGCAGCGCGTACAGTGCTTTGTATCGTCGCATAAGTATTTTCACATTAATTCATCAGTTCGTGTATGGCTAGCAATCATACCGCGCGCGCTCATATCATTATATCATATAGTTCTTAATTACTTACAATCAATATATCAATCAATCTATCAATCAATCTATCAATCAATATATCAATCAATCTATCAATCAATATATCAATCAATCTATCAATCAATCTATCAATCAATTTATCAATCAATATATCAATCAATCTATCAATCAATATATCAATCAATCTATCAATCAATATATCAATCAATATCATATATCAGAGACTTTCATTCCACTCTACAATCAACTATCACTAAAAGGTTGTACGGACCGCACAATTGGCTTGGTTTTAATGAGCCACATCTTTTTTTTTATTACATGTTGCCGTGTCAGGGGAGAATTAGATATAAAAAGCGCATTTTTGGGCTACGTTATGACAAAGACGATAGCAAAACAATAGCCAACATACCCACAACAGGTACATAACCGATACATACGCCACACGGAGGCGATGTGTGCCTCCGGCAATTGGACACGAGCGCACGTAATGACAGAACCCGAAGAACTCCCGTATAATGGCTCTCCTCGCGGCTGAGTCTCAGCTTACCCCAACTAAAGGCCTGAAGGGTTAACAGCAATATAAAAAAAAAACTTAATTCCCATTTGAACTCCTGAGCCGTGAACACTTCTCTAAATCTTGTAATAGATAGTGTAAATACCAATCTTTCAACCGAGTCAATAAAATATACCTTATAGACAAGTTAATGGATTTATATTTTATTTACATCTGAATAACAGTTACAAAAATATCTGTCCATGTTAAGATCCCAAGATATTTCCTACCCAGTCTGAAGGGGGGGGTGGGGTGTTTAATACAATGCAATGTATGTTAAGAGCTTTTCTGTTTTTGCAAACACACACGCATTATAATTTATACCTCTCGTGCCGCTAGTTAATCTCATGATCATAGTCATCAGTGATTCTTAAAAAAAAACATGGTATTTATAATTATAATATATTCTAGGTTCGAGAAGCAGCAATCTCTTATGCAACAAGTGTGCGCTGAGCTCGAACCGGAACAGGAGTCCGACCCTGAGGATGTCAAGCGGAAGCGATTCGAGACTGTACTAAAATTGATGCAACAGGTACTCTATCATATATTACTGACTATCAGTTTATGTAAGCCCAAGTGGGTAAATTACCACCCAATTACCAGATGTTCTACCGTTACACAGCAATGAGCAATTCTTAGTATTGTTCTGTTCCGGTTTGAAGGGTGAGTGAGCCAGTATAATTACAGGCACAAGGGACATAACATCTTAGTTCCCTAGGTTAATATTTATTACAGTACCAATGTCCATGGGCCCTTAACATCAGGTGGCTCATTTATGTAAAGATAAAAGTACAGAGCAGATAGCTTTATAAATATTATGATAATAACGTTTTTTTCAGATGCAAGACCTCGGTCAGCCCCCCACAGAGCTGGTGGGAGACATATCAGTGCCCCCCGAGGGTTTCATCGCACCAACTAATCAAGATTCACAATGTTCAATTATGTAGTCTATAGTTAACTCTGTGCTTTTTGTGATCGTTTTCAATAAAACCGTGATCGTCATCAATAAATTGTTATTGGTTTCGATCATAGTGATCGCACATAAACATACATATTTCATATAATATGTGGTAAACGCATAGCCTTAGAGTATTAAAAGTATATAATGTAAATAACATTACGTCCTGCTAAGCGCGAGCAGTTTGCATATAAATATGCGTTTTTTCTGATGACGGTACCTCTGACGTCATTTAAGGTACGGGCATCAGAAAAATATTGATAAGAGTTGTTCATTATTAGTTTTCATAATGAATTGATAAAGGAATGATGGATTGGGATTAGAAATATGATTATATAATAGCAGAATATTAAATATAACTCGGTAATTCTTTGATAAATCGTCTGGGTATCCATGCATTACATATTCTAACGTCAAACAGCTATACTTAGTAGTGTTCTGGTTTGGAGGCTGATTGAGCCAGTGTACAGGGAAAGGATTCATAACATCTTAGTACCCGAGGTTGGTGGCACGTGATCATATAAAGATGGTTAATATATCTTATGGATCACCACAGGACGGAGGACCACTTACAGATTCAGTATATTGCAAGACTGTTTACATGTTTAGAATAAATAAAAAAATACTTACGTTAAAATTTATTTCATTTCGAGCATTTACAAATGATAATAATAATATTGAATCACTTATAATACTCTAAGGTCTGAACACAAACTTTTGCTACCAAAATTTTTGTTTAAACTTGACTACTAGTCTGAGAGAATGCCTTCCTGTCAGAATCGTCGTCGAACAGACGAGGTATGAGGTGGCGCGAATTTACGATAAAAATCTATTTATTTTGCTTACCCTACTAATGTATAATATAATTGAAATAATAATTTTAAATAAATGAAGGCTACATTTTGTTTTGAATCCTTTTTGCGCCGTTAGAACCTATTCGAACCAGAGAAGTAAAGACAGATAAATAATTTTGACCTTGAATTGAGACGATATCTTGATAAATCTGTGATATTCATTATGGATCCACAGAACTTTGGATAAACATATCTATGTTGTTTTGAATAAAGATATATTAATCAAGAAATATTTGTAGTGCTCTTAGGGAATTGCATGGAATTCAATATTTAATTTTCTTTTATTTAATAAATAATTGTCTAGTCGTGACGTACTGACACATCAGGGATGCATTTTCTTAGCTGAACTTCAAGACCATAGAGATAATGTATAGTATGCGGTCCTTGTTACATTGTGTTTTTTTTTTTTAATATTATTTATTCAACTAGATTGAATATTTTGTTTTTAATTTATATGAAATAAATACATAGCTGACGTTTGCTTAGATTAGATTATTATATATATTTTAATGGTGGTTTGATGTGTTTGAGAATGTTATATACATGTACATGCTACTATGTGGATAGTAAAAATTTTTATACAAAATTTTATATATTGATTGTCGTGTTTTAGCTTAAAATTGTGATGTTTATTTGTTTTTAATGGAAGTTGAAATTGTTATATGTCATTATTTTTCGCTATTAATTTTCATATTTGTAAAATTATATAAAAATATGATGTACATGCCAAAGAAATGTACAGTGATAGAAGTTTAATAAAGATGCAATCGAAAATCATATATCGGTGACAGTACAATGTTTTTTTATTTCATACCAGTATCTGCCTGTGTGTGGGGCAGGGGGGCGGGGCGTTAGGGTTAATAACATTTTTTAAAAGGTAAAGTTAAAAATGGCTGTGCAATCTAATATTTAAAACAACACCGTGCCGAAACGATCGCGAAGATATGTCACAATCATAATTTATCTTTTTCTGTTTGTCTCTGCAGGTATTATAGTGAATTATTTTTTATTATTATTTTTTGTTTTTTTTTTATAGCGAATACCTGCTATGCCCCAATTTAATTAAGGAATTACTAACATTTCCTATTTACCCCTCCTTTTAAGCTTATTACTTGTGTTACGAGTGTGGACGATGATAGCCCAAGAAGTCAGTATCGATCCGGCGACCAAACCATTGATTATAATTCTAATTATATTAAGTAGATTAAACAATCATTATAACGAAAAATAATTAACATAACTGATTTAGGTTAGAAACTACAAGAAAACAAAAAATATAATAATTTCTTGAGAAAATTTATGCCCACAGAAGATTTTATTATTCTCTGAGAATATTTTTTGAAATAATTTCATAAATTCCGGCCTTGGCATATATATTTTATCTGTAATCTAGATGTGTCAGCATATCGGTGGTACAGCTCCCACATGGGTAAATCTAGTAAAAAATAAGTTAAATGGCATATCAAGATGTCTGTCATGCATGCAATTTACGTCAAATGATTTGTTTACAAGAAAATACGAAATAAATAAGTTACTAACCATAAATAATAGAGCATTTTCGGTAGTGAAAAATAAAGTATGAACTTTGATAATAATTAAAATATATGTAGATATATTAAAATATATGTAAATATTTTGATATTGAGTCATAACAGCGCATTATTAATTAATTTTATTGAAATTAAAAGTCGTAATTTTTAGTCTGTATATCATGTGACCTAAAACACTAGCCGCCATGGTGTGACGTCAGATAGGCGAAAACTGTCATTTCAATATCATCTGGCACTTTGATAAGCAACTTTTCTGGAGTTTTAATGCTAGTATTTACATTCCATCGATAGCGGTTGTAATTCATTATTTTCCCAAAAAACACCAAATATTTATAGCTGTTAACGTTGAATGAGTACCGGTCGTACTTACACGACTGTTGTTTTTAACAATCTGACGTCATCAAAATGACTGACAGCGTTTTTGCGGGAATAAAACAGCCTTAAAATATAATTTAATTTTATGGCAAGAAAGCGTGTTCAATATCCACAATGAATATCATTGGTTATTATTAAAGATCTCGACGAAATTTACTTTTCAATTTAACGTCAAAGTTGTGTCTCTGAACAGAATTAATGTTGCTGTTAGAAAACACATTTCAAAAACGTTTTCCCTAATATAGTGCACAAAAGGTATTCAAATTATTTTTCTGATTATCGTTTTTCAAACGACCGCCTGCATTAGTATAACCTCGGCAACGAAATAATATTATTTAAATTACTAATAATAATTTCTGTGTGTAATTTACGCACCAATTTTGGACTTTGTTAATAAAATTATAATACTTAATTCAATTAAAACGCCATTGTTATAAGGTCGCTAACCTATAGCGGTCATATTACAATGAACATTATTTTCGATAGATTAATTTAAAAAAATGTAGGTAATTCTTTTTTTAATTAATACATTCATTGATTTGCATAAACAATTGACTGATTTTTAAAAATACATAAGTGCTAGGTAACTATTTACTTACACGTACATATATATTGATAAATAAATTTTACAAGTATTTTAAATTATATTTAAATTGTCTTTTTTTATTTTGTTGTATACTGATGGATATGGCATTTTCTTTTTAGATTTTGAGATATATGTAACTCAATATACCAACGAATATGTCGAGTTAAGTAAACTATGACAGTTACGCAAAAACTTTGTAAGATAAGTAGTCTCCGAAACGCTTACAGATATGTCATGAACCATGTAACCATGTTACCTTAACAAAATATGCCCAATATAAACTCGAATTGACACGAAAGATAAATTCTTATCAAAATAATAATTTAAAATGTTTTATAACGATCAATACGGGCTTTTATGCATGGCGTTTCATGTAAGTTTTCTATAACTTCTTATGGGAGGGTAAACAGCTTCGTTACGTAACGCGTTACGGCGCCAGTCTATCAGGCTTACCTCTCTCTTACCCATCCGGCAGCGGTAGGTCGGTACCTCCTCTCTCACTCTAACCTACAACGCTAACCATACTTCGGACAGACGTTTCTGTTTTAAGTTATCACTTCTGTCGGGCATTCCGAGACGCACACGTATCATTTGTGAACAATTAACACATCATTAATGTTCATACATATTCAAAAACTTCGGTCATAGTTTTGTACTTGCCTGCCAATATTTAGAGTGACATTAATATCCGACATATTTATTTCTTTAGTGAATATTTTAACTTGGCAATCACACGCAGAATTATACTTTTTTAGAAAATTCATATAAGAATGTAGACTGTCAAATATATTGTTATATTGTGAATAAATATCTATTAATAAAAACTGTTTGTAGTGCATAACACTATAGGGTTATAAGGAAATGGCGTGGAATATGTAAATCTAAGACTTGTTTATCTCCTTCCACTGGAATAGGCTATAAATAATATGTAGTATTACTGTCTGGAATGTCTGGAAAACGGGTATACGACATATTATTTTCGGAAATACTACTATACTAAATTCAATAATCTGATTTTTTACCGCGAGCTAATCTATACTGGTGAGCCAGCAATTACGGGTTAGAGTTGCCAATGTTTACGCCATTTACCACCAGGTGGCACATTTGCCAGTCATCCTTTTGAATGAAAATTAGGGCGTTGTTCTTTTCGAAAACAATAAACGTTGACTAGTTTACAATAATATAATGAGTTTCGAATTTAATTTGAATGCGTCGTTTTGTTACATACTGATTAAGCCGAACCCTATTGAGTACTAAAAAGCATTTAATAATGATTGTAATTTAATAAAATTCAGTCAGTTGTTTATATTTGAAGAAGTAACTTGTGTTCGTAACGTATCGTTTTACTTATAGTAAGTTACAATAATTATTAATATTACGTACCGTATAAATAAAATATTATATTCTAAATTTAAAATTGATTTCAAAGAAAGGCTTCAAATAAAATTATAACGTTACTAACTAGAACAAAATAGTGGTGCAACCGACTTGGTTTATTCAGAACTTAACGTATAAAATTGTAACCGCATATTGTATACAGACGAATTGAAAACACTTAAATTAACAAAGCTCGACTTGCTTTTTGAGTATTTAGTGTATCATTCTATTAATTAATTGAGTTTGTAAAGTGTGCTTTTATCCAGAAATTTCTGGATAACAATTTCGATTCTCTTGCATCTTTTTCATTGATTTTCGCCGGTTGTTTTCCTCGGAGGAGTCTTAGTGGAGTGTCCTTAGTGGGATTCTGGTAGGTATTCCTAGCCTGTCCATGATGGAATCAAGTCTTTTCTGGATTGCCATTTTTAGGTAATAGTCAAGAATTCGGAAATTTTGGGGCATTTATTTGATTGCGTGTCACCTGTGCGATTAACTTTTTTCTTGATCTTATCTAAAAAATAATTTGTAACGGAACAGGTTTTAAATGCGGGTAAAAGAACGGCTCGTTTACAATATAATAAATAACAATGTAAGTTCTCTTGGAATGCCCTGAAGGCGATTTCATTGCCAAGGTGTGTTAAAATCTACTTTTAATGTAAATAGCACTTAAACATTAAACATTATTCCATATTGGTAATTACATAGTAAAATGTACATACAATATGCATACATTTTGGTTTTATTTTTTGTAAGTTTAATGTGATCTTTTGTTATGAATTAGGCGCTCGCGGCGATTTGCTTAGAGTTATGAACATTCGTCATGACATTGTGACCTCAGTATGTTGATATCAATAATCATAAAAATATATAATGTGTTGGTATCTAGGAAGGAAATAAAAAGATCTGAGAACCAAAAACTTTAAGAGATACATTAATGTGATGGACGAGATATATTTTATTTGAGGAAAAAATAGGTTATTTCCATATAGTAGGAGTTTTTAATTTCTCCTGACATGGTATCGGCTTAATTCTATCATATTTTCTGTCACTTGGTGGTGGGGCTTTGTGCAAGCCTGTCTGGGTAGGTACCACCCACTCATCAGATATTCTACCGCCGAATAACAGTACTCTGTATTGTTGTGTTCCGGTTAGAAGGGTGAGTGAGCCAGTGTAATCACAGGCACAAGGGACATAACATCTTAGTTCCCAAGCTTGGTGGCGCATATCACCTATGCGTAAGGAATTGTTAATATTTCTTACAGCGCCTTTGTCTATAGGCGGTGGTGACCACTTACCATCAGGTGGCCCATATGCTCGTCAGCCAATCAATGCCACAAAATATACATATATATATTTGTTATGTGATTAAAGTGCCATTTTACGAAGAGTTCAAATGGTCCTTATTTACATTGAGTCTCATAGTTTAAAATTTCAATGCATAATTTCAGGTTCGCCTACCCCATTTCTAATTATATAAACACACGTCGTAACCGACGTGTTATTGATTTTCTTGCTTTATAGCAAAGAGTTGTTCTAATTTCCACTATTAGGTGCGGATTTCATGGAAAATACGAGGATTTTAGAGACTATCTAGAACCGTCCATTTCTGAGTGGCCGAATCATCGGTGGCTAATACTTAGTGTCTCTTAATATCTGGTATGCTGTCAAAGTCGAAAGAGACAATCATTGAAAATACGAAGGATTAGGCCGATTTAAATGTCCAGTTGCTTACCTGATTTTAATCCTCCTTTGAATACTTTTCCCATTTGCTTGGTTTCCATATGTAATTGTGGCGCTTAAATGCGTTAGAATAATTGAAATAAGTCGGTTCTGTGACCATATAGTATAAGAAACATTCAAGAATCCATAAATTTTAACATTACAATGTTTACTTATGTTTGAAATTCCTTTCTAGCTCCAATCATGACGTTTCTGGAAGACAGAGATTTGGAAGACGTTCCGAATATTCCAGAATATTATAAAGGAAAAACGATATTCATTACTGGTGGATCGGGTGAGTAAATTACTCGCAGTTGCTTATTTATTAGGAATAATTATTAGATTGTCATCAACTAAAATTTTACTAAATAATTGTAAACGTACGTAAATCTATTCTAATCGAAGGAGTGCAATTAAACAAACATATTATTTCTCCACACGATTTGCTAATAAGTTTGCTATGTATGTTTATGATTATATCAACACACAATACGACTCAACTACTTTTGTTAAATTTAATTTTACTTCCAAAATTCTGATATCAACTATGCCGATTATCGAAACGTCATTTGTTTGTGTGTAAATATTGATTACGTCATATGTTATTCAAGACTTTGACCGATGATATGTAATATTACGTCTCCTGTTCTTTGAACAGGTTTTATATAAAATGTCTACAATTTTGAATACTTGGCTTTCAAATGATCACATTCCTTAGCCTCTCCTATACTAAGATAGAGTGTATTAGCACTTCAAGACTAATTTTGTCATTACCAGCTTAAGATGTGGTTTCACTCGCGTCAAACGTTACCACTCCGTTCCATTGAGTCACAGCATTGGTCCTAACCTATCTAAATTTAATACTATAATTCGAAAGTGTTTTTATTTCAAGAAAACTTCACGATTAAGCGTTTTTGAATCGTCAATATTTAAACACTACCACCGTTTTAGAAAGCAGCCTCCAGAGTTGAAACGTGAGATTCTGAGAGAAGATTCTCGCACAGTTGCTCTTTTCAAATAAACAAACAATGCTGGTATTCACAGTTAATGTTCAATTAGTCCTGTAATTAATCCTGAACCTGAACAAAATCCAGTCGGTTTTTTTAGTTTCGTTCTGTTAGTTTCGTTCACGTCTTAAGTTATCTTAGTAGTCTTAATTAATATATAATAAATAAACTTTTATTTGGAGTACGCTTCGTCGTGTAATATATTGTGAACGATAGGTTTTGTTTTACTAAAACTCTAATTTTATCCGTCTGGATGACGATGTTCAGCAAAATCTTCTTTGTTTTAAACCTTGAATTTTTGGTCATGAGTAACTTAAATGTTAATTAACTATAAACCAACGAAAGCCTAATCATATAGGGTGGTGGGTTCCAACCTCAGGTTGGGCCGATAAAAATCAGATGATCCGTGGAAAAAACCTCAATAACCCAAAATCTGGAAGTTGGAAGTGTGTAAATTCTCGTGCCCCGGAAAGCGCGTAAAACCGTTGGTCCTTTGCCTGAACTTTTTCCAACCGTGTCGGATTTGCCGTCACATCGTATTATGAGAGCGCAGCTGTGTTTGGACACACACTTGAAGCAGTGTCACATTTACTTTATTCCAATATTTTATGTTTGTTT
The DNA here is from genome assembly GCF_037043105.1 of Vanessa tameamea. NCBI lineage: Eukaryota > Metazoa > Arthropoda > Insecta > Lepidoptera > Nymphalidae > Vanessa > Vanessa tameamea. Next base: position 2,704,718 of record NC_087338.1, read on the forward strand.
TCAAATTTTTCATCAAGATTTAATTAATTTTGAACTCTCTAACGAAGTAGAAAATTAAAGAGTGCAGTCACCGATCAATCTTCTTCGTATCTATCTATCCTACGTCACATTGGCGAAATAATTTGTGTCCTGATGGAACTACTAAAAATAAATATAAAATCAGAATCAAAATATACTTTCATCAAGTAGGCTTTTACATGCATCTTTGAATCATCATTATACAAACTATATTAAGTGTAGATACCACCGTTTCAAACTGAGTAGTTCGAGTACTCTTTTACAACATTTAAAATACAAAGTTATTTTAGTTAAATACAGTTATATATGAATATAATATATTATATGGAAGTCAACAAGTATTAGCTCCAAAATTTTTTATCATCTATATATTTGTATTGAATAATATATATTTTTTTACAAATGATTTAAATTTTTAAATAAATGATGTTAATGATCATTAAACAATATCGTATTTAAATAAATATTAATATTTGTATAATTGTCCTCTAAGCTATACCATTCATTTGATTGTGAAGCAACTTGGTAAGATGTTCCACGTTCGCCCGAGAAGGTCCCAAATAAAAAAAACAAGAATCTTTCTTTGTATGTTAATGCTTCAATGTAAAAGTTTTTCGTAGATTCTCCTGTGTCAAGTCGGATGGGGAGCTTGTTTAATTATTAATATAACATATGACTACGAAAACTACGTTTGATTCATTAGATAGATCATCAAACTTGGAAGGATTAATCTCGGATTAATCTCGTTCGTTAGTCTAGTTAGCCTCAAACTCTTAGTTTAAACTAACCACCTCAAAACCTTGAGACTGAAGGTTTTGAGGTGGTTAGTTCAAACTAAGAGTCACGCCAGTAGCAGCCCGAAATGAACTTTGGAACGTTGAAGTTGAGGCTAATTTTTGTGTTAGTCGAAGATGAATTGGAATACAATCGGGAACGTATCATTTTCTGTTATAAATAAGTAGAATTAGCCCTCACGAGAAAGTCCTCTATAGAAAACAAAATCTGTTTGATTAATAATTTAATTACTGCACACCATGAATATTTATTAGGACCTTTACGACCAGCACTTTCCCATACATATTGAATACGTACTTTTGTGTGATCTTATTTAAATACATTAATATCATTAAGGTCAAAGTCCTGTATAATTCTGGAATTATTATTGTGCCTTTGATAACTATTCAGTAGAAAACGATCTCATGAAATTATTGAACTTAAAATGTATATAGACATTTTATAAGCAATATCGGGATTATTCAAGATAAGTGGGCGTATATTCAAACGATTTTATATATGAACGATCCACAAATTCAGTAAGTTTTTAATTAAACAAATCAATTACACAGATATATTCACAATTATCATCAATATAGATTCGTTAATAAATCATATACACAAACATACGTAAATCACTGAATCTATTACAATAGAATAAAGATAATGTTGGAAATTAGCGATTCGTCGCATACGTGGTGCGCGGGAAATCTTGAATGTAACTGTCGATCCAAGATGGCTGCCGCGCTACCATCGACGCGACGCTTCACTAGAGCGCCGTTCAAGTTCCATTGACACTCTTTTCCAACCAGTACGAATAAACAAGATGGCGCACCGTGCGCCGTCATATATAATATAATACGTTACAACGTTGCAATTTGGCATAGCGATTGTTCTAACATACAATGTTTTTATTTATTATATTCTATATATGCAATGGTACGTAATGAATACATTACTTGGTGAAATTTAAATTTAAATTAAAAACATATGATTAAAATTTTGGATACATCTACAGGCTAACTCAAACATACCTAATACTATGAGATTCTTTGCAACAATATAAATCAGACCTCGGTGTTGAGTCACCAACGCTCATAGACATTGAAGAAGACTTGTTGTGTTGTTTCTTACATGACCATTGCGCCAACAACCTTGGGAACTAAGATTTTATGCCCCTTGTGTCGGTTACACTGGCTCACTCACCCTTCAAATCTGAACACAACAATATTGAGTACTGCAGTTTGGCGGTAAAATATCTGATGAGTGGGTATCCAGACGGTTTTCCACATAGTCCTATCACAATGTAAAATTCTTGGTTCTCTGCTATATTTTTCCTGGGACTATAAAAGAGGGCTCCTGGTCAATTCCTTATAATCCCACCATAAATATGTCATAGATTCGATAATCAATTTAATTTATTTGTTTACAGGTTTTATGGGCAAAGTCTTGATTGAAAAATTGCTCTATTCGTGTACGGACCTAGACAGAATCTACTTACTTCTTAGAACCAAGAAAAATGTCACTCCAGAAGAAAGATTATCAGTAATATACAGATCCAATGTAAGTTTTTATCATCTACCTTATTTTTGACAATAATTTGCACACGAGAACATAGACTGTCCGTAATAAGTAAGGAAAACATCCCGACGGAAACTATAATGTGTTGTATGAAAATCGTCCATATTTGTATCTAACCGCACTCACACACTCACAGATACACACACACACATCCACACATCCACACACATCAGATATTCGACTGCCAAACAGTAGTACCTAGTGTTATTCTGTTACGGTTTGAAGATTTAAGTGAGCATCGCAATTACAGATAGAAGACATAAGATCTTAGTTCCCAAGGTTGGTTGCGCATTGATAAGATGAGGAGTGATTGGTATTTCTTAGAGTAACATTGTCTATACGCAGTGATAACCACTTACCATTAGATGGTACATTTGCCAGATATATGCCATAAAAATTGGGCGACTTTATGGAATAAGAACCAAACCATACAAAATGAGGATGCCTTGGCTCAGCAGTGGAACGTTGCTGTTTCTTTTTATGGGCGTTTAATTTAACAATGTTGTCTCCTTCGTTCCAATGACAAATCTATGAAGACAGAAAGAGAGTTTAAATAAACAACGTATACTACTATTATAAGTCAGGCCAGACTTTAAGTACCGAAAACGGTCCATTTTTTTTCTCGCTTTGCTACGGCTAGGCGTTCGGCTTTTATCCTATTGATCTGTTTGTTTGTATGTCATAATCATCAGAAATAATGATCCAATTCTTATCTAAAAGTAAATCACTGGTAAAAAGCTAGATTATTCCTGAGTGCTAATGGGTATATTGTATCATAACATTCTGTTTATTAATAAATTGCGCCCTCGCGAAGCCGCTGCATCTTGTAACTTATGACGTAAATTAATAATTTTATGTTAATTTAAAATCCTTATTTTCAGTGTTTTGATCGCCTCCGCAAAGAGAAGCCTGGCGTGTTCCAGTCTAAAGTATTTTTCATTGCTGGAGACATTATGGAAACTGGGTTAGGTAAGAGTATATTTAGTACACTTAGTATCGTTGTGAGTGACCCAGTGTAACTACAGCACAAGGGATATGACGTCGTAGTTCCCAAGGTTGATGCCGCAATGGTGATTCGAGGAATGATTAATATTTCTTGGCATTGTCTATTGGCAGTAGTAAACACCACCACTTTACATATATCCGAGCCTTAAAAAGCTTTAAGTTTGTTAGATGAGTTTTTCTTCGGGTGATTGTTAATTAATTATTATCTGGCAACATCAGACCGTTCACTTAGTATTCCACTCAAGAGATTTTTTTAAATTGCCTGGGGAAGATTTTATATATTATGTATTTTATTCTTACTTGGTGGTAGGGTCCCCCTAAATCGTCTTACGTAATAAATGAATGGCCCCTTAATGTTAAAATCATTATAATAAATGTCAAATTGAATTTGCTTTCTGACATATCACGATCGTGTTCTGAAATTAGTGTCTGGTACTTACGGAGTACGTGTGTGGTTGTCATTCATTTAAATTTTAAACGACGCGAAACAAAATAATTTACGAATATTTTGATATACATGTTTCGTTTGTTTATAAAGTTACATTTCTATAAACTCACTAGCTGAACCTGCGGTTTTTCCCGCGCGAAATATATAAAGCACAAACATCCATACCCCGTTTTACCCCCTTAGGGGTAGATTTCGCAAGATCCGTTCTTAGCGGATGTCTACACCCTATAAAATTATTATATTATAAATTATTGAATTTACACAGTATTTCTGATAACATTTTTTTTCTGTCAATTAATATTTTTCTCACTGTGTTTGTTATTTAATGCAAATAATATGGCGACAGCAACTTCATTTTAATTGGGTTTCATAACACATCTCTTTTATTTGTGTTTAAATCTTTACATATAAACATACACACAGATGCTTGATGTACACGTGGACGAGTGTGATTTTGCTATTATATATTTTATTATTTGTATTTTTTTTTTCGCTATTATAATATATTTTAACTTTTTTTTCAGGCATATCAGACGAAGATAGAACATTAATTGTTAACAGAACACACATTATATTTCATGCAGCTGCCAGTGTCAGGTAAAAGTTTTTTTTTTTTTAATTAGAAAACAGACCAAGAATTTTTCCACTAAACTGACATTGACATGTGACGAATGTGTTGCCAACTTCAAAATAAGATATTAAGTCTATTGTGTCTATAATAAAGAAAATACATATTTAATAAGATGGTAGTTCAAGTGATTCAGTGTAATTACAGGCACGAGGGACCTTAATTCGTATCTCAGTTCCCAAAATCGGTGGTACATTGACGAAGGGATGGTTAATATTTCCTATAGTGCTATTGTCTATGGACGGTAGTGATTTACCATTGCCCATTTGCCAACAGCCAAGTAATAGAGCATAATGTTTATACCTCAACAATATTTATTTATATGTAAACGATAATATTGATATTGTATTCCAGATTTGACGACTCATTAAAAACAGCTACAAAGCTTAACTTGCTCGGTACTAAAGAAGTTATCGAATTAGCAACGGAAGTTCGTAATTTAGAGGTGAGTTCTAGACATAGTAAATGTCTAAAGTAACTGTCTGTCTGTTGATCTTTAACGGCAGAACCACTGAATCGAATCTGATGAAATTCGGTATGAGGCAAGTTTGAACTTAACGTAAGTGATTTTTTGACACCTGTCGATAATCCTCTCAAACGCGAGCGAAATGCGAAAACTAGTCGTCGTATAAATTTATATCAAAATCGGTTCAGTGGGTTACCCATGTAAACTTAACAGACTCTCTTCTTCTTCTTAAGGGGAGTTTTTGGCTACCAGTGGATCATATATAATATATACATTGTTTTTTTTAAGTGCCTCATCCATGTATCCACCGCTTATTCGAACACAAATCGAGACCCCATTGAAGAAGTGATATATCCTCCACACATCGACTGGCGTGAAATGCTCCAAGTTTGCCAGGAATTGGACGATCATACCTTACAAGTTTTGACCCCTAAGTAAGACTTTTTGTTTGCTTTAAATTCTTATATATCTTCTTTTGTATTTTGTAATATATATTAACTTGTAAATAACATTTTATATAGTATGGTACGGTTGACATCGCGAGGAAATCGAAGTTCGAAATTAAACTAATTTCACTCAATTTTAACAAATCGTATACAGATATGCCAACCAACTCCCTGACCACAAATCATGCTTTTCTTCTAGATATATCGGGGAATTACCGAATACTTACGTATTTACCAAACAGTTAGCGGAACATGTTGTTTACGAATACAAAGGAAAGTTACCTGTTGTAATAATCAGGCCCTCGATAGGTAAGTTTCGTCATGATAATTGCAACTTACCTTGATTTATTAATAAACGATCATGAATGAATTATATTTCTTTGAAAATAATTGCTTTTACGCGATTTTTAGTAGAGTGAACTGGCAGATATCATGGCAGGTAAGGAAAAAGTGTTATGTACCCTCCGGGTGATCTTTCCCCCTCTTTCTATTACTCTGTGTTTATTTCTATGTTATATACGTTTTTTTTTTTTTATATACAATCATCAAACTTATTTTTTGTTATTGTTTTAATTCACAAGGGAAATTAATAACTGTTTTATTTCTCGAACGTTATTTATTTATTTTATTGTGTCTGTCATTTAATACATAATATGCAATGAAAGCAACAGTTCCTACCGGGTGCTCCAAAAGCCCTTTTGTTTGTTTTTCGTTAAATTGGGTAATTCGGTATAGTTTTTTCAATTGGTAATTTTTTATGTACAATTCTCATAAAATATTGTAACGATAAAGTCTTGGATGATTAATTGATATTCTTAATCATTGTACAAATATCTGGTCTTTGCGTAGTTTATATAAATTCCAACTCAATCCGTTGGTTTCGAAAGCCTTAGTTTTTGTATTAACACGCTTAACTAAACCCACAAAGTAAACACTTTGATTGATAATCCCAAAGTATTTGTTTCAGTAAACTTTCGAATCTAAAATCATGCACATAACCCAAAAGGCACGATAGGAATCCCACATAACCCCACTTCATGTGGGGGAAACGCGTAAAGCATTTTTCCAAGGACATAAGAGAAGACCCCTCACCCCTCATGGGGCCTCACACGACAACATGATATGTTTCCAAAGATACACATGGCATTCAAATTGTTGGCGTGTCAAACGCATATATCAATACCATCTGTACGTATGGCACCAACCACTAGCAAATGCCATAAATTCTGCTAAACCCAGTTTTCTCAAATTCGTATAACTGCACTCAAATGGGATAAAACCCCAAACGGAATAGAAGTAATCAAATTATGATGTTAATTATCTTGTTTAATATTATTTCAGTGATATCAAGCTATGAGGATCCATTTCCTGGATGGATCGACAACTATAATGGTCCGACTGGAATATTAGTGGGATGTGGAAAAGGTAATTAGTCTCTGAAAAAAAGGTCGTATGCGCCATTGCCATTTCAAAGTTAATTCGATATTCGATCACGAATCCGTCAGTCATGAATTCTTTCAGCGATGAAATAAGTAAATCGAACTGCATATATGCACAGATAAAAGATCTGAAATGTTATGCTTCTCGTGTTTCTTCCTCCTGAAGTCCTGACAGATTTTAGCGATGGCGGCCATTCTTGGGGAAAATGAGATGGCTTTTTTATTTTGAAATAGTTAAGCAGACTGGCACTGCGTTTTTGCCATAGAATATGTGATGAGTGGGTGGTACCCACTTGAGATGAGCTTCCAACAAAGTAAGCTTTAAATATGAAATCGAATGCAATGTTGGCTAGTCTGCATTGAAAACAGCAGCCGTCTTTGTTTTTCTCTTTGCCTCGTCGGTCTAGTGGCTATATGGTCAAACATCCCGATATTCTGGGTTAAAACCCCAGGTCAGACCGACAAAAAGTTATTTGATTTTTTAGTCGAAAAATTCTCAGTAAAAGTTCCGAGTCTGGGAATTGGAAGTTTGTCCACTTCCATGTTTCTGAAAGCACATAAAACATTTCGTCCTGCGCCTGAACTCTTTTCAGACGTCTCCGATTTGCCGTCCCTTCGAGTTATGTCAGTAAGGGAATAGAGAGTTCTGTGTTTGCGTAATCTGCCCTGTGGCCCTTGGAATTGACTGCAGTGACCGTAATCGGTCAGGAGTACATCATCATTTTTTACTGATGTATAAATATTTTAATTATAGGAATACTCCGTACACTTTATTCAAGCCCTGATATGATATTGGATTACGTGCCAGTTGATTTCACTATCAGATCCTGTATCGTAGCCTCGTGGATTAGAGGAACGAAAGCGTTAGTATTCGTTTTGAATAATTTATAAAACACTATATCCTAAGACTATACAATAAAACCCAGATGGAGCTCGTGGAACATAACAGTAACAAAATCGAATACAAGTTCCTGGTAGTATGAAACGACGTGTCTTTTTGTTAAGTCAGTTACAGCACTTTTTATAATCTAAGAATTGTTATCTTTTTAATACATTCATATACAGGAGTTAGATTGTCATTAATGTAGTGATTGCATATTAAACAAAATCATCACTTATAACGTTAGCGGGTTTAACTTAAATGTATTTTCTCTCCTTCTCTCATCGTACTGAGCATAGGAAAGGTGACGGGTTGTTAAAAATGCTCATAATCTTTCCAAAAAACCCGACCCAACTTATCACTATACAAGTTTTTGCCCGCGGTTCCACCCGCGGCTTAGGAGGGGGTAGGGTTAATACTATTAGTATAAATAAACTAAAACATACATAAGGATCTACAGACGTACCATTAGGTGCAACAGGCGTCCTTCTCTTGCGGCCAATATTTAATTTAAAAATAATACTAACACATAAAACGATATAAGTTAATAAATACCAAAATATAATAAAATAAAAAAAGCCTTTATATTTCAAGCCATTTGCGTTAAGGAAAAATTCATTAAAATAATTAAGAGTAATCAATTAATCACACTCAATAGTAATAATTGCATTCAATAACATATCAAATAATAAATATATAAAGTAACATATGTTATTTACTAAATAAATTTAAATACATATCTACTAGTTTAATTATGTAGTACATAAGTTAAGAAAAATAAATAACAATGCATCAAACCCTCTTAGTTGAGGGTAAAGGCCTCCAGATATGCTTTATAGTCTCTACCCGTGATTTATCCAGGGATATTAGGAGCGGGTTTTACAATGACATTTGCCCATCTGGTTCTAGATCGTCCTCTCTTTTTATTGCCTAAAATATAACGACATAAATTAAACCTTTGTATTCCAGGTTAAGCCCTACAGACGATATACCAATATACAATAGCTGTGCTGGAAAACTTAAGAACATAACTTTGCAGGAGCTCGTTGATATTGGCAAAGAGATAGTCGAAGCTATACCTCTTGACAATATGATATGGACCTACCACGTGACCGTTACTAAGTCATTATTTATGTTTAACATTTATGTAAGTACTGGGTTTGAAGTGGGGGGTTTTGATGTTGGGTAGCCTATGTGATCAGGTTATACCGTACCGCTATTCCAAATTTCATCCTCATAATCCTGTAAATATTCCATTGTTGGTTCAGGGTTTTTCTTTGTTTGGACATTTGGAGATTATTCTACCACGCTGTTCCGATGCATGTCTAGATACACATATTGCATGTTTTCATTCGAAACATGTAGGTTTCCTCACCATATTTTTGTTCACCAACGATCAACAGACGAGAGAGGAAAATGCTCGAGACGTGCAAAATGGTTAATATTCTTCAACTTTCCGAATTTCGACCGTTTCTTTACTTATAGCCCATTCCGATCGATGAAGAATTCATCTAAACAAACCTTTTAATTCATGCGATTTGTTAATGGTTCAATAAATAGTTCTTGATTAATATATATTTATTTATACCACAACACAATTTCACCAAATTTATGTCAACTATAATTTTATTTCCAAAGTTCTGATAACAACTTTACCTGCGTTTGAAACGCCATGTATCCGAGAATCCTTAGTTATTCATACTAAAAGATTAGTCATGATCTCCACCAATGATATTGTGTCAATTCAATGTCAAAGTTGCTTATTTGTGTTTACGCCTCTCGTGGTTGGAATAGACTATAAACAATGATGACGTGTATAATTTAGGATTTGTTTTTCTTTTCAGGTAATGGCTTTGCACACGATACCGGCCATATTCGTTGATCTTTTACTTACGATATTCGGAAAGAAACCTATGTGAGTTTATATAATGTAAAACATATATTATTCCATACCAAATAATACATAGATAACATATATTCATACATAAATATCGGGTATAATAACGTTTATTTTAAACTTGACGGATGAGCAAATGTATCACCTGATGGTAAGTAATCTCTAACATCCATAGACATTGTGTAAGAAATATTGACTATCCCTTCAATACGCCATCAATCATGGGAACTAAAATGTATGTCCCTTGGTTCTGTAGTTAGACTAATCACGATCAAGTCCGGAAAAACGAATTTAACGTGAGAGCCCAAGTAAACGTGCAGTTCTTCCAACTCTCGACTGCTAGAGACCATTTTTTGGCAGATTATTCAAAAAAACTTTATTGCTCCGAATTGGATTTCAAAAACATTTAATTTGATATTGTGACATGACATTACACGATACAAATGTGCTTCTATAAGCCTACTTGATTAAATAATATCTAGATTTAAGAGCTACGAGATAGCAAAATTTATTCATTTATCCTGCATGAATACCAATTGTAGGTTCTTTGTCTGTAGCAGAGCCTGCTTTGTCCTATGTCGTGTCTGAATTATTTAATATTTATTCGTACGTTTATTTCAGGTTGCTAAAAATCCAACGACGCGTTTACGTATCGAACCTCGCTCTCCAGTACTTTTTAATTCAGCAATGGACATTCAGCAACACGAATTTAATATATCTCCGATCGAAGATCAAAGAAGAGGACCGAAAGGAATTTTATTACGAAATCGAAAAGATTGATAAATATGAATTCTTTAAGAAAAGTTGCGCGGCTGGCAGGAAATATTTATTAAAAGAAAAAGATGAGAATCTACCTAAAGCGAGGATACATCATCAAAGGTAACAGTAGTAAATTGACGGGGGCTACCCAATTTTACGGTACTGTAAATTGTGAAACGATGGCAAAAATCACGTATGTTTTGTTTAAATGATGATTAGTTTGTTGGAAGGTCTAGTCAGTTAAACGCGGGAAACATCCACATTAGAACAGTTTAGTAAAATAAGCTCCTCACCTCTTAAATAGGAGATAAGGTCTTAGACAAGTCCCATAGGTTGAACTGTCTGACTTTTATTTCGCTTTGATGGGTGAGGAAGCCAGTGTTGAAGCTAGAAGGACATAACATCTTAGGTTCCAAAGGTGGCGCATTGACCATGAAGGAAATAGTTAATTTATAATTAACACTAATTTTCATATATAGGTGGCCCCTTAACCCAAAAAAATTCAAAAGTAACTCTATGTGACGGTCAATTAAATACAAATTGAAAAGTTTGATTAATTAGTAAAACATTAATATTAACCAAAAAAAATAAATTAGGATCAAAAAGTGAGAGAGGTGTTAATTTGTGTCTTATTTCCAGGATCCGGTTTTTGGACAAGCTGCTGAAATTCATTTTCTACGGGCTGATATTCTGGTGGTTAATAAACACGAATTTCATTAAAAATCTGTTCATGTCCTAGTATTTTATATAACTATTATTTTAATGTTTTCTCTTATTTAAATATATTTGATAAAAAAAAAATGTCTTTTATTTCAAAAGTATTTATAAAGCAATCGTTTTTAAGTATCAGGCTGTTAGTATTATTGACTAACTCGTCAGTTGACTCATGAGGTTACAAATTCCGGAAGGATTAAAATCCTGGGTAAGAAATTTAACACTAATAACAAATTGGGTTTTTCGGTTATGAAAAACAAAGAATTATTATTATTATTATTAATCTATACTAATATTGTTAATGTGAAAGAAATTCTGGCTGTTACCTGTCGACTCTCTTCAAATTTAAATCGCTGAATTGATTTAGATGAATTTTGTTATGTTAGAGTCCCGGGGAAGGATACAGGCTACATTTTTAATTCACCCCTCTAGGGCTAAAATGAGGGATAACGGTTTGTGTGCTATAGGTAAATTTCGCGCGGGTAAAGGCAGTAATAGATATATGTATTTCTATTGAAGTAATAATAATACTTGAGTGTTATATCTTATTGTAAATTGTTTTATTAACATGAACGTCTTAATTGCATACAAATAAAAATTAAAAAATAATTACTGTACAAATGTTGATTGCATGGAATGGTGGCAAGAATGCAAGCGGCATTTCCCCGTTGAAACGCAATTCCGATCCTCAGGGCACAAATTGAACCAGCCCTCCTGTCACTAGTGGAGGCAATATGTTTAATACTTTTAATGAAGGTTTTTCCACTACTACTTCAAGGTCAAAGTGTTTCTAAAATATTTTATATATTTTTTAAAGGATTTATTATGTACGTAAATATCTTATGAAGAAATACAATGTAATAATTTGTACATGTACATGTACATGTATCATAAATTTGTTTTGTGAATAGTTTTCCTGTTTTCATTGCCACCGTTTTTTATCATATTAAATTATTAATTCGTATTATTTTACCTCAAGTTACATATGTTTTTGTAAGCGTTACAAATCAGTAATGCATATTTTTGTTCGTGTAGTTTTTAAATTTTTAAAGGTTTTTTTGGTGCTTGCGTGCATGTTTTGAAATTAATCATATGTTTTACTAGTTTTCGCCAGCGGCTTCGCTCGCGTTTTAGGGGTTGCTTGTCAAGCGTGGACTTAGTATATATTGACTTCTAGGCAGAGTATATAAAAAAAAAAATGTTGGTTACTGACATACTCTGTAATTTAAATGGTAGAAAAGAGTAACTACTGGGTTTGTACTCGATAGAATGTACTTTCCGAACCGGTGGTAGCTTTAAAATTAATTCAACAGTGTAACATGACGATTCAAAAGTGCCTTTATGAGCCTACTTGAATTTTTGAAGTATTATTCACACAATATCTTAATTAATTATAGTCTATGTGTTATTCTGACGTGTAAGCTATATTATTGTAAAGTTTCATTAAAATCAATTCAGTAGTTTTTGCGTGAAAGAGTAACAAACATACATACATTGTTTAAGAAATTAAAGATATCGTTTAATATTTTATGTGGTGTTAAAATGTTGTCTTTTTTTAAGATATTTATTTTACCACAAAACAGCAACACTTAATACAAATCTAGTTTGCAGGGTGAGTGAGCCAGGGTAATTACAGGCACAAGGGTCATAACATCTTAGTGAATTGTTATTATTTGTTACAGCTCAATGCCTATAGGGTGGGGACCACTTACCACCAGACTACTGACCTTTATCATAAAAATAAAACACACAAAATTATGTTTTTCAATATATTCTCAAAATACAGTAAGTAGTTAACCGACTACCGAAAAGAGAGTACAAATGATTAATTTCAAACATTACTTATTACAAAATTATACGAATAATAAACTTATATCACAACATGAGTTGAGCTCCTCCTTATTATTATGATAATATTATAATTATTTAAAATATAATTAACAATTACATCAAGAAATAAAGACACCTTTTCAAAAAATCTATTTAAATCTTTATATGGCTAATACTTATTTATGTATATTCTAAAAATCTCGATTCTCTTTTAAGGTAACGTTTATAATTCGTAAGGTAAGTTTTTGAACTATGTTTATTGCAGGTAAGTTTCAAATAAATATTTGAAAAGGTGTTCTATTTCAAAACCATATCACATTACAGTTTGTGGAACATTGGAATTGTAAATAAAATTATTTATTATTCAATTATTACATCTAACACAAAAAAAGCGTATATTTTTTTGAGCATTTTCCGATAGAACTTACCATATTGAATATGTTTTAAAATTATTTATTCAATAATTGTACTTAATTATGACTTACAATTAACCATTAAATATAGAATAAGATAAAATTAGACATGTTTTTAATTTCGAAATGTAAACGGTTTACTACAAGCAATTTTATTCTTCAAATGCAGATAAATCAAAAGTTTACAACAAGAAATATCTGATCCTTAATATATTTCAAAAATAATCGTAAATCTGTTTAACACAGTCACTGATGTAAAAATCGTTGATTAATTTAAACTTACCTTAACGTAAAATTTCAAACGTCAAACTTTATAAACAGAAATATTTATTAACAGAATTAATTTCATGAATGTATATTCTAAGATATAATGGTAAAAAGTTATCAAATATAAAATCGCTGGTTTTGTATATTGCATTAAAAAAAAACTTAATTAAAGAAATAAATAATATGAAGTAACCTCGGCAGAATACACTCTCGGTACACACGAGGCCGTTTTCACTGTCGGGAGGACTTCTTCTAGGAGTTCTTAAATATTAATCATATCGGGAGGCAGACTTGATTGAAGGCTTTCAAAAACTTAACATTTTTCTTTTTAATTTCAAGTCTATATCCGTTTCGAGGCAAGAAGTTTAATAATAATATAACACAATCATTAAAATAATCCTTGGCACTTAAACCAGTCTAAATAGTTACTGATTTCAATGAGTTGGTTAAACCATGATGGTAAGTATTACCTTTCAATTTATATGAATGTACAATTCGTTTTTATTGCTGTGTTTCCTTCTGTCTCCGTTATATGATTCATCGAATTCGCTACCATCATCGACGACTTCAAGGTACTTAGAATCGTCATCGCTATCCGTCTGCTTGATCTCTCGGTATTTATCATATTCTTTGTCACTTTCCCCTGAATCGCTTTTGTAAGCTTCATTATTACCCTCCTGTGATTCCTCGGGAGGTATCAACGAGTTCTTTCTATCGCTTCGAACATGCGTCAGATCGTCGAACATACCTCTGACGTTTTCAACGGAATCGTAAACTCTATCACTTAGTTTGTGACCGAATTCTTTGATTCTGTCGCTTTGGCTCTTTATAAACGTCGGTCTTGCTTCTTCGAATTTCAGATCTGAATCTGTATCTGACAGTGGTATATCACACGGTACATATATGCCATCTTTCTCATTCGCTTTGCCTTTGGATTTTTTGTCTCTGTTCATCCAAATATTTCTACGAATATTTATGTTGCTATGTTTCTTTTCGCCGAACGATTTGAACATTATTTCGAATGTTAGGATGTATGTTGTCACGAGGATTAATATTGTCCCAGCGACGAAGCTGAGGTACATTAAGACTTGTTCTACTAGAGGAAAAATATTTAGGTAGAATTTGAATTTCTGTTCCATTGAAGACGGGAGCGACGACATTGTCTGCAAGAGTAATGTTATTAATTTATATACATATTTATAACAAATAATATTTAGCACAACTTTATCTAGTTCTACTATTAGAATAAACTATAGATCAAGAATTAAGATACTTACAATATCAAACCACAGTAAAGGAAGATGCATGTTGGAAAATCTGGCTGTATTTTCAATAAGAGATATGTCACCGAGGGCCATATTGATTTGGAATTTAGAAGTGATGTCTAAAGGTAATCCTGAGTCGGGTTGAATCCAGAATCTGAAAGAAATTATGCCTTTAATCTCAAATAACAACGGCAATAACTATATACTATTTTTTTTTTTTTATTTTATTAATTTCAAACCACGTTTATTTAGTTGAAACAAAAGAAAATAGAATGAAAGATAACAAAAGAATCTTACATTTTATAGATGAATAAAATTTTCTTTTTATTTTATTTTTTATAATATAGGTAGGTTCACGGTAAGTGGTCCCTGCTACCCATAGACTTTAGCACTATAAGAAATATTAACCATTCCTTACATCACCAATGCGCCAACAAACTTGGGAGTTAAGATGTTATATCTCTTGAGACTGTAGTTACATTGGCTCCCTCACCTTTCAAAGACATTGCTGCTTGGCGGTATAATATATAATGAGTGGGTGGTATCTACCCAGACGGGTTTGAACAGAGTCCGACCACCAATTAAACAACAGGGACGTCATTTAAAAATTAAACAAACTTCCATTTTTATAACCATACATAAATTAACAATAAATCTAAGGGCTCCAAAAATTACCTCGTCTCATGCTGTTCCTTATTAGGAGTCAGCCCCTCCACCTTGCTGAAAAGGATATCTTCACCCTTATAGAAGTGGGGGTAGGATAGTGCGATGGGAAATCCGTAATAGCAATCGGTGACGTCGATTAACCCTTCTGGGAGACATTTACCTAAAAAGTAATTGTGGATATTTAGTGATAGTTTAAAGGTTTCGAAGAATTGTATGTAATTGGTTGTAGTCATCATACTACGTGTTTTACGCACATTCAAATTAGGACTAATTATCTCAGTTTTATATATAGGGATTTTATAGATACCACTTTGTCGTAGCGTTAAGTTATAATATTACCCTTTACTTTTCAAGAACTAGATGCAAAAACCATATAAAATCTTTATTATGCAAATTTAGTCTTGGTCGAGGATCGTTTGACTTAAAACGAGGCACAATCTTTATTTCCTCACTCTGATAACTCAATGGGGCAGGGACTCTGATGAGTTCGGAAATAATTCACAATAGATAGAAACGTTGTAAACACTGTCATTCCAAGATTCCAGAAAAAAACATTTTCTTAATAAACTTACCATGTCTACAGAAGCACTTGTTCTCTTCAATATTTTTACCATTATCCAGCATATGTTCTGGAAACACGTACTTGTATGCCTTAAATCCGTGCTTCGTTCCTTCTTCAGCTGGAATCTAAAAATTGGTAATACCGTTAATATTACTGGTCCATCTTTTCGATACAACTTTTTGCTTACAAAAATAAAACTCAGCTTAATTGTAACTGAGGGTTAATTATTAATAAACAATCGTAACTTAATTTAACATCACTTAAGGATCTATGTGAACAGTTATTTAATTCTTTGTTAAGAAAAATAAATAACTTACCAAAGGCGCGGACCGACAGAGACTCTTTCTGTAGAACAATATAGTTTCGTTCCTAGCAACAGCTCCTTTGAACTTGGTACCATCAGAAGCGTACTGAACATTGGAACAATGTTTGCCATCCCATTGGGGGAGGTCAGTGGAACCTCTGTAGGTATCGATCAGACCAGACAAAGAGATATCATTCTCACCCGTGAAAATGGTCTCATAGTCTCCATCAAAATCGTACATCTAAAACAATTGGGATATTCATTTTTATTTATTTTGAAGGCTACACAGTTAGTCTACATGTGGGCTATTAAGGGTTGGTCTCACCCTTAATAGCCCACATGTAGACTACCCCAAAAAAAATCTGTAAAATTTTAATTCGTCAACATCACTCGCTAAACTTTAATTCACTTGGACACAAAATATTGGGCAAACTTTCTTGCAATTTTCTTGATAATAACCTTCCTTGGGAGTTTCTTTAAAGATAACATTTATCATTTACTTTAGATTTTAAAATGGAATCTATCTCTCATGACTTTAAAATAAGAACTCGTTTAAAACAATAGCAAAATCAAAATCTCGCATAATTGCTATCTAAAATATACTTACCCGATCGATCAAACCCAATTTGTCGAAGTAAATCCACCCTGGCAGGAAAGTGTTGCCGAGACTCATCAATTCAGACTTGTAACCCATCATGAATTCTTTGGCTGTCATCTTTGCTAGCGGCTGACTGTTCGTCATCCTGATAAGGTTGTTCAGACCGAAACGTGTCATGAAGTTCTGTTGAGACACCACGTTTGCGATGGACTGCAAAAATAACTTTTGTTAGCATAATATAAAAAAAAAACAAGCAATAAATCAAAATATAATTTATTCAAGTAGGTTTTTACAAGCACTTTTTAATCGTCATTTAATAAACTATATCAAGTAAAGCTACCACCGGTTCGGAATGTAGATTCTACCGAGAAGAACCGGCAAGAAAATCAGTAGTTACTCTTTTTCAACATCTAAAAATACAGTCATGTTAGTTAAATACAATTATATATGTATGTTATATATCCTGCCTGGAAGTCAACAAGCATAAACTCCACGCTTTTTTATCATCTGTATAATCTTGTATCGAATAATATGCCTTCTTTACCAATGTTTTTTTTACAAATGATTTGAATTTATTTAAACGGCAAAGTTAAAAATGTCTGCGGAATTTTATTATGGAAGCGGATACCTGCCCCAATAAATGATCTAATAGATAACTGATATTTCCTCCTTTTGTTAAAGATTTGAGGAAAGCATTTAAAATTCTATTATTGCTTAAGTAAACGCACATTTGGTGTAAAATATTATCATACAATTAGTTCATTTCATAAATAGTTCATTAATGATAATCACACCTTGGAAATTTATGTCTTGCAAAAAAAAACCCGCTTTTCAAAAAAAAACCTTTCTTTTGACAGTTCGTCTCAGGGTATTTTATTTTCCGAACCGGTTATAGTTTTTAATTTGACAATTAGTAGCTAATAGTTCTTCTATATTGAATAAAGGAATTTGCATTCGAATTTCGAACTGTGGAATGTGTTCGAATAATTGAATGCGACTCAATTCATAGAACAAAAAGTTGATTTGAATTGATTTCAATAAAAAAACCCATATTAACTAAAATAAATATATCCATAAAATATTAAAAGGCAATGCATTTAGTTATTTTGAAATAAATATTAAAGTATCAAATTACGAAGGAAACAGCCATTGAAATGTTGACATATTCATACGCGTATCGTTGTTTCAAAATAAGTGCAATGTGCGTAGAATTTTGCAATTATTGTTCGACAGTACTAATGTTATACCGGAGTTTTGTTTATCTGTATCCGTATTGACTAACTGTCAACGCAGTGCTAAAACTGGTTGAGATATAAATATTTTACAGGCACGCTGACCGTTGGGTCACTTCCACTATCTGTCAGTTACGCCTCGGCCATTCATGCACACCTACCCACCTAGCAAAGATAAGAGTTCGAGATCACTCGCTGTGTGAATGTGACCTAGACGAAGGTTCCGCTCCCCATATCCTGTTCCTATGTCCTAAACTTCTTCATCCCATTTAAGACATTCTCCCTCCCAAAGTCCCTCGTCCTATAAATGTTGAATGTTTGTTGACGTTTGTGTTTAGTCCATTTTGTTCATTTTTGTGTAAATATATTAAATGTAATAAAATTCAGTTATGAATAGTCCAATTCAGTGATATATCTTATTATATATAGTTTAGAGTACTAACAATTATTTTTAATTTACCCTAATTAATTAATTTAATGTAATTTTAATTAACCCTTAATGTCTGTGCTGTTCTAGGTTAAGGAATTAACAAGGGAATTGCTACTACTATGCTAGTCTTCAAAATTTAATTGAGTTTGTCACCTCAACCGTACCGATCAATCTCCTTCGTGTCTTCTCCATCCTACGTGACATCGGGGAAATCTGTGCCCTGTCGGCGTAACTGAAAGCCATTAAACTAGTTCTTTTTTGTGAGCTATTCTCAGGTCAGAAGTGTTTCTTTCTGAGCAGATGGTGGTTTATATAGATATTTAATCGACTTCGATGCAATTTAAGAAGGCTTCTTTTATTAATACACTACTAATATTATTTTATATTTATTAAATGTTTCAATATTAATATTAAATTTTAACATAGACAGATTGTCACAGCTCGTCATAGGTACCATTGAAAATAATCAGCGTTAGGTTTTGGAAGACCCCCCCAATGGAACCCAACTTGGAAGCTGAATGGTACACCTACTTAGGATACGATTGTTGTAATTGCTTATCAAATATCTTTTATTTTTTACTAATTTTCAATATTGTTGTTTTTTTTTTCAACGATTAAATAATGTATACTTTTTTATTTACTTTTTTTGTTAGGTTTGTTTACTTTTTCAATTGTGCCATGCCCTAAATAATTTTTTCTTTCTTTCTTTTTTTGTATTGTGTATTATAGTTGGCCCAACTGGTCTTCATAAACATTAATAATTTAATTAATAGAAAAAAAAAACAGTTTCATATACCATAAATTACTGACTGATGTACAAAGTTTGTTATAAAAAGAAGAATCAATTTTGTTGTTAATGTCGAACACCTCGGCAATTCCTCTGGAGGTGACGCGTTGGAGATTATCTAATGCTGATTGTTAATTCACATGTGGCAGATTTGGATCTGACATACGCTGGTTTTCCTTCACAATAATTAAAAGATTGTCTCTTTAATTAGGCCATATATATTCACGTAAATTATAGATGATTTTGTATAACGCCTTTAAGTACCTTTTGAACCCAACTTAACCCTAATAAGTTATAGACCTTACAAGAGCTAACATTTAGTTATAGAGTTGCAAAATAACATTACCCAACATTCACTTGACGCAAAACACTCAATACAAAGTAAATGTTAATTTAAACACTAAGTTAATTCTGTAGGTGTCTGACAATATTTCGAAATTAATGTATTATTTAAATGACGATGTCCTCTTAAACGATTTCGGAGACAAATTACTATAATTTAGGCGCAAGCAATCTCTCTAGGACACGGCAATTTTGACACGATCTGTACGACTTTAGGCATAGGGCAAATGGCTGTGCACGATAGTATTCCACTAACATCAATATTTTAAGGCAGAAAAACTACATAACATAACTTTGAACCTATCGTATGTCAGTCATATAATAACTATGACTGTTGTTTCTTATAGCCTGGGGTAGGTACATGTCAGTCACCTCCTCGTGGTGTACCCTGGGCAACGGGGCCGGCTTGAGCTTGCTCGTCGGCCGCGGCTAAGACTGGCGGGAGGGATGCCGCGGGGCCGCTCCTGGTACGTCCCTGATCGGCGTCAGGGCGGACCATGTGAGTGGCCTCGTTGGCTAGGAGGGAGTGGGAGGGCTCGCTACTCGAGCCTCCCAGGTGTTTTACACCGGCGGTCAGCGGCGGAGCCTACCATCTTATCCGCCGCAGGGCGTCAGCTTCGTTGACGCCCAGCCTCCAGTGGCGGACTCGGGGGAGTTCGCCACATTCCCACGTGGAGGATGAGGGGGAAGGCGCGCACTAGGCGCGCTTTCCATGAATATTCAGCCGCCTTACGGCGGCTGCCGCTGGTGGGGTCGCGCTTGCATGCCCTTGGCGATCCCGTTGCCTCACCACTCGGCGGCATGGTGGAAACCCGAGGATGGTTTTAGTGGGTAGGACAGGGCATTAGCATCAGCGTGCCCTGGCACGGGGCATTAGGCCCCGGTTGAGTCCCACATACCCGTCCCGGTCCCCCGACCGGGCGGCATGCGTAAATGCATTTCCTCCTCGTTAAACAAAAAAAAAAAAAAAGATGATCAACCTGCTCCTCCGAAGGACCTTGATTTGATTATAATTATTCTTGTATTTGATATTGAAAGATACCTTCTCCTGGAGAAGGGAGAGATAACGCAGCAATGGCATTTTCCTATAATTTTATATAAAATATTAATATGCTGCATCAATCTCATCTACAAAGGTTGTCCTGGCAGAAATCACTCTTTTACCCATAGGACTGTCTTTTGTACTAAGCATTAATTTTATCTTTGCGCATAACTGTATTTTTATTTTGCAGCATATTTCTAATCTATTATAAGAGTATTTTTTAATAAAGCTTATAAATGCTATCAAAGATCTAACAATGGTTATGGTACAGCTCCAACCACTTATAGCATGCTGCCTCCCTCCCTTTGCGTCTGTAATTAGATCAGTGTCGGATTCAAATTTAGCGCTACCCCTGGGCACTGTAAAAAGTGCCGATCCATTACCGAAATTGTGTAAAATATTATGGAATACATTTATAAAAAAAAATACCTTTTAACTTCAGTTCCGTTCAGGAAGATAAGAAAAATATTTTTTATAACGCGAAGAATTTTTTTTTTGTCGATCGTGCTAGTTTTGCTCATGAATATTTGCAGCTCAGCTCAGCTCCAAGTGTAAATCCAGATTGTTACAACACTGCTCCACCAAACACGACATAACAATGAGGAATATTGGTGGTTGGAGGACGAACTGATAAGTGTTGGTGGAATTCACCATCACCAGTAAAACATTGTTTATATGTAGCACGATATATTTTTTAAAATAGTTTGAATATTACGAATGATGCAAAACGCAATAAGAATCGTGTCTAAGTATTCATTTCAAGCAATTTCCTAGAAATAAGGTAATCATCCTAGAATTATTGCATTAAAACCTAGAAATTTCTACTAGTCCTATCTCAAGCGATCCATTGTGACTTTGGTAATTTCATTTTCGATTTATAAATTGTTCCAAAATAATGTACAATTTTTTACTAGTACAGTTATTAAAAAAAATGTCTGAAAAGTGAAATTATAAAACCGATATCACAAACGATAACACAATTAACTTGTGAATGAACCGCGAATGAATGATCTTAAAAACTATAAATATTTATTTACACCAAGACCTTGATTTTTGTATATAACAAACTAGCTGAACCTATAAGCGCGAAATTTATAAAACACAAATTTCCGACCCCCGTTTTACCCCCTTAATGGTGGTGTTTCGTAAAATCCGTCTTAGCGGATGTCTACACCCTATAAAAAACCCGCCAAATTTCAAGTTTGTAGCTGATATAATTTTTGAGATTTCGTGTTTAATCAGTTAGTGGTATTTTGCTTTTATATATATATAGATAGATAGATAAAAATTAAAAAATATTAATGTACGAATCATGATGGTAACTAGCATATCACCGTTGATTCGCAAAATAATATTTATGTTAAACAAAAATCTCGCTGAGTTTCATTCGGTTCTTGGTGGTAGATTTTTGACAATGAAGAAGAAACTCGCTTCAATATAATAATGAATAAAGATTTTATAACTAATGAGTAGGTAGCTCTTATCGATAAAAAATATTTTAAAAGGCCAATTAAATAATCGACATCCTGACTTTGAATTAAGCACGGTAATTAGAAAAAAAAAATGAAGTTTATTTTTTAAATTATACTTCTTTTGACGCGTGATGAACAAATCATGAATCTAGCTACACAGATCTATAATAACATATTAATTATATATTATCTGTGTATTTATGCATCTGTCATCTCGAGTGACATACATCGCGAAAGCGCGGGAAAATAAGATATATAAAAATTGGCGCGCGGTGAAGGCGGTGTGCGTGCACAGCGAACTAATATTTAAATATAATATATATTTAATATAATTTGTAAATCGACCTTACATGTGAACATTATAATGAGAATTATTTTTTATGATACACGCACAGGGTGACCTAAAACTACACGCTGAAGTTGCTCGCTTATCCGTCAATAAGTGTCAACTCGCACGAAGTCAACTTCACACCTTATTTAATTTCACAATGTTTATTTTATGACAATGTTATGAATGTTTATATTTGTTAGTGTGTTACATTTATCATAATAATAAATATTATTTTATTATTATGATAAATATAATTATGATAAATTATATAATTATTTTATTTGTAATTAAGAACTATTTTCGTTCACTCGCGTACACGCAACTTCTTTTTATATTTCGCCGGCTTCGGACGTGCGCAATTTATTAATAACCGAAATGAAAAAAAAATACAAATATTATTTATACTTTGTAGTACTAAGGAACTTTCTACCAGTGAATATTTTTTTAGAAATTAATCATTAGATCCGGAGATTACGCCCGACGTAAAAAAAAAACCTTTTTATAATATTAGTACTGATTTAATTTTAAGAATTACGCGTCAAAAGTTCAAGTAAACAAATTCTATACACACACAGATAAAATAAATAAAAATCAAAAATAGAGAATTCTAATTTATGAATTAATTATTTTTATATATTTTCAAATCAAACTCAAACTCAAATTCCTTTATTCAACATAGAAGCATTACACTTTCTTATTGATGGTCAAATTAAACACTACCACCGGTTCTGAAAAAGGGACACCCTGACATGAGAAGAACCGGCGAAAGAAACTCAGCGAGTCTTTTTTTTTTTGTCAATTTAATTACATACATAATTGTATATGAATAGAAACAGCCAGGAGGCGATCGTTTCATTGCCAAGGTGTGCTATCAAACAAAAACTCACTAATTGTATAGTAACCTTTAGCACACAAGCAAGAATAAGTTATTAAAATTAGAATATTAATTTATTATTTGTCAAGACAAGATCGCAATATTTCCTATTTTATAAATGTTAATTTAAAACTATATAATTATTAATGTAAATGTTATTTCTAATCTGGCTGGCAGAATGCGCTCTTTATTATAATATTAAGGCAGTTGAAATAGTCATCAATAATTGTCTGTGATATATTCGACTTTAACAATTTTATTAAGAATAAATAAAAAAAAAAAAATCCCAATTGTTGGGCCGTTGGCAGCTGCCTACACTGCCTAATAGTGTCCGGTAATGTTTACATGTGTACTTCCAAGGTCGGGTGGTACACCTCCATTACAGACACTCAACGAACCTGGGAGTTAACATGTTATGTCATCTTTGATCACTCACTCACTCTTCAAACTCAATAATACTAACTATTGCTGTTTGGCGGTAGATTATCTGATGAGTGGCAAACTGGCTCGCACAATCACCTACTACCAGGTATAATATAACTACCTATATTACTGTGAATACAACAGTCCAGAACTGTTACGAGTTTTTACTTTTTAATAAAATCGATTTTTAAACCAAACATTCGTAATAAACGAATTGCTTATACATAAATACTATTATAATCATTCTAATCAGTCAAAAGTGATTTTGACTAAGCTTTGAATAAGAATGTCAGTTAAAACGGTTAAAACATATTTTTTTTTATTAAAGCAGTCAAAAGCATTACCAATAACTTTCAGACGCAATTAATTTTGCCTGTTTAAGAGTTTTAGCTGCGACATATTATGTTCTAATTTTAAATCGTATATTCTAGCAATAATTCAGTTTTGTCGTGTAGATTAAAATAAAAGTTTAAAAAAATCTTTATTTCAATATAAATGTCACGGTTGCTGCATTAATGTTATTTATATAACCTTAATAGTCAGGTTTCAAACATATTACCCTGTGACTTTTTTTTTTAATTCGTTTCATTCTAATATCAAGTCAGTATTATCAATTTATAGTCTGTGAAAACATTCGGAATATATTTCTATATTAATTATATATGTATTTTTAATAATCAAGCTTTGTTTGTATTCGAATTTTAAGTGTCTATACTTCAATCTTAATTTAAATTATTTTTATTTATTATCTGTATTAGTTGTAGTGAGTTGTTTTTTTTTAAATTCGTTTTAGGATGTTTATTATGCAAAGGCTTGGCCATAGACATTACTACCATATAAAATATAAACCACTTCTTATCAACAATGGGATCTTGGACGAAATTTATTATTATTTTAAATGAAGTAATTTACTCTATCTTTTTCAAACTTACCAATAAAGCAATATGAGGTAGGTAAAGCATATCATCCTCTTTGTTGCCCTCTGAGAGTTCTTCCTCCCATATCAGAGGGTGACGAGGAATGGTAGAGAGTGTGCCGTTGTCGTTGAAATTGACTTCGCTGTGTTCCAGAGCCTCACTGGAAAAAATAATTTAATTATTTCACTTAATCTTATGTTAAAAATAATAGCCGTGATGATCCAGTGGTTAGAAAAACTGTAATTTAACCAAAGGTGGTTATATTCATTTACATCCTGCTCAGCGGTAGGATGACTTCACTAATCAAGTCAATCACCTAGCAAGTTTCCATAGTGGAAAATTCTGCCACATGTGTATTCCACTAACCCGCATTGGAGCAGCGTGGTGAAATATGCTCTCCCTTCTCCTCAGAGGGAGAGGAGGCCTTAGCCCAGCAGTGGGAAATTTACAGGCTGGTAATGTAATGTAATAATAGTGGATAGGTTTCGATCGGGTCTATCGTAGACCTGAACGAAATTATGTACATAGATATATGTGTTTTATACATATATATATTTATTAATATATATACATATATAAAAAGCTTCATACATCCTATCCTATTCATATTTGATCATTGGCCGAGAACTTGAATAATTTATGATACTCATTAAGGATATTCGACAAAATGGCGTCTTAAAATTCGACGAAGTCGTCATCGGAACTGGACGATTTAAAGTTCAAATTAACTTAAACAATTCCGTGTTGCATTATAAATCCATATACTATAATGCAAGTAATGAATGTTCTCCTACTTCGTTTGGAATAGCCAATACATAATATATTACAGAACTATTGACATCATTTCTATCATGTTCGTTATTCCGTGTGTTTGATCATTGATTTTTATTAATGAACGATTAATTAACCTTCGATTTTGCACGTGATTATATTCAGGTACCGGTTCTGGAATTCGAATATTCACACACATTCCCAAGTCGTCTACCGTTAGCAAAACAGACGTGGGTGGTATTTAAAACGGAATATAAATCGGTACCATAATTATTAAACACGTGCTCAACTAGTACATGATTTTGTTTTGATAAGAGGTAGTTCCTCAGAGTAGATGAAATTATATTATTTTAAGTGATGATGTACATGGTTTAATGGGTACCCAATTTAATAGCGAAATTCTTCTCAAGGGCGGGTGGTATTATTATATGCTTTCGCCTGTTCTCAGGTCAGAGTATTTCCTTTTCCGAACCGATGGTAGTGTTTAATTTGACTATCAATAAGTAAGTGTAATGCTTCTATATTGAATAAAGGAATTTTGTGTTGAGTTTAATATTTTATTACACACTAGGTGTAACGGGTGACTTCGCTCGCATTTTAGTTGGTTGTAATTGTTAGATATAAAAACTCCTTCCTTGCAAAGCATAACAGACAAACAGACGGTTACTTTCGCGTTTATAATATTAGTATTAATTAAAAACTACTCGATGCCATTTTCATTTTAAATGACTTAATACCCGTTTAATAATGCTATTTTTTTACGACGGAGCGAATTTAAATATGTGATTATTATGCCAATTTGTTATTTAAATGATATGTTTTTATTTTTAACGATTTTAGCCAATAGATAACAACCACGATTGTGAAATATAATAAAGTAGCATCATTACATAGTATAAAACAAAGTCGCTTACCGCTGTCTGTCCCTATGTATGCTTAGATCTTTAAAATTACACAACGGATTTTGATGCGGTTTTTTTCAATAGATAGATTGATTCAAGAAAAAATATTAAAATTCAAATATTATTATTAATAATTTATTGTTAAATACTGAGCGTCACGAATATGTGTTCGTTAGAAGTACCGATGGCAAAAAAAAAAAATTAAACGTCTATTTTTGTCTTGCTTATAATAATTATAGATGAATACGCCACATATTTTTTATTAAATTAATTATAATTCTTAATAAAAAATTGAGCGTTTTCAATTTTTTTTTCTATCGTTACTTTTAATAGTAATATTTAAATCACTTATAAGTATTTGTTACGCCTGTGTGCACGGCCTTAAATCTCGTGACGCTGAATATTTAACGACAACACACTAACTACAATATTATAATTATTCATTATTAATTAAAATCTAACAACATATAATTTATTTAATAGCAATTATTTCTAATTATTTTCCACTTTGGTGTAGAATATTTACAGTGCCAGTGTTGAGTGTATATTTACGGTGGTGTCCACTTTCCATTAGACTATTGTAGTGACCGTTAAGTATGGTTAAGTTCAATCGGAAATAGACCATTAAAATATGGGATGGAGTGTCTCAATTGAATATATATACATATAAAATAAGTTTAGTGGGTTAAAATCTTTATTATTTACTAACACACACACATCTACATATGCTCATGAAGGCACAGATTCAAATTGCAAGGACATAAAATATAAAAATATATCTTTTAAAAAAAGAATCCATAAAACACAATCAAATAAAATTACTATTTTATTAAATGAATTTAGTACGCAAAATTTAGATGGTATTTTCTACATTTAATTTTAAATTTCGAATAATTTAATACGATAGTCGATATATTACTAAAATTAAAAAAAAAAATCTATGAATGCAAATTAACTCGCTTCCGTGTCGTTATTAACATTTGATCCCCATTTGTGAATCATTTTCCTTTAAAGAATTACTCTGACTATTTGAATTAATTAACTTGTATTACCAATAAGCCATGACTTGTAGAAAATTCTAGAATAAATTGTTATTTTGTTCCTTGACTCGGAACGCGATCTCGTGATATTTACATAAGTCATATAAACACGAGACACTATTAAAAAACGTATTTGATATTCGTTTTTATTTTTTTTATTTTATTGATATTTCGACTAGCAAAGATCGAAATTTTCTGGTACTTTTAAACACAACTAAAGTTATAAAAATGATCTTTTTATATGTTTTTTTTTATGTACCTAATCTTATAAATGGTCTTACATTTGTTAAGTGGTCACCTTCGTCAGTAAAAACTGGAAGAAAAAGAGCAATACGTATAATCTATTCCGTATACCTTTAATGCGATTCTAATTACGGTAATTATGATGTCTTTGTAAACTGTGCCTAATTATACTGTCTCACGTATCCTCCAAATCAGAACATAGCGACGATGAGTTGCCATGTTATTATGTGGAAAAACCTGGAAACTCAACCCGGTACACGACTGTGAAAACTCAGAAAGAGCCATGGGATATTGACTGTATACATTATAACATTTAAAGGGTATACGGATCAAAATAGCGTACCGAAAGTTTGCCGTAAATATTTCACGGGTAAGACACAAAGATCTTTAGAGATCTAACAGAGTAGCTCTGGCGTTATTAATGAATAATTATTGAGTACCCACCCAAATGCACAGTCTTCAAATTCTATTTTTAAATTGACAAAATCATCAGAACAGATTTCATCTCTCTTGTGTTTCGATGTTGATACATCAAAATTATTATGTTTAGGATTCTCGCTAGCTGCTTTTAGGGCTGCGAAAAAAACTTGCTTTGCGACAAGTTTTGGGGTCAATGAGTTAAATACGAGTCACTTTGTTTAATTCCATCCAAAATTAAACTTGTGATGCGACTTAAATAAACAAATGGACGGAAACGTCTGTTTGATAATGCTGGGAAGTTTCTGGAAGGAATAACTTTTAAACTTCTTCAAAACGGACCTCGACATTTCACGAAAAGAAAACACGATACATTTTATAAATTCTCTTTCGACATTTAAAACTTTAAGATACTTTAAATTTGGAACAGACCTTCGTTTCGAAATTCAAAAAAGGAATTTGTGAACTTTAAGAGAGCGCTGCAATCCTTGCAACCTTCGACTAAACCTACTTGACCCATACAAAATGTCATGTGTTTTGTTGGAATTAGACGAAAATATCGCACCAATAATAATGCAGCAAGAGCTTGCAAAAATGTGCCAATATTTTTTTTTTCAACTGAGCATAGAGTTTCATTTACTTCCTCATTAGTCTAGTTGTCCTGCCCTGATAAAATTGAGATTACCTTCCAAGAAATTTGCTAAAAACTAAGCCCTAAAATCATTTGAGATCTTCCGTGAAAATACACAAAGAGATCTTGATAATTATGATTCTAATTAAGCATTTTATAAAACTTTACACTACCGAAAGGCATATTTTTAGTGCTTTACCTTCAATGGTCAAACGCGCCCCCCCCCAAACGATAATCCAGGATCCTCCAAAGTGTTTCAATGATATATACAGAGCCAGTAATATACATACCGATAGACGTATGGTCCAACTTCCTTGACCTTGATCTTGTCATCTTTGCCAGACATGTAGTCGTCAGCATTCGTGATGTTGAAAAGATACACCTTAGTATACAGCTTCACCTCCGGATTTCTCCACATTTCGAAGATCTCGCCACCGTCGGACAGCACGACTTTCTGTTTAAAGATAATTTAAACTGAGTGTTATTCACAATTTTTCCAAATTCCATATTTGTCAAAATTAATAGTACTCTTGGGTCGGCTGTTTGTGTATCATACGCATATTTATCTGAACCTTGTATTGGACAAAACCAGATAAGGCTTTGTGCAAGACATTTTTTTTTTTTTTTATTTGCTTTACAACATCCACGGGCTCACAGTTGCCCGTGCCTTTTTTTACATTTTATTTTTATAAATTGTGGCGTTATTTTATATTTTTACTGAACATCAGCAGATCTTCGCTGGACTTCGACCTTGTCGTCTTCTTGGAAGACGTGGCCCACACTGACATTTTTTTTTTTTTTTGTTTTTTTTTTTTCAATTTAACATAATATATAAATAGTCCATAATAAATAATATATAATATATAATAATACTGTATATGGTGTTTTTTTTTTTTATTATTATAATTTTTTTTTTTTAATCCTAATTACTACAATCCAGCGGGCCCTGCTCCGTGCTCGATCAGAGAGAGCACAGCCTCGGCGACTCTGATGTCGCGTTTATGTATAGATGTTTTGTGTGTGATGTGTTGTGTGCAAGACATTCTGGGTAGGTACCACCATATATTCAATCACCAATTAAACTTATCAACTTACCATCAGACCTGACTGCCCGTCCACGTAAGCATTAAAAAAAAAATCAGTTAAAAATTTAGCTCTTATGAGAAAGGCAACTTACCCAATTGAATATGGCATTATAAGGGTGAAGGAATATGATGAAGAGTCCCACCCCCAACGCCACGAAACCAAGCAGGAACAATAGAAATAAACCTGTTGACAAAGGAGAAAATATTAATATTGTTATGTCTGTTGATAAATTAACATCGCGTTTTAAACTTCCGTTCTCATAAATTATTTCAACCGGAACCGGCTTAACGCTAGATTATAAAATATTTTTAGCTATGTGACAGCGTATTCTGTATCGTGATTTCTAAATTTAAATGTTGCCAGCATTGTAAGGCCAATTAGAGGCTGGTATATGACCAAATAAAACTTTATGATAATATTTCTTGATATTGTGTTTGGGGGTCGTTACGACCATAAAATCGATATATGTTTTATTAACTTGTTAATGTGAATCGCTTGTTGGTAATTAGCGGAGCTGTCTCGGGTTCAATACGGGTCTACATACTAACTTTTAGACTGAAGAATTGCCTAGGAAAGTGTAAACTCTCGGCTTTTATCTACCATAATAAACATATATTATAAATATCAACTTTCCTCTAGAATCGCTTTGTTTATTGGTGGATACACATACATATAATAAAATTGGAGTGTCTTTTTGTAACATTAAAACAGCTGCTTTTTACTAAATGAATATGTATATATACACGGTACAGATACCAAAATATAATTTTTTTCAAATTTTGTCTGTCTGTACGCCTGTCTGTTTGTTCCGGCTAATCTCTGGAACGGCTGCACCGATTTGGACGGGACTTCCACTGGCAGATAGCTGATGTAATGAGTAACTTAGGCTATGACAATATTTTTTTTATTAAATTTAAAACGCGCACAAATTCGCGGGAACAGCTCGTAGTCAATGAATCTACAGCATAATCATTGAAAATTTGAGGATTTCATGTGTAGAATTAATTTGTGCAAGCCCGTCTGGATAGTTACCTCATCATATACGACCACCAAACATCGATACATAATAATTACTGTGTTCCGGTTTGAGGGTTGAGTGAGCCAGTGTAACCACAAGCACAAGACATGACCTCCCAGTCCGCAAAACGGCGCTTTGGCGTTGTAAGAAATGGTTAATAATTCCTACGGCTCTAATGTGACCAAACACCACATCTGCTCGTCATACCGAGATATTAAAAAAAACTGCATAGTTATTATATATTATAATGACGTTGCATAAAACTCAATGTTGAGTTTTAAATAAGCACTTGTGTGTAAAAAGGTTTTAATAAATAAAATCTTTATTTTAATCACATAATCAATACATGAGTCAATATTTATACAAATACATTCAGTTTTTACAAATGTTTTATTAAGAATTAAATTTTAATATTATCAAATATACGTAGCCCAGTGGTTAGAACGCGTGAATCTTAAACGATCACTGCGGATTCAAATCCACCCACATTGAATCATAATGAGCTTAATTTCTCTTTATAATTCGTATCGTGAAGGAAAACATCCTGAGGTATTATGTCAAATACGTATGTCATATACATATGTATTATGTATATTATGTACGAACATATGTACATTGTATGCTCTAATCCTTGTATAATAGAGCCTTAGCCCAACAGTGGGACACTACATTATGTTACTTTACATATATATAATAAAGTTCTTTGTTATGTTCAGATATAAAACGACTATGAGGGTATACATTTAACGCATGTAAAACGGCAGGACACGATTTGTTAAATATTGAATCCATGAGTAAATCAAAGTAATTGGTATGCATTACAAACTTTGTCAAAGTAAATATTTGACTTGGAGGTAGGGCTTTGTGCAAGCCCGTCTGGGTAGGTACCACCCACTCATCAGATATTCGACCGCCAAACAGCAGTACCCAGTGTTATTGTGTTCCTGTTTGAAGGATGAGTCAGCCAGTGTAACTATAGGCACAAGGCAAATAACATCTTAGTTCCCAAGGTTGGTCGCACATTGGCGATGTAAGGAATGGGTAATATTTCTTACAGCGCCATTGTCTATGGGCGGTGGTGACCACTTAACACCAGGTGGCCTATCTGCTCGTCCGCGTACCTATATTATAAAAAAAATAATAAAATCGATATTTGTTCTTCTAATAGAACTATCTAGAAAAATTCTTAATCGAAATATCAAAAAATTTGCTTTTTTATTGACAGGCAATAATGATACTTGTGTAATTTAAATATCAATATAATTTATTTAAATGTCGCATGTCAATTTGTTATTATTACGTTTCTGTTTTTTTATATGTATTTCCTAAAGAATGTTTCTTAGCCTTGCCGGTAGTCATATTTATAGCAAAGTTCAAAAGTCATTTGCTTTGAGTGAAAAAAGTAACGTATGCGTCTCGGGACGCCGGACAGAAGTGATGACTTAAACTAATCTAAGTTTAACTATTTAAAGAAATATAATTTATTAATGAAATCTTTTATTGATTATATAATACGTTAGAGTGTAGGAGGAAGAGCCTGTATACCGTATGCGTAAGGGAAAGGGAAGCCATACACGCTGGCGTCGTAACGCGTTACGTAACGAAGCGGTATACCCTCCCATAAGAAGTTATCACTTCAAATATTACTTAATTATTTTGTGTTATAGGTCATGACGCTAGCATGCGAAAGTGGTCATGATACGTCCACCGAAGACGGAGAGAGTACCGTTGGTTTTTTACTGGGTATTCCAGTGTACCAGGGCGTGCAAGCCGTCCTGGACACCGGCGAGTCAGGTGAGGAAGGCGTAACGCGTTTTTCCAGCGAATAGAAAAAAAAAGGGTCACGTAGAAACGTCAAACGGTAAACGTCAAATCGACAAACTTTCTTATGGTCTTAGTATATTTATATATTTAGATAGAGAGTCACAGTACAAAAGGACTAAAACAAACGAGTCAACTTTATACCCTGTTCAAGTTAGCTTGATCTTTTCGACAGACGGGCTAGTGATGAGAAATAGAAAATATAATATATATAACAGTCGATGGAACGATGGAATGCGTAATTCAAATTAGAATTCATTTAGAATAGAATTTATAACTTATTTTTCTAAAAAGAGTAATACCAGATAAAGAGACCCCAACCAAAAGGACCCCCGTTCGTAACAATAACTTAACAATGATTTGAATGAATGATTTTTGTAATCGATATTTGTAGCAGTTACTGCCTGTTATTCGCGTCCGTCCGACCGATGTAACATTGTATAAGCGTCTATTATTTTCAGTGTTTCTATTTAAATTTTACTTTGAAGCAATAATATATAATATAAAAATTATTAAAATTTTCGGATAACGCTTGAATCTTTAGTAACTTTCGTATTATACGTATTTTTTTTTAAATATGTTTACAATTTTTAAAATCATTAAATTAAGAAAATAATATGTTCGTCATTGCAAAGTTATGTCGATGAGAAAAATTTACATCTGTCAAAAAGATCAAGCTATCTTGTACAGGGTATAATGTCTTGGTGTATCTTGGTCAGCTACGATTGACACTCTCCAAACGCGTTCTCATAATTGATAGTCTATCCAGAAATATATAATCAATATCAAAGGTTAAGGTGTCTAAAAACTTGTTCGAGAGCAAGCATATTAAAACAAAACCTGACAACTTTAGGTCTTCTAAATATTCATCCAGAGAGATTGCCCCAGCCGTCTCAAATATTTGCACGATCCGGTTTGCCAATGAGAATAGAAGATTACTTTTTTAGATATTCGTACATTATTGATATACATTTCTCATATATTTTATGAACCATAAAATCCAATATAATAATAGAGGCAAATCAAATTTAATAAAAGATATTTTTTGTCTCTATAGGCCCCACACCACCGTAGGTCTCACACCAAGGTTTAACGCAGATATCTAATCCTTAACGGATCTTCCGTAATTCCCCGGTAAAAAAGACATGTATCCATATACAATTGAAACGATAAATATACAAACAGAACCAGTTTTTTATAAAAGGCAACATTATTAAACAAGAATCATAAACAATCAAATTTATTTATTGAAACGTTGAATTTTTTTATTACATCCGTAATTAATCACAATTATTATTAAAAATACAATAAATAATTATCGTTTAAGTTAATGAACCGGT
The DNA here is from genome assembly GCF_037043105.1 of Vanessa tameamea. NCBI lineage: Eukaryota > Metazoa > Arthropoda > Insecta > Lepidoptera > Nymphalidae > Vanessa > Vanessa tameamea. The sequence goes on from NC_087338.1 coordinate 2,738,797, forward strand.
GGTAGGTTTACAGATTACATATGTCGTTTCAATAGTTGTAAAAGCCTGCTTACTAATTCTACTTCATCCCTCTCCCCTTATCCCAATTTACTTCTGGTCGGCGCAGCATATCTTCTTCTTCCATACTTATCTATCTGACGTCATCTCACAAGTAACATTCTTTCCAGCCAAATCATCTTTCACAAAATCCATCCATCTTTTCATTCGTCCCCTTCCTCTATATTTTCACATTGTCAAATAAAAAATAAATAAATATTGGACAACATCACTTACATTACTCTGATCCCAATGTAAGTAGCTAAAGCACTTGTGTTATGGAAAATCAGAAGTAACGACGGTACCACATACACCCAGACTCAAGACAACATAGAAAACTAATGAACTTTTTCTACATCGACTCGGCCGGGAATCGATACCGGAACCTCGGACCTCGGAGTGGCGTACCCATGTAAACCGGTGTACACACAACTCGACCACGGAGGTCGTCAAAATCGGTCAATGTTATAAAATTAAATTTATTTGTTTTGGTCCGATTCCTTTTTGTAAAAATTCATTCATTATTCATAAAATTAGCGACCATATGCTGTCTACCAGATCCGGGTCTATTTAGTGATTTATTTTTATTTTTATGATAGACGGAAATGGGCCACCTGATGGTAAGTAATGATCACCACCCATACACATTGGCGCCGTGACAAATTTTAATCATTCCTTACCTTTAATGCCCCATCAACTTGGGAACTAAGTTATTACGTCCGTTGTGATTCTACTGGCTCACTCACTCCTCAAATCAGAACGCAACACAAAGTATCAAGTCTCAAAATTGCGGTGAAGGAAAACATCGTGAGTAAATAATTTCTACGAAATTCTGCCACATGTGTATTCCACCAACCCGAATTGGAGCAGTGTGGTGGAATTTGCTCCAAACCTTCTCCTCAAAGGGAGAGGGGGCCTTAGCCCAGCAGTAGGAAATTTACAGGCTGCTGTAAATGTGATCGGTTCAAACAAAGCACCATTGAATTTTCATGTGTCTAAATTCAATGAAATTCTGCCACATGTAACTTTAACCGGTATTGAAGAAGCGTGGTGGAAGGAAGAGTCCTTAGCCCACTAAGACATTTACAGACTTTTACGATTCTAGTTAACTTCTTATATCGACTTCCAATTTTACTTTCAAAGTATCGATAATAGTTTCGCCGAGATTCAAAAATAAATACGAGATAATAAATGTTATTTTTGAAATATAAGTTGTTCTTAAGAGCAAATTGTTCATAAGAGCCTGGGAATTGTCAATGAGTGACCTTTGCACACCACCGTTATACTGTGTTGTCAATAAACTTCCGTTGATGCCGAATCACGAAAAAACAATGACGTGTTCAGCGTCGCGGATCATGTTCTAAGTAAAAAAAATATCAATCAACAGTTTCTAGTCAATTATAAAATTGTTGTAATAGTTACATGTTATTTGATATTACAATTATATAACTATTTAAACAAGTTATCGACATGTAGAAAAAAAAAGGGTTATTTTCCATGAAACGTATAGCGCGATGTCGAGCGATATATAGCTATGGATTTTAGGAAAACACGTCTCACACAATCAGTATAAAAAAATAATTATCTGCATCAAAAATTCGAAAATCATGTGTCAATCATTCAATTAAGTACCTTAAATACATTGTGCATTTAATAAAGATCAATATGGTCTTACAGCATGTAATTTAAATGAATATTTTCGAAGATGTTACAGATTTAAAGCGCAGGGACATAGCGGTTTTTATTGTCTAATGACTGAAAAACTGTGAACGTTGTAGGACAATCTGTAGTATATTATTTAGTATCAGCATTGAACCCCGGGGCGAGTCGCTAGTGTATGATAAAATATTAAATTGAACGACATATATTAAAAATATTTATTAAAACATATATCTAGCATGTATCAGTGGACAGTGATATTATTGTATCATTCAAATTAAGTTGTGGAATTAAGTCTAAATAAAGCCTAATTATAAAAACCGCAAGTTTTCAAGACGAATGTCTGTCAACATAAATGTAAGTGTGCAATGGTATCTTTGATGTGTTGTTTTAGGTTAAGGAATAACAAGGGAATTGCTAGTACTATGCTAGTCTTCAAAATTTAATTGAGTTTATCACCTCAACCGTACCGGTCAATCTCTTTCGTGTCTTCTCCATCCTACGTGACATTGGCGAAATAATCTGTGCCCTATCGGCACAACTAAAATAATATAAATAAATAAATATTGGACAACATCACATACATTACTCTGATCCCAATGTGAGTAGCTAAAGCACTTGTGTTATGGAAAATCAGAAGTAACGACGGTACCACAAACATCCAGACCCAAGACAACATAGAAAACTAATGTACTTTTTCTACGTCGACTCGGCCAGGAATCAAACCCGGGACCTCGGAGTGGCGTACCCATGAAAACCGGTGTACACACTACTCTAACCACTGGGCAATCTCGGGCTAATGGATAAGGCATCGGCATCTTAAGCCGGGAATTGTGGGATTCTACAATACGTACTGATAAAACTACTAGACAAAAATATAGCATTTTATAGCAGCGCTTTGTAAATTCGTTTTAAATTTCGACTATTGACGTGACTAGCTTGAATGCGTGACGCAAATTCCTTTATTCAATATGAAAGCATTACACTTACTTATTGATTGTAAAATTAAACACTACCACCGATTCGGAAAAGGAAACATCCCGACTTGAGAAGAACCGGCGAAAGAAACTCAACGAGTTTTTTTTTTGTCAAATTTATTAAATACTTATATTGAATATGATTAGAAACAGCCAGGAGGCGATCGTTTCATTCCCAAGTTGTGCTATCAATCATAAACTCACTAATTGTATAGTAACCTTTCGCACACAAGCGTTCCGTAACATTGCCTGTTGCAATATTGTATACTTACTTACACAAGCATATTGTACACTTTCTGGGATCCTGTAGAACCGTATACATTGCACCACAAAAGAGTTACCGACATTACTTTATTACTATAAATTAAACAAGCAAAAATACGCGAATTAATTACATTACATAAATTATTTAACTTGATGTTATAATTTACAAATAATAAATCATATTTAAGGTCAACTGATATGATATATGAATAATTAAATATGTGCGTGACGAATAGATTCATAGACATGGCGTCAACATGACTTGCGGCGTCTGATTGCTGACGCGTCATGCTACGCAGTAACCATACGTGAAACAACCTGCTTGTTGAAGTCATTCACCGCGTGCGCAACGGACTCGAGACTAGAGAGAACACGGAGGGACTTCACCGGAGCACCAACACGTTTCAAAATATCCGTTAAAAGATGCCCAGCAGATGTAAAACGGATTTAAAAGATCTAGAGGCCCTGGGGCCACAAAGGAGAAGAGGACCAAGAGCAACAGAGATGTGGAGACCCTAATAATTATATTATGAATTAATTTGAATATTTTAATTTAAATCAGTAAACTATAATTGATTTATTTGTGTCGGTAACTTTTAAAACAGTTATTAGAAACATTATTATAATTTGACGGCTAGATATTTGTTATCTCGTCGGAATCTCTGTTGCCAGGGCTCCTCTCATGTGGAGGTCCCTGGGCAGTTGCCCCGGTTGCCCTCCCCTAAATCCGGCCCTGGGTGAAATAAACTCTGGCCTCTAAGAGTAGAGTGAACAGGTTTCTTTTGGGTGGACTTCTTCATCTACACTTTCACATCAGGGAGATGGAAAATAAACGCCTATTCCATTATAACTACATTAAAAAAAATAAAAACTGTGTTGATAGTAAACTAAATATAGTATTTATAAAATGAGTATATAAAATAACCAACACGCACACACAGAGCGTCATGTCGTTTCTGAGATGTTTGTGGATAATAGAAAAACACGTTCGATTGCTTGTTAGTTTATTGCTAAGAAGGATGTTTCCCATAGCAACCCGTGTAACAATAAATACGAGTGTTAACCATAGCAACGCGTATAACATATACCAAAGTTTCCTGTCAAAAATGGTCTTGCATCCAAAATTTCTTCCCTTTTTTAGAACATGTTCTCATTACCGAAAATATATTATATTGAGTTTTTATTACTTTACATCAGGAAAGATCTGAATTGTAATGTTGTACCTAATTTAATTCAACGTCGGTTCACCGACACACAACGGCATCTCAGTGAGAGCGTTGCGTTGCAACATTGCACCCGTATAAACATACTCAATAGGCAAATTACTGTTCGGCTCCGTGACGCAATAACAATGTTTATTTTAATTTAAAATAGGTATACAGATCGACAATGGTTACCTGATGATAAGTGGGCACCAGTGCCTATAAACATCATACTGTAAGAAACATCACGAACCTTTGGAATTAAATATGACCACTTGACAAATTTGTTGTTGTAACTTTAACACTGTGGCACAGTTCCTTTAAACTCCAGTTAAGCAGCATTTCTTGCAATAAACGACATATTTTATATTCGTACTTAACAGGTCTTTCTAAACAGCAAAATACAACAGTTCAGCATGACTAGTCTGTAACAAACGTTACAGAAAATGATCAAGATTGGTAACACTTGTCATCAAATCTCTATCACTTGCAAATAGCATCAACTATAACACGTTTGTCTGATAATGATTGATGATTATCATGAATATCAGCGTAGTATGTAGCATTTGTAAATAATTTAAATTAACATTTTTTTTATATTCAAAGTTTAAAACCGTTGCTCGGAATGAATTAATTTATAGGCAATGTCAGTCTGGGTGATGCAGGAATCTAACGTTACCACTGAATTCAAATCTATTCAGATATTTAAAAGTTATGTTGCAATGAAAAAAATCGCATATTTAATCTTGATTAAATTATTTATTTTTTTATATTGGACAACATCACATACATTATACAAGTAGCTAAAGCACTTGTGTTATGGAAAATCGGAAGTAACGACGGTACCAAAAACACCCAGACCCAAGACAACATAGAAAACTAATGGACTTTTTCTCATGGCCAGGAATCGAACCCGGGATCTCGGAGTGGCGTACCCATGAAAACCGGTGTACACACTACTCGACCACGGAGGTCGTCATTTAAACACAGAAAATATAAATAAAATTTAAACAGTCTTATCGCCACAAGATCGGAACCTTGATTACAGACATAAAAGGCCGACACGGTAAAGCCTTGGAAATTGCCAGTTAACAAATTAAATTTGGCATAAATTATTTTTTTTTTTGGCGATCTCCGACCACTCCTAGCAGTAGGCGTTAGATATGGAATGTAATGTTTTCGGCTTAAACCGATGATTAGTGTTTTCAAATTAAAATATACAAATGCGTTTTTTTGACATAAATAACTTCATAAATATAATAGATTTTTTTTTCTAGAATTGTGTATGGTCCTGCCTATCCAGCCAAAAAATATCAACATCATAATTCGTTTTATTAAAATTGAAAATAGTCTTATTAAAATTGAAAATACTTTTATTAAAATTGAAAATAGTCATTGTACAAATCATGACCGCGTGGAAGTGTGGCAAGAATACTAATTAATTAAGTCTATTTGTCTATTCATTTCAAAAATTTTAAACTTTAATTCACTTGGAAGTGTCTGCATTACCCCCCATTCAAATATATAAAACGCACTTTTCTCATGACACGTTGCAATTCCTTATCTATTCAAATATTATGAATGCGAAAATAGTTCTGTCTGTTACCTTCACGATTATATCGCTGAAATGATTTAGATGTTATTTGATATGGAGACAGTCTCTCAGGGGTTGGTGCTCCAACCCCGAGAACCCCCTCTAGGTGTTGGAGGCCCGCATAGGCGGGCCGATCGTCAGGGCGTCACGGTAGCATGCGCAAGCGATCCCGTGGCGCCCGCCGAAAGACGGAGAGGGTACCGCTGGTTTTTTAGTGGGTAAACCCGGCGTACCTGGGCGCACTCGGCGTCCAGGGCTCCAGGGAATCCCACACACCCCCCCACCTTCCATCACGTGGGGGAAGCGCGTAACGCGTTTTTCCAGCGAGAAAAAAAAAAAGGGGTTGGTGCTCCAACTCAACTCAAACTCAACTCAAATTCCTTTATTCAATATAGAAGCATTACACTTACTTATTGATAGTCAAATGAAACACTACCACCGGATCGGAAAAGGAAACATCTTTTTTTTTGTCAAACTATTTAAATACATATATTGAATATGACCCGAGGCGATTCATTATACATCGCGTCACATGTATAACCGGAAGTCCAAACTACAAAAGGTAAAATGATGATTTATAACTGTTCACACTTAAAGCTTAACCGATTTAGATAAAATTTGGTATGATTTGAGTCCCAGGGAAGGACATAGGCCACCTTTTTTAATCCACCCCTCTAGGGCGTGAAATTGGGAGGTTATGTTATATAGACGTTAAAGTTATCAGCTAGACATTTATAGCGAATATGTTGTTAACTTTGGTAAGTATTGATACTGGTCGTCAAATAATTTGACCTTTTATCAAGAAGTGAGCGAACTTCGGTTACTGAGCGCAGACCTTTAACTATGAATTTGATTAGATTTTAGTTTTAGTAATTTCGTATAGATTTAACATTTATATTACATAAATTGTTTTAAGATACTAAACAGTGAGTCTTTTGACGGTTCTTCTCGGTAGAATCTACATTGCGAATCAGTCAAAACGTATATTAAACTAGTCGCCTGCGGCTTCGCTAGCGTTTTAAGGGTTGGTCGTCAGGTTGTTAGGTATAACAATGTATTTAAATTCAGAATCGTTTATTTTATTTACCTTATTTTTAATTGTATAATGTTTTATTTTATTAATTAACTTTTTATATTTTTTACAATGTTGACTTATATTTCAATTTTCAAGTAATTTTAGAACACCTGCAAAATTACCCAATTACTTATGATGACTTATGGTGTACTGTGTATTTTTGTTGTACTACTTGTTGGTGTTGTCAAATAAATAAATAAATAATGCCTATCCTTCCTTGGGGTTCAAGCTTGCTTCATACTGAATTTCATCATCCATCTACATCATCCAAATCGTTTCATCGGTTTGGCCTTGAAAGAGCAACAGACAGTCAGACACAGTTACTCTCATATTTATAATAGATATTAATATATTTTGTAACATTAACGGTCTGTAAATTTCCCACTGCTGGGCTAAGGCCTCCTCTCCCTTTGAGGAGAAGGTTTGAAGCATATTCCACCACGCTGCTCCAATGCAGGTTGGTGGATACACATGTGGCAGAATTTCGTTGAAATTAGACACATGCAGGTTTCCTCACGATGTTTTCCTACACCGCCGAGCACGACATGAATTATAAACACAAATTAAGCACATGAAAATTCAGTGGTGCCTGCCTGGGTTTGAACCCGTAATCATCGGTTGAGATGCACGCGTTCTAACCATTGGGTCATCTCGGCTCTATATATTAGTAAATACTAATATATAATATAATCAAATAGTGATTTATTTTGTAAATCACGGTGTTTTTCGTCACACTATATTGGCGGGGGAACTAGTTTGATTTTTTTTTTTATAATTACTATAACATTAAATCAATTCTCTAAAAGTACAAAATTGATCTTCTCTAAATTATCTTTGCAACAGTATAAAAACTACAAGTCCGTGAACTAACAAGACTTCAATAAAATATATGTTAAACTGTTCCCAAAAAAAAATTATCGATCGTAAATCATTTGAAGATACTTCGATCACGAATCGTGCGCCGAAATAAAAATCACAATATTTTTTTTCCGGGTGCTTGCGAACTAAATTAAAAAAAAAAAAAAAACTAATCAATTAATCATAACTTTTAGGTACAATAATACTTATTGATAGGATATTTATAAAAGGACATATTAAATACCGGTACTATATCATAATATAAGATATATCACCGAATAATTAAATTTAAGCATTTATTTTATATCTTCGAACAACAAGTGACTCTTAAGTCATTAATAAATTAAACTACATCCGGTTACTATAAACAAGGTATGATGAGTTTTGTTTTCGGATACTAGGTTTGTCTATGCTTTTTTGATATGGTTTTGTATTCGGTTTTTTACAAAATAATGTTCCGCGCGCTCTAACTGGTTTTTGTTTTGTAATCTTTTTTTTATGATATCGATAGGCGGACGAGCAAATGGGCCACCTGATGGTAAATGGTCACCACTGCCCATAGACAATGACGCTGTAAGAAATATTAACCATTCCTTACATCGCCAATGTGCGATCAACCTTGGAAACTAAGATGTTATGTCCCTTGTGCCTGTATTTACACTGGCTCACTCACCCTTCAAATAGGAACACAATAATACTGAGTACTGCTGTTTGGCGGTAGAATGTCTGATGAGTAGGTGGTACCTACCCAGAGGGGCTTGCACAAAGCCCTACCACCAAGAGATCATATTCTAAGGTGTCCCCGTTAAATTGTATGGTTATTTAAAAATCTAAACGAATAACTTCGAAAGGAGCATTTAATTTACAATTTAGTGCATTAATTTTTAATAATTTATAATCTTAGCTAGATTAGGTTAACTACATTAGGATTAGGCTTTATAATTAAATTGACTCAATATAAAAAAATCAAGCCGAGATGGCCCAGTGGTTAGAACGCGTGCATCTTAGCTGATGATTTCGGGTTCAAACCCAGGCAGGCACCACTGAATTTTCATGTGCTTAATTTGTGTTTATAATTCATCTCGTGCTCGGCGGTGAAGGAAAACATCGTGAGGAAACCTGCATGTGTCTAATTTCAACGATATTCTGCCACATGTGTATTCCACCAACCCGCATTGGAGCAGCGTGGTGGAATATGCTCCATACCTTCTCCTCAAAGGGAGAGGAGGCCTTAGCCCAGCAGTGGGAAATTTACAGGCTGCTTATGTTATGTTATGTATAAAAAAATCAAAATACGTTGTTCAAAACTATACGCCAGTTCAAAATCTGTTTAGATTTATTTTAATATTTCTTAAAGTTGTTCGGATATCTACGGGACGTTTAAAAAGCGTCCCTGTAAAAAACCAACAGTTACATCCCACCAATTTACATATAGCCTATTTCAACCACTTACAACAATAAAAAGCACAAAAGCCAGATAAACAACATTTGACGTCGAAATGGCGCGACATCATTGGTCGAGAGCTTACGTTAGAGCGAACAAATTACGTTTTGATTGGCTAAACTGTCATCGGAACTTTGAAAGTAAAATTAAATTGGATACAAGCAGTTAAGGGAAATAGTGTTGTATTAAAAATAAAGATATGTTAATCAAGAACTGTTTATAGTAATTTAGCAGAGCTACTAACAAATAGTAATAATAAAATATAATTAAATACACTATAGTATCATTACAAAGTCAGTCGGTTCAATTCAATCAGTTACCATAAAATATCTAGTGGAATACGGTTAACGCAAACTGAAGTCCACGCGGGCAAAGCCACTGTTTCAACTAGTATATAATGTAGACTTACAATTGATCTCTCGAATCATACATCAGGTCATTCAACGCTACAGTAAGACGAAAATATAGCGGTTTAAATATCAAAGTACTACATAAGAACAATTTAACAACAGCGTATGTCTGAATGTCGCTTCTGAGTTCGTTTTACTTCGTGGCGGGGACTTGTGCAAGCTATGGTAGGTACCCTCATCATATATTCTATCAATAATATGAAGTATTCATGTGATTCGGTTTGAACATTTTAAAGAGGCAATGTATCATATCGAAAATGAACTTGAAGATTTTAAGCAAACGAACATAGAAATATTAAATTTTATCGCAAGAAGTTTAAACGAAGAACATACGATAACAATATAAATCAATGGATCAAACGACAAAGATTACAGATAGCGCAACCAAGATACGAATAACAATTTCGAAGAAATATATTCAGTTAACAATGATAGACATAAAAAAGGAAACACTACGAATGATACGTATTCTGATTCAAATGAACTCAAAAGTTCTTCAAATAATAGTAGCATGGCATCTGAAGTAAAAACTAAATATTAGCTTGTATCCAACAAGAAATAAACATTTATTATTTCAGACCGGATTCAGCTATAAAGCTATAAGTCGAACTACATACGCAAGGGGGACAACATCTTAGTTTCCAAGGTTCCTTCTATATACATAAGGAATGGTTAATATTTCTTACAACACTAATGTTTTTGGGCAGTCACGAATGACGTAAACAAAACTAATCTCAAATAATAAAACAATTACGCAATAAAAATTAATTTTTGCATTGCAATTATAACATTAACATGTTTTTTATGAATTTAAAGAAGATTTCACATTGTTCATTGTACAGACACAACATAAAAAATAGTAAAAAAATATATTAATTTAATTTTTTTGAAGTCGGAGCTATAGCGTCTACCATGAGACTTTTCGCTCGTAAGATAACTCTTTTTCTTCTTAAGGATCTCCACAATGGCAAGAGCCGACATGACGAACGGAGGCGTGTGAACAATTCCGCGATCTAAGTGTCGAGGACGGCTTTTGCTGGATTTCCTAGTGGGTAATCCCACATAAATCAGTTCCTCTCAGGGCCCAGTGGCCTTATACACGTGACAAGTAGCGAGAAATTCCTATATAATGTCTAGCTGAACCTGCGGCTTGATCCGTGCGAAATTTATAAAACATAAACTTTCAACTCCCGTTCTACCCCCTTATGGGTGTAGTTCCGTAAAGTTCTTAGCGGATATCTTCACTCTGTAAGGAACCTACCTGTCAAATTTCAAGTTTGTAGGTTTTATAGATTCTGAGATCTCGTGAAATCAATGAGTGGTAATTCGATTCTATATACATATATAGATATAAAAATTGAATTCCTAGTGGTCGCCCGACGGTCGAAATTCGGCTGTAATCCATCAACAATCAAAATAACGACGCAAACTATTATTAATAACTATTCTCTTAATAATAAATTAAAAATAAATCTGCGATAATAATACCAACTCATTGTAAAAAACCGATCTAACGAATATTCTGTATCATAATAATCCGCAATTTGTTTTTCTGACCGTACTCTTTGGTATATTACTGTATAATTCCATCGTCAATTAAAATAAAAAAAACAGACGTTATTAAAAAATTGGGAAATCCGGATTTTTAAATGTGCAATTGTTTTTGCAAGTTTGTCTACGTATAATAATGTATTATAAAACTACAGACGCACTTGACAGACTAAGTGAGAAATTATTAAATATTTAGATGATTTACAAAAAATATGGTATGTTTTAATAAATTCTCTAATAATAATAATTATATTTCAATTATTTTTGAATTGTATTGATAACGCTGATATTAAATAAGAGGGTACTTTGAATTTTCTTTTCATTATTGTGAATCATGTGATTTGTAGTGAGGCTTATATAAGTGATGGAAGCTCCTTATAGAGGACTTTTTACTTTTTCCTGGAGCAGCAAGATGTTAATATTTAAGGTATGATATAATTTTGTGCCGAGAGCCGAGATGGGCCAGTGGTCAGAACGCGTGCATCTTTACCGATGATTTCGAGTTCAAACCCAGGCAGACACCACTGAATTTTCATGTGCTTAATTTGTGTTTATAATTCATCTCGTGCTCGGCGGTGAAGGAAAACATCATGAGTAAACCTGCATGTGTCTAATTTCAACGAAATTCTGCCACATGTGTATTCCACCAACCCGAATTGGAGCAGTGTTGTGGAATATGCTCAAACCTTCTCCTCAAAGGTAGAAGGCCCCCTTAGCCCAGCAGTGGGAAATTTACAGGCTGCTAATGTATGAATGTAAAAAAAAATTTTTGTGATAATGTATAATTGTTATTGCTTGTTAAATTATTGATGATATATGAATTGTGTTCTTTACAATTATCAAGATACAAATTTAGTATTAAAGTAGTTTGTGTTAATGAAAATATTAATTAAAACAATATTACGATTACTAAAGCTACTATAACGGCTAAATGAATATTTGTGTTTGATATATAATCTTATATTGTCTTATAACCTTAAAACGTAATAAACTAATAAGAAATAGAAATTACTCTTAAAATATCTTGAAATAATGTATTAAGTCTCTATAAAAGCTTAGAACTGATAGGTATCTTGATAATAGGTGATAATGGCATTCAGATAAGATAGGTAACAACAATGAAATCCTTTGTATACCTTACATTGTTGTGACCTACGAAAGAGTATGAACTTAATTATATATAATATCATACAGATGATAAAAAAAGCGTGGAGTTTTTTTATCACGACTGAGAAACTATTATGTGGTCTGCCTGCGTCTTAGAACAGACATACGTGTCTGCTTTTGTAGATATATGTATACAATAATAATATATATAAATTTCAGCCTTGCTGAAATAACGTAAATTTTTGTCAAATTTAAGTAGCTTTGAAATTATAAAAAATATAGAAGGAACCGGAGTGGGTGTCTGCCATTAAAGTTTTCAATATATTTTTTTTATATATTTTAAGATATCAAGAGGGCAGACTTGCTGCGATCACGTTTTGAAAGTCAATTTTTATGCTTTTCGACTCCATGGTCAAAGGAACCCTCGATGGGAATAGTGAACCTCCATTTCCCCAACAGCAGGTGAAGCATACCTGGCAGTAATATGGAGCTTGCTACTATACCGTAAGTCTGCCGATCACTGGCTCTTGGACTAAGATAAATACAGAGAGACTATCGCTGGTTTTTTGTGAGTATTCTGGCACTCCGCCAGAGTCCCGCTACACGTGGTGGGAATTCGTAAATGCGTACTTTAACATCAAAAAAGGGTTGCCATTTAATATATATTGAACTTATATACTGACTATTTTTTATTAATATTAACAGTAAACGTATGTTTCATTATTACAACGACGGACAGATAAATATAAAAAAATATGGGTCTATACTTTGGTTCAATTAATAATCAGAAACAATAAATCCTTTCCGAGAAATATTCCGTGTTATAAGTTATTGTCTAACAGAACAAAAAAATACAAAAAAAATAATAATCATAGCATACGCCGAGCAAAAAATCACTTCGAATCATTAATACTATACAATCTTCGAGAGATATTATTAATACAAGATTAACATGAAAAAAAAAAACACTTTGTTAATGGTTGTACAAAGGCGTCACTATAATTTTACGCGAATAAGGTCATTGTCCCTTAAGGCGCCAAATTCGATGATTGAGTTTTTTTTTTTATAAGTCGCAAGGTATTGCGATATAAGTTTTAATTCTGATTATTTTTATATTTAACTGCCTACGCAGCGCACACCAGGAAAGATGTCAGTGGGTATGTTTTTTTTTTAATATATAAGCTAGCGCTTGACTCTTAACACACCGGATGGAAAGTGATGATACAGCCTAAGGTAGGTATATTGTAGATGGAGAATATGGAAGGCCAGGAGAGTATTCCAGACCTTAGCGGTGTGTACCAGAAACTTGGAAGCAATTTGTTTCGTACGTGTTTTCAGTATGTCAACCACGGGTGCATATCTTTTCGATGCCTCGCAGTTCTGTGGTAACACCGATATGCTCGACAATTATCGTCAGATTTCATCCAATTTACAAAAAAGTTGTTGAATTTATCGCGTTTAAACACAGAAGATCGCATCGATTAGATTTTGTTTTATAACATGTAGTGACATACAGCTTAAAAAAAAGTTCTACAAAAAGAAACAGTTCCTGACGTCGAGAACAGTTTCAACTTGATGAAATGCAAAAAAAATATTCAAGTTGTGATTTTTTTTTTTGTAATTTTTGAGCACGATGACCGTACAAAATCGAGTATATTATCTTTAATTGAACGGTTAGAGAATTTAGGGTTCCGTTTTTTAAATATAAAAACCATCACAGTTATTCGCTTCTATTGCTTAACTATAATGTTCCGCCATCTTCTGTCTTTTGTTTTATAATCGGGTATTTTTTCCTGATATTATTTGGTAAGCGGATAAATGCGCCACGTGATGGTAAGTGGTTACACCACCTATGCCACGCCACCATGACCTAAGATGTTAGATCCCTTGATGACATCTAGGAATACTAGATTTAGCGATAGAATATCTGATGAGTGGATTGTACTTACTCAGACGAGCACAAAGCTCTACTACTACAAGTAAGTGAGGTTTAAGTCAAAATATATATATAAATATCTGGCCAAATATCCTGCTTGCTGTTAAAGTTCTAAAATCTATCTTAAAAATCGTAACTTGAATATGAACCGGATATAACTCCATAGTTACTTTGTTCCTCAAATATAATACATAGCATACGTTTCATTTTATACCTATATCCTGTATGGATATATATATACATATATTTTTAAAAGAAAAGAGTTTTTTTAAACAAAAAAATTAAAAGCTTAACTTCTAATCAAAGCAACGGTATAAAAATTTGTTATGAGCCAGTGTAACTACAGGCACAAGGGATAGCACATATTAGCTTCCAACGTTCTCATTGGGATTAATAAATAAATAAATAAATATTGGACAACATCACATACATTACTCTGATCCCAATGTAAGTAGCTAAAACACTTGTGTTATGGAAAATCAGAAGTAACGACGGTACCACAAACACCCAGACCCAAGACAACATAGAAAACTAAACTTTTTCTACATCGACTCGGCCGGGAATAGAACCCGGGACCTCGGAGTGGCGTACCCATGATAACTGGGGTACACACTACCCGACCGCGGAGGTCGTCAGATATTTAAATCAAAATATTTTTTATTCAAGTACGCTCATAAAATCACTTTTGAATCATCATGTTACACTTGAATTAAATGTAAACATACCACCGGTTTTAAAAGTAGATTCCACCGAAAAGAACCGGCAAGAAACTTAATAGTTACTCTTCAATCAATGGTTGATAGCTTTAATTAATTTAATAATAATTATAAGGAATGTTTAATATCTCTTACTGAGCCTATTCAAGCCACGCGTAAAGCACCACAGATAAAATAATATTTACTAAGATAAATCCATTAGTTAAATAAGATCCGTGTATCAGACAGACATACAAAAAATACGATTAATCGTGATATATTTTTTTCAGCTTTTAATAGACGCGGATGTGTTTTTGGGTCAACTTTGAACTGTCAGATTTTGCGATAAATAAATAAATTTTCTATCAACTCTCTATGCCCAAAAACTTTAAACCTGTTTCCAATCAAACATTGTTCATGTATGAATTAATTTAATCTGCAAATTTTTTTTTTACTGAACATAAATACTCTGGTTAGTTAGGCATCGGTTTGTGCTTTTAATGGCGGTTATCTACGCAGTAATCTGCAGTTAAGATTTAATAGTAATTACTGATCTTTTCGACTGGTACGTTTCGTTCGTTTTTTAAATTGAATTGTTTTATTTTTATTAGCAAATACAAAGAGCTGAGCCAAGCCGATTAAAGGTTTAACGTCTCTTCATATTTATCATGAAACTAGCGACTCGCCCCGTCTTCGCACGAGTGCAATATATTATTAATGACATTTATATTATTTTTAAAATTATAATATCCTATAGCAATCAGGAATAATGTAACTTTCTAACAGTAAAAAAAATTAATTCGATCATTAGTTACGTAAATTTTTCCGTATATACAAACAAACATATGTTACCTCTTTATAGTAGTTAGTATAGATTATGTATGTATTTAAGAAATATCCCCTGGGGATCCACCTGGACCACTTTGGGAATCACTGGTCTAGTGGCTAGCTGTTAAGGCTTCAAATTTCAAGGTCCCAAGTTCAAACTCTAGGTCGCTATAATATAACAGAAGGTACGCAATACAAACTCATATACATTTTATTCCTTTATTTATATATATTTATATATAATTCTATATTATAATTAAATCTTAGATTATCTGCGCTATATTGTATTGTTATCATCAAAATTGGTCGAGTCGTTTAGGAGTTCAATGACATACATACAGAAAAGTTATATATATATATTTGATACATTTTAAGAGAAAGTTAGTATGCATTTGTCAATTTAGTCATTGTTTTATATATTTGTCCTGTTTGTTTTTTTTCATTTTAGTGTTTCATCTTTTTGAATTTAGATAATTAATATTTATAATTCACTGAATTGCTTGTTTACTGCTATACATGAATTAGTTTTTAGTGGAAACTTGATTGGTTTGTGCACGGGTTCATTGTTATATAGTGTATGTGTTGTTTACTGTATGTTTCCCAAATAAAAAAAAAATAAAATAAAAATTTGGGAGAGAATATGTGAGGCGTACCTATACAGACGGACTTAAAAGGACCTACGAAGACAAAGTTAACTAATTCGTGACATAGCCTAAACTTATTATCAAAGTTTATTGCGTTGGAAATATTTAAGTATTCTCTGCTCTATTTTTATCCTCAACGAATCCTTTTCAAAGTTTCGATTTTCCAATTATGTTAGTATTACCGCTATTTAATTAATCGATTAAGATCATCAGGTCGAGCTATAAATATTTCGCTTCTATATTTTCTCAATAATTAATCATTGCCCAGTTCGGTGAGAAGTGTAACCGCGATCGAAGCGCCGTTATGTCCCATTTACTATACGATGTTTACATAAACAAAATAATTATAGTTTACATAAATATCTAGAAGTTTCACCAAAGATATTATTGATATTTAATTGTAACGTACAGGCTCAGAAGAACGTGCCGTGGTAACATTAAAATTTCGCCATTTTTTCGCCAGATGGTAAGTGGTCACCACCACCCATGGACAATGATGTAATAAATATTAACCATTCCTTACATTGTCAATGCGACACCGACCTTGGGAACTAAGATGTTACGTCCCTTGTGCCTGTAGTTACACAAGTCCACTCAACCTTCAAACCGGAACACAACAATACTGAGTACTGTTGTTTAGCGTTAGAATATCTGATGAATGGGTGGTACCCTACGGGCTTACACGAAGCTCTACCACCAGGTATTCCGAGCGCTTTTATAATTTGAGAAAACGTCCACATTTTTAGAAGAAGGAATGAAGATAAACAAATTTTAGATTTATTGTATTCCGTGCCATTTGTTAATAGCCCAGCTGTATTGTGACCTACTAACAGTTCTTGATTAATATGTATATATATATATATTTATAATACAACACTTAACTACTTCTATACAATTCGATTTTACTTCCAGAGTTTCGATTATAGCTTCATCGGCGTTCAAAACGTAATTTTTTCGCAAATCCATACTGAATATCATAGATTCAACTTTTTTGTTTTAATATCAACAGCCTGTCAATTTACCATTGCTGGGCTAAGGCCTCCTCTCCCTTTGAGAAGGTTTGGGGAATATTTCACTAGTGCTCCAATGCGGGTTGGTGTAATACACATGTGGCAGAATTTTGTTGAAATTAGGCACACGCAGGTTTCCTCACGATGTTTTCCTTCACCGCCGAGCACGAGATGAATTATAAACACAAATTAAGCGCATGAAAATTCAGTGTTGCTTGCCTGAGTTTGAACCCGAAATCATCGGTTAAGATGCACGCGTTCTAACCACTGGGCCATCTCGCCATCTCGGCTTCAAGATATCGACCAATGACATCGCGTCAAATGTTGTTTATTTTGCTTTCGTCCTCTTATAATTGGTGGTTTGGTATATTTTGGAAATTCGTATCAGAAAATTCGTGACGTCATAAAACGTACTTAATAACTAATTGACAAAAGATATCGTATCTAGGTTAATTACGATTCAACGTAAACAAAAGCGAAGTTTATTAATTACAATGATAACAATTTCAATACGACTAAATCGACTCGTATGATCGTATAACGAGAGCCGAGATGGCCCAGTGGTTAGAACGCGTGCATCTTAACCAATGATTTAGAGTACAAACCCAAGCAACACTGATTTTTCATGTGCTTAATTTGTGTTTATAATTCATCTCGTGCTCGGCGGTGAAGGAAAACATCGTGAGGATACCTGCATGTGTCTAATTTCAATGAAATTCTGCCACATGTGTATTCAACAAACTCGCATTGGAGCAGCGTGGTGGAATATGCTTCAAACCTTCGCATCAAAGGGAGAGGAGGCCTTAGTCCAGCAGTGGGAAAATTACAGCTGCAAATGTTATGTGTTGTTTTTATTCGTATAATCTGTTATTTTGTATGTATTTTCAACACGTGTTCGCCCGTGACTTTGATCAAGTTTTAGGGGTTGGTATTATTCACAAAATATCTTTAGAAATTATAGCATATGTGCTATTCTGATGTGTAAGCTATATTATAGTAAAGTTTCATTAAAATCTATTCAGTAGTTTTTTGTGTGAAAGAGTAACAAACATACATACATATAAACTTTAGCTTTTATTATTTTATTTTATTAGGAAGGATTAACGATCCAAATATTCGTGTCTTATGTCAATTTTTTTTTTGTCCCAATTGCTGTCGAAACTCTTGGCCTTTGGAGTAGTAGTACAAAAGGCTTAATTAAAAGTGTAACGCCTCTTCTTATTGCCTCCACTCGTGACAGGAGTGCTGGTTCGTTTTTAGCCCAGAGGATCGGAATTGAGATTCAACGGGGAAATGCTGCTAGCATTCTTGCCACCATTCCACGCGGTTAAAAGACGCGGAAGATTTATACAGTAACTAGTATTTATAATTCATATTTGTATATATTTAAGGACTCAATATTAATAATTCTGATAATGTAAGGATTGATCACGTAAAATATTATTTTAATAGCTTAATTCGTTTCGATAACGGATTAAATATTAGTATTTAAACTACACTTTGCAATATGTAAAGTGTTTAAATTGAAACAATGAGTTAATCTCTAAAACAACGCCAGAAACGTCAATGAATTTGAGTAGTAAAATAAAAAAAAACCCGTTATGTTACGAATAAGATAATATCGTACGAAAATAGTTTTAATTTCAAATCTTCGAACATCAAGTTTCGCGTTGAATTTCGGGTTATGTAGATTACAAAGTCACGTTTACGTAAACGTCCTTTTATTCAAACACGTTTTGTATTCGTATAAATTGTGTGTATTTTTTTTTATATATATATATATAATGTAAATAATTATTCAGCACACTTAGCTAAAAAGGTTTTAAGACGTGAGTTTTTATGCTGATTTAATATCATTTTTTTTTATACGCAATATATTTATATCTCACACAGTTTGGCAATAAACAATGATATAAGTTTTGTATGTGCATTGTTTTATGTAATAATATCTTCCTGACTGATTGTGCCAATGGTGCCCAACTTCAAGGGAGACCAGCTAAATGCGGGACAAGTGTCCAAGTAAACGGAAAGAGGTGAATTCCTATTCCCTAAGTTATTACTTTGGGAAGAGTAATTCACCTCTTTCCGCTTATTAGTTATTACTAATAGTAATCAGTTCAGGTGTGTAACTACAAGGGTTTTCTTCTGGACTCTGAAGTTGGAAGTGTACATATACATATATATATATATATTATGTATTTAAAGTCAGTGTAGGCCACGTCATCCAAGAAGACGACTAGCTCGAAGTCCAGCGAAGATCTGTTGATGTTCAGTTATAAAATAAAACTTTTAAACACCCAAATTTATAAAATTTATTGGCAACTGTGGATGGTATAAACTTAAATAAAAAAAAATGTTATAATCGAAGCAGATACATTGAAAAATAAACTCAGTTATAAAATAATAAAAAAATAAAACAAAAGCAAAGCAACTCGTCTGGCGAGTTATATTTAAAATATTGTCTTCCAGTAAATATTCGTTTAGAAACCTAATGATTGTTATTATAAAAAAAAAAAACATCGTTCAGAAATCCTCTTACACGTTAAAGAACGTGACATTTATTTCAATTGTTAATTTCTCAAAGTTCGTCCGGGGAGTGATTAATATTATGCTAAATTATCACGTAACGACACTCAATTCAGTTCATTAGGTATTTGAATAATTAAACTGTCGTTTGCATTAATCGAGTATATACAAATATGTTCGAAGTGCGTGTCTGTCACAAATTTTATTTTCGGTATAAGGACAAAATTCAGAAGTTCGTTGTATCACTAAAAACTCATTAATGGATTTTGGATGTTGGTAATGAGTATAGTTTTTTTTATGATATAGGTAGTCGGACAAATAGGCCATCTGATGTTAAGTGGTCACCACCGCCCATAGACAATGGCGCTGTAATAAATATTAACCATTCCTTACATCGCCAATGCGCCACCAACCTTGGGAACTAAGATGTTATCCCTCGTGCCTGTAGTTACACTGGCTCGCTCACCCTTCAAACCGAAACACAACAATACTGATTATTGCTGTTTAGCGGTAGAATATCTGACGAGTGGGTGTTACCTACCTAGACGGGCTAGCATAAAGCCCTACGACCAAGTATATTAAAAAACTCTCCTGCCGGAAAACACGTAAATATGTTGCTCTCAAATTCAAGTCGAAATACTTTGTTTATGCAAACGACTTGTACGGGTATACCTACCTACATCTTGTTTTATCTTAAATGTCTTTGTTATGAGAGTGAGGGCATATAGAATGTACCTCTGTTCGCGCACATACTTATATTATACTTAACTTAACTTTACCGTTTCATAAATTCAAATCATTTGTAATAAATACATTGATAAAGAAGGCATATTATTCGATACAAGATTATATAGATGATAAAAAAGCGTGGAGTTAATGCTCGTTGACTTCCAGGCAGGAGACATAACATACATATATAATTGTATTCAACTAACATGACTGTAGTTTTAGATGTTGAAAAAGAGTAACTACTGAGTTTCTTGCCGGTTCTTCTCGGTAGAATCTACATTACGAACCGGTGGTAGCTTTACTTTAAATAGTTTGTTAAATGACGATTCAAAAGTGCTTGTAAAAGCCTACTTGAATAAAGTATATTTTGATTTTGATTTTGATCGCCGTGGACGAAACCTATCAGGATAAGTGTATAACACGACACTATTGATGTGTGTATGAGTGTATGTATGTATTGCGTGCTAGTTTTACCACAGACCAATCATTAAAAAGATCTAATGTACTGATTGAGTTTTTAATTCTGATATTTAAAATTGGAAAGTCGGCTTGTCACGCTTTTACGTCATCGTAAGTGAATCGATGATCATGATTGTACACACGTTTTCAGAGATACATAAATATACCTAATACCTAACCTGACACCCCTTAAATGCGGTAGAAAACGGGAAAACTGGTAACATTAAAAAAAAATTAGTAAATTTGATTACTTTATTTATACGTTCAATATTAATTTAAATGTAACATAGCAAAAGGTAAATTCTTACCGGGTCCACTATTTTTTTTTTTTTTTTATTTAAAGGCATAGGCAACATCGTGAACGTACATTGGTATTATTATTTTTTCTGTGCGAATCAATTTATCTGTGTCTGTTAACAATGAATAATTATAAAATTCTTGCATGTTTTTAAATATTCAATATACGCCACGAGTAGATATTTATCTGGAAGTTAGATAGAAATTGATTTGAATGGAATACTGCTCTCCTCTTTAGAAGGCTTCGAGGCTATTCCACCATAATGGGGTAATTCTACAAACATATTAAAGTTATGACACGTTAAAATAAAACTCATCATAACTGAGGGTCAATTCTGTTGATTTATATCAGTTATAGTTAATCATATAAAAAGCTGAGATGGTGCAATGGTTAGAACGCGTACATCTTAACCGATGATTGCGAGTTCAAACCAAGCCAAGCACCACAGAATTTTCATGTGCTTAATTGTTTATAATTCATCTCGTGCTCGGCGGTGAAGGAAAACATCGTGAGGAAAGCATGTGTCTAATTTCAACGAAATTCTGCCACATATGTATTCCATCAACCCGCATTGGAGCAGCGTCGTGGAGTATGTTCCAAACCTTCTCCTCAAAGGGAAAGGAAACCTTAGCCCAACAGTGGGAAATTTACAGGCTGATAATGTAAAAAAAAAAAAAAAAATAATTACTATAGAAATGACAGATGGAGTGCACGGAACGTTATAGTGACGCAACAAAAGTGAATACAAATTCCCGATATTGCATTCGTTCCATCTTTACCTTTATAATCTGAGATAACACACTTAAGCATACACTAGTAAATAATCATTTCCTTATATAAAGGTTAAATGAAAAACTACTAAACCAAAATACATTAAACTTATACCAGAAGTTGCAACGAGTTTCGGAGAAGGTTTTGTATATAAAAATGGAATGGTTTAAGTTACGTAGAAGGGTATAGGTGAGTTTTTATCACGAAAATCATCCCTTAAAGGTGTGAAAAGTAGAAATTTGTGTAGGGAATCAATCAACGTATATATCTTCGCAGTTATAAAAACATACACCACGAAAAATACATGTGTTTAATATGGCCTTTTATATCTCATTCGAAGTATATTGAAATTGAGATATTCTATTGCACAATGTAGCTCTTTATTTTTTACAGTAATAATCAACCAGAGACACAGATACAACATAAGAAAATACAGATAATATAAAGTTACATTCTTGTAAGTGCTGCCCTCTGACAGGTCAACCGAATCTTATTTTAATATGTTAAATAAAATTATACATTTAACACATAGTAAAACAGTGTTTACGCCTCACTCTCAAACAGATAAATTATACATTTTTATAATATACTAGTTGCCGACCGCGGCTTTGTTTTAGCGATTGGACGTCAGGTTTAAACAGGTCGTCCTGTGCTCGTGGGGTTCAATCTTGCTTTATAACAAATTTCATCAAATTCGGGTCAGTGATTCGAAAAAACAGACAGACGGACAGTTACTTTTGGTTTGATGATATTAGTATAAATGTACACTAAATTATTTGTCTAGTTCAATTAGAAATTGGAAGTAAATCAAAGTAAACAAGTTTGACATTGAATTGCTACGATATCATTGTTTTTGTTTCAGTTATTTCAGCAAAAAAACTTGGTTTAATTTCGACGAAGTTGCTATCGGAACTTTTAAAGTAAATCTATGTATATGTTACTGTAAAAGCTCGAACTACGGTAAATCTTAATATTTTCCAGTAAAACCTAAGATTTACCGTATATATAAATGTCAAGTCGAATAAGGTTGTATTATATCAAAATAAATATTAATAGATTGTCTGAAGTGCATTAATAAAGCTGAGCAATTAGGAAATCTATATAATCTTGTATTGAATAATATGACCTTTTTCCCAATGTATTTTTTCAAATGAACTTTATGAACTACGCTTCGTTACGTAACGCGTTACGGCGCCAGTTAATTTTTACAAATGAAACTAGTGATTGCGGCAACTTAAATTTTCTATATTAAATATTTAAATCGACTTAGATTAGTTTAAGTTATCTGTAGGGCGTCCCGAGACGCACGTGTATTTTTTATACGTTTAGATATGGTGTTGCACCACTAAAGAACAACAAAAAACGAACCAATTTTATTGTCTTGGTGTGCGTGAGAGCTACGCTACCAAATGTCATATTGCTACTGAATTTTCATCGAAGCGTTCTTTGCTTAAATAAACAAAGGGTATATAATAAAGATTATTAATTGATACTTCTAATTTTACTGGTGCCAAGCTTGGTAGACTTGCTACCAATCGCAATCCAATTTATAATTCAGTACTTTTTTATAAAGAAAATTGGTAGGATTGGTCATATGTAGGCACCGTAAGTAACATTAACCATTCCTCGCGTCACCAACCTTGGCAACTAAGATGTTATGTCCCTTGTGCCTTAGGAGGTACTTGTGTAGCTATTAATAATTTCGATCTATAAATATTTATCTATCATGAATATAAATAATTCTTATGCAAATACGAAAACATATTCTTATGGCAATACAAAGTTCAATTATGAAGTATTTAATTAATTAAACTTGCGTTAAATCCTGTTATTATAATTTTATAGTATGTTTTTTTTTAAATTATATAACACCACGAGCCACCACGAGCCACCCGAGTAACATAAGTGGTCACCACCGCCTTAGACAATAGCGCTGTCAGAAATATCAACCACTTCTTACATCGCCATTTCGCCACCTTGGGAACTAAGATGTTTTATATAAGTACTTAATACTAAGCACTGTTGTTTGGCGGTAGAATATCTGATGGGTGGGTGGACAGGGTACAGACGGTTGCACAAAGCCCTACCACGAAGAAAATGTTTCAAATAAATCATGATACTTTGTAGTTAAAAAGCTTCAAGTTAATTCTCCTTATAAACGCATGTAACCTTTTTAATATTCCTTCATTTAAATCAAACTTAAACAAAACGCATTTTCAAGGCTCTATTGACAATATAAAACACTTTCTAGGAATAACTATGATCTTGATATTAACCGTTATCGCTTATCCAAATTCAAAGTGTCTCTTCTTGGTGGTAGGGCTTTGTGTAAGCCCGTCTGGATAGATACCACCCACTCATCAGATATTCTACCGCCAAACAGCAGTACTCAGTATTGTTGTGCTCCGGTTTGAAGGGTGAGTGAGCCAGGGTAACTTCCCAAGGTTGGTGGTGCATTGGTGATGTAAGGAATGGTTAATATTTCTTCCAACGCCATTGTTTATGGGCGGTGGTGACCATTTACCATCAGATGGCCCATTTGCTCGTCCGCCTACCGATATCATAAAAAAAAAAACTTTTAAATTGATAAGCTGATACTTCAATTTAAGTTTTAATGTAATGTTTTATTTTTCTTTTAACTTCTCGTCGTATCTGTATTTAATCTGCTTAATAGTGCTGTTTACTCCTGTACTTGAACCACCTAACTGGTAAACCTTAACTGATTGAACTCGACAATGTGTATTTAGTGTTTATCTTTCGTTTCAGCTAAAGATAGATAAAAGATCTCGGCGTCCTTTGTTCAAGCTCATTTTGGGCAGATATTACACCTTTTAATACAACAATATATATTCAAATTGATAAGTTATTAAACCGAGTCATAATATTATTCATGTAATTTGGTATCTATTATTGCTTAAATATATTTATATTGATGTCATATCCACGTGAATTCCTTATTTATGTACCGGACTTGTAAATAAAACAACTTAAGGCTTTTGAATGGAAAATTATATAGAACCTGTTGTATGTTATGAGCCGAGACGACCCAGTGGTTAGTACGCGTGAATCTCAACCGATGACTTCGCGTTCAAACCCAGGCATGCACCACTGAATTTTCATGTGCTTAATTTGTGTTTATAATTCATCTCGTGCTCGGCGGTGAAGGAAAACATCGTGAGGAAATCTGTATGTGTCTATTTTCAACGAAATTCTGCCACATGTGTATTCCACCAACCCGCATTGGAGCAGCGTGGTGGAATATCCTCCAAACCTTCTCCTAAAAAGGGAGAGGAGGCCTTATCCCAGCAGTGGGAAATTTACAGGCTGTTAATGTATGTTATATGGATATATCTAGTTATGATTCATATTCGATGTTTAAATATATTTTTTTTATATATTGAAGATAATGTTCTAGGCATAACTGTCATTCAATCTCGTCAGTACGTAACGGCTTTCTCCTATCATAACTAAAGGCACTCATACAAGATATACTAGGATCATTAGTTGAAAATGAAAATTATTTTAAGATGGTTATTTTAAATGTTCTGAACTATAAAATTTAATATTCAATATAATAAATCATAATTATGAGAAAAATATCGTGTACAATAAAAACAAAAGTAGAATAAGTTGCTGTCCGCAGGTTTGCTCACATTTTAGGAGTTGGTCGTCAGCTGGGCATAAAAAGTATCTTGTCCTCCCTTGGAGTTCAAACTTGTTTTATAAAAAAAAAAATATAAAATTCGGTTTGGTCGTGTAAGAGCCTGAGAATCCGTCTGTCTAAACGCGATAAACTCCACAACAAACATGGAAGTTGAATGATATACATATTGTTAAGGTTTTAATAAACTATACTATTATTATAAATGTGGAAGTGACTGTCTGTATGGTGCTCTTTCGCACACAAACCGCTGAAACGAATTTGATTAAATTTGTTATGAAGATTGAACTCCAAGGAAGGACGTTGCACTTTTTATTTCCTAACACCTGACGACCGACCTCTAAAAACTTTAAATAAACCATACATTTCGATGTTCTACGTCTGTCGAATATACTGTGATGATCAGTTTTTATGCTTGGCGATATGTTTTTTTTTTTTTATCTTCAATTTATATTCAAAACAGATTATTTTACGGGCTGTATAAAGTTGTATTCCGTCATTTATACCGAGATTCCGTTAGACGAGTAGTAATTAAGTATTTTATAATGAATACTAATAATATATATATTAATATTGATTTACTTGTTGGTATGGCTTTGTGCAAACCCGTCTGGGTAGGTACCAGCCACTCATCAGATATTCTGCCGCCAAGCAGCAATATTTGTCTTTGTTGTGTTCCGGTTTGAAGGGTGAGTCAGCCAGTGTAACTCAGCATTAGTAACTTAAAAGTTGTTGTGGTTTTTTATTTTTAATCTGTCGGTATGTATATTTTATCTGTGACAAGTTGTTATAAGGCTTCTCTTTACATTGATACGAAATGTTTATATGTTAAAAATAAATACATAATGTATCTTTTATGTTTGGTTACATTTAAATAGCTTACCATTTTTGAATCTATGCTTATATTATAAATTCGAAAGTAACTCTGTCTGTTTCGTAATTTCACGGCCACACCACTGAACCGATTTTGATAAAATTTGTTATGGCAAACTTGAACCCCAAGGAAGGACTATCTATACATGACACTTGACAACCCCTGTACCCCGAGATATAATAAACATAAGAGGTATTTTGCTATGGCTTATGATACCACTGGGGGGTGGGCTGGTTCTATAATGGGTCTGATAATAAGGATTGCAAATCCTTGGCAAAATTTACTTGGTGGTAGGGCTTCGTGTTTGTCGGCCTGTGTAGGTACCGTGCACTCATCATGTAAACTACCAATAAACAGCACTACTTATATTATAGTGTTCTCATTTGAAGGGCGAGTGAGGCAGTGTAACTACAGGCACAAGGGACATAACACTTAGTTTCCAATGTTAATATTATTTCAAGGGCCAATATCGAACGAAATGTTGATTAAATTAAATATTATCATTTACTGGCACAATCAGTAATATGACAAAATATTAAAAAAAAAAAAAATTAAGATATTTTAGAATTGTATATTAAGCCAGTTCCACACTAACTGAATTACTGCAAATACTATTGAC
The DNA here is from genome assembly GCF_037043105.1 of Vanessa tameamea. Taxonomy (NCBI): domain Eukaryota; kingdom Metazoa; phylum Arthropoda; class Insecta; order Lepidoptera; family Nymphalidae; genus Vanessa; species Vanessa tameamea. Next base: position 2,766,024 of record NC_087338.1, read on the forward strand.
GCTGGTGACGATAGAAAACAATTTAGTTTTGTTTTCGTTGATGAACTCATGAGAGCTATTTATATTTGTTCGATTAATGAAGTTTGATCTGAATAATTATGTACTTTAATTATAGCTTAAAGGATAACTTAAATAATGCTTATGTAAAAATAGTAATGATGTTTTTATTTATAACTTGTTTTGTTACTCGAATACGACGACATAACACTTTATAAGAATCCATAATGTGATATCATTTACATAATGATATCCAAGTCCAAAGGCCCTACTTATATGAATAGAGAAAAATATAGACTAATTTACATAACCCCCCCCCCCATCAATCTACATGCGATTCGATGTGTTTTACTATTTCCGAAACTTACATAATAATTTTTTTTTATGTTATAGGTGGCAAACGAAGAGGAGGCTCACCTGATGGAAAGTGACTGACACCGCTCATGGACATCTGCAACACCGGGGGGCTTGCAGATGCGTTGCCGGCCTTTAAGAAAGGAGTACGTTCTTTTTTTGAAGGTTTCCAACGGAGTCGGAAAAAAGGTAACAAAAAAAACTTTTTTTTCGGTTCGGTTCGGATTGTACATTTTTCCGAGAAGAACCGGCAAGAAACTCAAAGTCCTGCCAAGAAATTATCAAATACTAGTCCACGCTTTTTTATGATTAATATAATCTTGTATAATATACCATAGAAAACTACTCGAGCAATGTCAAGATTAGTTAGTTGTCTATAACTTTTCTAACCGTGTATGCTGCGGAGCTGAGTTATCCTGTTAGGGACGACTACTAAACTTAATCAGAAAACAAAATTCTTGCCGGTTCTTCTTACTAGAATCTACATTTCGAACCGGTGGTAGTTTCACTTAATATAGTTTGTTATACGACGATTCATAAGTGCTTGTAAAAGTCTACTCGAATAAAGTGACAAAATATCCGTGAAGTTTCTTTTATTGCATATGTACGGGCAAATGAGCCAACACGGCCCGTAGACATTGGCGATGTAAGATTTTCAACAATTCCTTACATCGCCAATGCACCACCAACCTTGGAAACAAATGTCATATCCCTCGTGCCTGCAATTAAACTCACCTTTCATTTTGGCGGTAGAAGAAATGATCAGTGGACTTGCCAAAGCCCTGCCACCAAGTAGTCTAATCTTATATATTAATAGCGTAAGGCGATTTTTGTCCCAGTGATTATTTATAGGTAGATAGCTGCACATAAAAAATCGTGAGAAAGATGTGCTGAAAAATAAAGAGGATCCTTGATTCCATTTTACTAAATTGTTACGATTTAACAAAGAAATAAGTTATTAGCCGACAAGAGAACAGCTGTATAAGGATAAAAAAAATCAAAAAGGTGCGAACCTAGTACGACATACGTTGTTCTTTATTGTGTTTTAATAAAAAAAATAACTTTAAATAATGTGTTAGTGGCGAAGATGCTTTTAACACAACGATAGTTAATGAAAACGTTTATCTCGTAACGAGTTTACCGCGGGCGAGCCACTGGTATACAATAAATAGTATTGATATATTTTCCAATTTAATTAACGTCTTTATATTTATAACGGCTACGTATAACATACAACAACATACTAAATTATAGTCTAGTGCGTTTAATATATCTGCTGTAACTTGAAGTACTTATATTTATCTTTATGCTCACTATGGGTATTACTCGGTGGCTTTGTACCAGTCAAGGCTACCTCATAAATTCTACCTAAAACTTAGTATAGTTAGTTCTGTGTGAAGGAATGAGCCAGTCTTACGAGGGACGTAACTTAGTTCCAAAATTTGGCAGCTCATTGGGTATTTAGGGATCAGTTCAAAAATATAATCGTGCTATTGACGGTGGTAACCACTTACCATCAGGTGGTGGTACATTTGCTAACTCCCCACCTTTATTATAAAAAAAGGTTAAACAACATGACAGACGAAACTAGTTAAATCCTCATAATAAACATTTACATACAAAAAAACAAGTTTAATTCTTGTATTAGATACCTCCAACCAATGGTTTTGTAGAAATGATAACAATGTTTTTATGGGTTTAAAATATGTTATATATATCAATGAGGCGTTAAACTAGGAGACCCCGTATCTTAGGAGACAGTGACATCCCAATCAATACCTACATTTGTTAGACTAATTATTAAGTTTAAATTTTATGTTCAAGTATAAAAAAATAGCCAAGCTAATGTGGAAAATAATTTTATATATTATCTGTATATGATATAACAAATAAAAACGCATATGTGTGTGTTCAAGTACAAAGATAGTATTCTGTTTTTTCATAGTTTATTTCATTTAGCAGGATAACTTGATTTATTAAACTTCATCATCATCATCCTCCTGCCCTTATCCCAATTTTTACTTGGGGCCAGCGCAGCATGTCTTCTTCTTCCATACTTCTCTGTCGGACGTCAACTCACAAGTAACATTCTTTCTAACCATATCGTCTTTCACACAATCCATCCATCGTTTCTTTGGTCGTCCCCTACCTCTATATCCATCCACATCCATTCTCCAAACCTTTCTCACAACATGGTCCTCATTCCTTTATTAAACTTAAATAACATATTTACTTATAGAATAGTTCAGTAAAGTGTTAGTATACAATTATAAAGCGGTACATTAAAAAAAAACCAATTAAGACGTTGTTATTCCAGAAAACTCTAATGACGTTTTATTTAAACAAAAACAACATCACAAACAGTTTAGCCTGGTCATATTTAATTAGAAATTAATCGTGAAAATCATTACTGATCCATTGTTTTATTTATTATCGAATCTATTTTATATTAAATCGTGATATAATTAATAATTAATAAGTCTTAAATAAATGTGTCTGTCTACCGGAAAAATATACTAAGCCAAAACTTTTACTAGGTGACAGGTCTATGAGTGTTCGGGTGGACGTTTGTAAGACAATCACGTGAGAACGGCTGAGCGGATCCAAATGAAATTTAACACAGAGATAGGTTATTGTCTGGAATGCGATAAAGGTATTTTATCTGTATCCAGTCCGAAGTATGATTACATGCATATGTAGCCTATTCCAATGGAAGGAGGAAAAAATATAAACAAACCACAGATTTACGCATGAAATGCGATTTGTTAATATCACAGCGATATTGTGCACTACTAAGAGTTTATTAATACTAAGATATTATTAATATATCTTTATTTATAATACAACACTATTACACTTAACTACTTATTTCCACTTTACTTCCAAAATTCCGATAACAGTTTCGTCGACGTTTAAAACTCAATTTTTTCGCAAGTCCATAGTGAATATAAAATAACCAAGCTCTCGACCAATGATATCGCGTCGATTTACTGTCAAATGTTGTTTATTTGTTCTTTTTTTTCCTGTTATGGTTGGAATAGATTATATATAGCTGCTCTTTGCAGTTAATTTGTGAAGATAAGCTTCAATTTCATGTCCTTAAAATGGACTAATTTAGACTAATATCGTGACAACGTTGTTTGTGAATATTGAATAAGTTCAATCCAGAAGCACCGGAAGTCTGGTGCAGGCCTAATACTTACAACTTTTCCGACGGGATTGTTATACAACTAAGTATGACTTTAAAATACAACAATTTGCAACTAAGGACCTTGGGCTCAGATGTATTTTAATTCTACTTAACATAAAAATTTTCGTTCGTAAAAAAAAACCGAATTTAACAACAATCTTAATTCATACTAATTATGAACAAGACACGGTCTGTCTATTTTTTTTGTTTCAGGAAATAAAATTAGTAAACGATAAAAAAGCATGGGAAAATTCCACGCTTATAATATTTTTCGTTACAAATTCAAACTGAAGAACTTTGTTTATGTAAATTACTTTATACATACTTCTTGATTTATATTAAATGATTTAATTAATATTTTTTTTTTTTGACTTTGTATCCTTGGTTTGAGAGTGAGGTATTAGAGTGCATCTGTGCTTTGCACACACTTGTGCACTATACTGTCCTGCGTAGTTGGATGGTCTCCCTTGATTTGTCATCGTGACTGAAATCGTTCGGGACCAGATCTTCATATTCGAAAACAATACTAGACGAATTCACAAAAATAATTAATTAAATATATTGTTTTTAATAATTTCCTCTAATATTATAATAAAAATATAAAAATTCAAACCCGTTGCCAAAATTTGCCATTTAAAAAAGTAACGAATTCTCCAGTTTACAGTCTAATCAAAGAGTACTTAAATAAATCAGCCTTAGCGAAACAGGACGTTATTAAAAAAAAAAAGTATCAAAATGAATAAACATATCGCCTTATGGATTATTTATATTCCTTTTTTAAATCCACAACAAAATCAATGAAAAACAGTTCAAGGTCGTACCTATGTACATTTTTAACATTATATAATTAATCTGAATTTAAGTATATATGTATTATAAATATTTGCCACTGTTTACGGTTTAGCAAAATCTAATTACTGCTTAGATATATAATATGTACCTTATATGTATATTTGTATATTAATATTGATTGACTTCGATATTGATTTAAAAGACAATAATTTTATACTGTTGAGTTATTCCGTAAAAAGAAACTCGACTCACCGCAGAACACGATCGTGATATGCCACATGCGACATTGATTATAAGAATTATCAAATTTATATGACACACGCATCAAAATGGCGTATCCTCGTACGTCGCGTGTCAACATTTAACGAGTGAGATACGAAACGAACGAGTGAGATGAGATACGAATCGCACTGCATATACAGACAGGACAACGTGATTGCTAATAATAACTAATATTATAATTGAAAAAAATGTTTATTTATTGTATTATTAAGCTTTAACATCTTAACTATCAAACTAATCCTTTACGAAATTATGTACATACGTTGTCAGGGGCACAGAAAATGAGATTCAGTACTTAACAACTGTCACACGCGTGAAGCCGCGGATTGAAACGAGTGTTTTATATATATCTGGTCATATCCTTTACTCGCGTTTTAGGGATTGGTCGAATTATAAAAAATCCTTTGTCTTTCCTTGGAGTTCAAGCTTGATTCATAGTGAATTTCATCAAATTCAGTGCAATGGTTTGGCGATAGACAGGGTTGTTTTCGCATTTATAATACAACGAAATAAATACGTATTTCTACTAGTATCCTTATTAAACAGAGGAAAAATTACAATGTCTAATAATAGTATTTACATTACATAACGATAAATAAATAACACGCTGTAAATTAATTGATCTATCATAAATATATAACTACTGTAACCTTCATGTTGATTTGTTACAAAAATCTAAATATCCGGATGAAAATGTTCCACTGAAATCGATTTTGTCATGATTATTATTTGCTATTAGACGAATGAATGGATCGAACGATTAATATGGAATTTTAATGACTTTTTTTATATCGCTAAATAAATTAATCTTTTAAGCTAATATTCCAAATCGATGGCATAATTTTTAGAATAGTTATACAAAATACACAATTAATAATATTTGAAGAAATATATAATAAATTTATTAAATGGTGATGATTGCTTATTTATAAATTTTATGTTCAAATTAAATTTAAATTACAAAAAGAAAAATGTTCCAAAATTAAAAAAAAAAATCTATAAAAAGTAATTCTAATTACTTACGTTTTGGTTGCCGACCTTTATGTCCACTCCTTCTTCTTTTAAATAACCGATTTATAATTTCATCTTTACGTTCATTGAAATCCAGATCATCGTTAAATTTGTTACTTAATCCTTCACATTCGGATATATTAATTTCAAACGCCGACGTATCGATATCAGCTTTATTTAACCGATTATTCGTCAGGTCCTTTAATTCCTTCTCATTCGAGTTAACTGACGCATATTGCCTTCCCGTAACTCTGTTCCAAATTTGAACCAAGTCTTTCATTTTTTTAAAAAAACATAACACTATCACACTAAATAAAAAAACACTCGACACAAACCACGTTTAAAATTTTTTTTTATCGACACTGGATCTTTTAATTGTCACTTTCAAACGTGCGTGTTCTTTTTTTAAATTAAAATCTAATAATGACAGTTTTATGTTTTCGCGCGCTTTGACGTCATTCAAATGTCATCGCGGACCTGCATTGTATGCTGTCGATCATGAAATGGCTTGCCTACCTTATATTACGTTTATATATAAAATTTCGCCCGGTTTCCGGCTGTGTGCGTGTCGTGTATCGTCGTGTATATGTGTGTGTTTATACCAGTTTATATTGCGGATTACGCAAAATTGATCTCAATACAAGTTTATGGTCACTGTCAAGTTCTTATTGCGTCACGATTCTTTGTGTGTTGTTTTAATGAGAGGGGTGAAACGGTGTTCTTTTTTTAAACTTACCTCCTTCAATTAGTTATTTAGCGGTTGATATTTTTAATCGATTCTGTAGTTATTTACACTTTTTTTTTTTTAGATTGTCGTTATAGGCTGAGGCTACAGCATTTGTGACGTTACACTAGTGGAGTTAAAAGTTAATTTTCTTTTATTTATAAACTACTTATTTTTAACTAACTTATGTTTATTGTAAATAAAATTATGACCAAATAAATGTCTATATATTTTACTAGTTATAAATTAGTTTATGGAACTTAACGAAATCCAAGTTGCCATATTCGGATAAGTATCTTTATTTAACATTCACATACATTCATTCACATTCAATTTACTATAAAACGAATGAAATTGCGATATTTTGTAATATTTTTAGTTTAAATTATTATTAATAATTTAACTATAATTAGCTTTACTTTAATAACAATAAGTATCGTTCATATAAAAAAAAATCAATACTTTGCAATTTGGCTTATCTACTAATGACGGAATTAAACATAACTATTAAATTTTTTTTTTTTAATAGTTATGTTTTAATAGTTAATAGTTGTCTGTGGAAAATTTTCGCTATATCGACGTTGAGATTAATTGGTTTAAAATTTCGACGCAAGATTGGATTTAATTGAAATAAATACAAGTTTTTTAACAAAAAAATCTTAATTATAGCAAAAATATCAACGTGGCTCCAATTCCACAAGCACTTTGACAGTTTATCGAAATCAAATCGAAATTTAATCGTTGTCGTTCAACCGAGTACATATTCTACAAACGCAATAATCCAGTTGCAGTGCGGTCTAAGTTGGATGAAAGTGAATGGGTATCGTCTTGTAACCGATAAAAATAATTAGAATTAGTCCTCAGTACTTGGTGGTAGGTCTTTGTGCAAGCCCGTCTAGTTAGGTACCACCCACTGATCAGATATTCTACCGCCAAACAGCAGTACTTAGTATTGTGTTCCGGTTTGAAGGGCGAGTGAGACAGTGTAATTACAGGCACAAGGACATAACATCTTAGTTTCCACGCATTGGTGTAATGTAGGGAATGGTTATTATTTTTTACAGCGTCAGTGTATGTGGCCGGTGGTGACCACTTACCATCAGGTGGCTGATTCGCCCGTCCGCCTACTTAGCATATAAAAAAAAGTTACGATTAAGTTGAGGTTAATTTTTGTGAGGAGTCGAAATTGGATCGGAAACGTATCATTATCGTTGTAAGTTATTAGAAATAACCTCAAACAAACAAAAAAATTGCAAATCCCTCTATATACGACGAAGTTATATCCAAACGTACGCAAATTGTCGACCAACCTTTATTTCAAGTCGGTCAAGCTCGTAAAACTGGTCACGTCGCGTCCCTAAAGCGAGTACACTTGCGGGTTTGTTTATATCATTTGCGTCATGTTAATAAAAACTGGGTTCCAGTAAAGCGATCGTTTTTAAATAATCGCTTATCAAAACGCTGATGACCACTAATCGGTACATTTATTAAGTTCACTGTGACGCAGGAAATTTACCAGACACGAACTTTCAACAAGTATCAAAATGTGTATATCTTATTTGTGTTGAAAAAAATCAAATACATCGAATGAATCTCTAGTGTGTTGTATAATTTCTCTGTAAGTCACTGAGCTCTTCCAGTTGAACCGATTTAAATTCATTTTCTCTGGTGTTTGGGGAACTGCGATCGAGTACCAGTATTTTTATTCGCTAAACTCTTATTTTACCAGTAAAAAGTCGGAATAGTCAGTTAGCATAAATATATTATAATTGGCTTTTGCGGGCACAAATTAAAGGACACTTTTAAGAAGTTAACTTGTCTGCCCGATGATAAAGGACAACTCAGCCTCTGGAACTAAGATGTTATGTCCCTTGTCCCTGTAGTTACACTGGCTCAATCTCGTTCGAACCGGACCAGAACTATATCAAATGTAGCTGTTTGTTTGGCTATAGAATACGACGTAAAGTGTGGTTTGTAACTACCCAAACGGACTTACACAAAGCCCTGCCTGCCACCAAGCCAACTGTGGTAGTGACGCTTAGCACTTAAACAAATCTTCAGGGTATAAATTCCACCGATCGTTATGGTGGGTACCATAAAATAAGGTAGTTTGCAAAAGTCGTTATGCTAATTATAAATTGACTGACTTTACAATACAGATGACTTAAAGAATAATGGAAGACCTGACTCCGGTAACTTTAGTAACCTATACCGAATGGTGGACTACTATTGGCTGAATTAATTATGATGACCATATTTGAGAAGAAGTAGGTATCATACGAAAGTCAGGTCTATCTGTTGGAATAAAACGATGACAAAAATGAAATCAGTATAATTTTGTCATTAATTCTATTTATCCGCTTTCCGCTGTCGCTACCTCGCATGATCCCGTTCCAATTGCCGTCCACAAAACATGTCATTAACGTACTCGCTGAGACTCGCGACGCGTAAAGCGTTAACGGGATATTAAAGACATCAAATCACATGTGTAGCGATATTAATAGATTGAAAAGAATAATAAATTTTCAGATCGAAGTCAACAGCAAAGGTGACATTAAATTCGGACCAATTAGTGACGGTTTCACGGACAAATTGTGTGATTAATTTTTATGAATGAAATATTTAACGAAATAACTCTTAAACATAATAAATCATTATAATATTGTAAGTAACGTTTTTTTTTAATTACCTTTTAAGTAACATTGTTGGGCTCAGTAAATATATTGGATTCGTTTACGCGACTTACAGTAGCGTGGACTGGTAGAAATGGTAACTTATTTTTTTTCGATAATCGTTGGAACTTGGCATAAATTTTACTCAATTCACGTAAAACTTTTCCGATCATATCAGATTTGTAATCCCACGGATCACGCGAGTGATTGACAAAAGGTTGCACTTGTGTCCTCGCCCACACCTGTGCAATGTCTTGCACAGGTGTCTGGTCTCCTTAAAGAATGGCCAATGATCAAAACCGTTGCAGACGTCACGTAAAAAATTGAACCCCTTGTTCTATCGTCGCTTAAAATAGCGACAATTTAAACGTTCGATGTACGACAATCGTAAAAAAATACGCACGATATAAAAACTACTACTAGGTCATAAACGTTTTATTTCCTAGATAATACTAGGAAAAACGTCATAATTACCGTAGACGCTGAATCTATTATGATAAAATTCATTCTTGTAATACGTCACGACGTGTAATAATCACGCGTAATCAATATGTTATGTGCCCGCTTGATTTCCTTTATGTTATAATTAATGCTAAAGTGGTAAATTGTTTTGATGTTATCATGTTTGTTTAATATCACATTTTGTTGACTACAACATTAGTAATATAAAATAAAAGTGTTTAGAAATAGTTTGTATTCTAACAGTTTTCGTTTTCGTTGATTGTAAGTTGTCACGTCCATAGACATTGATACTGTAAGGTACTTATATTACACCAAAGCGGATATATGGACACCATTTCGCATATATAATATTAGTATAGATTTTCCAGAGTATTGTTTAGATAAAAGAAGCGGATTTAAACGTAGATCGCTAGTTAGTCAAAAGTCAAAAGTCAAAAATCTTTATTCAATATAGAAGTGTTTACACTTGCTTATTGATTGTCAAAAATCTACCACCGGTTCGGAATTCAGCACCTCGGACCTGAGAAGAACCGGCGAAAGAAACTCAGCGGGATATATATATTTTTTTTTAACCATTTTCCATGTAAAATGATAATTATATTTTAGTTATTTGAAGCAGCCTGGAGGCGATCATTTCATTCCCAAAGTGTGCAGTCAACTAAAAAGTCATTAGTGTTGTAATATCCTTTAGCACACAAACGCTAAAATCCTAGTTTGTATAAAACTTGATCTAAAAGAAAGTGCTTCGAGGAAAACTACGTACCATAGCTTACACCGCTAAGATTTTATATGCCTATATGTGGAAGAAAAGCCCTCCTCCCAAACATCGTTGTGGAATAATCCCCTAAACTTATCAAGATGAGAAAAGTCTTTAGGATTTTTTACTAAATTCATTAATCAGATCAGATTGGGTGACGAATACCGTTTATATTTTAGCTAATTAACTTAATTTGTTTTTATAATTTATCTTGTAATAATAGATAAACGTAACGTACCTTATGGGTTACCTTTATGAGTTACTGAAATCAAATTAGCATTGGAACAGCGAGGAGGACTTCACTCGTAACATTCCCCTCGAATGGAAGACGCTTTAGCCTCAGTGGCAAATATAGAGGCTGTTAATGTTTACCATTTTTGTCTTCATCGTAAATACGAATATTTATTTTTATGTATTAAGTACATATGCATATTATAAATGTCGTAATTATTATGTTTTGTTGTTCGTTTCTAAATATATTACGGCTAATGTCATTTTTAAATGACACATCAATACGTAGAAGGTATTTCCCGCTTACCTAGAACTTATATATTAGGAATGTAAGGTCTCGTATCTTTCGATTAACATATATCGAAATTATCGACTGTTTCGTTGGCTTAGTGGCTAGATAAGTTCTGGGTTCGAAGCCCAAGTGGAAAAAAAATCGGTGACAGTCCAGAGTCTGTGTATACTCGAAAGGCCGTTGGTTGCGCCTGACTTCTTTACGGTCGTTTCAGATTTTTTTTTTTATGGCTTTGGTTGGCGAACGTGCATATGGGCCACCTGATGATAAGTGGTCACCACCGCCCATATACAAAGGCGCTGTAAGAAATATTAACCATTCCTTACATCACCTATGCGTTACCAACCTTGGGAACTAAGATGTTATGTCCCTTGTGCCTGTGATTACATTGGCTCACTCACTCTTCTAACCGGAACACAACAATACAGTGTACTGTTATTTGGCGGTAGAATATCTGATGAGTGGGTGGTACCTACCCAGATTTGCCGTCAAAGCGGATTATGAGAAGGAGGTTATAGAGAATCCATCTGTGTTTGCGCACAAACTTGTGCACTACATGTCCGGCGTGGTTGGCTGACACGGAGGCCAACCTTGTAGATCAGGACGATTTCATCATCATAGAAATTATATTGTTTTTTTTTTTATCAAATCCTACCTAAATCTATTTTACCTTGGACATTCATTACATATATATTAAAAATGTCGTTTAATACTAATATTTGCATAAAGACTTGAGGAGATGTCGTCGTTTCCAAATTATTTGCAACGGAAAAAATCGTTCGTGCGAACCGATTGATTGAAACAATAAAAATATGACCTTAGACGTTAGAATTATCGTAATTTGAATCTATAAACCGTGGACTCATTTCATCTATGTTTCACAATAAAATTAATATATCTAAACAAATAAATAAATAAATCTATATATTTTTTTTATGTAATAGTTTGGCGGTTGGCAAATGAGCCATCTGATGTTCAGTGGTCACCAGCGCCCATAGACATCGGCGCTGTTAAATCATAGTAAAAATAAAATCAATAATTTAAACCAATATTTGTGTTGTACAACGGGCGGACTTATGGCTAATTAGCCATCGCTAAATAGCAAATAAAAGTGTTTAGAAATATATTGTATTCAAATGGGTCACCCGACGGTAAGTAGTCACCACCCACCCCACCCTAGGCATTGATGCTGTAAGATATAATAACCAGTCCTTACAATAAACCAATGCGACACTAACATCGGACATCTAAGATGTTATGTCCCTCGTGCCTGTTGTTACATAGTATGTTTTTTTAGCGACAGAATACCTTATGAGTGGGTGGTATCTACTCAGATGGGCTTGTACAAAGCAAATATAAAGTATATTATTTATTTATAAAACATATGTATATGATATACATATAATTTATACCCTTAAACAATCAGAAATAGGGTAGAAGGGAGTATATATAGACAGACAATTTTTACCTGTTTATTATATCAGTATAGATAAAGTCACGTAAGCGTTTTAATAGTACACACTAACAACCTCGTGAACAAGGTAATTGTTAAATTGAATATAACTCTTATATATACTCTTATATATACAATGATATTTATATATCCTGCATAAAAAACAATATATATTAACTAATATTAAAGATGTTTTTTTTTTATCTTTTATATAAAACTACCCGGCTCACTCTTCACGAAACAAGAACTTTATTTACTTCCCGACCACAGCGCCACCTACCGGGTCCGAGAACACCCAGGGACCTAACACAAAAAATCCTCGAAACTTGTCCAACCGTTTTGGAGTTGAATTACATACACACGTACAAAAGGTACTTTACTTTAAACTTTTACTGTACACCACATAGAGAAAATAAATAAATACAACATGGATCCAGCCTTAATAAAAGAGGCGTACAGTTTTGGACCTTATCGCTCCATAGCGACCTCTTCCAGGCAACCAACGGTGTAGGTTAGGACAGCTCATGGAATATGAGGTGGGTGGTGCTGTAATAATGAAAAAAACGTATCTATTATTCCTGGAACTAATCAATAAATTTAAATATAGAATACACAAATTATATATCATAAATAAATGATATTATCAGTACATTTAAGATACAAGTATACAATCAAAACACACATTACATACAATAAGTACGAATACATACAATATATCCTCGAATATAACGAGCAAATATAAAAGAGAAATAGAAAAAAAAAAGAAAAACAAAAGCAAAATACAACAAAAAAAGTAAAAGAAATTATTGATGTAAAGGTATTAGAAAAAACCGCATCAAAATCCGTTGAGCGGCTTAGAAGGGAGCGGAGATATCATCAGAAACAGAAGTCGACTTTGTTTCATAATATTAATTATTTATTGCTTGTATATAGCAACAATATCTAGTATCCTTGAAATAAGAGTTGAAATAATTATGATCTATATTAATTAATCATCATTAATATTAATCACGAAATCTCAGAAACTATGACACCAACAAACTTGGCAGGTAGGTTCCTTATAGGGTATAGACATCCGCTGAGAACGGATCTTACGAAAGTACACCTCTAAGGGGGTAAAGGGGGTTGGAAGTTAAGAAGATATCGCCAATGCGCCGCGTCTGTCCCTTGTCATAGTTACATTGGCTGACTGCTATTTGGCGGTAGAATATCTGATGAGTGGTACCCAGACGGGCTAGCACAAAGCCTTACCAGCAAGTTTATAAGTCTATCCAATTTATTAATTATATTAATGACAAAAAAGCGTGGAGTTAATGCTCGTTGACTTCCAGGCAGGAGACATAACATACATATTTAATTGTATTTAACTAACATGACTGTATTTTTAGATGTTGAAAAAGAGTAACTACTGAGTTTCTTGCCGGTTCTTCTCGGTAGAATCTACATTCCGAACCGGTGGTAGCTTTTCTTTAAATAGTTTGTTAAATGACGATTCAAAAGCCTACTTCAATAAAGTATATTTTGATTTGATTTGATTTGAATTTAGCCATTTACGATTATTTGCTTATGTCAAGCGCAACTCTACCGATAATATCCGATTCATTTTTCTCATTTATCTGTATATGCTTGTATAGGAGTGTAAGTATTAAAACGAAGGCTACATTAAAATCGGTTTTTAAAAAGTTTACGTGGTTACCGCGTGCCATATTTTGCGTATACACTCGTTTATTCGAGCGTTTTTACTCGAAACGGTGAATTGTATCGAGACATGAAATCGATCTTTACACTTTCAATCAAAATCGATTTTTAACTATTTAAAATTACTTAAAGTTTCGCGCGTATCAAAAAACCAAAGTAAAGCGAGGCACGTACGTTCGCTTTAGAAAGGTGCTTAAACGCGCCGAAAACTTTGTCTGAACCACCTTAAATTTAAAAATAATTAAAAATAACGATTTATAATTTACTTACATGGTTTGAGTAATTTGGATGAGTAAAATGGCATTGCACCCTCTTATCTTTAGCTTATAACAAGACGAATAAATATTGTCATATACTTTTTTATATACTTTTTGGGTTAAGACAAAGGTATCGCGCTAAAATGCCAGGACTGACATTAAAATAGTAAATTAAGCTACTATTTAATTTAAAGAATTTAAAGTGAATAATTAATGTATTTACAACTTTAATAATTAATTATTTATTAATATTATCTTCAGTAGTATTATTGTTAGTTTTTGTTTTATATAAAACACTAACAATAATATTATTTATAAAACGTATTACTGTTCGGTTTTTGCTATGGCAATTCCATAATGCTCTGTTAGGCTGCAGTCGTACTTGCATTACATTTTGGTTGCGTTTCAAAACAAAGGAGGTATAGTACTAGTACCATTTTTAGTAAATGGTTATCAAACAGTATGATGTCCCACATGTGTATTCCAATGGCATCCAAAAAAACACCTTCTGTCATTATATATTTGGTATGTATGTATATATATGTATATCTAAATTAAAAATTTCGTGCAGGTCTACGATAGACCCGACCACTATAAAAGGTCATTAAAAAATGATGATTTTTGAGTCGATATAATCCACAATGACATTTTTGACAACGGGCGGCCATTTTTGATTAACGGGTGCGTTCTGAAAGTTTGTTTCAAATAATGATTTCGTATATTTGTTTAGTTTTATTTCTTTACCCGATCGATGCCGGGTTTACATCTAGTAATGTATATTTATGTACGTATATATATTTTTATCTCATTGATATATATTTAAATATATATTAGTGTAGTTATGTGGCCAAAGGTTATCTGAAGAGATCGCTTATTAGGGATAAGATCACTTATGTACACTTTCCCTCGCTGTAGATATAATAAGTTTTTTTATAATGTATTTTTTATTATATAGTTAGATGATCGGGCAAATGGGCTACCTGATAGGAAGTGGTCAGCAATTCTCATAGACAATGGCGCTGTAAGAAATATTAACCATACCTTACATCGGTGGGCCTTGGGAACTAAGAAAATGTTGTCTCCACAGTGCCAAACCGGAACACAACAATACTAATACGAGTACATTCAATGCTCATTTAAATTTTCCTCAAACTATAGTCAAACCGAGTAATTTTGATATTTTGCTCACCAATTAATTGTTAGATATGTTACACAGAGATAACAGTATATTTATTATATGTTTTATAAGATTTTATAATCTCATATATTATAAACATTAATCAATTAGTTTACGATTCATTGAAGTCTTGTATTTGTATATTAATTTAAAAAATAATTTAACTTTCCTATACTGCGAAACGCTTAACGTTCGCAAGGTTTTAAAACTCTTAAGGTCACTGTTATTAGATATATAACTGATAAAATACAATAAATAGCAAATCGTGGAAGTTTGGAGTTATGCGTGTATTATTAATCGCCTTCAAAGATTAATTATTCCGTAAAATAACATATTGCTAACAATATTATACTCTTTCAAACAGCAATAGTGTAACGCTGTTTGAAGGGTCAGCCAGTGTAACTACAGGCACAAAGAACAACTTAGTTCTCAATGTGTTGGATTGGACATGAGAATGACTACGGTCGTAACCTGATGGTTCCCTATTTGCCAGTTTACATACATATTTTTTATAAAATAATATAAAAAAACAACGCTATGATTTTTTTCTGGGTTGTGTGGGATTTTCTAATAAAAATTCGTAGACACTGTTATCCTCTGTGTAACTACATTTAGTCAATAGAAGAAGAGCTGAAGCGGCAAAAGTATTTTGTGGGATTTTCTAATAAAAATTCGTAGACACTGTTATCCTCTGTGTAACTACATTTAATCAATAGAAGAAGAGCTGAAGCGGCAAAAGTATTTTGTGGGATTTTCTAATAAAAATCCGTAGACACTGTTATCCTCTGTGTAACTACATTTAGTCAATAGAAGAAGAGCTGAAGCGGCAAAAGTACCATTTGGTTACCATGGCGCTTCAGCTCTTCTTCGATTCATCGTTACAAATATGAAATAATATCTATATAAATATATAAATCTGCATGTAACTAAAGTCCTCTTAAACGGATAGACCGATTTTGAATAGTCTTTTTGTGAGTTTTAGTAGATGGTTTAGATCATATCCGGTATCCGGTAGGTGGTGCTGGGATTATTTATAACAAAAAATAATTTATTTCACCCGAATACGAATTACGAAGTCGGTACGGTCAGCCTGTAATATTGATATTAAAAAAGCGACAGTATTATTGTTCGATGTCATTCATGAACGATAAGTAAAATCGCATAGTCTATAATTTAATTTAATTTATAAACTAGTTGAGCCCACGGCTATCCCCGCAAATTTATAAAACTTTATGGCACACAAACCTTCACTCCACGTTTTACTCCCTCGAGGGGTGAATTAGAAAAATAAATCCATATATCTTTGTTCGAACTATCTCCATACCAACTAAACATTTTAAAGCAGTTCAGCGGCTTAAGTTTGAAGAGGTAACAGACAGACTTACTTTCGTTCATTATAAATATAATATTAGTATTGATATAGATGACATGTTGCAGCTTATATATAAATCGCACTATTTTTTTGACTTTTAACTTGCCTTTTGAGACTATTGGCATGCCTGGACAGCGAATATCAATAACTCGTGGCTTAGGGTAGATAGGCTGTACCGCCATTCTAATATGAACTCAATGTCACTGTTAATAAAGTTGATTTCACTAATGAGAACTTCGAGTGAATCGATAAATCTAGATATCATCTGCAAACGTCTTAGAGATATCCAAACAATTCACTGTGTGCTTGATGAAAGTGGTAAAGAGTAGCGGAGCTAAAATACCACCTTGAGGAACCCCAGTCAGATCATGAACAAATAAATGCACTTAATAAATATATTGAAGATCAATTAATTGACGTATAACGTGAGATAAAATAAACTAAAGTAAAATAAAAATGTCCGATACATTGAATCATTGACCTTCGTAATGTTCATAAATTATATCGCCTTGAACTCAGACATATTAAAGTCGATAAACATGATAATGCCGTTATGAAGAAATTTGATTCGTAACGACAATCTTTTTTAATTTTTATTTAATTATAAAAAAGTTATAGTGTATTCCAATCATTGTACGTACACGAGACGCAAGGATAATCTTATAACGTCAAGTTACCGACTCCGCAAAGTCAATAAATCCTTCTTGGGGGCAAGGTATCCATTTTTATAATAAAATTCCGCAGATATTTTTAACTTTGCCGACTCATAAATTTGTTAAAAATACATTAATAAAAAAGCATATTACTAAATACAAGATTATATAGATGATAAAAAGCCTGGAGCTAATACTTAATGACTTCCAGGCAGGATATATTATATGCATATATAATTGCATTTAACTAACATAACATTGTAATTTAAATGTTGAAAAATAGTAACTACTGCGTTTCTTACCGGTTCTTCTCGGTAGAATCTACATTCCGAACCGGTGGTAGCTTTACTTAAAATAGTTTGTTAAATGACGATTCAAAAGTGCTTGTAAAAGTCTACTTGAATAAAGTATATTTTGATTTTGTATCGAAGAAGGAATTAACTTAAACCTTACATTTAAGTATGTCACGTGATAGTTCAGTTACATTGTGCACTACGAAGAGTTCTCGACTAATATATATGTACAATTAAACACTATTACATTAAACTACTTATGTAAACTTTAATTTATTTATAAAGTTCCGATAAAAGTTTCGTCGATGTTCAAAACGCAATTTTTTTTGAAATACCGTAATGAATATGGTGGATTAAATTATTCAAGCTCTCGAACCGATGATATATCAATTCAATGTCAAATGTTGTTTGTTTGGCTTTTGTCCTCTTGTGGTTAGAAAGGAGGATAGGTGATGCATAGCTGCCATTACATCTGATTATTTTCAAGAATTAATAATAATATGATACTTAATTAATCTAGTTTGATTTGCGTAGAAACCGACCGCAGACATATTGGACATTATTTTAATTTCACATTATTTCATGAACTTTGCGTCCAAATAATACTTTAAACTTAAAGGTCTATCTACATAAAATTGTCTTTATAAAATGACATTTTGAGGTTATAATTTTTTTGACGCGATGTGTCAAATAAACTACACTGTTTTGTTTGACCGCAAATGTCAAGTCGCTCGAAATAGACAACTTCGCATCTTATCTCATTGCACAACGTTTATTTTATTAAACTAGTAATTTAAATTAGTAAATTAATGTTATACGAGTGTCAAAAAAAGAAGTAATTATATTTATCATGATAATTATTATTAATAAGTAGTTTATTATTATTTAGTTGTAATTAATTACTTGGTGGTAGCATTAAGTAATGAATGGTGGCCGGTGGTAGGGCTTTGTGCAAGCCCATCGAATATTCTACCGCCAAACAGCAATATTATTGTGATCCGGTTTGAAGGGTGAGTGAGCCATTGTAACTACAAGCACGAGGGACATCAAATATTAGCTCCCAAGGTTGGTGGCGCATTGGTGATGTAAGGAATGGATATTTCTTACAACGCCACTCTCTATGGGCAGTGACTACTTACCAACAAGTCGCCCATTTGCTCGTATGTTATAAAAAAAACTCTCTGTTCCCTCACTTTCGTGAAACGACGAAAAAGAAAATACGTCCGGAAACAGTTGAAAGACTATCCGAAGCGAAGTTGAGTCCAACAGCTTCAACTTCGCAAGAGCAATACATCTTTCTTGGGACACGTTATTCGTTTCAATAATAAGTTTCGTCAGTTATTTATAACTTGGCCTATTAAAAAAATCTCAATAATAATTAGGCATATTACTCAATACAAAGACTATATTAATGATAAAAAGGTTGGACTTGTATTTGTTAATTTCCTGACACTTGACTGACGTACTTTGTAATTAAAACGGTGGAAAAGAGTCCAAGAAACTACTGAGTTTCTTGGTGGTTCTTCTCGATGGAATCTACTATCCGAACCGGTGCTAACTTTACTCATATTATTTATGATATTAACACTGTAACATAACGATACGAAATTTCTTTTATGTGCCCACTTGAATAAAGAATATTTTGATTTTCATTTTGAATACCAATGTGCCAACAAACTTGGGAACTAAGATGTTATATTGGACCTATAATTACACTGATTCAAATCTTGTTATCATACCTTTAAATTAAGCTTTATTTATTATTTAAAAACATTTTTTTTTCGTTACCTTTTCCTAAATTTCCATACAGTATATATAAAATTAATCGCACCTAACAAATTATATGATATGTTTGTATGAGCCTGATTGAAAAAATAATATTTTTATTTTAAACACAATCACTGAAACGGGTAACTTCAACAATTCATACATCTACTAAGAATTTCACCATAGAAAAACCCAACAATGTTTTTTTAGCTCTTGAGTTTATTTTTTTATCTGTTAATAGTTGTTTACGTCCAATTTATCTTTTTAATCGTTTTACGTTGTTGCATACGTATGTGTTGGTACTTGTGTGCGTGTGGTGTACGTCGAAATAAACCACTATGAGTAAATTGTCTTCACGATACTTTAGGCGAGACCTCAGAAATATTCCTATTTTTTTCCCTTTCAATTAAACGTAAATCTGTCACTGGCCTTATTTTTTTATTTTAAATATACAGTTTCCTTGTGCGTTATGGTCGTACGTTAGTCTGCTTTATTAATAATATATCCATCGGGATTTCTTTAATGGATACTATTTATTTGGCTTTCATAGCCGATAGCCATTTTACAAGTTTAAAGTTATTAATATATTAATATAAAGTGAAATTAGTAAGTGTCTACTGTCAGACTAAATTCGATATAAACATATCTTTAAAGTAGTACTAGTTCATTTATTAGCCTGACTACCGATCTTTATAAATTGAATTTTTAAGTTTGCTCCAAGCGTTTCTCAAGCATTCATCAGATTTATGAAAGTTTAGCATCCCTGTAAGCAAAAAAAAGCACCCAGATGCAAGTAATATTTGTAAAAAGTCGCAGGATCGATCCTGACACCTTGGGCTATTGTCATCCCTGCTCCCAACGCAATCGTTAAGCTTAAAAGGGGGGGGGGGGGTAAATAGAATAATTAGTAATTCTTATAATTAGGGTATTGCTAATACTCTTTAAAAAAAAAGAGTTCGGGTGATCTAAACTCTCCCCGAGAAAGACTTTTAAGATATCTTCTGGGGCGCCTTATCGGTGGTCTCATGCGTCGCCCGGGTTTTTTGTACTCCTGCACCTTGAGTTAAAACGGGCCTGGTTGTTCGTCCTTCTAATCTTATTATTTATGTTATAGGGGGCAAACGAGCAGGAGGCTCACCTGATGGAAAGTTATTACCACCGCCCATGGACATCTGCAACACCGGGGGGCATGCAGGTGCGTTGCCGGCCTTTAAGGAAGGAGTACGCTCTTTTCTAGAAGGTTCCCAAGTCGTATCGGTTCGGAAAACTACTCTAAAATCTATATACATATAATAAAATTGAAGTGTCTGTTTGTAATATTGAAATAACCGCTTTTTACTAAATGCATTTGTATGTATACACGGTACATACCAAAATAATATATTTTATAATTTTTGTCTATGTGTCTGTCTGATTGTCCCGGCTAATCTCAGAAACGACTGGACCGATTTTGACGGAACTTTTACTGGCAGATAACTTATGTAATAATGAGTAACTTTTATTTTAGAATTATATATATATAATCAAAATAAATTCACGCTGCAATGTCCGAATAACTTAAATTCAAACGCGCACGAAGTCTCGGGCACAGCTTGTAATATAAATAATACTCCTTAGCTATCTAGCAATAGCTTATCTAGCATACAACCTTATCTTTATTAATATGACATGCAGTTTTATTACCTTATTTTTTATAATTACATCATAATAATGTTTAAATTATTGTTATTTAAAATATAATTAACGTATGATTACTTTACATTGTGTATTAACGAACAAGAGAACTGAGGTACGATGGAAATACCCTCAAGGACAACGGATGGTACCCGTGTGAGTAAATATTCTATACTAATATAAATACGAAAGGAACTCTGTCTGATACGCTTTCGCTAAGCCACTGAACCGACTTTGTAATGCTTATAGATCTAGAGCTTGAAGACCAAGGAAGGACAATGGCAGGACAGGACTTTTTTACATTAAGTATATTTAAAAGCTATGATTTGAACCCTCCCTGGGCAAAAAATAGTTTAATATGTATATTAGTATAGGACGCCCTGTAGCACGGTGGAGTGTGGATCTACGGAAGGTGGATGAGAAGGGCTCCGTGGCCTTGGGGGAGGCCTATGTCCAGCAGTGAACTCATACAGCCTGATGATGAGGATGACATATATATCATAGTAGAGTTTTACCACTATTGAAAATTCAAGGTAATCTTGTTATGGAAATATTAGACGGTCGGATAAATGGGCCACTAAGTAAGTGGTCATCACTGACCATTATTGATCGCATAGGCATTTTCGCCGTTTCAAATTTTAATCATTCCTTATTCCAACCAAAGCGCCACTAACATTTAGAAGTGAGATGTTATATTCCTTGTGCCTGTAGTAACATTGGCTCACTCACCTTATTATTAATCTATCTATATATTATCTATGATCTATAATTCTTAATTCGTGCTTTTAATTATAATTTATTTATAAGAGAATCGCCAGAAAAAATAACAATAACAAATTAACAATTTTAATATCATGCATTTACTTATATACAAATTGTACTAACAATTACGGCTGGCTCTTTCATCAAAGATAAAATTATATATATATGACTCTACGATTAACATCTATCATTCACTTATATTAAAGGATATATATCTAGACACGCGGTAGCATGTCAAGCCAAGTTCAAGTAAAAGAACTGGCGAGCAGCACCGTGTGTAATATTACACGAACCATTTAGAGCCACTTTTGACCCCCTCAATTTCATCTCAAACGGTTATTTAGATATTAACGTCCAAAAATCGTCATTTTTATCACTGACTGACCTATAGATCTAAACTCTAACCCAGTTCCAGGTGAACTAGAAAGTTCAAATTTGGCGTGCAGATTGGTAATCAGAATACAAAGGAAAAACTTTGAAACTGGTAAATTTGTAGACCTTAGGATACAATATATTCTCCTAAGTTATAAGAACTTACTATACTTCGCCAATGCGGCACCAACCTTGGGAACTAAGATTCTATGTCCCTTGTTTCTGTAGTTACACTGGCTCACTCACCCTTCAAAGCGGAACAGAACAATACCGAGTACTGTTGTTTGGCGGTAGAATATCTGATGAGTGGGTGGCGCTAAGCAGTAATACTTCGTATTGTTGTGTTCTGATTTGATGGGTGATTGGGTGTACTACAGGTACAAGGGACTTAACAAATTACTTCCCAAGGTTGGTGGCGCATTAGAGATGTAAGGAATCATGAAACATTGTTACGGCGCCAATGTCTATGGGCGGTTGTTACCACTTACGATCAGGTTTGACCATTCCCCTGCCAATTTTATAAAAGTTTATTTTTTTAATGTACCTAATGCCGAACGATTAATTTGCCAATTAAACAGGCTACCTCGTTGGTACGATTTCACGCCATTTGATAATTTCTCCTGGCGTTTTTTAAGAACTGTGTAAAATCAAAACGCAGATGAAACAAAAACATTTTAGTGCTTCGTAAATTTGTGAAAATAAGACCTTCAAATATCACCATGCGCGTATGTGAATACGTATAATCTTTATAAGCTCAAGTACTACGTGACGTTAAAGCTCTTGATCTCATTGCTTCGTACTTACAAATCATTTGTAAAAAATACATTGGTAAAGAAGGCATATTATTCGATACAAGATTATATAGATGATAAAAAAGCATGGAGTTAATGCTCGTTGACTTCTAGGCAAGATATATTATATACATATATAATTGTATTTAACTAACATGACTTTGTATTTATAAATGTTGAAAAAGAGTAACTACTGAGTTTCTTGCCGGTTCTTCTCGGTAGAATCTGCATTCCGAACCGGTGGTAGCTTCACGTAATATAGTTTGTTAAATGACGATTCAAAAGTGCTTGTAAAAGTATATTTTTATTTTGATTTTGTATAATACGTGTATGTATGTGAATTGGAAAAACTTGGCGAAATCATGTCCAAACCTTCTCCCGTGGAGAACAGGCATTTATCCAGCAATGGAATATTTACATACAGTAACAGCCTGCAAATTTCCCACTGCTGGGCTAAGGCCTTCTCTCCCTTTGAGTTGGAAGTTTTGGAGCATATTCCACCACGCTGTTCCATAGCGAGTTGGTGGATGTGACACATGTGCCAGAATTTCGTTAAATTCAGACACATGTTGTATTCCACACGAGCTTTGAGATGAATTATAAACACAAATTAAGCTCATGATAATTCAGTGGTGCTTTCCTGGATTTGAACCCGCAATCATCGGTTAAGATGCACGCTTTCTAACCACTGGGCCATCTCGAGTCTCGGGATATTTACAGCCCTTTCAAGTTGAGTGCACTATATTACGAATTGACCTTTTAAAATGGGTGGAAGACCATTTTGTCACACCGTGCCGGATTTACGATATACGCCACATTCACGAAGGAATGTTCTTAAGCGTTGCGTATTGCGTACTGATCGCGTGCTCAGTGAAGGAAAACATCGTGAGGAAACCTACACGAGTCAGTCGAATTCCTGAGATATGTAAACTATACGTTGTTGAGAAATTTAGTAAATTAATTTTCAAATATTTCGAAATGAATCTTCAAATGTTTCATAGATAATGGGTATTTATTTATTTCAATACTTAGTCTATTACAAGGCAAGTGAGGCTGTAAATTCTGAGGTCCCGGATTCGAGCCCTGGGTGGGGAGAATAAAAAGCCTATGCGTTTTTATATTTTACTAGCTGCGCCTGCGGATTTATACGCAGTTATTTCAGTTTATAATAACAACGTTGGACTTTCATATAAATTACCATCGTTATGGTCTCATTTTGAAGAGCTCCAGCCGTAGATGTGCAGGGATACCCACTAGTTTTATAAATCTTGCAAAAACTAATCTTAAAAAAAAAATCTTATTCGAAGCAGAAATACCGATATCCAATTTATATATAAAAAAGAGATTACGATATGATACATAAACGATTCATAACATCTTGTGAGTCTACTTGAGTGAAGTATTTTTTTAAAATGAATAATAAAAGACGGACAAGGTCATTGACCATTTGACAGCAAATCGTCACCAAAAATAACCTTGACACTATTAGAATTAAATAAATTTTACAATTTCCTTTTTTAATCCAACGAAATTTGGATAAAACATATACTCTGATCCAGGAGGCACTCAATATTATACGAGATTAAACAAAATTTAGTTGACCATTGGTTTTGAATGTATATTCTACTGATGATGACAAAACTCAGTATAAATTCAGTTGTAAATTCCATCAATGAAATTATACGAGTATCTATTAGAGAGACGGTCAATGGTTCCTGATGGATATGGTCAAAATCGCCCACAGACATAAATAAATATTGGACAACATCACATGCATTACTCTGATCCCAATGTAAGTAGCTACAGCACTTGTGTTATGGAAAATCAGACGTAACGACGGTACCACAAACGTGGGTGTTACACAGATAACATAGAAAACTAATGAACTTTTTCTACATCGACTCGGTCGGGAATCGAACCCGGGACCTCGGAGTGGAGTTTTTCTTTTTCTTCCTATACAGCCGTAGCACCGCTCTCTAACCGCCCTGTAAATATTTTTCCGTTCTCTAAAGTAAATTATTTGTTAAGTGATTACAATTTAATAAATTGCAATCAAGAATCCTCTTAAATTTTCTGCACATCTACGGCTGGAGCTCTTCAAAATGAGACCATAACCGATTTTTTATGTGCAGCTATCGTCCCATAATCACTGGGACAAAAATCGGCTCACGCTATTTATATAAAAGATTATTCAAGTAAGCACTTCTGAATCGTTTTGTTACAGGATTGAATTAGAAGCAAAGATATAATTACTCTTAATGTAAATTATATTTAAAAGTAGTATTTAATCAAGTTTTTTTAACATGCAATCTATATATCTTGTATCTGTATTAATTATACTGAAATAAACCTTTAAACCTACACAACCAGTTCCCATAAGGGCTACCCCCAAGTTAACATTCCTTAGTATAGATATAGCGTTAGGTAATTCTCCAAATCAAATTCATTAATCAATTATACTAGAAATCAAATCAATCAAATATTGTATTTAATATCCAATAATGATGATATATTTATAATTTAATTGACTAGCGAATTTAGAAATAAATTTAGTAGCCTGTTGATATCGTACTGCTGGTCTAAGGTCTCTTCCTTTTGAGGAGAAGGGAGCCCAATCCACGCTGCTTCGATGCTTGTTGGTGGATACACATGTGGCAGAATTTGACACATGCATGTTTCCTCGCGATGTTTTCCTTCATCGCCGAGCACGAAATGAATTAAAAACACATGAAAATTCAGCGAGCTTACTTGGGTTTAAACCCGCAATCTTCGGTTAAGATGCACGCGTTCTAGCTACTGGGCCATCTCGACCATGAGAAATTTAACGTAAATTTGTCGTAAATATTTAAAAAACGAAATCAACCACTTTTTGGGTGTTATATGTTTTCGTTGACCATTTTATTTTTTATCACCTACCGGTAAAGGTAAGCGTATTCTTGTAACAAATCAATTGGTCCGACTAATTTGATTAATCGTGATAACACTCCGACGCCCAGCTTCTCGCTTCATTAATAACGTAATTCGACTTCAATAAGCCCGCGCTCAGTCAAGGATTTCTAAACAGCCACACTGTAGCTGCTATAGGGACTGGAATATGTCAATCTTAACCGAAGCTCGTGGCTTCATACTCGGGTTCAATTGTTTTTTATAATTTGGATAAACCTCGTAAGGATATCTACATGTGTTTCCATAAAATCTTGGTGGAAAAGCCTAGAACCTTCTACTAAAACACGAAGGAACCTAATAAAAAAATATATAACAATACCATACTGTTTCTTATATTTTGTTTTATGGTGCAAAAATAAATAATATTATGTCATATAAAAGTACATCCATTTTCTTTTTGGACTCCGTACAAACTCATTCGGAAGTAATAAATACTATTTCTTCAATGATATTTCTAAGAAATTTGCATTGAAAAAGAATTTCCATTTAAGACGAATACCGCAGACGCAACCTTCGGTTTTTCCCGGAAACGCCATCTCTATCTATCGCCGAGCAGTTATCATACTCGCGAGCGAGAGGGAAGATGTCAGTCATCTCGATTTAGAAAGGATTAATTTTATACTAACGTCCTTGCATCGATTTTATTATGTGTTTGTTTATGTACTTATTTTAAATATAATATATTCAAAACATGTAATTAATGCTTCCTAATATTTTCTATTTGGCATTTACAAAAAGTAACTATAGTTCCTTCCACTACAGGCATCATCTCGCAACAACATCATCAGTCACTCAAAGCTCTTGACTTACCTTCACATACCTTTATTCAATTACAGAAATCTGCAATATTGAACACATGCAGATTAGTGCGAAAATTTATGCAGTCAGATAAAGTTATCTTTATTATAATACAGATAAAGATCATATTACATTGCCAAAAATTCATACTGATTAAAATTTTACATTAGGACCCAGATGATGCTCACTTGGTCACGCTCATTTCGGTCCGTAATCATTACTAACCGGTCAATAGGTCCGGTCAAAGTCAATCAGGACAACATATAAGTATAGAAACATAATTAATTTCATTGATAATAATGATAAGAATGTTAATGAATCGAAAAGATAAATATAATACAAAAAAGAACTTCAGCTATGCACTTACGCAAAGTTCTCTCGAAAAAGATATGAATACATTTTTTAAATATATATTAACGCTAAAACAACTCGCATAATCGAACTTCTTTGCGTATCTTGGTACTTGTGAGCTGAGCTGTAGTAGTAGAATTCGACTTTGACATTCCACGGACAGACAAGGGAACCAGCCCCGGCATTTTTCAAAAACCTGAAATAATCTCGACGGAAAAACCCCCGTATTTTTACATCTGTAAAGCCATTTATATATGCTTATAAGACTATAATATATATACATATATAGTCTTAACTATATGTATGATGTTTTGAAGACTATTAATTGTAACAGCAATCCAGGGTCAGATGCAGGAGCAAGTCTTTTGGGAGGAAAGGAAACGCTCCAGAATACTACTTGTACCCGGGCGCTTCTGGTGCTTCATATGGGGATTATAATTAGTATGTACAGACACGCAGATTCTATGATCATATGAGAGGCAGATGGCAAAAGGCAAAAAGATACCCTTTTGTTAGGATAAATTCAGATTCTATCGAAAATAAGTATTGAATAAATTTATAATAAAAAATGCTTGCCTCTTTACTGTTAAAGAGTTCATCAGTCTGGAGCTATACCGTTTACCGTTACACCGTTCGGCTGCAACCACTGCAATGTCATCGTAACCAAATATCGTGTAAAATTTCCACTCTGAGATATAAACGAAAGGGTATAATTATTTTTGCAAGATTTGATCTAAACAAACTAAAAAACAAAAAAAAGTTTGTAAAAAAAAACAGCACGATTTTTACGTATAATTAAAAAAAGAAGTTTTTAAATTGCACCATACTGTAATTACTGTGATACTACGGTATCAAAATTTAAGTATACAATTTGAATGAACTTTTTGTTTATTTTATCGCTGCCAAACTTTGGGTCTTACAATAAAGGTGTTTTTAAGACCCAAAATTTTTAAGAACGCTTATTGTTGTTTCTGACGAAGAGAGCCAGTTTAACAATAACAAATTATGCCAAAAGACAAAGGAAAAAATTGGCTCTTAATAAAATCATCATCAGTCATCCTATGAGTCGAAACTTTAAACATCATTGAAAGTTTGAAGAAAACATGTTTTACAAAACAAAACGAAATCAGTAAACAAACAAACGAGCAATAGTTTCTGAACTGCTTTGTCTTCGACGGTCTATATAGACTATATATATATATATATATATCTATATATAGATAGTATAAATGCAGCTATTCTTTGATTCTTAAAAAAAATAATGGCAGACTTTTAAATACAAATTAAACAGGTTTAACGCGTACCGGTGGAAAATTTTTAGCAACTAAAAAAACTGATCACGGATGTTCCAAGTTATTAAATCAGTCTGCGTCTTATTTTTCGATTATGAATTTTGATATTACTTGGATGAAACTTATAAATTTAAATAATAATAATAACTTTCTGAATTGAGTGGCGTTTCTGAATTAAGATAGTTGTCGCTCGCAAATACACTTCCGGTTAAAGGAATTAGTCGTTATGTGTTATGCATAGAAAATCTTTGAGATTCAAGATTTTTTTCATATCAAGTTTTATCAAATTCGGTTCAGTGTTTTAGCCGTGAAGGAGCAAACAAAACGACAGACAGAGTTTTAGAAAGTGTTATCTATTGTTCGTATAGTAAAACAATTCAAAAATTGTGATGCCAACCGAAAACACGGGGTTAGAAATGATTTTGTGGGATTGTATACGATTTTACAAAAAGGTTCCAGAATTTTGCCAAACATTTCAAATTATAATAAGCCTATACCGTTTGTCTGCTAAATTATACAACTAAAATATTTTGTATAATACAAGAATATTTATCATTATTGTAAACCAAATGTTTAATAACAATAAATAACTATCAAACTGAGTTTATTTAAATTGAATTCAACTCTGTGACATGATTCAAAAATGCTTTTATGACACTACTCGAATAAAGAATATTTTTATTTTGAGTGCTTCCAAGTCTGGGATATAATCGTATCTTTCCAAAACGCTATAGATATTTGAGAATCAATAAGACGGAACGCCTAACTTTTGTCAAGATTTTTTAAATCATTATATGAAATGTATTACGAGGCGAAGAAAAATGAAGACTACTTTTTATTAAAAATAATAGTAGCAATGCCCCAAATTTGTCAAGGAATTACTAACATTCCTATTTACCCCTCCTTTTAAGCTTATCACTTTTGTTAGGAGTGGGGACGACTATAGCCCATGAGGATCGATCCTGTTACTTACTATTATAGAATAAAATATTGAGAAAAAAATTCAAAAGAGGTTACACTTGATATTAATACATAGATTGATACATAACAATTTAAAATCTGCCCAGCGCGAGACGTTAAATAGCCTTATGTAATATAACCTTCCTCAAGAATCGCTATAATATGCAAAAATAATCATGCAAATCCGACTGGTACCAAAAATAAATGCAATCAAACATACGAACAAAAAAAAACCTTCACCTTTCATAGAATAGATAGACACCGTAACACATATATAGATATAGATAAAAGATAACACGCATAAGACAAACAAGCCAAAACAAGTCATTGGAAATACCGTATGAAATTATAAAGGATTATAACCCGTTTTCATGACAATGCTGCTAACGTAACGGCAGAGTAAAAATTTCCATAAACGCGACATACGTTCCGGAAGTGCATAAGTGCGCGTATAAGGGCGCGGACAGACGAGTGGTTTTTTTTCGACTTTACAACGTCATTATAAATTTTCCAGTAAACGTATTTGGAGAATCAAAGATAAATAAACAAAAGTGTCGAGTCATTGTTTCCCTTAAAGGCCGGCAACGTGCAAGCCGTTTCGTCCGTGTAAGGAGTAGTAAGTGAGGTGTCAGGTAGAACTAGTATGCAAAATTTCAAGGGAATGGAAAGTGTAACAAACTAACAAACTCGCTTTCTCATAATATAATAACTAATTAAGATATGAATAGTTCAGATTTGACGCGGTAAGCAACGCCGCCATAATATTCTTATTTCAACTGGATGATGTCGGGATAGGCAACTAGTATATATTTTTTCATGTAATAGGCAGGCGGACGAGCAAATAGGCCATCTGATGTTAAGTGGTCACCACCGCCCATAGACAATGGCGCTGTAAGACATATTAACCATTCCTCACACCGCCAATGTGCCACTAACCTTGGGAACTAAGAGGTTATGTCCCTTGTGCCTGTAGTTACACTAGCTCACTCACCCTTCAAACCGGAACACAACAATTCTAGGTACTGCTGTTTAGCGGTAGAATATCTGAGGAGTGGGTGGTACCTACCCAGACGGGCTAGCACAAAGCCCTACCACCAAGTATACCTAGTATATCTATTCATAAACGATACGGGGATTTATTAAAATATAATATCAATTTTTGTTTATTTATAATACATAATTCCTGAACTACTTTTTTAAAGTTCCGTACTTCTAAGGGCAAATGAAGTCTTATAAGATCATTTCGTTGTACGTCTGTGTATGTCCTTCTAGACTGTTTTCCCGAGGAACGCGTAAAGATATATTGTTGAATTCATTACCAAATGCTGAGGTCCTTTGAAGCTGTGAAAAAATCAAAACTCTAAGTCAAACAGTCAGAAGATATAGCCGTTTAAGTCGTATTTCCCTATTGACATGGAATCGTGGAATTTGACAAGAAGCACCGTCTTATAAAGTAAAGGGGAAAATGTGAAATTCTATGAAAAGTCTAAATCTTAAAATAACATGGTAAATCTTTTAGTATTCTGTAATGGTACGGAACCATCTGCGCGAGTCGAGCACTTACCCGGTTTTATTTTTCGAAACAATATAAATAATGTTACACTAATCTATTTATAAAAACGAACATTTCAGATTGAACATAACTATATTACAAATGCTAAATTGGACTACCTAAAATTAAAAAAAAAAAAAAAAGTCGCAATAACATTATACGCATTATAAACGAGTTCTTACTTAACGTAACAAGAAAGCATACATTTAATGTCAATTACATGGCTATACTGCAGTGACTTAGGGCGCTTACAGACTAAAGACTTACAAAAGTTAGACTTATAAATTAAAATAAAAAAGTTTATTCTGCCTTATTAATACAGAAAAACAAAGTCAAATCGATTATATACTAATCAAACATATTATATTCTAGTTGTCGTCCGCGGTTTCGTTCACGGTTTAGGGTTTTAGGTATAAAAAAGTAGCTCATTTTCTTTCTTGGGGTTCGAGGTTGATTCCTACCAAATTTTATCATATTTAGTTCAGTGTAATGACATTGAAGGCAGACATTCCTTCATGTCTACATGAATAATGATAAATATAAATATACGAATAAAATATTAAAAAAGCGTGCGATTTGAAATTGCATTGTTATTTCTATTTTTGAATAAGACAGTACGGTCGATTTTGACGCGACTTGCAATTTGTTAAAAGTTTTAATCGAGTTATACTTGGATATTTAAGATTAAATGAGTGATTTATCTCAATGTGTGCGATTTGATAGTTTACTTATGTTAAGATAAATTCGAAGTTAGAAATAATTTTTGTTGGTTAGTAAATTGTTTTAAATAAATTAAATTAACTTGACGTTGAATATATTGTATGAGATCGCAAAACGTGAAAATCTTTAGCCTTTTTTAAGAATATTACGCGGATGTAGAAGTAGATTTAGTGATGGATAATTCATACGGAGTCTCGGAGAAAGGTAAAATGTATTTATATACGACCTCCGTGGTCGAGTAGCGTATACACCGGTTTTCATGGGTACACCACTCCGAGGTCCCGGGTTGGATTCCCGCCCGAGTCGATGTAGAAAAAGTTCATTAATTTTCTATGTCTTGGGTCTGGGTGTTTGTGGTACCGTCGTTACTTCTGATTTTCCATCACACAAGTGCTTTAGCTACTTACATTGGTGTCAGAGTAATGTATTTGATGTTGTCCAATATTTATATTTATTTATTTATTTATATCTGTCAAGTACCATTCAAATAATTGTCATGAAAATAGGTGAATTGTCTAGCGTACACCGGATACGGTTCCTAGCTCAAAAATGTTAGAATCATTCTTTGTATCCTTCAAGATAAACTTATAACGATTCCGACTTCGCAAAGTTAATACATCCTTCTCAGGGCACGATTCTGTTTAATAAGATAACATAGTTATTTTTTAATTGGCCAATTGAAAAATTAAAAGCTCATGTCAAAAAAATCATTGATAAATAAGGCGTATTACTCACTACAAGATTATATTAAAGATAAAAAAAGCGTCGACTTAGTTTTTGGTGATTTCCAGACAGGATAAACAGGATATAATTTTAATTGAACTTTATTGACATACTCTGTAATTCAAATGGTACAAAAGAGTTACTGATTTCGTTGTCGGTTGTTTTGGGTAGAATCTTTGCGAACCGGTGGTATCTTTACGTTTAACTCAACACTCTACTGTTCTCTAACAATACATGATGATTCAAAAGTGCTTTCATGATGTTTGATAGCTATCCAGACATAAATTTGAATTACAATTAATTTGTTCAACAAGGATTAATGGTTCTGTATTTAATGTTTTTATGGTCTCACCCTCTCACTCCAGAACACTAGCGTGAAATTTCAATGTGTGAGATGCGAAGTGTTTTCTAAATCGCACTGCTGGTCCAGGTGTTGTATAGTTTTTTTTCTATCTATGGCAATATGTAAATAGATTACACGCAATGGTCTGCTTTTATTTACATAAATTTATTCCTTTTTCATTGAATTAACATAATGGTAATTCCGAATGAGTGATTTAATTGTGTTTTTTTATTTAATATACATTAAAACAGTCTTGTTTCGCATAACGATGATGAAATCAATTGTTTCTGTACTAATTCTTTAATAGTTCTTCACGTTATGAATCATATCGAGCGTGCCTCAATAAACATCGTATTTGAATAGTTTTTTCAATATTTACATTTTTTACATTAGCAGTGTGTAAATTTCCCACTTCTGGGCTAAGGCCTCCTCTCATTGTGAGGAGTAGGTTTGGAGCATATTCCACCACACTGCTCCAATGCGGGTTGGTGGAATAACCATGTGGCAGAATTTCGTTGAAAGTAGACACATGCAGGTTTCCTCACGATGTTTTCCTTCACTGCCGAGCACGAGATGAATTATAAACACAAATTAAGCACATGAAAATTCAGTGGTGCCTGCCTGGGTTTGAACCCGAAATGATCGGTTAAGATGCACGCGTTCTAACCACTGGGCCATCTCGGCTCAGTTCAAAGTTCAATATGACTTACTTTAAAACATACTTTTAGTTAATAAGATTAAGCATTTAAAAAATAATGTTCAAATTAGTAAAAACTCTGGTCTCAATCTGGTATTAAAATGTGATTTTAGTAAATAAAATACTTATAAACATGTAAACAAAATATTATTGTAATAAATAAATAAAATACATATAAATATTTTATTCCATAAACCCTTAGAAACCTCCCTTTTATACGGCGTAGTCGAAACGACGGAGGTTAGTAATAAGCGATGAAAAATAAGGTCAGTGATCTAGGGCTGAGTGTTGCTGATTGGCGGGACGGGCTCGCAAATGTTTTTTTTTTTTCATTGCTTGGCGGACGAGCATATGGGCCACCTGATGGTAAGTGGTCACCACGGCCCATAGACAAAGGCGCTGTAAGAAATATTAACCATTCCTTACATCACCTATGCGCCACCAACCTTGGGAACTAAGATGTTATGTCCCTTGTGCCTGCGATTACACTGGCTCACTCACCCTTCTAACCGGAACACAACAATACAGAGCACTGTTATTTGGCGGTAGAATATCTGATGAGTGGGTGGTACCTACCCAGACGGGCTATATCACAGAAAACTCCAAAGTTCGGAGAGTTAAACCAATACGGAGGAAAAGCGAAAAAAAAAGATTCCCAAGCCCAATGCAATTGCGAGTATAAAATAAGCTTTATTTTTAAAACTTTTATAAATATCAAATGTAAATTATATAATTTAAAAGTCATTCTATTGTCTGTGGGTGCCTTTATTTTATCTATTAATTTCCTTGTTCAATTAAATTTGAACATTAAAAAAATCCTTAAATATTTAATCTATGTGTTCGTAACAATCATGTTATGTGACGGTTTAACTTATGGAAAAATATTACGATATTTTTTTATCGAAGTTCGAAGTTCAAAACCACATCGGATTTGGTAACTTCGATCTGAATGATCATTGGTCGATAGCAGTTGATGACGCAATGAACGCCCAATCAACTTCTAGTATTTTTTTTTAAATTCGATCAGCATTTCAGAAACCGGACGTAAATATGAGTACAACACTATTAATAAACACCTTTATACTTAGGACATACATATTGGAATCATAAAAAAAAAAATACCTACATATTTATTTCCGCACAAGTAAGGATATACAGTCCTCTGTAGCATGCAGGCGAATTAAAATATACAGGTCAGGCGTTGGGAGCTCACATAAGGGCTCAAAATACGCGCGTTCTAAGTGTGCCTCCTGTAAGTTCAAACCTTGGCCTAGGGTTATAAGTACTAGGCTTTTGATTAGCAACCTTTGACCTAACATCTCTATTGTTTGATCTGCCCACCTGGCGCATTGAATTATGTTGAATAATCTCTCGAAGAAGCGGCAAGAAAATCTGTTATTAGTCTTATCCTATAATGATGATGTCTCCCGGACACGTATCGACAACGGTACCCATTTAAGAAAACTAGCCAACTGCACATATTATAATGCACAAAAGTGTGCACTTATAATTCGTACGGCACATCTGACACGGCCGGGATACGTTCAGCGACATAACCAATGGTTCTACATGCTTTGGCACAGTGTTTATATGATTTTCTCGTCATAAAAACTTCTTATTGCTTCAACGCGGGATTTTAATCCCGGATCTCAGGATCTGCAGCTTTATAAGTTAGCCACTGGACCAACGAGGTAGTCATGGTGTTAATTTATTTATTTATACACGTAATAGTCGTTTAACTCAAATTCAATTAAAATCAACATAATATTCCATGATCATATTGATTCTCATAATTGAAACAGACGCTCGATTTGAATGATACAAGTTCACGATTCCAACATTATTTACATAATCATCAGATATTCTAACGCCAACCAAAGGTACTCATAATAAATAACATTGTTGTGTTCCGGTTTGAAGGGTGAATGAGCCAGTGTAACTACAGACACAGGGTATATAACATCTTAGTTCCCAAGGTTTGTGGCGCATTGGCAATGTAAGGGATGGTTAATATTACAGCGCCATTGTCTAGGGGCGGTGGTGACCACTTACCATCAGGCAGCCTATAAGCTCGTCCGCAAACATATACCATAAAAAAAATTAAAATCTTGTCCTTAAATAATCATTTTGCTTACAATTTTTATTAATTAAATGTTTTTCTATTTATATAGAATAACTAATTAACACCCGCGGATTCGTCTGTGTTAGGTTGTCGATGTGTTAAGTCACGTCACGGTATAAAGATATGTTTATCAAAATTTCATCGAAATCCGTCCAGCCATAGAATCTTTCACATTCATTACTTAACATAATTTAAAGATGTTTATTAATTAAATGATATATTTAATTACTTACGGTTCAATGTGAACATGTTTCTTCGATTCCGATGTTTTCTTCAACACAATTTTTTCTTCTTTTAAAGTAAACTTACTTATATACCAAAGGTTATGTATGCTAATATATCGTTAAATGAATATTATATAACAATAATATCGGAATATTTTTAAATATTATTATTGTAACAATAAATTTAACACATATATATCTTTTGTATGGTTTTATAATATAATTATTTTATATAAATTGTTCATTATTGTAAATGATTCGCTACACATTCCACGAGAGTTTTTGAGATATCTGTAACAAAAGAAAAAACATATTAGTAACAATTTCGGACATCTGACTCGAGCTTAAATAGATTTTTAAGAAATTATAAATATTTTCAAATGAGTAAAAACTCTGGTCACATTTTAAAGACTGTCAAGGTAATTATAATGTGATTTTAGTGACTAAAAATCTTTTAAGCATGTTAACAAATGACTATTGTAATAAATAAGTAAACCACATATGAATATTTTATTCCATAAACCCTTAGAAGCCTTCCTTTTATACGGCGTAGTCGAAACGACGAAGGTTAGTAATAACCGTTGAAAAATAAGGTAAGTGATCTAGGATTTATAATAACAAATTGCTGACGATATTATTCGTTTGCTGAAAAAATATGTTGAGTATTGTTGTGTTCCAGTTTTAAGGGTGAGTGAGGCAGTGTAACTACAGGCACATGGGACATAACATCTTAGTTGAAATGTATAGTTAATATTTCATGCAGTGCCAGTGACGTTTAGCGGTGGTGACCACTTCCCATCTTGCTAGTACTATATCTGCGAATCCGCCTACCCGTCTGAAATTTAAAAAAAAAACACACTAGACCAAGCGGAAAAACTTCCACCCTAAGAGTGGAACTGCCCAACTGATATTTAATATTAGCCTCCAGCGACGACTAGTAGACCTAAAAAATATTTTTATTAAAATTGGCGCCTGTTTAAAAAATATAGCAAATCGTTAACAATAAATAATGCTATTTATTTTTAAAATAATTTGATCCTTGGTCATATGTATAACACATTTATAAGTGACATCAGTCAATAGAATAAATTTAAATAATTTTCATCGTAATTTTTTTCTCATTTTACAACAGGGCACAAATGGGGGGTAACCGTTCGTGTGCTATAGGTAAAGTTGTATAAATTCGCGAGAGTAAAGCCGTATGTTCAGCCTTTATATATATATATATAAATGTTACTGTTTTTTTTAAACGCTCATCACGCAAACCGCTTAATATTTTAATCCAGTTTATTATACAATATTGTTTAACATATAAATAAATATTGGACTACATCACATACATTACTCTGACACCAATGTAAGTAGGTAAAGCACTTGTGTTATGGAAATCAGAAGTAACGACGGTACCACAAACACCGAGACCCAAGACAACATAGAAAACTAATGAACTTTTTCTACATCGCTCGGCCGGGAATCGAACCCGGGATCTCGGAGTGGCGTACCCATGAAAACCGGTGTACACACTAGTCGACCACGGAGTTCGTCGAGTAAAAGCAAATAAATACAAATATTCAAAGCAAAGCATGGCCGAGTCGGCTAGTATTATATACAAGTAAAAATAAGACAAATCATAGTATTATATATACTTTATAATAACATAAAATTTACGCTCTTCACATCAATCGTCTGAATTAAAAGCCTGTTCATTATAACATTGAAACGCTTGCATCTGCTGGTTAAAGTTTTACGTATATTGGTTAAGCTTTTTCAGTTAGCTATTACAAAAATAACATCTCGTTTATAAAAAAAACAGTCAGTGTAGTGTTAATAAGCAGTTATGTCAAAATTTATATGTTTGTAAGTAATGTTTTATTGATTGTTTTTATAAGAAAAGTGTTTTTAATGTATGTTTTGTTCATACTTCTAATTTGGGATTTGCTGTCGTTTAATTATACTAATTACTCGGTGTTAGGGCCCGTCTGGGTAGGCACCACCCACTCATCAGATATCCTACCGCCAAACAGCAGTACTCAGTATTGTAGTGTTCCGGTATGAAGGGTAAGTGAGCCAGTGTAACTACAGGCTGTGTAACGATAAGGGACAGAACAACATAGTTCTCAAGGTTGGTAGCGCAGTGGCGGTTTAAGGAATGGTTAATATTTCTTATAGCGCCATTGTCTATGGGCAGCGTTGAACACTTACCATCAGAAGGCCCACGTGCTCGTCTGCCTGCTTATATTATAAAAAATTATAATATAAGCAGCCTGCGTATATAAAGTACCTAATCAATATTAATTGTGTATTTATCGGCAATTACTTTGTGTAAGAAATAAAATAAAATACTGTATCATTAAAATATACAGATAAAAAATTAAATTAGAATTCGTCGTCCATTAAATCGTTAGGCATTATTTTTTTTTATTTTTTTAAATAAAAGTAGGCTGGTTTATTATTATCTGTAATAAAAATACATTATATTTATAAAACAAACATATCCATTGATATCTCGTTCTCAATATTGTATTACGTGTTTAATTATAAATCATTTCGAAACCTATGCGCAGATAAATTAATGACGGCTATTATCAAACTTTACACAGTTCAAGTCTCGATTACATACCAAATAAAACATTAATATGATTTATTTAAAAATAACACGCGAATTAAGTAGACATTGGAATATCAGCGCCATAGATTCTGCACGTTCTGAGGGACAACAGATTTAAATATATTTAACTGATCAAAAAGTTATGGATTTACTTTTTTTTTTTATGACATTGATAGGCGAAGGAGCAAATGGGCCACCTGATGGTAAGTGGCCTTACTGCTCATGGACAATGTGCCACCAACCTTGGTAAATAAGATGTCCCTTGTAGCTGTAGTTACACTGATTGACTCACCCTTCAAACCGGAACACAACAATACCGAGTACTGCTGTTTGGCGGTGGAATATTTGATGAGTGGGTGCTACCTACCCAGACGGGCTTGCACGAAGCCCTACCACCTTGTAAATTATATATTTTTTTAAATTTTTCGTTCATCTATATCACACTGCGAACAGACAGCAGTATATCAAAAATATTTATGTTTATTTTATTGTTTTCTAATTTCTCAGTAGCATTCTTAATTTTGGATATAAATCGTGCTCTTTCTTTTAGCTCGGATAATACGTTAAGCTGTGAGTCATACAGCTTAACTCTTTCACCATGGATGGCGTATTTGCTATTTCAATTGTTTTTTTTTTTAATTTAAAGTTCGGTACAAACAGATGGAGCATTTAATGGTAAGTGTTCACCGCCCATAGTTTTTTTTATGGCATTGGTTGGCGGACTAGCATATGGGCCACCTGATTGTGAGTGGTTACCACCGCCCATAGTTTTTCTTTTATGGCATTGGTTGGCGGACTAGCATATGGGCCACCTGATTGTAAGTGGTCACCACCGCTCATAGACAAAGGTACTGTAAGAAATATTAACCATTCCTTACATCACCTATGCGCCACCAACCTTGGGAACTAAGATGTTATGTCCCTTGTGCCTGTGATTACACTGGCTCACTCATCCTTCTAACCGGAACACAACAATACAGAGTACTGTTATTTGGCGGTAGAATATCTGATGAGTGGGTGGTACCTACCCAGACGGGCTTGTACAAAGCCCTACCACCAAGTAAAGATAGACATAAGTTCCAAAAGGTAGGCACATGGGACGAAGTAGTTCCTAGGTTGGAAGCGTTGACTTTGTAAGCAAATTTAATTATTTTTTGTAGTACCAATATCTATGTGCTGCTCACCTACCACCAGGTGACCTATATACCAGTCCCAGACCCATCTACCTATAAGACATAAGAATTCTAAATTATGACAGGATACCTGCGTTTATAGGAAACATTTTTACATTACATTAGCAGCCTGTAAATTTCCCACTGCTGGGCTAAGGCCTCCTCTCCCTTTGAGAAGAAGGTTTGGAGCATGTTCCACCACGCTGATCCAATGCGGGTTGGTGGAATACACATGTGGCAGAATTTCGTTGAATTTAGACACATGCAGGTTTCCTCACGATGTTTTCCTTCACCGCCGAGCACGAGATGAATTATAAACACAAATTAAGCACATCAAAATTCAGTGGTGCTTTGAACCAGCAATCATCAGTTAAGATGCACGCGTTCTAACCACTGGGCCACCTCGGCTCTATTTTCAAATATTTCATAACATTATACTATGAGACTGTAATATTATTTAAAAAAAACGTGGAGTTAATGCTCGTTGACTTCCAGGCAGGAGACATAACATACATATATAATTGTATTCAACTAACATGACTGTATTTTTAGATGTTGAAAAAGAGTAACATTTTAGTTCCCGAGGACGGTTGATATTACTTATGGCTCTAATGTCTATAGGCAGCGGTGAGAACTTACCATCGGGTTATTCATTTACCCGTCTATCTACCAGTGTTAATAAATTAATGATATATATTTAAAAATGTTATTTAAGTAATTAATATGACTAACGAGGTTTTATATATAAATAAAATTTGACCCGCCCCGGTTTCGCACGGGTGCAATGCTGATACTGAATGATACAACGTTCATTTTTGTCATTAGACAATACAAACCGCTATGTCCCTGCATTTTAAGACTATCATATCTTCGAAAATATTCATTTAAATTACATGCTGTAAAGGGTCATATTGATCTATATTATTGCACAATATAATTAGGTACTTAATTGGATAAGTATTGATACTGTATTGATTAAAATCGCTTAGATTAAGCCATTTACGATACACATCTCATCAAAGGTAAAGTATAAAAAGGGATTATTGTGGGATATACCAAACAGATAGACATATACCATCGCGGACCCTTTTCAATGTGTACAATACTGCAGTATATTATTTTGATCTATCTCAGAGTGTCAAAAAAATGTGTTTATTTACGGCATCACATTAGAAACCTTTAAAATTATCAATATATATCGACTTTATTATGAATGTATTATACATATAAACCTTCCTTTTGAATCACTCTATCTATTGAAGGGTATCGCATCAAAATCCATTTCGTAGTTTTGAAGATTTAAGCATACACAGGGACAGACAGACAGCGGAAATCGACTTTGTTTTATACTATACATCGACTAGATCAGATAGACACTTTAATAGTCTAAAGGGCCGAAATTAATTACGACGATACTTATAAACAATTATTTTAAACTCTAAGAATAACTCAACATTGTTTAACCAAAGCCAGTGTCTTAAACAAAAAAAAAAAATACTTACACAAAATTATTGATATCCAATTTAAATTCACCGTTCATTGTATCAAAAACACACGACACTTAAAAATTTTTTAAGGCAATAATATCGTTTAATAGCGCGCTTCTCCTGGCCAACGTCCGAGACACTAATGGGACTGAGTATGCAGATAAGGGATATATCTACATAGCTAGAACAGGGGAATAAGATTAAAGCAGTGTGCTAATAAATAATAATATAATTTTGTTGGGTATTTCCTGAAATATCAATAAAAAAAATTTTAAACCATTGAATACATTTTAATTCAAAAAGGTTATATGATATATTAAAAATAATTGTATACTAGGCATTTTATTGCTGATTAGTTATTTTTATCTGACACACAAAAGATTCACTTGATGGTAGAGTTTTGTGCAAGTCTTTGGGTAGATACCAGCCACTCATCAGATATTCTACCGCCACATATATAATTGTGTTCCAGCTTGAAGGATGTGTCAGCCAGTTTAACTCCAGGCATAAAATACATCTTTAATCGTACTTGGAACGGTTAACGTTTCTAACAGCAACAATGAGCGGTGACCACTTGCCATCAGGTATCATCATTCGCCAGTC
This sequence comes from Vanessa tameamea, assembly GCF_037043105.1. NCBI lineage: Eukaryota > Metazoa > Arthropoda > Insecta > Lepidoptera > Nymphalidae > Vanessa > Vanessa tameamea. The sequence goes on from NC_087338.1 coordinate 2,807,655, forward strand.
CACCCACCTGAATGAAATAAATAAGAGATTTTAACATATAACCTGTTAGGTACGACTGTAACAGACTTACATACAAATTTGTACGTATTAATAATGATTATCATATAAAATTACTTTTAAATGTTTCATAAAACAAGATATATATATGTCATTTTACATTAGTATGGTCTGATAATTAAAAAAAAATCATTACTCTAATAATAATTTACATTTAAATAAGACCATATGATAAACTAATAATAAAACTAAATTAAAAAAAAATACACGTATATAAAATTGTTTGGCAATGCTTTGTCTATGCTTTGGCTATACCCAGGTCATGGAAATAGATGAGGATGAGTTCTTGGATCTACAGAAACGTCGTAGAAAGGCTTTCTAAATATATATATTGACCTCATTCATATTTAAATATCTTTATTTAACACAGAAGTATTACACTTTCTTATTGACTGGCAAAATTCTACCATCGGTTCGGACAGAAACACATCAGTACGGAGAACTCAGCAGAATATTTTTGATGACTATAATAAATTATTTTTGAAACAACCTGGAGGCGATCGTTTCATTCCCAAGGGATGCTATCTATGAATCCTATGCTATATGTCAGACTTGCAAACCTGTTTTCATTTACTGTCAACCTGATGACTGACCTGATGCTATTCAGAAAACCGCCATTCTCACACGGATTTGATTTGCACAGTGGGTATTCTTTAAGTAACCAATATGTTAATGGTATAGTCAAGTTTTCTAGTTCTATAGAATTTTAAGGCAGTATCCAAAATCCTGGGTCTAAGCCTCGAGTCAGTTGAATAAAAACTTATTGAATTTTTCCATCAATAAATTCTCGGTAACACCCTGAAGTTGAGAAGTCGTTACAATCCTATGCTTTTGCTATTGCTTTAGCTAAGAAAATATGTCCGATTTACGTCTAATCGTACTTATATAATTTGAATACAGAGTGCATCCGTTTGCGCACATTTATGTTTATCTTCTGCGCAGTTGATTAGTATCAGTCAGTCAGAAGAACTCATAATATATTTAACCACTTAATAGACAATCACGGGAAAACTTGTCTCTGTGCATTGTGGTGTAATGATCATGAAGTAATTACTAAATCTACCATGTCAACTTCGAAATTTCGTCCATTACATAAACCCGGAATTCATATATATATCGCGGAGCTACTCCTTGTCGACTTCCAGGCAGGATATATTACATACATACATATTTTTAAATGTTAAAAAGGAGTAACTACTGAGTTTCTTGGCGGTACTTCTCGGTCAAATCTGCATTCCGAACCGGTGGTAGCTTCACTTAATATAGTTTGTTGAATGGCGATTCAAAAGTGCTTGTAAAAGCGTACTCGAATAAAGTATATTTTGATTTGATATGATACCCAGGGCCTTACGATCTGTACCAATTAACCACCAGACTGGAGGTTAGGAAGAAGGAAGGAGTGTATTTTTATAATTATAAACTCTTATCGATAAAAATAATATCGAATTGTCTGTGTATCGAGACATAACACGTGATTCGATATCGTTCAATGAAACACGTTGATTTATTGATATGACATTATTATTTATTTTTATTTTTCTGGTGTTTGAGAGCAAAATATTCTGCCAACGTGACCGGTTATTAAGAGATAAGACGTTGGTAATTAAACGGCTACAAATTTTTTATAACATTCTTATATAGTTTAGTACGTTTTATTTGTATACGGCGGATGGGAATGAGCCCTCTGGTAAAGTCACCATCATCCAACGACATTGCCGCTATAAAAAACATTTACCAATGCACGATCAACCTTGGGAGTTGCAATGTTATGTCCTTTATGCCTACAGTTACACTGGCTAACCCACCTTTAAGCCGGAAGACAACAACACTAATTATCGCTGTTCGGCGGAAGAATAGCCGATCAGTGTATGTACTTATTCAGACGGGCCTGCTCAAAGCCCTACCACCAAGTTAAGATAAGTTAGAATTATGTAGCGAAATATTCAACTGTAAAAGAAAAAATATCCATATATCAAGGAATGTATGTGTTTCATGATAAATCTAATACCATTTTAGATTAAACCTTGAGAATAATATGAGATAACATCCGCTTTAATGCCCCCGTTACATGTAAGGATTGAGGATGTAAGGTTAATACTTACCGTCAAAGGCCCTATGGCAGTCTGTCTGAGCCTATTTTGAAAAAGTCTAAAAAACGTGATAACTCAAAAATGGCTCACTTTTGCGTCATGCACATGGGGTTAAAATTATCGCAAATAGTCACCCCTGTTACCTCTTAACGGGAATACGTCGGATTACCATAAACCCTGTATAATCGATTTACCATTTAAAAATATTAAATTAATTAATAAATATTATTATTTATTAAAATAATACTTTTTAGAAAAAAAAAAACGCCTAGATTTAGGCTTGATCTCCATCACAGGACTGATTGAACATTAATTGTGAATAACAGCATTGAAAATCTGTTTATTTGAAAAGAGCAACTATGCGAGTTTCTTGCCGTTTCTTCTCGCTGGAGGCTGCTTTCCGAAACGGTGGTAGTGTTTAAACATTGACGATTCAAAAACGCTTTATTGTGAAGTTTACTTGAATAAAATACATTTGATTTGATTTGATTTGATTTGATTTGATTTGATTTGATTTGATTAAGCGTGTACGACCATCAACATTGTATTATAATATTTTTAAAATAGAAAGCATCTTTTATTAAGAAAATTAAACTTAACATTATAAGGTTACAAAAACATATGATATTTAGAGTTCCTTGGCAAATTTAAAAACCATTATTTGATCTCGACTAATTAAAAAAAAATCCTTATATCTAAAGTCCTGATTTTTACGGGTAAAATTCGCACACAGTCAAATTTTCGAATTTAAAAAGTAAAATTTTAAAAAAGAAACCCTTTCTTAGTGCTTAAGTTTATGGGTGGTGATCACGTACCATCACGTGTCCCATTTTTCCATTAGCCTATCACATAAATAATATATAGTTAACTGTCACATCAGTCCGTGTGTTTGATGACTTTGGTCTCTGTTAATATGGCGATCGTATTATAAGTAAATAAATAAAAATGACTCGATCTAGCGTTAATGTACATAACCTAACTTTTTCTCCATATTGAAATATATGAAACAAGTAAAATTTTTAATCGATCAATCAAGAATGAGGAATTCCGCGAAGGTCAATAACATTCAAGGAAGATAACACGTACGTATAACATGGAATATTGAATTTATTTCGCGCAATCAATTATGAGGAGGACAGACAGACGCAGAGGAATCTCTTCTCAATGTTTCCCTTAAAAACCCAGTAAGCTATAACGAAATAAAACACAATCAGAAACACCCACTGCCTAATTCGACGTTTATATTCTGAGGAACCAAATCACGCGTATCTTGTACACTTGTCGGTTGCCATTTAAACTCGAGTCACGTGTTTATTACGCGCGAGATAACGCTAAATGAGAACGACACTGAGTGATAATAGAAATTAAACAATAATATTAACTAATTTTAACTCGATATTTTATAATTTTTTACTTGTTTACAACGTATAGACAAGTTTATCTGTTAGTTACATCTAATGCTGTTTGTATTTAACGGTCGTTGAATTGTTTTACCTTTTTCTTTTTTTTTTTGACATTCAGACGGGCACAAGCTTATGACAATTCGTCCTTTTTTACGATTATTTGCATTAGTTATTTTTAAGTTTGCAAATATATATTATCAAAAGTTTAAACTTTAAAATGTAATTGTAGGTAAAAATTAACGTTACCGCAGTAAAAAAAATTGCGCATATTATAATATATAGATTTAATTAATTTACCGATATTGGTGCATCCACGATTTTGTTTTTTGCTACATTTCGTTATTACGTAAACACCGTAATTTTCTTCAATTGAAAAGCTTATTGAATTATTTATTTAAAAACATACATATATAACGAAAACATAGACTTCGTAACATTGATATGTATATCAATTAAAAATGGACACAACATTCAAAAATTTTAACATGTAAACATTTTTTTAAATCTATACTATAATATTATAAAGAAGAAAACTTTGTGTGTTTGTTTGTAATGAATAGGCTCAATAACTACTGGACCGATTTAAAAAAATCTTTCACCATTCGAAAGCTACATTATCCACGTGTAACATAGGGTAAATTTTATTTTGGATAAAATAGGGTTCCGAAAGATATTTGGGTTTTTCGGACACAAGGTATAAAAAATCAACCAGAAAAGTTACTTATTTTGCGTAGGTACGCTGCCTAAACTATAAAAGATAGAACCATAATATGTTCAAATTAATTGTAGATCTTATAAATATCTACAAAAAAAAGTCCGCGACACACTATAACTATCAATGTCGAGTGAGGCACAAAAGCCATTTTTTTATTTAAAAATGATGAATTTTTTTTGAAAGACAATCTTTGCAGCCTGCGGATAATGACTGCGTCGTCGACATTAGTGTCGGTGTCTGTGAATTGACCTGGGAATCATTTTGCTGACCGTGTCTTTCCTGGGTAGGCTTTTTGCAGCGGTAACCGACATCCACGGCGGAGCCGCGGGCGACCGCTATTAAACATATAAAAATATAATAATCTTTGAATTTTCAAAAAATATTCAATGTATGTACACCTACAGATTCGGTCGATTTACTCCTTAATTATATGTATAGAAAATAATTGTCGGTAAATAAGTTTACAAAATCAAAAATCAAGTCAAAATATAACTATTTACATCACATCCATGATCTGTATAGTGTTGTAAAGTTTTCATAATTTTCGCAAAGTTTAAAAAAATCATCTTCCTACTTCTATTTATTTAAAAAAATATATATTTTGTATATTTATGGGTTAAGATTTTAAATTAACATGGTTATTTTTATTACTAACAGTATTTAAAACGGGATATTTACCATGTTTTTTATTTTTATTCTTATATTATATAATTATTCTTATATATATTATATAATTCTCGTGAACAAGACATTCGTAGATAATGTCGAAATATCGAGCTCCACCAAATAAAAATAAAAAACATGGTAAATATCCCGTTTTAAACACTGTTAGTAATTTATGGGTTATTTTGATTTCCTTTTGAGATACGCAATCCTGTCACAAATCCGAAATCTACGCGGACGAAGTCGCGGGCAGAAGCTAGTATTATAATCAAAATCAAAATATTATTATTTATTCAAGTAGGCTCATAAGCACTTTTGAGTCGTCATGCCACAGTGTAGTTCGGAAAGTAGAACCGATAAGAACCGGAAAGAAACTCAGTAGACATTCTTTTTAATTACAGACTACGTCAGTCATCATCATTTTTTTATATATCCTGCCTAGAAATCAATAAATACTAATTATACGCTTTTTTTTTTTAATATATTTTTTTGACATTTTAATGCAGTTTGTTTTAAGCTGATTTAATTGCGTTATAATTTTTGGAATTTATTCGAATATGGATTGGCAAGTTTTCTTCTAAATGCGCAATATGTCGATATGATGCCAGGTATTGGTTTCCATATTTCATTATATTTAGCAGTTGTTCTTTAACCTCTTCACTCCTGAAGTTCGTTAACGTTTTCAAAGAGTCTATGAATGGGTGTCGACGATTCCGGAACATTCTCGAATATTCCTTAACTAAGATTTTTTCCTACGTCTAGTTCGCTTCCCCTTAACTTTGGCCATCAAAACAAGTAGTATCAACGTGTAGATATGCATGCCTCAACACGTGACCGAGGTTCTCGATCTTTTGTTTTTTCAACGTTTGCATTTGTTTTCCGGTCATGGCACTCAATTGACCTGTCTTTTTAGTCAGATCCTGGGGTTCTAGGTTCAAACCTCAGATTGGGGCGATAAAAAGTTGGTGCGTTTTCCGGTGGAACTTTTCAATAGAAGCTGCGGTCTGGAAGTTAAAAAATGCTCGGTAGTGAGACGTGCTGGTTGGAGATGCGCTCCTTCTGCAAAACCGTCATGTCACAGAAGGAAGAGGCGGAGCGGGAGCGGGAAGAGGATGCCGCTGCAGACCCGCTCCGCTGAAGACGACCAGGGTAGAGGAAAAAGTGCTGCGCGCATTTTCTCCCACCAACTCAATAGGCGCCGCAGTGAATAGGGAGGTTCTCAGGACCGCGTGAATCCCCCCTAAATGTTGAAGGCCAGCATAGGCAGGCCGACCGTCAGGGCGTCACGGTAGCATGCGAAAGCGATCCTGTGGCGCCCGCCGAAGAGACGGAGAGGATACCATTGGTTTTTTAGTAGGTATTCAGATCTACCGGGGCTCACTCGGCATCCAGGGCATCGGCAAGTCCCACATCCCCCATTTCGACATGGAGGAAACCTAACGCGTTTCTACAGCGATATAAAAAAAAAGGAGGTCTGGAAGTATCCCTTGAGCCGACTGCCATGAGCGAAATCGAACAGGAGGACAAAATTATCAATACATTCATCAAAGCATTAGTAAAAATGTGGTAACAATAATTCAAGTTTCAGCAGCTATATAACAAACGTTACAAAACTTGCGTAAAAACACAGATACACTGCGGAAACCCTTTTCCGAACAGGATTTAGCGTGTTCGTGTAACATGTTCAATAATTTTAACGTGAACGAGGGGAATCAGGTAATTAACTTATACGAAGTAGGGAACGGTTGCACAAACTCATAAAAACCTCAAGTCGATTCCTCAGAGTCTAGTGAATTTGATTTTAGAAAACGTTTCAAGTAAACTTTCATTTCAATAAAGAATAATACTAAGATTCAAACTTGTACTAGAGTACCCAAATTTTATTACTGACAGTTGTCATTCAGCTGATTTCCATTTTACAAACGCAGAGATCCCGTTACGGTTTCTCAAAGTTGGATCGGAAAATAATCGAGATCGTATTGTAATCGATATGAAAAAGTAGAATCGATCCTCGATTACGATTAAGCTGAGGTTAATTTTTGTGAGGTATAATCAAAGCTGTTTTGGAATATAACCAGGTATCATTATCAGTTAAAATTCAACTCTCAGCTGTTATAACAAAAGTCTCATAGCGAGTGTCGATTTTGTATTTAGAAAAGGATTTTTTTATTCGATTCAGAAGGTGATCAAAAATCGTATTGAATTTTGGAATCGGTCCATCCTAACCAATTTCGTAGATACGTATGAGACTGATTTTCATTCGATACAAGCAGTTTTCCTCGTGATATTTTCCTTCAACGCAAAGTTTCATATTATCGTTGCTTGCCTTCTGAATTTTCTTTTAAGATTAACGTATTCTAATGACCAGGTCATCTCGACTCCTCTAAATATATACCAATTCGTTATCAATATTATATACGAACTACATAAGTATGTCATAATATATATGTCATAATCATTGGAAAATATTTTAAATTGGTGTCAGTCAAGTGTGCCGCTTATCAAAAATTTGACAATAATTAATTTTAGGCGTTAGATAAATATGTCTGTCAAGGGTATTCAAATACTCAATCTAATATCACGTTAAAAAAAATCACGTGCTTCTCTCTTGATTGGGTTTTATGTAAGTCCGTCTGGGTAACTCAAAATCGTCACAATTTTTTAGTAATACTGTGTTCCGGTATTGAGAATGAGATAGACAGTGTAGTTAGAAGATCGGTAACGTATTGACGATATCAGGAATGATTAAAAATTCTTACTGTGTTTCTTATAGTCTATGGGCGGTGACCAATTAACGTAATTATTCTCTTTTACCTACTACCTTAATACCTAATGTAAAGAGGACAATCACCTGATAAAAAAACAGCGACAAATATAACAGCCAGAGTATATTCCGCTGGACATTGGACCGGCGTGTTGGAATAAGCTCCAATCCTTCTACCCAGAGGATAGAAGTCCTTATTCCAGCGATGGGACATTTACAGGTTACTGGAATAATAGTATTATACCAGATTTCTTTTTTTTTTTAATTCTAATCAATGCCCCATTTTAAGTAATTACTATTATGCCCTCCAATCGACCTCAAAGCTTGAGCCTAGAGCGGGGACGGCAAAAGCCCAGGTCAGGATCGAACATCAATACATCGATGTTGATTTTTAGTCGCTTTTAGTAAATACATTAATAGTTTAATTGTTTTCGTCATCGGCATTCGCCCTTAACCCACTTTTTAGGGCTTCCTTAGCTTGCTTCCTATAATAATTAACCTAATTTAAAAACAAAAACGTCACTTAATCTTATTTTACAGTTTAATGGTCTTTATAAAGTTAGAATATGTCTTTATAATTCAAACTAATTCATCTCTTGGAGTAAGAAGGAAATAGCCCAAGGGATAAGAATCGAACCAGCGACTTTTTACAACGCTAGGCAGCCTGTGAACCATTGCGCAATTAACGCTTTTTTAAACATAATTAAAAAAAAGAACTTAAACTTAGATAAGTATTTATTTGAATTAATGTTGACTGTACTATAGTGCACGTATCGCCCTCTAGTTACTGGAAATACATACTTCTATTGAATTTAAAATTTCCCACTGCTGGGTTAAGGCCTCCTCTCCCTTTGAGGAGAAGGTTAGGAGCATATACCACCACGCTGCTCCAATGCGGGTTGGTGAAATACAGATGTGGCAGAATTTCGTTGAAATTAGACACATGCAGGTTTCCTCACTATGTTTTCCTTCACATCCGAGCACGAGATGAATTATAAACATTATATTCAATAAACAAATTAATAATTATTTTAAGACAATTAAATTATATTCACAGGAAGATTAGTTAACATGTATAAAAAACATATTTAACATAACATGTTTTAAGAATCATATTTATCGCGACAGAATTATTTTATATATTTAAATAAAATACAACTTAGTTTGTAATTTTTAATTTATTTATATTTAAAGAAAGAAATAACAATTTTTGCAACTGGTTTGAACTAAATCGAAACGGTAAAGTATTGTCATAGTCTTATGATATAGTAACAAAAACTATGTCTTTAGACTTACAGTGAACCTATTTATACTATTATGATTAATTCCATTTGTTTTTCAAATGTATCGTCATGATGTCATTTGAACGACGTTTTTCACAAAACAGACAGACGGACGAGCATATGGTAAGCGATTACCATGGCTCATAGACTTCTTCACCATATAAAAAAAACCTTTTTTTAAGGCATAGGTTGGCGGTCGAGCACCACCGCCCATAGACAACGGCGCTGTCAGAAATATTAACCAACGTTGTGAACTTAGATCACACTCTCCCTTCAAACCGGAACACAACAATATTGAGTACTGTTGTTTGGCGGTAGAATATCTGATGAGTGGGTGGTACCTACCGAGACGGGTTTGCACGAAACCCTACTATCAAGTAAACCTTACAAGATCAGTGTCACCAAACTTGGGAACTAAGATGTTAAGTCCCTTGTGTCTGTAAATACACCAGTTCAGTCACCCTTCAAACCGGAACATCAATACTAAGATTGTTGTTTGTGATGGCTAAGACTAATTATCAACAAAATGTCTTAACAATATCGTTGAAATCAGCTTTCGAACAGAATTGAGGAAGAAAAGGTTTGAGTATAAAAAAAAATAACGACAATTTAAATTCCACGTTTAATGTTACGCGTATAATCTCAAAACACGAAACTTATAAAATATAAAACCTTGTACATGTAATACGTTTAATAAATTAAGATATTTATTAAGATCACTTAAATAATTTTAATTTTAATAATAAATTACAGTATACATACTGTAACACATTCACGTATATTTAAAGTTAACTGTAATAATTTAATTTTCTCAACAGTAATAAATCTTTAATTATTAAGTTTTCTTCCGTTTAATACTATTTACGTTCTTCTTCTTCTTCTCCTACCTACCTCTGCAGAGTCTGCCTTCCGACTAAGCACTCCACTTTTCACGGTCTTTAGCGTCATCCTCCAAGTACATTGGCTCTCATGTCCTGAGACTTCCAGCCATCGCTTCCTTGGGCGAACGGGAGGCCTAGTTCAGGTACAAAAATAACAAGTGACTTTCTGTCGACATAGTCCTTAGGAAGAGTCGCAACATGGCCACCAATACCTCAGACGACTCTCATAGAGCTTATCTGGTACTTCAAGACTACCTCGGATAACCTTTTAATACCATTTATATGTTATTCTATAGCGTATATAATAAGTATCTATTCCGTATCTACGAATGTCACTTAGCTAGTACGTAGCAGACGCATACTATGAAACATATACAATTTTACCATCAATATAAAATAAAATGAGAAAATCATTTTTGTAAACTATATTTTCGTCTTAATATACGTTGGTAACTATAATAATCTTTGGCGTTAAAATAATTTAGAAGTTACTACTACAATAAATAGTTGATTAAACTAATACTTAAAACTAAATTAAATACATAATTGTAAATTCGGTAACCCAAACGGCTTATGAGTATAGCATGGCAACATTTTTTGTTTATTCCCAAAGTTAACAATGATATCAAAAATAGAGCACTGTTATAAATTTGAAAATCGAATGATACTGGGAAGAACCAGATTGCAGTTTTTATAATACGTTCAAATATGAAATATAATTTGCAAGTCTAAATCATTGATAAATATGTCCATCTTAAATTAGTAAACAATCCGCACGCTATCAAACTAGTATGGAATTTAAAGTAAACCAAAAACGCCAGTTCTTGTTTCAACGTTTCGAACAATAATTATCCGACTTTTGCAAACTAAAAGGAGATTATTATTTTATCATGTCTATGTATGTATGTATGTGTAGACATTTGTATGTATGACTTTTCACTACAACAATTACTAAAATTATCATCTTACTAAATGAATGACTACTATCTAAGAGCATTTTCACATTCTCCGATTCGATATCGATGTCGGGCGCCGATCCGATTTCGCGAGAAGTAAAATGTATGAAATATGTATCCGTCTTCCATATTGTCCGATCCGATGTCGGAGCCGACACGGTGTTGGCGGCACCGTCGGATACCCGTAAGTTGTCGGACGATATTGTTTGTAAGTGTGCTATACGTGCATTTAAATTGTCTCTGTGTGCGCAGTTCTAGGCGCGGCGGTCATTTTGCGATTTTGTTTTGTTTACTTGTTTGGTTGTCAAATGTCATCATGGCATCGTCATCATTATAAAACGACATAATTACATTAATTGAACTGTTAGAATCAAAACCATGCTTGTGGACTAAAACTCCCTCTGAATATCTAGATTCCACAATGGGATGTATCCAATACTTTCTTTGCACAAATCTTTTTTGCGCAATATGATAGACAAAGTAAATAAAGTTTTCCATTATAGTATGCCATGATGACCTGCCCGCACGAAGCTATGGAGCAAATGGAACAGAACGAATGAAAATCGGAACGACTTTTTCGGAAATATTTGAAAATAGCACGTGGTGCTAGCTGACAGCCGTCAGTTATCGTCGTCCGACACCAACATCGGATCGGATAATGTAAAAACGCTCTAACTATATGACAGATTCGGATTATAGCCTGGACCAGCACATAGGGTAGTTTTTATCTCTAAACCCTGACTACCGCCTCCTTTTCCCTAACACAATCCGAAGCCGGAGGCGGAGACTAGTAAAATAATTATCTCTTAAATTATGCAGTAATAATACACGAACAAAACTCAAAATAATTAACAGCTTGTCCGCTCGTCTGGCAACTATAGACGTGAGTTAGCCGACGCCATTTTAATGGTCGTGCGTGTCTTAGTTCCAAAAAGTCGCATACCATTCTGATCGCGCGGGCATTTTAAATATTTCCTATAGTCTAATATATTCTTTGTCCTAATGAATTGGCAGTGCTTTTAATCCAGTCGACATACGATGCTACTCTAGTGTAAACACCAGGCCGTGCTCGCCTCGCACAACCGGACCCCCATGAAACGACGCCGTGTAACTGCCATCGATTGCTGTAACAAGCTAGGGGACCTCCTGAGTCCCCCTTACACGCATCAACACCACCAGATAGGATACCTGGAAATTAAAACTGGAATTACTTTTGGCACGAAATATTTATATGGTCAATACCATTTTTATAAATTTTGACAGAGGTCGGAAATATTTTTGCAGGTAATTATATTCCAAATAAAGTGACCACAAATATTGGGTATGCTCCGCGATTTCGCGACGTTTGGATTGATGAATAAGTAAATTAATTGATATACCTACCACCACCTATATCTTGATATATAATGTTATGTAATTATATACACAAAGAAAAACTAAAAGAACCAACTAAATATATATTAGCTAAATGATTTTGTACTTACCAGCGCACAGCATAGAATCTAATATCGTTTGCTGACATCCACCTAATACTTTTTCCTTCCTGCAAGTCGTTTGATCAAGCACAGGCACAGCTGCTGCTCTTAAAACTGGTGCAAAATTCTCCGTTGCTTCTGTAATTAAAACAACATTTCATTAAAGTTAACAAATAACAGATACAAATTGTGTAAACTGGACCAAATAGTGACAAATATCGTGTATGTTACAGTGCGCCGCGCTTCAAAGTTAGCTAGTGTAACTATTATCCTTCTCCTATCCTATAAACAACATTACACATCGCTTGGCTTGTGTTCTTCAAGTGTGTGACGACCAAGGGAACCCTCCCAAAAAGAATGTGCCTTCGAAAGTAAAAGCCTAGATTTCGAGATAGCATGAGAGACCCTTTTTACTCATCTTAATATAGTCCACGTATCTCTCGCGCATTTATTTTGTTATTATAATGACTTCAATGTATTTAAAAAAAGGAATAATCTTTTTAATACCATATACCGAGAACTAAACAAATGTTGCCAGTTAAACTATATTAAGCCGTTTATTTTTAAATAAATATTGGACAACATCACATACATTACTCTGATCCCAATGTAAGTAACTAAAGCACTTGTGTTATGGAAAATCAGAAGTAACGACGGTACAAACACCCAGACCCAAGACGACATAGAAAATTAATGAACTTTTTCTACATCGACTCGGTCGAGATCGAACCCGGGACCTCGGAGTGGCGTACCCATGAAAACCGGTGTACACACAACTCGACCACGGAGGTCGTCGTTGATAGTAAATTGACATTTCCAAGTTATTGACATAAAAATATCCTGCTATCTACCTGCCTGATATCCCCAGCCGCTGACAGCGCACCACCTCCCGGCTGTGTCTGCTTTGTCAGGCAAGCAGATCGGTCTGACGTGACTATTGAACTGAACTCCGGAACGGGACACAAGGATGACGGCTATGTCGTTGCTATGTGGACCATCTGGAAATATAAAATAATTAAATTATTTTCGAAACTTTTTGGTACATTTGACTTTAGCGTTAACGCCTGGTATTTATTTTATATAATTAGGAGATCATAAAATATCCGAAACTCCATCGTATTATGTAAAATAGGCTGAAAATATAATATATTATAGTATAATGTAAAATTTATATAATCATATAATATAATTATGATTTAATTTGGCATAGAAAAAGCAATACTAGCTGAACCTGCGGCTTAACCCGCACGTAATTTATAAAACAAAAACATTCAACCCCGTTATTAATGAAACCAGTTCAGTGTTTTAAAACAGACGAACACGTTTATTGAGGCACAGATTACAAGTAACTAATTCAAATTAAGAACAACTTATTTGATATATAACCTACATCCGCTTTAAACCCTGTAAGGTAACCTACCTACCAAATTTCAAGTGTTATTGTTTCTGAGATTTCTTGGTTAATCAGTGAGTGGTATTTCGCTTATATATACATAGAAGATTATATAAAGTGACGTTACATGGTTATACTTTTTTTTTTATATAACTATGAAAACATTTGACTTACTCTTCCGGAATTCAGGATGCGGTACAACCTTCTCGGCCAGGAAACGATTCTCGTGTTTATCCTGCATTTTCAACCGATGCTCTCCCACTAATAATCTGACGTGGTCCAATTGGAGCGGCTGCTGAAATATCAAAATCAAAAAATTCAAGACACAATATTAAAAGTGGTACATTTAAATTAACAACGACTTAAATAAACTGGCAAGCCACTAGGCTATGAAGCGGTCGAAGTAAAAACATATATTAATCAACGGTATACAACACAAATAATATACTGGGGAAAATGACTGCTGTACTAAAACTTCAAGGTAAATCCCCTTTTAATCGCAATTCCGATTTACTGGGCGAAAAATTAAGGATGATACGTTCAAGATTCTATTCCGAACTTCGACTACTCTATACAAAAATAAAACTCGGCTCGAAAAATCGTAACTGGGGATCAATTCTACTAATTTATTTCGGCTATGAAACGAATCCGATTATAGTCCGATCCAACTTCGATCGAACTAAAACTGGATTGTTGTTTAGTTGAATACAATTTTTTAGTAGAATTAGCGCCCAGTTCTCACAACAGAGGAGGCAACTATACGAGATGTTGTATATTTCAGAAAAGTTTTTATATTTTTATTTTACAAATTAGAATAAATTTACTTGGTGGTATGGTTTTGTGCAATGGTCTGGATAGGTACCACCATATATTCTACCGCCAAACACCAGTACTCAGTATAGTTGTGTTCCGGTTTGAAGGTTGAGTGAGCCAGTGTAACTACAGGTACAAGGGAGGTAACATCTTAGTTCCCAAGGTAGCGCATTGGCGATGCAAGAAATGCGTACATACAGCGTCATTGTCTATGGGCGGTGGTGACCACTTAGCAGCAGGTGCTCTTCCAACTATACATATATTTAAAAAAAAAACTAACTTTATCAAAACAATGTGCAGCGGATAATACGAGTCGTTCCGCAATGACCGCTCCCCCACAATGATGCTCAAATGTTAATTTGTCAGCATCTAACATTTGGATTTCCACCTGAAAAACAAACAAAATATTATCAATCAATGTCCTGTGAGCCGAGATGGCCCAGTGGTTAGAACGCGTGCATCTTAACCGATGATTTCGGGTTCAAACCCAGGCAGGCACCACTGAATTTACATGTGCTTAATTTGTTTATAATTCATCTCGTGCTCGGCGGTGAAGGAAAACATCGTGAGGAAACCTGCATGTGTCTAATTTCAACGAAATTCTGCCACATGTGTATTCCACCAACCCGCATTGGAGCAGCGTGGTGGAATATGCTCCATACCTTCTCCTCAACGGGAGAGGAGGCCTTAGCCCAGCAGTGGGAAATTTACAGGCTGATTATGTTATGTTTATATGTCCTGTTGAAAATTTTCAACGACATCGATTAAAAAATGCCTGTTGGCTAAAACCAGCTCCGTCTTGATAACCAGCTCGTAAGATTAACCCAAAATGCACTTAATAAAATTCAACCTAGATATCAAATGATCTTACATTTTCAACGATTATACAATGATGTATGTCAAATTGTATCGAGGCTAATACATTGTATGCAAAGTGTGGTCTCGTACAAAGCATCTTTCTCAGCTCAAGACTAGTAAAGCGCAGTATTAAATTAGGGGGATCCGTACAGTTTAAACTAATAAATGCTTAGTTTCTTAGTTCTTAATCGATCATCATTACTTTGTGGTAGGATGTTTTCGCAAGCTCGTCTGAGTAGGTAGCACCCACTCATCATATATTTAACAGCCTAGCAGTAATACTTTGTATTGTTGTGTTTCGATTTGAAGTGAGTGAGCTAGTGTAACTTCACTGACAAGGGACATAATAACTTAGTTCCCAAGGGTAGCGGTGCATTAGAGATGTAAGGGATAATTAAATTTTCTTACGGCACCAACGTCTTTAGACGGTGGTGACCACTAACCATCAGGTGGCCTAATTGCCCGTCCTCCTATATATTCCATAAAAAATGCATACACATTATCAGGGGTTCTGAAAAGTACATAGGGTATCTAACACCTACCATTATCATGGACTAACCCGCGGGCGGAAACCAGTAAACAATAAATATCTCTACAAGAAGGTTGTCTGAAAGAGATCACTACTTTACCCACAAGGCCGCCTGTTGCTCCTCATGCAACTTTGTTCAAACCGATGATTTTATAATGTCAACCATTTTCACGAATGCAATAAATCAAAATATCCTATTTTCAAGCAAGCTCATGTCATACTAAAGTATGGAATTAAATGTAAACCTACCACCGATTCGGAAAGTAGATTCTACCGAGAAGAATCGGCAAGAGAATCGGTAGTTACCCTTTTCCACCATTTTAATTCCAGAGTATGTCAACAAAGTGCAATTAAAATTATTTGTATCCTGCATCGAAATCAACAATTGCTAAGTCCACGCTTCTTATCATTAATATAATCTTATTTTGACTAATATTCCGTATTTATCAATATTTTGGTAATTAGATTTCAATAAAAAAAAATAAGAATGAGACGTCTAAAGCAATGGTATCCAGCCCTACAATGTGAATTGATAATATGCTCTTGATCACTTGAGTTATTAGCGTATTAGATGTAAACAGGATTATTTGAATGCGTTCAATTTACATTTAGCGAAGCGTCTTCAAAGATGTTATAAATTAAATATTATTATAATTGCAAAAATTAATATCTAATACTAATTAGAGGTTTTTTTTTATTATATTTAAAATAGTAAATTAAATAATGTAAACTAAGGATCTCCAAAAAGCGGGCGACAGTTTAAAAGTGAAAGTTCAACGAGCATTTGTATCCGAACGTTGCATCATGGCTGGCTGTCAAAATGGCGCGGTTTTTTTTTTGTTAATTTTCGCGGTTATTTTTATGTAAACGGTTTACGCAATTGAAAAATAAATTAGTCATCCGCAATTAAATATAATTTAAGGTATTCGCTTGCATAATTATTGTTAATGTATTTACATAAAGTAAAAACCTTTAATATCACTTTACAATAAAATGTAATATTAATAGTATGTACTAACTTTTATAAAGTCAATACTTATACTTATATATTTAATACAATCCTATTTAAAGATTAAACGACCATTTCTAATTTACATTGTGATTTTATCCGGAAAAATAAAAATAAAAAATAATATTTATTCAACAAAAAAAAACATTTTTATAAACAATTGCATGGTTGATCTAGGACAATCAGTCTCAGTATATAATAACATAGTTATCAAACGAAACAAAGATCAAGCATATCCTAGCTAGCCTAATTAAATAACCAGTGGATAATCAGCCCATTGAAAGTTGAAATAATTGAAATACATCAGAAATATCGCCTTATTAAAATATTATTAAAATTTTAAAAGTAAGCATCGCTCGAAACAAATGAAGAAAAAAAAAGAAATTAATCATTGAATTACGATTCTACGACGAAATACTGCTAGCATTCTTGCCCCCGTTCCACGCGATCATAAAACCTTAATGCAAGTTATAATTATTATTATGTAAATAAATACATTTATGACTAATCTCTGATTATAAAATGGTATGCAGTACGCGGAACATTGTAGTTGAATAACTAAATCGAATACAAAATTATAGTGACTGAAAATTTCCTGTAGTGCAAAACCACGCGTCTATTTTACAATACGTCAAAATAAAATTTTATAACGACTGTCTGACAATGCACAGCCTAAACTGTTAGGTCTAAGAGAATGAAATTGTAAAGAATTAGATATATTTAACTCAAAAATTAGTGAGTTTAAATTTAGTTTACGTCATATTACTAAACTATAACTGTTTTACTTGCTTTTTATACTTTCTGTTTTTGTTTTTATTTTTAATGTAAGTTGTCATTTATTTGTACTAATTTTAAGTGGAAACTTGATTGATTTATGTTTTTCTTATACTTGTTTTTTTTTTCTATTAAGTGTAAATATAATTGTTTGTTTCCCAAATAAATAAATAAATAAATAAATATTGCAGGGAACAGGGGTTTTTTAATTCACCCCCTAATGGGGTTAAATGGGAGATTGAAAGTTAGTATAGAAATTTTACATTTTTATTATAAGAAATATGTTAATCAGTTTTAGGCTTATGTTAATATGTGTTAAAGACATATTCAAGATTTTTTGGAAATTCATCACCTAAAAATGACACTTAGGATCACGGTAGTATGTGTAAGCGGATCCGTAGAAATCCGCTGGTTTTTTAGTAGGTACTCCGGCGCACTTAGCTTTGGTGAGTCCCACGTACTCCTCCACTTCATGTGCGGGTAACGAGTAAATAGGATGTGTCCATCGAGATCAAAAAAACAAAAAGGAGGGTGCAAATAGGATGAAAGTTTATATGGAATTAAAATGATATTGGAAAGTTAGAAATATGATAAACAGTGGTAAGTAAGTGTTTCTGTCTATAAGTGCTTGAAATTGGGGATGAAAATTTGTATGGAAGGTAATAATTTTTGTAAGTTACAATATGGAAATCGATAATAAGTACTATTAAATAAAAGATCAATGTTACGTTGTTTTCTGGTGGGATATACCATGGGGTACAAGGCAAGTTTATAATTATTTATTTTTATAAGTCTATAACCCATCGACGCGGAAATGTCCGTACATGGTTGGCTAGAGAGTAAAAGATGGTATGTATATATATAAGTGCTACCAACTGGGTAGGTACCACCCATTCATCAATAAAACTTGTTGATGAGTTCCGGTTTGAATGGTGAGTGAGCGAGTGTTACTTCAGGCACAAATAACATCTTAGTTCCAAAAGTTGCTGAATGGTGATACGTGGAATGTTTAATATTTCTTACAGTACCAAAGTCTATGCCTTACCATCAGATGGCCCATTTTCAAAGTATTTACGTATGTATTTAAGAAAAATATTGATACTACTTATTACAATACTTTTTCATGCTTTTTGTAACAGAATCTCACTGATTGGTTCGTTGGCTTCAGAAGAAATCGCCTTTAATTTATTATTAGCTCCATATTAGGCAAAATGGTCTTAGAAAATCCTGATTGCCGCCCAAAAACTACTTTTAATTGCATTTATAAACTAGTTTAATTGCTTTTATGACAGGAAAATATTAACTGGAATTTTTGTGGTTTGATATAAGCTTCTTTAGGAAATCTATACAAGATTCAAGATATTTAGTACGATACAAAAACATAGCAAACTTTTATAAATATCATTAGATTTTTAGACTTGGACCACTACACTAGAATTAATTGTTCACTGTCTTCGAATAATAATAATTAATTGAAAAATATATCATCAAGGTGGCTATAGATCAGTTTGAAAAAAAAAACAATATGGCTGGACCTTTCCAAGAGAGATTCCTACACATGCAAATTACCTTATGACGTATCACCTACATGAAATATAAACTCAAAAACATAAAAAGGGAAAAATGTCTGTTAATGTCCCATTGCTGGACTAAAGCTGCTTGCGTGGAATCAATGCTTGTTGACTTCCAGGCAGGAGACATAACATACATATATAATTGTAGTTAACTAACATGACTATGTTTTTAGACATTGAAAAATAGTAACTACTGAGTTTCTTACCGGATCTTCTCGGTAGAATCTACATTCCGAAACGGTGGTAGCTTTACTTTAAATAGTTTGTTAAATGACGATTCAAAAGTGCTTGTAAAAGCCTACTTGAATAAAGTATATTTTGATTTTGATTTTAACGAGATTTTTTGGAGCTTATACCACCACGCTGTTACAAAGTGGGTTAGAAGAAAAAGCTTTCCAGGGGTGCTGAAACCCACCTTCATTAAATATCGACATATTCTATTCATAGAACTAACCATTTTTTAATTTAATGTACTTTAACAATGACCTGACATTACTAGCAACAGTTGCTGAGGGTTACTCACCTGCCAAGGGAAGGCCCCATAAGGGGCCTCGGATCCTCCAACAATTTTCCCTCTCCGTAAAGTAAAATCCACTGTCCTCGTACCGCACTTCACTTTTTCTTTACCCGGTTTTATTGAATTCTGGCTGAAATAGTTCGTCGAGAAACTGTTGAAGGCTTTCGAGGGACGAGTTCGGTTCCTATAGTACTCCATATGATTTATTCGACTCGTAAAAACGTCGGATGAACACACATTAAAAATGTTTAGCAATAAAATAAACTTAATCATTTTGTTTATTGACACACAGATTATAAAAAAAAAAAAACAAAACACAAAATCGAAAATTACAAATTTTCCGAACGAAATAATTGAATCAAAACATATCGTTGATTTTATATATTTTTTTTATTTTGTGCGTATCAGAAATACGTGTGTACCATCCGATAGCTGATACCGAAGTGCGCATCTGAGATCGTAACGTTTTACTTTTTTTTCTCCGTTCACAATGCCATGTGTGCTACACATGAAATGTGGGTCACGGATCGGTCTGAAGATGCATCTTTTGTCCAATAATTGTCACGGTTAAGATTCGACACGGTGTAATGTGTCACGCATTAATGTCTCAATTTATTTTTAAAACAACTATCAGAGATTGTAGTCTAGACAACCTTTATACCTATTGAATTGTATATCATTATAACTACCCCGATTTTTTAGCAGTTTAGTTTACAAGTCAGATTCCAAAATCTGGTTTCCAAATTCAGGACAAAAAAATGTTATTCAGTTTTTATGTCGAAAAATTCTCAGGGACAGGAGTCTGGGTGTTGACAGTGCTTACGGTCCTGGACCTCGGAAAACAAAAGCCATTGGTGCCGCGCCTGATCTGTTTCCGGTCGTAGAGTATTCCGTTCCACAAAATTATCGTAATGACTTTACTTGAATCTGTGCATACTCTTCTGTACTGCAATAATAATTCCTGCGCAGTTTGCTAGTCTTTCTTGAGAATGGCCACTATATATATATATATATATATATATATATATATATATATATAACTAGCGGATAACTTAGATTATTTATATACATCAATCATGAGAGACTGTCAAAACTGAAAACGTGAAAAAAATTATTGTAATGAAATAATTGTAGTTTTGCTACAACGAAATATTTCACGATCCCTGTCAAAGATTGAATAATATAAAATGGGTACAGATCTAAATTCAAATAAAAAAAATATTTTTAAAAAAAATTAAAAATAAAACTCGTTTAATAAATAAACCTAATCACAACAAATGTCGTGTGCATCAATATGTTCCAATGTCAGCGCTTATTTCCATATTTATGTAAATACTTATTGATATAGTTTAAAATTACGCTGTCGACCAAGACATGTTTATTGCTTGGTGTTAAGGGATACACCTATTATGATTAAACTTAAAAAAAATCATCTTTAATAATTTTCGTTATAATTTGGTGACCGGAATAAGAATGTATTTATTTTAGTTAACACTTTAAATCGTTGTTTTTGGGCAAAGGGGAAAAAAAAGCAGTCCAGTACTTTAGTTCAGTAGTTTTTTTTTTGATCTGGTAATTATGAGCTTATGTTTTTATAAAAGACAAGGAGACATAAAAATTAATATGTTCTTAAAATTTTCAACTGTTATTATGAAACTTCGAACACTAGTGGGAACATTGGTTAAAATCAACTAGTTCTCGCACGTGGCTTAGCTCGCGTTTTAAATGCTGGTCGTCAGGTGTAAGGTATAAAGAAGCCTATGTTCTTTTTGGAGTTAAAGTTTGCTAAATTAAATTAGTTAAATCATATTCATCAATTTACCCCCTTACAAACAATTATAATTATTTCCCATACAAACTTCCACCCAAATTTTCATACCCTTAGGGTATATTTTCCGTGATAAAAACTAACCTATGACCTTATTCAGGAGTCAAATTATCTCTATATCAAATTGAAAATGAAATGAATGAACGTTGCCTTGAGCGTCTGCTATGGATCGTAGTAAATAGCAAGTATTTGATAAGCATCTACTCACTAAAATGATCCCTGATTGCAGGTTCATTTTATTCCCCCTAATGGTAAGTGATCACCGCAGCCCAGTCATTAACGCCGTATGAAATTTTAAACATTTCTTACATAACCAATGCACCATATAATATATGTGTATAATACTGTAAAAGCCCGAACTGAGGTAAATCTTAAGATTTTCCAGTAAAACCTAAAATTTACCCACATGAGTTGGTAAATGTAAGAATTTATTTTAAAGGGACGACTTTTTCGGAACCAATTACCATTCCAACCTAACCTAACCTAAAATGTGATTCCTAAAATTTACCAAGTGAATGATGGTAAAAGTTCGAATCCCAAAGTTTTATGGACAAATGACCATTCATAATCGGTAAATCTTAAGTTTTACTGGACAATCTTAAGATTTACCGTAGTTCGAGCTTTTACAGTAACATATGCACCAACCTTGGTAACTGAGATGTTAAGCCCCATGCGTCTGTAGTTACTTGATAACCCTTAAAACCGGAACACAACAATAGGAAGTTTTGCTGCTTAGTGGTAGAACATATTACGATGAGTGGTACCAACGCAGACGGGCTTGCACAAAACCCTGCCACCAAGTTTACATGAATGTCATAATATAGCAAGAGATTTGTATTTTTTACTTTATAAGTGTATACCTATACGACTATATAGCATAGTATATCTCGATGAAGTAGACTAGATACTTTATATTACAATGTACGAAATAATAAAGATAAAACTTGGATTAAGATATTCCATGCTATAATACAACTCTATTCCTGTTAACTATTTACATCCCCTTAAATTTCCGATAGTGTTTTCGGCGATGTTCAAACCGCTGACGATTTTTTCACTAATCCATGATGAAAACCATAGACGATCTCGACCAATGATGTACTTAATGTCAATTCAAGGTCAAACTTGTTTATTAATTTGACTACACTTATTGGTAGATTACTTAGCTTCTATTCATATTTTTGAAAAATAAACATCATTTACTTGGCATAGATAATATCCATAATTAACACTGCTTATCAGCAGTTGAAAAATATATATACATTAAAAAGAAAATACATTTTTTTATTCTGTTGAAACATACCTTTAAATAAAACCGCTTTGAACCAGTTTCCACCGCCTTAACAGTTGTTCTAATTTCAAATGCATTGTTGCGATTATTCGTTATCTATAAAACTTTGACCCATAATCTGTGTAAATGTGCAAAGGACGCACACCTAACAAATACAGTATGCAGAAAAAAATTTTTTTTTTAATATATTGCACATTTTCCTTATAAGTACATCGAAGTAAACGTCATAATAAAACATAATTTTGTAACGATAGGGTTATTACAACGTCCTCTTGAGCGGAACCATTGATTTCACCGTTTAATATAATTTTGGTACTGTAGGAAAAACAGTTTTTACAGGCCATAACATCTTAGTTTCAGAGGTCGGTGGCGAATCGGCGTTGAAGGGTTAAAACTTCTTACGGCGTCAATGTCCATAAGCAGGACTTCTGCCTATATAACCTACCTATTAAAAAAGGGGGAGAGCTTTATTATGTCATTTCACTCAAACATTACATTTTAACTTTGGAAAAAAGAACTCAAAAAAAAATTACAAAAAAAAAACAACTCCAAGATCATTTTTGTGCTATCGGTACTAACCAAAACACTTTGTACCGCTTATTGTTGACAATTAAATGTTGCATCAGATTGTTTATCGTTTAACGAGAGTCATAATAAATAATAATAATATATAGTTTATAATTAATACATCGTTTTGAGTATATAATTATGTGTGTTCTCTAATTGTGATAATAGGCATACTTAAAACTGTTTTTTTTATTCCTGGCGATGGTAAGTGGTCACCGCTACCCTTACTATAATAACCATTCCTGGTACGACCAATGCCATTGGAACAAAAATTCAAACGATACTGCGTACTAGTTGACTGAAGTTGATTGATATTCCCAATAATTGAAATCTTGTAATATGTATTTACATTAACAGCCTGTAAATTTCCCAATGCTGGGCTAAGGCCTCCTCTCCCTTTGAGGAGAAGGTTTTTGGAGCATATTCCACCACGCTGCTCCAATGCGGGTTGGTGGAATACACATGTGGCACAATTTAATTGAAATTAAACACATGCAGGTTTCCTCGCGATGTTTTCCTTCACCGCCGGGCACGAAATGAATTATAAACACAAACTAAGCACATGAAAATTCAGTGGTGTTTGCATGGGTTTGAACCAGAAATCATCGGTTAAGATGAACGCGTTCTAATCACTGGGCCATCTCGGCTCTATGTAGCGATTGACACAACTGAAAGCCAGTAGAGATATTGAGTTTAGAATTGAATTTAAAACGTATTGCGTTGAGTTAAGATCGCAATTGAAATGAAACGAAACAACTTTAAATTTATTTTTTCTTGTTGTAAATCATGCTATGTAAAGAATACTTATACTTAACGATCTAAATATTCGTGTCTTATGTCAAATTATTGTTTTATTGCATTTGCTATTGAAAATCTTGATCCTTGGATTAGTAGTGCAAAAAGCTTCATTAAAAGCATCAGACCTCGCCGTATTGACCACTAGTGACAGAAGGGCTGGTTCGTTTTTAGCCCAGAGGGTCGGATTTACGATTCAACGGGGAAATGCTGCTAGCATTCTTGCCACCATTCCATGCGTTCAAGATGTATACATTAACTATTTGTAATCCAAATTTGTATATATTTAAGGATTTAATGTTAATTCATTGAAAATTCTTATGATTAAAGATTTAAAGAAAAAAAAATCACAAAAATAACTTATGGAAATTATTAGAAAAAATAGTCCCCAGAAAACATCGTACGTTAATCTCTTACTAGTTGAAAATAGTATTTATCAGACCCATTGATTAACATAAAAAACATTCTGTATAAGTTCATCTGCTAGGTTAAGGCCTCCTCCCCTTTTGAGAATCAAATTTGAAGGTTAAGCCACCACGCTGCTCCAATGCGGGTGGAAACTCGTGTCGTGTCAGACTTTAATCTGACACGTGCTGTCCTCGCGATGTTTTCCATTTGAGTTTGCCCCATAGAAGGTTGAATTAAAATATTCCTTATTCAAGTAGTCTCATAAAAGCATTTTTGACAGTCATGATTTCATTATTCATAAAAAAACAGCAATTCGCTCATTATTTACTCATTTTCACCAATTAAATTAAAATAATTATTATAAACTCCGATTTATTGATGTCTTTTTTTTTCTAAATAAGATTAAATTTATTCATTGACAAAGGTACAAGGGTATACTGCTATTCCTATTTATGATTTGAAAGATTATTCGTATTTATATAATTAATCGACGCGTGTTCCGATTTACCCAATATTTTAGTATAATCTACGAATTAAATATACTCAGACTTTGACTATCATAATATCCAACGTGGAAATGTTGCCAGAAGAATTCTCCTTAGTAGGTTTTAAATTCATGTCAACCAACCTTTAAAAATATGCAGCGTTAATCATAACCGAATGTATTGTCTTCGACAGGGCTTGTAAAACTTTTCGCTTGTTTATAGCGACCCTTTTTAAAGAACATTTTTTTTCCTTTATAATTTCATAGCAACGATAAAGCTTAGTTTAATTATGTATCGTGACAGAACTTCTCACTTTGCAGTGAGAAATAACTACAACAAACAGGCCTACTTTGTTATCTAGGTGACAGCTACGCTTGATACCCGCTAAACTTTATCTTATGCTGCATTTAAAAAATCGGTTATGGTCTCATTTTCAAGAGCTCCAGCCGTAGAGAGAATAAAATTAAAGAGGATTCTTGATGTTTACTAAATTGGTACGAATGAACAAATAATTTTTTTGAAAAAAATTACTGACCGGATATAGAGCAGGTATGGATGTATAAGAAAAACAAATGAAAAACGTAAACCGAATTAAAGTAAATTCTTTTCGATATACTCCAATACTAAATTAACTAATGTATACTATTTGATATTAAAAATTTCATTTAAAAGAGGTTTCATCATTGGTGCAAAACTTAGATGAGTGACTTGCTAGTTCAACTTACAGCCTGGTTTGCACGGGGTCAGTAATAAGGCAGTAGGCCATTCCAGCGCTAACTTGCTACTGGACTCGTGTAGACTTCTAGTTTCAAGCCAGTCCAGCGCAGACTCCACGCTCACTAGTCTGTCGATTGATTAGCCACCCGTTCTATTTTCGGGGCCAGTAAGTCAGTCTAATGCGACTGGCGTTGTATGGAAGCGTTTGGGTAGTCGCTGGCAGTTTGTTGTAGAGTGTCCACGCACCTTTTTGTAGCTTACTGACAGTCTTATAACTGACTTACTATCCTATCCTGTCTACATGTAACCAGTTACTGGGTCCGAAATACAGTCACTGGGTCCAGTCACTGACCCCGTGTAAACCATGCATAATAGTGTGCGTTTACTTGGCGGCCAATATTTTTTTCGACTCATTCTAAGATTTGATAGTCTATCTAGACATATTACTAATCAAACCATACATTTAAAAAGTCATAAGTAACATTACGTGAATTTAGAATACCTATATTTAATAATAAAATAATTTTATACGAATGAAACTTTTTGATATTTAACCGACTTCAAAAAAGATAAAGGTTCTTGTCTGAATATTTCCTTTATAAACCAATAATGTTTTTTTTTTTTTGTAATGCAATTACTCCAAAGTGAACTCATCTCAATTTACTTGGTAATTTAAGCAAGACGTCAATGACTATTTTGAAATATATATATATATATATAAAGTACAAAACACAGTACCAAAATATTATCGAAAGAGGTTACGTAAAAAAGTATTTTTTATATAAAAAATACAAGGATAATCACAAGAAAAAGTTTGTTTATATAGTAAGATGCGTTACCAATAGTTTAGCCCCCCTGCCCGCATACAGATCGAATCTCGGTACAGTTAAATCGCACCGAAATGTCATCAATGATTCATACCATTATCATAACGAAAGTGGGCCGCCATGTTTTCCTTATACGGAAAATATGGAACTAATTCATCTATACTTGAACTTAGGTACCTGTATAGTCTGTTACACGTGATTGTAAACATTTTTATAAAAAATAAGTAAATTACTTTTAACAAAAAACAGACTCACACTACCTAGGTTTATATCAAAAATTATATAAATTATTTTTTAATGAATAATAATTATTAACTAAAAAACAATGAAAAGGATAAATTGTCTACGACTCAGAAATTTTATTTCCGAAGCAACCAAACTTCGCGCCAAAAAAACCCAAGCCACTGTGACAGGCGGTCGCTCATTTTTTTTTTTTTTATATATATTACGCTACGAGGTATTGTTGCATTGAGCCGTTAGCATACGTATATAAAGATATAAAATCAACCAAGGGAAAAGAAAGAAAAGTTGACAAAAATAATAGAATTGTACCCAGGAAGAAGTAAAAATAGTAGGCGAAGAGAAATAAAACGATGGGAAAATTATTTTAAGAAAATAGCAGGTTCAAAGAGCAAAAGCCAGAATTAAATGGAAGTATTTAGATGAAGCCTTTGTCAAAAAATAAAGACGAAGGAATAAAACCTATTGCTTGGCTTTGCCTTTTTTTTAATTTAAATTGTTTTAACAGTAAGACCTTCTTTTTGAAAATTGATTTACTATTTAGTTTAAACTAAACAGCAATAAAGGCTTATTTTATATATTAGAAGATTAATTCTTATTGATGTAAAACATCCAGTGGTGTATTTTGGAGGAAAGACCGACTCGTATGCCGTTACGATAAACGGTTATGACGTCACGCCCCCTCCCCGCCACCGCTCTTTACTCTATTAATATATGTATAATTTATGAATGCGAAACTATCTCTGTTTGTCAGTCTGTTGCTCTTTCACTGCTAAGCCACTAAATCAAAAATCAAAATCAAAATATACTACTTTATTCAAGTAGGCACATTTAACAAACTATATTAAGTAAAGCTACCATCGGTTCGGAATGTAGATTCTACCGAGAAGAACCGGCAAGAAACTCAGTAGTAGTTACTCTTTTTTAACATCTAAAAATACAGTCATGTTAGTTGAATACAATTATATATGTATGTCATGTCTCCTGCCTGGAAGTCAACAAACATTAACTCCACGCTTTTTTATCATCTATATAATCTTGTATCGAATAATATGCCTTCTTTACCAATGTATTTTTTACAAATGATTTGAATTTATGAAATGGCAAAGTTAAAAAATCGAATTTGGTGATATTTGGTGTGAAGTAAGCTTCAACTCCAAGCAAGGACAAGGGCATAATTTGACACAATTTATATTTGTAGCAACTGACAACCATCCCATAGAAGCGACCGAATACGTGGTGGACAAAAACAAATACTATATATATAATTTTATTTTAATTTATTTTGCTCTATTTATTTAGTAGTTTCTTTTAATTATAAATTTTTTGGCTTGCTTTTTTTTTATTTAATTTTTTTATTTTTACTATTAGCAGTTTACCGTGACGTTTATTTTTTTTAAATTAATTAACTGACAATTAAAGTCAATATTTCCTACTAGCAGTTGAACTCTCTGTTCCTCTCGAACCTTCGATATGTATTGAATATAATATGAAATAATAAGAGCAAACCTATCTGCGTCGGTAGATAATCGCTACACCTTCGAGTTTAGTGGTAAAATAAGCTCCAAGCCTCACAATACAATAATTTTACATCAGAATGATCGTTTCGTTAGTATCTACCAGAAAATACCAGAACAATCACAACTAAAGTCCTAATCACTCAAAATGAGCACAGCGCCATCTGTTAACAAAAGACTGTACTAAAAAATCTTTCACCAACTGTGCAGGTGTGCTATTTACAAATGTCAGTGTGTCAAAAATAACGATTCTATTGAGCTATTGTGCCGCCCACGACAAGATGTTCACGAGAGAGATCTCTTTAATAAACAACAAACCTAAAACACTTAGACGTCTGTACCATATTTATTTATTGGAAAGTAGTTCAAGAAGGTAACAAATGTAACGCCTTATGATACGATTCTTTTGCGCATCATGTAAAAATTATAATAGTTTTTATGACACAGGTGACGTGAAAACTAGATGATGATGCCCGCTATACTAAATTATTAGTGTCATGTCGCTAGAAACAGACGAGTTCACACCTCATCTTAATTTAAAATGTTTATTTTATTACAAAATTTATATTGCTAATGTTTAAATCTGTGAATGTCTATAATAATAATAACTCTTAGTTTACAACTATAGGCTATTTGACAATGAGAAAAATAAAATGTCAATTGTAATCATTATATATAATTATGAGCTTAAAAATGTTTATTTATTAACGAAAGTTGAAAATATTAATTAATTTATTCAAAAATCCATAAATAAAAATGCATTTTTTTTAAACGTTTGTCACGTGACACAAAACGCTCCTGGTTGGTCGGGTTTATGACGTCACTTGCTTGTTAACCTCGTTTGCCTACTGTATGTTGATTATATGTGCCATAGATTACAATACAGGCAATTGACTTAACCGATCCCATTGCAGCGCCATATTGTCAAAATAGCGTTTTCGCGCGCTATTTAAATATGGAATTTTTTAATTTGATATTTTACAGCAAATATGTATTAGAATAAAAAAAAAACAACTTTTACTGGGTTCCTTAACCTCTACTAAATAATATAAAACGGATTTTAAAATCCAGTCAAATAACCTATTATTTGCATTTAAAACTATATTTAAGTACGCGGAAGACTTAGATCTTATCACACGCGTGCACCATTTTTTTATAATTGTATATAAAAAGGCAGATTCGCAAATGGCCCACTTGGTGGTAATTAGTCACCAGCTATAGACATTGGGAGCTAAGATGTTACGAACGTTGTGCCTGTAATTACACTGACTCACTCACCATCCAACTGGAAAACAACAATCCTAATTGAATACCATTGCTTTCTTCCGATTTCTCGGTATAATTTGTATTAAATATGTTTTACATACCTAAATGGTCTTACACAAAGGCATCCAAGTAAATAATCGATGTTTTTCATTAGAATATGTTAATATCGATTTAATGGATGGTGATGTTTAAACTGATCTCGGTCATGGCGACGAATCTCAACAAAGACTAACCTACTGCTCTGGAAATAAGTATCATAGCGTACGAGTATGGGCGAAAACAAATGTAGTCTCATAAACCGATGAGACAGCAATATATAGTACGGTTTGTCTGCAAATATGTCATAATAACTCGCACTCACTCACTCGGGACTAAGTTTGATATACGAACAATTTACGAGGTTATATATACCAGGAGCCGAGATGGCCCAGTGGTTAGAACACGTGCATCTTAACCGATGATTTCGGGTTCAACCCAGGCAGGCACCACTGAATTTTCATGTGCTTAATTTGTGTTTATAATTCATCTCGTGCTCGGCGATGAAGGAAAACATCGTGAGGAAACCTACATGTGTCTAATTTCAACGAAATTCTGCCACATGTGTATTCCACCAACCCGCATTGGAGCAGCGTGGTGGAATATGCTCCATACCTTCTCCTCAACGGGAGAGGAGGCCTTAGCCCAGCAGTGGGAAATTTACAGGCTGATTATGTTTATGTTTATATATATACCAGAGGTTTAACAAAATGCATTCGACCGTAATTGTCGCGGAGATTTCGAACTTCCCTTCCTTCGAAATTCCTCAATTCAAAGCGTCAACGATCATGTAATAAATCGTATAAGTACATTTAGTATCTTGTTTTGTTTTATACAAACGCAAACGACAATCGCTCCGTGACTCTTTCTAGAACCGCATGATATCTAACGCGAGATACGGTACGTGATGGTAATTTACATTTATAACAATTGTTATTTCATGTGTCCAATTAATTATTTATGATTAACGTATTCTGCTGTAGATGATATCATCAGGAACGGATACTTCCATATTGTCAAGATGAAAATAGTTTGATGTCTTGAAGATGTGTTTAGGCACGAGAACTCCTGCAACTCATCGTGTTGGTAAAAGTTACTGGAATAATTGGTGTAGGTCGTAGAATATCATGGATACACAAATCTCCTGCCAATATTCGCTAGTTGGAAAGGCACCAAAACAATAAGATTGTTGATAATGTATGAAGGTCCGATGGAATACGTGAATCTTAATAGAAGATCGCTGGCTTTAATCCGAGCTAGATTGAATTTTCACGTGTTTATAAGCCACCTCGAGTTCCATGTGTCGAATGAAATCCTGATACATGAAAATAATTGAAATTCTGTGATCGTGACAGGTTCTATTTTTGTACTATACTATTATTTAATTGAGTGTATGTTATTTTGTTGATTAATTCATGATTAGTTTTATGCATTGTTATACATTCCTGTGTCGATTTTTAACTCAAATATATCATTTAAATAGATTTAACAATCAAAACAAAGTTGATATTTAAAGCAAATAAAGAAAACAGTTAGTTTATTTTTTATTTAATTCATAAATTAACACACATTTTTATAATAAATAAAAGATCATACGCGATTTAAGTTGACCGGTGAGATTAATCACAATTTGCAGATACAGTTTTTAGAATCAGCACTTCAGAATAAATATTTCGCATCGGCTAACATCGGCAACGATTCTTATTTATAAAATCGATTTTCAAAAGTAACTTGGTCCTAAAACACTTGCAATTCTTTCTTTCTGACTTTATCACACACTAAGTATCGATCGGTTCTAAGAAAAGCAATGGTTGTAATCAGTGCGAGCGGGACAGCAAATATATACATCATTTACATCTATGATTTTTAATTTTACGGGATTGTACAGAGATGATCCCAGCGTTATTATCCCAACGGACGAACCAAGTTGCTCAAGGAGGCGCCACTGACGCGCACGTTGCCCTCAACGTCATAGCCGACAAGGTGGATTTGTTTTACTGCAGCCTGAGTGAGCTCACAACTACAGCCACTTGGACTATATCATATATGACGTGGAGACTTACTTTAAATATTGTTAATAAACGTGCTGTAATATCGAATCAGGACACCCATGTCCTGTAATGATATGTATACAGTTTTAGTATTATAAATAAAAAAAAAAATTATTATTATTAATACTCGTATAAAATTGTTTTGTTAAGAGCTGCTAAGTTTTGTTAAGAACTCGATAGCTGTTAACCGATACACAATATTTATATTATTAATTTTTCAATATTGTAATTACAGTTTACAATGATTCGCATAGAGCTGGAAATTGGTACAATTCTCGTGTACTACTATTTCTGGAATGGTGGTTCTTAGAAGAAGAGTTAATGGATATTTTTTATAGATAATTGTATGACATATTAATTTTGTCTTACTTATTTTTTTGATGACACACCGTTTACGAAAGTAAAAGTGAAGTAACAGCCTGTTAACGTCCCACTGCTGGACAATAGCCTCTAATCCAAATCTGCCACGTATATCCACCTCTATCCATCCAGCTTACTCCACCACGCTGCTCTAATAATCTGCATTGGAGTAACATGGTGGAATATGCTGGTTGGATAGAGGTAGAGGATATACGTGGCAAATTCTTATCCACGTCTTGTCAACAATGGACCATCACGGCTCCGTTTGCGAGAAAAATGCGAGAATTCGACTTAGCAGAGAAGGCCAGGGTTAAAATGCATCTTAACCGATGATTGCGGATTTAAACCAAGGCAAGCAAAATCAAACTCCAAACCTCCTCCTCAAAAGAGAGGACTTAGCCCTACAATGGAACATTTAAAAGGCTGTTACAGACGAGGGATCAGCGACGATATCATTGATATACCATTTGTTTACCTATCTGTTCCTATTTCCAGCTCTATGCGAATTATTGCTAAACATTCTTTTATCTATTTTGACCCGAACCTAGCTCCACCGAATAAAACGTAGATTGCGCTAAACGTAAGTTGATCACTCGATTTTGAAAACAGCCTTCGATATTTTCCCCGTCTTCAAATCGTTTAACGCATCTTGATAGGACGACAAAGGGTACGTTTTTATGCCCAACTTTTCATAGTTGAGATACCTGGAAAAATATAAACAAAATATTCGTAGTATAGTTGTGATTTGTACTTCGTTGATCTAATGGCTAACTTATAGGTTCCTAGGTTCAGGCCCAGGGTTTTGCGTTAAATATGTTGGGTTTTATTTCAAAAAAATATCTGGGGCAGCTCAGAGTTTGGTGGATAAATTTGTTTTTCATTTTAATTTGTGTTGGCATATGTGCCACCTAATAGTAAGTAATCATGACGACCATGGACTTGACCCTGGAGGAAATAACCAACTCCTACATTGCCAATAGGCCATATCTTTTGGAACTCAAATATGACGTCTCTTGTACCTGTATAGTAGTATAGTACCCTCTATGGTCATGTCAATGAACTCTTTGCGGTCCCAATGAAATACAAAAGTGTGAATAAGAAGTACGTCTGTCACTGAAGTTAGCCAATTAATTCCTCTATCTAATCATATCGAAAGCTAGTCTTGGTGTAACTCTTGGTCAACCTTGAAAATCCTTCCATATTTCATATTATTCCGCCATAAGTCAATCAACCATGTTCACAACTAATTCTCTTCTTGGATTTTTTTCACGTAGTCATTGTAGTGTACACGTTGGTACCAAGTTCGGGATTACAATACAACCTACCTATCCCCCATAGCTTTCAACAAACCGATGGCCTTTGGGAAGCTGAACGGGTTTATCTTAACGCCGATCAACGTCAGCTCCTTGCTGTAGATGTCGAATGGGTTTAACCTGAAATATTACGTTCAATTAATGTTTATTACTTAAAAAGAGCGTTTTGCATTGCATTGTTGCAAATAATTACGGCATGGTACGCGCTTCGGGGCCTGTTTCACGACCAATATAATGTGTGGTTTGTGAATGATAAACCTAAAATATACCAAAATATACTTTATTCAAGTAGGATTTTAAAAGCACTTTTGAATCGTCATTTAACAAACTATATTAAGTGAAGCTACAACTGACTTGGAATGCAGATTGAGAATAACCGGCAAGTAACTCAGTAGTTACTCTTTTTTCAACATCTAAAAATACAAACTCATGTTAGTCAAAAACAATGATATATGTATATAATACATACTGGCTGGAAGTCGACAAGTATTAGCTCCACGCTTTTTTATCATCTGTATAATCTTCTATTGAATGCCTTCTTTACCAATGTATTTTTTACAAATGATTCGAAACGGCAAAGTTAAAAATATCTGCGGAATTTACACAGGAACATTTAACGCGAAATTTAAATACATACTCACACACACACACACACACACAGACACACACGCACGCACGCTTACACACACACGCGCGCGCGCATTACTACCGTTATCTTTTTTCATTAGTATTTTTGTAATTCTAAACTTGTTTCATCTTATAACTTTGAATTAAAGTATGTGTGTTAAGGAAGAGCGACTTCTTCTGGCACGGGAGCTCATGGCACTCAAAAGAAGAAGTCAACCTTTGTGATGTTATTATACTCTGTTGGTTATTGATGAAATAAACATTATTATTATAATTTTATTATAGAAACGGATCCCTTGTCCCAAGAAGGATTTATTGACTTTGCGGAGACGGAAACTTGGTGTTATAAACTTATCCTTTCGTCTCGTGCACATACAATTATTATTACTGATTCTATCAAAGTGATCAATGTTACTATATATATATAAGATATGTATAAATAATAATAATATTAATAATCCTCTGGGTTTGATTCTAGATCATCATATATAAATTTGGTAAGTATATATAAAAATATAATAGAAAATAAAGTTTTAATACCGACTTGCTCTTTGTCAGTTTGTTATTCATTGTATTTATTTATAAATTTAAATAAAAAAGATCTTTAATAAATATGTATTATATAATAACATTATATACAACATCTGTATAAACGAGATACTAATAAAAATGTATTTGTAAGAAATCATGGCCGACTTCGCGGTGCAATTTTCTACTAAAAAAATATGATATCAATTGAATGTGTGTCCTATAACACTCAGGGATAATATTGTAGAAAACTACATTATTGATGTCTTTTTTTAAGGTATCGGTAGTTAGACTTGCTAATAGGCCATTTGATGGTAAGTGGTGCCACTGCCCATAGACATTTACGCTGTAAGAAATATTAAACATTCCTTATATCGGCAATATGGCTAGGCAGGAGGACAGCCTGGAAAAACTTATAATGGCCACGTGGAGGGGAAGAGAGGTAGAGGAAGAGCGACGTCCCGGTGGATAGACACAGTAAAGGCATCTACAGGATCCAGTGCCCAGGCTTACCTACGAATGGCACAGGATAGGAATGCCTTCTGGAAAGTGGTGGGAAGTGAACATGAGAGCCACACGCATGATGGTCACGACCCTCAGTAATTAGGAAACGACTAGGAAGAGGATATCAGCAATGCGCCACCAAGCTTCGGAACTAAGATGTTATTTCTCTCGTGCCTATAGTGTACACTTGTTCACTCACCCTTCAAACGTGAACACAACAAACCTTAGCGTAGCTGCTTGGCGGTGGAATATATGACGAGTGGGTACCCACTGCCTAAGCTTATAGGGCTTGCCCTATCGCTAAGTAAATCACAGTTACTAATCATAGGTTAATAATCACTTCATTTTTTATTATATGAATACTCACGAAGCCTGATGCGTGGGGGGGCAACATCCGAACAGTATGTATTTGCCACCATAGTTCAGATATTTGAAACTTATTTCCATAACTTTACCAACCCCTGAAACATATACCAAAAAAACCTTAAAATATTCATATATATACAAATATATAATTAGTATGTATGCAAGTCTATGAACCTCCAAAACGCCTGGACCGATGGTTGATAACATATTTGTGTGTTTTATAAATAAATAAAATTCTCATTGAACCCGTACGAAATCAATCGAGGAGCATATAAGACCAGCCTAGACAAAGTCAGTTAGCGATTGTGGCTATCGTTTCTAAAATAGTCAAAATATATAAAAGATATGGGTTATCTATCCAAAAGTTCTCGGTCGGTAACAGCCAGGAGTCTGCAAGGTGAAAGTGTTCACTCCGGTGCATCAGAACCACCTGTGCCGGAACCCGTTCAAGTCGTGTTGGATTTGCCGGCCCATTGGATCACGAGAGTGAAAAAACTGTTGCACATCTTGAGATTGTTCTCCGTGGTAGTTTATTTACCTGTGCAATCGACAATTACGTCATAGAGTTGTTTTTCGACACCCAGAACATCCGGTGTGATTAACCTGTAGCCTGTGTCTGAAAAAAAATCATATACTCAAATAAGTACCTAACCATTTTTTATAAACATTAAGATTAATAATATTGGATGCAATGCTCTCAAGGCCCATTTTATCAGAAATGTACAAATATCAGTTCTCCTCTGGTTGAGGTAACCACTAAAATCATTTTATCTTAGCTGATCTTGGTAGATAGATGATAACCGTCGTTTCCTAATCGTATATATTAAAAGCGTGAGCCGATTTTTGTCCCAGTGATTATGGGTCGATAGCTGCACATAAAAAAATCTGTTATAGTCTCATTTTGAAGAGCTCCAGCCGTAGATGTGCAGAAAATTAAAGAGGATTCCGATGGCATTTTACTTAAGTTACAAATAATTTCTTTTGAAAAAAGTTACTGGCCGGTTAAGAGCGGTGCTTTGGATGTATAAGAAAAAAATTAATAACGTAAACAAAATTAAAGTAATTTTTTTTTCGACAAACTCCAATACTAACGGAACTAATGTATACTATTTGATATTAAAAATTTAATTTAAAAGAGGTTTCATCATTTTGGCGTCAAACAAAACCTGTCATATAAATCTTTTGAATAAACGCGAAATTTAAAGGGAATTCATGACCAATTTAACAATGAGTTACAACAGAAATGCATCAATATCTGTTCCAGTCTGGTTAACTAACTACCAAGATCATTTTGTCCTAACTGATCTTGGTAGTTGGATGATAATCGTCGTCGATTCCTAATATACGATTAAAAGCACTCGGTTGCGCTACAGCACAAAAACATACAAACATGATGTATTTTATTTATTTTATGAAGAAGAGACGAGCGAATATACCCAACAGTATTGCAAGAAGTACAAATGATTCTCTGTTTCACAAGTTGTCAAAAATACATGGTTAGTGTAACATCAATGTATCATCGGGTGTCACAAAACGCTATATTTTTCACTAATATCAATTGCACAACAAAAATATATAATTTTATGTCACAAAACTAACATACTAGACTAACAACTAACTAACACAACACTAACAAAAATATTAACATGTGGTATATCTTCTTCTGGTTCTTATAGACAGGTAGTTGGAGTGAGACAGACCAGGCAAGCTCCATTGCATTTCAAAGGTACTACGGTTTTGAAGGAAAACGGCGTGGAAATCAATCCACATAATGTTGGATAAAAATCTTCCACATGCGTACCCATAACGCATTGGAGCAGCGTGTTTCTTCTTCCCAAAAGCAGAGGAGGAATCCCAGCAATGGGACTTTTGAAGGTGTCACTTACTCTTAGGACAACGGTATTTATATTTGTATATTTTATTACTACTGTACTTACTTAAACCCTTGACAATATCAAGTCTTGATTTGTTCATCTCGGACACGGTTACATCCCTGTGGCCTTGAACATGAAGAGTCGTTATCCAGAGATTACCTTAAGACAAAAAAAAACATCATTTTTTCTAATAACTTATACGAATGATAATGTTTTTTTTTAATTGTATTTAAGTAGAAGCTGTGGTGCCAAAATGCCAATTTTATAGAATAATAAAATCTCTGTTTAATTGTTACGATTGGTCAAGAAAATATGTAATATCAGAATCAAACTCAAAAATATTTATTCAATATCGAAGCGTTTCGTTTGATTATTGATAGTCAAAAATCTACCACAGGTTCGGAAACAAACACGTCTGACCCGAGACGAAGAAAGAATCTCAGCAAATAAAAAAATTATCTTTATTCGAGTAGGCTCTTACAAGAACTTTTGAATCGTCATTTTACACGACAACTAAGTCAATAGTTACTCTTATTTACGTACTTAAGTCATATGGTTTATTTATTATAATTATCTATTAATTACCAATAATTCCAGCGCCGATGATCAAAATCTTCGTGCCCACAGGGAGGGGGGAGACACGATCGAAACCATGGGTGATACATGAATACGGCTCGCAGAGACCACCTGAAACGATCATAATATTAGTAGTAATAAAATTAAAATATCAACTTCAATAAACGGTATGCAAACGGAAAGTAGGGGTTACAAGTTTATTCTTATTTCTTGTATTAATAGTGTGTATATCAGCTTTTATGGAATACTTTTGTATATTCTTCTGTATAAACATTATATTATCATAAATATATTGGTAATAAAAATATTCGCCACAGACCAAATTATTGATCATTATAATACCATTTCGTTAACGACAACTAAAATAATAACCCACCTTGCTCAGTCGTCATTCCTTCAGGCAGCGCAAATACCTGATCCTCAGGGCACCTCACGTACTGCGCCCAGCCACCGTCTCGCCATATACCGATGATAGTATCTTTGCCGCCGGTTAGGCAGTATTGATATTTACCATCACGACAGAAATTGCAAAGGTTACACGCACTGAGGAAAATAATATTCGTAGATATGACAGTTGTTAGAATTTGTACTATTTTTTGATGAAAATATTGACCAGACGAGGCTGGCAAATGGGCTACGGATTGAAAGTTGTTTGACAAATAGAGGGTTGCTGAGATTTAACCCATAGATGTCACTGCGAGAATTGTTAATCATCCGTTACATCCAGGCGACGAATATGCCTCGTGACTGTAGTACACTGGTTTATTCAACCTTGAAACCGAAACACAGCAAAACTGCTTAACGGTAGAATATGAGTGGTTAGTACCCATACGGACTCGCATAACTCACCGATTAGGATCGACGACAACTTTCTGGCCCACTTTGAATATGGACCGTCTCCCCACTTGATGGACCACGCCGCTGAATTCATGACCAAGAGGAAGTGGACGTTCCTTTGAAGCTGGAAATTCACCCTGTATAATACAATTAACATTGCTGTACATTACATTAAGACGCTAACACCAATTAAAAGTACTTTGAAGGTTTTTTTTTATAATATAGCTGGACGTGGAAATAAGCCACAAGGTTTAAAGGGGCCATTGACATTGGCACCGTAAGAAATATTAACCATTCCTTACATCCCCAATGCGCCACCAACATTGGAAGCTATGATGTCGCTTGTGCCAAAAGTTACATTGGCTCAGTCGCTTTTCAAGCCGCAACATGACAATACTAAGCAATCCTGTTTGGCTGTAGTATATAACGATTGTTCTGCCCCCTTTCAGACTGCCCTGCACGAAGCCCTACCACCAAATATAAGTTCGACATTCTAGCCGAGCCTAAATATTATCGACTATTAATATTTTATTTATTTTAGACTTGGAGAATCTGTCGATGACTGTCAAAACTGTGTAAAAAACTCCTTTCCTTTATTAACTTTGTTTATTTCAATCAAATCAAGATATATTGAAGTGAAATTTCTCAAGCCGTGTCGGGTACTTTTTGGTAGGGTAAATCTCGTGTTCGTGTCTTCGACGAGCTTAATAACAGTATTGTGCAACATTAGTGCTGTGTATATTTTGTGTTTTCGTTCGATTATTATATGAATTTTTAATTTAAACCTCACCTCTAGATAGTTGTCAATTATAGGCCAATATTTTATTTATAATCATGCAGCGTTTATAATGTAACTTTCAGTATTTTTTTCAAGTATATTTAGATTTTGGCAACTTACCTGAATGATATGCAAGTCGGTTCCACAAACTCCAGAGTATTCAACTTTAACGATGACGTCTGTGTCGTTCACAATGGTGGGCATTGGATAGTTTTCATCGTATTTTAGAGTGAGGCTTTTACCGTCAAAGACAACAGCTTTCATTTTTGTTTATCTGTAATTTAAATGTCAAGTATACAATAAAGCTGAAGTGACTCTTTATCCACTGGACTAGAGCGTGTAAGTTTTAACAATGAGGGCTTAGAATTTGGTTAAGCAATACTTACTTTCCTCGCCACATATATAGTGGTGAAGGAAAACATCTTGAGACCACACACCTATAAGAGTTATGAAATTCTGCCAAAAGTTTATCCTCCTAAGAACAATTTATTGGAATACGCTCAAAAACCAAGAGAAAAACAACTTTTGCTTACCCGTGGAACAGTTAGCATGTTAAATCTTAATATTATTTAAGCGAACATGTTCTATTCAAAATATTCGTTTATAGTTTTACTTTATCTTCACAAAAGAGTTTTTATATTGATAAATTATTATTCTTTGACATTGTTCGACATAAGTCTATAATTAATTCTGGTACATGTATCCGAACATACTTACTATATCACTCTTGTTAACATTGTTTATTCATTCACCGTTTATAAAACGAGTACTAAATATAATTATAGACAATATTACATAATATAATACATAATTATCTTCAATTAAAATACATAAAACACATATGTTTTAGTAGTACCTAACTAGGCTGTTACTGGCAGTTTCGAAAAAAGGGTTAATTTATAGGTCCTAAAAAGAAGTTTCAATTCATTTTATCTTCTGTCAAAAAATTGGCGTATGTACGAGATATTTATTGGCAACAGTAGCAGAGACAATGAATATCTATATTTATAAAGCCGCGTTCACACACGTCGATTTTAATCGGTCAATTACTAAATCCACAAACATGCAAGCTGTCTGAACCGACATTTAATTCAAGTATCATACAGCAAAATTGTAATTGTTTGATTAAAACAGATTCAAACATTGTATAAAAACGAGTGGACAAAAATTTGTAACACCAAATTTTCGACTTAACAAAGTTAGTACAACTGCCTGGGAATGAGTATTTGAATTCACATTTTGACCATTTTACATTTACTAATGAAGTATTTTACTTTTAAATATATTTATATCAACAAAATAATAATTTATAAGATTTATTACAACGTACAATGTTATATCGGTGAAACAAAGATGGCGGCGTTAGTTTTTGTTGATTTTCATTTCTCATACAGGATACATTTATTCAATTTTAAATATTCACTATATGTATATTTTAAAATTTATGAAATGAGTAAATACTGAGTTTTCGTACGTTATCTTCTATAGAATTTACATTCCAAAAGTAA
This sequence comes from Vanessa tameamea, assembly GCF_037043105.1. NCBI lineage: Eukaryota > Metazoa > Arthropoda > Insecta > Lepidoptera > Nymphalidae > Vanessa > Vanessa tameamea. The sequence continues at coordinate 2,848,708 of NC_087338.1, forward strand.
TGCTTTTTACCTTTTAATTTAAATTAATTTTGTTAAATGACGTTTCCAAAATGCCCATAAAAACCTCCTTCGATATGGATTTTTTTTTTAATTTTATGGAGCCCTATAACTATTTATATGACAAAGGTAACAATTTAACATCATCATAAAAACATAACATAATCAGCCTGTAAATTTCCCACTGCTGGGCTAAGGCCTCCTCTCCCGTTGAGGAGAAGGTATGGAGCATATTCCACCACGCTGCTCCAATGCGGGTTGGTGGAATACACATGTGGCAGAATTTCGTTAAAATTAGACACATGCAGGTTTCCTCACGATTTTTTCCTTCACCGCCGAGCACGAGATGAATTATAAACACAAATTAAGCACATGAAAATTCAGTGGTGCCTGCCTGGGTTTGAACCCGAAATCATCGGTTAAGATGCACGCGTTCTAACCACTGGCCCATCTCGGCTCACCAACTTAACATCATCAATATGGTAGAATTCAATCATGTAGGGTATCTTTCTCACTCACGCGCCGCGGTTCTCCACGTTAATTAAAATCGGCGTGTATCAATTTTATGTGATTATATTTGTTAATACACTCTGATAATTAAACCTAGGGTTCATCTTGAGTGAAAAGATCTATATATTAAAAACACAGGTTCAATAATGCCTTAAGCTGTTGTCGTATTAATATGTTTTATTTAACATATATTATATATTAATATAGGAAGGAATTAGCTATATAGGAAGATACCTGCACATAAAAAATCGGTTATGGTCTCATTTTGAAGAGCTCCAGGCGTAGATGTGCAGAAAATTGAAGATGATTCTTGATGGCATATTGCTAAATTGTTACGAATTAACAAAGAATTTCTTTTGTTAGAGTATACTCCAATACTAACTGAACTAATGTCTACTATTTGATATTAAAGATTTAATTCAAAAGAGTTTTAATCAATTTGGCGCCAAATTTAGATGAGTGACTTGCAATTAACAATGAAATGAAATCAAAATAAACGAATAAATGAGAAGATTCGCGGGACACCCACTAGTAATATATTAATTGCTATGTCCTATATATAACACCATTATATAAGTATTGTCAATAAAATAAATACGTCATATATACAAATAAGGCTTATATAATAATTACAATGACGCTTCATTTTAAGTAGGGTTTCACATAAAAGTATATAAAATAACATTCTATCTGTTTTGAATAATTTTTCCTTCATACTTTAAGACATATCTTATTTTTTTTATAATTATCTATTATTTGTTAATAATAGATTATAAAAAGAAAAAAAGGCAACGATTTAACAAAAAAAAAAAAAAAAGTGACGTACGACGTAATTGACCTGTTGCAAAATTGAATTTCATTTCATAAAAGTTGGACGGTAATTGTAAAAATAACCTTGAATACAATTATTACATATTAATTTGAAAATTATAAAATTCCGTATTTATACTTTGGTTCGGTTGCTTCATTCATAAATCATAATAAAAATAAAAACGCGGCAAAACGCAATGTCGAGGATTCGAAATTTAAATTACTAAAACAAAATATCATAACTTTTTTTTTAAAATGTAAGGCAAAGGTAAAACTAAGTCAACTCACCGAGTACTGTCCGGTTCCTTGGATGCACTTTATCGGAATGAAACTGTGGGAGACATAATGTAAATAGCATTACGCAATTAAACTATTGTGTCCATGCAATTCCAATTAGGATCGAGTACAAACAATCTATGTATATAAAGATGTTGAGTCTGTCTGTTTGAACACGCTAATTGCAGGATGTAATAATATAAAGTAACTGTAAATGTCCCGACGTGAGATGGTTTGAAGCTTATACCACCACGTGGTTTAATGTGGTTTGGTGGATACACATGTGGCAGAATTTCATTGAAATTCGACACATGCTGGTTTTCCCACAATTCTTTCCTTCACTACCAAGTATGAGTTGAATTAATGAATAATAAAAAATTTAGTATTATAGATATATTTTCATGTTCCCTTTTAAGTTATAAAAAGAACATTAATGAATTGTTAAATCAATGAATGTTAATTTTGTCTTATGCAATTAATATTTTTTTTTTTTAATGTTTTAATTTTAATTAATTACTAATATTAATTGATTTTTGTTTTTGTAATTATTTTTTTATATCTTTAAATAAATATTCTAGTCCTTATTAATTTCTGCTTCTAATTTGTAATAGATATCAGTGGAAACTTGATTGGTTTATGTATTATTTTATTGTTTTTTCATATTACTGTTCTATTGTACTGTTTGTTTCCCGAAAATAAATAAATAAAAATAAAAAATAAAATCAAAAACACAAATTAAGACACATGAAAATTCAATGGTATGAGTTTCGACCAGCAATCATCGGTTAGGTAGAACACGTGCTAAACATTGAACCATTTTAACCGTTATAGTCCAAATTAAAAGAAAAGTTGTTTAAGTTAAACAGGCCATTTATTGAGAAAGGTTATAGACAACATAATACCACGCTATGATCTACGAGAGCGGAACGGTAATGTTAAACACGGACGAATCCGCATGGATCATCTTGTCTTAATAAAAAACCATTTATCCCATTTTGATAAAACTTTTAATTATAAGGAATTAAAAACATGAATTTCCCCTCGAATATTTTTCCTTCAATGTGAAGGTTTTATGGACACCTACCTAATAGTAATTTAAGAAATAACATGGACAAAGACGGAACTCGTACTTAAAAATATAAAGTATTTAACGTAAAAATTTAATATCCATAAAAAAAAATGTGGTGTTTAAGATGAATTATGAGCAATTCGTGATGATAATGATGTCGTGGTGATCGATTCTTCACTGCATCGAATCTCCAACCAACGTTGGATATATTATACAGCATAAGTATGTGCGCAAACATACGTGCACTCTAAACCCTCACTCACAAAACCCAGGGGATGGCAAATCAGACACGACCACAAAGAGTGAAAGGAGAGGGTCGCAGGACCGATGGCTTTATGTGCCAAACGGGAGTGTACTCCCGTAGCGTCCAGCCTCCTCGCAACCATCTTCCAGATGGACTGTTACTGATTATAATTTTTTAACCATGAACTTGGAGATCTGTGACCTTATATCTAGCTTCTGTGATGATTATTATTTATGCTATTCTAATTTAGAGATGGTAACATTGTTACATCGTGGTTGGCTGGTTGAAAATTCGGCCAATCACGATCGAGCTCGGCTGACCTATGGGATGACCGGACACATTGTGAGGTGACAGGAGGAGCTGGAAAAACAAAGGAAGAAAAACGGTGGTCAGACTTCGAGCTCAACGGGGTTATCTTAAAATTAAAGATGATTGATTTTAAGACTTGGATAATTGTGCCGATTGAACCTATTGTGTTAAAATAAAAGTATTTACATCTAATCGAAATGAGTTTGGATTTACTAAACTTCTAATGTCCGTTCTAGAATCAGTGTCACCCTACCATAATTATTATATTATTCAGTAGGTACGTACTGTTCATAATGCATTCATATACACGATTTGTTGTCTAAAACTAACAAATCAATTCAAAGTTGATCCGCAGTTAAAAGCTTAATTTGTTTATAGATATTAAATAAATTGCTAACATTGTTCTGTTGAATAGTTCATACTTAGATCATAAATATTTAGATAGAATCGCACTAGAAGTAACTAAAATAAACGTGTCAAAGTTATTAAAATCACGACTTCGCCCGTGTTATTTTGTAAATTACTTATATAATACTACTACATAAAACTGTATTGAAAGACAATCATATTAGGAGAAATGTTTTTTCATCAGGAACCTTCGCACAGAACAACTCACTAGTCTCTTCGCGATCGCATGAATTAGAAATAGAAACATTCATTAGAAATAGAAACATTCATTCAATAAACATTTATTTACAAAGAAAAATAAACCCTTACAAGATCACTTTGTCCGTCTGTCTGTGGATCTATTTATTTCGTTAAGACTCTTTTTCTAAAAAAAGCGTTGAGATTAGTACTAAATACTTATGTCTGCGGTCCCTTGGAGGTGTGGTCAGGAGAACATGTTTATTGACATTTCTGTCAAAATACACTTCGAAGTTATTATATAATTAAAATTATCGGTACTTATGTATGAATACTTTAGTAATGATTATGTGAAAATGATTTATCTTATCAAGCACAATATTAATTGCTGTAATAAAATTATGTTTGTGATCAATGTTTATCGTGTTCCCTTAGTTGTTAATTTACGCTTAAGATATATAATAATCTTCCTCTTAATAAATAGCATGTATTTATTCAATATAGAAGCATTACTCTGTACTGATTGATTGTAAATTTAAACTCTACCACCGGTTTGGAAACGAAAATAATCTGACGAGAAGAACCGGCGAAAGAAACACAATGGATTTTTTTGTCAATTTATTTTTGGTCAATTTAACATCACAAATAAATAGCCAGGAGACGATCGTTTCATTCGCAAGGTGTGCTATTAATCATGAACCTATTAAATGTATATAGACTTTCGCCCCAGGAGCGTCTTTAACATTGTTGTTGAATTCGGCAACAGAGACATTTTGAACGCTTTCTGGGATCCAATAAAACCGTATACATTGCCCCACAAAGCAGTTACTGACTTTAAACAGTCGAGTAACAGGAGTAGTTTATGTTTGTTCCTTGTACCAATGTAATGTGTAGATATCACATATTCTTACAAAATCATTTATATAAAAAGAAATATTAATGTCTGTATGTATATCCCAAGCTGTTGTGAGGTGTTTTGCGCAGAACAGGAAAGGAACAGACTCCAAAAAAATAGTGTGTTTTCTCTTCAAAAAATGTATAAACACGAAAGCACCAGTGAATTTTCGCAAGTTAATTGGTGTTTATAATTAATGTCGTTCTGAAAGAAAACATCGTGAGGAAACATGCATGTGTCGAATGAAAATCTATCACGTATCGACGAAACCGCATTGAAGCAGCGTTTTGCTTAAAGTATCTCAACAAAAAAACAATAGAAGACTTACCCTAACAATGGGACATTAACATTTAATTTCAGTAGGTTGTATTACTTGAAACTATGTATAATATATACACACCATAAAACATAGACAAAAAAAATACACGTCTGTTTAGTACAGACAATTTCCATCAATGTTACCACAAATTCCACACACTTTGGACCAGCTCGAACACATCTCGAATTGGACTATTTTCGATGTTGAACATATATTTTACAGTCCTTATTTCTTACCGAATTGATTAAAGCAGACTCAATAAATTATGATCGAACTTCGACCACTGTGCGACCGGTAATTATAAACAAACGTATTTACTAAGTTTTTCTCAATGGTTATTGAATTAAAAACAAAATATACATTTATATCAATTATTTATTAACCAAAATAATTTTGTACAATGTCTATTCAATCTTGAACACGGCTTTTGAGATGTGTCCCGTTTTTAAATCTTTTAACGCTTCCTCGTATGCGGAGAGGGGGTACGTTTTGACTCCCAATCTATCATAGTTCAGATACCTGTAAAAATAGAAAAAAATATATTTTTTTAAAATCTATTTCTCTCTTACAAAGATTGCTAAGAAGAGGGCATTGACCTTTATACATTTTTAAACTTCTTTGATGATTTTTTTACAATTTTACGATTTACTAGAGACATCATTCCGTCTTCGCACGAATACAAATCATAAATAGAAAAAAATAGAAATATTATTTATTGGTTAACTACCTAAAAGTATTTCATTAATGACGAATTCGAATAATATAAACACATACACATCAAACGACTTCTCGTGGCCCATAACTTGGACCACGTTCTAAAGTATTTATTCGAATGTCAGCGTAAAAGACAACAGTGATGCTTAACGGTAAAAAAAATGTTGCTCCTCATTTCGGTTACAATTTATTTATTCTTTGTTGCATACCTTAAAACTAAATTTGACATTTGGATTAACAAAAGTGGCAAGAAATGCAACAGGCGGTACTATTTGTAAAGAACAGTAGCAATGCCCCAAATCAATTAAGGAATTACTAATATTCCTATTCACCGCTTTCAATCACTTGTTAGGGGGGGACGATAATAGCCAGAGGGCTCAGGATCGATCCTGCATCCTGCGTTGTACAGATAATTTAATGGTGATCAATGCTGTATTTTTCCAAAATCGTGATAGAAACGAAAATACATCTAAATATATATTTTTTTATTTCGGTTGATTGGTTGATGAATTTGAATTGAATTACAAAATATTCAACAAATCAAAAATCATTCCCCTTATTAATATTAGTACGGACACAGTTAAATATTTCCGCTAGTATTTAAAATTTTAATACAGAGTTATGAACACTGCTTATTTAGAAGTATCAAATCGCAGTATTTTCTAGTAGTTTTGTCTAAATATTGGACAACATCACATACATTACTCAGACCCCAATGTAAGTAGCTAAAGCACTTGTGTTATGGAAAATCAGAAGTAACGACGGTACCACAAACACCCAGACCCAAGACAACATAGAAAACTAATGAACTTTTTCTACATCGACTCGGCCGGGAATCGAACCCGAGACCTCGGAGTGGCGTACCCATGAAAACCGGTGTACACACTACTCGACCACGGAGGTCGTCAATACTTTCATCCCCACTGTACCCCCTCGAGGCGTGAATTAAAAAAAAAAACCTATATCCTTCTTTGGGACTTTAACTGTCTATTATATTATATTACATTTAAATCAGTTTTTGCAAATTAATATTAGTATAGACTGCATTTCCTACCTATCCCCCATAGCTTTCAACAAACCGATGGCCTTTGGGAAGCTGAACGGGTTTATCTTAACACCGATCAACGTAAGCTCCTTGTTGTAGATATCGAATGGGTTCACTCTGAAAAAAATAAAATAGATAGATATCATTTGTGCAAGTCAAACTGTAATTCTTAATATTGTTGTTACAGTTCGAAGGATAAACGAGACATTTTAACAGGCACAAAGGACATAACATCTTAGTTCCCAAGGTTGGTGACATACTTAAAGCATGGTTACTGGCAATGGTGACCACATACCGTCACGGCAATTTGCCAGTACGATTTTGTGCATGCAATTATTTTATCTGTGTTTATAAATATATTTTACTATTTTAGAAATACAATGAAGAATATTATTTATTCAATTAGTAAAACACATCGCCTTATTGCCTCCACTGGTGACAGCAGGGGATCGGAACTGCGATTCAACGGGGAAATGCTGATTACATTCTTGCCACCATTGCACGAGGTCATGATATATACAGTGACGGTTTTTAATTTTTATTTGTATATAACTATGGCCTAAATGTAAATTAATAATAATATAGAGAAATCAACGTGGGGTACTCGGTTACATTAGCAGCCTGTAATTTCCCACTGCTGGGCTAAGGCCACCCTTTACGGAGAAGGTTTTGGAGCATATTCCACCACGCTGCTCCAATGCGGGTTGGTGGAATACAGATGTGGCAGAATTTCGTTGAAATTAGACACATGCAGGTTTCCTCACGATGTTTTCCTTCACCGACGAGCACGAGATGAATTATAAACACAAATTAAGCACATGAAAATTTAGTGGTTTCTGCCTGGGTTGAACCCGAAATCATCGGTTAAGATGCACGCGTTCTAACCACTGGGCCGTCTCGGTTGGAACGAAGTATTGGTCACGCTATACATAATGTATTAAATAACAGACACAAAGAAATAAATTAACCTTTGACAATAATTAGATGACAACAAATAAATTTATTATTAAAAATCCAGTAAATATATATTTTTTTTTATATTAATCCGTATATAATAAAGAGAGACAGGGAGATAAAGAAAGAGATGCAATGCTCGCCTGGAACATAACACCCCTTACGTTACGATTTCTAAGAGTTAACACTTCTATAAACGTAAAAGAAATTCGTTCCAGAAAATCTACTCTATCCTATATGAAAATCAATGAATACTAACTACAAAACATATATATTAATATATGTATACTCACGAAGCCTGATGCGTGGGGGGGCAACATCCGAACAGTACGTATTTGCCACCATAGTTCAGATATTTGAAATTTATTTCCATAACTTTGCCAACCCCTGAAAACGAATATTGTGTTATTAAGAAAAATAAAACCATTTATTTTAATTTTCATATTGAATAAATATAATATGTTATTCATTAATAGATACGCTAATAAAGCCGGCTTCAGACGTGCAGGTGCAGTTTATTAATAAAAAAATATTGTTATGATATAAATCAGCGTTGTATAACTATCAATAGTTGACCTCGAAAACTATTCAGGATATCGATAGCTCTCCGTGAGCAATAATATTGATTACGGCAATTCTGTAGCAGCGATACTATTGATGCTGAGTTTAGGTTAAAAGTATGCTCATTTGCAATTCTATCGATACAATCGATACTAGTAATGGCACGTGACAATACTATCGATAGAGTATCGATACTATCCCTAACACCTTAACTATCGATAGTCTATCGATAATGGACTATCGATATGCAACACTAATATCAATATAGTTTACTCCCTAGCACTCAAGAACAATGTATCTTTCTGCAAGTGAAAACATTTTAAAATTGGATCGTTGGTTCTGGAGATTTTACCTCTTTATAATATTCAAATATTCCTAACAAAAAAATATCATTAAAACATTTTAAAAAAACTTTTAATTTTCATCAATTATTGTTGAAAATGAGTACTACTACTGAGTTTCTTGCCTGTTCTTCTCGGTAGAATCTTCATTCCGAACCGGTCGTAGCCTCACTTGATATAGTTTGTTAAATGACGATTCAAAAGTGCTTATAAAAGTCTACTTGAATAAAGTATATTTTGATTTTCATTTAAACTGCATATAAATATCAATAAATATTGCGAATATTACCTGTGCAATCCACAATGACGTCATATCGTTGGTTCTCTGACGCCAAGACATCTGGTGTGACTAATCTGTATCCAGTACCTTAGAACATCACAATTTTATTTGGTAACTTTTATTATTTACAAATCAAAACTATTCAGAGCGAACTTTTATTTATTATCTGAACTAAGTAATAGCCTGGTACGTCCTACTAGTCGAAGGCCTCCCCTCCCTTTTGAGGAGAAGATTCAGACCTTACATGTGGGTTGGATACACGTGGCAGATCATCCACCACGTGCAGACTACAGGTTTCCTCACGACGTTTTCCTTCACCGCCGACCACGAGATGAATTATGTATACAATTTAAGCATATGCATTCAATGGTGCTTGCCCTGGGTTTGAAGCCAGAATCATCAGGTTAAGATGGTGTGGGCCATCAAGGCTCTTTCATGTACTTAAACTAATCAAATTTATTATAATTGAGCGTATTGTCACTAAAATCAGAATATCATTTAAAATGTCAGCTGAATTGGATTAACATTACTCAAACCAGTTGCGATCTAACCACATACTAAGAAAAGTATATACTACTATATTTGTGAAAATGAAATTAAAAAAATATATATCCCGCTGAGTTTCTTTCGCCTATTCTTCTCAAGTCCGAGGTGTTAATTTCCAAACCGGTGGTAGATTTTTGTCTATCAATAAGCAAGTGTAATCACTTGAATAATTCCACGTTGAATAAAGATATTTGACTTTAAAAAGAAATAAAATAAAATTGGAATATTTATCGGCCTGACCTGGGGCTTAAACCAGGACCTCACGATCTGCGGCCATAAATCTGTCAAATAGATCAAATAAGCTACAGAAGTATTATAAAGAGATGTGGCTGAGCCAAAATGGAATATTTACATGCTTGGAGTACTTACCTAGACCTTTGACAATATCCAGTCTAGATTTGTTTATCTCGGACACGGTTACATCTCTGTGACCTTGAACGTGAAGAGTCGTTGTCCAGAGATTACCTGTAAAATATTTTCATTTAAATCCTTCTGTCACGACATTGTGGTTTATTCAGTAACGAACTAAATGTTTGGTCGATTTCAGACAAATTATTTTTATTATTATTATGAAAACAGACGAGAAATACCACCTAGTATGTGGTCATGACATAGCTGAACCCGCGGCCCCCCTTGGAATTCAGTTTATAACGGAAAATAGTTCAGGAACTATTTGACAATCCGCTCAAAAGGTATCCTTTGTCAAAAAAATAGTTTAAATCTGATGAAATTCAATTTATTGGTTATACACAATATACAGACAAACAGATAAACTTTCAAATTTATAATATTAGTACAGATCAATCAAAATCTCAAGGTCAAATAGTTTACCTTAACGGCTTAACCAAGTTCTGGTCTCTGTTTGTAGTTATGATTTTTGACAGCGTCATTGTTTTTAACGTTGATAATTGCAATATTAACAAATCTATCTTTAGTATTGCTTATGGCTTTTAGATGTTATTTAGGGAGTATCTAGTTAATCAACTCTTTGCTTTCATCTCTCGAATGTCTATGAATTTTTCCTTCGAATGAAATCTTTAGTTAAGCTTCCTCTATACAAAGTTTAAGGAAGTCAATATATTTATTACGATGTTGTAAAATAGTGTACAAATATTATTTACCGATAATACCAGCTCCGACGATAAGAATCTTCTTGCCAATGGAGATCGGAGAAGCGCGGTCGAATCCGCGTGAAACACACGAGTATGGCTCGCAAAGACCAGCTGTATTAACAACGAATTAGATCAATTAACATCTTCTTAAAACAATTTCGGCAAAATCATTTCATTATGTACTTTCGTACATTATCACGAAGGAGGTTGCGCTTCGATCCAATGAGTTAGTGAAATTGAGGACTGCTCATACTCCGTAATTTAAGAACAATAACTACTGAGTTTCTTGCCGGTTCTTATCGGTAGAATCTCCTTTCCGAACCGGTCGTAGCTTTACATTTAATTTAACAGTGTAACATGCTAAGTCAAATTTATGAGCCGACTTGACTAAAGAAAATTTTGATTTTGATTTTAGATTCCATAGTTTCGAAGATATATTGACGAATTACTTTTTTTTTTAACCACTTGTTGCACGCGTTGCGAATCCGTGACCTCATAATTTAATTTACCATATCCAAACGTTAAATTTCAAAGAAAACTAAAATGTAAAAGGTTCTTGGCACAAATACCTTGTTCGGTGGTAATACCATCAGGTAACGCATATACTTGATCCTGGGGGCAGTTCACGTATTGCGCCCAACCACCGTCCCTCCAAATACCGATGGTACTGTTGATACCAGCGGTGAGACAGTACTGATAGTTACCATCGCGACAGAAATTGCAAAGATTGCAGGCCCTGTATATATAATTTATTATTGTTAATGCCAAAAGAAAAGATCACATTTTATATAAACTAACCAGTACGGAATCTGGACCAGAAGAATAAAATTTCGCTGACACTCGACCGTTTCTCATAAGCAATATTTATTTAAAACAATTATATACGATTGCCATTATGAAATAAGCGTTTGCCAAAGTTTCCGTGCCGGTGAGAGCATTGAAAATGAATATTGGCATTCGTATATGGACTGCCAATATTTTTAAAATTTCCTGTTATTGTTATGATTTTGTTTACAATCCTCTGTTTCATAACCTCTGAAGCTAAGGTTTTGGGGAAGACTAACTGCCTCTCGGAACAAGAAATGGAGCTCATTTCATCACACTGCGCCAAATGAAGGGTACAGGATAGATTGTCATCCGACACCAGCACGAGATGAATTATAAACACATTGGGCATTCAAAAAATCAGAAGCTTGCCTTCAAAATTCACTTAATATTAACATGTTCTAACAATTGCAACAAACAGACATAATTATCTCACCGATTAGGATCGACGACAACTTTCTGGCCCACTTTGAATATGGACCCTTTTCCGACTTCATGGACCACGCCGCTGAACTCGTGACCAAGAGGAAGAGGACGCTCTTTTGATGCTGGGAATTCGCCCTGTAGAATTTAACACAGTTAAAATGTTAATATCCATATTGTTTTTTATAGAAATATAAAAATTGTCCAATGCAAAACACTTTAGATATAGGGTCTATCAGTAGATAAAAAGTCTCTCTGTCTGTCTGTCTGTAATGCTTTCACAAAATATATACCAACCGCATTGAAGCAGATGGTGGAATTCGCTCCAAACCATCTCCGCAAAAGAAAAGAGGTCCTTAGTCCAGCTGTTGGACATTTACAAGCGACAGTCGACACTCAAAGTATTTTTATATATAAAACAAATTTGCCTATTATAATTATAACATAAGCTTCTGTTAATAAGATAAGAGATTTTTTGGAAATTCATCGTCCCTTAGGGGCATAAATTGGTGTTAAATGTTTGTATGGAAATTCATCATTTTTGGGAGTCGAAAATACGTCATTCTATAAATATTTTCAATCCAAGTTTTTGGAGTCGACAGTCTAAAGTGTTCTTACAGAATTATACTGCGCGCCTGAGTAATTGGTTTTAATTGAAACAATTGAAAACACGTACAGAAAACAGCAGAAGTCCATGTAATCAATTGTATAACGTAAATATTTACAATTTTATTTATCAAGGTTAAATAAAAGTTCAACATTTATCGAAACCTACTGATACTGGAGATTATATATCAAATGATTTTCTCTTAAATTTTAATCGCTTCACATATCAAAGTTGTTTTTTTATGTTAAATATCTAATAACGCGCCTTGGAGTGTACGACCGACTGTGTTATGTTAACATGCTCATTTCTGCCCCCGCCCTCTACTCCCTAGTGACTATTTTATGTGTGTATGTGTGTATATATACGAGCTTTTGAAATACATACAGTACCGTAAGAAACAGAAATATTTTGAATCAATGTTATGTAAACTGTTGTAAGTAATCTTCAAACTTCACTTAAATTGTCTAACCGAACAAGAAGACTCCGCAAAACACGCGCTTAGATAAGTTAGACAGCTAACTTATATTAATACTAATATCTCTGTAACTCCTCTCTCCTATATGTAGAAACTTTTTTTGTATAAAGAAGGGAATGAATCATCCTAGACATAGAAAATATCATAAATGATTTTGCGTCTTACCCAGAAAAAAACATCATGATATTAGATACATGTTATCAGGGATAGAAAAAAAGACCTAGGCATATGGTACTTAACACCCACCCTCACCCCCTCTCACGTAGGTACCACAGACGGAAAGTACCTACTTATTTTACAATTTTAGAGTTAGTGATGCTCGCGGAATGATTGACACAGAAGGGATACTTACCGTTGCATCACAATATATTTCCATTAATATCATGTATATTTACGATAATATTGATTATTTTTTATAGAATCCGTACTAATCATTGTATAAACAATCTCACGTTTTGAGTACGTACTCGTAGATAAACTTTAACCACCAGCTTTCGACTACGCAGAGACAATCAATCTCACACAGAGTAATCGTAATAAATACACTGCTAAAGGTAGTAATATATTCGGCATTTATAACTTTGCTAAATTAATTATATAAACATAAAACATAAACATAATCAGCCTGTAAATTTCCCACTGCTGGGCTAAGGCCTCCTCTCCCGTTGAGGAGAAGGTGTTGAGCATATTCTACCACGCTGCTCCAATGCGGGTTGGTGGAATACACATGTGGCAGAATTTCGTTGAAATTAGACACATGCAGGTTTCCTCACGATGTTTTCCTTCACCGCCGAGCACGAGATGAATTATAAACACAAATTAAGCACATGAATATTCAGTGGTGCCTGCCTGGGTTTGAACCCGAAATCATCGGTTAAGATGCACGCGTTCTAACCACTGGGCCATCTCGGCTCAATCAATTAATCAATTATCAATTTATTATATATCAATAAATAAATAACGCATATTGGTAAGGCAACATTACAGATGATAAAAAGGATTAGTATTATTTCTTGAATTTCAGGTAAGATGTTTTTCATGTTGCCGAACTACTAACGAATGAATATTTTACCAGTTATTCTCAGAAGAATCGTAAAAAAGAAATCGGTGATTGCTTTATAGAATATTGTACACTTGAGTCAAGTATACTTTGATTTAGAAAGTTTTATTAATTAAACTAATTATTTATGTGTCTAAGGGTGTATACCTTGCTCATTCTTAGACTCATTCATTCAGAGATGAATCATTCATTCATTCAGAAATGCGGACAATATCTTGTTGGAAAATATTACATGACATTTGGAGTAATCGAGCCAATTTTTAGGGTTCCGTAGCCAAATGGCAAAAAACGGAACCCTTATAGATTCGAAAATAAGAGAAAAGATAAATATAGATAAAACTAAAAAAAATATATGATGTACATGCAAACTTCCACCGAAAATTTGTTTGAACGAAATCTAGTAAGTAGTTTTTTTTTAATACGTCATAAATCGTAAACCGCAATTTACCTTTCATTCAATCAACTCAATTTTAAAAATAGAAAATTGAATTTCATAAACATAAACCTTGTTACTTGCTGCTACGGAACCCGTCATGGACGAGTACGACTCGCACTTGGCCGTTTTTTTTTATAAACAGGACAGCTGGTCAATTACATTAGCAGCCTGTAAATTTCCCACTGATGGGCTAAGGCCTCCTGTTTCAGGAGAAGGTTTGGAGCATATTCCACCAGGCTGCTCCAATGCGGGTTGGTGGAATACACATGTGACAGAATTTCGTTGAAATTAGACACATGCAGGTTTTCTCACGATGTTTTCCTTCACCGCCTCGCACGAAATGAATTATAAACACAAATTAAGCACATGAAAATTCAGTGGTGCTTGCCTGGGTTTGAACCCAAATCATCGGTTAAGATGCACACGTTCTAACCACTGGGTCATCTGGGCTCTATTGACGCTTGACGGTCAATAACGCTGCTATCGAAATTGTGACTGAATCGGGGAATTGCTGGTAGCTATCTTGCCACCATTCCAAAACGGTCACGATTTGCACAGTGACTATTTTAATTTTGGTTTCAATATTAACTAGTCTTGTATAATATTTGAATGATAATACAAATTGGTACTATTGAATATATTATTTTATTTACCTGAATTATATGCAAGTCGGTTCCACAAACTCCGGCGTATTCAACTTTCACGATGACGTCCGTATCGTTTACGATACTGGGCTTGGGATAGTTCTCATCGTATTCGAGAGTGAGAGCCTTACCATCAAAAACGACTGCCTTCATTGTTGTTTATTACCTGAAATCATTTATAAATCACGATCAGTTTGTGTTATTATCCTCATTACTGATACTCAATGGTAGAGTTCTGTAAGACTTCATTAGTTGCTCTGGTTATAGTAGTTAGCTCTGATTTGACAGGTGAGTACGACCTTATAATAGGAAACACAACAAATATAAAACTTAGACCTCATCTTAATAGTACTATGACAATGTATAATAATATATAAATATTGGACAACATCACATACATTACTCTGATCCCAACGTAAGTAGCTAAAGCACTTGTGTTATGGAAAATCAGAAGTAACGACGGTACCACAATCACCCAGACCCAAGACAACATAGAGAACTAATGATCTTTTATACATGGCGTACCCATGAAGACCGGTGTAAACACTACTCGACCACGGAGGTCGTCAAATGTTTACCCACCTCTCTGTGCCTATATATACATAAGTATATATATACACACAGAGATAACAGAATTGAATACTAGGAACTCTTCAGAACAATGTAACAATTAACAGAATATTTATTAGTTTCGAGACAAAAATTTGAATTTATTTACTTGTTTTTCGGGGGATGATAAATTGAACGCTGCCTCTTCTATATTTAAAATAAATGAAAATTGAAGATAATGTTTAACCAAACAAAGTTTATAAGTGAGACCGTTAATAAATAACATGAATTTAGTATTCGTCCGTCACTTATCGATACCGCGGTGTATCTAAATGAACGCGAGATAACACTTTAAACAAATTACATAACGTCCATATGGTGACCATGAAGTGTAAACACAAATCAATACAAATATTACAAAACAAGAATTACTCCCGACTTCATTAACGCGCCAATCTTTGTCATTTTACATTCTAGAAACTTCCTTTGATTCTAAAGTTTTATAAATATCTTGCAGTGTCATGTATGCATTAAAGCTTAAGGTGGATTTGGTGCAATAAATCAGATTGAAGGTCCGATTAATGTTATACATTTGCAATTTTAACTAAAAAAAAAACGGGTTTCCTTTCGTTTAACCTATATCTGGGATTGGTAGCAGACAAAACTATAGCCTATACCAATGAAAGTAGAAAAAAAGATAAACAAATCATATATTTAGGTATTTCATGCGATTTGCTAATAACTCAACTATATTGTGCACCACTAAGAGCTTATGATTAATATATCTTTATTTATAATACAATACTATTACGCTTAATTACTTATTTTCACTTTAAATTTACTTTAAAAATTCCGATAAACGTTTCATCGACGTTCAAAACGCCATTTTTTCGCAATATCAAGCTCTCGGCCAATGATATCGCGTCAACTTGCTGTCAAATGTTGTTTATTTGGCATTTTTCCTATTACGGTTCGAATAGAGTATATGTGGAATCGGCTTTGACCCTTTTGGTCTATGACAGTTTTTTCCGACCATAGTATTTGAGAATTATCACATTTTTCTAAAAAAACTATTGTCTCTATACGAAAATTGTATTAAACAAAAACGTCTATCACTTCGATACCCATAACATTTGCAGGAAATAGTTTCCTCTAAAATCAGTATTTATTATAAAAATCATCATTTCAATCATTTCTTTCTAACTTTGCCTCTGAAAATAAAATGTGGGTATTTTCGCAATGGCGTATTCCTTACCAGCACGTCAATATTCATATGTGTAAACAACCACCCAGAGCAATAGTATGTATGGGCTAAGTGCCAGTTTTTGCAAAAAGTTTTGTTATAAAATACTTTAGGAGATCAATTACCGAGAAAAAAGGTTTTATTGCAACTCAAATTAGCCCACTTTACATACACCTGAAGAGTAATTGAAGGCTGTTTGTTATTTTTTAAAGCTAAATTTAGTATGAACTTTGTTCGCTTGGGCTTAAATTTGCCATTCACAGGGGACAATAATATAATATATTTTTTAACTTCAATTACTGCTTGATTGTTAAAGACCTTGATTACCACATGGTCGTAATGATCACTAATCATCGTAACATTAGGTTTTCAAAATAAATCTCTTAAGCATCAAAACAAAAGCTATCCTAGTAAGTTAAAAATAACCAACATCCTACTGTTATTAAACAATAATTTTACCACTCTGTTTTCGTAGACTAATCAGTTAACGTGATTATATTCTGTATCGTTGTTTTGTTTGTGATATTTTAAATAACTAGAAGAAATTCCAAAGATGACACTAAAAGAAACTGTTCCTTTTGAAATACTAAAACACTTTACTTATTGGTGAGGACTTAAAAAAACAGTCGTAACTTAAGCTTAGGGAAGATACAAAGGCAGTCTTATCGTTTAAAACCAATCTCTTCGAGAAAAACTTTGTAGTCCATTGAAATGTTACTATTTTAGAGTCAAACTAAACATTTTCTAGAGGATGCAATTTTATTTATGGGACATGTAGGGGGTGTCAATACAATCTTAACCCCAAGTTTGTGGGGTTGCCGCCCTTGTCCCCCGCCCGCCATCTTGAAAAAACATATTTTTAACTATATCTCCGAAAGTATTAATGGTACGGAAAATTTGTGAAGACATCATTTGTAGCAAATCGTTGTGTCTACAATTATGTTTAAGTGACTTGTTATCATAAATTTAAAATTTAAAAAGTTATAAGCAAAAAAGTGAGAAAATTTGCTCAAAAATTTTCTTTTTTGCTTAATAACTTTTTCTCTGTTCATTTTAGCACAAAATTAGATCAGAACAAATTTATAGAACATGTCTTTCTGAAAAATTTGCTGTATACATTTTTCATTTTGTTCAATACTAAACGCTGTTACAGTGCTCCAAAGTCGACCAGGTTCATCAATGCTCATGATAACTTAGGCAAAACATCATGTTTACCTTACTTTTATGATCTCTAGTTTTCTCAAAAAATCGTCTGAAGGTGGATAATTATTCGTTTCATAGCGCCGTGAGATTATATCTTCCAATATAATAGCAGCAGCATCTCCCTCTCATCTCGAATTTTGATTAGATTTAATTTCTCAAACAACTGTTTTATTTATTGTTTAAAGACTTTACATACTTAGTGGTAGGGCTCTGTGCAAGCCGGTCTGAGTAGGTACCACCCACTCATCAGATATTCTCCCGCCAAACCGCAGTATTCAGTATTGTTGTGTTCCGGTATGGAGGGTGAATGAGGCAGTGTAACTACAGGCACAAGGGACATAACATCTTAGTTCCCAAGTGGCGCATTGGCGATGTAAGGAATGGTTAATATTTCTTACAACGCCATTGTCTATGGGCGGTGGTAACACTTCAACATCACCATCAGCTGGCCTGTTTGTCCATCCGCCTATATATGTATAACATAAAAAAAGCTTTTATGTTTCAAGTATATTGTTACGGTATTGTAAAAGTAAAATGGCGGATTTTTAATACGACGACTTACGACCTTCTATGGTATTTTTGCAATTTTTTTTTTTATTTTAATCATCGATATGTTGAGCTAATTTGAAGCCACTGACGAAGGTTATTGGCCAAGCAATTCATCACCGGCCCTCTGCCCTCAATCCTGTCTTACGTATTACAAATGAAGATGATTAATTTTTTTTTTTCTTTTCAAGTTATTTAAACCAAATAATGAGTCTTACAAATGTAAACACTGATTGGGAAATCGCAGACTTATAAAATACGGGATATCCGTGTTTAGGGGTAAAGGGTCTCTTTGATCTATGTAACATATTCTTTGTAATATATATATATATATATATCAATAAAAACATTATTATTAATATTTGATTATTGTTTTCAAAATGACTGACTATCCCCGTTTTTTTTAAATAACGTGTTCACTTGGACATAGAAGTAACTTAGTTTCCTAAAAGTACGATCCAGCAAATTAAGTTACGGAAGGAGACCATGAACGTGCCGGAAGACAAGAAACATATCATAGGTAGAATGTCTGATGAGTGTATGGTAGCTACTACCCAGAGCTTACACAAAGCGCTAACACCATTAACAGCCTGTAAATTTCCCACTACTGGGCTAAGGCCTCCTCTCTTTTTGAGAAGAAGGTATGGAGCATATTCCATCACGCTGCTCCAATGCGGTTGAATACACATGTGGCAGAATTTCGTTGAAATTAACCACATGCAGGTTTCCTCGCGATGCTTTCCTTCACCGCCGAGCACGAGATGAATTATAAACACAAATTAAGCACAGGAAAACTTAGTGGTGCTTGCCTGGGCTTGGACCTGAAAACATCGGTTAAGATGCACGCGTTCTAACTACTGGGCCATCTCGGCTCTCTAACACCAAGTGAGAATGAAAAATAAAATCAGTTATGGAAAAGAAAGTTATTTGTTAATTAATTGCTTCTAGTTATTTGTACGGTGTATTTATATGAGTTGTATGTATCGCTCTCGAAATTAATTAATAACGTTTTTCTTTATTGTTTAAGTTAAGCAATGAATGTAAAACAATACAGTAATATAAGATATTATAACAATGTTCCCGGGTAAATTTTCTGCCAATGTTTTCTTTTATTTTTTTTTAATGTTGCCCGCTTCAAAAATCGTAGCGACAACGGGCCTGCCAAGCCTCAAAATCCGGCCCTGACATTGACATTTAGGTAACCAAAAATCCATCGATTTTAAATGAAAAATCATACATAAATATTATTTTATTCATGACAAAAATAAAAGACGATTAATTTTAATATCATTTTATCATTATAAGCTCATTATAAAACGTTATCGTAATCGCTGCTATAAAGTTACAAACATATTGAATATTTTTGTGTTTAGTCGTTGTAAATGATAAAACTAAAACCTATTGAGCTACCTCGATAAACGAGATGCCCATAGTACGACCTGAACCCATGGATTATCATTTAACATGAGATTTCACATTTAAATCCTCGTAATTGCTTCTTCTTTCTTCTCAACCTTGCTTTGCACAGATGGAATAATAGTCTACATAAAAAGCTTATATGAAAACACAAATACATAATATACCTATGAAGCAAAATCTGGTTTCTGGGCTATCTTCGTGCTTGTACGGAGAATAACAAAGTTACATCACAATCGGATGAATCTTTAGGAACTTATAGGCGACATATAAACATAAGTTTTTATCATTGAACCTACCATTCCACTATTGACGCTAATGAAGCTTATTTGTTAACAAAGAGACCACTCCTGGGCATCTCCTGGACTAAGAGAGGCCTGATAGCATCTAAAAAGTGCAAAATATCTCGAGTTTATTTTTAACTCCATTTTTTTGAACTACAAAACTGTCCCAAGTCTCATTGTAAAAACCCTTGGATTATGTAAATTTATATTCTATTAAGTAACACGCAAGTTTATTTTCGTTACATATTGATGTAACGTTCATATTATTAATTTGTTGTTTTCTTGATAACTGTTATGTAAAAGCAATAAATTCCTAATAAAACGTATTATAATAGGTACCTACATAGGTACGACCTTTTCTGTTAACTACAGACTAGTGTAGTTGATAATAAACTAAATAAGAGCTTCATTGCTTGTTGTCTTATAAAAAAATCTATATAGATAGATTTATCATGCTCGAATTACAAATTTTGACTTTTAGTATTTGTAATTAATTATTTCTTTAAAATTGTAACTTTTGTCGCTCATTCCTAGATTTATAATTAAATAATTATAAAGTTTAGTATTATGCTGATTATAATCAGGTGCTATGTAAAATTAAACTTCATGTTTTTCACACATTATTTACTACAAAATCTTTATTTATTTTGCAAGACATTAAATATTATTAACATATCGTACAACGCCATCTAGAAAAATCATTCGGAAATAGTAAGAACTGCGTTATGGAAAGGATTGTTAACATTTATTATTTTATTCTCCTCCTATGTTTAGATTATCTTGATAAGATTATTATAAACATTTTTTATTAAATTATTAAAATTATTTTTGACGTCACAAAAGCATTTTATTCATTTAAATTATCGTTCTTAAATCAGAACGCAGCCACAAAACACCGGTAAAAAGTTTGAATTGAAAGTTTTGTCAATTGAAATCGAGATTCGAGGCTGAAGTAGTGAGGTGTGGTGTGTGCGACGGTGGCGTTGTTTTATAATGGCGAGCTTTATTATTGAATATTTTACTCTTTTAATCTTCTTTTTATCACTTGGTAAGTTGAAATTAACTTATTTTATATCTGTATTTTTATTATTTATAGTGTCTGAACAAGCTAACATATCATGACGCTACCAGTTAAATTGTTCAATTGTTAGTGTTTACTACTTGTGACGACAACGTTTAACGACACACCCTGTTTAGTATGAAATTCAAAATAATACATTGTTTTTCATCCTTATATCCATTATAAAATTTCATACATTACCTGACACTAGACCTGATGCTAGAGAGCTAAACTACAATAACATTCATTAAATATACAGTATTTTTCATGTCGTATACTTTTTAGACAATGTAATGTACTTCGAACATTAAAACGAACTTTGAATAATGAATTTTTATCTCAAAAATTGTGTTATAATTCTATAAAAACCGCGGGAATCGAATATCGATCCATTTTAACGCAACAACGGCGTTGACGGCCAGGTAGAGGGTGAACTCTAGGCAATAATATGACAACCGGTATAAAAGCTCATATTTAATTACGTACAGTAATTCGATAAATAACTGAACTGAAAGATTAATGTACGTATTTTAAAATAATAATTAATGTAGGATTAAGTATATTGATTGATATAAACATAAATTTACTACAAGTATGTTAAACGGGATATTTACCATGATTTTTATTTTTATTTGGTGGAGCTCGAGTTAATGACGAAATATCATGTCTTGTGAACAAGACATTCGTAGATAGTGTCGAAATATCGATATCCCATTTTAAATACTTGTAGTAATAAAAATAACCATGTTAATTTAAAATCTTATAAACATAAATTTATTGTCTAAAACTATATAAAGACAAATAAATTCAAAACACGTTTTTTACTATATTAAAAACAGTATATTAATTATTTAATCCTATACTAATTTATGTACATCAAACTTATTATATTTACAAAAATTTTACACACTTATAAAAATGTCTTTCTAAAATGGAGTTGGGTAACTCTCTTTTATAAACTCAAACCACGATATTCTTAAAAAGTGTGTTCTTAATAGTGAGCATGAAAGTGAGGTTGGATTATTAATCTATTAATCTCAGGGTGCTGTATAACAATGAAATAAGGTAGTAAATAGAGAAGTATTTATGATTTATTGACATCAAGTTGAAATTTAAAAAGATTTAATTTTTGCAAGTCTATTAGTATAATCATAAATGATTTCCATTGCAACTTATGTAATTTATACTAATTATAAATGCGAAAGTAACTTTGTTTCTCTATAACAACCAAACCAATGATAGATTGAACCAAATCAATTTGGGATGAAGCAAGCTAGACAAGGATATTTAGGATCGCAAGACATACAGAGTTATTTTTGCATTTATAATAACGGTGCAGATAAATTACTTTTTAATACTTGGCTTCACTTGGTAGTAGAGCTTTGTGCAAGCCCATCTAGATATGTACCACCCTCTCATCGTATATCCATCGCCAAGCAGCAATATAGTGTTCCGATGTGAAGGGTGAGGGAGGTGTGGCTATAGGCAAAAAGACATAATATTTTAGTTTCTAAAATTGATGACACATTCATGTGTAAGGAATGTCTATGGGCCATGGTACCTAAAAAAGTAGTCAGACCACCCGGTGTCTGAAATTCGACTGTAATTCCTAGTAATATTTAAATACTCATTATAATTAAAAAAATATAAACTTTAATTTCCTAAATATAATATAAAATTGTTTATATGTAAAGTTATATTTACTGATAAATAATGTTTGTTTGTATGTCACTGCTTATTAAAAATGTATGTATTCTTGTTCATCATGACCTAATGATATTATCGTTTATTATTGATAAAGTATAAAGTAAGTGTAATTATTCTTTCTTCTAAATTAAGAAATTTGAATAACAATTATGTTATTCTATGAAATAGAAAGAAGAAGATATAATAGAATACCAAGTTAAATGATGTTGATGTCTAGTACTTAACTAGGAGTCCCATTATTAGGGTATGTGGGACTTATAAATAAATTATAGAATATCCACTCAAAACCAGTGTGATACGCTCCAACAAAGTGGGATGATTAGAGCTTCATTGCGGGTACAAATGTGACGGTAACATGCAATCCTATTTCTTTTTTTATGGCTTTGGTTGGCGGACAAGCATATGGGCCACCTGATGGTAAGTGGTCACCACCGCCCATAGACAAAGGCGCTGTAAGAAATATTAACCATTCCTTACATCACCTATGCGCCACCAACCTTGGGAACTAAGATGTTATATCCCTTGTGCCTCTGATTACACTGGCTCACACATCCTTCTAACCGGAACACAACAATACAGAGTACTGTTATTTGGCGGTAGAATATCTGAAGAGTGGGTGGTACCTACCTTGGGCTTGGTACCGTGGGCTTGCACAAAGCCCTACCACCAAGTAAAAATATAAAAATATAATATTAATTACTAATAATATAATTTATTAGGTATTCTACTGCCAAACAGATGTACTTAGTATTGTTGTGCTCCGATTTGAATTGAAAGAATCAGCCAGTTAAAGTACTCTCAAGAGACATCTTACATTACATTACATGCTTAGTTGGTGGTGCATTGGTGTGATGGATGGTTAAGGAATGGTTAATATTTCTTACAGTACCAGTGTCTATGAGTCTTGGTGACTAATCAGGTGCCTCATTCACTGGTATGCCAACCTATTAGTAAAAAAAAAATTTGAAGACACTAGGAAAATACATACAAATATTCTTTATTGTATGTTCTAGACATCGGTGATCTTATCGCTAAAAAGAAATCTCTCCCTGTCAATCTTTGGGCATAGGACTTAACGAAGCAACAGCGGTTTGAAAGTGTATACTAAATGAGATAAAAATACATAAACAATACTATGTATATTTTATACATATATACTTCAATTTGTATGAAAGTAATATTTATCTTCAATTTATATTGTTTACGAATATATACATTGTAACTAATAATTACATGTTTTTATTGTATATGTAACTGAATAATCTAGCATGTAACATATGGAGCTTGTTGATAAGTTAGTATATTTCATTTAAGTATAAATTCTAATCATATGTTATTAAATATAGATGTTTATATTTTAAAGGCTATATATGAAGCTGAAACCCGAATACAAATGTACATTAAAAGTATTTTTTTCCACAATTGCCAATAAAACCCAATAGCTGTAATAAGTTATATATTATAAGATTTATGTGATGTATAAATATTGTCGTCCTCGGTGAGGGACAGAAAATACATTGAAGATGACACTTGTCTAAGATTTTTGATCTCACTCTGTGTTTCTGATATGAGGAAATCTAAATTATAGTAGTTTATCTAAATAATAAGTTTGCCTGTTTAACACAATAATAGTCTAACTTAGTTTTATTATCGTAACTGCTAGCTGTGCCTCGCGGTTTTATCCGCGATTTCGTAACCCTCGTTAAATTTGTTATTATAAAATCTTCTTGAATCTTGATAGTGGCATAAATACTGCTTCCACCTTGTTGGGACATTATTTTGAAAGCTACCAAGGAATATCACTCTTCTAAGTACGATTTCCGTTGGCTACTTCCACCCTGTTGGGATAGCTCGCTAGCGTCGTAGTTAGAGGCCTAGTCGTCTAGTTGTCAATTAATCTTCACGTCAAGACTCTGTATTACAGTAGTTATTTTAAAATCACAGACAGACATAATAATGAAATAATGTTTTCGTCGTTTTAATTCACAGGCAACTGTCAGCGAACTCCGACAATTTCGCACATCACTCAAGAACAGATACGAGATATCGGCGGTCAAGTTGATCTGGACTGTTCCGTCCATTATGCACAGGACTATCCAGTGCTCTGGGTATGTATTAATGCTGACAGATTTGAACCACGACTACCATTAACAAGGGAGATCATAAGTGTTCTCTATCTACTGTCATAATCCAATTCAATGTCAAATTACGACCAGAAATCATTTTGGACCAGGATACGAAAGTGTATCTAAAATTTTAATCCTTGGATTGCTACTAAAATTTTCTCGACAATAAAACTCACTGGCACAATCTGGATTTGAAGCCATAAACTCGGTTTCCTTGTCCTTAGAAACCAGATAATACTACTTAATTACTTCCTATTATACACTCAG
The DNA here is from genome assembly GCF_037043105.1 of Vanessa tameamea. Classification (NCBI taxonomy): domain Eukaryota; kingdom Metazoa; phylum Arthropoda; class Insecta; order Lepidoptera; family Nymphalidae; genus Vanessa; species Vanessa tameamea. The sequence goes on from NC_087338.1 coordinate 2,874,146, forward strand.
TCATTCGGATATAATTGTCAGAATAAGGAAATGATCGATTTATTATAGATCTATTGGAATAGGACCCGCATTTGTAGCTAATATAAAGCGAAATACCAATATAAATAAGCTAATACAAATACCATTCGAATCAATTGGTTTTTGGAGCTGAGATGCCTCTAACTGGCAGTTTAACTGTACCGTCAACATCCAAATATCGACGTTGGTAGGGTTGACAGAAGATATTTTAACAATTTATTAATATTAATTATTTTGTTCTTCTATATATTATTAAATTGTTTATTATATTAAGCTAATAAATTCCAAACTGGTTAGACTTACTCGATAAAGATTAAAAGACGTTTGTAAGAACCGTCTTTGATTTTATATTTGATGACCTCCGTAGTTGAGTAGGGTGTACATCGGTTTTCATGGGTACGCCACACCGAAGTCCAGTGTTCGATTCCCGGCCGAGTCGATCTAGAAAAAGTTCATTAATTTTTTATATTGTCTTGGGTCTGGGTGTATGTGGTACCGTCGTTACTTCTGATTTGCCATTACACAAGTGCTTTAGCTACTTACATTGGGATCAGATTAATGTATGTGATGTTGTCCAATATAATATAATATATATTCTAATTTTGATTTTTTTCTTGCAGCTCAAATATGATCGTCATAAGTCAACGGAGTCACTTCCTCTGTCAACGAATTCCGGTCTAATTATTCGTGATTCAAGATTTTCATTGCGTTTTGATGCTGCATCCGCTACATATACATTATCTGTGAGTATAATTATTCCAAGTAACGAAGCCTGTATCGAACATTAAGCTATTTGACAGTTGATAACAAGTTATTGTTGGCAATATTTGTTGTTAATTTTTTTATTAAGATCCATTGCTTCCTAAAGCAAATCTGAGTGGAGACAATTTCGGAAATCGAATCCCCAATTGACATTAACAGCTGTTTAAGGGGTCATTAGTTAAATAAGCTGTCTCGCTCTTACAAATGAGTAAACAATCAAAAACAAAGGAAAATCATTGTTTAACTAAACTGTTATACAATGTTTGCCTGTACTAAGAAATGAGAATGCCTTACTAAAAAAAAACTACTAAGCCGATTTATGTAAAACTTATACCAGAAACAGCAATGGGTTTCTAATGTTTTACTATATAATATTACTAGCTATCGGACCCGGATTCGTACGGGTAATAACTATATAAAACATTTATATCATAAAACACATCACTATTGGTTGGCATAATTTGTCCGACAACCTCAACAATTATAATCATATTTCAGGCAATTTACACTAAATCTTAAAACTTCCTCGTGAATCATTCCGTCAATAAGAGAAAACCGTATAAAAATCAGTTTGTTAGTTTTTGAGTTTGTCATGTACAGACGTGAGGGGACAATTTTATTTTATAATATTTAGTGTTTGTATTACATAACGGCGATTCGCAGTTCAATTTTGTACTATTTATGACAAGCGTGTATTTCATATTCTTGTAACATATATATCTATTAGCTAAACTCGCGGTTTTACCCGCGCCAAATTTGTAAGACTACCTATAGCACCACAATCGTAAATTAAAAACAGCCCATGTCACTTCCTTTGAACTCTTATCTCCATACCAAATTTCATCTAAATCAGTTCAGCAGTTTCAGCATGACAGACAGACTTACTATATTGGAATAGATTTTATACTTGCTTTGCATTTTTAAAAGCTTTCATTTAACTTGCAATGTATGTATATATTTATGTGCGGGTGGAATCTTGCTACTCAATTTTGAAGCAGATATCTTTAACCGATTTGGCTGAAATTTTGTATACACGTTGAGTTTGGATGACAATACACGATAAGCTGCTTGACGTCATTACAAGTCCAATATGGTGGAACATTCGAGATGGCAGAATAGTTATTTTTTATGCACTTCTGCAATATAGGTATCAAATGTTAGGGCTTGTTGAGAGTAAATCGAAAAATAATGTGACGTCATTGTAATTCCAATATGGTGGAACGTTCGAGATGGCAGAATAGTTATTTTTTATGCACTTCTGCAATATAGGTATCAAATGTTAGGGCTTGTTGAGAGTAAATCGAAAAATAATGTGACGTCATTGTAATTCCAATATGGTGGAACGTTCGAGATGGCAGAATAGTTATTTTTTATGCACTTCTGCAATATAGGTATCAAATGTTAGGGCTCGTTGAGAGTAAATCGAAAAATAATGTGACGTCATTGTAATTCCAATATGGTGGAACGTTCGAGATGGTAGAATAGTTATTTTTTATGCACTTCTGCAATATAGGTATCAAATGTTAGGGCTTGTTGAGAGTAAATCGAAAAATAATGTGACGTCATTATAAATTCAATATGGTGGAACGTTCGAGATGGTAGAATAGTTATTTTTTTATGCACTTATGTAATATGGGTGTCAAATGAAAGAGGTTGTCAAGAATAAATTGAAAAATATTCTGACATCATTCTTAATCCAATATGACGGACTTTTGAAGTTTGTTTTGCTTTCGTATAGTATGGGTATTAAAAAAAAGGGGTTAGGTCAAACCCTGACGTATATTAGCTCTTATCCTTCTAAACGAAGCTCTGGGAGGTTCGACGAATATTTCTTTGGTACTCGTGGGAACAAAATGGGAAAAACCGAAACATCAACTCAATCATCAATAAAAGCTGTCGCGAGGTTTTCGTGAGTACATACATAGAAGTATTTAATTGAACTGAAATTAAAAAAAAATGAAACTTAGCAGATTAAATTACTAAATTACAAGATACTAGTTAATTTACGCAATCTTATTACGCGACAAGCTTCTGTAATTAAAGAAATTGTGTATAATGAGGTTATAAATTGATAGTTAAAATTTTATTTTCTTCTTTTTAGAACATTTAAATAAAAGCTCATTTTAAAAAGTATTTTTACTTTGAATTTATTTTTAAAGGCTTAATATTACAAATTAATGTTTATTTATTTCCCTTTGTTCATTCCAGATAAAAGACATCCAGGAGACCGATGCGGGCTGGTATCTCTGTCAAGTTATAATGTCAGTAAGCAACAAGATAACCGCAGAGGTTGAGTTGCAAGTTCGAAGACCTCCAATTATATCTGATAATTCAACGAGATCCATTGTGACCAGCCAGGGAGAAAGTAAGTACCTATATAGTAATTATCTATGCGATTAAATCGAAATGGTTATGTACCGTCAACGTCGAAATATTTTAATTCAGGTTGTAAAGGTAGAGTTAGTATAAGAATTTTACCTTTATTTAAATTTAATGACTTTCTAAAAAAAAAAGTCAAAATGGTTTTAATTGCAGTTGAGTTCCAGCGTTTAAATTTTACTCGTTGTTTGTAAATTAAATATATAATAAAATCAACTGGAACATAACAGAACAGATCTTACATTTTACATTCAGATGTTTCGAGGGGGATTAAAAGTGGGTATGAATTCAATATTGCCAACCTAATGACGAAAGCTCGTGTACTAGAAGACTGATTAAAAATCCCGAATTAAAAAAATAAAAACAGACTTTCCTCTTCATAATATAAGTATTTATACAATCGTTATTTCTGGTATATTTGTTTAATATATAGTATTAGTCTGTATTATAATCAATAAATAAAAACAATTTAGGTGCCCAAATGGAATGTTACGCCGGTGGATTCCCGCCTCCGAAGATATCGTGGCGTCGTGAGAACAACGCCATTTTACCAACTGGTGGCTCCATCTACCGGTAAGTTTAATCGCTTCTCTACATAGTATAAAACAAAGTAGCCGCCGTCTGTACGACTAGATCTTTTAAAGTACGCATCAGATTTTAATAAGGTTTTCATCAATAAACAAAGTGATTCAAGAGGAAGGTTTATATGTATAATATATGTGTATTGTAATAGAGAATAGCCAAGAATTAAACTGTTGATAATTAAGACACAGTATCAAGTAAACAAAAAAACATATATATATAATACAAAATATTTTTTTGCAGTGGCAATATATTGAAAATGAACTCAGTACACAAGGAAGACCGTGGAACGTACTACTGTGTGGCTGAAAATGGAGTAGGCAGAGGTGCAAGAAGAAATATTAACTTGGAAGTTGAATTTGCACCTGTCGTCACCGTACCCCGACCTCGATTAGGACAGGTACCATCTTTTAAAGCTCTCTCCAACTGTTTTATTAATACTTACCTTATAAGGCAGAAATCCAGAGCCATAAGCTATAATTATTTCTTTTCTGTTCTTTCTGTCACTTGTGCACTGTTGTAACCGACTATTGTGATTCATATTATAGTAAATAGTGAAAATTACTTTGTTATATTTCACAATCATGTTCTGTGGTGAGTTCTGAGTTCATAAAGAAGAAAGAACTAATAGAAATTTACTTTATTCAAGTAGGCTTTTACAAGTACTTTTGAATAATCATTTTACAAAATTGAATGTGGATGCTACCGAGAAGAACCGCCTAGAAACTCAGTAGTTACTCTTTTTCGATATATACAAAGCTATGTCAGTTTAATACAATTTAAGTTATATAATATATCATACCTGAAACTCAACAAGAATTGATTTTTTATCATCTATATAAACTTGTGTTGAATAATATGCGTATATATTTATTGTTGTTGTTATTTTTATCAATTTGAATTGATGAATTGACTTATTAAAAATAGTCTAATCAATGTTATGTCAACAATACAGGTATCTATTATAATTTATATACAACCTTTTGAGTTACTTCTTGTTTGATATGTAATTGTTATGTACTTGTAAAGAAACTATTAATATTTGTTGAGTGATTTTTTTGTTGTCTTATATATTGTTAAATCAATTTCCAGGCTCTCCAATATGACATGGATTTAGAGTGTCACGTTGAAGCGTACCCGCCACCAGCTATCACTTGGCTCAAAAACGAGGTGCAGCTCTCCAACAACCAACATTACAGGTGAGAAAGGAGAAACTACTTATGACCCATTAACAAGACTGCCATAACAATTATAAATATACGAAAAACTAATTAACTTTTCACTTAATCGGACGAATCAGAGCCTGAAAAAGAAACGAAAATCAGTTTAGTGTTTCATCACAAAGAACTTTTAACTTAATTGTAGTTTTTAGACGTAAACTCTAATTAAAATGGTATAAAAGACTGACTTACTAATGAAAAACGTCCAGGAACGCCGTAGTTCCTTAAAGGTATGATTATTTTGATATATTTCGACTTTAATAACTATTAGGAATATTTCGAATTCAATTTCAGGATCTCTCACTTTGCGACAGCAGACGAATTCACAGACACGACACTCCGTGTGATTACAATCGAGAAACGTCAATACGGTCTGTTCACATGCAAGGCACAGAATAAACTGGGAACCGCACAGGGAACTGTGGAACTGTTTGGTATGATTATCTATACTGACTTATTTTAAGCGGAAAATTTTATAGATAGATAGAAAAGTTTCAGTTTTAATAGTTTTTTTTTTTTAAATGTTGATGCATAGTTTGTTGTATTTTTCGGTTTGTTTTTCAATTGTTTTGCTTGTCTAATGAAACAAATAAATTAATCAGTGAACTCGTCCAACTAATGTTACATTTTGTATGTTTTATGAAATTGGCTTTCGGCAGAAATGAATATTCACTCGAGTGAATGTTCTTCAGAATGTATTATATCACCTTAATAGTTTTCTCTCTAACGTACCTGTTAGTGGATTTAATTTCACAGTTCACTTTCTGTATATGTGTTATTAAATGCTTGTACCGATTTGTATGAGTAAAATTCATATAAGGTAATCTTAGTTTAGTCTCTAGCTATTCCTTAGTATGCGTATGCTTCCCATATGTTATATAACGAACTAATCAAATTTTAAGCTTTCTTGACTCAGTAATTTTGCCTGAGTGTTGATAGTCAGTCAGGATAAACCATCTGGTATGACTAGTTTTTGTATTGTTACTGTTGCGTTTTTTTATTATCAATATTGAAACTGTTAGTTACATAAGGTATAAGAGATATTTGAATATATTTGCATGAAAAAAAATTGCATGCAAGCTATACCTTGCTTATGTTTAATCAGTAGACGTAGGTTCGAATCCTGCTCTCCAGATTTAAGTATGATAAAATTATATTCCTATCTTGCGTAGAACGTCATCGTATATTTTTTTGGCATTATAATTTGGATGTTTTTAATTTTGTGGCTGCCGTGTTTAAAAAAAAAATAGCTGTATTTTGTTTTGCTGCATGATAGAAATGATAATCCCCGTGTGCCCGCCCGCGTGCGGCCAGACGCGCTACGCCGGCGCCGCCCCCGCGCCCGCGCCGCGCCGCCTCCCCGCGCTCGCCCTCGCCGCCGCGCTCGCCAGGTACGCACGCACGCACGCACTCGCGGGCCCAGGGGCTCAGGATCTGGGGCATTCTATCGAGCCACTAGACCAACGAGGCAGTCTCTTAATTCCAAGTTACATATTTAAGCCATTCCTTTCCAATTACATCGAGACAATGCTTGATGTCACTGCTGACATATTTTTTTAAATTGGTCGGCTGACTGGCAAATTGACCTTATAAGTGGTCATCATCGCCCATAAACATTGGTAAAAAAATTATTACCGATTCATTGTACCATCAAACATTACTAATCAATACTACACAAGGTATATACTACATTAAATAAATAATTTAAAAACATATGCCGGTTAGCAGATTATCATCTGACACATGCAGGTTTTCCTAACAGTGTTTTCCTTCAACGTCTCAGCACAATTATTTATAAACACAAAATTAAGTACACGAAAATTCGGTTATTTTAACAACTGGGTATACTTTTACTGGATACGTTTTTGGTAATTTCGTATTATTCATCATGAATGTCTGGTTATTTTTTGTGCATGAATTCAAGAATGTTCTATATGAATCTTTATTCTTTATTATTCAAATTATATGCTTTGAGATACAACATTATCCAATAAATTATTTGCATGTGTGGAATGAGCTATCTGTATGTCTGTTTATTGGAAATGTCATGATTAAATCCTATATAATCATTTTGTTTTGTGTTTAAACGCGTTATCTCGTGTCCGATTTTAAAATTTTAAAAATACAGTAGATTCTCAATTGTCCGAACTAATTGGGACTGAGACTAGTTCGGATAATCGAAATGTAGGTAATTTGAGACAAGATTACAACAAAAACTCTATATCTTTTTACATAAAAACAGCAGATTATTAAAATTTCACATATGTAACATATATATATTGTAATATACACCTAAAAAAGTCAAATTTTATTTATATATATAACATATATATATTATAAAGTATTCAATTCTTAATAACGGCTGCAATATAAGGTTCGGATATTCGAGGTTTTACTGTAACTCGTTTATTTTAGTATTTAATGACTAACTAAAAACGTTAACTCAATATCTCTGTATAGATAGTATATATTTATGTATGTACGTATATGTATTTCTATCTCATGGATCTATATATTTAAATATATTGAATGAGTATACACTTCCAAACCACCGTTACTCAGTTGAGTCCCAAAGATAGTCTGGAAGAGATCGCTTTTTAGCAACATAACTGTATCTTTCATAGTTTTATTTAAAACACAGTTAGTTTTTTTTTTAAATTTCTATTTCATACTATTCCACTTACTAATAATATATTTTACTTTCAAAGTTCCAACAGTAAATTCATCAATATCCATAACCTCATTTCATGTCCACAAATATTGCTGATTACCGCCGCTTTTAATCCAATGCTGTCATGCCGCAGGTTTTTTTAATTATATCGGTAGGCGGACGACCAAATGGTGGTAAGTGGTCACCACCGCCCATAGACAATGGCGTTGTGAGAAATATTAACCATTCCTTACTTCACCAATGCGCCACCAACCTTGGGAACGGGAACACGACAATACTGAGTACTGCTGTTTGACGGTAGAATATCTGACGAGTGGGTGGTACCTACCCAGATGGGCTTGCACAAAGCCCTATCACCAAGTAAAAATGGTCATTGTTTTTCACCAACTGAAATATCTTTAGACAACTCTGACTTTACAGTCAGGCTGTGTAATGTTTAGCACGTTCTTCTCCATGTGTGTGATATAACACCCCTTGATATTATAACATGTTTGTTCACCCCAGAATCTTCAGTACCAGATATTAACTACCCCGGCCTGAGACTGGACCCGGAGATCTACGGCAGTACCGCGTCCCGGGCGCGCGTGTCAACAATAATGACTATATTAGCAATAATTACATATCTTCAGAAGTATTTACAACAATAAATTAATGTGATGAATTCGATCGAAAACGTTTTAGGAGTGTTAAAATGCTGTATCGAATATGATATAGGTTGTAGAAATTTTGATAAGTAATATTTTGTATGCTCAGCTAAAAATAGATAAAATTTTACATTAAAAATTAAAAACACGACTGCACTGAATGGATTAATTTATTAATGTATAGCGAGTGTCCTTCGAGTGTCATCCAAATCAGGCATTTAAAGTTTACACGCCTTTTTGTACAGTCGTGGTAACAAGTGTTTATGTATAATATGCAACTTGGTTTGAATTATTTAAACAGAAAATTATTTGAAGTTGGTATATGTATGTCATTGACTTATAAATATACTAAATTACGGTCAATTGACCACAACTCATTTAGTCAAACGCGAGCAAGCAAGAGTAGCTGACGGTCGTTGAAAGCAACGTATCATTCTATTTCCTAATAAATTCGGACAAGTTTTCAGCATCAATTTTCTCAAGTAAGCCCTCCTCGGTTTATCCCCTTCCGCTTTCTACCCCCTTTTCGTCATTGTGACACAATTTTAATTTTGAACTTGTCTTCTAGTACACGTATAAGTCAATGATGTATGTTTTTTTTGGATGTGCCATTTTGATATATATGACTTTCTATTAAAAAAATATCAATAAGATCGTAGCAATAATAATTAATGTTGTAGAAGATTTTTTTGAAAGAAATTTTGGAGAAAATGATTAATAATTAAAGATTTTGGTAAAATGAAAGAGTAATTAAATATTCTACGTTATATACAAACGAATTTATGGATTGATATGTTAATAATGCAGCTCAGTCAGATTAATAAAACACGCCATTTTTTTTTAATTTTATATACAAACTGACGTTAGAAATTGATTTGTATATTATGATTTTTCTTGTATTAAAAATGGCAACTTGCCGTATTTTTTTTTACCTCACTTAACTGAGACGCTCTTGGAATTATTTGTAAACAGTTTTTGGCGGGCGTTTAGTGAAACCCTGACCTCTCTTTCTGTCTTCGTCGATTTTACATTTGAAAGAAGAAGACAAGCTATATAACTTTTTTTTATTATATATTAAATGAAATGAATGTACTTTAAAAATCAAAACCAAGAATGTTCTTAATTGTAACTACGTACAAATAATTTCTAGTTTAGATATAGTTTTTATATGACTACCCAGACAAGATTTTTTATACAAGCAATACGAACGACTTTCTATGATATTATAGCAAATAATATCTAGATTTTATCTTTAAAAATTCGTAATGTGTGTTTTTGTATATTTTTGTACTGCAATATTATACAAAATTTCTTGTCAAATACTAGTAATCTTTTAAGATCGTGTGACTCACATCATAAACAGTAACTGTTATTATAGAACGATAGACAAAACATAATACTTTAACCAAAAGTAAACTCATAGATTTGTTGTTCTCTCTGACTGTTTTTAGATCTGTGTTTTATAGTAAATACTACGAGTACGGTTAGTAGCGAGTAACTCTAGCTTTTCGCTGTGATTAATGATCCAAATCATAACATTTAACGAGTAAAGTCGAGTTGAAACGCCGTAACGCCCCTCGTTCTTCATTTCGATATCCCGTAGAGTTATGAAAATTTAGAGCGACCAATTTATTTTATTCAAGATAAATTGATATTTTAAAATTTAGAAAACGAAAGTTGCGTATGATGTCAGTAACATAATCTTACGAGGTTATTAATGTTTAACAATCAACATGTATTCATATAATATTTATAATTGTCTGTCCTGACGAAGATTTAAATTTAATAAAGATTATTATATTAATATACTAATATGTAATCGTTCAACATACAGTCGGAGATGATATTCGAAGATTTAAAATATATATTTTATTATTATATATTGAAATTCTTTGATATCATACATTTAAAAAAAATGAAATATTTTTTTATGAACTATTTACCGGACTGACAATAAACATACTGACAAATATTGTATCAGTATTGGGGATCTATTTTAGTACCAGAACGTATGGCGACAAGGCAGACGCCGGGAAGTGGGGTGGGGGTATAGTTAGGTCGCTAGTGTTGTATCTAATATTAATAATATTAAAAAATGCGTCTGTCTGTCACGCTTTAACGACCGCTGAACCGAATTTGATGAAATTTTTATATGATGGAAACTTGAACCCCAAGAAAAGACTGGTTACAATTCTATAACTAAAACCTACCATCCCCCCACCCCCTAACATGCGGGCGAATTCTATTGGGTCTATATTGAATAATCATTGAATACAATTTTATTCTTCGTTTGGACAAACGGTAATAAATTTGAAAATCGTGTTCTTATGTAAGTAATGGTTTGTGATACCTTTGACTGCTTCACGCGTTTGAATGAATCTCCTATAGTATAGTATCTCCTAAGTTTATATACATGCAGACGGAACCTGTCTTTTACCAAGCTTTTTATGTAATTTAAGCAATTCAAATAGACACTAGAATGTTTATATTTTTTTTATATAAAGCGTCGGTGTCATGATTTTTTTTTTATTTACTATTTCAATAAGCTCTTAAATAACATTTAATTAATTTTTTTATTAATTGTGTTTTTGATTATTTTTAAAATTATGTAATCGCTAGACTGAGTTAATTCCATCCGTTTAGTTTTTTTAAACATTTTTGTATTATTATTTTTTAATACAAATTGTACGTGATTGTCTTTTTTATCTGTAACTCATCAATAATCCGTCGTTTTGTTGTAATGACGTCATGCTAGTTTAGGTAGGGTCTAACAAATTCAAAATCTATCAGTTTCATAAATGTTGAATAGGATTAAACTTTTATAAAATTTATAATTTACTACAGAATGTATTTATACACAACGTTCACAGCTTTTTGTCATTAGACAATACAAACAGCTATGTCCCTGCATTTTAAATCTGTAACATCTTCGAAAATATTCATTTAAATTACATGCTGCAAAGGGACGCGACTTTGTTTTATACTAGTGAAGTGAAGAACTGTCAAAACCGAGTTGTGCCGTTTTGTCTCGTACCTAAGCAATCATGACGTCGTTGTGCCAATATGACGAATTAATAAGATCTGTCGTAAATATTTATTCTGATAAGACGCTAATGAATTATGAATTTCATGAAACGATATATTTTAAGTAATTTTTATTTATATTGCAATTTGTATAGATCAATGTTTGATTCCTTAAAATAAGCGTAACTTTTATGTATTCTTTGCAAACTCCCAATGTTTTATAGTGATTTTTGTTGCAATAAAGGTTTTTAATAAAATTAAATTGTTGTCATTTTGACTATATATATATATATATATATTATTAAACTTTATTTTCATTGAAAATAAATAACATATAACTAAACCAAAAATATTTTTGTCGGTTCATTGTTATTTTTTTTTTAATTAAATAAAAGTTTTCTATTAAATTGGCGCGAGGAAATCAATTTTTTAAGCTTAAAAATGATTTTTAAAATAAGCTGATTTCGCCCGACTACTTACGAGAACCATGTACGAGTGGGATCTTAACCATTCTCCTTACGCTACCCTTCAAACTAAAACACAACAACACTGACTACTGCTTGGCGGTAATATATCTGATGGGTGGGGTGTACCTGCCCAGACGAGCTTGCACAAAGCCCTACCACCAAGTCAATATATTACTTAGAACTAAAAACTAAAATAAAGACATTTTTTAAAGAACAACATATAATTTTACGTATACATAACAGGGTTAATCAAAAAACTAAAATTTTATTCGATTTTATTCTTAAATCTACATTAGGTATACATTTTTTACACAACCTTAATAAAACCTGTACAACACTTAAACTAGACAACGATTTTTTATCGTTTAAATAGCCCACCTTTCACCTCACTACTACTTTACAAATAAAAAAAAATTAAATAATTTTTCATGTCTATTGCAAATTTAAACATATAATATTATATATTGAATGTATGATATGAATATATCTGTATATTCTGTTAGTGATTGAATTTTTTAACAACCGTTTTAAACCGATAAAAAAAAATAAAGAAGTCTTTATCGAAATAAGAGAGTCGAAGTTAGCCAGTTAAAAAGGCGCCAATTTCAAATTATTCTATTTAATCAAATCTCCCTCTAGCTTATAGAAGTTTTATTATTTCATGTATTTCGGTAGACATTTTTAAGGGGGCGAATATGACATAATTCTATTTTCCATTATTAAAAAAAAAATAATATGTCAATTTTGAAAAATAATTAGGACCGTTTTTATTGTACGAACAGAGCACACATTACGTAAACAGATTATAAATAAACAAAGGGTAATATAATTACTTAATAAAATATACATTTTATTATTTTTGGTGCAATATAAAACATCGGGTTAACGTATTGCAATTCATATCTATACCCGTTTTATATTTTAAACTATCAAATAAATGCCCACTTAGTAATGTTATTAAACACTGCCTGTTTTTACATATTGTGAACATTTCTTCTTCTTAAATTTTAAAAGATTCGTGTAAATATAGACCAGAGAGCGTAGATCACAAACATCAGGAAAAGGAATCGAACTATCTGGTGAAGATAGTATAATCTGAAACAAAAATTAAATTTGATTAAACTAAATATATTTTTCAAATCATCGTTTTTACAAAAGAAAAAAAATATTTTTTATAATGGAAGGGAAAATAGGCCACCTGGTAGTTACCAACAAAATCGACAATGCTACCAACCTTAGGAGTTAAGATTTACTACCATGTGCCTTTAGTTACATTGGCTTACTTCAAGTCGGAACACAACGATACTAAATATTGCTGTGTAGTGGTGGTATGAGTGGTATCTACCCAAACGAGTAAAAAAAAAAACAAAAAAAACTTGAAGATTTATTTGTTTCTAGTTGTTAGAATAAAATAAAGCTCTTCAGCAATACGCTCTGGGCAGAGCTACATTATAAATATATTTTGTATTTTTTAAAGATGTGTAAATGTATATATTTGTAATTGCAACATAATTAAAAAGCATATATACCTTTTCCATTTAATGCGAGCCTGCGGTATCGTGTCGTCGCTATCTTTGAACAGGTAGCGTCGGATACCAGCGAGGTAGTCTTCGAAGTAGTCATTCCAATCAATATCACTCATACTAAACGGGAATATCTGAAAAAGAAAATTGTTTTACAGTTCGATTGAACTCAATTTAGAGAAAAAAATCGAATCGAATATGGAATTACGATTCAACATAAAACAAAAACGCTGTCAGCATTCTTGACGTCTATAAATGTGATCATGGACTATCTTTGTTTAATTTAGTTGAAGTCGCAAGCATTAAGATACGTGAACTTTATCTATACTAATATTATAATATGATAAAGTAACTCTGTTTGTCTGGTAGTTTGAAAGTGGCACCGGTAACCGAGAAGCTATCTGGAAACCGGCTGTCTTAGTATGGGCATGTTATGCGGAGGAATGAGGACCATGTTGTGAGAAAGGTTTTGAGAATGGATGTGGATGGATATAAATTTAGGGGACGACCAAAGAAACGATGGATGGATTGTGTGAAAGACGATATGGTTAGAAAGAATGTTACTTGTGAGATGACGCCCGACAGAGAAGTGTGGAAGAAGAAGACATGCTGCCGACCCCAAGTAAAATTGGGATAAGGGCAGGAGGATGATGAACTCTGTTTGTTACTCTTTCACGACCTAACCACCGAGCCGAATTCTATGAAATTTGGTATCAAGCAAGCTTGAACCCCAAGGACGTAAGTTACTTTTTTTAAGAGTAACACCTGATGACCAAGCCCTAAATATTAGAGCCGGTGACAAGTAGTTGTTACATAGTTTTAAGTTATGTTAAATGAACACGAATTCTTATGAAAACACTCGTTGACTCCTGCGTCTTCGCTGGCGTTTTAAGGGTTAGTCGTCAGGTGTTAGGTATAAAAACCTTTCTAGGAGTTCAAGCTTGCTTCATACCACATTTCATAGAATTCGGCTCAGTGGTTCGGTCGTGTAAGATAAACAGACGGACAGAGTTTGTTTCGCATTTATAATATTAGTATAGACAAAGTTTACGTATCTAAGCTTGCTTAAGTGTACTCTCTAGTGGCTAAGGTATATTTCTAGAGGAGATGCTACAATTTAGACGAGCATAAACTAACAAAATAGCGAGGACAAAGAGACGCTCTACTAGAGCAATCCTCCACCATAATAAATGACTAAAATATCTGATCGTGTTTTAAATACCTGTTTGTCCAAATCTGACGTGTTCTCCCACAGTTCTCTGGTCCTTCGATTGCAGAAAGTTATTTCTCTCGTGCAGAAATACCTCAGTACCGATGAGAATTTATGTATCTTTCTGTAAACTTTTAACATTCTGGAAATAAAAAAAAATATTTAGTTAGATTTTATGCGAATTTCAGTGACGACGATGTCAAACCTTGGTTGTTAGACAAATTGTTCAAATTTCAATATCGGATTTCGATCGAAATATTTTTTACAAATTAAATTACAAAATTCACATTTTGCTGAGTCATGAAAAATAATAGTTTCTCAAGCATTTTTTTTTCTAATATTTAGAGGGCTAATGGAAGCTACCTACTCCCATATAAATTGGAACTTCGAAAAGGAAGGTTATGATGGGATCTTTTGTGCCTGTATTTCCCTCACTAATACTTCAAACCAGAATACAGAAATAAACAGCAATAATATTTACTAGATAAGCTGATCAGTGGATTCTACTTCGATAGAACAGCACAAAGGCGGATACCACTAGCCAATAAATGTAAAAAAGCAGATATTTATACTCACTTAGGTTTCTTTCCAATACATAAAGCTAATCCGTCGACCAGCGCCGCGGGTATCAAGTGAAGGAAAAATATATATATCTGATGCATTGCCGCCGATTTGTTGAGAGTCAAGGAGACGTACCTAAAACAGATTGCATTTATTATAAGCTAGCTGAGCCCGCGACGTCGTGCGCGTTACAATTTAACAATAAAGTTATTTTTCAGTTCGCAGATTTTAGTATAACTCATTAATTCTGGGAGGCACCCAACGTGACGGCGGAGTGGTAGAAAGCGTTAGGACTGCGCGCGGTACTGGACAGTATTTGGACATTGCAGCGTGACTTTATTATTATTTTATGTATAATTCTAAAATAAAAGCCTAAGTTAGTCCTTATTGCATCAGCTATCTGTCAGTGAGAGTTCAGACAAAATCAGCCCAGCCGTTCCAGAGATTAGCCGAGATAAACAGACACATAGACAGACAGACAAAAATTTAAAAACATGCTATTTCGGTATATGTACCGTGTATACATACATGTGCATTTATTAAAAATGGGTTATTTTAATATTACAAACAGACACTCCAATTTTATTATATGCATAGATGATGAAGATGATTTATCGTTCTGTCCAAATTTTCCCTTGGCAGCCAGAGACTAGCGAACTTACTGCAAGATATGTCATAGTGCAGCACTAACTTCGTGAATAATTTTGGCTACATTCTCCTCGAAGACTAGCTAACCTCGCAGGATACGAAACAGAGCAGGACCAATGTTAAGTATATTTAATATTATTGTGTACTAACAAGCCAGCGAATTACTGGTTCGTGTGACTGGTATAGCCCTTATGGTCAAAAACTAAAATATACAAAATTAAAAAGCAAAGCCGTTCAGCAAGATTTAACTCCGTATTTCACTTGTGAAATGTTAAAAAGCAACGGCAATTCACATGCTTTTGGGACAGTTGATAAAGCTCTATATTATTTTTATCAGAAGTGATTTATTTTAGTATTAAATGTTTACGACGAAATTATACCTTCATTACAAGAGAAGAAGTTTCGCTTAAGTCCTATAAGGGGTTAATAAAAGCATACAGTTATAAATTTGAGTTATGAATGAATAAGTTATTCAAGACAAAATTGAGGGTGAAACTAATATGATAAAGGTCTTACCAGACAGCGTTAGAGAAGGGATGTTTGTCGATCATCGCCAAGTTTAAGTTCGTGAACTCGCCCCAAGTTATTCGGTTTTCCACTGAACTTACATAATTAAATATTGGTGGTTCTAAAATCGAGCTGAAATAATTTCAGTTAATTAAAGTATAAATTTGACAATCATAATATTGTATTTAAAGTATTTTAGGTGTCAAAGATGAGGTTTCCTAAAGTAAGTGTTTGCAATTCTTCAGAAAGGCAAAAATTGGTAAATTAGCTCTTGAATTGACAACACGCGTTTACATTAAAGTTTTACACATTACATTATTAAGAGCCTGTAAATTTGCCACTGCTGGGCTAAGGCCTCCTCTCCCTTTGAGGAGAAGGTTTAGAACATATTCCACCACGCTGCTCCAATGCGGGTCGGTGGAACACACAAGTGGCAGAATTTCGTTGAAATTAGACACATGCAGGTTTCCTCACGATGTTTTCCTTCACCGCTGAGCACGAGATGAATTATAAATACAAATACTTAGAGCCGAGATGGCCCAGTGGGTAGAACGCGTGCATCTTTACCGATGATTTCGGGTTCAAGCCCAGTTTATCAATTGATCTATGTTTACAACTGGTTTCTGCTGTAAGTCACCAACAATCTCAAAAGTCTGTATCAGTTTTTTGGCAACTTAATTGAACATAGAAGATGAAGATTGTGTAAAACTGAATTATAAATACAAATAAAGAATATGAAAATTCAGTGGCGCTTCCCTGACCCCCCCCAGATTAATATTCAAGTGTCTGAACGCTGGGCTAACAGAACAAGCGTCTGTTAATTATTTAATAATTATTGCACCTTTTTCTAAATTGCTTGTAGACATCATGAGCTGCGACCATGAGGCAATTGACAACTGAGTCAACGGGTACTATGTCAGCCGTGACAGATTCATCACACTGCATCGTCCTCAGCATCCCCGTTACTGAAAGTAGAAATATGATTTTTCATCATTTTTATAAATTGTCTTTCACAGCTTTGTCTAAAATTCGTCCATTCAGTTTTTTTTTTTGTTTTTATGTCATAGGTTAGCGGACGAGCATATGGGCCACCTGATGGCAGGTGGTCACCATCGCCCATAGACTATGGCGCTGTTAGAATTATTAATCATTCCTTATATCGCCAATGCGCCACCAACCTTGGGAACTAAGAAATGATGTCCCTTATGCCTGTAGTTACACTGGTTCACTCACCCTTCAAACCGAAACACCAATACTGAGTACTGTTGTTTGGCGGTAGCATATCTGATTAGTGGGTGGTACTTAGCAAGAAGGGCTTAAAGAGTATCTACTATCAGTTCTAGTATTTATTACAGATAAATGAATGTTTAAGTAATTTTAATAAAAATATTACTTCTCCTACCATTAGGATAGACCACATTTATGAATTTACTTGATATTTAGCGAAAATAGCACCAAGTTCTTGGGTTAGATCCTGGATTAGAAAATCATCGTCTACTGTGACGTAATCCTCATTTAAAGCACGATGTTAGGAAATTGGTGGCTCTATAATGCCTCGGAAAGAACGAACTGCCGTTAATCGTGCATCTTTTATAGTATCTGGCTATCTTCTGTGTTTGTGCACGAACACACTATAATATATTGATTATATAAAATAGTCTTGAACATTTGTCACCATAGTCGAGAATTGGTCAAACTGCAGGCTTTAAACAATCAAGCAAAGCCACTATTTTACAATGTTGCTTCAATCATTATAAAAAAATAATCTTTTCGATCGAAACACTCTCAATAACAGTCCGGAATCCGGAAGTAGAAAGTGTACACACTCCCGTGCCTCAGAAACCACGTATACCCTATTCTAATGCAAAAAGGAAAAAAGATAAACAAACCTTAGATTTACGTATTTCATGGGATTTGCTAATAACAGATATATTGTGCACTACTAAGAGTTTATGGTTAATATATCTTGATTTAAAAAATAACTATATTACACTTAACTACTCATTTCACTTTCATTTTACTTCTAAAAATCCGATAACAGTTTTGTCGACGTTCAAAACGCCATTTTTTCGCAAATCCATAGTGAATAACATAGATTAATCAAGCGCTCTGCCAATGATATCGCGTCAATTTACTGTCAAATGTTGTTTATCTGTCTTTTTTCCTGTTATGTTTGGAATAGAGTGTGAATCCGTTGGTCCTGCATCTAACTTCTTTTAAGTGGATTTTGCGTGTAAGGGATTAGAGAGTGCAGCTGTTTGTTTAATATGTCCTGCGCAGTTGGCTCTTGAGATTGACCATATTTTTTTTTTTTATGTTAGAGGTAGCCAACGAGCAGGAGGCTCACCTGATGGAAAGTGACTACCACCGCCCATGGACATCTGCAACACCGGGGGGCTTGCAGGTGCGTTGCCGGCCTTTCAGGAAAGAGTACGCTCTTTTCTTGAAGATTCAGACCATAGCCTAAAGAATCAAGACATCATCACTTATATTACTAACCGGTACCGACAGCTGCTCCAGTGGGTCCATACATGTTGTCCAGCCAACATTTCAGAGGTTCTTTTGCAGTTGAAGACACTGCAACAATAACATATAATCGTCGGACAAATAACAAGACAATAGTTCAACTATTTTGGACATACAATGCAAATATATTTTTTCAAATATGACAACTGAATTTTAAACTAGTTTGAACCAACTGGTTGCGGTAAATTTTGCTCATCGTTTCTGTAGGGGTGACATTATATTTCTAATAAGTACTTTTTTTACGATATAGGAAGGCGGACGAGCAAATGGGCCACCTGATGGTGAGTGGACCACTCACGTGGATGTGCCACCGATCTTGGGATCTAAGATGTTTTGTTCCTTGTGCCTATAGTTACACTGGCTCACTCAATACTGAGTACTACAACACAAAGCCCTACCACCAAGTAACTTTTTTTTAAAGTATCTTAATCTTGATAACTTACATATTAAAAATGTTTTTTAGAATCACTAGAGCCATTTTGTAAGATCAAATAAGATACTCACCGCAGAACACGTGATGATGTCAGAAGTGATATGCGACATTGACTAGGATGATCATAACATTAAAGGGTACAGGCGTAAATATTAGAATAGTTCACAAGTGAGATACGAAGTGAGTTCTTACAACATAGCACTGCTGCGATTAACAACCATGGACAAGTAAAAATATAAATGATTCTTTAACTATAATAAATATACATAATTTTATTACCGATGGCCGGTCTAAATATTCCTAATGGCACGTTATTGGAGTTCCGCCTCAATTCTTTCTCTGCCAACGCTTTGGTAAAGGTATATGTATTAGGCCATTTCTCTAAAATACTGTGGAAAAAAAAAACAATTAAATTGACAATGATTTAGGTCTCCAGTAAAAATAGCTTGTGCAACTTAAAAGTTGGCTGATTCCATTCGGGGAAAACTGCGATTAGTTAAAAAAGTTACCAGCCGGTAAACAGTGGTTGTGTTTAATTTGACAATCAATAAGTAAGTGTAATGCTTCTAAATTGTATAAAGGAAATTGATTTAAAAAACGCCCTCTGCTTAGACTAAGTTTCCTTTAAAGTCTTTGGTCATAATATCGCTTGAATTTTGAGACATCTTCTTCCGCTTACATCAGTCATATTTCTCATCAGCTTATAATATTTCTTAATATGGAAGAGATCCATCAATAAATGTGTTCAAACAAAAAAACCTTTCCAGCTTCATAATATTAGTACTTGTAATAGATGAATAATTGCCGTTAATTTTTAGCTCATTTTTTATTGTATTGACAATAATTGCAAGCTTTTACAAAGTTTAACGTAGATTCTTTCACCAGTTTTTCTCAGGAAAGGGCATTTTATTTTCCAAAACTGGTGTAATTAATTTAATTCTTCTAAATTGGATAAATAATTTTGTAAATGAACACTTACATTGGTAAAATATCATTAATCTGATCATCCGTTAGTTTGTTGATCATGTTGTGAAGTTTCTCGCTTTCCGAATTGCAAGGGTAGAACTTCTCCTCGACGTATGTCAGGTGAGAGTTTGAATAAGCCGTCGATATGTGCATGAAGACCTGGAGATTTATAAAATTATTGATAAAGCTATACAAGTTTTGAAGGTATTAAAGCTCTATAAGCCCTTGGTGCCACACATATTCTAAGGTCAAATATGAATACTTTTTGGTATCAAACTACCGGTTGGGACGCTGAGATTAGTGGATGAAGAGTATACTGATTTCATCACTAGTGTGTCGCTAATGCATTGACCTTGAAAATAGTATTTATATTTATAACAGTGCTAATAGATATGTTATATATAGACGACTAATCATTGCCCCCATGTCCAAATAAATAGTTACCTGTAAATGTTCCTGAGTTTGTTAATTCTATCTTGGAAATATGTTTTATGACGTATAAATTGGATTAAGCGCTCGTTTAATAGAACTGAGATAATTGTGTTTAGACTTTCAAGATCAGCTGTCAATCTTACCCCATCGGAAAATGCTTTTGCTCGTGGGTTTATCCTGTAGAGTCCATCGGCCCTGTAGAGCTATTATGTATGAAACTCGAAAGTCACCGCAGACCACAAGTACAAAATTGGAATAAAATTTCCCGGAAAATTTCTCTATTTCTGCGGTAGATTACACCATAAGCTGCACGATACCTACCCAGACAGGCTCGCACAAAGCCCAACCATACAGTAAAACCAAGTTAAACAATTTACCTTCAAGCCTTTCATATCTTTGGCTAGTTCTAACAAGTACAGCGGTGCTTGAACATTCGTGATCAATGCAGCGCGCAGGTGCTCGTCAAACTTAACAGTGGCCGCTGAATGGAATATCACATGGACCTGGAAATCAAGAAACATAAGTTGAGAAAGGAAACATATTAATAAATGCTATCATTTACAATTTTTTATATTTTTTTCCAAAGATGGCGTATGGCTGTGAATTGTTATTACTGTCGCCCGTAGCACAATACCAAATTAAACCAAAATATAATTCATTCAAAGCTTTTACAAGCAGCTTTATGTTATACTCTCGAATTATAAGTATCTAAAAGTAACCGGTAAGGAACTCAGTAGTTACTCTTATTTAACGAGTACTATACTATAGGAATCTACTGGCGACTCGCTCGGCTTCGCAAGGGTTCAAATTATTATTATTAATAAAAATCATATAAATCAAATAGTGGGATTACTGTCAAGCAAAGCCGACGATTTGTGTATGTATGTATTTTGTTGTTTGTGTTTTGTTGTTGATGATCGACTGAAACTGTGTTTAATACGTGCTCGTATAATCCACAATAAATTAAAAAAAAAATAAAAAATAAATAACAATAACAATATAAAAAAATAAAAAATGGTTAAGTGTATTAAATGCTCGAAAATTATTATAAAAAAACTACCAGGATTGCAGTGCGGAAAATGTAACAAGTGGTTACATGCGTCATGGGCCGGTCTAACTCCTGACCAACTAATAACCCTAAATTCCACTGAATCCATCAACAGGAAGTGTAGGGCATGCTCAGAAGGAGTAAAATCCAGGCGCTTGTCATGAATCATGCCTGATATCGAGGATGAAGGCGACGATAACACTGACCACGAGTTTATTATCCCAGATAACCACATGACGCAGAAAATATTGCGGGAAATAAGAAAAGAAATAACAGGCATTGTACAATCTGAATTACAACGTTCATTAAAATACTACTCTGACAAAATAGACGATTACGAGGAGCGCATGAAATTCTACGAAACTAGAATTAAAACCGTTGAAAACCAGTGCGGTGATTTGAAGAATACCCTCAAAAATATGTGTTTAAAATATGATGCCTTGGAAGTGAAGTGCAACCAAATTGAGCAAGCTCACCTGGCACAACAGCTGGAAGTTTGTGGAGTCAGTGAATCGGAGAGGGAAGACACAACGGAAATAATAAAGAACGTGGCCACCACAATTGGCGCCGACATCTCTGACGTGGTGAAAGCTTACAGGAAAAAGACGCCAGTCCGACAGCGTAGCGGATCGAAAAGGGTTGTCTCGCTATCCAGTCCCATTGTCGTCATCTTCAATGGTGTGCGTAATACTTGGCTGGAAGCGGGCAAAAAGGTAAAGTTCTCAGCTCGTGACCTAGGAATGAAGGGTGAGCAGACTGAGTATCTACGGGAATCCTTAACACCAGCCACTGATTACCTTCTGTGGAAGGCCAAAGAAGAACTAAAGGTACGTCACGGCTTCGAATATGTATGGTGTAAAAATGGTACTGTCTTCGCGAGAAATTCCGAAAATGAGAAAATAATATCTCCTCACTCCTTACAATTGGATACCCTCACTCAAAAACTAGAAAAGACAAATTAAAACTGTAAACATTTTCTTACTTTTAAATTTCTCTAATATTTGTATGTTATATATGTATATGTAATTATTTCGTAAAAAAATGGCTAACACAAACTGTAGCTTAAATGTCTTGTGTAAACTTACACGATTTTACAAAACTAATATCAAAATAATGACGATCAAACTTTGTTATTATTACATGTGAACATACGATCTATTCGCAAAAACTTTGCAGAAATCGAATACGCAGTAACTAATCCGCTAAAAACTATTCATTTGTTAATTTTAACTGAGGTTAACATAAAATAAGACTCTGTTGGTATGTCCAAACTCCCAGACTATTCTATGTTTTGTGAACTAAGAAGTAATAGAAAAGTAGGCGGTATCTTGCTGCTTGTTCATAATACTTTGACTTTTGATAGAAATACTGAGTCTCATATATATTTTGAATACAGGGGAATTAATTGTAGATGATCATTATAAATTAGGCATCTGTGCGGTCTACAGACCGCCGGATTATAATAAAGAAGGATTTATAAATGAAATTGTATCCCTTGTGTCAAAAAATAACTGGAATAATGATTTTGTAATTATTGACGATATAAACTTAGACTTAAAAAAAAACAACCCTGTAATTGACCGGTATCTGAACTCCCTATCCGAACTGGGATTTTATTCGGGTATTAATCAATATACACGAATCGAAAAACGCATGAATACAATAAACAAGTCCTTTGTTGATCATATTTTTATTAGAAATGTAAAAAAAATGTGATATTTATACCGGCGTCGTTAAAATTGTTCTAGCTGATCACTGCATGACTGTTTGTGCGATACAAGGCGCGCGGCGCGGACGTGATGAGTCACGTTTGCCTCAGCTGTTTACGACAATAAATAATAAGGAGCTTAAAAACCGGTTATGCAGTGTTGACTGGAGCGAGGCGCTAAGATTTATTGATCCTAACGACATTTATAATTTTATGTACAATCAATTCAATTATGCCTATGAAATGAGTAAGCATTGTATAAAAAATAATAGTAGGAAAAAAGTTTGTAAGTGGTCAAATAAAAAATTAACATGTATGTGTAAAAAACGCGATGAACTTTATAATATATGGCGTGAGGACGAATTAAATACTAAAAGGAGATTGTTATATAATTCTTATCGAAACAAAACAAACAAATATACTCAATTCCTTAAAAATAGTCAGATAAAAAATGATATACTTATGTAAAAACTTTAAAAATCAACGGGAAATTTGGAAAATCGTTAATAGTCTTACCGGAAAAATTGTAAAATGTATAGATGATATTATTGTAAAACACTTCAAATCCACATAGTCTATCAAATAACTTTGCGAAAGAATTTGACAAAAATGTGATAAGCTTATGTAATCAGTGCGATACAAAAATGTTAAGGTCTACTTCATACGAAAACATACCGGACACTTCGATTAGATTAGGGCGAGCGCGTGAGGATGTTCAACGTATAATTATGCATATTAATGACAAAAAGTTCAGGTTACGACGGTATTAGAGCGAACGATTAATTCCGTTATCACTCACCTCATAAATCAATGTGTAGCCACATCGATCTATCCGGATATGCTGAAAATTGGTGTTATCCGGCCGATATACAAAAAGGGTAAGCGTGATGCCAAAATATTGAAAGTAATTAAAAATTATTGAAAGATATTTAGGGGAAAAAATAAATAAATATTTAGCTCAGTAATTAACAATAAACAATATGGGTTTCAGAATAATAAAAGTACCACTGAACTACTGAGGAAATTTACTCACGGTGTTAACACCTACTTGAACAAAAGACTACACGTGCTCGTCTAATTGACTTTAGTAAAGCCTTCGATGTATTAAATCTTAATATACTATTTGATAAACTCTCGCGAGGTGGTATACAGGGTCCTTTATTAGAATTGTTAAAAATCTATCATCTAAATAGAAAAACCACAGTAAGCTTAGGAAACCATTATAGCAATTTAATATCAACCACATGTGGCACAGCACAAGGCTCTATTATCGGTCCTACGGAGTATCTGTTGTACGTAAACGACATGGTTAATATCATAGATGAGGGCACTGTATACCAGTTCGCGGATGACACATGTTTAGCAGTAGCCGAAAAAAAACGTCAAACAAGCGCAGGACAGACTGCAATATAATTTTGATCAGCTTTGTAAACGGGCTCACGATATGGGTCTGATAATTAACGCACAAAAGACCAAGTTTATGCACATCCACCCGTCGCACAACAAGACAGATATCAGACCTCCTATCGTGGCTCAGAACCACTTTTGTTTGCGCTCTCCATGTGGTCTGAATTGTTCGTGTGTGGAAATTGAACAAGTAAAAACTCATATGTAAAGCTTAGTAATCGATGACGGATTCACCTGGATGTTTGTTCAAAGCTAAGGATCGGTATTAAGCAAACTCAGTATATTAAAATACAAATTACCTTACAGTATATGACGACTTATGTATGTTGCCTTGGCTGACTCGGTCATCGGTTACGGTACTAGTAGCTATGGGAGATCTTGTAAGTCTAACTTAGAAATTATAAATAACCTTCAATTAAGATTGCCTAAGACTATTGTACCTAAAAACATTCTTTTTCGACACAGGGACAGCTACGATCACCTATTTCGGCATTGTCAGGTTATGACTGTGTATGATAAATTTAAATTTTCGATTCTCACTTAAATTAAAAATTCAAACCTATTAAGCGAAAAATTTAGACCTACATGCTTGCGACAACTGTATACTAAGCAGTCATATAACTTACCTGAAACTAATAATAATTTGTATGGAAAGAGAACTGATGACTACCTGGTGCCTGTCCTTATTAATGAACTGCCTAGGGAATTGCAGGAGTTGTATATAAGTGCCACGAAAAGTAAATCACGCTTTAAAAAAATTTTTTTACATAAAATGTCTTAAGAATTAACATCGCTCTCTGTACCCAGATAAACCCGTGAGGTTTTCGTGGTTACTTAACGTGCAAAAAAAAGAATAGTATAAATTACTATAATGTTAAAAAAATTATATCATTTAGCATTTAGGAATGTAACTTTCTATCAGCGAAATATCTTTTAGATAAATACTTTCAATTACCTCCTACATACAAACAAACAACTCTATATTCGTATAGATATGGTATTTTATCAAGTAATATTCCTTATGTTTTTTGGAATGAGTTTTAAATGTAATCGCGTTAAAGAAAAGAAAACCATGCTCCAGGAAGGCTTTACTGCCTTGGCAAAGTCAGAAACTTGGTGGTATAAGATAACCTACATTAAACATTTTTTTTTAAGTTACTCCACATTAACTAGGCCAATTAAAAAAATTAAAGCTCAAAAAACATTGATAAATAAAGCATAATTACACAATACAAGATTATATTAAGGAAAAAAAAGCGCGGACTTAGTATTTCTTGATTTCGAGGCAGGATATACAAAAAAAAGTAATCGTACTTTACTGACAAAATCTTTAATCAAAATCAAAAAGTAATTATAGAGATTCTTGCCGGCTAACATTTAAATGAATACTGTAACATGACGACTCAAATCGATAAAGAATATTATAATATTTTTGTACTTTTTTCAAGCTGAATCTAACTTTTGGGCAGGTGGCTCCAACCCACCCAATGTGGGGACATTTGAGCGAAGCCGTTAGCGGAGAACAGATAATTAAGAAAAACGTCATAGTCTCGTTTGGCGCCAAGTTATGACGCAAATAATCAAACGCTATATGTCATAAGAACAATAATAATTGCAGCTGATTCTTCGAATAGAGCTAATGTGTTCAATTACTATTTAAAATGTCGTTTAATCTTTGATTTGAATTGTAATTATTTATAAATAAAAAACATATATCCATCAGTTTCCCATCAGTTTATAACAACCGTTACCTTTTCGATGAGTGTCTGCCTGTCAGTGATGTTTAGTCCTAAGCCCGCGGCTTCACAGTCCGCTGGTATGGCGACTATTTTGTGTCTGAACTTCGGCACCTCCTCTTTAAGACGATCGAAAACCTGCAACAAAAACGCATAAACATTACATTACATTAACAGCCTGTAAATCTCCCACTGCTGGGCTAAAGCCTCCTCTCCCTTTGAGGAGAAGGTTTGGAGCATATTTCCCCACGCTGCTCCAATTCGGGTTAGAGGAATACACATGTGGCTGAATTTTATTGAAATTAGACACATGCAGGTTTCCTTACGATGTTTTCCTTCATCGCCGAGCACGAGATGAATTATAAACATAAATTAAGCACATGAAAATTCAGTGGTGCTTGCCTGGGTTTGAAACAAAAACGCATCAATTAGTAGAAATATATTATTGTCTTTACCCGTGCGCCAATTTCACTATCAAAATGTCACTTCGTCGCAATAGAATATCGTCGCTGATTATACGTTTTCCTATTTTGCTAACACAACAATACAGTTGCGGTTCCGTCGAAGTTGGATCGGGATCGTATCATAAACTATATAAATGTGGAATTGGATACTAGTTACAGTTAAGCCGAGGTTTATTTATTTCAGTAATAGTTAACGTCGGGATAGAATCGGGAACGTATATGGCTTCCTGGCCACGGACTAACTGCGGAAATAATATAGTACAGGCGTTTATTTTATTTTTTTAATTCAAATAACTGGGCAAACTGACTGACTGACTGTAGGCATTTGTTCGAACAAATCTTAATAATTTAAAATTATTCATATTTAGCATTATTAATAATTATGATATTTATTTGCTGGGTGGTAAAGCTGTATGCTAGCCCGTCTGGGTAACCAATTTATTAATAAACGTATGCTTCTTTTAAAAAAAATTGTTAGGTAGTTATCGTCTTGGCTTTGCTTTAATTAATTACTGGCTACGGCTCTGGACAACACTACACTAAGGCCTATTCCAATCGAATTAGGAATAATCAAATCAAATCAATTTTATTCAAGTAAACTTTACAATGAAGCGTTTTTGAATTGTCGATATTAAAATACTACCACCGTTTCGGAAAACAGCCTCCAGCGAGAAGAAACGGCAAGAAACTCGCATAGTTGCTCTTTTCAAATAAACAGATTTACGATGCTGTTTTTTGCAATAATTAGTGTTTTGGAACGCGAGCCTAAATCCAGGCGTTTTTTTCTAAACCAATTCTAATAAAGATTAACAAATCTTATATTTACGTATTTCATGCGATTTGCTAATAACTCGGCTATAGTGTGCAATTAAGTTTATGATTAATATATCTTTATTTATAATACAACACTATTACACTTAACTACTTATATATTTAATTTAACTGAATAAAATACCGAACATAGTATCGTCGACGTTCAAAACGGCATTTTTGCCCAAATCTATAATAAATATCATATATTAATACAGCTCCCGACCAATGATATCGTATCAGTTTGCTGGCAAATGCTGTTTTGGCTTTTCTCACCTTACAGTTGGAGTAGTGTATATATTGAGATAGTCTGTACTATAAAATTACAAGCATCATTCAAGGACTTTATAGATATAGGAATGACAATAAGTATTCCGTCTAATAAACTTAATTTTGCAAGTATAACTTAATTAGATGCAACTACTGACCTTTTTTAGGCGTCAACGTCACGTTTTTCAACTGTTTTTGTTAACGTTCTCAGTGATAAATTAATACTTCTAATAGGAGTCAAAGGTTTTGATCTATGACATATTAAAATGTTTAATAACAAATTAGTATATCCTGTTTCATAGTTCATATATATTTGTACGTGTATTTTATATATATACGTAAAGAGTCTGTTTCGATTTTTTTTTAACCGATGACATAAATATTCTGTAACTAACAGCCCCGTCTTAACCATAACAAACGCCAAATTGCATGAGTTCCGGTGATCTCATCTCTCCCAGAAAAGATTGTTAAGAGACATCTTGAGCGCCTCACCTATGTTTTCAGACTTGATCATTACCGGTGAGGCGCCCCCTAGCCTGCATCTGCACCCTGGCATAAGACTGGTTTGCCAACGTATCTATTCGCCCGTACAATGCAACGTACAACATGTACTTTGTATTTTCTGGGATTCCGTACCCAAAGAAAAACGGACCCTATTAAAGAAAGAAAAGTTTATTATTACTAAGACTCCGCTGTCTATCCGTCCGTCTGTCACCAGGCTGTATCTCATGAACCGTGATAGTTAGACACTTGAAATTTTCACAGATGATGTATTTGTGTTGCCGCTACCTATACCAAAAAAACAGAATAGAATACATATTTAAGGGGGCTCCCATATAACAGACATGATTTATTTGCCGTTTTTATAGATACGGAATCCTTCGTGCGCGAATCCTACTTGCACTTGGCCGGTTTATTTCATATTAACACGTCGTAATATTTCTACAAGAATTGGTACAACTTTATAAAACGGAAGCAGTGTTTACATTAACCGATCAAAAATTATCATTATGTTATACACAAACACCCAGACCCAAGATAGGGTCTGGGTGTTTGTGGTACCGTCGTTACTTCTGATTTTCCATAACACACGTGCTTTAGCTACTTACATTGGGATCAGAGTAATGTATGTGATGCTGTCCAATGTTTATTATTATTATTTAATATTTTTTATTGTTACAAAGTATTATTGCTTATCAAAGTGAATCTGAAACAGGATATACTAATTTGTTATTAAACATTTTAATATGTCATAGATCAAAACCTTTGACTCCTATTAGAAGTATTAATTTATCACTGAGAACGTTAACAAAAACAGTTGAAAAACGTGTGACGTTGACGCCGAGAAAACGTCAGTAGTTGCATGTAATTAAGTTATACTTGCAAAATTAAGCATAGAAAACTAATGAAGTTTTTCTACATCGACTCGGCCGAATCGAACCCGGGACCTCGGAGTGGCGTACCCATGAAAACCGGTGTGCCTGGTCAAGTAGTGTACTCGACCACGGAGGTCGTCAATCAAACTAAACAATTTTTATTATTATTTTACATTTTGTTTTAAATAAACATATAGACAAAATATTATATTATGCTGACTGTAGATATTTAGAAGACTCACAATTTTCCTATACAGAGCTCTTTATGTATTTGTTATATAATCATTTATTTACACCAATAAATTAATGTACGCAATTTGTTTACAGTATTTTATAAATCTAGGATTTTTACATTAGCAACTCTGGTAGTGGACCTCTGACCTCGAACTAATACAAATTATAATATCAGAGTCAGCGATTCCTCGATAATCCATTGCAAACTTGATTCGTTTGTGATGTATATATGTTACTGTAAAAACTCGAACTAAGGTAAATCATAAGATTTTCCAGTAAAACCTAAGATTTACCGACATGAGTTGGTAAATGTAAGTATTTATTTTAAAGGGACGACTTTTTCGGACTTTCACCATTCCAACCTTTTTTTTTTTTTTTTTTTTTTTTTTTTTTTTTTTTTTTTTTTTTTTTTTTTTTTTTTTTTTTTTTTTTTTTTTTTTTCTCTCGCTGGAAAAACGCGTTACGCGCTTCCCCCACGTGATGGAAGGTGGGGGGGTGTGTGGGACTCCCCGGAGCCCTGGACGCCGAGTGCGCCCAGGTACGCCGGGTTTACCCACTAAAAAACCAGCGGTACCCTTTCCGTCTTTCGGCGGGCGCCACGGGATCGCTTGCGCATGCTACCGTGACGCCCTGACGGTCGGCCCGCCTATGCGAGCCTCCAACACCTAGAGGGGGTTCTCGGGGTACTGAGACCCTCCCTAGTCCCTGCGACGCCTATTGAGGCGGGGGGAGAAGGTGCGCGTAGCGCTTCTTCCTCCTCCCCGGTCGTCTTCGGCGGAGCGGGTCTGCAGCGGCATCCTCTTCCCGCTCCCGCTCCGCGGCTTCCTTCTGCGACATCACGTTTTCGCAGAAGGAGCGCATCTCCGACCAACACGTCTCGCTACCGAGCATTTCGTTGACGATGCTCGGCAGCGAGAGGTCTCCGCCCATAGTCGCCGCAAGGGTGTGCCTCTGGGGCCCCCACGCGGCACACTCACTCAGGGTGTGGAGCGCCGTGTCGACTGGCGCACCACACTCGTGGCAGGAGGGTGACACCTCCCGCCGCGCTATCCCGTGCAGGTACTTACCGAAGCATCCGTGCCCGGTAAGTACCTGCGTCATCCTGAAGGTGAGTGTGCCCTTCTTCCTCTCGACCCAGCGACTCAAGTGGGGGCGGATCGCCTCCACTGTCGCCAGGCCCGCCGTGGGTGACCCCAGGTCCTCCTGCCATCGGGCGATCAGGGCTCGCTGGGCTAGAGCCCTGATCCGCCCGACCTCCGCCGACCCTGGACGGTCGCCGCGGTTCCTCGCCTCGACCCGGAACCGGTACACTTCCGCGAGCACCTCCGCCTGGAGCTCCCAGGGCGGATCGCCCGCGAGAAGTGTCGCCGCAGCCCACGACACCGTACGGTACCCTCTGACGCCTCTCACCGCTATGACCCTCTGCGGCTTTCGCAGCAGGGCCCGGTTGTCAGCGGTGAGAGCGTCGACCCAGATCGGGGCACCGTACAGCGCCATCGACCTCACTACGCCGGAGTAGAGACGCCGGCATAGCGATCCCGGCCCCCCCACATTCGGAAGGAGGCGGCCGAGAGCGGCGGCGGCGTTGATGAGCCTCGGGCCGAGATGGACAAAATGCTGCCCGAAGCTCCATCGACCGTCCAGGATGAGGCCCAGATACTTCATCTGGGCCTGCACCTTGATCACCGTCCCCTGGACGGTGATACTCGCCCCTCGTGGGGGTCCTTTCCGTGGACCGTGGAAGAGGAGGGCCTCCGTTTTGGATATGGAGACCCTCAAGCCCAGCATTCCCATACGGTCCACGGTGAGAGCCGTTCCGACCTCGGCGAGGCGAGCCGCCTCCCGAAAGTCCCGCCCAGTCGCCGTGACGAGGGTGTCGTCAGCGTAGCACAACACCCCCATCCCGGGAAGGACGGGAGCTCGCAGGAGCCAGTCGAAACCGACGTTCCACAGAATTGGGCCGAGAACCGACCCCTGTGGAACGCCGCAGCCTACCCGACGCCGGACCAGCCTCCCATCGACCCCCGCCCAGAGGACCTCCCTGTCCTGGAGGTACGCCTCCAGCAGCCTCCTGAGATAGGTCGGCACCCCATGGTATCGGAGTGCCTCCCGTATCGTCTCGAAAGGGAGACTGTTGAAGGCGTTCGCCACGTCGAGCGACACCGCCAGGACGACTTGCCCCCGGGCCACCGCTTCCGTCGTCCGAGTCTTCAGGGCGTCCAGGGCGTCGACCGTCGACCGGCCCGCCCTGAACCCGTACTGAGCCTCTGAGAGACCCGGACCGACCTCCTCGAGGTGCTGAACGAGACGGGCTGCGAGGACCTTCTCGAAGAGTTTGCCCGTCTCGTTCAGCAGCACTATTGGCCTGTATGCCGAAGGGGAATCCATCGGCCGACCTTCCTTCGGCAACAGGACCAATTTTCCCTCTTTCCAAGGCTTCGGAAACTGCCCGCTGCACAGACACTCGTCGAACAGCTCCCGAAGCCTTGCACCCAGGAATTCCAGGGCGTCGCACAGAACACGCCCTGGAACCCCGTCCGGACCCGGCGCCGTGTTCTTGGCCCTCAAGCGGCCGAGGGCCATCTCCATCTCCCGCTCCGTGATCAGTGGTGGAGCCACTGCGTCTTCGATCACGGAGCGGGGGGCCATCTGCGGAGGGACATGCTCGCCTGGATGGGGAAAGAGTTCCCCGACCAGGCGCAGGAGGAGTTCCGGCGGCAGCGTCTCAGTGACGGGGGCGCCTTGGGTGCGGAACTTCCCGCGTACGCCGCGGTACGGGCGCCCCCACGGGTCTCGATTGAGACCCGCCAGAAGCTCCTCCCTGGCCTTTTCCTTGGCCTTGCTTATCGCCAGCTGAAGATCTTTTTTCAGCTGGCGATAAGCGTCCAGCATCTGTCCCTCCAGGTCCGTGTCGAGGCCGTTGCGCCTTCGACAGCGGACGTAGGCCCTCCGCGCCCGGCAGCACGTCGCCCGAAGGTCGGCGATTTCGGGCGACCACCAATAGACGTGCCGGCGCGGAACCCTGCGCCGGGTCCGAGGCATGGCCGCATCGCAGACCTCCTTGAGCGAACTGCGCATGCGGCCCGCCAGCTCCTCTGCGCTGGCGCCCTCCGTCCTCCCCGCGGAACCCCACCGCTGCACGATGGCGGCCTCCTTGACCAGCTCTCGATCGACCTGGCCGAGAGACCACCTCGGCAGCGTAGTCGGCACCCTCTGGGGTTCCGCCGGCCTGCGAGAGGTGGAGATCTCGAATCGGATGTACCGGTGATCCGATAGAGTCTCCACCTCTTCCTCCACTCTCCAATCGACCACTCTGCGTGCTACGACAGGGGTGGCGAACGAAACGTCCACCACGGAACCCCCCTGATGTCGCACGCAGGTGTGAACCTGCCCCCTGTTGAGAAGGGACAGGTCGGAGAGCAGGGCCCACACCTGGACGGCCCTCCCTCGCGGATTCGTGGCGGGGTTGCCCCAGGCACGCGACTTCGCGTTTAAGTCGCCGAGAACCATTATCGGTTTCGGCGACTGCCTGGCCACCGCAGCTCTGACTAAGCCGAGATAAGTCTCGAACTCAGCCAGGCTGCGGTTAGGGGAGAAGTACGTACCGACGACGACGTACTCCCCCCACCCCACCACTACGTAGCCCGAGCCCCTCTCGATGAGTGAGAGGGGAGGGCCCGTTCCGCTCCTCGTGAGGACCGCCACGGTGTCGTCCGAGTCCCCCAGCCAGTGAGGTAGGGGAGGGACGAAATAGGGCTCGCAGGCCACCGCCAGGTCTACCTGCCACTCCGCCATGGACTGCAGCAGTAGGTCCTGCGCTCCGGCGGAGTGGTTGACGTTCGTTTGGAGGAAGCTTATTTGTTCTGGCATCCTTGAGTCGAACTAGCTCCCTCCGTAGCCTGGCGGCTTTCCTCGCGCGGGGCGGTCTTGGCTCCTAGAGCCGCCTTACCCTTCGTGATGGGGGGGTTGCAATCCCTCGCCCCCATCAGATCACCATTCCAACCTAACCTAACATGTAAATCCTAAGATTAACCAAGTGAATGATGGTAAAAGTTCGAATCCCAAAGTTTTATGGACATTTACCATTCATAATCGGTAAATCTAAAGTTTTACTGGAAAATCTTAAGATTTACCGTAGTTCGAGCTTTTACGGTAACGTATATATGTATGTGTGTCTGGGCAGTGATTCGCTTCAAAAACGCTTGCACCGACAGTTTTCGTTCCTTCTACGTCGGCATATTAAAACATTCTGGGTCATTGTACGTTTATAGTCGTCACAACAATTACTTAGCAATCGAATCTAGTGTAGTGTGTTACTTTATATCTCAATAATATGCAAACTATTAACGTATTTTTTTTTATTGCATTGGTATGCGGTTTATTAAATGGGCGACCTGATGGTAAGTGGTGACCAATGCTCATAGAAGCTGTGGGTAATTTAAGTGACACTGGCTCAGTTATCCTTTAAAAAAGGAACCTAAGGATTGCTGCTACAGAACATATTTTGCTGAATGGTCAGCCAGATGGATTTGCAAGAAGCCCTAGCACTAATTTAGTATGCCGTGATCACTTTAGCGTAATATACGACTTCAACAATAATCATCTTTCTTAAACGTGACTAAATTATGTGTTTACTGGTGTCCAATAAAGATTATTTTGATTTTGATTTGATTTGATCATCGTATTTACCAATTTACACAATATCGTTATAATTTAGACACCTAAACCTTCTTCATGAATCTCTCCGTACATTAGTGAATGTCGTATAAAGATCTGTTTGGTAGTTTTGTGAATTTATTATTAATAAAAACATTTACTAAAAAGTTTTAAAGCAAATTTAAACCGAAAAGCCGCACATTGATAATAATAATTAAAGTATTTTTGTCGTAACAATAATATATATTTTTGGCAATTTTGTTCA
Source organism: Vanessa tameamea (assembly GCF_037043105.1). Classification (NCBI taxonomy): domain Eukaryota; kingdom Metazoa; phylum Arthropoda; class Insecta; order Lepidoptera; family Nymphalidae; genus Vanessa; species Vanessa tameamea. The sequence continues at coordinate 2,908,693 of NC_087338.1, forward strand.
GTTACCAGAAAATCAAGAATCATTTTCTTTCAAAATTACAAAAAAAAAAAAAAGCTACAACGCTTATCAAACTTTAAAGCATAACCTTAAAAAAATGGACAGGCTGGATACAATCTCCTTTTCCCGAACAACTACCCAAAGAGTCTTTCTATGTCCGGTTTTATCTGGAAGCCTGGCAACCTCATCTTCATATATAGTTGAGTCATTAAGGATACTTCGTAAACTATGACAGCATCCACTTATCCTTTTAACAGAGTAAATAACACGGCTATTGACGTTTAATGTAATAACTTTACGTTAACGTATAATACATACGAACAATTAAAAGTTCCTTCTACGTTTCGTTTAATACCATTTTGACACAGCTTGACAATTTAAGCCGAGACGATACAGTGGTTGAACAGCTTAACTGATATTGAGGGTTCAAATTCGAGCAATTATAAATAAATATAAATAAATATTGGACAACATCACATACATTACTCTGATCCCAATGTAAGTAGCTAAAGAACTTGTGTTATGGAAAATCAGAAGTAACGACGGTACCATAAACATCCAGACCCAAGACTAATGAACTTTTTTCTACATCGACTCGGCCGGGAATCGAACCCGGGACCTCGGAGTGCCGTACCCATGAAAACCGGCGTACACACTACTCGACCACGGAGGTCCTCGAATTTCAATTTCCACTAAATTTTCATTTGCGTTTGTGTGTATAATTAACCCCATATATTATTAAGTTCTTCATCCAATAAGGGTACCTATTGGATGAAGAACTTACTTACTTCTAAAGACCTTAGTCCAAAAGGAAATTCACCTGCTGTTATTACTTTTTGACATATTTGTTACTTTGCCATATAAATATTCAGTCGTAACCATACAATCATAATGAAGGTGTGAATTTATAAACGCCTTAAAGTATTTTATGCTTTAGTGGGTCAAGTTGACTTCGGTGGTGACTAAGATCTGACTGTCGAACAAAGGAGTAATACATTTTAAATAACACAAAAATCGTCTGATATTAAAGGATGTGTTTTTAAAATTGTAAACCTATCGAGTTTTGTTAATCGGAATGAAGGGGTCCTAACCTGATGCCTAACTTTTCCCCCAACTATATAGACTACCGTAAAATTATAAGAAATAACTTTTCAAAATTATCCTAAAAACTCATATTACAGATGTCCTTTTTGAGGAAAAAAAAATTATGGCATCGTAAGGCGGACCAGCCATTGGGCCATCTGATGTCAATTGGTCACCAGTGCACATATACATTGGCCGTATGAAATTTTAACCATTTCTTATACAACCAATGCGCCACCAACCTTGGGAACTGATACGTTTGCAACTCTTTCACCAAAATATGAACCGAATTTGATGAAATTTGTTACGAAGGAAGCTTGAACTCCAAGGATACATCGTCTACATTTAAGGACTGGCCAATGAGCCACCTGACACATATATCGATACTTTAAGACGTATAGAAATCAATCCTCATATCACCAAAACGCCACAAACGTTGGGAACTAAGATATTATGACTCTCTTGCCTGTACTTATACTGACTCACTCATCCTTAGAATCGGAACACAATAACCCTAAGTATTACTGTTTTGTGGTAGAATATAAAATAAGTTGATGGTACCTAGGGCTTGCACATAGCCCTACCAGGTAAAAAGTCTATCCGGTTTTAATATTAACTTAAACATATTTATGTAAACAGTGACGCGTTCGTCTCACTCAAAACAAATTTATAGAACTTAAATACAAACAATGTTAGGTGTAAAATAAATAATGAAAAACATTAACACGTTGTACGTTGCAGATAAATCAATACATATTTAACAAGTAATCGTCTGTTTGTTTTGACATAATTGCAATAAGCAATTAATTCTTATTGCTGTCATATTCTTCGGGTTAGATGATTTTATTTTCATTATAAATTAATTGACATTGGTCTATCAATCATGTTAATGTCAACGCAAATGCTATTCTAATTTTAAAAGTCTGCTATGCGATTGCCTTATCGGTCTAGTGGCTAGATAGTGGCGAGGTCCAGGGTTCAAACTTGAAGACGAGCCGATGATAGTTATTGTTTCTTTTTATGATATATGTTGGCGGACGAGCAAATGGGCCACTTGATGGTAAGTGGTCACCACCGCCCATAGACAATGGCGCTATAAGAAATATTAACCATTCCTTACATCACCAATGCGCCATTGGGAACTAAGATGTTATCTCCCTTGTGCCTGTAGTTACACCGCCTCACTCGCCCTTCAAACCGGAACACTTCAATACTGAGTACTATTGTTTGGCGGTAGAATATCTGACGAGTGGTTGGTACCAAGTCCTGCCAGCAACAGTTATATAACTATTGGGTTCCTCTATCGAAATATTCTCAGTAACACCCTGGAAGTTGGAAGTAAACCCACTCCCTCAAAAAGCACGCAAAACCGTCCTAACTGATACAAGTCAGAAATTGAGTGTGTTACGCTTTAACATCTGAATATTCAACCAGGTTAGAGTACAGGAAACAGGACGTATAATTCTTGCCCCGGGGTCTTACACAGGGGCAGAAATTAGAGACCTCGGGATCTGTGACCAAATATCTAGCCAGTAGACCATCGAGGCAGTCTTCCAAAGAATATAATTCAACGTATAACGTAGAGCCGAGATGGCCCAGTGGTTAGAACGCGTTCATCTTAACCGATGATTTCGGGTTCAAACCCAGGCACGCACCACTGAATTTTTATGTGCTTAATTTGTGTTTATAACTCATCTCGTGCTCGGCGGTGAAGGAAAACATCGTCAAACCTGCATGTGTCTAATTTCAACGAAATTCTGCCACTTATGTATCCACCAACCCGTAGTGGAGCAGTGTGGTGGAATATGCTCCAAATCTTCTTTTCAAAAGAAGAGAAGGCCTTAGCCCAGCAGTGGGTTATTTACAGGCTGTTAATGTTGTATAACGTATTCACAGTAACGCGTAGCCGGGTTTACTAGTTATTTAATAAAAGCGAAGGTCATCAAGACAACGGTAAAATGGAAAATTTATGCCCATTTGAAAACCGTATCGTCATTTGAACATCATATCGTTAGATTCGTATCATGCAATCCACCACGCTGCTCTGCGGCAATGCAGGTCAGTGGATACTTTGCGGATATTCCTTTGAAGCTTCATGACGGTGATTTCCTTCTACGTCGAATACGAGATTATTTATAAATATAAATTAAATACATGAAAGCATTACCGTCTTTACCATAGGGCACCCGGGGCACGTGCCCAGGGCCCCCATCCTTAGAGGGCCCCGAAGAATCAACAATTTGTTTCACACGTTTATGCTCATGTTGACTGCTATACATTACATTTTCGAAATTGGCATATTTGTAAGAAATAACTAACGTAATCAACAGGCTAGTGACGACAGTCGATATTAAAAGTAGAAAGACGTGCTCTCCATGAAAGAAATAGATATACTATAAAATAGCCATAAGATTGTACAACCAATCAAATTCCTACTAATTTACGAAAATTACCGCACCGTTTATTTGAAACTATACTTAAGGCCTGGCCATAAGCAAATTATTTGTACATGTTAGTAAATATCTACCAAAAGGGCCCCACATTCACGGATGCCCAAGGGCCCCAGCATAGCTTGAGATGGCTCCGTATGAAAGATCTTTAGTGCTTAGTTTATTTATATTTAGATAGAGTGTCACACGACAAAGGAACTTAATCAAACGAGCTAAATTTATCATTTTGGTGACATTTGTCAAACGTCATAAATTTGCTTATGCGCGTTTTCTTAGTGTCCAACTGTTGGCCACTTTTTGGTGCGTTCTTGGCTAGAAATATAAGAACCAATGTTTGTCTGGATTCGAACCCACGGCTTTTGATAAAGTTTGACGTGTTCCGCTCACTGGACCATCTTTGCTTCTTTAATGGAACACAAACAGTATTACTTAAACTGTATTACCAAGATATACAAACAAACAGTCAACGCGGCCGAGACAATAATTTGCTTAAGTTTCTGTGTCAAGGGTTATGGCCTTACTTTTTAAGGACGAAAAATATTTACACAGTCATGAATTCGCATCGAAAAAGCCTTGAAATATAGTAGTATTAGTTATAGTATTTTCCAAGAGCGGTTAGTGATTTTCGAATTAAGTCTCCCTGTATTAACTGCGTAGGAGATATTACAACAAACAAATGTAAGAGCAAGGATGTACCCTCGAATTAAGCAGTGTTCTGGCAATCTCCCCCAAAATATTTTAAGAGACCTTCTGGGCCCCGCTCCGATGATAACAGACTTAACTAATATTGGAGAGGTGTACTCTATTGTCACTTTTATAATCAGACAGACGCGAATGGCTTTACTTTTGAGATAGAAGCAAAAACTGTCAACCGTTTTGATTATTATATCGCCAGCAACACGTATTGTTGGGTTCCATTGCAAAGGGTCAGTGAGAAACTATAACTACAAGTACAAGGGACGTAACATCTTAGTTCCCCAGGTTGATGGTGCACTGGATGGAAAGAATTGGGATGTAGTTATGAGCGGTTCCGATGTGTCCCATTTGTCAGTCTGCCCACCTAATTTAAATTAATAACAATAACATTTACTCAGTCCGAAAACAAACACAACCAGTGCTATTTGCCATGCAAATGTTTATCGTAAGCGAAAATCGAACCTTTGACAGCAACCAGACAATTACAACAAGAACTGTAGGTATACTTGTAAAATACAAATGCATCCTCCTCCGTAATGCGTAATACTAAATGACGTCACGAATAAACAAAATTAATGCAAGTCTTGCATTCATTGTAAATACAATAAATGAGTTTTTACAGTGGCGTAGCATGGGGGGGCGGAGGGTGAGGTCCGCACCGGGCGGCACTTTGCCGGGAACGGCGCTGCGGAGGTGGCAGTTAGAGAAAAAAAAGTAAATTTATTTCAGTGGTTTTTTCGTCATTTTTTTTGTTGTTACCAAATACCAAATACCCAGGTACCTATGCAGGTTCTATGCATGGGTGATGCAAGCGCAAGCATTCTCAATAACTATTATTAAGGAAACTTATTTCGTTTCAATGTTATTTTAAATAAATATCAAATATGTCTCCTTACGCATTCTTTGTACATCACCGTCATACGGTAATGACAGACCGTCGTTTCACAAGGCAATGATGGCTTTGAGTAAAAAGCAAGATATAAAAACAAGCTTGCGAATTGTTGTCCCAATTTGCCGATTTCGCGGCTTCCTTGATAAATTAGGCAGAGCTAATGTAGGTCCACTTGAATTATTGGAGTTCATTGTCGAATCTAAGCTCGAAATCTCCGTGCCTAACATTTTCATAATGCTCAGAATATTTTTGACAACAGCTATAAGTAATGCAAGTCGTGAAAGGAGCTTTTCGAAACCGAAATTGATAAAGAATTACTTACGATCTACGACGAGTACGCTGAGATTGACTAATCTAGCTATATTGTCGATTGAACAAGACCTGACTGATGCAATCGATATTGAAAGTGTGATCAAAAACTTTGCTGAAATGAAGACTAGAAAAGTTAAATTTTAATCTTTCAGTTGAGGAGTTGAGGTTGTAATTTCGGGGGCAAAAGAGCGTGCGTGAAGTAGGCGATTTCTCCGTTATTGTATTACGTTCTCTGTGTAATTTTTCAAAAGTGATATTCTACCTTCTACTCTATGTCATAAAATGTTAATTTCACTTTTCAGGTTAGTGTTATTCAATAAAAGTACTCCTTTTACCATGCTTGGTTGCAAAAATAAGAGGGCGGCTAATTTGGAATCCGCACCGGGTGCCAGTGACCAATGCTACGCCACTGAGGTTTTAATCTGCTTGTTTTATATTAAGTGGTTTATAAAGCTGTATAATTTACGTCCAGGCTTGTCTAATTAAAAAAAAAAACATTAAGAAAAGATACGTATTAAAAATTGAATATTATCTTTAAATGCATAAATCTTCTGTCCTTAACTGATCTCCTAAACTGATTTCGATTAACTTTTTCGTGCGTATTTGAACGTTACATACAAGGGACCTACCATTTAAATTCCCAAGGTTGGTGGTGCATAATGAATGGTTAATCTTTCAGGGTCTGTGGGCGATGAAGGACTATTTATCAGTCTCCTTATACTAAATATTTAAAAAAAAAACAATAAAAAAAGGTTAAAATGACTTACGGGATCATCGAACATCTCTTCGATTCTTGTGTATATGTCCTTCCCCCGTTTTTGTCTGACCAGTAGATAAAGATTTTCGACGCCCGGACAGCATCTCAGCAGTTTTTCCATGAGGATCTTACCGAGGAAACCTAAGAAAAGAGAAGACAATATTTTACATATAGCTTATGTTGGCATTACTCTTTTTTTTTAATGGAACAGCCATAACCACGCAAGAGATAATCTATAAACAGCACTTTTTTTAATAAATAAAATTAATTAACTCATTAAAAATTTTGTAATTTCTCGTCTTAAAAATTTTAAGACATACATAATTATTGTTTAATAAAAATACAGGCTGTAGAAAATTAAAAAAAAATATATTTTTATAATAGTGTTAGTCGCCCGCAGCTTCGCTCGCGTTTTTAGGGATCGTCAGGTGTTCGACATAAAAGTAGTAAAAGTCTTGGAATTTAATCTTGCTTCGTAGCAAATTTTATCTAATTCGGTTCAGTAGTTTGGCCGTGAAAGAGCAACAGATAAACAGACAGATATACGGTCAGAGTTACTTTTGCATTCGCAAACGATGTCTGTTGGATTATCAAATGATTTTTATAAGCAAAACTTAATCTCTTGTAAAAAGTATTTATGTCTTTTACAATAAAAGAGCTGTCTGCTACTGGCCACTAATACTTACTTCAGAGTATTGTTAATTGAAAATATCTTCTTTAAGAGTCTCTTAAAATATTTATATTAATTTTTATTAATGTTATATTTATTAATTCGGTAAAATACATTGAAATTGAACTGAGCTGTCTCTATTATTTACCCGAATCTCCTACAGTGTCAGACACTGTCATGAATACAGTCTCTAAACGAAGAGCTGCTCGAAACCCGAGCGTCTTTGCAAAACGGAACCTATCTGAGGGTGAGATGTGGCATGTGATGGTGATGGTGAGCGATTACTACTAGCAATTTATTTATTTGTTTTCATTGTATTTTATTGACGTTATTGGACGCATTGCCAGTGCAAGGAAGTCAATATTCGGTAATGTCTATGGGTGATGACCACTTACCATCAGGATCAGGGGTCCATTTGCCGTTGCCTTCTAACTTTATAAACAAATATATATATATATATAAATAAAACTTTAGTGGTCGTAATAACATTGAAAAGGCGAATGTATTAATTCTTCTGATCTTTTCGGAATTTTTGACTTTTGTTTTCCGTGCTCGATTACCAAAATCCTCATAATTTTTAAAATTAGTAACATTCATGCGATCCATCAATTGACTTATATGCTACATAGTACACATTTATTAATGGTTCCATGCGATATATGTTCATTTTTGGTATGTTTCATCCAACTTAATTTCGAATTTATTTTATTAATGACATTAAATTTGAACAGCGAAACAAAAAAAATCGGTTAAAAAATATTAGAGGCAAAAGTTGAACTGTTATATATTTGCCTATATATTCTAAATGACTTGAATGAACTTAAGTTTAGTTTAACTTGTTGGAATTAGTAGGTGTTTAGACCAAGAGGTCAAGTCTAACCTGCGATTTTCACATCGATAAACATTGATTACCGTTAAACTTTCGAGCTTCAGGTTAAAGTATGTTTTGTACATTACTAATATAATAAAGGCGAAAGTTTTTATGTATGTATGTCTGTTACTCTTTCAAAACTGCTGAAATTATTGTAATGAAACTTTACAATAATTTAGTTTATACATCAGAATAACACATGTGCTATAATTTATAAATATATTGTGTGAACAATATCTGACAGCCAACCCTTAAAACGCGAACAAAGCCGAGGGCTCTAATTCTAAAAATCGTGACGCTGTTTACACGAGGAACAAACATAAAATTGTTACTCGTGTTACCCGACTGCACAGGATTAGTATTTTTTCCGACTCATACCGGAAGTCCGACTTTTCTATTGATTCAAAAAGCCGTTAAAGCATGTTTTTGTGCTATATAACATTAACTATGTCATAGATTATATGAATTGGGTTTCATAGATAATTTATCATTGCAAAGTTCTGATTGTCTGTGGTTTTTCTTTTCAAGCCGGTGCGGTATTAGAACGTTCAATCAATAGGAAGGTATTATACTTCTACGTTGAATAAATATTTGAATTTCAACAGGAAAATGTACAGTAAGTATTTTTAATTTTGATTTCATACATTTCAAATTCCCAATGAAAAATAAAGCTTATATAAGTAATTTGTAAATGTATTTGTAACAATAATTACATTATAACATTTATTATATGTATGTCGTATGTCAAAACATACTATATTAACCGATTCCTAAAACGCAGTAAAGTCTAGTTTAAGAGTCAAAGTCAGATAATATAATTATATATTACTGTTGTGTTGCAATAAAGATTATTATTATTTAAAAAGAAGATACAAAGATAGAAAGATAGACTATAGTGACTATGAAGGAGTCGTCTGAGTAATGATACTCAGCCTTAAAAAGGGACGATCGCAATGTTAAGATGAATCAAAACACAACCCTTCAACTTGAAAATTAATTAAGTAAAAAGGATCTTAGTATGTTTATATAAATGAATAAATTTATAAGGAACAATGCTTTTTTTTCGGTCATAAACTTCGCGAATGGATATCGTTTGATAACGGACAAACATACAAGCATTCGTTTTTATTTATATGATGATATTGTCTGGCCGTTTTCGGTCAATAATCTCAAGGGAGACCAGACCACGGGTGCTCAATCTTATCTCTCACTGTCATTTTTCAATGAGACGGCAAATCCGACAAGACCGCGAAGACACATGACCAGAGGCTTTATTTTCCAGATTCCGATCTATTACTGAGAATTTTTCGATAGAAAAACCCTAAAATTTTCATCGGTCCGACCTGGGGGTTGAACCTAAAATCTCGGTTTCTATGGCAACTGTGGCCAACTAGATATAATCAGTCAGTATTTTTATATATAGATAATATTAATACAATAATAATGATTGATATTATAGTTATCATACCTGTCGCGCCGGTTATTAAAATGTTTTTCCCATTGTAGAATTCTTGAATTTCCGATATTTTTTCAGACTTGTTCATATTAACGTCGACGCAGTTTTCATTGTATCCATTGCCGTTCCTAATATCGATATTTTCCTCAGCTTTCGTTCCTTCTTTTGGTTTTAGGTCCGTTTTTATATTACTGAAGTTTGCGCTCCCGATAGTTATCCCATTGACGGCAGCCATCTTTGTTTTTTTTTTTCTAGTACTTTTTCTTTAATTGTATTTATGTCATGTCTGAAACAAAATAAAAAAAATATTAAATAATTGTTTTTATTTAACAATTAGGTAGTCTGATAACTGATGGTAACTATTCACCACTTGACCATAGCAGTGGTGCTGTAAGAAATATTAACCATTCCTTACATCGCTAATACGCCACCAACCTTGGTAACTAACTGTAACTAAATGTAGTTACACTGGCTCACTCACCCTTCAAACCGGAAAACAGTGAAGTCTAACTGTTTGACGTTAAAATATAAAATTAGTGGTTTTAAATACGTAATTTTAAACAGAGGAATCCCTTGACAATTCTTAAAAATATATTAAAATGTAATTATTATTCGCAATGTCACGTGATCAATTATTAATGTAAGACAATAGAATTAGCATCGGTTTGAAACGAATTAATTTACCAAGACTGATTTGACTACGGGTCACATCTATTGCAAAAAATATAACTTATATCAGAAAATGCAATGCGTTATGGAGTCTTATTTTTTTAGGCTTGACGTGATATTCGAGAATTTTATATTCTTGTAATATTATAATTTAATAAGTTTTTCGCTTTTTTTTAAATTTACGGTCATTATCTTTACCATCATGGAATTTATTATTGCAATAATATTTTCATACAGTTCTGAACTTGACTTGGACTTGGAATCTGTGACGTTGGTGCACTCACAAACGACAAAGAAAAAGAATAAACTTTGAATTAATGTTATAAATAAAAACGAAAGCGTATTTTTTTTTTAAATTAATATAATAATCATATGTATGAAATAATAAACAATGAACAGGTGTTGGTTTGTATTTATTGCGTAATATTGTTAGGATTAGTAATATTAGATTTGAGCCTAATTTATTATTTTTTATACAATCTAGCAAATATCAAAATTTTAAATTTTACTCAAAACGTAATTCGACCTGATGACAGAATTATTTCTAAATTTAGATTTATTTAAAAATACACGTTATTAACAAAAAAAACATGAGAAAATACGTACAATATTATTATGGCGATATTTTCAAAAGTACGTTACACACTTCCGCGACAATCGGATCGCCTTATGCAACAAATCAAATCTGACACCTTATTAAAATATATATAGCGCTCCTTCGAGATATTCTTAGAGGGGGCGGAGAGCACTAAGACGTACGTAAGTTTTATCACTGTTTAATAATAAATATTAAATCGCCATAAAACATTTTTAATATTATGATTCTTAAATTCATTTACAGATTTAATTCGCGGGTTTCCTTAACGTAGTGATGCTAATTTTTATCGATATATTAAAAAAGCATTTATTTGATATATTTATTTATTTATTTAGTAGCTATTTCTTGTAGTTTTCATTTTCATTTAAATCTATTGATTTATATTGCCAATTTAGTTCCTCGTTAAATTTAGGTACCCTTCACTTTTTAAATATAATTAAAATTTAACGTATATTATTCTAAACAGGTATACAGGTCCACACTAGGTTACAGGCAGTAAAAAATTGTCAAATCAGCTGGAAACATGATCGATACAAACCAGTGCAGGTTTTTTTTTTTAATTTTATATTGCGTTTGATTAATAAATTGAAACACGTAAACCTTACTTTCCATATCAATATTTTTGTCAAAATGGTAATCATTATAAATATTTATTTTGACTGTGAATTAATTTTAATTGTTATAGTAACCTTATTATGATTGATTTATTAAAACTTTTTTGATTGTTAATAAAAATATTTAAAAGTAATACTAGAGACGTGCATCCGATGGTAGTATTATTCAGAAACCCGTCGATTTTTCTTAAGAATTCGCGTCAATTTTGGGCAATCATATGTATAAGCCTTCTAGCAAAATGATCTAAATAAACCACAATTAACATATAGTTGTTATCAGGGACCAAACCTCTACCATATACACCATTTTGCTTCCCCAAAATCGTGCGGCGGAATTCTAAGCTCAACCCTTTTTTGCTGCGATTGCGTTACCACGTAAGTATCAATTTGTTCATACCCTCATTTCACCTCGGTTACATCACACTTTCTGTGTAACACTGACAACAGAAGACGTCAGCAATGATAATGTATAAGATTCTTCGGGATACGTCACTTAGGGTCCCTAAAGGTCCAGATTTAGGAGTCAAACTGTAATTTATGCAAATTTACGCGAAAACTTTGTAAAAAGTTAAAACAAAATGAATGACACAAATAACTAATTGAGGGCAAAATATTAATCAAACGATTATTAAAACACTAAACAAAAACGAAATTACCGATAACTATCCCTACATCCCTACAAACTACGAGAGCATCGTATATGCAAGTGCAGAATCTTGAAGAACCGTTGAAATCTCTACAAAAATGTCGTCCGGTGTATTTCAAACATATATATGTTATATGACATGACATAGTTATGTTTGTTGTTCGATAAATGATTGAACTATGAGTGCAAACCTAATTAGTGATTTATTTTAGTGACATACCTAAGTAACAAACTAATTACTTATCGTTAAGTACCCTAGACCGCCCCTCGTACCAAAGATTTCGACAGTGCAATAAAAATATTTTTTTTTTGTTTTTTTATTTTACTCTAAAATATAATATGGTACCGATCCATTATTTCTAATATCAACAATGAAAATTCGCGTACAAAAGTCCACTATTGAGCCCTAGGTGGATGAATTTTAAATAATTTTTTTCGTATTTAATTTGTAAAAAAATCCTGTCAAAATAATATCATGTCAGTATTTTTAGAGTTTAAACAAGAATATATTTAGTATTGCAATTGCATTATTGCGTTTGTATTTAAATTAAATATTTATTTATGCAAAATTATAAAACACTTACGTTTTATTAATACATCTGTGAGGTACTTATTGCCTCTGGTCCAAAGTTCATCTCGGAGCTTATAAATATTATATTTTTATAAGATTTTTTTCGTACTTCAAATTTAAGTGTCCAAAAGTGAGGTTAACGTATTTTTAGAAGTGGAACCCCATACTTTGAACGCGAGGACCTTCTAACCGCGATTTTTTAGATCGTAAATATATGCATGCAAATATTTGTAAAAAAATCTTAATACGCATCCAGTATGTTCGAAAATATTCATTTAAATCACATGCTGTAAAGGGTCATACATATATATTAAATGTACAACCGAGTTGGCCAGTGGTTAGAACGCGAGCATCTTAACCGATGATTTCGGGTGCAAACCCAAGCAACACTGAATTTTCATGTGCTTAATTTGTGTTTATAATTCATCTCGTGCTCGGCGGTGAAGGAAAACATCATGAGGAAACCTGCATGTGTCTAATTTCAACGAAATTTTGCCACATGTGTATTCCACCAACGCGTATTGGAGCAGCGTGGTGGAATATGCTCCATACCTTCTCCTCAAAGGGATAAGAGGCCTTAGTCCAGCAGTAGGAAATTTACAGGCTTGTAATGTACTGAATTTAAGTTACTTTATTGGAAAAGGATTAATACTATATTGCTAAAAATCGCGTCGTAAATAAGCCATTTTCGATACATTTCTCGTAAAAAGTAAAGGATAAAAAATGTTTTTTGAGGGCTATCCCTAAGTAATACGTAGTATATACTATCGCCGACTTTTTTATTGACCTTTTTAAGGTGCACAATACTGTAGTAAATTATTTTGATCTATCTCGTAGGGTTCAGCCAGCGTTTCCAACGCAAGGGCAAAAAAATATGTTTATTTACGACATCTCATTAGAAACCTGTAAAATTATCAGTATTTATCTACTATATTATTTACTATTGGATAGATTGGAATTGGACCTTTTATTCTGGAGATTATCCCTTGCATACAAGAAAATATAACCTCTTTATAATATTAGAATATCTATACATATAATAAAATTGGAGTGTCTGTTTGTAATATTAAAATAACCGCGTTTTACTAAATGCATATGTATGTATACACGGTACATATACCAAAATATTTTTTTTTACAATTTTTGTCTGTCTTTCTTTTTGTTTGTTCCGGCTAATCTCTGGAACGGCTGAACCGATTTCGACGGGACTTTCGCTGGCAGATAGCGAATGTAATAAGGAGTGACTTGGGCTACTTTTATTTTAGAATTGTATATAGAATAAAAATAAAATCACGCTACAATATCCAAATAACTTAAATTCAAACAACGCGCACGAAGTCGCGGGCACAGCTAGTTTAAGAATACATTCAGTCAAACCGTGTTCTTCAAGCTTTTTTTTTCAATACCATCTTAAAAAACTAAGGACGCTCAATTAGCTTTTAATCTTATTTAAGTCTAATGTCAGCTGCGTGTCATTTGTTAGGGCTTAAGTTTGCTTCATAAAAAATTGTATTAAATTCGGTTAAGTTGTTCGTCCGTAAAAGCGCAACAGACAGACGGATAGACAGAGTTACTTGTGCATTTATAATTTAGAATCGATTAGTAGATATCCTAGACTGAAGATTAATTGTGCTAATAATACACCTCCTATTTTTTATTTTTTTTTATTTTATTTTATTTTATTTTATTTCATTTCATTTCATTTCATTTCATTTTATTTCATTTTATTGCATTTTATTTCATTTTATTTTATTTATTTTGTCTCAGACAGTCCATATTTTTAGTATTACATGGCAACTTATAATTGATGTTAGTAAAAAAAAATTAAATTATAATAATAAAAACAAACAAAACAAAACAGAAACAAACACAAAAACAATAATCGCCATTCTTAGACAGCATGTAGCTGTATCCATTGGCGCAGTATTTCCGAGTCCCAGCGGTCAGCCAGTGCACATGTTAAAGCATGTATGTTTGGATGTTTGACAATCAATCACGCATGATTTAGGGCGGCACGGATTCGTATAAAATTTGAAAAATAAATATTGACGAGATATACCCATATTATTTTAATTTAAAATTTGTATTTTTTTTTAATTAATTTTGTGTGAACTTTAAAGAGCGAACTTTAGTCCGAATTCGTTTATGTTCGAATACGAATTTCCACCAGCGTCCTTGGTGGTCATTTTATTTCGGTTGTTTCGAAATAAGGTCCTAGTTGTTATACATTTTTGGAGAGCTGATAAAACGGTTATGTTTTTAAAATAATCTGCAGGAGAAGTTTCATGACGTTTTTTTTTGCTTTTAAGGCATTTTTGTGGAAAAAAAATTTTGAAATAATATCTTTTTCCGTCTCGCATTTTTAAATTTGGACCGATAATTATTGTTTTAATATTGAGAAGTAACCAGTCTTTATTCATTTTTATAAATCAGAGGAAAAAAATAGATATTAATTGATCCTTTTTTTAAAATAAATTTTTGAAGTTGTATTTTTGACTTATTTTGAAAAAATCTAAAAAACGTGATAACTCAAAAATGGTTCACTTTTGCATAATGCATATGGAGGTTAAAATTATCGAAAATAATCACCCCTATCACCTCCTAACGGGAATACGTCGAATTACCAATAACCCTGTATATATAGTCTCGCCGGCAAAATTGTAATATTGTCATTTTTGGAACTTTGCGTTTTATCTCTATTACCTATTAAACCATATAGTGGTACTATTTGTTAACTAAAACTACGAAAGTAGTTTTTTGGATCGTGAGTATACATCAGTGTCGAAGTATCGTTAGTCGGACTATCGATATTTGACCTCGAAAACTAATCAGAATGTCGATGGTATCATTTTGGCCAAAACTATCGATATCTTTCCATGAGCAGCACTATTGATAACGGTAACACTATCGATAGTATGCTTATAACTTAATTATCGATTGTCTATCGATAGTGGACTACCGATATTCAACACTAGTGTACATGCCTCAACATTATTGACCCTCGAAACAGCGGTACCTACTCAGACTTGCACAAATTCCATCAGGTACATACATATACATAGAGATACAAGATACATAAAGATGAGTCGGTTACATAAAAGTCGCTATCAACTCGATTGCTATGCCGACGACGTTACTGTCAACACTAACTGACCCTATTTCTAAATATTGCAATAATACTAACGCTGTTCCAACACTGCAATTGTTTTTGAATTCGATAACGATGTGTGATGAATTCGATGAAACGACTTAAAACATCAGTCATGATTTCTTCTTTAGCTGATTTACTTATTTATTGATATGAGATATACGTTGACACGATTTATGGACTCGTAAGCCGTGACGGTAAACGTCAGGATGTCGTCATGTCCGCTCTCTACGCTCCCGTGTGTGAGTGCGTGTGTGCGTGTTGGTGCGCCCATGCGTGCGTGTGTGTGTGATATTTTTTTCTACATATAATTATAATAATATAATTCCATATTTATTTATTGGTTTTTGTTTATTTGTAAATTATTTCAATAACATTCAATTACGATGTTTAAAGTCTACCCGTAACGGCCCATTATTGCTAAATGGTAAAGTTGGTAGAGTACGGACTTAACATCTAAAGGCACACTTTATCAGGCAACCCTATCTTTTAGAAAAAGGTTAACGACTCTAAAAGTATTAATTTAATAATCTAATTGACACTGTTAAACCTTATTAAAAATATTTACTCAAAGTCAAATTTTTTTTTTTTCCAATTTCGAAGCGTTAAATTCGTGTATATAAAAAATCAATAAAATTACAGTAAATCTTTAGTACGTCTCATCCTTAATTTGACATTAAGTCAAACTGCATAAAGGGTTGGCAACACTTTAACTTTTCACCGTAACTTGACATCAACCTCCTTGCTAAATGATCTGTTCATTCTTCTTCTTTTGAGGCCCTGGTGTTAGTCGCGGTTTCCTAATTCCTGAGCCACACATGATTTTCAATAACATATTTTCTGCTATCAGAATTTTAATGACAATAATCGTAAATCGTAAATCGTAAATATATATTGTACAACATTTATTTTAATAGTTTTATTTGAAATCAACATTTCAAATAAAACTATTTGAAACGTTGAATTAAATGAAATGAAAATACGGCCCAATTCGTAAAAAAACTATCCAATCAATCGATGACCTGAATTCCCTTAACTACCTTGACTAACCTGGAACGGAAGACTCTTGGCACTTCGCCATGCTGCAGTGAACAAAATGAGGTCTCTTGTATTTATTTAATACTTTAATTCGATAGGTTTGTACCGATTTGTAAAACCATTCAATCGTCCAAAGTGTATAGTTCTAATCACTCGTGATGTGCACCCCCCCCCCTCTACGTTAAATTATCTTGACAAAATTTTCACATAATTTATGTTCTTGTACTTAATTTGAGGTATTAACTCATCTTCAACTTCCAACAACCGTTTTACCCCCTTAGCGGTGAATTTTCGTAAAATTCATTCTTAGCGGATGTCTACACCCTTTAAGGAAGCTACCTGCCAAATTTCAAATTTCAAGTATGTATAGTTTCTGGTTCAATGATTGGTATTTCGCTTTTTTATATATATATTATAAATGCGAAAGTAACTCTGTCTGTTACCTCCTCACGCTTAAGCCGCTGAACCGATTCAGATTAAGTTTGGTACTGAGATAGTTTGAGTCTCGGAGAACAAGGGCGATTTTCTATAATTCATCCCTCGAAGATATGTAGAGTGGCGGTTAGTGTGCTATATGCAAAGTTTTTAATTCTCTCAGGGTTTCGGCTTATCCTGTATATTTTGTTGGATAAAATACTGTAAGTCGGATGGAGCAACGTTGACAATTAAAACCGGTTGTAGCCCAACAGTGGAACATTGATGGGCCGTTACTAGAGGTGATATGATGATTTGTCTTCTTATGAATTGATAATATATTCAAATTAGCTTTTAATTAATCCATATACTAAAACCGATTGAATTTCATACTCCATTGTATTTTCTCCGTCACTAAATGTGCGTGCATAATTCCAACTCGACCTGATAAGTAGAACTAAGACGATTGATCTTGAATTCGTTAATTGATAATAATCTTATATATTAATAGCGTGAGCCGATTTTGTCCCAGTGATTATGGGACGATGGCTGCATGCAAAAAACTCTGGTATGGTCTCATTTTGAAGAACTCCAGCCGTAGATGTGCCGAAAATTAAAGAGGATCCTTCATTCAAATTTGCTAAATCGTTACGATTTAATAAAGAATTAATTTTAAAGAGCGGAAAAGCGTTACTGGATTAAACTGGTTAAAGGGCGGTACTACGACTGTATAAGAAAAAAAAATGGAGAACGTAAACACAATTAAAGTAAATTGTTTTCAACAAACTCCAATTCTAACTGAACTAATGTCTACTATTTGATATTAAAGTTTTCATTTAAAAGAGGTTTCATTTTGGCGCCAAATATAGATGAGCGACTTGTAATTTACAATGAAATAAAAACAAAACGTCATAGGTTTCAAAATTACTAAAAAAAACTTTTGAATAAACGCGAATGTTAACAAGTAACACATAGGCGCCCAGCCCAGCTCAATTATATTTATCTTAGTGATTTATTTACCAAATATACCTTATTTCTACAATTCATTAATATTAATCATTTCGTTAATCACCATAGTAATAAATGACGCTGTGAACAATTTAACCTTACTAGTTCGTAAACTGACTTCCGATTATTTGACATAAAAAAGGTAGTACGCGCCAAAGGAGCACATTCGGTTGTTTTAATAATTCCTGGCACAACGTTACGCTGTCCAAATATAAATAATTGAAGTGTACCAATTATTGGACTGTGTTTTATTTTCATAAAACCCAGAAAACCTACAAGTGTTAACACGAAGTTTGGCGGGAGACCCACTAGTATACATTACGGTCGTAAGAAGTTCCTAGATAACGATTCTATTTTAACAAATGTTTGCATCTCAACCGATGACTGCGGGTTCGAACTCAGGAAAACACCACTGAATTTGTATGTGCTTTAATTGTGTTTATAATTCATCTCGCGCTCGGCGGTGGAAATCGTCGTGAGGAATGCGTGTATAATTTCAATGTAATTCTGAGACGTGTATATGGGCACCTGGTGGTAAGTGGTCACACCCGCCCATAGACAATGGCGCTAGAAATATTAACCACTCCCTAGATCGCCAATGTGCCAACAACCTTAGAAACTCAGATGTTATGTCCCTTGTGCCTGTAGTGACACTGGCTCACTTATAGTTTAAACCGAAACGCAACAGTACTGAGTACTGTTGTTTGGCGGCAGAATATCTTATTAGTTGGTGGTACCTACACAGACGGGCTTGCACAAAGCCCTACCACCAAGTTTAGAACATTGGAGCAGGGTGGTGGAGTTAGCTCCGACCTCAAAGGCGTAATTCTTAGCCCAGCAGTGGGATATTTACAGATTTTACTTCACCAACAAAAAATATGATAATACATTCAAACATTATGTTTAAAGTTTCATATATTAAATGCACTTTTAATAATATTCAATTATAACTCGCTATGATGTTTACTATTTTTGAAGTTATACTCCATTTGACGCTTTATTAAAAATACGGAACCCTAAAAACCGGCCAAGTGCTACTCTAGTAGCGCACGTAAGGTTCCGTAACATTATCTAAAAAAGGGCAATAAATCATATCTGTTGTGTGGGGCACCCACTTAAATATTTTTTTAAATTTATTTTTAGTTTTTGTTGTTATAATGGCAACATACATCAAATGTAAAAATTTAAACTGTCTAAATATCACGGTTAATGAGATACAGCCTGGTGACAGACGGACGGACGGACAAACGGACAGCGAAAAATAAGTGATTTTTTATAATGCGCGCTCACGACACGAAAACATTTATATATTTTTTACGATACACAAAAACGTTCATGTGAAAAATTTGTTCAAATACACGTAAAAGAACTAAAGTTCGCTGCAGCGATAAATCTTCTTTATGTCATCTAATCAAACAATTGAAAAATACAGCGCCAGACTGCTTATAAAGAATATTTTTCTTCCGACCAAAACGTCGTAAGCGCTGCATATGTCACGGCGCTTACACTTTTCATTCAACATTGTGTAACAATATCCCTATAAATTTGTTAGATTGTAGGATGACGTGGTTTATTGTGTATTTAATTGAACAACAAGTAATTTTACTTATTTCACAATTGAATCGTTATTTAAGTTTAAGTTAATATTTGATTCGGATTTTCGAATCGTCGCTCCGTACGTCCTCACTGAACGAATGCAAAACACACACTAATGTCAGGTGAACAGTCTACAGTTCACTTCAATCGACACAGCGATTCTTCGGAACGACGTAAATTCACAACTTATGTTACTTTACAATGTTTATTTTATTAAAAATTAAAATCAATCTTTAAATTTGTTGAAAAAAGAAGGAATTACATTTATTATAGTTATTATTACTATGATATTGTAATTATTTGCATGCAATTAAAAACTTTTTTCAATCACGTCGCACGTGAAACGCTGCACGCGCGAATTTAGATCACGTATCTGTTTTTTATGAACATCAAGCTAATACATACAAAAAGACATATTCAGTGTTTAAAAAACACAATTATATTGAATAACTTACAAGGAAACACGCTCAAAAATTAACTTTGTGGTTTCATTGAAAATAGGAAGTTTTCACTACCTTTTTTATTAGGAAAACCAAAATTTTGAATTACATTTTCACAGATAATAGAATACTCTCTCTCTATTGATGTTTTGGATTTGCCAGCCCGTCTGTGTAGGTGCGACTTATAATATACTAGCGATAAAGTGATGTTATCAATGTATTTATACCGTATATCACTCAGGAAAAATGTAGATTTTTTAGATTATATAGAACGTTTTAGAAAACAAACAATCAAATTTTACCTTTTTAAAATAATATTAGAACGCGTGCGTCTTAACTGATGATTTCGGATAGGCAAGCAACACTGTAATTTCATATGCTTACTTTCATATACTTTGTGTTTTTAATTCATCTCGTGCTCGGCAGTGAAAGAAAACATCGTAAGGTATCCTGCACGTGTTTAATTTCAAAGAAATTCTGCCACATGTGTATCCACCAACCCCAGCGTGGTGGAAATTTTTTATGAAACCCTTCAGTGTTTCTCTACTATATTGTGCATGTATTATACATATAAACCTTCCTCTTAAATCAATCTATCTACTGAAAAAAACTGCATCAAAAACCGTTGTGTAGTTTGAAAGATCTAAGCACACACAGGGACAGACAGCGGTAAGTGACTTTGTTTTATACTACGTAGGTAATGATGATCAGGCTGTTATTATTCTGCTATCAAATCGTTACTTAATTGCAATCGAATCGAAAGGTAATCGTTGTCGTTCAGCGGTTTCCTTTTTCTAGTAACACAACGATCCAGTTGCCGTTCGGTCGAAGATGAATCGCAATATAATCGGGATGGTATCGCAACCCATATAAAAAGTAGAATTGACTTCTTTTTTTATGGCATAGGTTGGCGGACGAGCATATGGGTCACCTGATGGTAGGTGGTCACCACTGCCCATAGACAATGGCGCTGTAAGAAATATTACCTATTCCTTACATCGCCCATCGCCTTGGGAACTAAGATGTTATATCCCTTGTGTCTGTACACTGGTTCAATCTCCCTTCCGGAACACAATAATACTGAGTAACCGGAACACAATAATACTGAGTACTGTTATTTGGCGGTAGAATATCTGATTAGTGTATGGTACCTACCCAGATGGGCTTGCACAAAGCCCTGCCACCGAGTAAAGTTTCGATTTAATTGAGTTTTATTTTTGTGAGGTTTGAGAGCAATAATCTAAGTTAGATCAGAAAATAATCAGAAACGAATCATAACAATATGTTAGTGGAATTACCCCCAGAATTCATTAAGAATGTTCGTTGAAATTGTAATAAATACGAGTACAGTGTAAGGTTATAGACCTTCAGAGAGAGTTGCGTATAGCCACTCATGCGCACAAAATGTAGGGCCACCAACAGTACGTTTTTTTTTTCAGGACACAATCTATATTTAAATTTTAATTAAAATAAATTAAAACACTGTGTTTACGTTTTAATAAATGCCGAGTAAGAATTGAGCCGAGATGGTCCAGTGATTGCACGCATGCGTCTTAACCGATGATTGCGGGTTCAAATCCAGGCAAGTACCACAGAATGTTCATGTTCGTAATTTGTGTTTATAATTCATCTCTTGCTCGGTGGTGAAGGAAAACATCGTGAGGATACCTGCATGTGCCTAATTTCAACGAAATTCTGCCACACTGTATTGTGTCCACCAACTCGCATTGAAGCAGCGATGTAGAATATGCTCCAAAACCTTCTCCTCAAAGGGAGGAGACCTTAGCCCAGCAGTAGGAAATTAGCAGGCTGTTAATGTTGTTTTAATAAATAAGAGCATGACTTTCGGTATGTCTATTCGGAATCTATCTTTGCTTCTTTTGGTATAAGATTTGTGTATATCGGTTTAGCAGTTTTTAACAAAAGATATATGATTTCAGTCAGTCTGTATGTATGAGTTATTTATGCTTAGTTAATACATATGATATAACTTCTAACCTACTTGTCCGGCGCTTATAGGTTATTTAACGTCACTGTACATTTAAATTTTGCTCATAGAGGATATAAAACCACGGACTAAATGTTTGGTATTAAATAAAATGTCTCGCCCAGAGCTAGGTTTTAGTAAGGACGCCACATTTTGTCTTCCTTTACGTAGTGTAATCATTGTCAAGTTCATTTTATCACGGAAGAACTCACATACTCACTTAGAACTTATCTAAGTTAAAACGCCTCGTTTATTGGATAGATTGACGTATTCAACCGTACCGTACCGTTTCAAGCGATATTCAATTGGTTTGAAATTCATCTGTAGGTCAATGATATCAGAGTTTCGTAATGAATATGTAAAAACCGTCAGTATAACCGTAACTGTTTGTTATATCAAAAATTTATATCGTAAGCGATTTTTATTAATATATTATATTATTTATTATGAAAGCGGAACAGTGGATGGCATACGTTGACATCAATTGAATGTAACAGATTTAAATCTCGACAAGTAGTCATAATTTTTTCATGCTCTGCATGTATACCTAATTATGATAAAAATCATCTCGTGTTGCAAAGAACATTATGAGATCACCTTTTTATTTGAGGCCGAGAGTATTTTTTTTTTTATAGCCAGGCGGACGGGCAAGTGGGGCGCCCGATGGCAAGTGGTCCCCACCGCCCATAGACAATAACGCTGTAAAAAACTTTAACCATTCCTTACATCGCACATGTGCCACCAACTTTGGGAACTAAGATGTTATGTACTTAGTCTGTAGTTACATTGGCATATTCACCCTTCAAAGCGGAACACGACAATTCTAAATACTGCTCTTTAGCATTAAAATATCTGAGTGGGTGATACCTATCCAAACAAACGATTTTTTTTCCACCGTTTTTCAATTCTAAGCTGCTACTAAATGGTGGTTGACAGAAATACCCTATAATTTTTGATCCCCATGATCAGTACAGCTATTCTGTAAAACTCGAAACTCATCTCAGGCAAGAGCGTCAAATGTCAAAATGTGCGTCAAATGATAACATTTAAAGAACATATCGAAGGACGTTTTGAAGTCAGATGTCAGCGTTTCATAAATGAGATACGAAGTGGATTACAGCAGTATAACCTAGACTATGAAACAGATTCTAGATATTAATACTAACCTAGACTAGACATAACAACATTGCTATAACGATAACTGTTTAATATATTATACGAAACCAGTCGGATTGAGACTCGAACTTGATTTATCTTATAAAAAGTGTCGGTTACAATGAAATACATGTTTAATTCATAGCTAAAGCTTTTTGTTACGTATTATATCGTCAACGTGACATAATAACTATTTCACGAGGTCACGTTCGTAAAAATTAACATAAACAGCTATGTTCCACATCTCATAAATAGAAATAATTAATAGAGATTCGATATTTTATCATTATTTTCTTATTTCGTCTTGCCTCGTTGGTACAGTGCTTAATATCTAGATCTCGAAATCTTAGGTTCAAAGCCCGAGACGAGAAATTCACTAGTCAGATTAAAGCCCCGTGTCTCGTAAGCACTAGGGCTGGATTTAGGGACAATCGCGCAAGTGAGACACACATAACGGAGATTTTTATTTATTTTGTTAAAAATACATTATTGCACAACACAGGACTACATAAGGGATCAAACGATGCTTAAAGATGGACAAGGGTTTAGACTGCTGTATATCGGTGGGTAGTGCATTCCAAAGTTTGACGGTTTTCACAGTGAATGAATTTTTATGATATGTTTAGATATCTAGATTCAGTTAAATTTTAATAATATTACTAATTACGTTTTAAAAGTCACCGATACAAAGAGTAAATGTAATATGACAAACCCGACATACAGAAATGAAAATGTTCAAATTAAGATTTTAAATAAACATGGTTATTTTTATCACTAACAGTATTTAAAACGGGATATTTACCATGTTTTTTATTTTTATTTGGTTCACGTTCTCGTGAACAAGACATTCGTAGATAATGTCGAAATATCGAGCTCCACCAAATAAAAATAAAAAACATGGTAAACATCCCGTTTTAAATACTGTTAGTAATGTTCGAATTAATTTGTGAAATAATAATTATCCTCTGTTGCCCCAGGGCCTCCAGTTCCTCGAATGCGATCCTGATGAGGAGGTAGACGGTTGGTCTTCTTCGGTGTTGATTAGCCGTCTCATCGTAATATATGAGAAAATTTGCGCGTGACCAGTTATTTTTGCACCATAATATTCTTGATAAAGGCCATAGTGGACGATCAGAGGACTAACATCTTAGCTTTCTATTTGCAGGATTACTTTTGACAGATTTTCAAACTGGAAGTAGAGTGAAAAGGTGGTTTTTTCATTTAATACGACATTTTTTCATTAAATTACATTAGCAGCCTGTAAATTTCCCACTGCTTTCCTCCTCTCTCTTTGAGGAGAAGGTATGGAGCATATTCCACCACGCTGCTCCAATGCGGGTTGGTGGAATACACATGTGGCAGAATTTCGTTGAAATTAGACACATGCAGGTTTACTCACGATGTTTTCCTTCATCTCCGAGCACGAGATGAATTATAAACACAAATTAAGCACATGAAAATTCAGTGGTGCCTGCCTGGGTTTGAACCCGAACTCATCGGTTAAGATGAACGCGTTCTAACCACTGGGCCATCTCGGCTCTTAAAAAGTATAAAAAAACGTTATTAAATCTTAAATATGCCATTAATAGGCTTACTTAAAGAGACATTTTGGAGCTTGTTCTTTGCGGATTTGAAGCCATGACCCAATGAGAAAGCCATTAGTAGTTTTAAGATGCCTTTTTTTATTTTGCTGTAAAAACTCGCTACTTATTTCCCCCACGTGGAATTGTGTTACTGTATTATCTACTATATAACAACTAATTTAATTAGTAACTTGACTTAGCTTGTATTAACTAAAATAAATTTTTAGCACTGTTTCGAAGTTTATCCTTAGTAAAAGCCTGTAAATCAAACAAAAGGGTCTCCTAGACTTCCAGTTATCTTAATATAATATTTTATAATTAGTCTATATACTCTGCAAAAGAGCTTTCTGGAAGAGATCGCTGCAATTGTTGCAAGTTTTGGAATGTAATTAACATTTCTATCAGGGTCACTGTTCTGTGCTGAAAGGATTCATTAAGTATCTGAAATTTGGCTAATATAATCTTGCTTATTGGCGGTCTGCCCACTGAACTCACTCTTGATACATAACAACATATATAAATTATATTTTATTGACCTCTCTTCGTGATCTGCGAACATGTGCCTATTGAAATATAGAAATTTCTAACCGAAGAACTTTCTCAGGTTTGAAACAATATAAGTCGCACCTAGCAAATTATACGACGTTATCTACAAATGTTAATGAATTAGTGATTAGTTAAACATTGCTGTCTTCTTCTTTCGAATATCAAATCAATGATGTAAGAAAGAGAGAAGTCACTGTTTAAAAAGTCTAACAAAAATCGACTTCCTTGCCGGTTCTCTTCGGTAGAATCTACAAACAGAACTGGTACTAGTTTCACCTCTATAGTCTCTTCCAACCATAAGAGGACTAAAGCCAAATAAACAACATTAGGCAGCAAATTAATGCGATATTATTGGTCGAGAACTTGAATACTTGTTGACTTCCAGACAGGATACATACATATATGTATAATTGTATTTAACTAACATGACTTTGTATATTTAAATGTCGAAAAAGAGTAACTAATGAGTTTCTTGTCGGTTCTTCTCGGTAGAATCTGCATTCCGAGCCGACGGTAGCTTCACTTATAGTCATATAGTTTGTTGAACGACGATTCAAAAGTCCTTATAAAAGCCTATTTGATAATCTACGATATTCAGGATGGATTTTCGAAAAAATGGCGTTTTGCCGCCGAAACTATAATCAGAACTATGGAAGTAAAATTAAATTGGATATAAGTAGTTAAATGAAATAGTGTTGTATTATATATAAGGATTTTTTTTTTTTTTTTTATGTTAGTGTTGGCAAACGAGCAGCCGGCTCGCCTGATGGAAAGTGACTACCACCGCCCATGGACATCTGCAACACCGCGGGGCTTGCAGGTGCGTTGCCGGCCTCAGGAAAGAGTACGCTTTTTTATTAATCATGAACTGTCAGTAGTGTACAATATAGCTGAGCAAACAGGACGCATGGAATACGTAAATCGAAGGTTTGTTTATCATTATTCTGTTTTCGATTGGATTAGGTGAAATATATGAACAGGCAAAGAAAATTCAGTACATTTTCCTCCTTAATTTGGTATCTATTAGAGAATTTATGGAAGTTGTCACAGTCTTAATTCACTCTTGTTAAATGACGATTTAAAAGCGCTTGTAAAAGCCATCTTGAATAAAGTACATAATAAATAATTAATTTGATTTGAAATTATACCGGAAATTGATAAAATATTGACTGTCGTATAAGAATATTAATACGGTCTTGTTTGTGTTATTAGGTTAATATTCATATATCCAACTAAAGATAAATATATAATACTTTTGGAATCCGATTCGATGGCTTGCTCCGCTTGCGAAACAAGTGAAATCTGCGCCCGCGCACACTATGAACTTGGCCTAGTTGAAATGTTACGTTCGAATTTGTTTTGCGAATTATATGGCGAAATAATATTTTTTAATTTATGTATCGTATCTTAGTAACGTTTGAAACGATTCTTTATTTCCATTTTAATTATTTTAAAACAATCTTATAATTTAATATTGGAATATAATATTTATTCATGTACATATATTATATAATATTAATTACTCGACCGTTTATCATGAAATTTTTCATGTCAGAGGTACAAAAAATAATAACACCCCCCTAGTCCAGCCTAAAACATATATAAACTATTCTACGTCTTACAAAATACATTTATTTTTATTGTACATATTATTATTCGTTGAAATAAAAATTTTGTACAACAGCTGCTGAATTCAGTCTTACTGTATTGGAAGGATATAGATCCTATGATATAAGCTAACTACTTTGCAGAGGTTCCACTTGAGTTAATCGCCTTGCGTTGTTTAGACTACTCTTGTATTTAGTCAAATAATATATAACTTAGTAAATAAAACTCTTACTTTGACAAACGACGTATATCTAATTCTAATTTACTTATGTTAAAGATTAAATTTCACTTTCAACGGTATATGTACTTTGTATAATTTCATTTATAAGCTAATTACTGTACACTAAGTACATTTTAAGTTATATTTACAATTTGTACATATCTATCTACTCATATCTTAATTAAGTAACCGTTAAAAATACTTTTAAAATGTTATTTTTAAAACGTAAGATATCATGATTCGTATTTGGCATGTTTAACTGAAAATTGACTATTTCTGCTGGTTTTTTTTGGACGTTTATTACACCACCACAGGTAAATGGTTATACATACATATATAAAGCCGTATAACATCCGCTTAACTCAAATTAAACCGGTTTAATCAATGCTCAATATACTATACACATATTAAATGTTATACTCGATACATTCACTCTGAAGAACGTTCACTCGAGTGAATATTCATTGGTTTACTAATGAATTATTTTGTCAATGATATCATTATTTTTGTTTAGACGTTTCACTTTGAGTAAATGAAAATTGCACTGTCTGATTCCATCTTTACCAGTGTACCTTTAGCAGGTTTCCTTGCACCTGCTTTGGACTATGTTCGACCATCTAACCGTGACATGATTTATATACGATTGGGTCGAAGTTAAAATGTTAATTTTATTTTAAATCTTAATTATTACATCAAAATAAAAATAATTTTCATTATTTCAATGAGGTTACCGTCAGTTTTAAACAAATACAATTAAGAACTCAGGATCTATCTGACTATGTTCGATATTCATTAAATTTTCTTATTTACAAAAGACATGGAAAAACCGACTACTTCTCTTTTCTCTTGGATAACGCTAACATAACCTATATAACCTACCAACACTGATAAAACTTTATATAAGAAAATAAATTCAAGACAAGACTACTTTTTTATGTAAAAGGTAGACGCACTCCCCCCCCCCTCCTACTAGTAAGTGGTCACCAATACCCATTGACATTGGCACCGTATAAAGATTTAAGCATTCCTTACATCGCCAATGCACCACCAACCTTGGGAACCAAGTTATTATGTCTTTGTCAGCTATTATATGAGTAAATTAAAAAGATTCTTCTTTCTATTAGAAACGTAATAGTTTAAATTCGATCAATAATTTTGTTCCTGAAATTGGACCAGTTTTTATACACGTGGTATGAAATAAATTATGTATTTTAATTACACACTTAAACGAATCTAAGTCCTTTAAACAAATTATATATAAAAACAAGCCTTCACTCAAATTTGAATTTATGCATAAAAAAAATATGTAACTTAAACCAATAGGGTCTGCATAAATCATCCTCGCGTTTTAAGTTTATATAAT
Organism: Vanessa tameamea; assembly: GCF_037043105.1. NCBI lineage: Eukaryota > Metazoa > Arthropoda > Insecta > Lepidoptera > Nymphalidae > Vanessa > Vanessa tameamea. The sequence continues at coordinate 2,937,081 of NC_087338.1, forward strand.
CCAATTACATATATTATACATAACGTAATAGAACAATTATTTTGTAACAAAATATTAAGTTCACACTTTAAGTTGTTGACTAACGCTAAGTATTCAGTGTGCGTGCGCACCTTACAAGGTTAGTGAAATGGGTCGCCGACGCCGGTTTGAAACCCCATTAATAATATATTGTTCGGATATTCATATAGCATAATATTTTATCAATTAAAAATAAATAACTTATAATTAGGTAAATATTTATTATAATTAAAATAAACTAAAAAACAAAAATTTATTACGTTAAAATAATAAATAATTTCGCATAATGTTTGACATATAATAAAAAATAATAATCATAATTTTTTTTTGCCATTGAGAGAAAGTATTAAAGCATACAGCCTCATCCAGTCAGATAAGAATCTGCATTGACCTACTTTGAAATACAACAGACTATATTATAAAATTAAGAGCCTACATTTCAATTGCTTTAAAACAATTGTGAAACCAATTAAGACAATTTTTAATTACTTCACAGTAACTATATAAGAGCTTTTTATTTTTTTAACACTTCAAAAATCAGTACGTTGTTATTTTCTTTTAATTGTATTTCCTTTTTCAACATATCTATTGAAATAAATTAATGTCCACAATTTTGTAGTAAAATGCTTCAAGCTGTTTAAAATAATTCAATAAAATCAATATTTACGTTTTTTTTTGGATAAAAATATTCAAAAGTAGAAAAATAATCCATTTTCTTATTCCGTAATAAAAAAAAAATCTCGACTTTAGCAACGCATCACACTTGACCGTTACGTTTTGCGTTACTTTTACTTTTGATATACGCGTTAATAATTATATATTCGTAAAATCAACAAAAGTGGGTTAGTGGTGTTAAAAGATTTCGCAATCACTAAACATTAGATGAATTCCGGTAAAAATTGAGCAATAAGCATTTTGTAATCAAATCTCATAGCATACCTCGGCTCTTCAACACATAACATTTCCTAGGCGACTTTCACGACGTGTTTGTAGAGCCCAGAAAAATATATATATATCGAAATATAAAAAACAGAAACAGTGACGTGACGCAATAAAAAAAAATACTCAACACTCACCTAATTAAATCCTTTTTGCTGAAAACCACTGACACAAAACACTGACACTTAGAAAAAAAAAAAGAAAACACAAAACTGTCAATTTCAAACGCACACGGTCATCGCCATGGCAGATCGGAGACTATTGTGACCCGACGAAAATATGAGGCCAAAATGGCAGTTGCATAATAGTTTATTACAGCGTATTACATAAAAATTGCCGTTGGGCACTCGAGTAGTATATTATGCAAAGAACGGTCGGATTTCTTGTCGATTTTTAGGTTAGCCGTAGCGTCCTTTTGGCGCGAATTCGACGGTGCAACGCGATTTTCGCACGTTGCCGAATAGAAAGTTGAGTTCCATCTGGGTGGTATTCTTCGATTCGCCGTCGCATAATGCTAATGGTCTTCCCCTCTACTTTCGTTGGAAGTGGGGTGGAATGGACAGTTAGGTCAAATTGGATCTTCAGATTGTGAGGTAACAATATGAATGAAATAAATAAACATTTTGTAGAGCGAAGTGTTCTGACTTGTTTTTGGCTCATTCGAAGAAATTCATTTCAAATATAGAACACTAGACTTCGGTCGCGCTTTCGCCTGCGTCTGTCACAGGTATTCGATAACTTATCTCTATCTCCTTTCCTGTAAATCAATATTTAATAGTGATCAGTTTAATGGCCAGACTTGCATCAACAAACAAACTTACTTAAGTTGGGATTAAACAGTGCTAAATACACGACGTGCATCGGTTGCCCGAATAGTGTACATATTAGTGCAGCAATGTTAAATATTAGAATTATATGTTAACATATTTAAATATTAAATTATGTTAAAATATACTTTATTCAAGCAGGCTTTTACAAGCACTTTTGAATCGTCATTTAACAAACTATTTTAAGTGAAGCTACCACCTTTACGGTTCGGAATGTAGATTCTACCGAGAAGAACCGGCAATAAACTCAGTAGTTACTCTTTTTCAACATCTAAAAATACAGTCATGTTAGTTAAATACAATTATATATGTATGTTATGTCTCCTGCCTGGAAGTCAACAAGCATTAACTCCGCGCTTTTTTATCATCTATATAATCTTGTATCGAATAATTTGCCTTCTTTACCAATGTATTTTTTACAAATAATTTTAATTTATGAAACGGGAAATTCTCCGCCTCTCCTTTTTAAATTTCGACCGATAATATATTCTTTTAATATTGACACATAACCAGTGTTTAATAGTTCTTATAAATCAGAAGAAAAAAAAAGTATTTTAATTGATACTTTTTTTAAATAAATTGACATTTTTGACTTATTTTGAAAAAATCTAAAAAAGCGTGATAATTCCAATATGGTTCACTTCTGCATCATGCATATGGGGGTTAAAATTATCGCAAACAGTCACCTCTATTACCTCCTAACGGGAATACGTCGAATTACCTAATATTAATTACCCCTCGAAAGTCTAAAATGAGGTGGACGGTTTGTATGCTACGGGTAAAGTATGATAAATTTCGCACGAGTAAAGCCGGGGGTTCGATTAGTTATAAGTAAATAACTGATCTGATTAAGATTGAAAAAAAAAACTTTAGTACTAATAATGAATATCGAATAACTTGAATTACTAATTACTTTATTTTTATCATTTTCTTTTCTCAGGCAATTTTCATCTCCGCTAACAAGATCACAATTCAAATATAGTATACCTGTTGTCGCCTGCGGCTTTGCTTGCGTTTTAGGTGTTGGTCGTCAGAAGTCAAAAGTACAGAGGCTACTCCTTGGAGTAGCTGATATAGCTAGCAAATATAGCTAGAAATAGAATAAGATTACAAAAAATCCAATCCAATCAACGTCCAATTTGTCCAAACGTGAATTGTAATGAGCATGGACATCGTAACATTTTTTTAATTTATTATTTTCGTATTGTACTATATCACTAGATGGCGTTGATTTATATTTTTGAAGTTTCTAAATCGCGATGTCTAAATTTTTGTAAATATCCCAATGTCAAATTAATGCCGCAGCCTAGTACACCATGGATAATAATCCACCCAGTGACCCGTCTGTAGTTGCAGACGACGTTGCTACCACTGTAGGGGCCATCGCCCCGACCAGTTACCCCGGGGCCCGTGCAGGCCTGCGTGGATATCTAAGACCTAGTACATGCCCTGACGCCCGTTGACATCTCTAAATGGGAGTAGGGCCAACAAAAAACAACAGTCACACTTTAAAAAAAAACTACATTTTTATCTAAAGTCTAGTACAGTAAAATTTATTTTGTTCATATTTCATTTACCATTGGGTCTCCTTGATTATTTTGCGCATAAACACTTGTAGAAAACTAGTTGAGCCCTCTGCTTCTCTCGGCACCTCAACTCCGATTTCACCCCATCAAGGGGCTAATGATAAAGTAGCCATATACCAAAATTCATCTAAATCGGTTCAGCGAATTAAGAGTGAAGAGTTAACAGGGTCACTTTCGCATGTAAATTAGTAGGCATAGAAATACAAAGAGAAATAAAATTAATTATTAAAGGACTATAAATCGACTTCCTGCAACTTCCTCTTATCGAAAGACAAGATGCGATTTTTAATTAAATAATTATTCGGATATGACTCACGGTGACATTAAGGGTCACCAAAATTACGATGAATGTAATTTTTTTTCCAGGAACAAATTATCAGCTGTGTAATGTGACCTCTTTATATTTATTACCACATTAAGCCATATTTTAACGGATCAGGTAGGGCTATATTTTTGATTCCAAGGTTTCTTTAAATGTCACTTTTGGGACTCCACATATGGGTTTGAACATCTTCATTCTTATTACAAGTTAATTTAAGGACGTATTATTATTTTGAAGACTAGTTAATATTAAAATAAAAATATAGGGTTCAGTGAGGAAATATAAAAACCACCAAGAAAACACTAGAATCATTATCTTTATTATTTACGTATTTTTATGATTTGTAACCTTTTTCCTGGAAGATATGTACATAGATCAATTTCTGCCAAAAGTTTAATAACACAAAAATTATGAAAATACGTTCGGTTTGTTTTTGAATTTATCGCGTTCGGATTGTCAAATGCGACTGGGAAGATGACGTTTTATAATATTTATTACAATGACTTCACCTTTAGGTAAAAGTCATTATATCCGACTTTTTTACAAAGAATTTTATGTGAAAACCAAACTTCATAGTGTAAGTCATAATAAACGCTTCATCAATATAGGCGAAGTCATAATAAACGAATTCTACTGTATATCACTTAACCTATCTCAAAAAAGATCTAATATTCCCAATGATAATTCACCATTTACCATTTTCATTTCATTTCATTCCATTACCGTGAAAACATATCTTGCTCTTGACATATTATGTTCCCTCCAAAATAACTCTTAATAATAAATAAATACAAAAACATAATCAGCCTGTAAATTTCCCACTGCTGGGCTAAGGCCTCCTCTCCCGTTGAGGAGAAGGTATGAAGCATATTCCACCACGCTGCTCCAATGCGGGTTGGTGGAATACACATGTGGCAGAATTTCGTTGAAATTAGACACATGCAGGTTTCCTCACGATGTTTTCCTTCACCGCCGAGCACGAGATGAATTATAAACAAATTAAGCACATATAAATTCAGTGGTGCCTGCCTGGGTTTGAACCCGAAATCATCGGTTAAGATGCACGCGTTCTAACCACTGGGCCATCTCGGCTCTTACAAGTAAATACAATAATAAATAATTAATATTTATCTCCATAATAACTCGTGTTATATGAATCTTCAATGCGGGTCGTTAATAATAACGACCGTCGCCTTGAAGTCAAGTGAATTTATTATTATTTTTTGTAACGTCTTCATTATTCCTTTTCTTATGCCGAAGGATTTTCCTATATGTCATAATGTCAAAAATAAAATAACCGTTTTTTTTTTTTCAAAAATAATTATACTTAAATCTTAAATAAAATTCCTAAAATTCAAAATCAAAATATTCTTTATTCAATTCATTTATATTATAAAAGCATTTTTGAATTGTCATGATACTGTATTTAATAAATATAAAGCTCCACCGCACCGGTCTGGTAACTCAATAATAAAAAATATTCTACCGAGAAGAACCGGCAAGAAACTCAGGAGTTACTCTTTTCCAAAATTTCAATTATAGAGGATATTGGTGAAATACAATATTTTTTTTATATATTCTGCCTAGAAATTAACAAATATATTTAATATAATCTTGCATTGAGTAATACCTATGCCTTATTTATCAATGTTTTTTTGACATGTGCTTTAAATTCTTTAATAAGCCAAGCTAAAACTAACTAAGAAATCTTATTATAAAAAAAAAACAAAAGCGCGCGAAACCAAATTAAACAGCCAATATGTTTGTTGTGTTTTATTTTGGACTTGTAAGCTTAACCGAGTAAGTATTTTTACTTCAATATGTATGATTTGGTGATTTAGTTATGTTAAGCTAAATACGAAGTTAGAACTTTTTTTAAATTTATTAGTAAATTGTTTTAAGTATAAATTATTGTGTTTTTTTTTCTATTCTATTTCACTTCGGTGCGCTATATATATACGATACTGGATACATAGCTACAAAGCATGGTGTTTACACTTTTTTCTCCGGATAGAGAGCGTATTTAACATAATATTTTATTTCTAAAATTACCTTTTTTTTACTCGCTTGTACACGTATCAACCACCTAAAGTGGAGGGGGTATGTGGGACTCAGTAACCTACCATCGGTAACCTCTCCGTATCTTAGGCGGGCGCCACGTGATCGCTTTCGCATACCACAGTCACGATACCTACAATTACGTGCCGTAAGTATATATATTTTATTATTTTAAATATATAAAATAATTTAAATACACAATGCAATAACTTAAAAACTATTTTGCACGAATTTTGCGTCTAAAGAAAAAAAATTAATTCTCGTGTTTAGATGCTTAAAATGACATAATGTATTTAAATAAAATTCGCCATTCAAATACGTCTCAGGCGTATATACATTTTATAACAAGATATAGAGAAAAATATCAGGACATGTTGATCATCTTGATAATAAAAAATAATAATATAAAAGATTTAGACATATGTCACGACAGTCGCCCTCAGTTCAATCGAAAAATAAATAACTTTATTTGTGCTTAAATCTAATTTTATGGTTTGACTTATTGTTTTTATTAATTATTATTTATTATATAATAGTTAAAAAATGTATTATACTTCTTATTTTTAGTTATTGCTTATGTTTAATTTACATTTTAAATTCATACATTGTGTAATATGATGTTGCATGGTGTTACCTGTAGGCAGTAGAACTTTTGCTTAGATAATTTTGAAATGTAATTAATTTTTTATTTTGGATGTGATTTGTATCTACTGTCGGTTGTCCTAATTAAAATAATATACTTAAAGTGAAATAAAAGTGACCAAGATTTTTGATATTTTCTCCAAATAACAGAATAATATCGAACTCGATGCCTTTTTTTCTTGTGATAAGTATTATCATTCACTGCACCAATAATTACATTCTGTGAAACAAATATCAACAAGAAATACACAACAAAATTATTTTAAATACTCATTATTAATTTTCAAACCGTAATTTGTAAATTAATAACCACCTTTTAAATATCTACCTCGATTATCCAAATGGAAAATAATATTATTTAAGTTAGTGATGTTTATGATAAATGCAATTATTATAGATATTTCGATAGGCGCTTTAAAAAATATATAATAATATAACTAATAATTAATATAACTCTCCTATGAGAAGTATTTTCGTACTTTATTTCTGTAACACTATTTAATGTACAACCCCACAGGCCTCCAAAGGCTCCCTGCTAAAAGTAGAATTTCGGAGTTTATTCCGCACAATTATTTCCTTTGTCACCAATTGTGATATAAATGAAAAATAAATATTGTTGGAATTGATGAATCGTTAAGAATCAGTAGTGCCTGCTGCACACTGCACGGCTGTGGCATTGTAATCTCGTGTTTCAAATATTAGGCCATCTCAGTTTTACTTAAAACTATAATTAATTATAATTAACTATAATTAAAATAAGCATAACGAGACCCACGATACGTCCTGATTAGTTTGTTTACGAAGTGAAATTAATTTAGATGAAAATACGTAACAACTGTTACATATTTTTTACCTTTACGATAAAATCTAAACATCATTTACTCAAGTGGGTACAGTGTTGAGTTAAATGTAAACCTATATAAGATATACCAATTGTCTGTACATCTGCACCAGATTTTTTTATTGAAGAAATTATATTTGGAAGACAAATTTAGCGGAAGATATACACACGATGTGATATGGAATATATATTTTTTTATTTTTATCTACAACATTTTTGTGTTATGTTGTGTGTTGCTAACTTATATTCAATTAATAGTTCTATATCCATTAATTCACGACGAAGACTCTTTTGCTTCCCACTTTATTTTATTCTATTTATGATCATTGCATACGCATCGGATCTAATTCATATTATTGTTTTATAATATATTTTTTAAGTGAAACAATCGGTACAAGATTAAATTGAACATTAACATTGTAGTAATATTTAACCTCCTTGTTTTTATATCATTTTATAACTTATGTCATATGTCACTCTTAAGAACTATGTATTTTTATTATGTAGAATAAAACCGTTTATACGAGGTGTTATCTTATTACAATTTATTCTACATAATATTTTAATGTGTTTACAAGATGGATAAATACTTGAGACCTGATCGCTTAGATATTGATCCCTCCAATAGTTCTGCAGCGAAACATTGAGAACATTGGAAACGGACATTCGAGAGTTTTCTATCGGCTTCTGATTTTTCTCACATGTCAGAAAAAGTACTGACTTCTTATAAAAAACTTGATTTATATTGAGTGAATGTTCCACGTATGAAACAGCAATAGCTATATTGGATAAAATATTTATAAAACCCAAAAATATAATTTTTGCAAGACATGCTCTAGCAACAAGAAAACAACAAATTGAAGACTCGATAGACAATTATTTACAGGCATTAAAACAATTAACAAAAGACTGTGATTTTAAAAATGTTGATGCAGAAACAAATGGAAACGATAACATACGCGATGCATTTATTTCTGGAATACAATCTAATAAAATAAGACAACGTCTCCTTGAAAATTTAGACTTATCACTCGATGACGCTTACAATCAAGCCTTGTCTCTAGAGGGAGCAGAAATTAGTTCTCAGCAGTATAATATCAGCGTTAATGCTATTGAAAAAAATAAATCTAGAGATAATAGTATGTTTGTACGACCAGAATCATCTGAATATGATAGTAGAAAAAGTTCTTCAGAAGCAACTAATTATAAACGGAAATGCTTTTTTTGTGGTGACCGTATTCATATTCGCAAAAATTGCCCTGCACTAGATGTAACTTGCCAAATGTGTGGTAAGAAAGGCCACTTTGCTAACGTTTGTCGCAGTAAAATATGTAATAATGCGGCAACAATTAAACAATTCGAATCATCTGCATGCATAGTAGCTGCTTTTCCAAGCTCGTTAAAAAAAGCAACGTTGCCTGCCTACATAAAGGGAATTCGAGCACACGCGTTAATTGATACTGGAAACTCAGTGAGCTTTATTAATGATAATTTTTTTAAGCTTTGCGGATTAAAGAAATTGCCTAGTAATCAAACTATTTCTATGGCATCGACTAATTTCACATCACAGTTGATGGAAAAACTATTGTATCAGCAAAAATAGGAAATCACGATTACGATGACTTAAATTTATTGATTGTAAAAAACCTTTGTGCTGATTTAATTATAGGTCACGATATACTGGAAAAACGTTCATTTTTAGAATTTTCTTTTGGAGGGCCTAAAGGGCCTATAATAGTTTGTAATGTAGTAGAAGCGTCAATTCCTGCCATTCCTTATTTGCAAATATATCTGCCGACTGTAAGCCGATAGCAATAAAGTCTCGCCGATTTAGTCAAGATGACAAACAATTTATTATTCAAGAAATTAGAAAGCTTTTAGCTGAGGGTATCATTGAAGAGAGTTCTTCGCCCTGGCGAGCTCAGGTCTTAATAACAAAAAATGAAAATCATAAAAAACGTCTTGTTATAGACTATTCACAAACAATAAATAAATATACGCAATTAGATGCATATCCGCTTCCTAATATAGAAGAAATGATTTCTCAAGTATCGAAATATTTTTTCTTTAGCACAATAGATTTACAGAATGCCTATCACCAAATACCGATACTTGCTAAAGAAAAACAATATACAGCTTTCGAAGCAGATGGAAATCTGTATCAATTTCGACGTATTCCGTTTGGAGTTACTAATAGCGTTTCCAGCTTTCAAAGAATCATTGGCTGGGTGTTAAAAGAAGAAAAACTCAAAGATACATTTGCCTACTTAGATGACATTACTGTTTGTGGTAAGACATTAACCGAATATAATGAAAATTTAGAATTTTTTTTAGCTGCAGCTAGAAAGTATTGTCTCACTATTAACAAGGATAAAAGCAAATTCTCTCAAACAACGATAAATATTTTAGGATATAATATTAAAGATCAAGTTATAAGACCCGATGCTGATCGCCTTCGACCTCTAACGTCTTTACCACCACCAAACGATTTACCATCCCAACGTCGGATCGTTGGAATGTTTGCACATTACAGTCGATGGATACCTAATTTCTCTGAAAGAATTCATGCTATATCTCATAATAAAATATTTCCATTTTCTGAAGAATTAGTACAAAGATTTCAATCATTAAAATCAGACATAATTAAATCAGCTGTGTATGCAATTGATTATAGTCTTCCACTTACTGTCGAGACCGATGCCTCTGACCATTCTATTGCTGCTGTTTTATCTCAAGATGGTCGACCTGTCGCATTCTTTTCTAAAACATTAAATCTAACAGAACAAAATCATTCGGCCATTGAGAAAGAAGCTTATGCCATAGTAGAAGCTTTTAAAAAAAATGGAAACATTATCTTATTGGTAAACCTTTTCGACTAATAACCGATCAAAGATCCGTATCATTTATGTTTAATAACAAATTGACAAATAAAATTAAAAACGAAAAAATACAGAGATGGCGTTTAGAACTGGCACCATTTAAGTACGATATAATTTACAGGCCAGGTAAGCAAAATGACATTGCAGATGCATTATCACGTATCTGTTCCTCAGCTCAAGTCCAACACATAAAATTGATTTCATTACATGAAGCTTTATGTCATCCTGAAGTTACAAGAATGGCTCATTGGATTAAAACAAAGAATCTACCATACACTATAGAAGAAATAAGAAACATGATAAAATCTTGTCATGTTTGTTCAGAAATAAAGCCTAATTACGTACGGAATCCTATTCCTAGACTTAACTTAATTAAAGCAACAGCTCCATTTGAAAGATTAAGTCTAGACTTCAAAGGACCAATTCCAAGCAATACGAAGAACAAATATATACTAACAATAATTGATGAATTTTCGCGTTTCCCATTTGCATTTCCATGTGCCGATATCTCTTCAAAAACTGTTATTAAATATCTAAACTAAATATTTCTTACATTCGGTATGCCATCTTTCATACATTCTGATCGTGGTACAGCATTCATGTCTTCTGATTTGAAAGAATCTCTTTATAATTGTGGCATTGCAACGAGTCGAACTACACCCTACAATCCTCGAGGTAATGGTCAAGTAGAACGCCTTAATACTACTTTATGGAAAGCTGTACAATTAGCATTACGTTCGAAAAACATGCAAATCCACAATTGGTAGGGCTTGGCGCAAGCCCGTCTGAGTATGTATCATCCACTCTACAGATAATCTACCGTCAACATAAGCCAACATCACAACGGCACAAATGACATAACCTCTTAGTTCCCAAGGTTGGTGGAGCATTGGCGATGTAAGAAATGGCCAATATTTCTTACAGCGCCATTATCTGTGGGCGATGGTGACCACTTACCATCAGGTGGCCTATTTGCTCGTCCGCCAACCGATATCATAAAAAAGTTAATTCATACAGTGCAAGCAGAGCTAATATTATATTTAATATATTTGTTAATTTCGCTCGTTACGTCGCCTGATGCTCATGCGATTCTGGTCACATAAAATTAGCCGTTCACACATGCTTGATATATTTCTATATATATTTATTCTATAGTCGTTTTCGCAAAATTATCTACTTCTAAATCCTAAAATTATCTTGTATATTTAGAGTAGGGTCTATATGCGGAAGTCTATAGTAAATCAGTATTTAGTGTAAATAGGAACAAAGTTAATCAAGAACTCTATAGTGATAATTATACAGTCCGAAGACGCGAAGTCAAATTTTCGCTACACCTCATGTCCCGTACGTATAACGAATAAGAATGACTTCGAAATTTTAGAATGTAATCTGCAGTCTCCGGCGCCAATAGGACTGAAATAACATATGACAATCTTCCAGTATTTAAAACAGGTGAGTTTAGATTTATCGAGCGAAATAATATATCCTAGGAGATACAGAATTTATTTTCTTAAAGTAAGTTCAAATTTTAAAAAGGAGTATGAAGGGTTGGCAACTCTGTTATGACGTTGTCAGGAAAATGTCAATTGACAAATTATTGAAGTATTATAGCTGATTTTGAACTCGATTATTTCATTATTGATTTAAGCTGTTTGGAATTTTATATCTTTTGAAATGCATTTAAATTGAACTGAAGTTTCTTAAACTTTCAATAGGTGTCGTTTGTATAAAATGTCATTGTAATATTCATAAATTTGATACATTATTCGTGACTATGGAATAACTATGCAAACCTATTGAAGCGAAACAAAAAAAAAAAAAGAGTTATAATTGACTATAAGACAATTTAATCAGATACAATTATATTTAAGTAATTTAATATGTTACCACGAACATATTTAACTGAGCAAGATATAAGGAAACGACAAATTGATACGTTAAAAATTTTCAACGATAATGTAACCGAAATAAACGAAAACTCTGAGTATAGAGTGGAATTCGAAGCTAGCGGACGCAGTTTTAGTCTAAATGTAGTTCTAAACCCTGAATTTCCTAATGAAAGACCAAATATATTTATAAATCCTGTCATACCACATCCATGGCTCCTAGAAAACTCAAACCAAGTAATGGGAGCTCCAGGCTTGATGAACTACACCCCACATTCAGACTTAGGTCGTGTAGTTCAAGCTATTATCCGTGAATTCCAAAGATCAGTACCAATTATAAGCCACGAAGATAAATCAACGGACACAAGTCCCCAATCAAGTTACAGCTCACAATCATTGATGTTTCCGGAATTAAGTGAATTGACAGTTGAGGAATTGCAAGAGATTATGGAGAATCCAGATTTACAGGTAAATAAAAATGACTATTCATTGTGTACCTACAAAAAAAATGATGTTCATAAACTTATCAAATAGAGAACCAATTGGCAGCTAATGAAGTAATCTGTGTTGTGAGCATAATTGTGAACCTATCTCCATCTTGTGAATACATAATCAATAAGCACTCAATATATTATCACTAATTGATGGAACAATGATCACTTGGTGGTAGGGCTTTGTGGAAGCCCGTCTGGGTTGGTACCACACACTCATCAGATATTCTACCGCCAAATAACAGTACACTGTATTGTTGTGTTCTGGTTAGAAGGGTGAGTGAGCCAGTGTAATCACAGGCACAAGGGACATAACATCTTAGTTCCCAAGGTTGGTGGCGCATAGGTGATGTAAGGAATGGTTAATATTTCTTACAGCGCCTTTGTCTATGGGCGGTGGTGACCACTTACCATCAGGTGGCCCATAAGCTCGTCCGCCAACCAATGCCATAAAAAAAACAAAAGATTATATATATACAATACATATATAAAGTTACAACCTTAACTCCTAGAATTCATAACAAATATTTTGCATATTTTTACTTCCATATTTAAATATATTTTATGTACACTGTGAGTACATTTCTGGACTACTATTGCTACATCGAGTCTATACCCAGAGGTTGTCTGGAAGTGATTGCTTTTTACAAAAATACTCTTTTTGTACATGATCTCTAGTTTCAGTTGGAATAACTGTTCATTTATAATGCGGTGTACAGTAAAGAGTATTTATATTGTATTTTAATATAAATACACCTTAAAATTGAGGAAGTTTTGCACTGCATATAAATATCCATATTGTTATAAAAGAAACCTTTTTGCTGCTTGGTAATCTCTATGTAAACATGTCTGGGTAGGTACGACAAACTTGCCACATATTTTTTACTATCAAGCAACAATACTTAGAATTATTGTGTTCCCGGATGAAAGATGAGTAAGGCAGTGTAACTACAGGCTCAAGGGACATAGCATCTTCGTTTCCAAGTTTGGAATAAGGTGATGATGTATGTCACCAGCAAATTGTAAATACCGTTCATATCATATTTACAATTCTACAGTGATATATATAAGTGGTGTTGACTACATACCATCAGGTAGCCCACTTGCCAGTCTGCCTACCTATAGAAAATGAAAACCATACAAATTGAACTACACTTCTGATCCTGTTTTTTAATTTCAGGATAAATTACTAGAAACAAATCCACAATTATTGGAACTCGATTTGGAGACGGAGGAACTTATGACAAGCATTGAACTCATAGCACAAGAGAATATAATGAAACAACAAGTTTTAGATGATCTGAAAACAGACGTCCTCGACCGTATATCGACGATTGTGCAAATGAAGATGAGTTTTGAAGAATTGAATCGGAAACATCAAAAGTTATCTGAAATGTACGATCCGCACAGGATTAGAGACTGCTTAAAGGATGGAGCCTGTAAAGCAGACGAAGATGCGGAAGTGATAGCCGAACAGTTTTTATTAGGTATTTATAATTTCAATTTACTGCCACCAAATAGCATAGCATGTATTTTAGGGCAAAATACATGCTACGCTTTCATTAACATACAAATTATAAAATATATTCAGATCATTTGATTGTTTACGAGTATGCTATACTCATGTCTATCTTAAAGAACAACTTTAACTACTACTGGATTTCGGTGCAAGTTTAATACATATATAAAAAAAAATACTAACTTTTTTGTATACAATTTTATAATTTTGTTGCAAAACTGTAGACTTTCTTAGAGATTCGCGAAAAGAAGGCAGTTTGAATGTTGGCGAATTAGTGAAATAGAATGAGGAATGAGGATGTGAGTTATAAATTAAGATATATTAATCAGAAACTGTCTGTAGTGCATATGTATGTATTATATAAAAGAGCATCTATGAGTAAATCTCAAGGTATATAAATCTAAGGTTTATTTATATTTTCTCCTTTGATTGGAATATATATAGTCTATTACAGTCCAAGAATGATTAAAGATAACAAAACTTAGATTTACGTATTTCATGCGATTTCCTAAAAGCTCAGCTATATTGTACACTGCTAACAGTTCTTAATTAATATATCTTTATTTATAATATAACACTAATCCACTCTGACTCTATTCCAACCATAACAGGAAAAAAGCCAAGTAAACAAAATTTGACAGCAAATTGACGCGATATCATTGGTCGAGAGCTTGATTAATCTATGATATTCACTATGGATTTGCGAAAAGTGGCATTTTGAACGTCGACGAAACTTATCGGAATTTTTGAAGAAAAATTAAAATGGTAATAAGTGGTTAAGAGCAATAGTGTTGTGTTGTAAATAAATATATATTAATCATAAACTCTTAGTAGTGTACAACATAGCTGAGTTATTAGCAAATCGCACGAAATACGTATATCTAAGGTTTGTTTTTCCTTTTTCCTACTTCCATCGGAATAGGCTATAACTACTTTTACTTCCAAACTTTCGATAAGAGCTCGTCGACGTTTACAACGGATTTTTTTCTAAAATCCATAGATATTTATTAGCTCTCGACCAATATGTCATCAATTCGATGTCAAATGTTGTTTATTTGGCTTCTATACTCTTGTGGTTAGAATAGTTAATAGACGTAACCTTTGATTAATGTGAGTTATGAATACAAATACATTACAAAATTACGAATTATGTCGCGTAGTGGAATACCGAGCATTGCTCTTTCCAAAGCACGTGACCTTGAGCTTGGAAAAGAGGTCGGCGGCGAAGGACCACGTCTCAGATTCTGTCGTCACAAAACGTATCGCTCGATTAAATAAGGTTAATATTATTAACACATTAAAGTTTTCATTCGTGTCGAGATCCGTTTTGCATTCTAATTATTTAATGGTACTAGTGTTTGCCTGTTGATCGTAATTCGACCATAATATTTATTGGAAATTTGATTACTCATTACTATTTTTTTTTATTGAGAACACTAAGCTCTGTAATTGCTGTAAAACAAAAAAAATCAAGAAACTCGGTTGAAAGACAGTGAAAGAAAACGGTACTGAACCTTTGTTTTTGCCAATTTTATGAAGATGTTGACATATTTTTTTTTACAGGTAACATTCCAGTCGAGACATTCATAGCTAAATTTGCTGAAAAAAGAGCACTGGGGCAAGCAAGGCGAGCGAGAGAGGAGAGGCTGGCTCATCAGCTAGCTCAATTGGACAAAGCTACGACATAAAACTATTTCTAAAATCATCATACACATACATTTATATATACCATTTGTTTATGGTCAGTGTGTTAGCTGCATGGAATGGAACGAAAGGGAAATATTTTGTTGGCAGGGAGTTCCCCGTCACCATTTGAGTGGTGAATGATACAAATAATCGGTCTTTATTGTGTGCAATATCAAATAAAATTAGTTTGTAATTTATATTTATTACTGATTATTGATTAACCTTCAATGGTAAACAAACTTAGTAATTATACGTTTAATTTTTTTTATTGATGTAATACAAAGGTTGAATAAGCAAGACTATGAATAATTACAAACACAAGTGCCCGATTGCCCGTTGATAGTGTATAGAATAACTAAGGCTTGTTACGAGCGATAATGGCTACGGTACACAGACTAGTACTGCGTAAGTTTGATTTATACAATTGGATTAATAGCGTTGGATACAATTTTATTACAAATTTGTAACTTATTGTTAGATAATTATATTAGAATTGTATTGGAAACAGGAATAGTCAGTATCAATAAAAATATATAACCTCAATAGATTTATTTCGACCTTTGTTTTACTATTTAAAAAAAAATCGTGAAAAATCCTCTGTGTGTATAATATTAATGTTGTTGTATAATGTATGTGAGAATCAGTAGATTCACAGCATGTAGGGTACCTATGGTCTATTTTAACGGCAGAAGATTTAAAGATAGATTGACGTGACGCCATTTGTTGAGATCTGAAATAATCTGTGGTTTTCGATATTGATTTAAAAAAAAATGTCGTTTTGAACTTCGGCGATGTCATCTAAAATATTAGAAGTAAAAGTGGATATAAGTGAATAAATAAATATGTTATAATCAAGAACTGTTTGTTGTGCATAATATAGCAGAGCTATTATCAAATCGCATGGAAAATGTAAAACTAAAGCTTGTTTATCTTATTCCTTCTTCGGTTGAAATACGCTAAATATAACATGTTATGATGATATGTTTATAAGACTAAACAGAACATGCCCTTAAAATGTAATTTTAGCAATAAAAATAGTCGTGATTGTTAAGTACGTAAATATAAATTTAGTTGCATATTAAAATATATATTGGTATATATTTATCTAATTATATTATTAAATTTCTAAATTCTTATTTTATTGTCGAGGCTCTGTACTGTTAACGAATGATGATCTGTACCAAATGTCATTTCTTGAATAATACTGTTTCACACTGCATAATTGTATATCAATGCCCGCGTATTTACGAAGTAAAAAGTGTAAATATTTCGGAGGAGTTTTATTAAATTATTGCCTAGTATAAAAGAGTTATCTACATTATAAATCAATCGTTTATCATGCAAGTTTATTATAAAATGGTAACGCCATGTTTATTTTATCTGTATGCTTCAAAAATTGAATTTCCAGTAATCAGTATAATAATAAATTTAAAAAAATTGGCGGTTTATAGCTGTTTTCAGTTATCTTTTCAACTTTTAATAGGTAATTTATGATCTATACTACTCAAAGCCAGAAATAAAACATGGGCTTCTGATACAATTAATTCATATTCACTAAATATATCTTAAAATGGTTGTCATTTTTTTACATAAACATAGCTTAAATACTATCTTAATATCGATCATTTTTAAAATACATATTATGTAATATATTTACAATCCCCATAATAATTATTTCTAATGAATTTAAAATCAAATCTATACTTAAATTACAAAATATATTCCTTATTATTTAAAAAAAAAAACTATTATTTAAAATTAAAATACAGATTATACGCAATATTCTTAATTACTACGGAAAGTACTTCCTGGAACAGCCCAGGGATAAAAGTTTTTTAAGATACATAGTTTATCGAAATATCGTGAGTAGGTACAGATAATATTATCAAAATATTATCTGTACTTACTACTAACTGTATTATAATAACTATATAACATCCATATTATACATATAAATTTTCAGGTTGAATCAGGCTCTTTTTATTGGAAAAACTGCATTAAAATCCGTTGTGTAGTTTAAAAAATCTAAGTGTACGACAACGGGAATGGTCTGTTTTATATTATATATAAATTATCTCATATCTGTATGTAGTATGTACTACTGTTGACCTTTATTGACTAGAAGACATGGCATTTGATAGCTTATCAAAAAAGTAATGTATACATTAAAAAAACAAAGAAGTTATTGAACTCTATACATGTAGCCAGGTTGTCATTTTATATAAATAAAGTATTATTATTATATGTAATTTTATATATACTATATATATATAAAGATAGACTTAATAAACACCTCAAAACATCATCGTCGAGCCACGACGACTGATACATTAAATAAAATTGCAGCAGGTTCTGTATAAAAAATTACGTAGACTTTTAATTATATTTTGTTTATAGTACCGCATCTTTTAAAAAATTGCCACTGATTATATAGGAGATAAAATTTCATAGAAAAAGTCATATTATTTTGATTTAAGGTTTCGTGATTTGTATGTCCCTTTAGAAATCTCCTTTGCCATCTGAGCCGTCTTTTGTGGGTACACTCTTAGTTTTATTAAAATTCATTCAACTTCTTCAATCACAAATATCGAGACGAGTCATGGTAGCCATCTGACCATTATTACACTTTCCAGTTTACAATTTAATAACGCATTCCTCTAATGCAAATAGCACACTAACTTTTTTTTAACTTCATATTTTTTTATTATATAGTTACTTATATTAACACACTCATTTAGTCTATTTGACTAAACCAGTAGTATTTAGACTCATATGAATAAGTTTTTATGATTATTTTTTGAAATCTAAAACAAGGCTTTATAATTATTGTCATAAATTTTATTTAAAAATCGAAGAAAATCATCCCAAAGACAAAAACCGTTGTTATCTGTTTTGCAATACTTTAATTCTAACAAAGCAAAGTTTGGTGGGCTTTTTAGTGATAATACATGTCCATGTCTCAGCTGTTTATTTGTTTGATAAACATAATTAATTTTTAGCAAATATTTATTTAATGTCATGTCAAACCACTTCTGGAAAACAATCTTCCCACCAATTGGTGCTGAAACAAAACTATCCGGTAAATTATATGGTTTAAAAGACATTGCATTTAAAATTACATTAATATTTGCATCATGCCCCATTAATAAAACAACATTAGAGATTTTATTATTGAATATGTCAGTCATATATTTTAAAAGTGGTTTTGCTATATCTTTTGAGACTTGGGTCGTGTTAAAAGTAACATTATGATAACCAGCAGTAAGGTCCAAAACTGAATGCCATTTATTTTTTTCATTTAATTTGCCCCAAGCAACTTCTTCCATTGGAAATCCATTATAATATGACATCAAAAAATCATCAATAGCTTCATTACACAATTTTAAAGGTCCCGATAGTTTAGGCTTTTTGCCTACCAATATTTCTAATTGATTTTTATCCTTATTCATGTCACATTCATTTTCTAGTTTACAAAGATCTGAATATTTGTAATTGAGAATATTTTCCATGGATTTATAGGATTGCTCTAAATTTAAATTGTCTAAAACATATTTCATTTCTTTAAGAGCAATATCTTTAAAAATGGCTGACGAATTATGTATTACTGGATTAAAAATGAGATCTGTTTTATTTAGATCAGTATGGTGCACTATAATATTACAATCTGGGAAGGCATTATTAACAAATGCCTGTGCAGAGAGCAGTGTTCTTTGCATTGAATTTGCATATACATAGAATTCTTCATCTGTTGGACAATTTTTAGATAGTAAACCTTCATTATGTAACCAACTGAAAAAAAATGTACCCATATAGCCTTCTAAAACAAAACCTTTTTCAGTAAGATATCCAGGTTTTTCCTTAAAGTGTGGCCATGGCTGTGGGGTCATTCTGCCAAGGTTTTTAGACAAAGGAGTTCTCACATTGTGCCTGCTTAATATAACTACTTGCTCTAATCTCATTGATGGCACATTTGAAAAAAATATAAACACGAAAACAATCACTTGGATTAACACACATATTAATATAAGACATAGCGTATTAATAGTTTCGCGTTTGTCACGCATGATGTTTGAAAACTTAACTAGGAAAGATGCATACTACCTACGTATAAAATTGTGTAAGATAAATGTGTAAATACGATGATGAAAAGGTCATATAATTGTAACCTAAAAATACAATGTTTTACATAGTAATATTTAATCTTATTTGCACCTTATCATATACATTTACATTGAATTTAATAACCCTTATAAATTATTATAACATGAACATATATATATATATAAAAAAACAATAGTATTTTGCAATAACATTGTGTTTTCCGAATTTACACTTGTAACTTGACATGACAGAACAGAAAACAGATTAAATATCATACACATTATAAAGTCACTACAAAACAAAAACAAAAACTAGTCAGTGCTGCCAGCTCTGAAAAATACCTTGACGTTTAAAACCAATCCAATCGAAAAAATGTCTATTCCAATCGTATTCTAGTCGTCGCTATTTTCTAAGCTCTGTTATATTCTTATGATAACATTCTTATAACAGTTCTCAATTAATAAATATTTATAATACAACACTATTTCACTTAACTACTTGAACCCACTTTAATTCTAAGTTCCAATAACTGTTTCGTCGATGTTCAAAACTTCTTGACCAATGATATCGTATCAGTTCGATCTCAAATGTTGTTTATTTGGATTTCGTCCTCTCGTGGTTGGAATAGGATGTATCACTCACACAAATATAACTTGTTTTGCTATTGGTTTTCATATTGATTATATGTAAATAATAAATTTGACAAAAAAAAATCTGCTGAGTTTCTTTCGCCAGTTCTTCTCAGGTATTTTCTTTTCCGAACAGGTGGTAGTGTATAATTTATTTATTTATGACAGTCAATAAGTAAGTGTTATGCTTCTATATTGAATAAAGGTATTTGAGTTTACAGGATGTCTTAGTATCGTGATATGACTAAAATAAAATATACTTTTTACTTAGTTTATACTTAGATTATTTGTTAAGGTTAATTTTATTGAAAAATATTGAGAGGCGAGTGAATCAATAGACCTATACATGGAAATACTTATTTTGATTTACAATTTAATAAGGTTTTCTGATTTTATGCTAAATATAGGCGTTCCATGAATATCACTTTTGCATATACATAAATTGTTCTTACGTCGCCTATAACGCAAATTAAATGTCGCACAAAATGCGATGGAGCGAGCTGTGCTCGAAGTATCTTTTAAGGGTATGATCAGAAATGTAGTTATCTAGCGAAGAACTGGAGTTTCAACATAGCTTGCGTGATTAGTAAAATAGCAAACTGAACTGAAAAGAGCTATCTGAACTATTTATAATATTAGCTCTAGGACATCATTACGCGAAAAAATTAAAGAAATAGGTGTATTAACGGCTGCTTCACAATATATTTATGATAATATAATGTTTATACAGAAGAATATACAAAAGTATTCCATAAAAGCTGATATACATACTATTAATACAAGAAATAAAAATAAACTTGTAACCCCTACTTTCCGTTTGCATACGGTACAGAGAACGTTTTTGGACAATGGTATACGCATATATAATAAGATACCGGGAAATGGAACCATTTACGAAATTTAAAAAGTTTATTAAGACTAAATTAATAAATAAGTCTTATTATTCAATAAAAGAGCACTTTTTAGATAAAAACGCCTGGATTTAGGTTCGGGTTCCATCACAGGACACTAATTTTTGTAAAAAAAAAACAGCGTTGTAAATCTGTCTATTTGAAAAGAGCAACTATGCGAGTTTCTTGCCGTTTCTTTTCGCTGGAAGCTGCTTTCCGAAACGGTGGTAGTTTTTTAATATCGACGATTCAAAAACACTTCGCTGTGAAGTTTACTTGAATAAAATAGATTTGATTTGATTTGAAGTGCTAGTGAGCTGGTCACGTTTGTCGAGAAACCGATGGCCGTTGGAGCAGACGAGTCCTAGAGTGGAGAACGGAGATCGGCTAACGCAGCGTAGAATGTCCAGCCAGATGTACCAATGACGTGAAGCATAGCTTTTCACAGCCGGTCGCGGAACCCGACTGGCTGTGAAAAGCAGAAAACCGTGACCTTTGGCGCATTTTGAGAGAGGTCTATGTTCAGCAGTGGAATGTAATTGTTTTATGATAATTATATAGATGATGTTAATAGTATTTATGGTGCTTTGTTTGCTAATGATAAATCACTACTTTTTAAAATCGATAGAAAGAAAAAGTAACAAAACTACAAATTATATTTTGTGCTAATTTAAGACGATCTCATAAAAAAATTGATATAATATTTTTATAACATTGATACTACTATTAAACTATGAATTGAAATCGATACTTTTCGATACGTATGTTTTGATTATTTTTAAAGACGATTTTGTATGACGAATTCTACTTTAGTATACCAAACACCAAAGTTATGTTTATTCTTTAAAACCAAAATTTTTGCTATCGTGAGGCAAGAGACACAATACGGATTTATATATTGGAAATAAGTAGTTTATTATAGCGTCATAATATACTTACAATATGATGTAAAACCACAATAATATCGATGGAAACAGTGACAATTGAATTTGTAACAAAATTAAAGATACGTATATAAAGGTATATACATATCATAGGATTCATAACCATTTAAAAATACATTGAGGCTGAGAAGAGATATAAACAATTTGGTAAATTTTTAAACCAGAACAAGAGATATGTTATACACTTTTTTATATATTACATTATACATATATTTTAATTACATATATTAAATAGTAGTATAAATACATTTACATAATACATAAATACATTTATAACATACTACTATTACATTAAATATCCTTTAATATTTTCATAAAATCGTCCCAGAGACAATATCCTTGTTTGTCTTTTGGACATCCTGCAATTTCGAGTTCTACCCAACGAGGCGGGTTTTCATTCGATAGTTTTGTACCTCTCCGCAATTGTTCAACAGTTTGATAAACATAATTTACTTTTAACAAATATAAATCCAATTCTTTGTTGTGCCATTTTTGAAATACCAATTTTCCGCCTAATGGGGTAGTTTCATATTGATCTGGCAACACATAATGCTTAAAACCAATGGCCGCTATTACTGAATTCAAATTCGAATCATGTCCGTGTAATAGAGTGAATTTTGGCGCGTTTCGATTTTCAAATAAAGCTTTCATGTAATCTATTAATGGATTTGCTACTTCTTTGGCTAAAATCGTACTATTAAAGCGAACGTTTTGGTTTGCTTTTGTTATTTCTGCGAGAGATTTCCATTTGTCAGAGCTGTCGATTTTGCCCCAAGCTACTTGTTCTAATGGCATTCCTTCATAGTAGCTCATTAAAAATGAATCTAAAATAGAATTACCATAGGCTAATGGACCTATGATGTTAGGCTCATGTCCAATTTCATAATAAATAACATCTTTAGTATCAACAAAGCTACAAATATTGTTCATTTTACAAGCTTGAGAATTTTTTAAATCAATAATTCCTTCTAAGTCTTCATATGATCCTTTAAGTTGAAGTTCGTTTAATTTTTGCTGCATTTCCGCAATTATAACGTTCTTTAAAACATCTGATGTATTTCTTAAGATTGGATTAAATAATGGATCCATTTCTTCAGAGTTAATGCTGTGAACATTAACATTGCAAGAACTAAACGCACCTCGTACAAATGCTTTTGCAGATTGACGTGTCCTTTGTCTCGTATTTGCATAAATGAGAATGGAATCCTTATCCGGACAACTTTCACTTAACAACTTTTCCTTTTGAAGCCACTTCACGATATAATCACCCATGTATTCTTCTAATCTTGCACCTTTCGCTGTCAACATACCCGGCTCTTGACTCCAAGCTGGCCATATATTCGGCGATAAATGTTCCAAGTTAGCTGTCAACGGTGTACGAATATTATGCCTACTTAATATGCAAACTTGTTTAAGTTCATGTCCAATAACTATTAAAAAAAAATTTAAAAATATATAAACGTCAAACTTTCCCGCCATTTTCACTTATAACCGAACGCAATTAAAAATATTTGCACAATTATTTATAACTGTTTCGGTCGATCGAATCGACAACACTGATTACATTTCACTTGAGTTTATTTCATCACGCTCTCGTGATAATGTAGTTAGCTGTAGCTATCACAAATGAACAATTATTTAGCGATTGCTTATAAGTCAAGGACTCTCAACGCATCAATGTAGTCATATCGTATTTAATTAAAAAACAACAATTATTTCCTGTTTGCAAAATTAGTCATTATATTAACTAAGTTACTTTTACACTTTTTTTTATAATAACGTCGTCATAATATTCTTATTATTCTAATGTCATAGAGGTAAAGAGTGTTTTTTTATGCCGTATTTATCGCCACCTTCGAGTTGGATGTTAACTTTTTTTTTTTGCATTTCATTATTTAATTATTACAGAAGTTAGAAATTTATTGTCTGTTAAATATCACGCTGCGGCCCACGGGGCTGAACATGAACGCTGTTGATACCGCGCGGAGTATAAATATATACAATTTGTCTATTAATTAATAATTAATGCTAAGTTTTAATTTATTGCGAGTTACGATACTGATATATTATTAGAATATTAATATTATATAATAAGATTGTCATATTGAGTATTCTGAGTGACATATGTACGTAGTTCTCTGGCACGATTTAATAAAGATATCAATATTTAATAATTAATTCAAATGGATGATATTTTCCTTATTACCCTAATGAGCTGGAATCTTATATTTACGTTATTGGCTGCTAAGAGCCCTATGCTTAAAATAGATCATTACGAAAATTGAAACAAGCAATTGCATGTCATTATTGTCTGGTAGAATTTTTAGGTTATAATAATATAATCCCTGTTCCCATTGCAAAATAGATTGTTCCTATACAGGATATATAACTCCTGTATTCTCTTTGTTGATAATAAAATGTCCGGAACTTTCTTGTCTTTGTAAAGGTGTTTTGTTGTACGAAGTGCGTTGTTTCACGTGCGTTTTAATAATATAGGGTAACTGTTGCAATTATGACTGTTCTCCTGTTAAAACTCAGTTTGTATCTCACTCGTGAATTATTTATTTATGTTTTTTTTTTTTTTTATTTATTGGAAAAGTTACATCATCAACTTATCACTAAGCACTTAAAATTAATATCTGTTGGGTAACATACAAAGTGATACGTCTTTAAAGGTGTAAACATATAACTTATATTTTTTTAATAGTTTTTTGTTTTTACAGAAAAGTTCAATAAAAGTACTACTTTTTATTTAATTATCAAATAAGTAGCTGGTAATACTGTAAAGGTAAGGTTGTTGTTATTAATCAAAACAGATTTTAATGAAAAACTTTAGCAGTTTAGACTATACATAACTGTAGAGACATTTTCCTAGAGTGTTATTAATTTTACATTTGCTTCTATTGTTGGAACGATGTTCTTTTATGCTTACTTAATTTTTTTTTTTTTAATTTCGTCATAATTGTTTAAAACAATCTTGTCATTGCGATTTCATTATTTTCAAATGTTGTTAATTTATATCATTGTGTCTGTTATTTGGTACATAATATATATCGAAGGGAACATCGTTCCATTTGAGTGTCCCACGACACATTGTTTTTTTCATATAATGTAGTTACTGTTTCTTTAATGAATATTATTATTTTATTTGTCGCTTTAATATCCATAAGCAATTGTTGTCGTTGTTTGATTATCCATTTATTTGTTTTAGTTTATTAAATTTTGTATTATAAGCATTATATATATATGTATTATATATAAGCATTATATATGTATTATTACATTTTATTTACAGTATAACATTTTATTTTTAAATTATTGTACCCCTTCCCAAATTAGTTCTACAAACAGTCCTCTGCCCAAAGGTTGCCTGGAAGAGATCGCTGTTTTAGCGATACGGCCGCGTGTTGCATTCATGCAACTTTTAAACGTTAATTCTTAGATATAATCTATTATTAAGGGTTGGTGCAATAATGCATAAATAAATAAAATATTATTTTGAATATTCATAATTAATTTAATTTCTTTTTTTATAACAGATAAGCGGACGGGCAAATGGTTTAACTGATAATAAGTAGTCATCAGTGTCCATAGACATTGGAGTTGTCAAAAATCATTCCATTTCCAATGCCCCACCAATCTTGGGAACCAAGATGTATCTTGTGTTATAACATAAATAAATATAAACATTTAATTTATTAGATTTGGATATATAGAAAGCCCGAAATTCATATCTTTACCTTTTATTCGTACTTCGTACTTGGCAAGCGGCCATATTGGCGTTACTCCAAGCATGGCTTCCCCGATGCCACCACAGTTGACGCTTTACTGCTTTAGAATATTAACGTTACCCAGTTTGTTTAACATTCAATTGAAAGCCGAAAAGAAATATTATTTCATAAATCAAGATAACAATCTTATATTATTAAATTAAATTCAGAGGTCATATTCAAAGCGCGGGAAAAATTGCGCGCTTTCTGTTCATACGATTAAGAACAAAGGCTTTGTGTCATTCATCCTTGTGTTTTGGATACTGATTCATATATCAGGTAAGTTATTTAATTTTAATTAAACGTTTAAATATTAATATGTTTTTATTAAAATATAGTATAAATACTAACATGTTTATGGATATTTAGATTTTTTTGTCATAGTTTTGTCTTATTGTTATAGAAAGCTATGACGACATAGAACTTACACAAAGAGGTCTTATAGAAAATATTGATCGAAATTTATTCGACACTATTTTTTTATTTATTTTGTGTTTATTGATTATTTTGAACACCTGCATTGTTGTGACTCCATTCAATATGTGCAATTCTGACGTCCAAGCAACGAGAGTGCGGGACATTTGCGTAGAAATGTCATTCGGTTCAAATTTATTATGTTGGTCAAAGTATCAATTCGTTTTGTTTTTTTTTTAATTTATATATTTATATGACTGTGATCTGAGTTATAAATTATTATTTAAAAAAAAACGAAAATGTATTGTATGTTCTGATGCGAAATTGAATAGAAACGGCAAAAATTAATGACTGTTATGTGTGACTTACCGTGTTGTAGCCGATTTTCATGTCAGTCCTTCTTCTTTTTCTTTTATAAATACCGAATCGTTTTCATTTTGGTAAGACAAATTTAAATAGTAATGTTCAGTTTGCCGATGTCTTTAAGTACACAGAGATGTTATAACTTGATTAAATTAATTGATGGCGGTGTCTTTATAGTTTATGCATTTTTGTCATTTACAAGAATCATTTAGTAACTGCTTATCATATTTGAAAATAAATCTCATTAACAGTACACTGTTTATAAATCCATGTACAGATAAACTGCCACATATGAAAAGGTACATTTAATTAATATATTTTTTTATATAGTATAATTTGATATCTAATAAACATGTCAATTACAAGTAAACAGCGTGTCCAAATTCATAAATTAAAGACTACAAAATTTAAATTGATTTTTAACTGAATATAATTGTTGTATTAGAAACCAATGTTGGAAATTTATTATTTATGTAGTCGCCATCTTTGTTTTGAGTTTTATAACGTATTTAATTACGAATGCCGGTGTTTTGAGTCTTATTCCAATTGGCATAAGTTCATCTAATAATCGACCGCTATTAAACTTGTCACCTGACAGTATTTTGTCAGCTACGATATGAATTTATGACAGTGGAAACACTAAAAAAAGTTGTCTATGATTTTATGCTTACTTTAAAAATATAAACAATAATAATCCAACGACTATGCTACCTACCAACCTACCAAAGTGATGGAAGCTTCCCTGGCGGTCACCTCTCGAGTATTAGCCATTCAGTGCCTCATAGTTTTAATTTCTAATTTTATTAATTGTAAAATTATTTTAATCACTCTTTATTCCCATTTCGAGTAAAGCAGTCGTTGGTTATAATATAATTATTATTATAATATTAATTAATAATTGATAATTTCTTCGACCCCCTGCTGCAAACATAATTTAAGGCTGTATAATGTGAATCCAAAGCTCAAAACATAAAAAAGTGTGATATTTTTTATTGCAAGTTAGCTTGTGCTTATATAATAGTGTGCGTCACGATTACAAAGGCTCTTTTATAAACATTGAAATTACGCACACAATAATAATGTCATTATAAATATTTCTTTCTTCACTCACAAAGAATGAAAACACTGTTTTAAATACGTATACATGTATGTGCATATAATAATGTACTTTATATATAAAAATATGTCCTTACGCTAAAGATTGACTGTCAATAAATTAATATAAATTAAATAAGATGCCTAATTTCCATGCAGTGGCGTAGCTAGGGGGGCAAGGGCCCCGGTGCATAAAATATGAAATCGGGCCGTCACCCCCTCTTTAACTTATATTGTCCTTCAAAAAAATCTTGTGAGTATGGTCGAGGTTTTCTAGCTTCAGGAGCTGGTGAGTTGGCTGCCCCGCTCGTTTCAAAGATTAGGTTAGTGGGGCCCTCGTTCACTGCACCACCTGATTCGACGATAGCTAAACCACTATTTCCATGCAAAGGTTATTTTAGGTAAATTCGTGTTTTATAAAGTAATTATTACGATTTTGACCATTGCTCCGACTTACTTGCACTCGTGATAACAAGCGAGTAAGAAATTGAGAAAAGGCAGTTTTAAGGCAGTTCATCCTATTTCAACATTGACCTTATTAAAATCGTATAATATTATGAATTCTCTCTATTATTTGCGTCTATACACCCAAAAATAAGTGGGACTCGAGCTATCTGAGATGGGCCTAGGTTCTCTAATTTTTTTCCTGAAAAGACCTTAGCTCCCGGGGACCTTCCGATGCGAGTCGAGGACGAGTATCACAGAGGTTTTATTGCCTAAAAATCCCACAACAACCGGTTATCACCGATTAAGCTTAATATCATAAGCTACTCCTCGAGAAGAAAGGAGTACTTCGACCGGAAGTCGGATATCATCTACGTATAATATTGACGCGGGAATCGTATCGGATAATTGTTTATTAATAAATTTATAAAGGCATAGCAACGCGAGCCAAGCCATTAGCTGGTGTCATGTAATATTAAAACATCTTGATATTATCATTGTTTTTAAGAGTACGTCATTGTGACGTCACAAACACAAATGTTGAATTATTTCTCTCAAAGCTCAAGGATACCAGCAGACTGGCTACTAGCTGGCTTGAGTCTAACGCAGCAGATTCGAAAGACGGAATATTTAGAAATAAATTTATTATTCATTAGATTTCTAGTTAGAGAGAAAGCATGAACGAAAACTGTAGGAAGAAAAGATAACAAGATCTCATGTTTCTTATAAAAAGGAATCTTCAAGATGTCGTACCAATATTTATTTGAAAATAAAGTAACTGTCGCTAAATGCCCGGCTGGGCTAAGGCCTTCCTTTTTTGAGTTTTGTCAATAAATAGAAAACAAAATCAAAATATACTTTATTAAAGAAGGCTTTTACAAGCACCTTTGAATCGTCATTTTACGAACTATATTAAGTGAAATACAATCGGTTCGGAATGTAGATTCTACCGAGACCACCGGCAAGAATTTCAGTAGTTACTCTTTTTCAACATTTAAAATACAATGTTATGTTAGTTTAATACAATTATATATGCATATAATATATCCTGACTGAAAGTCAATAAGTAATTAAGTTGTAATTTTTATTATTTATATTTTTATTCGAGACATTTAAACTATAATTGTTCAATTTCAAATTTATTTATAATATAAACATAAACTATACACTTTCTCAATTATAATTGTAAGGCGGCAATAAAGATAAATAAAAAAAATTAAAAAAAATCCATTCCAACCTTAACCAGGGGGGTGAAATAGAAAAGTGGCCAATATCCTGCCTGTCCTCGGAACTCAAACAACACACAATATTTCAACAGAATCGGTTCTGCGGCTTAAGCGTGACGAGGTGACAGTTACTTTCGCATTTTGGACAACATCACATACATGACTCTGAACCCAATGTAAGTAGCTAAAGCACTTGTGTTATGGAAATCAGAAGTAACGACGGTACCACAAATACCCAGACCCAAGACAAAATAGAAAACTAATGAACTTTTTCTACATCGACTCGGCCGGAAATCGAACCCGGGACCTCGGGTGGCGTACCCATCAAAACCGGTGTACACACTACTCGACCACGGAGGTTGTTTCGCACTTATAATATTAGTAGGAATGTGTATTATAACATATACATGCCCTTGTGTGGGACGCTACATAGGTTAACAATGTTAAGAGCCGGTATTGATGCCGAAAAATCTGAAGCAAAAGATCTAAATATTCGTGTCTTATGTCAAATTACTTTTTTGTCCCATTGAAACACTTGGCCCTTGGAGTAGCGGTGCAAAAAGCTTCATCAAAAGTATAACACATATATATTACCTCTACTGGTGACAGGAGGGCTGGGTCGTTTTTAGCCCAGACGATCGGAATTGCGATTCAAAGGAAATGCTGCTAGCATTCTTGCCACCATTCCACATGGATTGAAACAGTAAATATTTTTAATTCATATTTGTATATATTTAAGCACTTAATGTTATCAATTCTTATGTTAATAATGAAAATGTATTCAATACATATACTTGGTAAATAAATAAAAGTGACATCGTAAACAAGTGCGTCGTACAAGAAAGAGTTATAATTTACAAATTCAGTTCATTCAAATCCCGCAGGTAAACAGGGCAGATATATTTAGACTCAATCGAATGCGTACTTGTAGCTACGAGTTTATAAACAGACGCCTACACGTTGAATTTACGTTCGCGTGAATTAAAACTTGTTTTTGTAACTGCATTCTTTGTTTACGAACAATATATTTATCGATTGGTGGTAGGGCTTTGTGCTAGCCCGTCTGGGTAGGTACCACCCACTCATCGGACATTCTACCGCCAAATAGCAGAACCCAGTACGTGTTGTTGTGTTCCGGTTTGAAGGATGAGTGAGACTGTGTAACTACAGGCACAAGGGACATAATGCCTGAGTTCCCAAGGCTGGTGGCACATTGGCATTGTAAGGAATAGTTAATTTTTTTTAACAGAAACAAAAAGAAATGCCAAAGAAATCCAATGTATTCCAGTGATTACGAAGTTTTTCTTAACTATTAAACACGAGATAAACATAATTAATTCATGAATCATATAGTATTACAGTCATTGAATCATTAGTAATCTCCCACGTGCGTTTTTTTTTTCAACATTTTTTGATCAACGAAATATTTGACTAACAAATTAAATGTGTTTTCTTATTAAATATTTATTGCTGTAAGGCCATTTCTGCATTGACCCTACATAAAAGACATTAGGATAATATCATAGACAACTAATACTTTTATTAAATATGTAATTAGACTTATATCAAACTACATTATATACATTATTTTATTTGGTACCAACAATAATTTCGATACTACGTAGTATAATGACCTGAAATTCTGTTTAAAATTTGGTTATTAATGCCAAACAAAGTTATTTAGTGTCAAGGTTCCGGTCAAACAACTGGGCTATTTCGGGAAGCCATTTATCTCCGCCATTTTGTTTCGAATACAGTCACTGAGACTCGGTGTGTTCAATAAACTTTTTTTGTTTATAAATTAACTTATTATACATACATTATTTAAACATTATCTATTATAAAATTTTATTTATTAAATAATAAACAATTTTATTTAATTAACATTATTTCAACATTATTAAAGAATACGGTTTATTTAATTGTCATGTAGTTTATTTTTTTATTTGGAAAAAAAGGCTTAAATCGCTATTGTTAGTTAACAACTATTTACATTCGTAAAAAACTATATGTTTTGTTACGAAAGCTTTATTATGTTTTACAGATTTCAGAAAGCGACGAGTCAGTTTTCTAAAAGCGAATTTGAGTCCATACCAATAAAGTAAACATAATTGACTCTCTTTAGCCGGTATAACTCTTATTAGAAGAAAAATAAGTTTAAAAAAAATTGAATTCTAATTTGAATTACGCATTCCATCCTTCCATTGACTGTTATATATGTTATATTTTCTGTATCTCATCACTAGCCCGTCTGTCAAAAAGATCAAGCTAACTTGAACGGGGTGTAATAGCTGTTATTTCCCCCAAATAATTGATAAAATTACAGATGTAAAATCCGATAATGTCACATTTTTTATTTGACATTAATAATGGTAATACTATTATGACAGCACCATATTAAATGACGTTTGGGTTTAAAACACAACAAAGAGTACACATTCACTGTAAATACAATACAGGATCCCTATAGCGATAAGGCTGCTTTTGCCTTAATCTACTGATATACAGTACTATGATATTACTATATTGTGCTTGTGTGCAAATTAGCTAATATCTATACAACTAGCCGAGACACAAACGGAAACAGTCCGGGTACAGAATTGTCAAAAATACAACTATTCGTAAAAGTAGTAATTGTCTATGGCTAAATTTCATTGTCTATTACAAGTACTAATAATATATGACAATATACCAGTGGAATAATTCATATATAATGTAAATATCAGTTAAACAATATATTAACTCATTAGTGACAATAATACGAGGATTAACGGCTTTTCGAGGCAATAAGGAGAGTGTTTACCACTCAACTCCGAAACTCCGAGCTGTTACTGGCATATTCGTAACGGAAAATAAATCTTTTGGTCCTACCTGAGATTGGGTTTGATCTCAAGAACTTCTTAGCTGGTCAATAAACTAACGAGTTCAAATCACCCACCCGCAGATGTATGCTCTGTTTCTGTGGATATTTCCGTTTCTATAGCAACGCTGTCCATTTGCACTTTCATCTGACGAAAGACGTCCGTAACCTTGAATTCACATAGGAAGTGCTAATACTAAATAATACTTACGAATTAACGTCGATTCTTGCCTATTTCAACACTGAAATGCTTATTTCATTGAAATTACAAACATAAATATAGACAAGAGTATTACATAAAATACTGTAGGTTAAATGCTTAATCTTGCAGTAAATAATAATTATTTATTAACTACTTTATATTTCGAATTAACAATTTTATTAATGTCTACTGGAATCGAATGATTACTCGGTGGCATCGATGATAGAGCTTTATGCAAGCTCTTCTGGTTAGGTTAGGTTAGGTACCACATACTCATTACCATATTCTACCGTCCATCTGAAACACTTCAACACTTCAACAAAGGTGATATTAAAAAAATATCGAACTAAGTAATTTATTATCTGTGTTAAAAACGATCGGAATTTTTGGCGGGCTTTTATATAAAGTGACATTTGATGAAAATAAAAATGTCCGCTTCTAATTGATCACAACGACAAATATAATTCACAAATTGTTAAATTAACGAGTGTGACTTCTTAAAGAATATTAAAATTAATATTTAAAATAACAAGCTGTAGAAAATAGTTTACGATCTGTCGGTAGATATTCACTTAAAAAAGTTTTCATGAATATGTAGCAGTCTAGTGAGGAGGCTCATTAGATAAAACGATCTAATAACATTGGAGAAAAATAATTCCTTACTGTTGAAATTAAAGCAACACGCAATCGACACAAAACAAATGATAAACAAAACACACGTGGCGCCATCTATTATCCACGCTAAAATAAACGATCAAGGTTATTGGCCCGTACGACAAAATTGAAAAGGTCCCACTAATAATATTAAATCTTCCGAAGCTTAATATCATTTGGAAATGGTTGGCGTTCATCCAAATTGGAACGATATGTGACATTTCATCATGATCTCGGGTTTCCCGAACTTTAAACCTTTGTAGGAAAATGTGTTGATTGATTTTTCTTTTCTAGGTTTGGTTAGGTTTTGGGACGTTCGTTAATGGATAATGAGAGACGACTGCCTCGCTCGTCTCGTAGCTAGCTAGTGAGAGTGAAGTGAAGTTAAGGGTTGGACAATTGTTATTGAGTTTTTCTGTTATGAAATTCGCAATTACAACCCTAAATTTGTAATTTTGCAAAGTTAACACTGTTACTCAGAAGTACTCGTTATTAAGTCTTGTTAACTTCCAAAGGATCACATTTCCCATCCCGAGAGTGTGCACCCGTGTTTACGCGCACACGTGAGCAACATAGGATTCACGTCAACACCTATTTCATTGAAAACATCGTGAGGAAACCTGTATGTGTCTAATTTCAATGAAATGTTCCCTTGCCTGTTCCTTAACCTCATAGGAGAAGCGTGGTGATAACCGTTTCAAACCTTTTGCTCAAATGGAGAGGAGGCCTTAGCTGTGGGATTATTACAGGCTGTAGTAACATACTATTAAAAAATATTTTCAATATTAACAACAACAAATTGACATGACATTACAATAGAATTTGTAAATCTGTAGGATATATGTATTTTATTAATATTAAGTTCATAATTATATCACCATCATGATCAGCCTGTGTCATTCCACTGCTGGACGTAGGCCTCCCCCAAAATACTGCATAATAGCACTTATAGCACTGCTTTGGTATCATGCAAGATTCCCATAATTATATACGAATAAAAATAGTTACCGCACAAATCGTGAAATATGTAGGTGTTGAAATATTAACGACTAAGCTTTAGTTTAACGTGATGTCACTCGCTGTTTTAGTTTGGCGTCACGCTGGTTGGATTATCGCCATCTTTGTATCGATTTTCTTAGCATTTTTGATCACGAGTTTAGTGTTGAGAGATTTCCTCGAACGATCATTGTAGGGTCGCCAACCTTTATGATCTATTTTCTTGTAATAGTGGTCACGTATACCTACTCTGACTTTCTTGTTGTGAATCTGAACCAAAGATTTTGGACTTAAACTCGGAACAAAACCCTTGTGTATCATATGCTTATAGACTATCTTATATTCGGCTTTATGGAAAAAAATTATAAATGAATTTAGGACAATTCATGGCCTAGTTATTAGTATTTTATAGACAAGTTGTCACCTGCGGCTTCTCTGTTGTCTTAGGTACTGTTCGTCAGGTGTTATGCAGAAGAAGAAGAATTAAATTATCGCCTATGTACTTGAGGCTCAAGCTTGTTTCATTACAAATTTTACCAAATTCGGTTCAGTGGATTGGTTATCTAAAAGTAATTGACAGACAGTCACTTAAATAGTTGCATTTATAATATCAGTATACATAAGTATTTTAAATAAGCGTGTCCGAAAGCGGAGCCCATTGTCAATACTACTTGAATTTTAACAATAAAGGAGACAAGCTATATATATATAAAACTTGGTTCGATCCAAAGTGGTGATTACAGTTATTCCATCAACAAAATCATTTTGCCGTCATAGAAACCACAAAGATAGAAGACAGCGTCATAGAAAACTTATTCTTCCAGAAACTTATCGAACTTTTCTCAAAAAAATCAAATGAAAACATTCCTTATAAGTAAGCTCATTAAAGTCTCGAATAAAATATAAACATACCATCGAAGAACCGATAAAAAAAACTCAGTAGTTATTCTTTTCCGCCATTTCAATTACAGAGTAATAATACCCGGATAAGAAACCACATTAAATGTAGACATTCAAATATGACAATATTATAAACACTAACAGCTTATGTAGCAGTTGAAACCACATGTTTTTGTCCGCATGATCGTTACACAATTGAGACACTATCGCCAAAAAATAGGTCGAAGCTCAGGCATGACTTTGGCGTGTATAACATACGATGTTAGGTGTTTATTATTATTGTTTGTAATTTTGCAACGCAATACAAACAGACGTGGTGTCTAGCGATGCTTTTGTTTTCGATACGAGTTAGTTTTATCTATTCATAGTTGTGTATGCCACGTGTCTGTACTAGAACTCTTTGTAGATTTATATGTGTAAAAAATAGATCTATTGTAGACGATTGCTACGTTATTTTCTTTCTGTCAGTTATTTCCAACAAGAAATGTTAAATATCCCTTGCGTCATCAATGTGCGAAAGCTTGGGCACCAAGATTATTGTCAAACTTTTTATTAAGTATATTTCGATTCGTAGGTAAGAAAGTCTTCAAAGCAGAGGGTTTCTAAGCCCAACTGTTAGACATTAACAGACTGTTACTAAACTTTTTTATATTTTTTCCAGTGATCATGCCGTCCGAGGTTATAACTGACAAGTCCTTGCAGCGTGAACTAGCTGACTCCATCATCCGTATGGTGCCATTGGATGAAATACGCATATTGCTCGCTTGTGGGGCTAAGGTAATATATTTTTATTCAACAGTCTAAGAATGCCAACCATAGAGAAGTATTATTTAAATGTTTTCGGCCTCAGCGTGATTGGCTTCCTTAACATTAAAAAGTCTGATAACTAAGGAATAACAAACACTTAACACAGATAGAAACGTTTAAAAAAAAGAAACAGGATACCTAACAAACGACCCCTCTCCCCTCCCACATGGGTTTGAAGCCACGGGCGGAAGCTTATTATATTGGTTTTATTTTAATTTTTGTGATATAAAAAAATAGTCGTGATTTTTGTCATGTAAATATTTTTTATATGTTCAGGTAAACGAGCCCGTGACCCAGGGCCTACGTCCACTGCACTACGCAATCTGGCAGAGATACTTGGAGGCGACAAGGCTTTTGCTTGTTCGAGGCTGTGATATAAACGCTAGAGACGATTGTGGTTACAGCGCACTGCATCTATCCGCCGAACACGGGTAAATATCATCAAAACTATTTCAATTTCTTCTAATCGAAAGAAAAACGAAATTGATCAGTATGATATATCCATCTCACTCTCAAGTAATAAGTAATATTCTTATTCTTTCCAACACTCCAGATTAGCTTTTAGTGTGATAGAAGTTTGAACAACAACAAAATCCCAAGAAAAAGATTCGGTATAGAACCTTTGACTTTCACGTCATTAGGGAGTCGAAAAACTGTTGCGCTAATTACTGTTTAGGAATGGTTATAAATGACACTTAGTATTAGTAAATTCACATATTGCTCGTCACGCAGTATTTAAATAAAAAAAGCACTGGTTTTGTTCACTTTTACCTCAGTTACAAAACTGCAATCTCAAGTAAAATAATTTAATCCTCTTTAAGTAAATCTATTTGCATTTCTATAAACAAAAAGAATTGGATAAACCAAAATTTGTGGCTGCGGTGCTTCTTGCTTGCTGTAAGCTTCGCAATCTGGAAGTTATCTTGGAAGTTTAAGTTTTTTATATTATATCTCATCCAGATACAAGGAGTTAGTGAAGCTGCTGCTGGAGAGTGGAGCAGCTGTTGATTACCGTCCAGATACCGGCGAGGAGTTCCCTCGCACCACGCTCTGCGATGAACCCCTCAGACTCGCGATACGTAACAAACATTATGTAAGTATCTTAAGTAACTTGCCCATTTAGGCTTAGAAATATTTATTTATAATATACTAGTACAAAAATGCCATATTTTATCTGGACCGTCTCAACTCATTTAGGAGCCCGACGGTGCACGAATTTTTTAGGTCTTGATCGTATTCTTGAATATTATCTACATATTTTTTGTTTTTCGTAAATTGGCCTTAGTAGGCTTCCTCCCCTTACCACACGGGTAGTGCGCACTACCAGAATCATTACTAAAAAAAACATTTACATTTCGCGGGCAACAGCCCGAAATTTGGAAGGTAAAATTGTTTCCAGTCCTGTACCTCGGCAAGTACATAAATCCGTTGATCTTGAACTCTTTCCGGTCGTGTCGGCTTGGTTTTATCATCGGATTATGAGAATAAGGGAATAGAGTGCACCTTAAACAAATATGTCCTGCATAATTGACTGGTCGAGCAAGACGATATAATAATCATGATTTTATAACCGTTTTAGCTTATCATATACCTAAATAACGCATATTTTTCTAGGAAGTCGCCCGTCTTCTTCTGGAACACGGTGCTGATCCAAACAAACGTTACTTCTTCGGTTCAGAGATCAATCTCGTCTCGGACCCCGAGTATTTGGAGCTGTTGCTGATGTTTGGAGCCAATCCTGACTCCAGGGACAGAGCTGGCCTTACTCCGTTGATGAAGGCTGCTAGACAAAGAAAGGTAATATTTCGCCAACCAAACTAGTCATCACTAAATAAGATTACTTGAGGACAGCTCTGTTAGCTCTGGGACAATATCTCTATGTGCACACCATCCTGTTAACATATATCCTTATGTTAAGATAAATTTGAAGAGTTTACTATTTCACAAGGTAACCCAATCGGTGTTAGGGCTTTCTGGGTAGGTACCACCCAATCATCACATTCTACCGCCAAGCGGCATCACTTAGAGTGTTGTGTTCCGGTTTATTCCGGTGACTCAGTGTAACTATAGGTACAGGGGACTTAACAGCTTAGTTCACAAGGTCGGTGGTGCATTTTTGATATAAAGGATGGCTTGTTAGTCAATGATGATTTGCCGATGGTGACCACTTACCATCAGTCGCCAGTCTATTCTAAAATATATTACATTTAATGTTGCATTTCGCTTTCAGACATTTCAAAATCTTATTCTGAGATGTTTTTTTTTTCTGATTAAAGTTCAGTTTTTTTGGCCAGTATGTTACCAAAAAGTATTTGCATAAATTTTTCATTTCTTTTATACATATATTAATATGTATGAGCCTCAACTTTATGTTCAGGGTATCGAGTCAGTGCTGATGCTGATCAGCTACGGAGCGGACGTCAACGCGATCGCCGACGCGAGGAATGACTACCGAACGGTCATGCATTACGCCGTTTTGGGTGGTGAGATATTAATTTTCAAATATTATTACAGAAAAATGTTTAGTTAAAAAATAATACCAACTAAAGTAACGCACGATGAACAACTTCGACATTGAATTGCTGCGATGTAATCAGTCCAGATCTTGGACAATCAATGATGTTTACCTATCATGGCGTTTTGAATATCTGCGAAGTTGTTATGGGTACTTTGTTAGTAAAATTAAAGTTAAATTACTGTAAGCGGAATAACAATAATTTTATATCTAAATATATATTAAGAACTGTCTAAATAGCAGAGGAAATAACGTGGAATATTTAAAACTGAGGTTTGTTCATCTTCACCCCTTTTTCGATTGGAATCGAGTATGGCATCATGCCGAGATGGCCCAGTGGTTAGAACGCGTGCATCTTAACCGATGATTTCGGGTTCAAACCCAGGCAGACACCACTGAATTTTCATGTGCTTAATTTGTGTTTATAATTCATCTCGTGCTCGGCGGTGAAGGAAAACATCGTGAGGAAACCTGCATGTGTCTAATTTCAACTAAATTCTGCCACATGTGTATTCCACCAACCCGCATTGGAGCAGCGTGGTGGAATATGCTCCATACCTTCTCCTCAACGGGAGAGGAGGCCTTAGCCCAGCAGTGGGAAATTTACAGGCTGATTATGTATGGCATCATAAAAGAATTAATAGTTTTATTCGTACCTCTTTGATTCACTTGGAATACAAAAAATCCCATACAAGTCGAAAAACTAAAATACCGAAACAAGACAATTTCAAAACCAATTTTACGGCACAAATTAAAAACAGAAGTTTGGAAAAGAATCGTCCTAATATTAGGTTTCATTTTTTAAATATAATTTTTATTATTAATCTTCATTGAAGACTTTAATAAGAATATAAAAATCAGAAATAAATAAGGAATACCAGAAATGTTTCCACGTTCTGATGAAATTACGATTTTCTGAGGAGTAAATGAACCAGTCCGCCAGTCACCCGTGGATGGATAAAATGGTTGGTGTAACCCGGCTTAACCCAGAGTAGGTACAGAGCGGTGCAAAAATACCGGGCTTGATGCGTTGTGGGCACAGACAATGTTACGGTCTGAAAACATCGGTGAGGAGCCCAGGAGGTCTGAGAACATTCTTGAATGAGGAACGCCAAAACACTGCTTGCAATCATGCGTTTGTCTTGCTTAAGACGGGGAGTTACGTCTAGCTGCTTGTATAAATATTTTTGCAAGATTTTTAAATGCAAATGCTCTGCAATAGTTTTGCATACATTTTGAATAAAAGATGACACTTAATCGCTTCAGTATTTTCTAAAACCCATTTTTGTTTCAGGCAGCACAGAAGTTGTGAATCTCTTGATCAAGCAAGGGGCCAGAGTGAACTATGAATGTCCGGACTTGAATAAGCCGAGTCCATTAGACCTCGCGATATTGAAGGGGGATGTGGCTATGCTGCAACTACTGTTATCTGCTGGTGAGTTTCCTTCGAAGATTATTACCAATTTTTCTATGATTCCGATATTATGATATAGAATACAATAATTTTTAGGCTCAAAAATACTACGGAAAACTAAACGCAAACGCGTAAATACATTTTTTGTATAGTTTTCCTCCCCCTCCCTATTTGCTTTGAAGTAGGTGGGGATTAAACGAAAACCAGGTGACACTTTTAAACAAGCGGTGTCTAAACTGTTACCGTTAAATAAATAATATTGTTTAATATCAATTCGAAAACACTTCGTAATTGTCGAAGATAATATTTTATTAAACACATCAACATAAGCACCCCCGTCAACACGTTGTCAGAGAACCAATCCACCATAAGCATTCCCAAGTGAATCAGCCATACGCTAAAAGATCCCTTCTATACAATTTACATGTATAATTAATCTTGAATGAATTATTTAGTTTATTTACTATAATTATACTAATTATTACTACGGCATGTGTAGGAATATGACATATCATTGATTTGATGTCAATTGCTAACCGTTTTCCCCATATCTGAAAAACTGTGAATTTTACGGGTACGTCGATGCATTTAAAGTACGATAACATAAAACGCATGAAACGTTCGTCCTATCTCTTTCTAACTTTACGGTAACCCGTCTGTAAGAAAAGGATGAAGCGAATGTGTAACCGATTTCGATATCATATTCGTTGCATCTCTTTCTCATAAAACGTACAATGTAAAGTTGAAAGAAGACAGGGCGACGTCTAAAATCGGATGTCAACATCGATATTTAAACCATATATCCGCTGACAACCAATGCAATGTCACAAAAATCGGTTATCGCCCATATTTAGTTACTATAGAGTTCCCTCTCAAACATATCCTTCTGGCGTAATGTCAAATATCATACTTACTTATCAAAGACAATGAGATTTAGACATAGACAATTTAACTACTTTTCACTAATATAATGTATTCCTAACATTAAACAAAATTGATTAACGGAAATAAATTTCATAAGTATATTTAAATAGTATGTTAATTCTGTAACTTTAAATGCAATAAATATTAAACATTTCAATTCCAGGAGCTCAAGTAAATTCATCCAGCTCGGTTATCGGTACACCTCTACACGTGGCCTGTTCAGACAACATATCGAATAGAAAGGAAATTGTTAAGGTAGATCACATAACTATAATATTCTAGCTGAAATATCTACTAAACCAATCAAAATCAAAATATACATTATTCAAGTAGGCTTTTACAAGCACTTTTGAATCGTCATTAAACAAACTATTTAAAGTAAAGCTACCAACGGTTCGGAATGTAGATTCTACCGAGAAGAACCGGCTAGAAACTCAGTAGTTACTCTTTTTCAACATCTAAAAATACAGTCATGTTAGTTAAATACAATTATATATGTACGTTATGTCTCCCGCCTGGAAGTCAACGAGCATTAACTCCACGCTTTTTTATCATCTATATAATCTTGTATCGAATAATATGCCTTCTTCGATACAATCTATCTACATAAAACTTATAGCAGAATAGTCGGCGCGTTTCGGAGAAGGTTTAGTGAATGATATTAGAACATATCCCAACCACGTGGTGTCACCCCGTCTGTGTAGATACCACCCATTGATTAGATATTCTACTGTCAAATAGCAATACTTACCCGTGTTCCGGTTTGAAAGGTGACTGAGTATAACTACGAACACAAGGGACATAACATCTTTTTGGACTATTGGTAACTCCCAATGGGCCAACATTGGCGATGTAAATATTTCTTACAGCGCCAATGTCTAAGGGTGGTACTTACCATCAGGTAGTGCATTTGCCCGTCAGCCCGCATATTACATAAAGAAGATTATAATCAGCTGCGTGTTGCAATTTCCAGCTTTAAATGTAGATTATCGCCTTTTTGTTAAGCTTTAAAGGCCATGAGTAAATAGCATGTTATAGCTTTTTTAAAAACATATCGTATAAAATGACATAAATATTATTTCTCGAAAATTCTAGATCCTTCTAGAAAGTGGTGCAGATCCAAATCTAAAAGTGTACAATGAAGATGACGGCGCTCAACTGCGACCAGCCCTAGCGGAGTACCTCGCCAGTAACACGGAGCCCTGTACAGAGACTGTAGCCTTATTGCTTAGATATGGAGCTAGGGTAAGTAATTCTAGAATGTTCTTTTTATCTGATTCAAATATAAATATATAAATATCTATGGACGGTGGTGACCACTTACCATCAGGTGGCCCATAAGCTAGTCCGCCCACCAATGCCATAAAAAAAAAAAATACGTCATATGTTTTTTAATATGTGCTTGTCTGGTTTCAATAAACCTACCCAAAATCGCTTTATTTTTCATTTCCCAAAAAAAAAAACCGCATAAAACTTAAAGTCTAGTTTCGATTACGTATTTTATTGAATATTTACTAATTATATGTTATTTACTATCAAAAGGGCATCAACATCGGACATAAACCCACTGACATGGAACCTGCTGGCGTACTGTCAAATATTTTTTAGATATTACAGATCTTATCAGTACAGATACATTTACTCACGAAGGCGCTAAATTATCAGCTTGCATTAGTGTGAGTGACGCTCGTGCTTAAAATTTGTCTTAGTGTGTGTGAGGCGACTAAGAGTAAGGACAGCAAAAAACACAAATAAGATTCTATTTTTAAAATTGCTTTTATTAAAAAAATATTGTTACATTACCGTGAGTAAATAGATCTATACTAAGAGATTCCTACTCATTATAAACATAA
Source organism: Vanessa tameamea (assembly GCF_037043105.1). Taxonomy (NCBI): domain Eukaryota; kingdom Metazoa; phylum Arthropoda; class Insecta; order Lepidoptera; family Nymphalidae; genus Vanessa; species Vanessa tameamea. Next base: position 2,979,776 of record NC_087338.1, read on the forward strand.
ACATAAACAGCCTGTAAATTTCCCACTGCTGGGCTAAGGCCTCCTCTCCCTTTGAGGAGAAGGTATGGAGCATATTCCACCACGCTGCTCCAATGCGGGTTGGTGGAATACACATGTGGCAGAATTTCGTTGAAATTAGACACATGCGGGTTTCCTCACGATGTTTTCCTTCACCGCCGAGCACGAGAAGAATTATAAACACAAATTAAGCACATGAAAATTCAGTGGTGCTTCCCTGGGTTTGAACCCGAAATCATCGGTTAAGATGCACGCGTTCTAACCACTGGGCCATCTCGGCACCTACTCATTACATTTATTAATTATCTGGGGTAGATATAGTCGTCGTCTGTACGGTGCGAAGTTGGCGTTTGTGTTAACGCTACAGTAACATTAATGTTGATAACGCAACATTATGTACTGACCACTGTCATTCAATTTAAATACGTAAAGGCCGGAAAACACTCATCATGTTTGCCTGAAGAAATTCTCAGTTCAAATTTTGAAGAATATTTTGAGAAAATAAAAATATCGTAAATAGGTCTGCAGACATTTTGACTAACAAATTATATTCGATTTTCGAGTTGTTGATCTTGCACCGTAATGACAAGGATTTTTAGTCTGTAATTAACATATTTATTTATTTAAATCTTCTAAACGGTTGGGTCAAAAGTTAAGACCCAATCGGTTGTCTGGACGAAGCCTGAACGGGCAGCTAGTACACATACATAATTACATATATATTTACAGGTGATAATGAAAACCCAGTTCCGTGACCCGGACGGCATCCTGAACCATCTCCAAAATGTCACCTCTGAAGATTACGAACATATATTCTTCCGTCTCCTAGAAGCCGCAGAGGCCTTCGACTTATGTATGATAAAGAGAAATAACGTTCTGAAACCCAATCAAAAACAGCGCTTAATTGAAAGCGCTAAGACTCCAATTTCCTTACTGGCTCAAGCGAGAATATATCTGCGTAAATTCTTCGGCACCGCACTCGTAAACGTTGTTAAAAAACTAGAAGTACCGATAACTCTTCACAGTTACTTGCTTTTTGAGTATAAATAAATTCGTTGGTAAAACTAATTCTTGGCATTATTTTACATTGTGGCAGAACGTCAAATTCTTTTGCCCATTAGTTAAGTTTTTATTCAATGTTGCTAGCTGTCAATGTCACCTCGCGTAAAGGGGTAATTGTACAGGGATCGAAATGAAGGGACTTTATTGATTTTTATGCAATCTACGGGCATCGGAGATGTAGTTCCGAAGAACTAGACTTTAAATTGCTGGCAGTTTGTATTCTTATAAGTAGTTATAAGGTAATGATGGATTATATAAACGTTTCGTAGAATTATGTAAAACAATATGTTTTATGACTAGCTTTGGGTTGTTAAGGTCATTGTTTATATAACGAATATATAATTACAAAATAGAAAAATATTTTTTCAATCAATATTAGATATTATTCTGTATTAGATTTCTTTTTTTATTAAATTGAATAATGCTTCGATAAACAGTTAATTTTGAATTACTATGCTATATCCTGTATGTCGTGTTATATTGAACGAATTTCGAATTGATAAAAAAAATTGCTTTTTATTATAATATAGTTCGTATGATTTTCGTAGTCTGATTTTAAAATATTGTGATATTTTGTGATACACTTTAGGTTAAGATTTATGTTAAATATCTCGATGTATTACAAATACTCATATATTCGACTGGGTTATATATTTTAAATAAACTAAGTTTGTGTGTAAAAGTATTTTTTTGTTGTTTTAATTTCCTGTGTTCTTATATTATAAAAAGTCATTTTTAAAAACATTCTTTAAAATAAAATAAGCAATCTTACTACATAAATTTAAACTTTTTGTTTATGTTAAGCTTCAAAATATTATAAAGCAACACGACACACGGAAATTCAACCACGAGATTTTACAGTACTGAACGCAATCACTTGCAGTAGGTACTGAACTCATGGGCTAAGATGAAACCACGATAAAGAGTCGCCGACAATACAATCTCATTATGTTATTTATTTATTAGCTCACCAGCAAAATACTCACTAATACCTCGTAATACTGACACATATTTAGTGAAGAAACTAAGTGGTATCTTAATAATAGTTTTTATTGACATTCAAAGGAGATAGTCAAAACCAAATATTAAGTTACGTTTCGTAGTAGGTATTTACGTACAATTATACAAAGATGGTCTATGAAATTAAGTTACAGAATAACTACTATAAGTTATATTAGAAGAATATAATCCTCAAAACAAGCAATCTCCCATCTGTTATGTTATGACGTACAAAGTTTTCGGAACAGAGATTTCGCACTTTAAGTATGATGTAAATCATCATACCGTAGATGCATTTCTTTGATGAACTAGTGTTCAATTACTCATTATATGTTAGTTTTGTAATAATTCTGCATTTCTATCGGTTTAGCCTAATAACTTTTAAAAATAAATTAGTAAGAAAGTTGTTTAATTATCATTTTTACCAAATTTTTAATATGAACTATCAGTGAAATATTCAAATAGAAACTAGCAGGTAATATAAAAATGAGTTTGGATGAATTATAGAATATCTTAAAATTAAACCCTCTAAGTTCCAGAGGAATCTTTATGAGGTTTGTAGTTTTACAAAACCGCGCCAAAATTATAGTTTCAAAATAATATAGTTTATACATACAGCGATGCCAATGTGTGGGGAATTTCCCGAATTGTGGGGAATCGCAAGTCGATCGGGGATTGGTGTGGGTGATTGTCACTATGCGGGTTAAACGAGGGGAATTTTATACTTATATTATACCAAAACGTCAGGTAATTGATTCTTTAGCCGTTCTTTTCTTAGTACGAAAATTGAAATTTTAGTCGATTATTAGTTAGCATTATACTGGAAACATTCGTAGCAGCCCAGAATTTAGATGATGAATTAGCTGACGCTATGCTGGATTTCACTGAGCACGGGCTTGATGTGGACAACGATGCTGAATGCTACTGGAGAAACGTATTCTCTTTTAAAAACACCACAGGACAAGATTTGTTTCCATATTTGAAGAAAGTGATCCAGTTTTTACTCGTGCTTCCATTCGCTAATGCACCAGTTGAGAGGAAATTCAGTTTCTTTTACATTAGCAGCCTTTAAGTTTCCCACTGCTGGGCTAAGGCCTCTTCTCCCTTTAGGGAGAAGGTTTTGGAGCATATTCTACTACGATGCTCCAATGCGGGTTGGTGGAATATACATGTAGCAGAATTTCGTTGAAATTAGACACATGCAGGTTTCCTCACGATGTTTTCCTTCACCGCGGAGCCTGAGATGAATTATAAACACAAATTAAGCACATGAAAATTCAGTGGTGCCTGCCTGGGTTTGAATCCGAAATCAATTATTTAAAAAATATTAAAACAATGAATTGAAACAGACTACACACAGACACGTTAGTTTCCTCAATGACTAGTAGAGACGCAATAAAAAAACAGAGTGGTATTCAAATTTATCCCGAAAAAAATGTTAAATACAATTAAAGGTATAGCAAAAGCCTTAATAAAAACAAATAAAACATAAAACTGCATGATTTTTTTCCTTTATTTCTGTGTGGGGAATTGGGTTTTTTCCTCTGAATTTGGGGAATTTCGCTTTGATTTTTGGCGAATTAGGTGAATAGGTATTGGCAACCCTGATGATAATGGCAACACTGAATATAACGTCAAATTTCATGACTTGTCAAAAATTACAATTTGTTGAAAGCCACGCTTAAAACATAATAAAAGAATTCAGGAGTTTAAATCATAGATAATACACTTATGGTTTAAATTAAAAATTATTAATACTATTAACAATGGCTGACAAGCAAAAAGTTGATTTGGGTTTGTTGGAAGAGGACGACGAATTCGAAGAATTTCCCACCGAGCGTTAGTATTACTGCGTCGTAATAAATAGAATACAAAATTGGATTTTCATTTCGTGTGCATACATCTATTTTCACAACCGAAAAATCGTTTTCAGTGATTCCTATTGGAATGGAACAATTTAAAAACGAATGCAACTTTTTATATTTATAAATGAATAAATTAATAGGGAAAGACAACAGTTCAGTACCTTCTTCCAATTTTATTTTTTTGTTGATACTTATTAAAAAGCTTTAGTGTCAATTGAAAATCACTAGAAATACATAATATATCTATTTGTTTGACAGATTGGGGAACAGAAGACGCTGATGACGAAGATGTATCAGTGTGGGAGGACAACTGGGAGGATGACATTGTTCAGGACGACTTTAATCAACAACTAAAGTATGTTTGAGATTAAACCTTAACTAATAAATTAAAGTAAAGATGAATTTGGTATTGTTGAGTTAATTCATCTAATAAAATATCTTTAGCCTATTCCAATCACAGAAAGAGTAAAGACAATAAAACAACTTAAACATTGAATTAACATATTGGTGTCGAGATAGGCGAAGTTAACTATTAGTTTAATTGAATAGTGTTGTATTTATATAAATATATATTAATCTAGAACTGTGTGGTACATAGTATTGGATAGAAATAGAAGATAGAATAATGTTTATCTAATCTTTTTTTTTCTCTACTCATTCTTCTATTGGAATAGGTTACTTTAAAGCTTATTTGATTTTAGAATAAAGGAATAACTTACATAAAATTAATGTTAGTTGCTCAATATGTTATACAGTATCACTTTTAAATGTGACTTATGTGTTTATTGGTGTACAGTAAAATAATTTCATTTTATCATTAAAAGTAAAAAAGATTGATGCAAGTGTTACAATCCTAAATAAAGGAGCTGCTCAAGAAAGCTTACTTACTCTAAATTCATGAAAATTACAATTATTAAAAAGATTGAGCGAATTGTTACCTAGCATCACCTTTTTTGTTGATTGCTATTAATATTGCACTAGCAGTTAGGATTAAATTAAATCTATTTTTTAATTTTGGGTAAATTTGGTGTTCATCATCATCTGAAAATGTTTGTGTTTGTAATGAAATAGGAAGTTGGTTCAATGGTGTAATCAAACATACCCACTGTTGGACGAAAGACTTCTTTCCTTTTAAGATTTGTAACTTTATTTCAACATGCTGCATACAAATACATATTTCCTGACAATGTTTTAAAGATTAGTAGACTTTGAATAAAGCTTGTATTACAATACTGCAATTTTTATATGATCAAATATGTACAGCATATATTTCTTTGTTACAGGCAGCAACTTGAGAAACTTCGTGAACAAAACATGAGTTAATTTAGGCATTCAATTTTAAAACTGTCCGTCAGTTAAAAATGTATTTTCGTTTTATTATATTCATTAAGTTAAGCTGTGGTACAATTAAATTAATAAAGTAAATTATTATTTTATTGGAATGCATATAGGTTACCCTAAAATTAAGTGTGTGTTAAGCTTGTGTTTAGGGGATGATAATAGCTTAAATGAGTCAACATTGATCTTTGATCATGTCTTACTCAGTGTACCTACCATTAAACGAATGAGGTTTATTGTGTAGTGTCCCAAATTTTAATGTTTTAAAGATGAACTATACATAAAAATAATATTTATTAGGACTTATGGAAAAACTATCTGGAGTAACATAATAATATTAACTACAAATACCTACCTATATTTTCTTATGAGTAATTTACCTATATCTCTGAAACTACTGGACCGATTTTAATGAAACTTACACTAAGACTTAATTCTCGAGAAATTCGTGGACTTAAAATACACTTACAAAATTAAGCACACACTTGGAAGTCTAAATGGATCATCATACTCAAATATTAAATTCTAACAATGTTAAATACATACATGTCGAATTGATAACCTCCTTTTTTTTTAAATCTCTTAAAAAGGGACATTATGGGCTATATAACCGTTCCCGAATCTGATAAAAAAATATTGTTATAATATTTTTTTGCAGTGTTAAATTTAAAGTGAGTAGGCTAATTTTATTTTTAAGCCATTTGATTTTTTTTTTGTGATTATACCTAATAAAAAGATTGTATATGTAGTTGTTATATTTATCTGATGATAATTTAAGGCCTTTGAGATTAGTTAGAAGCAGAGAGTAATTAAAAACCTACAATCTACGTACAATATATTTGCGAACAAAAAGCACTTGCGAAGTTAATTTTTTTATTATGTAGTATTTTAATACCTTTCTAATGGTAGGTGCAAAATAAAAACAAATTATAAAAATCATTTATTTCAAAAATTTAAACTACAATTAACTATTGAAATGAATGAGACCGGCTCAATATTATCAATGAATAAAAAAATACAGACAGTTATAGTTCACTTACGAGTTGATTTCCATTGAGGCCTGTATGCACCTACTTGATCATTAGTATAAATAAAAAATCTCATCATAAATGATAGCTTACTTCATTTTATTTTAATATCTATGTAATTAATTGATTAGATTTTTTAGTTTTACTTCAGAATTAGAACTGACTTCAACCCCTCTACTTGGAAAAGACGTCCCAGTCGGTTTGCAGTTTCGACACATAGCAACTGCAGTACTGTTGCAATTCAATTGCAATTTAGCAGTTGGTGTGTAGTTCTGATACCATGAAGACATCACCAAGGCCCCCATAAGGCTTCAATTACGATTACGTAGTAATCCCGAAATATATCTCGAGAAAAACTTACATTACACTGAAATATATAAATAACTGAATCAGTTTTTGGATATGCGAAGTATCTCGTTCACAAACAAAACAATCCAAAATTTTCGAGTACAGTATAATAATAATTGTTAAAAAAAAGTGTTAATAAAAATATTATCTAACTCATATACAACATATAACATACAGAAATTATAACGGAAGGTACATTTCAACTTTTTTTTACGTATTAATAGCGGGTCGGCGGCATACAGCCGAGTGATTTATCACGGAATTTACTAACAAATTCATAATGCAACATTGAAAACGCCGACTCGACATGTTTTTTCAAAATGGGGAGATGTTTTCGCCCTATTTTTCATTTATTTTTAAACTAATGGGTAGCTGTTGCTTATTCTTGATATACTTGCTGCTTGGAATAGTTTAACATAACAATTATCTCCTTCGCAGCTGGAGGGGAGGTTTCATACAAATAGCTATTTAAAAATATGATCACTTACAAAATTTTCTTTCAATCTTAATACCATGTTTATAAGAAAATATACAAATCAATAAGATTCGACTATTCATGTGAGAAAAAAGCTATTCATTAAGAAATTAAAAACAAAATCATGGAGTTCAAAATTTTTTTTACAAAAACATTATCAATATGAATACCTATTGGTATAGGAGAAATTGATAGATTAAGGTTTTATTGGTATTTAAAGTCCCTCCCTCTCTTTTTAAAAGCACTTATCTACTTATTTTTATTTGATTATTATAGTACATCCAGTCTTTAAATTTTTCCCGAGAATACTGGTTAAAAATTAATGTTTCCATCTGCTTCATTCGGCGCAAACTGATACACATCTGACGACTCCTGAGGCTGGGTGTTACGATCTTCTTGATCAACGAAGTAGTTATCCAAGATATAGAGAGCTTTCTTATAGATCTGTATGAAAAATAAAAAAAAAAATTAGTAATGGAATAAAACACGCAATAAATGTTTTTAACCGGTTTGAACCAGTAAGACAATTTGGGATAGATTTTATTTAGTAAGTAAATTCAGTACATACATAACTATTATCTGTTTGTATTTATATTATTAGTATTGATAAGAATTGTACAACCATCTGATTTTGAGTGTTCAAAGATAATACGATGTTATGGTCCTCTTGAACCTAAAATAACACTGGCTTACTCACAATACAAAGTGGAACATATCAATAAAAAAAATAATTGTTGACTTATAGACAGGTTTGACTTCTACTGACTAACCACCTAGTAGAGATTGTGACGATTGTGATTGTAGATAAAGAGCAATAAATTACGTTAGTTTGTTTAAGTTCGAAAGTCGACATAGATCTCGATCGGTAAATTTCATAAATTGCATTAACATTGTCTACTTTAATTATTATAATATTTAATACAATTTAGACTTATTACGATCTGATCGAGCGTCAATTTCATCTCTCACATAATATGTTTACTGATAACATAACAGATCGGCGGTCATACAACTTTTATATGGCTCTTCACAACTAGTCACGCATTTTTTTTTAAGCGAAACGGCACAAATTGAAAGCTCAAGCAAAAAGACAATGTCTTTCATCCAGATCCAGAACAGAGCAGTCATAGAAATTTCAGACACGTAGGGCAGGGCTACACAATTCCTTAAGTTTTACTTCAATTGAACTCATACCTGTTCATTTTCGTGTTCTTGCAACGATTCGATACGATCTAAAGCACCAATCTCTTCGAGTTTTATACAGAGAGGTTCAACTTGGCCGAATTCCGCAGCAGCCTGTAAAATAAAGAAAAAAAAAGTTGCTAGGCATTTTATTTCATATCAATTAAGTTATGTCCAATTTCGCGTTTTACCTTAACTGTGAGATTCATTTCAAAATCTATATTAAAATTCTGAACATAGTGATTTGCCATACATACTTTAATATTCACGATTTATTTCTACCAAGGAAAATTTGAAACTGAGATGTTGTCAACAAAGTTGATACTGGTCTAAAGAATTTTGACTGTGAACTTGTTGTATTTGAAGAATTACAAAAGTTGCAAACACATATTATGTCCAGCTATTTTAGAAATTACACCAAAATGACTCTTGTTTAAGAGGTGTATCTTAATCAACGATTTTGAGTTCAAGTCCAGGGCAAGCACCACTGAATTCACGTGCTTGATTAGTATTTAAAACTAATCTCTTGTTCGGCGGTGAAAACATCGTTAGGGTGACGTGACGTGATCTGCCACGTATTGGAGTAGCGTGGTGGAGTAAATTCCATACCCTCCAAACGGGACGTTAATAGGCTGCTCACTTTCCTTTTTAACCAAAAAAGACTCGATAGAAATAATCGGCACTTACTTTCATCAATTGTGTAAGTCCGTCCAAAACAACAGTGACGGCACGTTGGTCGGGGGACGCCAGTATCGCGCAGTAAGGCTCCAAGAAACCGGCCGATATTAATGCATCCAGCTGTCCCGGGGTCCCTCCCAGGCAAAGATTAGTTATCGCCCAAGCTGCTTCTTTTTGACATCTATAATTAAATATTGATTATATTTATACAATATGAAAATATTTCTACCATGCGCTCCTTACCCTCCCCCGTAACCACGAAGAGGTTTATCCTTATTACAATACTGATCCTATCCACTGACAAAGAGTGTATTGAGTGATTAAGAGTGATTGTATTTCAATGGTTTTTTTTTCAGTCTTTACCTCACATATTATTCCAAAAATTTGTAGCGGTGCAATATAATTATTAACGAGCATTTTTTTTCGTCTCAACGGAGCGATAGCAAGTGAAATACGTTTTTTTTAAGGTTTCTTTAAACATAATATATGTTTCAATCTTTAAAACCCGTTACATCCGATAGAAGATATTGTCTTTCGTGAGAAGTTAAATAAAGCGCTAAAAGCGTTTTATCGGAAAATAAATATAAATCGCTAATGCCGGCACAATATAATATTTAATTTATAACCTCGCACTGACATTAAGACGTACAAATTCAAGTCAAAATTCAGCATTATACACTTGGGGAACGTATCCCATTTGTTTTTGGCGGCAGCGCAGTACACTTAAAATACTGCTGTAAAAATATCTACGCATAATTTAATATCACAACAAACTTACTTGATGTCCTCGGTCGTGAGAACAGACACAAGGTGTTGCAACAGCCCTTTGTCAACTGCCATTTGGATCTGTGTCTGAGTCCCGGCGAGCACGTTGCTGACGGCCCAAGCGGCTTCCTTCACCAGTGACGGTTTCCCGCAGTGCATTAGTGCTATGAGGTGATCTAGACAGCCTGCTTCTAGACAACGATCCGTCTGCAATATTTGCAAGCTATGTATAACAAATTTCAATGATAGGATTAAATATAAATGACTTAGATATTGAATATGGTCGAGATCTCTTTTTTATATACGCAGTCGGGAGGAAGTTATTACGACAGCATATAGACATTGTAAGAAATATTAACCAATCCTTTCAATACCAACCTTGGGAACTAATATGCTTTATCTCTAGCACCTGTACTTACAATGACTCACTCACCCTTCAAACTGGAATATGGTAAACCTAAAGATGACTGTTTGACGCGAGAATATCTACCATAATCATCCAAAATAATCTACGGTATTCATTATGAAATCGTTAAAAAAAAATGGCGAAGTTGTTATCGGACCTTTGAAAGTAAAATTAAAGCGGATATACATTCATTGAACGGGAAAAGTTTCGTATTATAAATAACAAGATCTTTATACCACAAAGCTATCACACAGAATAATAAGAACATAAATCTAAGTTTGTTTATATTTTCTCCAATTGTCAATTACCGTAATAAATCTGATGTGATTAAGTACTCTGTAAAAATATGATTAAACTTACTTGTACATCCGAGCCGGTAAGCATGTTGCCGACAGCTCGCAGCGCTGGAGTGCGGACAGCCGGCGACTTGTGCTGCAAGAGCTTGACCAAGCGCGGCAGGAGGTGTTTCGTATTTTGCACTTCTTCTATACGCTCGTTTGGACCGTCGGTCAAATAAGAAAGGGCCCAACATGTGTCCGCTGTGAAAAAAAAAACAATTGGAATTAAATAAATATCAGGAAAGTTGATTTAGTGAATAAATAAAATTTGGAGCTATTACAATTTCGGAACATAGATTCTAACAAGACGGTTTGGCAAGGATTTCATTCATGTAAAACTCTAGCATGTGCACGCGTGTCGGTGTTGAGGAATTATATATACAACACCGCCGAGCGAGTGCAACGAGCCGAGATGGCCCAGTGGTTAGAACGCGTGCATCTTAACCGATGATTTCGGGTTCAAACCCAGGCAGGCACCACTGAACTTTCATGTGCTTAATTTGTGTTTATAATTCAGCTCGTGCTCGGCGGTGAAGGAAAACATCGTGAGGAAACATGCATGTGTCTTATTTCAACGAAATTCTGCCACATGTGTATTCCACCAACCCGCATTGGAGCAGCGTGGTGGAATATGCTCCAAACCTTCTCCTCAAAGGGAGAGGAGGCCTTAGCCCAGCAGTGGGAAATTTACAGGTTGTTTATGTATGTTATGTTATATACAACACTACTGCCACCTACTAGCACTAACTGTGCGCACTAACTGGCACTACAATAGTCTAACCACAAGAGGACACAAGCCAAATAAACAATATTTGACATCGTCGAGAGGTTGAATAATATTTTATATTAACCAACCAACCAACGTTACCAACGTTACCAACGTGAACCAACGTGAACCAACGTAGGTTTGAATGTTATAAACTTTAATTAACTGTAGTTAAACTGACTTCTATAACATCTCGTTTAATATGAATTATTATTATTCTAAAACAATAAAATTGATCCTAGTCTGATGTTCTGATTAAATCTGATGATGAAGCTCACAAAGTTTTTTCAATTGTGTATCGATTTGTTACAAAATGCTTAGGTATATAAAACCTGAAGACACCCAGTTAATATTATCGTGTCATTAAATTTATTCCTAAAATGCAATTCAAATGTAAGTTTGAGCAGACGCCGACGCCTAAGATCTTTTCACCTCAAGTAGTAGTTACGACTATCCGAAGGGCCAAATACTCTTTATACATATGGGCTAAGACCACTGCTAAGACCTATATAGGGCTATTATCTGAAGTTTATGCAGGGGTGACATAAGATTACAGGGGGTGACAGGTAATAAAATATCCTTCCAAGGGGTTAGAGTAGAAGTTTCTGCCCATTTACTGATACCCTGTCTGAAATTTCATCAATAATTATTTCTGATACATTGCACATTTAACGGTTTTAATCGAAAAAAAATGTTTTCAAGTCAAATCGACTATTTTTTTCGAAGAATTTTCAAAAAATCTTATTTTCGTAGCGTATTAAAACAACAAAAAAAATGTATTTTCTAGATCATTTTGATTTTTAATGAGTTTGTTAGTAATTTGTTTTTGAAAACAACAAAAATAATAAATTTCTTACCGAGCACTTCTTGGTCGGCTACAGTGAGGAGTTCCGCAACATAAGGCAGTGCTGGGGCGACTAGTTCAAATTTCACTAGGGGATTTTTATTCCTGTAACAATTATATAACATGTAAGTAAATTTAGTTACCATCCATGTAATGGTAAACCAACCGCAAGCATTAACATGGATAATTTTCGGTATGTCTGAAAGACCGGTCAGGCTAAGTTTGCCATGCAATGTGTACAAAATACTGGTAAAAATTAAAAAAGGAAGCGCGAGTACATGTTTAGAAGTCTGGACAAATAGCTCTTCCAAGTTGTGCCCAACCTCCCGGTTTTTCACCTTCCGAATCCAATCCGGTCCCATCTTCAGGTCAGACAAGTTTTATGTTAATTTTTTTTTAAATCTGGTGCTTGGTTAACTTCCTCCAATGTTTGACGCCATTAGGCGGAGGACGAAACTGCAACAATTACACCGGATCTTGTTCTCGACATTCCAACACCTCAAAATGGAGATAATCTACAGGATCACCATTTACTTGAAGGTAGTCTCTACGTAAGCCTACCTGGGTAGGTTTTCTTTATGATATAGATGGGAAACGAGCTGGAGGCTCATCTGATGGAAAGTGATTACCACCGCCCATGGACATCTGCAATACCGGTTGGCTTGCAGGTACGTTGTCGGCCTTTAAGAAATGTGCGTCTAGATGGTGTGGATGAAACTTCGAATTTTGAAGCGATGTCCGAAAGTGAAATTCAGCTGTCGGGATTTAACCAAACAATTCCTCGGAACATCCTACGTGAAAAATACCATAGAAAATACAGAGTGATAAAACATCTCTACGCAAAGCCAAAGGATCAAGCAGGTCAGAAAGTCGTGATCAAATGATCGTCGATAATTTGAGCCGATCTGCGGTGAATGAAAACCGGGGAGCAGAAGTAAGAGCAGAACTCTATGTGAGGTCGATTTTGCCCCAACGTGAAGTACCGTCTCGCCTTGCACACCAAGCTTTTCAGATGTCAATTTGGCTTTACCCTCTAATTGACCGCGGAACCGAATAAGGTTTGAAACATCAACGTCCAATATTCCGATATTAGCTGTGGCAACAATGGGAATGTATCAAATCGTGGAGATACGACAAATAGTGACTTTCTATTGGTTAACGCGCACTCTTTTTGGAGTTAAATTGGACTAGGTTTAGCCGGTCACAGACTGAGACTATGTTTTACACTTGATGACTTGATTTCAGACATAAGTTTGTTCCGGTTTTTGTCGACGTGTTGCCGAGAAATACTAGCACGGCCGGTGTATAAAACGCCTAAGGTACTGTCGTCTGCATAGCAGTTGATGTTGCTGATTTGCAACAAGTCATTGATATGCAGAGGAAACAGAGTGGGAGATAGTAAACAGCCTTGTGGAACACCAGAATTGACCTTCATTCGATTTGACGTACATCGGGGAAGGTGTATGATCTTCATCCGGTATTCGCGTTGGTGAGATGATCAGGTGGGTCGAATCATATCAACTAAAGCAAAGTCAAGAACAGATCTACCAGCATGATCGACAGTGCGAGACCCAAGCCATTCGACGTGATATAATTACGATCTCTGCAGATGGGATCTTCTGCAGCACAGAAACTGTAGCTAGTTGCACATGCTCAACGAGTTGGTCAGTTTCCGCATCACCGCTTTGGAACCTAAAGAGGCACGCGTAGATGCGCGCAGACGCAGCCAGATAATGGATCAGTCTCGCCCTTCAAGGTTAAAGCGACGTTAAAGCCAACACCAACCCGTCGGTACAAAAGAGTAGAAGCGATCGGCGGCGGACGCACCTGCAGAAGTTGCTGTAGGTCCAGGCGGCGGTGCGCAGCTGGCTGGGCGCGGTGGCGGCGGTGAGGTGCGGCAGCAGCGCGGGCAGCGCGCCGAGCTGCAGCACCGCGTCGCGCGGCGCCGCGCCGTCGCCCGCGATGTTGCCCAGCGCCCACGCGCTCTGCTCGCCCACCACGCCGCCGCGCGCCAGCAGCGACACCAGCTTCGGGATCGCTCCTCCCTAGTCGACGAGAGTCATTCATTTAACCAAACTGAAATACTTAAAACGCCACTTTTCAAATTTGAAATATAAAATAACATAAATTAACTTTGCAACTAATGATTGTAAGAGCAGTATATTAAATAGTATTAAATACTTATTTTTTAAAGATCTCTCCTCCTCCCTGTGCTCCCATAAAGGAATTGACAACATGTGCCTTAAGTTACACGATTTAATTTCTATGTGCTGTTGCAAACATGAATAATAATTTTAAAAAAAATCCTAAACATCATATATTTCTAATCTTGAAGTAACAAATTAGTATAATAATTAACATAGTTATAAAAGTTTATTTTACAATTTTTGCTGTGATTATGTAAGATTATATTTGAATACCTAATCAGTTACTTTTGATGAAATTATGTAAATATTTGTCCTGTAAGAAGTACACTACATAAATGTCTACTTTTTTTTAAACAGATAATTTATACTTACATTAATAACAGCCATGGTATGTTCATGTGTGCCAGATGCAATATTTGTGAGGGCCCATGCTGCTTCGAACTGTAAATCTTGGCTAGAAACAAAAAAGCAGTTTTTCTTTAATGTATGCGTGGATTGATAAACATGCCGCATAGTTACTGCAAATGTTTGGTAATTTGAGTTGTTAGTTTTTAGGTATCTTTGAAGTTTTTAAGGATTCACTGGAAGCATGACTAATGGAAGTTAGTGTCTAGATTTGATCTTAGAGACATAGAGATGTTCATCAAAACTAAATGCACTTTAGGACTTGTGAATGTGTGACCTTTAATAAAAATGAATAAGTCACTATTTACTGAATTGTTGCTCGACTACATTAATGAATATGATTCAAATTTCATACAATCAGTGGTTCAAAAGAAAACGAGCTTTATAGAAATAGATTATTATGCTACATTGACCTTTTTAATGACTTCTAGAAACCAAAACGATAAAACGTACATTACATTCCATATACACCTACTTTGAATATTAATTGGTTCATAAGACTTTCTTCAGATTTGGACAATGTAAAACACATTGGAACTGGTCAGATTTAAACTTGTAGCGATTGATTAAAGTCCAGACATATATAACACCATAATAATTAAACAATACTATAGCTATTTTGATGAAACTCTTCAGTGTTAACTTATCAGTATTTTGTAGAGGTCAACATAATTATATAACAATTTTTATCATAAACAAAATAAGCCTAAATATTATTAATAGTTATGTTGATGTTTATTGAATTGTAGGTAATGTGATTTAAATTTTGTACTAGCTGTACTAGCTACTGCCTCTTGGAATTTAGTTTGTGGCAAAAACTTATTAACAACTCTTCTACTTAAACGTAACCCTCTTAAAGGATGAAAAATATTTGATAGTAGCCTATAACTTCACGTTGTACCAAATTTCATACAAATCATTTCAGTAGTTTAGCCATTAAAATGTTCTTTTTTCAAACAGTTGCCTTACAAAAGTATTGTTATATTGCCATAGTACCACAGAACTATTTGAAAACAATTAAAATCAATGTTGAAGCATTGACTGGTTACTGTAATTTTTCATTACGTTAGGCTATTACATGAAAATCTCAGAACATTCATTGCAATCAAAAAATTATCAAGGAACATTTGTGTTTTACAATATATTAAACTTTATAGATGATAACATTGCTTGAGATTTAAATATTCATCTTCAGGCTGTTTCAAATAAAAACACACTCATTACAATAAAAGATTATTCATGTAAGATGTTTTTATAAGAGACAAGAATTTCTGAATCTCACTTACATATTGCAAGATCAGAATAATATGCAGGGTAATAGGATAGTATTTAGTGTCATTACCATTCATCCCTATCAAGAGCATCCACCAATGGTTTTATGACACCAGCGTTAACCATTATAGAAATTGGAGGATTCTGTTCCCTCGAGAGCATACGTCTACCGGCTCTGGCTGCAGCTGTCTTTACAGCTAGATCAGCTGATTTCAAACCTGAAATCAATTAAACCTTTTTTAAAAACCATCAATTGGTTGATAATTATATCTATTTATATGGTGTACTTTTTTTACTTTGGACAAAAATTAAGACCACATGTTATTCAATTATAATTCTTCTTGATATGAATATATAATTATGTCATGTTAATTAGTACCTTGTACGATTTCTGCAGGTGTCATGACCTTTTCTGTGTCCAACACCTCCCCCGCCTCCGGGGACATAGCCCTACGTTTGAGGAGTTGTTCATCTCTAGCCTGTTTGCGGAGAGTGACGCTCAACTCAGCCCTCTTACGACGTAATTCCTGGTGAAAAGAACTTTTTGTAAGAAATATATGAAAAGTTTAATGCAATATGCATTCGAACGATGAGAGCCAGAGAAATCTGGCATAAAGACATTTTTTAAAATATGAATCGGTACATAATTATTAAATTACGAAATATTCTAGTTAAAGCATGTCATTAAATTAATTTTTAATTAAAAATAAAATTGATTGCATGCATTTCTGCCAATGATTTAATGGTATAACAAACAAAGGAAAGTTACACTTTTTTTCTCTTAACACAATTAAAATAAAAAAGTGCTATCAGAAAGAAGAGATTTAATTGCTAGGAATTAAGTTACTACTTAAAATGCCGATCCCGTGGATAATTTAAATATCGAATGTTCAAATACAACTTACAGTAGCTCCATGGCCAGCATTTTTGTAAGAGGCTAATCTTGAAGTATGTGTACGGTCTGCCATTTTAATTCACTTTGATAAATAAGAAACTTTTTCCTTATAAATTAATTCCATAAAATTTTTAACAAAGGAACAATGTGCTGGCCTGTTGGCAAGAGATATGAAATTTTAAAAGCCAACGGATTCATTAGCCCGACTTTGAAAGTTCATATGCTTCGAGTGTTGTCGCACGTAAATATATTATAAAAATATGAAATAATAAAAATATGAGATGTAATACACCATTTAAACATTATATGAAATTTGTATGACAAATTAAATAGAGACTTTTTAATTTTTTTAAATATGCGTACACATCATAGAGGATTTTTTGCATTTTTTATTACAGCAACATTTCATTAGTGTTGTTGTTTTGTTATACAATCGATTATCTTATTTCGTTCATGCTGTCAGGTTTCTTTAGTCTGCTTATTTTGTTTTATTTCTATTACAAATTATTCACTGCAATAAAGTAGCTTCTAAACTGTTTAAACTTGAACTAACAATATAATTTTAAATAATTATAGCAAATTAATTATCATTTTTAATTTATCATATTATACCTTTTTTATATACTTCTCCTTTACAATTTTAATTAATACATATTTATAATTAATAATAATATTTCCTAAGGTCCATCTCTCTTGAGTCGTAATATCAGTTATAATAATTTGATTCGAAGTCACAATTTTTACTTTTGAGCATTGACATAATAAGATAAATTATTAAATCTTTAGGTTTTATGAAAGAGCCAATGAAGTAAGAAAAAGCTTATTAGACTTTAACTTCATTATTAATCAAACTGCATTGCGACTGCACGGTAGCATTGAATTAATGCAGTCGAGACAAAGATCTGAAAAAATCCTGAATAAAATAAGAAGAAGTAGGAGGCGCTTTTACGACAGATATTGAGTGGTGGGACGGGCCTAACATGCGCAAAGACGAATTACCCTGCATTAATACCGCGTTAAATTATTATTAATCTCTGTCATGACCGACACTTTCATCCGGTGACCTTATAATGCAGAACGATTGTATATTAAAGTTATTAAAACAAGTTTACAAGCCATCATTGGCGTGTAATTACGCAAAACGTTACGCCGCTGGGCGTGACATCACAAATCAGTCCGGTCGGACTGAAGACAACACGTCTACTGTCTATCCCTTTCTAAATCTTGCGTTAGAAAGAGAGAGGCGATACGAGCCGGCTGGTGCTGATCGTATTCTGTCGAGGGTGTCGCCATTTTCGTTTTGACGAATATTGACAGCACGGCAGACAGACAGTGGCGCGGTCGTCGACGCAGCGTCTGCCAGACTATTTTTATTTTGATTGTGAATCATATAACAACCAGGTTTAATTTATTTATACATTATAAACATTCGTTCGTGATTAATTCTGTATTTACAAAACACATACTCGTGTCGAGTGATATATTGTTAAAGCGGTTCCGATATTTGGTGCTAACCTCCTTCTTTTTTACTTGTGTTTTTGAGAACTGCAAGACGTGATCGATATGTGCAAGATGTATTACAGATGACTTTGCATTACGTTTGACATCGTGTTAATTATCTGGTAAGTATTTATGTGGATTAATATAGCTTTTACAATCATTTATTATAGATTATTGTGATATTTCATTGTTCCTTTTTATAAGATAAGATTTTTTCCGAATTTTGTTGGTATAACTAGGTACTACGATTATTTTTCGCGTGTTAAATGTCAGATGTTCATTGTTGCGGTAGCTCCAGTTTGTTTACGAACTGTCACGGGCAGTATACGGCCTAAGATATATTGCCTGGGTTGGCGACTATGCGTGGGCCGCCACAACAGACGAAAATCAACCTTATGCTCTGGTGTTAAAGTATGAAATACATGAAGAAGTATCGCGATAACAGCCCGTGGAATTAATTTATCACACGCCGCGCTTGACAAGTTGAAAACATAAATTCGACCTTGGCGCACCACGTGGTTTGAAGTCGTTGTGCTTTCTTTTTATGTCATTGTTATCTGTGAAAATCGATTTTCAAAATATTATTTTTTGCAAATTATTTGAAACACAGTTTTAAAAGATCATTACTATAACGACGCAAACTATCGTTTTAATATCTACAATTCTTGTCAATTTCGTTAGACATTTCAATTTTTAAGATCTTAGTGGAAATCTATGGAAAATTGCAATATAAAATTGTCTTTAGTATATTGTTTGGAATACCTTAGTATATTATTGATATTTTGCGCGAATATATAATTTTTTACATTCCTCTTTATTTTTTAAATAAGTGCGTCATGAATGTAACATATCGAATATTAAGAAAATTTTGCAATATATTTAAATACAAATCAAATTTGATTAGTTGTATAAAAAAAAAATCAAAAACGTTTTAACGATTTTTTCACTGTTGTTAATTTTCAACTATAATAAAATTAAGTTCGCAATTAAAAATAATTAATCTTTAATGTTAGGATTATTGAAAATATAGGAGTGATTAGATAAAAAAAAATATCAAGGTAATTATTGATAATTTTTTCTACATGATAATCTACAATCAATAGGCCTATTTAATTATATTTTCTGAATGACAAAATAAAGTAATATAGATTGCATCATATTTATAAAATTACATTTTTTTTTCTAAAAATCACACTTATCATATGTTACTATATATTAAAATATTGTAATTGTTCACCTCGTGGAATTAATTATGTTAACATTTTTTACCCAAGGGCAATATAATATGTTTATAACGAACAAAGGATCTTGACAGATATAACCAAAAAATACTTTTATGTCAACTTTTCTAGATGGTTGCTTCGTGCAAGTCCGTTTGGGTAGGTATTTATTATTGTTGTGTTCTGGTTTGAAGGGTCAGCCAGCGTACCTAAAGCCATAAGAGTAATAACACCTCAGCTCTCAATAATCTTTTCTAATGTAATAAATGAGGAAGTAAGTTAGTTTCTTTAATTTTTTGTTACGTCTTCTAATCTGGTCTTAATGATCATCATAAAATTTTGAATATGCATTGGTTATTGAAAACAACATGAATTGCCTAGCTAGTCTTTCCTCTCCCTCACAACTAGGCTAGGAACTACTATTAATATAAATAGAAATAATAGATTTAACACCATTGTATAGACTACTGGGAAGTGTACCACCACAGTGTTATTTATATTAAGCATTGTTTTAAAGTGTTCATATATTATCAATATTAATAAAATTTGTAATATTTAAAGCTTAAATGACAAATTTTTTTTTCTTTGGCCCTTTTGCACAAAACATTCTGCCAGTCTCATAATTGTTTTTAAACATTTTCGAACTATATAATCTTCGTGCTATTAATCTGGCACTTGCTACAGTTTCTCTATTTTTCCGTGTCAATTATAATTTAACACTTTCTGTGACTTTCATTTATGTTAGATGTTGTAACAATATTTAGTTTTTGACATGCTTTTGATAGCTGAAAATGAAAATATTGTTTTTTTTTGTACTTTGTTCAAATCCCTATCTTTTATAAAGAGTTTAATTTACTAATTAAAATATCATATTATTAATTGTATTTTACTTGGATTACATGTTTTATCTATGAAAATAAGTAATAGGTAATAATGAATATATATATTTATATGTAAGTTTGTGATGTTATCCCCTACCTACTTTATTGTACCGTTGTTTCATCAAGACAAATAAAATTAGGGAGGTAACACTAGTAATTGTGTATTTTATGGTAAAATAAATGTACTAACTTCCACTTACTGGTGGGGTAAGGTAAGGGGCATGTGTTAGGTAAATGTAGGCTCTTGGATTTTGCACTATTTACCTTGGATGTTCAAAGTTCCATGTCAAAAAATTCCAAAAGAAAATTTGTTTTTTTTTTTTCATCTTTATTTTTGTTTTTAGTTTTATTTAAGAATTTATGCCAGCTCTATCGTATCCTAATCTAGATATATACTTTGAACATAAAAATAAAGTAATTAGTAGTAACGAAACTAAGCAAAAGGTACATTTAAATGTATTTAATCACCAGCATCGCAAACTGAACATAGTCTCCCAAGGTGACAAAGGTCCCGGTCGTCCGCCTTTCTCATCTAGTCGCGCCTCATCATCTATTCAAAGTTTATTTTATTACTCTCAAATTATTCCCTCGTCATTTATTTCGTGCACTGACTTAAACAATCTGATCATCACCAGTAATTACAATTCACTTTCTGTATGTTCTCTATTCAAACCATAAGAGGAGAAAAACCAAATAAACAACATTTGACAGCGTATTGACGCGATATCATTGGTCGAGAGATTGATTATTTTATATTCACTATGGAATTGCGAAAAAATGGCGTTTTGAACGTCGACGAAACTGTCATCGGAATTTTGGAAGTAGAATAAAAGTGGATATAAGTTGTTAAGTGTAATAGTGTTGCATTATAAATAAAGATATGTTAATCATAAACTTTAAATACGTAAATCTAAGGTTTGTTTATCTTTATTCCTACTTCGATTGGAATAGGCTATATATGTCTACATGTTTTTGTCTAGATCAAAAGTTTATTACTATGCTGAGTTACATTAAAATCCATCGTGTATTTTGATACTAGCGACCCGCCCCGGTTTTGCATGCGTGTAATTTATTAATAAAGAAAATGTTATGATATAAATATAATTTATTTTTGCACTTAGAAATATTGCTTTAGAATTGGATCATTAGTTCTGAAGATTACTCTCAACACACAAACAAATCTTACGTCTTTATAATATTAGTATATAATATGTAGACAAATAAAGGAGATTTCGTGGTCATACAGACAAATAGCATGTTTTATTATATTTTAGTATGTTGCAAAAACCGGCAGACGTCCTGCCTGCGTGTGTACATGAATATTTATGGCGATCGGTTGAATGTTATGGGAGTTGATGTGCTGCAGCGTATTCTAGGGGCGAATTATAAAAACAAATTGGGTAGTATAAAAACTTTCTCCGTAAAAGATACACATATGAACTAACTTTCCCGGTGATCGGTCAAACGATGTCGAAACCATTCGTCTATAATATCTATACTAATATTATAAATGCGAATGTGACCCTGTCTGTCTCTCTGTTTGTTTGTTCGTCGCTCTTTCAAGGGGTTACATAATTATATTCCGTTTATATCTCCCATGTAAAAAGGGGCAAGAGTTTTGTATATCCTGCAATAAGGGCGGGGATACACCGAGCACAAACAGTAAAGAAATATATAATTTGGGCTTCTTCCCACTGTTCAATGATTTTTTATGTACTATATATATATATATTTTAATATTATAAATGCGAAAGTAACTTTGTCTGTCTGTTGCTCTTTCACGGCCAAACCACTGAATCGAATTTGATGAATTTTGTTATGAAGCAAGCTTGAACTCTTAAGGCTATTTTTTTATACCGAACACCTGACGATCAACCCCTTAAACGCGCAACTATTCTCAAATAAGTACAACGACATTCATTTTTATTGCACTAGACATCTATTTATTTTTATAAAATTGATATAAGGACGGGGAGATAGTTTTTTCGCACACCAAGGGTGAATGAGCCTGTGCAACTACAACAACAGATAAAGTCTTAAGTTCCCAGGGTTGGTCACGAATTAGCGATATAAGGAATGGTTAATATTTTCTACAGCACTAATTCCTATGTGCGGTGGTGACCACTAACCATAAGCAGCCCATTTACCCATTCAAAAACGTCCCTATTTTTAAAAGCAAGCCTATACCCTTATCATTTTATTTGCATCTGTATCCGTACTTCATACAAAAACAAATAAAATTTAGTATTTAGAATACAAAATTATATTTTTCTTTTTTAATAATCCTCAAATACTAGCTTTGTTGATTGAGAAATTTTTAATCAAATGTTTGAAAAAACATTAAAAAGCGTATTACTACATAAAAAACGATATAGAAAAGCGTGGAGTTAGAATTCTTCGATTTCTATGAAGAATTAATAATAATCCAATTGTATTTAATTACCTAATTAACTTTATTCATGAAAAGAGTAAAGCATTGAGCTTCTTGTCGGTTCGTCTCTGTATAATCTACATTCGGAAAGATCGGTAACTTAAGATTTTAATTAATCCTGTAAATGGATGATTCGTCAGAAGTCAGCTAAATTGGTTTATAAATGGTCTGTGGGGCATAATAACACATGAATTGTACAAGTGGGTCGACAAATTTATTTGAAGCATCGTTTAAAAATTTACACGCGTTGAAAGTTCTCAAATCTGCTAATTCAAAGTGGAGATGAAGAAGAAAAAGTAACCGTCCAAGTTTAAGGTCTGGGAGTTATCCTATAACTTAGGTACATTTGTAGGTTGACTAACGCAGACTTCACAACCAATTCCTTTTGTATCGTTGGCACCCTTAGGTAATAAATAGAAGTGTGCTTTGTAGACACCCTTGTGTCTACTTAGACTTACCTTTGCAATGCGTTTTGTTTACTACCTACAGCGCTTTCCAAAATTTCATAATTGGTATCGATCGTCTTATATTTTTAATCTACTTCAAAGAAAGAAGAAGGTTATTAATTACGTTATAGTTTGTTTAATATGTTTGTTATCTCAGAGCTCTTTCATTTATGAACTGGTTCCTATTAAACTTTGGTCTCATTGCAATTTGAAGTTGTTTTTTATTTTTCAATAATATCTAACAATGCTCTGAATTATTTCTAACATTCTTAATTATTACTCGCGGTTCTTTTTTGAGTGTAGTCTCAATTTAGTTTACGACATTTGGTTCCTATTATTTAAATTTTATATTGAGACACGATTTAGTTCATTATAGTATTGATTTTTTTATTTTTATATACGGTTTTTTTTTTGCTAATACTATGTCTCGACAATAGTACCCAAAAGAGAAGTAGGAAAATCGGTTGGCATATAGATGAGAAAAAGGTACTGAAATGTTTTGTCTTTGCTCGTTTTTATAGATGTAAATATAGTTATACCTGAACTTTTAAATAAATTCTCCTACGTGGCTTTGATATCAAATTGTTGATGTCCCCATGACCGATTTCTGCCGTGGTGACCTTTCTCCACTAAGACTAGCCAATCACGCAATGCATCAAGGATTTGAGTCGCTACGAGATATTTTACAGAAAACGCTTATAACTTTCAACTGTTCCCATTTGAGTTTAAAGCTAGCCCCTACACTGGATAAACTCTGGATTATTTTACAATATTTTCTTAAAGTATTGCTTTAGATAAATTAAATACTTAAGGTTGCGTGCAGTTACGTCCAACATATGTATATACATAGTTGTATCCAAGTTTGATTATATAATTTGAACCTAATAAGAACTTATCTGGTTTTCGCGTTCTCTTAGAGAATACTAGTTATAACAAATGAAATAATTTGACAAATTAACATTTATAATGTTAATTTAAGCTTTCAACAAATAATAATTTCTAAATAAAATTATTTGATTACCGTAGTCTTTCTTGTTATGATTCTGATTAATATAATTAATATTAGTGATCCCAATCGAGAACAATGGATTTGTTTTTCAAACTAATTGAAGGATCCATGATCCTTAAAGGTTATTTTAAATGTATATTTCAAATGAAGTTGAATAAAATTGAATTAATTAAAATATTTTTTGAGATGAACTAATTTACTTTGGAACACTTAGATTTAATGTGTTGCTGGTATATTTCGATAATTTATTATGCGATGTTGGCACCGCCTCTTCCAATCGAGTTTTCATATTAATTTTGTAATAACTCTTTTTTTATATAAAATACCTATAATGTACCTAAAGGTAAGTATAGCATCATGATGATCGGTTAAGTATTTTAGGCGTAAAAGCATAACAAAAGAAGTCACTTTTGCATCATACGTAATTAAAATATTTGTTTGAAAACCTCAAAATATTATACACAGTTTTAGGGCAGGAGATGTTACATCAGTTTTACAAGTAAATGTTATACATAGCATCGCTGTATTGCCATATTGAAACTTACCCGCTGGGGTTATAATGATATAGAAGCAGCATTGTGATGTCTATTTCTTAAAAAGAGAATGGATTTATGTGTATATGTTTATAAGCATATAATATTCATTTATAGTGGCATGGTACGCTTTGAAGGCAATCTGATACCTGAATCATAAATGTCGCAATCAGTTAAAAAAATCACTTGAAAAAGCTTGGTTAAAAAATAATCTGAGGCTAAAAAACCAATGGAATTCTTAAAAATAAAATACCGTCTAAATTTTGTCACGAATGCAGAAACCGAACGGAGAATTTAACGCAGCTTTCCCGCGAAAAAACCGCTTTGACAGCGAAAAAGGCGGGAACAGCCGCCATTACAGACAAGTGACGCCTCGGCCAGCGGTATAATTGGCGAGTCGGAGTTATGGAAAGATTTTAATAACGTTCAACCTCAAGTTATTGCTTGTTCATCTCGAAGTTATTTATCTTTTAGTTTTTAGCATATCTAACATGAGGTTAGAGTGCAGAAAAGTTAATTAGAATTAGCTAGAACTAATTAGAACAGATACGTTCGTTTCTTTAATTAAGTTCTTTTAATTAGTGTATTCTTTGCATAATGAAAAACCGCAAGATCGTTTATTATCTAGGTTTTCTTTAAGTTTTTTTTTTTTTACTTAAGAATTTTTCAATAACAGTTGCAAGTCTTCGTAGTTAATAATGAAATTTTATTATTATTATTATTTTACTTATATATAGAACACGATTTGTCTTCTCGGTGTCGATTTATACAATATTTTCATCTTCAATAATATTTCTGTAATTTTTTACGAAAATCAGGATTAAGTTAATTATTGTAATTTATGTTCTATTTCCAAAGCAATAAGGACTAGGTTGTAACGTAGTGTTAGTGTTCTTTGTTTAACTTAACGTATAATATTCAGATTCTAACCAGAAGCCAGTTTTAGGTAGTGAATAGTCAACGCAGAGAATTTACTCTTTTCAATGTACATTAGGTGAAATCTTTTGTGGGAAGCTAAAATTGATGGCAACTTTTCTGTTCAGTGAGTACGTGATACTTTTTTGAATCGGTAACTTTGAATTTTTGACATACTATCGAACTATATACTATAATATTGGGTGAGCGTTCAAGTCGTGAAGATGTTATATTTGAGACCCATTTAGGGCTGTTTTATTAAAGGCTTTATTTATGAACTGGTTGTGCTTCACGGTTTTATCTGCTATTTTTATTATACATTTATTTATATATATGTATAATTTTGTTGGTGGTAAGCCTTTGTGCAAGTCCGTCTGGGTAGGTACCACCTACTCATTATATATTCTACCGCCAAACAGTACAATACTAAGTATTGCTATACTTAGTATTGTTGTGTTCCGGTTTGAAGGTTGAGTGAGCCAGTGTAACTACAGGCACAAGAGACATAACATCTTAGGTCCCAAGGCTATGTTATAGATTTACATATATCTTTCTATAATAATCAACTCACTTAAAATCGTGACAAACTTGTGTGTGCGTAGACTCTAGTGATTTAAATGAAATGAAGACAAAACGATACATACTTACAATTTTTATAGTAGTTATTTATTTAGTATTTCTAAGGCATACTCCCAAAACGATACTAATAAAATTGTCAACGAATTTCCTTCCCAAAATTTATGTATCGAAGTTTCGAGAATTTTAATAAAAAGCTTTGCCAAAATTAAAACTAGCTGAGAACGTGTTCCGAATGTATATTATTTTGTAACAACCATTTTTCCCTTTGCACCGGAAACATCTCGCAAAGCGAATTCAAATTTGGAATTGTATAGAGGGATGCTGACTATACTCTCAGAGGGTTAACTGTCTTGTTTCTGGACTGGTCCGTCGATTCGTTGGGCGATATGGTCTTGAGTTAAATAGTGGTACGAATTTTCTTCGATTCTACGTATAGTGAGTTTTACTACGATTTCGTTAGACTTCTGGTTTGGTTATGTAATTTCTTAAAGTTTTAATTATTTTAATAATAAAACGAAATTCACGTCAATAGTTCACATTTAAATCGGGTGAAACTGCGAATCGCAGCTTTTTATAGGATATTATATACTAAAACCTTCTTAAAACCTTCTCCTAAACGTGCTGCATCTTCTGGTATAAGATTTATGCATATAAGTGTAGCGTGATTTTTTCTTCATAAAATTACCTCTAACAATACTTAATTCCAAATCCAAAATAATCAGCCCATACACAATACTTACACTGGCAACAAAATAACTATTCCTGTATTTGATTTGCAGTTACATACTATTCATTTCATTCTGGTGGCACTTCTCTGCTCCGAATTCGAGGCTTGCAATATCAATATGGGCGGGAGATGACCTCAGTGGGAGATTTTGAAACCTTGGATTGATTACGAAATAAATCCTTTATCATAAGTTTGTCTTAATAATTGAGACTCTCGTTGTTCCACTGGCTAGATAAGTTTGCAGTACCCGAGTTAGAGATCGAAGTGCGTATACTCACTTGAAAGAGAGCACGTAAATTCGTTGGTCCAGCGCCTGAACTCATTCCGGTCTTGTCGGATTTGCCGTCCCACTGTGAGAGTAAATGTAACACAATTACATATTATCTTGCGTTTATTTACTCGTTGAAATTTCAGACTTGCAACTTATTACGTTTGTCTCGATAAACAATATTAAAAAAAAAAAAAGTAAAGATAGAAAAGATTGTGACAGGTGAATGTTTACAATAATAGACTAGTCTTCATATCGTGCCTTTGCTCGATTTAATTTAACACGAATACATTCGTAAATGTTCGTGAAACGGTGATACATTAGAGCGGTTCCTTATGTTACAAGTAAATGCTCTAGTCTATACTCACCTTAACCACTCTCGTGTGCAAACGGTAAAAGGTAAGGCAAAGAGACTCCTGGGAATCTTTGTTATATTGAAAAAAAAATACCGCTGAGTTTCATTCGTTGATTCTTCTCGGGGTATTTAAAAGTAAGTCTACTGTGGAAGTTTTTTTTTTTGACAATCAATAAGTAAGTGTAATGCCTCTTTATTGATTTTGAATTTAAATTTTAAACCATTCGTATTTATAAATGAAAAAAATATATAAATAATAAATATATTAATACAAAGTTAGCTGTAATAAGACGCAATTTTTGCGAGTCCATCTCGTATTCCGAGGCTGAAGCGTGCAACTCAATATTTGAGCAGATGTGCTTCTGGGAGGCGCGCGAAAATGTTATTTTTATGCGACCTACATGGAAATGCCGATGCCTAACATAGTGATGGGTTCTTATCGACAAAATACGTAAACTCTTCTTCGGTAGATTGAACAGTGGCAAAAATAAATTGTTGTTTTTTTTTCATTTTTTTACCGTTTTACCGTTACAGCTAAGGATAAAAAAAATGAATGAATCAATTATTACAGTACACATTCAAAAATTCGTTATTTTAAGGTACATCATATGTTCTAATAACAGTATGTACGTCAATAGTGGAAAAGAGTAACTATTGAGTTTCTTGCCGGTTCTTGTCGGTAGAATCTACTTTCTGAACATGTGATTGAACTTCACATTTAATTCAACACTGCAACATAACGATTCAAAAGTGATTTAATGAGCCCACTTAAACAAAGAATATTTTGATTTTAAACAGTATCCATGCATTCTGTTTTCGGTATATCTGCCATTGGTACATCCGTGATTTTTTAATTGAAATATCGACAGTACATAAATCATCGATACAAGTCAATAGAAGCGCATCACTTGAAAAAATTACCCTTCCCGAGTCCGAAACAGCGCCCTCAACGGAACAAGAATTTGTTTCTTAATACATGGCTCCTCTATTATTTAACGAATATAATCATAAATTCAAAGAGGGTATTCGAATGAATGTTTTTTTGTGTTGCTATTGCATTTTGATTACATATTTATATTTTACTTTTCACAAGTTCAAGTGATGTAACTTGATTTTGTTTATGGCAACATTTATTTCTTAATTGTCAGTATGACGTTTCTTATAATCAATTCATCTTTAAAGTCTTTGATAACCTATTGACAGAAGACATAAACATAATAAATAATAATAATAATAAAGTCTTTGGGGTTTGAGGATGAAAACAGACTATTTTGTGCAATTTTTTATTTCAACATGTTTACAAATTAGTTGGCAACACATGAAGAATGTAAAGAAAGTTTAAGGTCAAGCTATGGGGAATATAACGGTCGCCATATTATGGTTATTTTTTTTTTATCTATTACAATAAAATTCATATAACTCCTGCTTCAGTGCCTACACTATGAAGTTACGCTATTTTTTACTGTTAACAGTTTTGTTGTTGAACGTGTCTTGATATTCATTTGTTTCAAATTATTATTATTATATGTCCTTGAGAGAAATCTTCAGTTGAGACAGTTGACTGTGAAGATAGAAGCACGATGTGTAAAATATTGATCAAACAAAGATAGGTAAGTAAAATGACAAATGGGAGAAGAACTAACCATCCGTTACATAGTCAATGCGCCGCCAACATTGGGAACCAAGATGTATGTTATGTTCGTTGTTAAACTGGCTGTCCTTTGAAGCTGGAACCAAATATATGTATGTGCCGAAAATATAGGAGTCTTTACCCTTACTCTCATAATCCGATGGGTCAGGAAATCCACCATGAGTTCGGGCTTAGAATAAACGATATAGAAATGTGCTTTTAGAGCCACTAAATTACTTCACAGTGAACACGCTCATTGTGAAGGAAAAATAAAAAAAAATTATTAACAAGCGCTTTTAAATCATCATTTTACAGAACTGTATTAAAAGTGAAGCTACTTCCAGTTTGGATGATAGACTCCAGAAAGTAAATACTCTTTTCCAAAATTTTAGTGTAATCGACATTAAAATCCGTTGAGGGGGTACAGATGAAGTTAGCGGAGTCAGATAGATAAAAATAGATATTGATATATCTATAATTATAAGAATTCAACACTTATCGAATACCATGAAGGTTTAATACAATCTTAGTTGCAATTCGTCATATCATATTGTCTACCTTTCAACCGATCACCATGACAATAATTGTTATATATATATCAAACCAAATGTATTTTATTCAAGTAAACTTCACAATGAAGCGTTTTTGAATCGTCAATATTTAAATACTACCACCGTATCGGAGAGCAGCCTCCGGCGATATAAAACGGTAAAAAACACGCATAGTTGCTCTTTTCAAATAAACAGATTAACAATGCTGTCATTCACAGTTAGTGTTCAATCAGTCCTGTGATGGAATCCGAGTCTAAATCCAGGCGGTTTTTTTTTTTGTAAAAAGTATATATATAAAAGTATGTATATATATACAATTATACAGGACGTCTGTCATGTTAACTTTATCTCAATACTAATATTATAAATGCGAAAGTAACTCTGTCTGTCTATTTGTTGCACTTTCACGGCCAAACTACTGATTTGAATTTGGTATGAAGTAAGTTTGAATTCCAAAGAAGGAAATAGGTTACTTTTTTATTTCTAGCACCTGACGACTAACGTACAAGAAGAGCGAAGACCCGGGTGACGACTAGTATTATATAAGAAGGTTTGTTAAGTTCGTATTCTATGCGTTCGCTCATCATTCATTCTATTGAATTGATTGGTACGTATTTGGCACTTGAGGTTGCTGGCACAGTACCATCGACGTTTATTGTTTACGAAAAGTTTTAATACAAGATAATTATAATAAAAAATAGTGGTCGTAATTCGATTAAAATGAATAGTGAAAATTTATTTTCAGTAACGAACGCGTGTTTTTCTTCTGTTATTTCTACCTTTTTTTTGTTAATAAGGTCTCGTCAAACGCTACAGAATTAAAAATATTCTGCTTGATAATTAAAGCAGAGGGTGTCTTTATATATATCAAATCAAAATCAATTTATTCAAGTAATCTTCACAATGAAGCGTTTTTGAATCGTCGATATTTAAACATTACCACCGTTTCGGAAAGCAGCCTCCAGCGAGAAGAAACGGCAAGAAACTCGCATAGTTGCTCTTTTAAAATAAGCAGATTTACAATGCTGTTTTTTTACAATAATCACTGTCCTGTGATGGAACCCGAGCCTAAATCCAGGCGTTTTTTTTTTATGAATAATATGATATATTTATTAATTTAGTCTTAATAAACTTTTTAAATTTAGTAAATGTTATAATGTAAAGTTTAGTTTGAGCCGAGATGTCCCAGTGGTTAGAACGCGTGCATCTTAACCGATGATTTCGGGTGCAAACCCAGGCAAGCAACACTGAATTTTCATGTGCTTAATTTGTGTTTATAATTCATCTCGTGCTCGGCGGCGAAGGAAAACATTATGAGGAAACCTGCATGTGTCTAATTTTCAACGAAAATCTGCCACATTATATTTTATATTTTACTGATTAATATTTGTGTGGAAACCTGGATAAGTAGCCCTGGGTGCCGTTACGATCATTCAGACCAAATATGGACGAGCGGCTAGTTTATATGTAAAACAGTCTAATTCTTAAAATTCTTAATGGTTATCATTTGGTTATTAATACAAAAATATTATTCTATATAAAGTTTTATCATAATTGTCGTTATGTCGATAATTTTTTAATATTTTTTTCTGAATTTAAATATATATCGTTTGTTACTCAAGTGCAACAGAGCTTCTGCATTCTGTAAGAAATTCTCGAAACCTTAGAAAAATATGGTTAATTGGCAGAAAGTGATAAGTTACTTTGACTGTAATAGTTATACAATTTATAAGATACACGTATCAAATTCGCGTATCATTG
Organism: Vanessa tameamea; assembly: GCF_037043105.1. NCBI lineage: Eukaryota > Metazoa > Arthropoda > Insecta > Lepidoptera > Nymphalidae > Vanessa > Vanessa tameamea. The sequence continues at coordinate 3,011,413 of NC_087338.1, forward strand.
TAATTCGGCTTACAACGTTTTACGAATGAGATACGAAGCGAGTTCTTACTGAGTAGCACACTGTATGCCATTTCTACTGATCATTCTATTGTGTGTCCATAATGATAATTTTATTACTTTTTGTAAACATGTTAAAGGACATACATACATATTTAATGAGTTAAGTAACATTTAAAAACTGTCAAGTTTTACCTTTTCTTAATTAAAATTCGTCTTAGGAAAATAGTCAAGAAATTCAACGACTTGTTCAAATGTATATGCTTGGTATGTTTTTAAAAAAAATATTGTTTAAGGCTAACGAAAGTATGGTCGACCGGTCGTAGTAAAAAAGTAATACTGACTATACATTTTGTCATTTGGATGTTGATTTCAATCTATTTTACTCAAAGATAATGCGACCAATTTAAATTGTTTGCCGTTACAGATGACGTTATATGCAATGTCATGATTTTTTAAAATAGTCGGGTAACCCTTGATTCGCTTTTTGTTCATATTGCAACTTATCGATAGAAATCAGCTATCACATAGATCCACAATACTGATTTATCGTCTGCAACGTTTACAACAACAAATATTTAATAGCAACAGTTGCTATGCTATAAACGTAACTGCCCTGCTGGTAACGAGGGCTGTGCTTTGGGCGACAGTGAACATTTGCTATTTTGTTGCCCATTTGCGGTTCAGCCTTTCAAAAAAATAAATAATTCTAGTCATATATTGATACAGATAAATCAAGATACTTGATTAGATAGATAGATAGCAAAAATTAAACGTAGACCAAAAAGGTCTCAAGAGAACTAACTATAAATGCCACGCTAATGAAGATTTATCTTTATAATTTTTTTTATGATATCGGTAGGCGGACGAGCATAGGGGCCACCTGATGGTAAGTGGTCACCACTGCCCATAGACAATGGCGTTGTAAGAAATATTAACCATTCCTTACATCAGCAATGGGCCACTTACCTTGGGAACCAAGATGTTACGTCCCTTGTGCCTGTAGTTACACTGGCTCACTCACCCTTCAAACCGGAACACAACAATACTGAGTACTACTGATTGTCGGCAGAATATCTGATGTGTGGTTGGTACCTACCCAGACGAGCTTGCACAAAGCTCTACCACCAAGTAAGTGTCACCAATGTTTGAATAAATCTTGAAAAGATAAGCCCTCTATACAAAGTAACAAGTTAAAATCAAAATACTTTGTTCGACATAGAAGTTTTACACTTGCTTATTGATAGACAAAAATCTACCACTGCAGCAGTTTGGAAATACTGACGGACCTGAGAAGAACCGGCGAAAATTAACGTTTTTTTTTAAATGTCATATTTTTCAATTATTGTTTTCATACAATAACAAATAATATATTTTTTGTTATTTGAAACAGCCTGCATTTAATGCATTATTGGATCGTACCCTATGTCTTTTTCTATGACGTGCGTGCAAAATTTCACTACGATCGTAACAAGTAACTAAATAAACTCTTTTACGAATTTATAATATTAATTTTGGATGGAAAGATTTTTTAAATAAATTATCACATAGAAGAATTCTCCAAGAGATGGCCACTCGGTACAAGTTCTAATTTATCTGAATTTTCAGATACACTTGACGTTATAATGTAATGTTTACACAAAACATATACGATACGGCTTTTCCTTAACTGCTCACCAAATAACGTTAATAAACATTAACACAATTTTACACCTTTTAAAAATTCTTCAAGCATGCTCCTTTACGTTAAGTGATCGTAATTCTATGCCGTGTGTGGCCGTTTATGTGTGGTCCAAGCTATGAGCGTATAGATCATACTATGCTTATTAACAGGAGAAATAAGAACAAATAAAAAACATTGACATTAATTTATGATATACAGTATGGATCCGCGATAAAATGGCACTTTGAATGTCGATGACTCCTTTTTGGAACTTTGAAAGTAAGTAAGGTTAAGTTAGGGAGAGAAGTGTTGTATTTTATATAAATCTATATTATCAAGACCTGTTTGAGGTACATAATATTACAGAGCTGTTAGTAAATCGTATGTAATGTTTAAATATAAGGTTTGCTTATCTTTACAACTTGGAATAATCTGTTGGTATATTTTATAAATACACATTATGAAATAGGTTTAAATTGTTTCGATATAGGATATGATTTTTGGTTGAGTTAAAGGGCAGTAGCCATTTTGAAATTAGATGGATTCAAGACGTTAGATTTATCCTTAGCTTAGTTCGATGTTTCAATCGTTTATTATTTTAGTTTCCTTTTATAAATGGTCTTGATAATTGCAGTAAGGTTAACTAATAGAGATTGCCTTCAGACATTCAATGTACCTTTTGATGTTTTGTTTGTTATACGTATTCATTTATACGGTTTATAATACCATTATTGAATTCTCCCATGTCTGTGTCCCGATTGTCTGCCCTTATTACCTCAACTGTTGGTCAGGAAGCTACGTCATTATGGAATTAGGGACACTGCACTCAGTCTTCTGATTTCGTATCTGAGCAATCGGATTCAGAGGGTTGATGTAAATGGAAAGAGATCTCCCGGGTCTCCAGTTACTGTGGGGGTCCCTCAAGGATCAATTCTTGGACCATTCCTCTTCCTTGTTTATATAAATGACCTGCCACACCTCCTAGGTGATAAACTCGAGATAGTATTGTTTGCTGATGATACTTCTTTAATTTTTAAAATAAAAAGACGTCTTTCAATATATGACGATGTGAACAATACTCTCTCTGAAATAGTAAATTGGTTTAGTGTTAATAATTTAATGTTAAATAGTAAAAAGACTAAATGTATTAAATTCACTACTCCCAATGTAAGATGTGTCAAAACGAGTGTACGCTTAAACGGGGAAGCATTAGATGTTTTAGAATCAACAGAGTTCCTTGGTATGACAATAGACTCTAAGCTCCAATGGGCCCCCATATAAATAAGTTGGCGAATAGACTCAGCTCTGCAGCCTATGCGGTAAAAAAAATTAGACTTTTGACTGATGTGGATACGGCTCGCCTTGTGTACTTCAGTTATTTCCACAGTATAATGTCGTATGGCATCCTACTCTGGGGTAATGCAGCTGACATTAATACTATTTTTGTACTGCAGAAGAGGGCTATTCGTGCAATTTATAACCTGGGCCCAAAAGATTCGTTAAGAGATAAATTTAAAGAAATTAAAATAATGACTGTCGCTTCTCAATTTGTTTTTGATAATGTTATGTATGTACGCAAAAACATAAACGATTTTCCCAGAAATTGTGACGTACATTCTATTAACACTAGGAACAAGAATAAACTTGTTACTCCAAGTACCCGATTACACAGGGTTAGTAACTCTTTTTTGGGGCAATGTATACGTTTTTACAACAGGATCCCAGAAAACGTACAAAATTATTCAATTATAAAATTCAAAAGAATCGTTAAAGAGCGTTTGTGTGCTAAAGGATATTACAACACTAATGACTTTTTAGTTGACTGCACACCTTGGGAATGAAATGATCGCCTCCAGGCTGTTTCAAATAACTAAAATATAATTATTATTGTACATGCAAAATGGAAAAAAAAAAAAAAATATATCCCGCTGAGTTTCTTTCGCCGGTTCTTCTCAGGTCCGAGGTGCTAAATTCCGAACCGGTGGTAGATTTTTGACAATCAATAAGCAAGTGTAAACACTTCTATATTGAATAAAGATTTTTGATTTGATTTGATTTGATTTGTGATTGGTCATATGTCCAAAAAATCCTCTTACCAATCGCTATTTTCGTCAGTTCGTTCTATGTCGTTCTATTAGTTTTTTTTTTAATATAAATTCAATGAATCATACGCTTGTTACTTGTGCCACGATACGTTTCCAATATTTATTATTAATTAACAAGACTAAAACCGAAACTGGTTATCTATTGTTTGTAGCAAATAGATTTTTAATAGTTACAATTTGTTAGCTACGATAGCTGCCGAGTTACACTGAACGTATTAAGTTTTTTTTTTAGTATTTGGTTATTTACCAACTTCTTTCCGTTTGAAAGAGATTGTTATTGATTCGATTTTTGAAATTTTTTTTTATTTTTTACTTTTTTTAGGACAAAACTTTGAGTTCTGAAACTGTCATTAGTTTAAAATCATTATACTAAATATATTTTAATGATATAAAGTATAGTTAACATAACATATATATCCCTACAAATATTATAAATAAGTTACTTTCGAACTCTGTCGGACTGTGGGTTAACTATTCACGCTTAAACTGCTGTACCGATTTAGATCAAATTTGGTATGGTTATAGTTTGAGTCCCGGGGAGAACATGGGTTACTTTCGAATGCAGAAAGCTAACATATGTGATATCAATCTGTGAAATCATTCAGATGTTACGAGATAGTTACAAAATACACGTAAAAAATATAGGTATATGTCTAAAAATAGTTTGATGCTGTACTTCTGAGTTATTCATTTTATGCGACAAAGATATCCGTTACAGTAAAACTATTCATTTTAAATAAATACGCTTTATAGAGAAGGTCGTACGTGACAATATTATAAATCTTCACGATAACTTGCTATTATTGTGTACTGTAGTGTTCATTTCATAGTTGACTTGTTAATGGTTTAACTAGTATAGAATAGAATAGTGCGGTGCGTTGTAGTTATATTTGCATACTTTTAGAAGACATAAGAGGAGAAAAACCGAATAAACAACATTTGACAGCAAATTGACGCGATATCATTGGTCGAGAGCATGATTAATCTATGATATTCACTATGGATTTGCCAAAAATGGCGTTTTGATTGTCGACGAAAATGTTATTATAAATAAAGATATTTTAATCATATACTCTTAGTAGTGCACACTATAGCTGAGTTATTAGCAAATCGCATGAAATATTTAAATCTAAGGTTTGTTTATCTTTATTCCTACTTCCATTGGAATAGGCTTTACATAATTTAATTAAATGAAATAATAAGGTTGAAGCTTGTTTGACATGTTTTGTAGTCTTGATAGGATATATATTTTTTTAATATTTTTAGTAGCAAAGGGATGAAAAGCATTGAGAAATGATCATAATGTTTGAGTATAATTTAGTTATATCAGTTCGTGTTGTAGTCAATTTACATTAATGTGTTTTAATCGTTGTTTTTATGTCAGCCGTGAGGGTTCAGTGGTTAAAAGACGTGAATCCACACCGCAGATACTACTGAGTTCATGTGCTTAATTCATATCATACTCGGCGGTGAAGGAAACCTGCACGAGGCGGATGATAATCTGCCATGTGATTCCTCAAAACTGCATAGGAGTAGCGTTGTTTAGTACTTAGTCTACCTTGTGCTCAAAATGAAGAGACTTTTGCCCAGCGGTGAGATATTACCAGGCTAATACTATGCTTAAATTTGTAATTATAGGTAATGAAAATCTCCAACTTTTATAAAAGTTAGGGGGGGGGGGGATTAAAGTCACCGATGAGTGGAATAATGCTGTCTTCTTTTTTCATATGTGAAATCGATACTGACAGAAAGATATAAATGAGTGTTTGTCTTAAGTCTAAACACCCGAAATAATGTTTAATCCTTTTTTTGTGTTATAATCTGCACAGACGTCGTATCTGTATTTGTTGGAGTTTGGCAGTTTTATGTGCATATATATTTTTATTCCCATCAGCATATAGCATACAGCACAATCAAAATTTGGATATTGTATAGTGTCAGTTTTTTTCTTGTGTTTTTCGGTAGTAGTAGTCTGTCTTTGTAGAATCCTGAGTTCCTAGGCCGGTATGGTATTCGCCTGGCCTATCCTTGATGGAGATATCCCTATTAAGGATCGCAATTCTAAGGTCCAGAGTATCCTCTTCAAATTTTATAAGTAAAACAACGAATTTCTCATCTGAAAACAGTCTATCTGTATAGTTAAAGATTGAGAATTTAAATATACCATAACAATTTCCTATATTTATTTCTCGTTTTATAAAATTAGTAAAAGGAAAATTAATGTTGCACTGGCAACACTTGAGAAATTGGACTAATTGGGAAGCGTTCAAGATTCGACGTCCGAACGAACGTCTCCAATACGTTTTTTTTTTTTTGTTTTAATTGTAGTGAAAAGGGCTTTCAACTCGAGCACTCTCGAATCGAAAGTGTATAATAACGAGCTGACATAATTTAATTGCATATTCAGAGTCGATTGCGTAATTTTAGTGTTTTAATTGTTACCTAAACATGGAAACCGGTTTCGTCCGGTTTCGTCATAGATATAATCAAGAACATATTTATCTGGTTTTATGTTAATGAAATATATTGTAATATAGATTGTAGATACACAAATGCGATTACATTTATTTTCATCGTCCAGTTGTACCGGCTATAATCGACTGTAAATATTTTAATTACGTCATAAGCAGTGACGTCACATGTGTACCATTTAATGACGTTAATATTTTTTTTTTTTTTATAGAAATCGACAGGTTTCAAGGTATTAAATAGTAATTTAATATTCAGTTTAATAAAATTGATGAATATTATAGATCAATTATTGTATAGAGTAAACAAATCAGACATGCTATAGTAATTGTGTTAGTGGGATTTAATTGGTCTGAGTTGAGAGAGAGAGACTGAATCGGTTAAGTGTAATATATATATACGATGTATCTCTCAGATATGTACAAGATTACAGTTTTTTTTATTATTATTATTTACTTGGTGACTTTGTGCAAAGTTGTCTGGGGATCTACCACCCGTAGATGTATACATATGCTATAATCAAACAGTAATACTATTGTGTTATGGTTTTAGGTATGAGTGAGTCAGTGTAACAATGCATTGCATTTTCGACACAACACTGTATGTGTTATCACGTGTACAATTATATCATGTATGGTATAATTGATACTGTTATTGCTTTGTTGATTAATTAATACGTTCCTTCTATTCTATTAATTATTGTTTTCCTAAAGATTTTATCTTGGATTCTAAGTATTCGTGTTTAATTTAAATGGAGAAAAATAACTCTAAAAAATATATTATTTTAAAATGTTATGTTAAATCTTTAAAAATATATTGTTATTTAAAACGAATAAAGAAGAAAATACTAAAATATTTCTATCGATAAACTAGCAACACTAAACAAAGTCTCAGCGCGGCAAATGTAGATAAGTTAGCAATTTGAATTCCGCACGCGTTCGATCCGGCGTTCGAATTTTGAATATTTACAATACACGTATAGCGCGTGCTGGCTGAAAAGTTGACGCCGAATTGAACGCGTTCGTTTTGTTAAGTTGGTATAAAAATGTGACAAAGATAAAAAATAGTTGTGTTTTGCATTCGCTTTTTGATTAAATAATTAAGGATCCAGTTTGTTTTTTTTAATTATCGAATTAGCCAATTAGCGAATTTCTTAACACACTCAAGCATATAATTATTACGTCCTCTAAGCTTGAAGAATAATGCAGTATAAATTTAACATTTATAGATATATACATTTTCCAAGTATAGGCTGTTGAATTTGCTGCCCTTGTGATTGTCAATACTCAGTAGTCTTCTCGGTTTTTTTTTTACTGTTTTCACTCTGTTTGATTATCATTGTTAGGGAGCTGTTGATCATTGTGATGTATGATTTGGTCTCGATCGGTATTAAAGTCGATTTGGTCCAGTTTATTTGGATGCGTTTTTTAAAAGTGCTTGCCGTGTTAAGCCCAAAATAGTTAACAAAAATGGAAAATAATTAGTAAATTAAACTAGACATTTATTAACCTGTTCTTGTTATCGGTCGTTAATAATTTATGTTAAAACTCGTAACAGTTACAGAATAATATAATTAACAATTTTAGATTAAAAATAAGAAAAAAATATTAAGACACAGACGGTGTATATATTTACCAAAATTATAGAAAAAAAAAACATTACTGAATCTAAACAAGAAAATAACGACAATATATTTTTTTTTTTTAAAAAAACAGTGACTGAAATCTGTTCTATGTAAGTGTACCGTTCAGCTTCCAAATTGGGTTCCAAAAACCCAACGTTGATTTTTAATAGTAACCATTTCCATCCCTTAATAATGAAAACGTAATGTAACACGCAATTGTCAGTGCTATCCGGGATTTAATAAAATAAAGAATTTTTGACCGACTGAGAATTGGTTATGTGGATATCTTCCAAAAGCCAGATGGCAATTCCTCAGAGAGGAAGGGTACGGAGGCAGGATAAGTCAATTGAAAGATTAAGAAGTAGGTTGTAATTGTTGATTACCTACTGACATTGCTAGTTACAAGGTTTTTTTTTATGATATACGTAGGTAGGCGGACGAGCAAATGGGCCACCTGATGGTAAGTTGAATGAAATATAAATATTCCTTACATCAATATGAGCCGAGGTTAGAACGCGTGCATCTTAACCGATGATTTCGGGTTCGAACCCAGGCAAGCACCAGTGAACTTTCATGTGCTTAATTTGTGTTTATAATTCATCTCGTGCTCGGCGGTGAACATCGTGAGGAAACCTGCATGTGTCTAATTTCAACGAAATTCTGCCACATGTGTATTCCACCAACCCGCATTGGAGCAGCGTGGTGGAATATGCTCCATACCTTCTCTTCGAAGGGAGAGGAGGCCTTAGCCCAGCAGTGGGAAATTTACAGGCTGTTAATGCATGCAAATAATGCTTACATCAATGTGCCGCTTGGGAACTATATTGTTATATCCCTTATGGCTGTAGTTACACTGGCTGACTCACCCTTCAAACCGGAACACAACAATAATTACTAGCACAAAGCCCTACCACCAAGTAGGAACCACACCTGAGCAGTCCTTTTAGGATCTTATTCCACGATACGGGTTTGTTTAGAATTTCTTTCGACCTGTACAAGTAAAGATATTCTTCTTTATCACAATTCAAGAGCCACGTGATCAAGCCCCTGGTCCATCTCACGTAACGGACATACGATCGAAGCGAATATCAAACGTGTCAATGTATGGTCACGTAAAATATTATTAAATTAATCAGGTATATAATGTGAATTTACTTAAGTTGGTCAAATGTTTTCACCTCCAGGCATAATTATGGTATGGTCGATTAGGGCTATAAATTAGAAATTTAATTGCTTATAATTTTTTTGAATGGCTTCAATGTGTTGCTTAAGACACTTGGCCTAGATTAATATAAAATAATATGATTAATTTTGATGTATCTGTCCGTGGATCTGTTTATACGTAATGTGTAACTAGTTAGTTTCTTGCCGGTTCTTCTCGGTAGAATTTACTCTCCGAACCGGTGGTGGGTTTACGATTAATCTAACACTGTAAAATGATTATGGGACTATTTTGATTTTGATGTGTGTTTGTACGTTTAGCAAGTTATAAAACTGTTTCGGTTGATTTTCCTATTTGAAGAGCGATTGTTGTTACAAGAATGAGGATAATAACTTAGTTCACAAATAGCTTTGTTTAAAGGTAATACTATTTCTTACAGATTTTTATGGCCAATTTCTATGGACGCTAGTTGAACTTGAATGGATGATCTCTGTCAGCGTACCTATTATAAATGAACGAAAATACTTTTTGCATATGTTTCTTAACAAGTTTATTTAGATAATAAAAAACGTATATATTTATTTGTTGACTATACATAATGTGATTATTTGAGGATTATTATTTGATGGACGAAAGTAAAAGTATCCGTTGGAATTAATTACATAAGCGATTAATTTATTATACATAATTATTATATATTAAAGAACACATTTATAAAAAGGTATTTTAGAGTGATTATAACGTACCAGTTAGTTGTTCCGGCTTTGCTCGGGTAGAATTTGGAAGACTTATAAAAATGTATTGAAAAGAACCAATGTATGAAGAAATTTGGGTCAGTGAAGATATTTTGGGTCAGTATTCTGCTTGGGTCTGAACAGAATTTCTCACCAAATTTTCATCAGAATTGGATTACTGGTTTAGAAATGCAGGGAGAAAAAAACACAACAGAGAAAATCTAGATCCGACGGTTTGGGTTATTTAGAGTGTCGGGAGTGTCCTTGACAGAAACCCTCCCAAGACCTTTGAGTCGGTGCCTTAAAATGAGTCAATGAGTCACGAACGAACTTGGTAAATAATATAATGAACATATTACTAGCAACTTGATTTAATTTTAATTTATTCATTAAAAATATTAAAACCCATCTGGTTGCCATAAACATATATAACTACATATATGTAATATAATTAATTAATATTTATTGTTGATTAATAATGAAAAATCCTGAGATATAATATACCCATAGACAACGCGTCTATAAATATTATATTATTGTCAATTTTATAATGGCTGCTTTTTATGTCATATGGCAAATTGACTATCTGACGGTAAGCGTCACGACTGCCCATAGACATTCGTACTTTAAGAAATATTAAGCATTCCTCATAACACCATTGCGCCCATTTGCCTGTAGTACTGGCTCACTCACCCTTCAAACCGTAACATAAACACAACAAAACTAAGTTCTTATTTTCAAATCAGCATTGAAATCAAACATATGTTTAACATTGTGAGACGAGTAAATAAAATGATAAAAGATTTTTTATAACTGGTAACATTGCTTGCTGGTAGCAATTTGTTGCAGTTAATATTTCTCGAAGGAAAACATTTTTCTACGATATCTCTTGTTTTCCTCGCCCTGTTCTTTGCTTACGTAATTATGATGTTAGGGTTAGTGGCATACTGGTCGATACTGGATGGTGTTATAAATTTATTAGGGAAGTTGTGCTATTTTTTTATATTTAAGTTAATTTTGAATGCAACATTTTAATTTTTAAAATAAGAATCGGTTCTGTGATGTGTACGGAGCTGGATGTGCTTTAATTATTTTTATATTCAATTTTGAATTTTCGGTGTATTTCCAAATATCAACACTCACTTTTTGTTTGGCACTCACTTGAATTTCATTTAACGTTTTTATTAAGAATTTATGTTTTTGTTTGGGTTTACACATGACTCAAGTTTGTGTATTTTTTCGTAACGCTTGAGTAAGAAATTAATGAACTACCCTTATCTGTGCCCAGTCAATTAAAAAACAGCGCTAACTAAGTAACAAAAATAATCATGGGGTCTTTCTAAGACGTTTACACGTAGGCATATCATTGGTGATAAAGAATAACTAGGAGACTTGCCTAGTCTTCAAAAATAGACATATATTTTTGATTTTAATTGTTTTTATAGTAACTATATTTTGTTTGTAGTTTAATATATTTGTAGTTGCCGCCCGCGGCGTCGCTTAATTTTGTTGTCATGTTTTGGACATAAAAAAGTAGCATATGTCCTTTCTTGGAGATCAAGCTTGCTTTGACAAATTTCATCAAATTCGATTCAGTGGTTTGGCCGTGAAAGAGCAACAGACAGACAGACAGAGTTACTTTCGCATTTATAATATTAGAATATATATATATAGTACATAAAAAATGATTGAACAGCGGGAAGAAACCCAAATTATATATTTCTTTACTGTTTGTGCTCGGTGTATCTCCGCCCTTATTGCAGGATATACAAAACTCTTGCCCCTTTTTACATGGGAGATATAAACGGAATATAATTATGTAACCCCTGTTTCCCCGGAAGAGAGCTTGTTACGGTACGGACTAGCTTTTGATGGTATTATTCCATTCTTAACCGTGTAGAATAATATTATATTGAAATTATTTATCATTCTAATATTGTAGACATTTCTTTACGAAGTATCGATCTAGTGATGTGATGGATTGTTTACGCGTTTTTTAGAGGGGCTTTTAGATATATATATATTAATACTCCTTGACATTGCCAATGCACTCTCATCCTTGTGCTTGCACTTCAACTGGTTCATACACACAAACCGTTGTACAAAAGTATTGATGTATGATGGTATTCCGTAGCTACGTTATAACCCTGCAGATCTCGAGTTTCTGGGTCGGACGAGCAAAAGGTACATCCATATCTTCTGTGAAATACTCAGTTTGCTAATAATGAGCTGGGAGTTTTAAGGTGGTGTTATAGCGTTGTTGTGATTGTATCTCTAGTGTTTTGTAACCAAAGAGTAAAACGGGACCCTATTACTAAGACTCCGCTGTCTGTCCGTCTGTCACCAGGCTGTATCTCATGAATCTAATCTAACCAATAGAATAATATTTAAGGCGGTTCCTACAACAGACATATTATTTTTGTCGTTTTTTATTATATATAGATAATGTTAAGGAACCCTGCGCGAGTTCGACTCGCACTTGGCCGTTTTTTTATATGTCATCTGTGTTAGTGTATTTGTATAAACTAAGAATGTAATCAAAATCATACATAGTATTTTTGCTTATATTTTATAGCATTTATTATCAAAAATTGGAACCTGTTAAGTTTCGCGACCCTTACGTACGAAAAGTAATTTAAACTCGACATTAATTAACCCGATCATTTTGATAACAGCAGGCTTTGTGTCTCAAATTTTTGTTACAATAGTATTCAAATTTACACTTGAAACCGATTTTCCTTTGCAAAATATAATCCAGTTACACAAATATTTCTAACGTAGATATTATTCTAAACTATTGTTTTGATTTTTACAATTGTTTTTTTAAGTACCTAAGTATTCAGTTTTTTGGTCGTTCATAATGATTAATTTATTTTTTATACTAAATGAATACCCGGCTTCGCTCGGATGAATTATAAGACAAATACGGTTTATCATATACTATCATATCTTTTTTATAAACGTGACTATCAAACGTGTATATTTTCTATTTAGGTGGTGAAAATTAACAATAATCATTATTTACACAGCTTTCTGAACGCACCCGTAAAGTTAAACATGGCCGCGCGTAGAATAGGATATTGTTTTAGGAAAAAATATTTATGAAATCCGATAAAAATATATATGATATGATGTATGTGTGTAGCGCATTATTAATTTATTATATTAAAATTAAAAATCGTAATTTTTAGTCTGTATATCACGTGACCTACACGACACTAACACGAACCGCCATGGTATGGCGTCATCAAAATTGTCATTTCAATATTATCTGGCCCTTTGATGAACGACTTTTTTGGAGTTTTAATGCTAGTATTTACATTCCATCGATAGCGGTTGTAATTCATTATTTTCGCAAAAAACAACAAATATTTATAGCTGTTAACGTTGAATGAGTACCGGTCGTACTTACACGACTGTTGTTTTTAACAATCTGACGTCATCAAAATGACTGACAGCGTTGATGCGGGAATAAAAAGGTTTAAATATTAATTTAATTTTATAGCAAGCGTGTTTATTTTACCGATTTTTTTTTTGTGGCATACTGTTAGGAAAATCAACATTTTGAAGTACTGTTTCAAACATAGTAGAATATACTATTGTCTTGTCATTGAATTTCATGGATTTAATATCGAAATATTTCGATTATACGAATTTTGCAGATATATGTTGTTGACTAAAAAATATGTTTTAACGAACTATAATTTTTGATAGGTTATGATCGGGTCTATAGTGGGAAATTATTAATATATATGTATGTATGTATGTATATAGGCTAAGAAAGATTAAGCCGACCCTAAATAGGGTGGAATGGGAAAACGTAGTATCTTATATCAATCCAGTGGCAACATTTGTGATAAATGCGACGCGTTAGGTTTTTAATATCCGTTTTTATTGCCCACAGCGTCTAGTGTTGCCAGTTCGTTGTTTGTTTTCTTCAAATATGGAGTTTATTGAATTTTTATCGTGTATTTTTTTTATCGTTGTACTTTTAAAATTTTATTTCTTTATTGTAATTGTTATAGTATAATTCTTGACATTTTTAAATGATTGGCGTTTATTAAATCAATTTAATTTATTACTAACGCCAGGCATATATTATATCAGTATGTAATATATCGTATATTGCATACATATATAATTGTATTTAACTAACATGACTAAATTTTTAAATGTTGAAAAAGAGTAGGTAACTATTGAGTTTCTTGCCGATTCTTCTCGGTAGAATCTACATTCGGAATCGGTGTTAGCTGCACTTTAGTTTGTTAAATGACTATTCAAAAGTGCTTGTAAAAGCCTACTTGGATAAAGTATATTTTGATTTGATTTGATTTATGTATGTTTATCTTGACAAAATCTCTGAGATCCTCAGTTTTAGGGTGTTTATTTATTGTAATAGTTGGGGGGTCTGTCAACTGAGCCAACTGATCGATATTTGCATTGTAAGAGATTACATCGCCCGTACCATACCTTACGTCGTCAAAGGTCCATCAAACTTGGGAACTATTAGAGTTTGATCCCTGATGTCTGCAGTCTCACTGGGTCACTCACCCTTCAAACGACAAAAATATTAATATTGTTCCCTATATTTATATTTAAATCTGCAATATGTATGTTTTACTAATCGACTTCCGGTTACGGGGCCTAATTTCAAAGACAAACCACCTCCGTAGTTTCGTAACGCAGGGTGTGGGCAAGTACATTTTAATTATTTATCAAAGGTAGACGTAATGTCAAAGGACATTCCCTTCCAGTCAACAATGAAATAACCAGATTATTAGTATCTTGTATGTTTGTATATCAAAGCAACAATAGCGCAAGGCTCCGTAACATCCCAGGTTTGTACATAAGACAATTATGGCCTACATTCGTATTTGTAAATATAATGTTTTTTTCTCATTTTCTTGTCGAATTGTTTTCCCTGTTGGGTTAAGATGAACTGGGAGGATTAAAAGCTTTAACTTCCTGCGTGACACCCATAGCCAATTTCGTTGAGCTCATAGCTTGTTACTTCGTTCCGTATACGTTTCTTCCACAATCATTTGGTTATCCTATTGAGTTGAGTTCATAAGTGATTTTGTTATATTTTTATCTCCTTTTATAACCGGTATGTATGTTCATTGTTCACTAATGTCATCGTTGTATAGATTGTATATTGAGTGTTTAAAGAAATATACTACTGAATACTCGTACTTCTTCAACCCTTCTCAAAAACTTTTCAATTGAAGCTACAACAGTTAGATAATCAAAAACACATAAGAACTTTTTTTTTTTTAATTAACTGAGATGGGCCAGTCGTTAGAACGCATGCATCTTAACCAATGAGTGCGGGTTCAAATCCCACTGAATTTTCATGTGCTTAATTTGTGTTTATAATTCATCTCGTGCTCGGCGGTGAAGGAAAACATCGTGAGGAAACCCGCATATTATTCTGTCACATATGTATTCCACCAACCGGCATTGGAGCAGCGTGGTGGAATATGCTCCAAACGTTCTCCTCAAGGGACAGGAGGCCTTAGCCCAGCAGTGGGAAATTTACAGGCTGTTAATATAAAATAAAATGTAATAATAATTACGAAGCTTCGTGAGAAATAATGGTGCTTTCGAAATGATAGTTAAAGTATATTTGATTTGACGAAAATTTTATAGGAATGTTTGATAAAATAACGTATACCGTACAAACAGTGTTTAACGAGTATTTAGTTAAACATAATTTTATCCCTTTCTGTCATCACTGATTTCACATTCGAAAGAAAAAGACAGCATCATAACACTAATCACTCCCCTGAGGAAAATTTAGAGATAAACCTGTTAATGTATACTATAAAGCTAAGAAGTGTTTTTGCTTCGTTGTTTGCGGGTTTTAAATTTGATTCGAAAAATCTCTTTGCCGTTTGACCATTTATTAGACTAAACATCACGCTTTGACCCAGGGGGGGGGGGGAAGCAGTAACGTTCAACGCGGGGAAATCGCACTATCTTTACATAATATAAAACAAAGTCGCTTTCTCTGTCCCTGTGTCCCTTTGTACGCTTAAATCTTTAAAACTACGCAACGGATTTTGATGCGGTTTTTTTTAATAGATAGAGTGATTCGAGAGGAAGATTTTTGTATATAATACATAGACAATATAGTTAAGTAACACTGATAATTTTAAAAGTTTCTAATGTGATGTCGTAAATTTATATTTTTTTTGCGCTTACATTGTAAACGCTGGCTGAACCCTACTAGATAGATCAAAATAATGTACTACAGAATTGTACATATCAAAAATGTCTACAAAAAAGTCCGCGATGGTATGGGTCTATCTGTTAGTTATAACCCACAATAACATTTTTTTGTTATTTATTTTTTACCACAAATATTGGCTAATTTTCGAAACGAATTTAACCTATACAGCATTAATCCTTATCCAGTGAAATACCTTAAATACATTGTTGATGTAATATTGATCTATATGGTCCTTTACAGAATATGATTTAAAAAAATATTTTCGAAGATATTACAGATTTAAAAATTGCGGAACGTAACGTTTGCGTAGGTACCGGCCGGCCGGGGCGGCGGGAGCGTGCCTATAAATAGCGCGTCGGAGGCCGCGGTTCTCCCTAATGCACTTTGAATTTAGCAGCGATCGGACGTGGTTATTATCGGAGCTCTCTAGCGAGCGAAATAACAATACTTAATAAAAACGTGCTTTTCAGCGCGACAACGTATCAGTAATTATAAATAAGTTACGATAAATAATTGTATGATAGTAGTTTTAAAATATAAATGATTTTCTAATCTAAGGTTAATTTTTAAATCGCACTTATAGTAATTATAAGAACATAAGTTAGTTAATTAGATAAGATTAGATTAAATAAAACCATAATTATATTCTACTAGCTGTTACCCGCGGATTCGCTCGCGTAGAATATGTATATACTTACAAATTAACTTAAAATAGTACGTAATTTAAGACCTCCTAGTATACCACATTGGTGTGTATTTCGGCCCTTAGGGTAGAATATCTAGAAACGCTTAAATGCGAATCAACTCATTTTTAATTGGTAGCCCAAAAATAATAAAATTTCGAGCTCCTAACTTCAAAATGACGGACTTCCAGACTAACCTGTATACGAAATGTCAACACCAATTTTTGCCTTTAGACATAAAATATCAAGAAACGCTTAAATACGTATCTACTCATTTTTAATCAGTATCCCAAAAATAAATTTTCATGTTTTTAACTTATAAATGACTGACACCCATAAAAACTTTCAACCCTTATTTCACCCCCTTAGTGATAGATTATCTAGAAAAGCTAAATAAGTATCTACTTATTTTTGATCATTATCCCAAAAATAAAGTTTCATCTTAAAAAATGACGGACTTCTATACAAGCTTTTAACCCTTATTTTACCCCCGTAGGGGTAGAATATGCAGACACTTAAATAAGTATCTACTCCTTTTCAATCAGTATTCCAAAAATAAAGTTTCATGTTTCTAACTTAAAAAATTACGGACTTCCATACAAACGTTCAACCCCTATTTCACTCCTTTAGGGGTATTATTTCCAAAATTCGCTCCTTAGTGGGTGTCATGATATGTTAGTTTATAAGTATACAGACTAAAATATAAGTTTTATGCTTCTAGTCCTAAAAATTACAATACTTTCAACAACTTACAACCTTTCATCCCTCTTTTTAAACCCTTTACAGCATTTATTCCAAATAAAAAGTAGCCTATGTCCTTTCTCAGGCTCTAGACTATTTGTGTAACAAATTTCATTGAAATCGGTCCAGTAGTTTTGGCGTGAAAGCGAGACAGACAGACAGACAGAGTTACTTTCGCATTTAAATAATATTAGTATGGATTAGGATCGTGGTTAAAATTTAGAGTTAGATCAATTTAATATTAGGGAAATTATTTTCAAAAATCGTAACTTAAGGTGAGGTATATAAGTTCAGAAAAAGAACTTATAGAATTGGTATTTTTTGTTGTTGATGATTGTTGAATATCTTTTGTTTTTAGTCGCACGAATAGTAAATTATTTTTTAAGTATTAAGAAGTAAGTAAGACACCACAGGACCACATAACTGGTGTGTCGTTTACAATTTTTTTTTTGGTAACCACATCCCTGCCTACCAGTGTAACGTGTAGAAAACAATTTGTTATGTTACTTTTAACTATAATAAGTAATAAAGCAAAATAATGTTAAAATGAGAATTTAATCCAATTGTAGGTACGCAGTTGACAATGAAATAATATCAATGAATAAACATAGTTTTTCCAAAGGAAAATTTGCACAAAGAGATTATTATACAAGTCATGGTCGTGATCTTACGAATTATAAATAATGTAATTGATATAGATAATTGCATAGGTTTTGTATTAGAACTTCATAACAATGGTGTGGTGTACCAAAAAAAATTTGCAAATGACTCCGTAGTCGTGTCGTGTTTCGTTTTCGATGATATAAATACATTTTGTATCCTAGAATTTTCTCGTTACTTCAGATTGAAGTATTATAAAACGTTCTGCGCTAATCAATAATATTATTGCAAGTGAATGATGACGATGGTGATGATGATGATGACGATGGTGACGATGGTGATGATGACGATGACGATGGTGATGATGACGATGACGATGGTGATGATGACGATGACGATGGTGATGATGACGATGACGATGGTGATGATGACGATGACGATGGTGATGATGACGATGACGATGGTGATGATGACGATGACGATGGTGATGATGACGATGACGATGGTGATGATGACGATGACGATGGTGATGATGACGATGACGATGGTGATGATGACGATGACGATGGTGATGATGACGATGACGATGGTGATGATGACGATGGTGACGATGGTGATGATGACGATGACGATGGTGATGATGACGATGACGATGGTGATGGTGATGGTGATGATGACGATGGTGATGATGACGATGACGATGGTGATGATGACGATGACGATGGTGATGATGACGATGACGATGGTGATGATGACGATGACGATGGTGATGATGACGATGACGATGGTGATGATGACGATGACGATGGTGATGATGACGATGGTGATGATGACGATGACGATGGTGATGATGACGATGACGATGGTGATGATGACGATGACGATGGTGATGATGACGATGACGATGGTGATGATGACGATGACGATGGTGATGATGACGATGGTGACGATGACGATGGTGATGATGACGATGACGATGGTGATGATGACGATGACGATGGTGATGATGACGATGACGATGGTGATGATGACGATGGTGACGATGGTGATGATGACGATGACGATGGTGATGATGACGATGACGATGGTGATGGTGATGGTGATGATGACGATGGTGATGATGACGATGACGATGGTGATGATGACGATGACGATGGTGATGATGACGATGACGATGGTGATGATGACGATGACGATGGTGATGATGACGATGACGATGGTGATGATGACGATGACGATGGTGATGATGACGATGACGATGGTGATGATGACGATGGTGACGATGACGATGGTGATGATGACGATGACGATGGTGATGATGACGATGACGATGGTGATGATGACGATGACGATGGTGACGATGACGATGGTGATGATGACGATGACGATGGTGATGATGACGATGACGATGGTGATGATGACGATGACGATGGTGATGATGATGATGACGATGGTGACGATGGTGATGATGACGATGACGATGGTGATGATGACGATGACGATGGTGATGATGATGATGACGATGACGATGGTGATGATGACGATGACGATGGTGATGACGATGGTGATGATGACGATGACGATGGTGATGATGACGATGGTGATGATGACGATGACGATGGTGATGATGACGATGACGATGGTGATGATGACGATGACGATGGTGATGATGACGATGACGATGGTGATGATGACGATGGTGATGATGACGATGACGATGGTGATGATGACGATGACGATGGTGATGATGACGATGACGATGGTGATGATGACGATGACGATGGTGATGATGACGATGACGATGGTGATGATGACGATGACGATGGTGATGATGACGATGGTGATGATGACGATGACGATGGTGATGATGACGATGACGATGGTGATGATGACGATGGTGATGATGATGATGAAGATAATAATAAATAATAATAAACCCTGATATCTCTTCATGGGAGATACCGCCACGATATCAACCATCCTAACGGTGACAATAATGCGTCAAACGAGTGGTTGAGCCGAGGCGAACTTTTCCCAGAGACGGAAGGGTTTATGATAGCCATCCAAGATCAAATTATAGAGACCAGAAATTACCAAAGATATATCATTAAAATACCAAATTTACCTACTGATACCTGCAGACGATGTTACAGTACTACGGAGACAATACAACATATCACGGGAGCTTGTAAAAGTAAAGCAGAGACGGACTACAAACATCGTCATGATCAAATCGCAAATATTATACATCAAAAGCTGGCTCTAAAATTCAATTTAATACTAGTCAACCAGTTCAACCCTACTACAAGTATGATCCGGAGATTATATTAGAAAATACCACTCACAAGTTGTACTTTGACCGAGCAATCCTAACAGACAAAACTACACATTACAATAGACCAGATATAACACTTGTAGATAAAATTAACAAAACAGCACAGATAATAGACGTTGTAATACCAAACACTCACAATATACAAGACACAATTGCCACTAAACTCACGAAATATAACGATCTCAAAGATGAAATTGTAAGGACGTTGATGTTACAGAATGCAGCAATAGTTCCAATAGTATTATCCACATCAGGAGTCATACCAAAAAAACTTCACCGATCCTTGAAAACTTTAGGATTGCATAAGAATACATACATTCAATTACAGAAGGCTAGCATACTAAATACTTGTAGAATAGTCAGAAAATTTCTATCACAAACCGCACAAATCCAACATAATACCCCAAAGTAAGACAGGCGTGCACTTGGCCTAGGCCCGTGTACGTCGACTAAATCCGGTAAAATTATGCCGAGTTAAATTTAAGTATATAAAAATAATAATAATAATCTCTTATGTGTTTGTGATCAGATGCGGTGGCGGTGGTGAAATTGGCGGGATGCAGGGCGGCGGCGCGCCCGCCACCGACGTCGACCAGGCGCAGTTCGAAGCGGACAAGCGCGCTGTTTACAAGTAAGTGATAAAGTTCGCTTGCGTTAGTGTCATTGTATGTAATGGGGTTTGGGGAGAAAATGAGTGCTGGTATTAAATGAGTTTTATAGTCCCGCAAGTCTCAGAAAAAAAGAAAAGCTTTTCAAACTTCGCGTGGACCCTTCAGTTTCGAACGGGACAATCCGACTATGGACACGCATGGTCGCGTCCATAGTCGGATTGTCCAGTCCTGAACTGACTGTCAGCAATGTCGGAGCCGACGTGGTGCCACTGAAACTATAAGTGATATCTTCATCTTCATCCTTCAATCTCTTGATTTGTGTATACTTATTTATGTTCTAAAATAAATAATGATTATGTTATGTATGTTAGTAAATGCTACTATATAGTTTTATAAATTAATGACTTTATCAACTAGTTCCGTGCAGAAAGTTAAACTTACAAAGCAGATGGACCATTGGGCTATCTTGTGGTTAGTAGCACCGCACTTAGATACTACATGTAGAAGTATAACTCATTCTTTAAATCGTGAATATGACTGCCTTATTATTAAAACAACACTACTTACAAATATACTTAAAAAAAATATTTATATGGTTTGTTAACAAATTTCAGACACCCACTCTTCCCCCTCCTCGCTCTACTCCTGGAGAGATGCGAGCAAGCGACAGCTGGCGCGGAGCCTCCAGCTGCAGATGCCTTCGGTGCAGACCTCCAAGCCTTCGTGCAACACCAGAGGAGGGACAGGCGACCTTTCCTTGTGGACGATCCAGAGATAGACGGGCTGATGATCAAGAGCATTCAGGTTGGTGGTGCTTCAATGATTCTTCATTAATATACTACTGGATCGACGTAAATCTGTGTATAGATTTAGTTAAGAATCGGCCAATAGTTTCGAGAGAGTAGGTACTTTTTTTGGAGTGTAAAGTCAAATAACATTTCATTGTAATTAGGAGTCATGTCAATCTACATTATAATTATAAAATATATATTATGGATTATTTAATGAACTTTTTATCAATCTTTTGTTTAATATCGTCTGATAATGTGTAGGACCAGAACTTGTACTTTATTTTAAACTAGTTTCATACATTAAATCAAGGCGAAATTCAGAGGATCGTGCTGATGGCATTACAAACTAACGATTTTACAATCGCCCAAAAGACCTCACTCCTTACATCCAAGAAAGTACGACTGAATTTTCATGTGCGTAATCGGTATATTTAATTTTCATGGTAAATTAGGTAGACCTGCATGTTTTGGATGAAAATCTGCCTCGAGTGTAAACCTGCATGAAATGTACAGGCTTAAATTAAGACTCGTATTAAATTTGCATTGAAATTTTCAGGTCCTTCGGATTCATCTCCTAGAATTGGAAAAGGTTCAAGAGTTGTGTAGAGACTTCTGCGGCAGATATATAGCGTGTTTGAAGACAAAAATGCAGAGCGAAAACTTGTTACGAACTGATTATAGTGCGGGTAAGGTTTACAAGAATCTATACTAATGCTATGAATGCAAGGCCAAGCCACTGAACCGAATTTGATGAAATTTGTAATAATGTATGAAGCAATCATGAACACCAAAGAAGGACATAGGCTACTTTTTGCCTTATACCTGATGACCAACCCCTAAAAGGCGAGCTAATCCGCGGGTTCAGATTTTACACTGCTGGTAATGTAACTGTGTCTGTTACATCGTAACGACTACCAATCATAATGATATTTAACATTGAGGTACGGCGGTAGGGGCAAAACTTTTTCGGCAATTTATTAAAAAAAAATTTTAACAAATTGCCGGACGTATTTAAGCAAAATATAAATGAACCAAGCTACCCAAATAAGTTAAAAGAAATTCTTAAAAAAAAATGCTATTACACACTCGAGGAATATCTGACAGATAAAATTGTGATAAAACGTCCGTCTCTCTAACATTTGCTACGCCCTAGCAGGGTTTATTTCATGTAAACTAAAGTTTAATTGTATGTGTGAGCATGAAACTGCAAATAAAATAAATAAATAAATAAATAAATAAACTAAGAAGTACATAAATTAGGGGATTTACGAGTAAAAAAATTTGGCCCAGTGATTAGCACGCGTTAATCTTAACTGATAGTGAGATTGTGACTTCAAAACGAATTTTTAGATGTTTCATTTTAATTTAATGATACATGACCATGGATCTACTTAATAAAAGGGTGGATTAAGCTTTTATCCTTCTCCTCAAACGAGAATTAGCCCTTAGCCCAGCTGTGGGATATTGACAAGCAGTTACTTTACATTTTTTTACTTTTTAATTCCAGGTGGTGTTGAAAGTAACAACAATCTCTCTGGGACGATGGATGATCATTCCAGTACGTCCAACTCGCCACAGTATCAGGTAATATATGTTTATTGTAATATACGGTGTAGTTAAAGTAAATCTATAGTCCATTCCAATGGCAGGAGGAGTAAATATAAATAAACTTTGACCTTGAACTGACATATTTGAGTAAGTGACAAACGTGATTTGTTTGATGAATGAACGATCTAGTTAGGAATGACAGAAATTTATGATAGAACAGAAAAATACAATACACTAACTGATTCAACACACATATGTGGTACCGATTTGAACATTGTGTGAGCCAGTGTAAGGCTTATTCCAATAAATAATAAATATAATAAATATTGGACAACATCACATACATTACTCTGATCCCAATGTAAGTAGCTAAAGCACTTGTGTTGTGGAAAATCAGAAGTAACGACGGTACCACAAACACCCAGACCCAAGACAACATAGAAAACTAATGAACTTTTTCTACGTCGACTCGGCCGGGAATCGAACCCGGGACCTCGGAGTGGTGTACCCATGAAAACCGGTGTACACACTACTCGACCACGGAGGTCGTCTAAGGCTTATTCCAATGGAAGTGGGAAAAAAGATAAACAAACCTTAGATTACGTATTTCATGCGATTTTCTAATAACTCAGGTATATCGTGCACTACTAAGAGTTTATGATCAATATATCTTTATTTATAATACAACAATATTAAACTTAACTACTTATTCTCACTAGTATTTTACTTCCAAAATTCCGGTAGTATTTTCGTTACGTTCAAGCGCCATTTTTTCGCAAATCCATAGTGAATATCGTAGATTAACCAATGATATCGCGTCAATTTGCTGTCAGATGTTGTTTATTTAGCTTTTTTCCCTCTTATGGTTGGAATATAGTATAATTACAAGCACATAACATAAAATTTCCGTGATAATGTTGTTTAAAGTGTGTGTCTAGTGACTGTTAGCGATGAATGTGTGAGTGTTTTGGTGCAATGTGCAAATATTCTGAGGTTTTGTTATACTAAGTTGGAGTAAGATGAATCCAATTATTTAAGCACTTTTTTATTGTTTTAATAAAACTGCTGTTGACTGGAGAACGTCGTATAAATTCAGTCGGAAATTCGAATGATACGTGAATCCATGGCTGATTTTGCCCCAACTAACCCAAATTAATTTTTGTAACTGGCTTCCAAATAAAGCGTAACTCATTCTTCCTAAATCATAATTTATATTTCAAGTGAAGTACTAATGCTGAAATTGGGTATCAAGAACGAATGAAACTATGAAATTGAAATTATAAAGTCTTTGCTCGATGTTCCAGAATGAATGTATGAATGAGTGAGTGAACTGTATAATCCAACAATAGTTATGTCCCGGCAGTCCCCCGCGCCGCTGGCCGCGCCCCCCTTCCCCGCCTACCCCGCCGTCGCCGACCTGCCCTTCCAGCACCGCGAGCCGCGTGAGTACACTCGCCTCCATACCGACGTAGCGTTATCACTGTAGGGGGAGCTCCCGCATTGATCTAATGTTTGAAGTGCTCGTTGTGTGCAATTTATAATATACAGTGGAATCCGTTTATAATGACATCGAATGCAATTGACACACACGTCATAATAACCGGACGTAAAAAAAGCGTTTTCTGAAAAAAAAAAAAATTATATAGTATATATATATACATATATATTTTGCACGTAATAAGTACATACGAAACATGTATATATGTACTATATTTTTCATATTTTAACGTAAGTAATCTGTAATTTTTGTCTGCTTTTGATTTTTTCATTTTTTTGTAATAACAGTCTAATATTATTGTGTATAGAAGACATAGCCATGGTCAAATTATCATTTTCAGTATTGCTATGAACAAATCTGCAGACGACCTTTGAGTGACAATTACTCACTCAGATTAAAAACAATGAGCCAGGTGCCGAACGTCGCCGGGAACGTTACCGAAGGTGTAAAGAATCATGTCGGTCACTATAACCGGACACGATTTATTAAAAATGTGTCATAATAAGCGAACTGTCACTATAAGGAAAGTCATTATATCCGTCTTTTTTACAAATAATTTTATATGAGAACCAAACTTCATGGTGTAAGTACGTCACAATAAACGGTTGGTCAATATAGGCGGAGTCATTATAAGCGGATTCAACTGTATTTGGTTCGTGCAAAGTTATTTTTAGTTCAGTTAATTTTAATGTCAGCTATCTATCCGGAAATATATTTAACAAAGTAACGATCTAAATAAAATATTATAATTACGATAAACGTAATTAATTTAATTTTTCACCAAATTTATGACAAAATTTTGAAAATTAAAAATTTGTAACAAAATATACATTGTATATTGAGATAAGTTGTGAAGTTGTCTATTTCGATCGACTTGAAACTTAATTGACGGCTTAGGGAATGTGTTCATTATTTATTTTATTTTAATTAAGACAACCAACAGTAGATACAATATCACATCCAAAATAAAAAATAAACATTTCAAAATTATCTCGGCAAAAGTTCTACTGCCTACAGGTAACACCATGCAACATCATATTGCACAATGTATGAATTGAAAATATAAATTAAACATAAGCAATAACTAAAAATAAGAAGTATAATAATTTTTTAACTATTGTATAAAATAACATTTATTTTTCATATCACGTGAGCACGCGACGTCTCTCATTTTTGTTTTATAACGCCTTTAAATAAAACCTTTTTTCAATTACCTAATATAATAAAAAATTGTATTTATCTTTAGCTCTATACTATATGTAGTATATAACCATTTTATACGAATGTTTGCAGCGGCTCTCGTAGTACAAGGTTCGACACCGATCGGTCAAATCGGCGCCGGACTCCTCTCAACGGATTCGTTTACGGGTAAGAAAAGCATATCTATAAAAGTTTATATCAAATTAAATATGAAATTATCTATCTATATAAATACGAAAAAAATTTGAATTTCTTATAGCGCCTAATGCAAAATCTGCTAAACCGATGTACATAGAACTTATACCAGAAGACAGAGATTTCAGTGCATACGATTTATAAATTGAAATCGTGATGCTAACTGGTAATAAAAATATATACGTATAGTACGACACAACTTACATGTAGCGTCGGCAACGTCGGCAAAGTTCGTAAAACCGATCGCATCCGAGTTAAGTGATATATAAAAACGTCAATATTTATACCAAATGTCTTATATCAAAATTATCTTTACGCAAATGTAATAATTTGTAATGTCATTTAAAATACACTCGCCAAATTGACTATAGATTGTTTATTTTTTAATTTGCCGATGCTACATTTAAATTGTGTCGCGCTATATAATATAATAACGACCTTTCCCTCCCTCTCTCTCTCTCTCTCTTTCTCACCGTCCCTTTCTGTTTAAACTTGTTTTTTGTTATTGTTTCGATTCACTCGGGATTTTTTAGTAACAATTTTATTTATTGTTATTTATTTATTCTCAAACGTCGGTTAATGTATTTAGTTGTGTACTGTGTGTTATGTAATATATAAGATACAGATGTATGCACGCGTGTCTGCCCGCAGGCACGAACTCCAACTCGTGCTCGTCGGTGTCGGGCTCCCCCCCGCCGGCGGCCGACGACGAGGAGGAGGGCGGCAAGCGCGGCGTGCTGCCGCGGCACGCCACGCAGGTCATGCGCGCCTGGCTCTTCCAGCACCTCGTGGTCAGTCTACCTTCAATTTATCGTTCTGTTCCGACTGCGGCTGATCTCTTAGTTGAGTGTAATAGTGTTGTATTATAAATAAAGATATATTGATCATAAACTCTCAGTCGTGCACACTATAGCCGAGTTATTAGCAAATCGCATGAAATACGTAAATCTAAGGTTTTTTTTTAATCTTTATTCCTACTTCGATTGGAATAGACTTTAGGGGTAAACTGGCTCACTGAACCTTCAAGAGTTCGAAATGTCGATATGGTTCAGTATTTCGAATCGAATGTTAATTTGTGTTTATAATTCATGAGCAAGATGTTGGAGGTAAAAAGGGCTTTGCTGAAACCATTTACAGATTAGTCAGTCTTCTAAATTGAACCCACTAATACATATAGACAATAAGTTAACAACTGCAACACAATACAAATTAGTATATATTTGCCTACTTGCCTAGTTTACGTTATAAAAAAATGACGTGAGGGGGGTAAACAGGATAGGGGTATGATTATGATATATTTATGTTTCCAGCATCCGTACCCAACTGAGGAAGAGAAGAGGTCACTCGCGGCTCAGACTCGACTCACTCTATTGCAAGTCAACAATTGGTTCATTAACGCGCGACGTCGTATATTACAACCGATGCTGGACTGTCAGGACAAGCCGGGTACGTATCGTTCGTTCGTTCATTGACATTCATTACAATTCGGTCTAACGCTATAGGTAGTTGGATCGGCAAGGCATCCTGGTTGAAATGGTCGCCGCCATATTAAATTTCAACCATAATCAATTTGTCACCAAGCTGATATGTTATGTCCCTTGTGCCTGTAGTTACACTGGCTCACTCGCCCTACAAACCGGAACGCAACAATATTAAGTATTATTGTTTAGCGGTAGAATATCTGATGAGTGGGTGATTTATTGACACGTTACATTCAGTGGTTTCCGGATCTTGATTTTCTGTCACAGATGTCTGTAACTTTGTAAATTTTATTACAGGAGGTAAGAAAAGTAAAAACGGGTCGTCCATTAGCAAAAGATACTGGCCCGACGCGCTCACCAACCCCCAATTTACAGCCGGTGAGTTGTCAAGTCACTAAGTTCAGTTAAACAACACCCTTGAATGTAGCTTGGAAGTATCTTGTTTCTTTCTCTGATAGGAACCGAGGAGACAAGGAAGTTAGAGTATTTTCTTTTCCGAATGGGCGTGCTGGTAGTTTTTTATTTAACTTTCTTCTGTAATGTATAAAGGAATTTTTGATTTAATAAGAAAAATAAAAATCTACCAATTTGACTATCTTCATTGTAAATACTGCAGTCTGTACAATCAAATTTGACTAAATACCTGATGCAATTCCTTGCAGGTCTTCTCTCATCATCAGAGGACGAAGACCAAGAGGGTGAACAATCCGGTGATGAACACGAATCCCAGAATGAGGAGCAAAGTGAAAACACCAATTATCCACCCATACAGCAATCTATGCATTGAGGTAATTTAATGAATTCAGTTTTAAAACACCGTAAGTCAAATTATTAAACTTGCTAAATATATTTTTTTAAAGATCTTAAGTAATTATTGTTCGCCGTCGGAATAGTTTCAAAAATATTCTTGTCTCTTTCCAGCACCATAATGTTAGAACGGGACAGCACGTCACATGACACGCATACAAACAAAAAGACAAAACTGTGTATACCATAGATATAGGTAGACTTAATAACATGTATACGTAATAATTACCTCACTATTTTAAACTAATAACCAATAGTTGCTTTTATATCTTTTTGCAATGGTCATATAGAATAGATAATATATAAATCGGTCTTAAAGTCATTTTTATATTGAAACGATTAAATAAAAATCGATTATTCGTTATAAATAATATTAAACATCGATTCAAAATCGAGAATATCAGAAATATATTGTCTATTTTGTAGAACTGAAAGATTAAAATAGAATTAAATGAGCACTCTTCTGCGCTTTTTAATCTGTAATTTGGTTTTATCAGCTGTTTCGTTAATTGTGAATGATGTACGTTGAACTAAAAATTCGCAGAAGAATTTGCTGTTTCGGAATTGCCCTTTGTTTAAAATATATTCATTTTATGAGCTGGCAACATTTAATTCAGAATGCCATTCGTCATAATACATTTATGTCGGGCTTACGATACGAACAACCATGCTACTAGTTTATGTATTGTATTAAAAAAAAAATCTACACAGTTTATTAAAAAAAAGAAATTTAATTTTGAAGAACAACATTACACATTTGTAATTCAATCCTAACATTCATTTGACATGCATTAGCGGCATTTTGAAAGCGAATGTTGCCATATCATTAAATGAATTATTCTAATCATTTTATACACAGCTTTAAAATAATAAATATAATATTATTTACCGCTTAACAGTTATTGTGTATCGTCAATTTTTTAACCGGTTGTGAGTAAGGTAGTTTTTTTTTCTCACTTTCACCGACTGAACAGAATGAAAAAAAATAGTAATAAGAATATTTTTACCACGAAAAAAGAAACTATAGACAATACCGTCCATAGACAGAAATTGTATTTATTTGTATATATGTTTAATATACTCGATTATTTTTTATTATTTTTTCTTTTCTACAGCCGCCATATTAGGTTAGATGTAATATTAGTACAAACATAGGATGTATAATGCGATTTAAAACTTGGTATTGAAAGAACTATAGTGATAATATCCTCCTATTTCCGGTTTAAATTTCAGATACGTCACAATATATTATTTTACGAAAATAAATATATATATATATTGATATATAAGTTTTGACACACAAGCCTAATTATAATTGGCCAATTAAAAATTAAACTTCAAATCTAATTAATTTGTTAAATTAAAAGCTATACCGTTTGCTGATATTCAAACCAAAAATTACTACCGGTTTTGAAAATGGTTCACTAACCTGCTCGTTAACTAACCATGCTTTTTTAATGTGATACTTTATAATAAACGTATAAAATATTTACAATCATAGCTTATCACAATGAAATAGTCCCTATGCAGTAACGTTACTACATTATACGTGAAATTTAAATTGTCATTATTTTTTTAGTCTGTGGCAATATATTGTTCTTTTTGAATTTAGAATTTATTATAAGTACAAGTAGACCTTTGAAAACGCTTTCGAATCGTCATGTGATATTTGAATACAAAAAAACGTTTTTTTTTTGTATTCAGATTTAAAGTGTAATAGAGATTACTGTTTCTAAGTGAGAGTGGTAAATAAATAGGTAGTGTTAACTCATGTAAACTTTATCATATCGCTGACTTTTAAATGTTGGCGGTTTATTGCATAGTAGCGTATAAAGCCATCATACAATTGACATTTTCTTAAACTATATTAATTATATTTATAATGATTTTATGTTCTAAGCGAACAAGTTTTCTCAATAGAAAAAAAATACTTGAATTTACCTCTTCCTCTGAGTATAGCAGTCAAATTAATAACAATAATATATTTTCATTTTCTATTGCTCAATTTATGAATAATATAATGTTGCTACAACGAACAAATAGCCCCCCCCCCTACCTTATTTATATAATAAATTAATTGCTACCTAATTAACCCTACCAATTAGCTTCACTTTTAATAAGTTTTGTCAAGTTATCTAGCCTCTCTTTCTATCAACAACGTTTATTCGTGACTCAGAAAAGGATGGATAGATATTTGAGCTGGTAAATAAAAATCGTGTTATACATCATATATGTTTGTTAGCGATAGTTGGATTATACGATCGAAGTAAATAATGTATACTCAAAAAAAAACCCTATTTGATTCAAAACTGTATACGCGGTTATAACGTGAAATTTTAAAAAGTTAGATGTAAATTTTTATTATTCAGACAAGGTTGAAACGATTGCAATCGCAGTATTCGATTATTGGGAATCGATTTAATATCGATTTTCATTAAGTATTAAATTATCGTAAGTTTAAATGTATTCGATAAGCGTGCTATCGATTAATGTTAATATTAATTGTGGTGAGCAATAAGAAATTGTATTATCAAATCAAATTATTCAAACAAACTATTCATTTTTAGTAATTAAGTTAAATTTATAATTAGAATAAACGTAACTACATAATTCACTTCAACATGTTTAAATCCAACCAACTTTATTTGATCTAATATTCGATATTGTAAAAATAACTGCGTTGGATCAATCGATATTTTTTAAAAATTGGCCAAGTCTTTGGTCACGGATTGGAATCGATATTTGTTGGGCTTCAAACCTTTTCAATGGCAGAAATATTGTTCGCTCAATAAAGATTTATACTTTTCAAACATTGGCCCAATCTCGTACAGCCAATATTCAGTATACGTGAATGCCCACCATAAATAATAATTTTAAGTGACTGGGAATAGAGAGTAAGCTGAAAGTGGCTTCAAAAACATACTCCACATAGTGTTATAATCCATATTTATAAGTAATTAATATTTTATTTAATACATATATATTTTGTCTTTATTTACAGCTTTAATCACTAAAATATAATTTGAGAAATTTGTTATATACATAGACAAAAGATACAAAGGGACTTCCCTTTTTCTATAAATACACTATAATTGTAAACACAAATGTTGTATTTTTTTTTAGAACGTATTCGAATTTATTTACTGTCTGTCACTTTCAACGTACTCTCTGCTCCGAGTGTAAAAAGCTTTGTATCTTCCATTATTTTGTATTAAGGAGAGAAAATCGTATTAATATATAGAATAAGTAATATTTTTGTTAAAGTTTTACTTAAATTTTCTCGGCCTATTTGTGAAGGTAGCCTAATGTTTTAGTGTATAGTGTACCGGCATTTTTATTAATTATCTGTATTCAAGAGAACGAATGAGTTACAGACATTTGTTCGTTCATTCATTCGACAGTAATATCTCATATCATTGAGTGTGTGTAGTCTATTCCAACCACAAGGGTCAAAATGCAAATAAACAATATTTGACATCGATTTGACGCGATATCATTGGTCGAGAGCTTGAATTATCTATGATATTCATTATCGATTTGCGAAAAAATTGTGTTTTGAACGTCGATAAAGCAATTATCGGAACTTTGCAAGTAAAAATCAAGTGGATATAAGTATTTAAGTGGAATAGTATTGTATTATAAATGAAGATGTATTAAGCAAGAACTGTTAGCAGAGTGATATATATCTAGCTGAGCTGTTAGCACGGAATACGTAAGTCTATGTTTGTTTTTAGTCTGTCTTCGATTGGAATGGACTATAGGACATATTTTTAACCACAAATGACAATGATTACGTCATCCAGATTTTTTTTTTAATTAGTGAAACTTATATAGAAAAAATATATTCTACCACGTTGACTTTTTAATTTATCTGTGATCTGTTTTGAATGAAAATAATTTTGCCTTATTTTTATGCTTGATTGTTTTAATCTAAGTTTTGTCAATAATTTGTTGACGTGGTCATTATATATTATATATAATAAAAATGTCGGTAATTTCGTCTGTTATACGATGCAACGGATATACGTAATTTTTAAATGTGAAATATAAGATTTTTTATAATAATTTTTAATTCATCTGTACCTATATCTTAGGGTAAAATCGTATTTTTAAACTGTTTTAATGGCATCCGTCTTGAAATTAAATGACAGTTGTTTTTTTTAATTTCAAGACGGATTTTTAATGGAGCATAGAACATAGATTGCACAGCCTGTCTTTATGTACAGCGATATAAATCAGTTATCAAAAACAAGACAGTCTATAAATACTGTCACTTTTTTAATCCATAGACAATGTTATGCAGTCTATGTTTATGTGAAAAATGTCCAGAATGTAGTATACCATAGAGTATAAAAAACGCTTGTTTAGACGTAAAATTCGAGTTGATTAATTATACCTATCATTATAAGGCATAATATTTTACTAGTCAATAAAAAATCTAAAAGTCAAGTCTCGCTGTATGATTTTTTTTTGTATTATTACGAAGATTCTGAGGTTTGTCAAAATTTTGCCGCCAATTTTCATCAACAGATTATAAATATAAGAAGCAATTTCAACAAAAAAATCTTATATCAAAATGAAGATTATACTGTTACGATATATTCTGTGATATTGCAAATTAATAATGGTTTCTGATATCCAAAATATTTTTCCAGATATATAAATGTCACGGTAGTTTATAAAGAAATAGTGTTACGCACGCCATTTTTAGTGACAGACTGTTAAACCGACTTAAAAGATATTGTTGACGTACATTAGATTTTATGTTAAATAAATATTGAACCTTAAAACTGTTTTACGTTTAATCAGTAATATTTATAGAGATATGTTCTAAAAGCCATTAAGCCAAGAACAGAAAAAAGAGAGATGTAAACTTTTCGCGCCAAAATTGCCGTCAAAAGTCTTGACAAACCTTTTTTAATTATCATGTACAGTTCGCTGCAAAATATAATCTTTTTCGCATGCCACGTGTTTGTTTTATTTATCAAAATGTGTTCTTATTCCAGAATATTACGATAAAGCATTATTTTGTAAGCTTTATTCAAAACCATAACAAAAATATTAGGAGGGAATTTGAGTAAAAAAATAGTCAGTGTGACAGATTGTCAGTGGTAGAGTTTTGTGCTACTCTTCAGATATTCTACCGCCAAACAACAATGCTTAGTATTGTTGTGTTTCGGTTTGAAGGGTGTGTGAGCTAGTGTAACTACTAACAGAGCACAACCGACGTAATTAGCTCCCAAGGTTGGTGGCGCATTTACAATAAGGAATGTTTAATATTTCTTACTGAGCTAATGTCTATAGGTATTGGGGACCATACTAGGTGGCCCATTTGTTGGTCCACCTACCTATACTAAAAAAGCAGCCTTACCAGTAGTTTAAAATGCAGCAGTAACTGCAATGTCTTATCATAGATTCAAGAAGAAATGGAATGTTTGTGTCAGTATATAATATAATTCCAGGATTAAATATCTTATTAAAGGAGTTGTTGCCAAGGAAATCCATGAGGCACCTGGAGCTTCATGTGAGATCCAATTATAATTATGAAGACCAATACTTTGAGTTCGATGCTGGTTCTTTAGAAACAGAACAGGAGTTATTTTACAAGTCCAAAGCTCTACGACTGATGCCTTTATTGATCATTATAGATCAGGATAGGGACGTCCATGCTTAATAGTTATAAATAATAATAAATTTATTTCTTCTCTCCAAAACACATTTCAGTTTACATTTCCATGCACCTTAATCATAGGAGTCAGGGGCCCAAACTAGGTTGCTCTGTTCAAAAGGTCTCCTGGCTCCCCTTCACATTAACATTACATTAACTGCCTGTAAATTTCCCACTGCTGGGCTAAGGCCTCTCCCTTCGAGGAGAAGGTATGGAGCTTATTCCACCACACTGCTCCAATGCGGGTTGGTGGAATACACATGTGGCAGAATTTCGTTGAAATTAGACACATGCAGATTTCCTCACGATCGTTTCCTTCACCGCCGAGCACGAGATGAATTATAAACACAAATTAAGCACATGAAAATTCAGTGGTGCTTGCCTGGGTTTGATCCCGATATCATCGGTTAAGATGCACGTGTTCAAACCACTGGGCCATCTCGGCTCCCCCTATAGAATAGGAATTATTCATTTATTTAATTTTACAGAAAGTAGAAGAAATACCAAACTTAGAAATACGTTATCAATTATGAAATAAAAAAGGTAACTTATGCTCGTAAAAATTAAGTGTTTTTAAGAAATATAAAACACATCAGGTCTGCTCGAAAAACTCTTCGTATCCTAACTTACTAACTCACAAACAGTTGGATCGATTAAAAAAAAACTGGTGTCTCCTCAAGCTTATAGATTTACTTAGTTAATTTGTAAACTTCATAAAGTTATTCTACTTGGAAACATTCATCTGATAACATTTTGCCGACATCTAATGTGTCTATGAGTCGAGACGGCCCTGTGTTTATAACTCATCCGTCGCCGGTGATGAAGGGAAACCTGCATGTAACATTTAACCGAAAATCTCCCACGTGATTTCAAAATTGAACAGCGTGGTAGAAAAATCTCTAAGCCTTCTCAAGGGAAAGGTACCAATTTTGGGATTTTTACAGGTTGTAGGTTTGAATATATTTAGGTTTTATATAGAATCTTAATACGAAAGGTTTTTTTTAAATTATTTAAAAAAAGAACAAACAATTGAATATTCACATTTTATTATAACAAGGTACTGGATACAAAATTTTGATCTTAAAGTATTATTTACAGTATCATATTGTGTATAATTATTAATGTCCTTAATACCCTCTCAAGTACATAAAAATTGGAATGTCTTATGTAAATCATTTACATAATTATAATATTAATCTGAAGTCTTTATTCTTAAAGCTTAATATGAGCTTTTACATTACAACATTATAAAGTTTGTGGCAACACCGTATAAAAAAGCGCGAAATAAAAAATTAGGCTAAATAAATAAAATGCAAGACAGCAACCCGATAATATCATGAAAATAAACCACAAACAGTATAATTATGTAACAAATACAACAAAAAAAATATTAAATGTGTCATATTTTATGCTTAAAACTATTGACCCTTCATACAAAAAAAATTGAGCAAATTAAAAAAAAAACACCCAAGAGCCCTAGACTTCATATTGTTAGATAAATGTTAACAGCAATAATTAATGTCGTATCAAAATATTCTGTATACAATTTAACTTTATTTCATTAAATTATTTAATAATTGACATATGACATATAAAAACAGATTATATTATAAGTACGAGATATGCCGTATAGAGGTAGGGAGTAGTTATCTTTATGTATACTTAAATACAGAACAAAATCCATGGAATCAAATTGCGCCATTTTCAACTCAAACTATTAATAAAAATTTTAAATTCCAATTAATAACAATATATACCTATTCCAACCAAAGAAAAAGACAAAAGCCAAATAAACAATATTTGACATCAAATTGACGACATACCGTTGGTTGAGAGTTTGAATAATCTATGATTTGCGAAAAAAATGGCGTTTTGAACGTTCGATGCAGCATCAAGTGGAATAGTGTTGTATTATAAATATAAATATTATTCTAGAACTGTTAGCGGTGTGCAATATAGCTGAGCTATTAGAAAATTGCATGAAATACGTATTAATATATAGGGCTTGTTTATCTTTATTCTTTATACGATTGGAATAGACTAAACATGTTAATCGTTAATTTCCGATGAAGACCTAAATTAGATACGTCTCCGTGC
This sequence comes from Vanessa tameamea, assembly GCF_037043105.1. Classification (NCBI taxonomy): domain Eukaryota; kingdom Metazoa; phylum Arthropoda; class Insecta; order Lepidoptera; family Nymphalidae; genus Vanessa; species Vanessa tameamea. Next base: position 3,047,654 of record NC_087338.1, read on the forward strand.
CTCTTTACTCCATAGACCGAAATTAAATGAGGTATCTGAAACAAAACTATAATACATTTGCCATAAAGCAATGTAATATCATCTATACAATGCTTTATATATATATAGCATTTTCTACAATAAATATATTATTTAATTGGTAACTTCATTTTGTAATATGTTAAATCTAAGTGAATAAAAGTACAAAAACAGCAAAATGTACTGGTATTTCCACAAGTATTAGGAGTAAACACCGGTGTTTTTCAAAGTGTATGTATGTAGACCGTCTGTTATAAACATTTCTTAATTGAGTTTTATACTTATAGTTATAATATAAATAAAATTTCACATATTAACACGACCGTACTTTAGCGAATGTAAAATAAATTGCTTTTAAATTTGAAGTTAATAATATTAGATTTAAATTTGTTAAAGAAACCGACGTCTTTTAATTGTGACTTTCGAAAATAAGTTTTTGTCTCTACTATATGTTGCCATTATATTATTGATAGTGTTTTTATTTTGTCATAGATTTAAGTATTATTTGTTCGTTTGGAAGGAGCAGAATGTTTTGTTTTAGCCGCTTATCGTATATTAAAGCAGTTACTTATTCTGAGAGAAAGTTGAAAAACACCGATCGAAACGATAAACTAAAACAATTTAAGTACATTTAAGGATATGAAAATTTCATGGACCGTCTCCCCTTGTTCATTATATTAAGTTTAAAATTTTCATTATCTAACAGTCCATCACCCGAAATATTTGGTTGAAAATCTTCGTTACGTAAGCACTAGATACATAGCAACACAGTTAATTGTCACTTTAGAAAGACAACGGATTTTGGCGGGAAGAAGACAAAAAATATTACAAATAATATTATTGCTGTTTTAATAATATTTAAAGAAGTATTTTTATAAAATAAGTAAATATGCAATTTGACGGCTTTTTAATCTACTATATAATGTATATAATAAGTATAATTTCTGATATTATCTTTTAAAAAGATTTCCACAATTGTTCAATTTATCCGGATTTAAATAATTTTAGGTTAGTTTCTAATATAAGACGCATAATCAAGAATGAATAACAATTAAAGTCCAAACCTTAATTGGCTCATTACGAAGCCAGCACCACAGGACCAATAATGTATTTAGCAATTTTTGAATTTGGTATACAAAGTTTCGCCACAAATTTTAACTTTTAAGTTAATGGCGTTGATTGTCCGTGTGCCTTTACCTATTTGATTGTAATGTGTTTCGATTATGTGTGCCTGAGCGTTAGCGTCCTATAAATTGTCCTGAAGATTGCGCCGCTGGCAGTCCGCGTGACCAGCCCATATTCACGACGCTGACCGTTTTTTTTATGAAAATTGTCTTATAATTTTAAATTATGGCAACAGTATTATGTCAAACTAGCCATATTATGTAATTTTATCTAAATACCGAATTCTTGAAGATGTTTTTCTATGTGTTTGAATTTTAGAAGTAAAATAATTGTTTTTATAAAGGTTTTTTTTTGTTCTGATATTTTATTTATCGATACAGTCATTATTATAATTATATTTTTGATATATGTCATATGTATTTATTGTCTAAATCACTGAAAAATAAACTTTATCGACTAGTACTTAGTGTTCAATTTTCGTATTTTATAAACCGTTATATAAATCTTTTGCTAATTTACGTTTTATTTGTATAATACAAATTACAATTATAAACATATAAACTTTGTATATAAATATTTTTAAGGGATTGTTTAGTTAAAAAATATATTGTGTATTGTGTCTATTTCTGACTAATGTCAAATCAATGATGACTGAAAGAGAGAAATAACTGTTTAAATAAACACCAAATATACAACGATTATAAGTACGACCGTATACGTATAATATATATACTAAAATATATCTCAGTTAAATTTAGTTTTAACTGTAGGACTGGATGTATACAGACAGATTTCTCGTCGATAAAAGTTCACAAGATTCCATTCATTAACGCTATGTAATTTACTATACTTATATATGTTTGTTATACTATTTTATTTGTTCTGTTAAAACATTTAACGTAACTGGAACGTTATGACCTCAACTCCTTTGTTGCCCTAGAGAATCAAGACCCCGAAATCTGACCATGTTTATTTGGCAAACATGTTATTTTTGCATATCGAAAAAGTTTAAGTCATGTTATGTTATAACATACACTATATACAGTCGTTTATAAGCGACCATATTTATGTAGTGTATCTAAGTTTAAGGACTACACGGTTACGTAATAACTATTTTCACAAATGACATATACACGAATGAAACGCACCTAAGGTTTAGGTTAAAATAATTCTGATTGTCATTTAAAAATATATATTTTGTACACTTTTGACGTCTTGTATGTTTTACTACTTGGGAATGTTTTAGTTTTTATAAAAAAATGCAATTATCAGCATATATTTATTATAAAAAATATAATGGGAACTTTCTTGGAATTTTCTTGGATTTCCATAATATGTCTTTTAATTTTATTATATTTTCCTTAAAAAAATAAAGATAAAATGAAGTTCATGTTATCACTACATTCAATCTTTAATATTTGGTAAATTCTAATCGTTTCCAATTGAGCAACATTTTATAACTAAAAAAAATAACATACTTACTAGCCAAAGTAAATTTTGACAATTTAACGATTATAATTCGTATCCATTATACATTAAGTAATTTTTAAATCTCAAACCTAAACGCAAAAATTTTAGGCAAAGAAAAACAATATGAATTGACGTTTAATACGTCAAATCTTTGCCTCAATTTTAAGAAGTCAACGCAGATAATGTTAAATATCTCGTGTCATTTTTGACAGCTCACGTCACGATGACAGCAAAATGTCAAATATCGAAACGAGTAGAAATAAGGGATTAGTTACAAAATAATATGTTCATTGGACGCTGGAAAACTATATTAATCACTAATAACTATCAGTTACTTTGTATATCCTACTCCGACGATGTTCGGACATTATGAAAGTGTTATCCGAATGTATTAACGATTCTCGCTCAATTTCTGTGAAATTCGCTTTCACGAAATCTCTATTCAGTATTGATTTCAATTCGTCGATACTCGTGCTTATATTATCTGATCTACTTATAAAATTTAACTCTTGTAACTTCTCCTCTCGACTGCTATGAGGAATATTTGGATTGGATTGGTTCAAAGGCTGGTACGACGCCTCTTTATTGGGTAAAAGTTTGTGCGAACTATTTATAATAAGCGTCGAACCACGCCTGATCGTTTCGCGACCTATTTCAACAATTTCTAAAGAGTTTTGTCCTATGACAAAGCTTTTGTACGCTTTTATGAACACATTTATTAATATCGCAAGGCCTATTATTATTAACGAATAAGATATAATTGGTGCTACGATTGGACCAAACGTTGTACCCAAGAAAATCCACTTCCATATTGACGTTGGGATGCCATCTATACCCTGAAAAGATAAATGTCTGTATTAATATTTGTAAAAAAAAAAATCTTGACCTAACCAAAGTTTGAACCATTTCCTATTGTCATATATTTATTTATTTGGGATGCTTAGTGATTAAGTAACCAAGTCATAATTACCTGGCTCACTTTAACTCCCAAAAACATCAAAAAAATCTTAGCCAATGATTTCGGGTTCAAACCCAGGCAAGCACCACTGAATTTCATCTCGTGCTCGGCGGTGAAGGAAAACATCGTGAGGAAACCTGCATGTGTCTAATCTCAACTAAATTCTGCCACATGTGTATTCCACCAACCCGCATTGGTGCAGCGTGGTGGAATATGCGCCAAACCTTCTCCTCAAAGGGAGAGGAGGCCTTAGTCCAGCAGTGGGAAATTTACAGGCTGCTAATGTAATAGAGTATAATTTTCCATGAATACTAATGAATTATAACTTACTTCTTGAGCCCACATCACAGGGAATATGATGTCGGGAAATTTGTGAATGTTGTTGACTCTGATATTTGGAGCTTGGTCGACTTTCAGATTGAGTTGGACCCTCACTTGAGCTTCGATGGGTACACCTATTTTCTGCAAACATTATCAAAACTATTAGACTATAGTCTAAAATTAATTTGATTTGCACAATAACCAGCAGACCTGGTTTTGTGACTAGCTAAACAGGTTTTCAAATACACAAAGATTTGATAACATGACCTTGATTAGCATATTTTATAAATATTTATTTTACTTTTAATAAAATCGAGATTATTGCAGGACTATTTATTATATATAATTAATATTGCCACGAAGTTTCCGGGTAATTTAGGCAATTTCTCAAAAATTGGGTGTCGTTTTGTAGGTGGGAAGTCATAATTATTACATTTAAGAAAAATACATACTTGTTGTAGTAAAACATAACTTTCATGTTTTTTTTTGTCTGGTTTGAGACCTTCAAAGGCTTCTAAGAGAGACGGTTCCGCATCATAAAAATGAGGATAGGATAAGTATACTGGAGCATCTGAAATTAATGGAAATTGTTTAAAATAAACGTTATTTTAAGTGTGTTGTTTTTTAATATATAGGCTTACTAGCCAGCAGAACACCACCCCAAACATTGGAACTGTAAGAGATATTAATAATCCCTTACATCATAAATTCAATAACCTTTAGAACTAAGATTTCATGTCGCTTGTACCAGTAATTACACTGACTAACTTAACCTTCAAATCAGAAGCAATTGCTGTTTAATGGTAGATGGTGCTTATTCAAATCAAATGTACAAACATGAATTTTACTTATTATATGTAAAATTATGGTTGGAAAAACGTTTACGGTGACTGGTGATCTTACATTGTTTACCTATATAGATATACAACAATACTACACAAAAAACAGATACTGATTTGTTAAGAATATCAGTAAAAAGTACTAATTTTGTCTATGTCTAAATCTATTTGTCTTTGGTGAGGTTAGATAATAATAATAGGTTAGATAGTAACTAAACAAGACTAAGAGCTCAATAAAGATACATGATTTTAATAATTGTTTTATTTTTTGTAAATATGTCTTAGAAACTGTTACTGGTTATATCTCACTGTATTGACATGGGCTTATGTTTTGTAACCCTCTCGGCGGGCACTTCTCCCCCTGACAGTAGCATTTATTATCTGGATTCACTTCTGCATTTTCTAAATAATTACTCGGCGGCGTGTAAAGACCAGCTTGAATGCCTGAAAATAAACAGGAATTTTAAGATTGCATATATCCTGGTTATATTTTCATCTGTTGTTTTGAAACCCGCTGAGTTTCTTTCGCCGGTTCTTCTCATCTCAGGGTATTCACTTTTCCGAACCGGTGGTAGTGTTTAATTTGACAATCAATAAGTAAGTGTAATGCTTGCTGAGTTTGAGTTTGACTTGTTCGGCCGTGAACAAAATCTTCGTGATGAAATTTTGGTACATATAATCCAATCTCGAGGCGTATGGTTAGAATGCGTGTTAGAATCTTAACCGATGCGGGTTCAAACCCGAGCAAGCACCACTGATTTTTCATATGCTTTGTGTTTATAATTCATCTCATGCTCGGCGGTGAAGGAAAACATTGTGAGGAAACTTGCATGTGTCTAATTTCTATGAAATTCTGCCATATGTATAATTACCAACCCGCATTGGAGCACCGTGGTGAAGTAGTCTGCAACCCTTCTAGTCAAAAGGTAGAGGTAATTGTTAATCAAATTCATAGACTGTTTTTTTCTTTTTTAGTTACTTAAAGCCCTTGTGGTGACAACAGTCGAAAGAAAATTATAATTTGAATCGTAGTTTGATCACAACGCCTTACAAAAACTTAATACATCAAATTATTCCAATTTCAAAACGATTCAGTTTATTCAGGGTGCAGCAATTGTATTATTGTATGAAGTAGAATTGTGCAAGGAGTTTTTCATTAAAAAAAAATCGAACCTTCTTTGTAAACATTTTTCCTGAATTTGAGAGGCATGATCCGGCACAGGTCTTTGTCGTACACGTAGATTATCTCATTCTTAGCGATCAGTTTTGGCGGGAAGAACGAACCTTCAGACGCTCTGAAATTGAGACAAAACGTAGATAAGAATGTTGAAATTAATTTACTTTTCAGTTGCGTTGACATTTGACCATCTTAGTTCCTATTTTATGTCGCTGCAACCAAAACATAACGTGACAAAACATATTTTTAGTTAAGTGTTTTTAGCAAAGCTGTTGTTGGTAAGACAGTCTTGGAAAGAGATTTGCGAGAAGGTGACCCCTTGTCACACACGCACACGCAGAAGCAACGCTGACGTATTTTTTATAAAGATACCGAATCGTTTGTTCCTCAAACATTTGAATGTTTAAATATTTTTAAGATATTTCAGTCAAAACGTAACAAACAAAAGTGTTCATAACGTAGTTATTCTTAAGGAAATCAATAAGATAAAATCTGTCCAAAGGTAATGAATGAATGACGTAAAATCCTCTCATCTTCCTTATACAGAAACGTTGACAAGACAAATATACAATCCTAAAATAGGTAATACTTAACATTTAAATAGGAAACGATTTGTCTTCTAACAATATATACATATTTTTTGTTGAATGGAATTCGCTAAGAGCATAATTTGATCGTTAATTTATTTTATTTATTTACTAAGCGTCCCGATTTCAAAAATACGAAATAAAAAATGGTGTCGGGGAACACTGAGTTGGAACAAAGTTGCTTTTGTTTTTTTATATATTACTAGTGCCCGCACTTCGCACGGGCGTAATGCTGATACTAAATATACTGCAGAATATCTTACAACGTTCATAGTTTTTCAGTCATTAGACAATACAAACCGGTATGTGCGTTTAAAATCTGTATTATTATAGAAAATATTAATTTAAATTACATTCTTTAAAAGGCCATATTGATCTATTTCAAAGGCACAATGTATTAAAGTACTTAATTGGATCAGGATTAATGCTGTATTGTTTAAAATCGCATCGAAAGTAAGCCATTATTTCTTGTAAAAAAGTAAAGGATAAAAAATGGTTATTGTGGGTTATCTCTAAGACTTATATAATCGCGGATTATTTTGATCTATCTCGTAGGGTTCAGCCAACGTTTGCAATGTAAACGCCAATGTGTTTATATACGACCTCTTTAGAAACCTCTAAAATGATCAGTGTTGTTTTTGTATTATACATATAAACCTTCCTCTGAAATTAGTCTATTTATTAAAAAAAACCGCACCAAAATCCGTTGTGTAATGTTAAAGATCTAAGCATACAGAGGGACAGACAGCCGTAAGCGACTTTGTTTTATACGATCTAATGATGATGAATAACCAAAAAAGCTATTTTAAATAAAAAAATATGTTCCAAATTGGTTCATGAATAAGTCATGGAACTTAAAGAATACATCCTACATTATAAAAAGTAAAATAAACGCCTGTAAATTTTCCACAGCTCGGCTAAAGGCTCATCTCCGTTTAAAAGGCTTGGAATTTACACATGTAGCGGAATTCAAATTAGAGACCATTTTTTCCTTACGATGTTATTCTTAAAGCCGATCACGAGATGAATTATAAAAACGAATTAAGCACAGTCAAATTCAGTGGCGTTTAAGATGCACGCGTTCTAAACTCTGGGTCATCTCGACTCTCTCGAATCGAATTAATATCTCACTTTTTATGAAGTCCGTTAAAAATTAATTTGTTTTTTATATTAACGCAAAACATGTTGATTCGTTCGAAATGGAAGATTTAATTAATAGATCGATCATTTGCTATATATGCTTTATAGTGTATATATTTTTATGTAAAAAATATTAGCATGTATGTATGTTAATTTACATATGAGAATATATAAGGCTACATTCAAAATATTCGCCATAATTTAAAGTTGTTAGGAATATGACTAATTAGTTTAAAAATTGTAATTTTAAAATCTTTGATCACGTTATCTATGACTAGGTTCTCTATTGATTGCTAAATAGTTATTAATACTCTAACAGAGTATGAGGAGGTAGACAAGACTAATGGCGTATAATAAATATAATATAATAAATATATTATAATACATACAAGCATTATAAACGTAAAAATATCTACCATTTATTTTCTTAAACAAACAATAAATTCACAGCACTTCATATGACTATAACAATGAGACAACAACTCAAATTGACTCACTGACTGACTAACACAACGGTTACTTGGAAAGTACAGTCTTTAGTCTATTCAAATGGCAGGCAAAAGCACTGATAAAAAAAAGATTTACATATTCCATGAGATATGTAAATAGCTCTGCTATATCATGCACTATGTTATTGATATATATATATACTTCCTATGTTCTGATAACTTGACAACTCGAAAGGTCGAAGTTGTGTTTACTTTTACCCCCCTGTCATTGGAGTAGGCTGTACAGTAATTTCAATACCAAATGCTTAAAGACCAGAACAATGGAGACAAATTTATTTTATACAAGCTGAATCTACCTGCCAAATTTAACTTTTCTTAATTAATCACTTATAATAGACTTTTAAATAGTAATAGTTCCGCCTTGAATTTAAAATGTAGGCTTTAGCAACGTTGTAATCTATGAACCAATTTGAATTTATACTACTGAAGGGCCATAAAGGATAGGAAAAGATTTTTCTAATTTTAAATACTATATAAAATGTCTAGCTTTGCCGACATCCGTTACCAACGGATTTTACGAAACTTCACCCCTAAGGGGGTAAAACGGGGAGTGGAAGTTTGTATGAAAGTCCTATGTTTTGTAAGTAAGAATCTTGAAATTTAAAATGTATGCCCTTTAGATGGTGTGGAGGTGTACTAATAATGAATCTTTAGAAATCAACCCCCTTTTGGGGTTAAAACAACAGATGCTTGTTTGTCACAGATAGTGTTTTATAAATTTCGTGCGAATAAAGCTGCAAGTTCGACTAGTAGTATTATAAACATATACCGCGAATTAAAACACCGGAAAATGACTAAAGTATATAATTTTGGACACAAATTAATATAAATAGAATTGTACAGGGTTGATTAGTTTAAACAACAATACATCTTTCATTCATGGAATGGTTACTAATTTGCCCGGACGTGACACGTGAATCTGTCCGTCAATGTGGATCATAATAATAAATTTATAACCGTTTAATAGTAAATATTTAATTGGGTAAATAAATAATCGTAATTGGAAAAACCTGAGATGTCATGTTATCTAGAATGAATTTTAAAACATGCAAGTACGTGACTTTAAATAATTTATTATATTTAATACGCGTTATAAAACACGAGAGGTCAAAATGGCCGCACATTGAATATTATTAAAATGTTTTTCGAATTTAATTGTTGAAATGAAACACAATTGAAAATTTAATAAGTTGTTATTAAGAGACAACAAAAGATAAAATAAAACATTCGTTAAGATATTTCATTTAGACAATAAGTAGGTTTAAGTAAATAGGTATAATGATGCTATTTAAGTATATTTATCACAAATTCAACTATTGATGTAATTATATATAATCTTGCAAGATTATTTATTAATTGTTTTCAACGTGGCATATTACCTGACCTGATGGATCATAGCACAATAACTATAATATTTAAATCTGGTAGTGTTTCAGACGCGATACAAAGCAATTATTTGAAAAAATAGCTTAAATTAATAACAAGCTTAAGAGCCGAGGTGGCCCAGTGGTTAGAACGCGTGCATCTTAACCGATGATTTCGGGTTCAAACCCAGGCACGCACCACTGAATTTTCATGTGCTTAATTTGTGTTTATAATTCATCTCGTGCTCGGCGGTGAAGGAAAACACCGTGAGGAAACCTGCATGTGTCTAATTTCAACGAAATTCTGCCACATGTGTATTCCACCAGCCCGCATTGGAGCATCGTGGTGGAATATGCTCCAAACCTTCTCCTCAACGGGAGAGGAGGCCTTAGCCCAGCAGTGGGAAATTTACAGGCTGATTATAATATCAGTATATTTTCGGTGTAGGTTCCTCATATGGTGTAGATATCCGCTAAGAACAGATTTACTGTTCCCCTGAGTAGGTAAAACGGGGGTTGGAACTTTGTGATTTATAAATTTCGCGCGGACAAAGCCGCAGGTTCAGCTAGTGGTTTAAGGACAGACATACAAAAAACGTTCGCACGGGTACAATTTATACGATAAGGATAACACTTAAATAATGTAGCTTTCAATCATTGCGTTAATAGACTTGGATTATTAGTTCCGGAGTTTACTCCCTACATACGAACATACAATTTTTACCTCTGTATAATATTAGTACAGCTATAGATTTTTTTGTAGTAGTATTTGGATTTTGTAAATGTTAAAAATTAATTAAATTAGCCACCTAAAAATATCGGTGATTAAATTTAATTATACTTTTTATAAAAATATTTGCGCTCGGAAAACAAGCGCAAGAATAATTTAGCACTTCCGATAGTTTATTTATGTGGCACTTTAAGATATACTTGCAAAGCCTGTTATTGGTCTGTGTCTGTCTGAGGCATCGGCGCCCCTATAGCGATAACTCAATTTTGATTTTGTGATTTAAAGATAATTTGATAGATAAATACAGCTTTGATTAAAAAAAATACGTTCACTTTTTTTGAAGAACCGCTTTTACTTGTTGAAGGAGCTGTGAGCAACCTGTACTTATCTGATCGATTCAAAATTTTATATCCTGTGACTTCAATGTTGTAATAATAACATGTTAAGCCTTATCTGGGCCCCCGTTCTAGTTAATCGAATCGTTGTCGTTTATTATCAATTCTACAATTACAACGATTTTGTGCGGCTCTTTTTTATATTCAGGGGACGAGCACATGAGCCACCTGAAGAGCAGTCACCACCGCCCATAGACAATGGCGCTGTAAGAAATATTAATCATTCCTTACATATCTAATGTACCGCCAACCTTGGGAAATAATATATTAAGTCCCTTGTGCTTGTAGTTACACTGGCTCACACGCCCTTCAAACCGTAACACAACAATACAGAGTACTGCTGTTCGGTCAAAGTTGGATCAAAATATAATCCGTATATATAGTCGAATTGGTTCTAAGTTACGATTAAATTGGTTACAGTAGCAGCATCATCAGAATCATGCAGAATCAGCGTACTTCACCAGCTTACAGCAAAGGTAACGCGTTTAACTTGAGCTCATTGGAATGAATATTAATATAATTTAAATAATATTTCATTGAATGTATATGAGGTTTTTTGAGTCGGGACTTTTTAAATGTTTAAGTTTTATTTTTTATCATGAAATACAATTAATTTATATTTTAGAATATATTAACTACCTGTTTCGACTATTAATAAAGTTTTGTTGAACTCATAAGTATATTTTTAATTGAGGTAAGTTGAATTTACAAAATAATTTATTCGAAATTGTTTCCGTTTCATGGAAAAATTGCAACGAAATTAAAATATTGACTCCGGAAACCGATGATATTATACTAATGAAGTCATTACCATAATTACCAATGTACAAGGCTGATTCTAACTGTGCAAGTTTGATGGTTCAGTGACCCAGTGTAAATGAACAAAGATCAGGTATACCTACTTTATATAAGATTCCATAGTTATCGTTGGAATTATTCTAGTATATATATTTAGTATAGTTTGCAAGACTACAGATCTTAAAATCTATACATATAATAAAATTGGAGTGCCTGTTTGTAACATTAAAATAACCGCTGTTTTACTAAATGTATATCTATATACATGGTAAATATACCAAAATAACATTTTTTTTTTAAATTTTTGTCTGTCTGTTTGTTCTGGCTAATCTCTGGTACGGCTGCACCGATTTCGACGGGACTTTCGCTGGCAGATAGCTCATGTAATAAGGAGTAACCTAGGCTACAAAAATAACTTTTTTATTAAATTTAAACTCGCACGAAGTCGCGACACAGCTAGTATTATATAAATGTAAGTAGGCGAAGAAGCAAACGCCATCTGATGGTACGGTGGTCACCGCCAATGAACATTGACGCTTTAAGAAATATTAACGCCTAACTTTGGAAGATGAGATGTTATGTCCCTTGTTGTTACACTGGCTCACTTACCCCATCGCTTTTACTGTTGACAGGCGGGCTTATTTTTTATTAATTTAATTATAGATCAGTATACCGATTCAAATCGTTTTCGCAGCCATTCACGGTCGCGATTTGTACAGTAGTTATTTTGAATTTTATATGCATTTATTTAAGTTCTTAACGTAAATAATTTTTAATGATAATACTGCAGGTTTTAAATATACACCCGAATGCCTTGCCCCAGAAAGGATGCAGTGACCGGTCACTAGGTATTGTGGTATTTAACGTATATAACTTTTATTCAAACACTGTTATATAATATAACTAACTGGGAAACTATAAAAAGAGCCGAGATGGCCCAGTGGTTAGAACGCGTGCATCTTAACCGATGATTTGGGTTCAAACTCAGGCAGGCACCACTGAGTTTTCATGTGCTTAATTTGTGTTTATAATTCATCTCGTGCTCGGCGGTGAAGGAAAACATCGTGAGGAAACCTGCATGTGTCTAATTTCAACGAAATTCTGCCACATGTGTATTCCACCAACCCGCATTGGAGCAGCGTGGTGGAATATGCTCCATACCTTCTCCTCAACGGGAGAGGAGGCCTTAGCCCAGCAGTGGGAAATTTACAGGCTGATTATGGGAAACTATATAATAGTGTCAAATATGTGCGCAGGAGCATTATCTGATCCATTCATTCATCCAACCATTCGATAATGACAATCCGATATCGCAAGAGATATTAGGCGAAGAAGCGCCAGACTTTGACCTGCAGACCGATTCTCCACGTATCTCACCAAAATATTGAAAACTGACTTAAAGTGACATCCGATTTTGATACGTGTATCCTGTAAATTTTGTAATTGTTTTAAGTCAATATCACACATCACTCTGACATTTCAAAAACGTGTTCTGCGGTGAAATCCGAGTTTCTTGTTACAGAATAGCCTTACTGTTATTGATAAATATTGGCGGAAAAATTCAATCGCTATTGTCTTTTGAGCCATATTAGCCAAGTCGTTAAAACTAATTAATACTAACAGGCTTTCGAGCTGAAACTCGGGAAGCGTCATTGAGTTTTCATATGTTTAATTTCGCTATGTAGACCTCGTAATGTATCGGTTGAAAATCCATGTGTGTATCCAACCAGTACTGTAGCATTGTAGAATATATTCTTTAAGACTTCTCCTCAAAAGGAATAAAGGCCTTAAGCCAACGGTGGGCCATTGTTTGCTACTTAAAAACCTTTTTTATGTTGTACTGGAATTTGACTTTATAGTTTATATTCTTAGTAGCTAACCAATACGCCAATTTAAAAGATAAAAACTTTAAACGTATTTATTAGGAAATAATTTTCCTCTATCGATATCTATATTTATATCTATCTATCTATCTTTCTTGTGTTTCGACTCAAAAGTCACAAAAGTTCGGGTATTTTTTCATGAATTATATATATATTTAATAATGTAGCAGACAATTTAAAAGATATACTTATATAAATAATGATATAAATCTTTTACGACATGTTTATGGTTAAAACGTGATGTTATTATAATTTAAGTTAAGTTTGTCGTTTCTGAGATGAGGGATTATTCATTTACATAAATATACATGTTATATACAATCGGAATCTTCTTATCTTATCCTGGGCCTCAAAGCACGCGAGGATATGGGGCCCTTTTAGATAAGCAACCATTTTTTTTCACGTCCCTTTACTGGACGTATCAATTTTTTTTATAATTCCTCTCCCTACTTACAAATAACCCAAAAATATTATCAGGGAATATATAGGCCTTTCGGAGCCCCGTGACAATAGTGCCCAGGGCACGTACCCAGTGTGCTCTTAGGAAAGGATGGTACTGTTGATAGTTGATATTAATAATGAGCTTTATCTAAAATAAGACTTTGCTATAATATAGCCGGTGGGTCGATTATGACCCAAAACTACTAATTCACTTAAAATTCACTAATACAAGCTAATATTCTAATTATTAGCTTTGCTAAAAATACATGAATAAAAAAAAGTATATTATTCAATACAAGATTATATAGTTGATAAAAAAGCGTGGAGCTAATACTTGTTGACTTCCGGGCAGGATATATTACGTACATATAACTAACATGACTTTGAATTTATAATATTGAAAAAGAGTGCTGAGTTTCTTGCCAGTTCTTCTCGGTAGAATCTACATTCCAAACCGGTGATAGCTTCACTGGATATAGTTTGTAAAATGACGATTCAAATTTGCTTGTAAAAGCCTCCTTGAAAAAATTGTATTTTTGATTTTGTTTTTATTATTTTTATATAAGGCATATTTTAAAAGAGTAAAGAACTATTTTGAAAACTAAACCATTTTAATATAGCATTTATTTAAGTCCATTGTTTAATAACATATGTAAAAAAAACGGCATCAAAAAAAATGTTTGGTCATATATATTAAGAAGTCCTCGTTTTCGTAGGAGTTAGATTATAGGGACCGAAATTCAAGCCTCAGCACAGACTGAAAATGGAAGTAGGATGTATGCACCCTCGTGCCTCGTAGAGTATTTAAAGCATTTGAATTCACACTGGATTATATGTATATAAAGCCTATACTACGCACAAAAACCATTTTATTTTTAAAGTTCCGTACCCAAGGGGTAAAACGGTACCCTATTAAGGGACTGTTCGTCCGTCCATCTGTCTGTCATCAGGATATATCTCATGAACCGTGATTGTCAAGCAGTTGATTGACATATATAATATTATGTACTTGAGTTAAAAAGAGAGAAAAAATGTACTCTCCGCAAGCTGCTCTTACCTTATGTTATTGCAAGGACTCTCAGGCCAGTATGGTAGATGGTCCAAGCCGTTAAGTTTGTCCAAGTATCCGAACTTCTCCATGTCCTGACCCGTGTAAATCGTTGATACTTCGTCCAGTGTTCCGTTTCTCTTGAATCGAAAGAACATCCATCGTATTATTTAAGTAATGTTAAGATAATAATAGTATATTCACTTAAAAAGCCCAGCTTTATTTTGCCCAGAGAATCGGAATTGCGATTCAACGGGGAAATGCTGCAAGCATTCTTGCCACCATTCCAAGATTTGTACAGTAACTATTTTTAATTAGTGTTTGTATGAGGCCTTGATGTTAATAATTATTATGTAAATAAATAATTAAAAAACCTTAAAGATATAGCTTATAATTTATTCTACTTCGCTTCTCTAGTGCAGATTGGTGAGAATTGCATTTTTCACACGATGTTTTCCTTCAACGAAACTTTCCTGATCCAATGAATGAATATTAAACACATAAAAGGCTATATTACTGTATTTGAATACGTCATTAAATAATCATCCAAGTATTTTATGACAGTGACACTTTAGCTAGTGGTGAGTGGTCGCCTCTATCGTAGGTGGTCTAAAAATATGGATTAAAATTGCCAGTGTGCATCAGATTTAAGATGTTATGTCTTTTCAGTCCCTTATAGCGAAGATCCCTCACTATTAGACATCCAGAAATATTTTTTGATTTAAGAGTCTTGCAGTGCATATGACTTACCACCAATTGCTCCTCCACGTAGTTATAGTTTAAAAAAAAAAACAACTAAATGAACGTCTCGGGACGTCCGACAGAAGTGATAACTTAACTAATCAAGTTGAACTATTTAATATTGAAATTGTTTGACCTGAGAAAAGCTTAGGCTATCACTTAAATTTTATTTAATATGATAATTTAATGAAAGGTTATTTATTAGTAAAATATTTTATTGATTATAAAATACTTTTTTTCTCAGTTACAATTCTTAAATATGTTTATTATTAGTATCATAATTGCCCGCCTACCGGTGCCGTATGCGTAAGAGAAAGGGTAGCCAGACGGACTGGCGCCGTAACGCGTTACGTAACGAAGCGGTTTACCCTCCCATAAGAAGTAATCACTTCAAAAATATAAAATAATTATATTGTACTTACGGCAAGTAAAAGTCCCATTTGACTGTTCGGCCGCTTTCCTTTGGGGTAGAAATAGTGCGCCAAAGTGACTAGGGGATCGTTGTAACTAGAAAAAAATTTTTTTTTATGTATTTGTCTCATTGGCCAATTTCAATGGACATCTGTGATCTTTATAGTGCACAAGGATGAGCGCTAACTAGTCATGGGCGATATCCGATTTTTGTGACATCGGTTGTGTAACGGATATTTGGATTTAATATCGGTGTTGACATTCGATTTCAGATGTCGCCCTGTCTTTGTCTAACTTTACATTGTACGATTTGTGTGAAAGGGATGAAACGAATATGATATCGAAATCGGTTTAACATTCGCTCTTTCGCACAGATGGGATACTGTAAAGTTAAAGAGAGACAGGGCGAATATTTCACGAGTTTAATGTTATCGTACTTTGAATGGTTTGACGTGCCAGAACGATATTCATAGTTTTTTAGACGCGGTCAAAACGGTTACCCGTCAACATCGAATCGATGACTTCGGATATTCCTACGACATCGGATTTTAAATGTGTTTCGATATATCGAACACATGCTAACTCTAACACAGAGGTATTTTCTAATTCATCTCTCTGATAATATTGTAGGCTCATGCCGGTACGGTAGTATAAACCCTGTTAACTTTTCAATAATAGATTATTTTTAAAGAAAAACGTATATTAAAGTATAGTTATTACTACCTAAAGATTGAACCCGGGACAGTTGCTGACCACGAGGTTCTGTAGCCTTATTGAGGCAGTCACAGTCCGTCATTTATTATAAATTTAAAGGTAGAGTTTCATACACATATTAATTTAATTGTAATTAACGATTAGCTGCCGTTTTGATTTCACTCGGGTATAATAAGTATATACACAATTCCTAGATTGAAAACTAACATAAAAAGAAAAATTATTGTTCTTTCCGGATTGGAAAGTTTATATCTACGTCTATTTTATAATATGCATGTATACATATAAACCTTCCTCTTGAATCACTCTGTTTATTAATGAAAACCGTACTAAAATCCGTTGCGTAGCTTAAAAGACCCAATGTACAGACGGTGGGAAGCGACTTTACTTTATACTATGTAAGGATAATTTTGCTTTCGTCTAGTTTCGGATTAATTTCTTAAATGTTTCTTTATGTATATTTTCTATAACTTTAATTAACTTCTTTTTATTTTCAATCATGGTTTTCTTTCCTGATATCATTACATCTTAAATTTAAGATTGCTAATGACTATTTAAGTTTTAGCTGGACAGGCGTTTAAACTTTCTTAAGATACTTTTTAAGATACATGATAGATAAGAACAAATTTCGATTAATGTATCTTAGTCTAAGCGAATCGAAGTTAAAAATTATTCTCTTCTTTTATGAAAAATTTGTATCTGTACAAATATTATAAATGCGAAAGTAACTCTGTCTCTTCACGCCCGCAGATTTGCTCCTTTTTTAATTCATCCCTCGAGGGAGTAAAAGGGGGGGTTACAGTTTATATGCTATAGGTCAATTGTTATAAATTTCACGCATATAAAGCCGAAGGTTTTTCTAGTGTTATATGTCAATTAAATATTTTTATTAATTAATATATACTGACCCAAAAACAAGTTCTTCAGCTGTAACGTGTACGAACGGTTTCGCTCGTTCTCTGTACGTAATTGCTAAACCAGAAACGAGCAAATTGAACAGCCAGCCCGCGAGGTTTGGTGAGAATGAGGTAACTGTCTGAAAAGGAAAATATATTAGGGAACGTTTCACATAAACTGTATCAAGGTACATATATATATAGGTAGATTTAACTTTGTCTCCATTAATTCAATCTTATGTAAATATTATATATTCTGAGATTTTATTATTAAATATGTCCTATGCCATTTTTTTGTCCCATTTGCTGTTGAACTTGGGTCTTGGAGTAGTAGTCCAAAAGCTTCATTAAAATTATAAAACCTCGCCTTATTGCCTCCACTGGTGACAGGAGGGCTGGTTCGCTTTTAGCCCAGAGGATTCGAATTGCGATTCAACTTGGAAATGCTGCTAGCATTCTTGCCACCATTCCACGCGGTCAAGATTTATACATTAACTATTTTTAATTGATATTAGTGTATATTTACGGACCTGTTGATATTTATTATCTATAATAAATATAACTTACTAACAGTATTTAAAACGGGATATTTACCATGTTTTTTATTTTTATATGATGGAGCTCGATATTTTGACATTATCTACGAACGTCTTGTTCACGAGAACTTGTCTCGTAAAAAAATAACCATGTTAATTTAAAATCTTAAATATAACTTATGTCAAAGAACATAATAAAACCAATGTTACCCACCAAAGCAAAAGAACACGCAGATAAATGTTAGAAAAGTACATTCAAAAGGCTCAGCATTGTTTACCGATTTCTCGCAGACGACCTTTGTGTGGAGGTCTTAGGTCTTAGCGTTGTAGTGTACAAAAGTTCACACAAAATTGATTATTTTTATTAAGGATGCCTTATGCCTTATGACCTTGGGAAGTAAGATGTTATATCCTTTGTGCCTTTTATACTTGAAAGCAGAACAAAACAATACCAAACTGCTATTTGGGGGTAAAATATGATGAGTGGGTGGTACTTGGCGGTGATTAATATTTGATTATTTTTCGTTTTTAAATATACGTACTTACCAGAAGAGGTATGTTCGGCACGACGAGTTTCTGCGTCTTGTCGACGGATAGTTCCGGAACGAATTTTAGTATTTTATTATGCTGGTAGGTCACCGTGTCGTTGTCGTGAAATTTTATGTTCACCTTTTCCATATCTTCCCTGTGAACAAAATCATATTTATTAATGTATGCTCTAAGGCCATTAACATTACATAAAAGTACATTATTAGTGGTTAGGTTAAAAGCCGTAGATTTGATCAACGCACAGTGAATCGTGAATCTTAAGCCTAAGAAACAATGAGTTTCAGGTGCTTAATTTGGCTTTATAATTTATCTAGTGCTCGGTGTACACATGAGGCAGAATTTCGTTGAAATTAGACACATGCAGGTTTCCTCACGATGTTTTCCTTCACCGCCGAGCACGAGATGAATTATAAACACAAATTAAGCACATGAAAATTCAGTGGTGCCTGCCTGGGTTTGAACTCGAAATCATCGGTTAAGATGCATGCGTTCTATTATTTTAATATATTAAACCGGCAGTATATTGGTCTCCTTTGCTCAAAAACGAAAAATACGAAAAAATATATTCATATAAACAAGTCGTGTTACGAATTTAACTGTATGTTGCTATTTATTTGGATAAAACATTGTTACTTATATTGTTTTTAAAATTTCACGTGTATATACGCGGATTTATTAATTATGTTATTACTTTTTAATTTCACTTTTTTTAAATAGATTTTGTTGGTACACAATTGTACGTCTGTTATGTTTTTTTACGTAGAATGTTCAAAGAAGATAATTATTTTTGTTAGACGGATTGGTAAATGCTATCCGGACACCACCGCTCATAAACATTGGCGCTATGAGAAATTAAACGTTTCTCAAATCGCTATGCGCCACTAAGTTGGAACTGAGAAGCTGTCATTTGTGTTTAGTTACACTGGCTCACTCAACCTTCTAACGGAAATACAATATAGTGCTGTGTAGTAATAGAATAAAAAAAAATCAATGAATAAATATTGTAAGCCTATAAATTATTTTATATAAAATATTATATTTTATTAATAATCATTAAAGGTTTGTATAGCTTCTAGTTATTGAGTTATATTCAATCACAGAATTATATAAACGTAATGAATACTTTTTGGTTCGACATTTTTATAATTAAAAGTAGAAAAATAATATTTTTGAATTGGACGTGGGAATTGCTAATCTGCGTTGAAAAGCGGAAGATAATGGATGATTGTAACAAAAACTATTAAATATTGTTATATGACGTTCCTTTTAACTTGAAGCTGGGTCTTCAATATGTTGTCAGGAAACCTGCACGATACGAATGCAATCCTGCGTCAGTTGTGACTACCAAGATCCGCATTAGCGTCTCGGTAAAATAATTACGTGTTTCGTAAGTAGTTATCAATATGTTATGTACTTATATTTACCAATAACGTAACATATTCAAAAGTCATTGTAATAATTCGTCTCGATTACTAAGCTGGATTATAAAATAAGCAATCTCTGGAAGACTGCTCTGAACACTGGCGTTTTTGCCCTTGTTAAATAGAGCGGAACTTGTAAAACTAAAAACTAAATAAAATTGATTATATGAAATTCAGACAATTAACAAAAAATCCAAGCAATTATAATGTCGTTAATAAACTATAATATCATTTTATATTAAATAAATGTTTTAAAGATTTATTAATAATATTTAATGAACATTAAATATGTTCCAAAATTGGTAATAAACTTTACGAATTCATTTCCTAATAAAACTTAATTTTAGAGATTGTGTTTTGTTTGTTTTTTTTATGGCACCAATGTCTATTGCCACATACCACGAATTGGTCCATTTGCCAGCCATACTTATGCCATGAATAATTTAAAAAAAAAATCATCAATTATTTTCCTTTACATATAAACTTTCCTAGATAATCATAGTAGTAGATTCTGAGATTGTCGCTTTTAATCATAATAATATTCAACAAAACATACATATATGTATATATCTGATCTGAACCACTCCTTCGGAATATATCGTCATTTAAATAGTCTGCCTAGGGCTGGATTCGGAGAAGGGTATCCGGGCTTTAAGCCACCACATTAGTTTTCTAAAAAAACGATGTGCAGAACTCCAATGAGAAACAATTTTAATAAAATTATTTCGTAATACATATAAAATTATTTTATATGTATTACGAATTTTTACGAATTTTTTATTACGAATTTATTTACAAAAATTACGAATGTATTCGTAATATAATATATTCGTATAATATTCGTATAATATTTCGTAAAATTTTATATTACAATAAATATTAAATTATTTAATTTAACTTAAGGTGCTCTCATGTTACCCCAAGGCCTCCAGTCTATTCGGGCTTGAGTCTACCTTCTATATTCACTGTCTACCTAAAATAAAAAACTAGATATAGGTTAGATCCCTTTGAGCATTTAAAAAAAACTTTAAAGTTTTATTATCGATTAAAAGTTTAGTCCAATGAACACTATTCAAAATCCTAATAGAATGTGTCTCATATAGTTTTTAAGGTCGCAGTTATGAATATTAATACATATTCATAAATAATAATATTTTTTTTATATATAATAACACGAATATCCTCATATTCAGGGTCAGTCTCTTATGTCATAGAAAAATATGTCATTAACGCGAATGCTTGCACGAAGCCTAACGATTTGAATAAAGCTTTCATCCGTATTAAATTCGGAATGGAATCATTCACAACTTTTATGTTAGTTTACTTAGTATTATTGTAGATTCAAGGGTGAGTGAGCCAGTGTAACTAGAGGCACAAGGGACGTAACATCTTAGTTCCCAAGGTTGGTAACGCATTGGTGATGTAGGGAATGGTGAATATTTCTTACAGGCCATTGTCTATGGGCGATAGTGACCAAAAATAACCAAAATGGCCGCATGGACACAAATATTTTTGAATGTATACTATCAATATAAATCTCAGCGTTATATGTTGTCTTGTCTATTTGTTTCCTTCTGTATATAAGTAACAGTCCATAGATGACCCACTTTGGGCTAACTCTCCTTTCAAGGGTGTAGAGTTCATACCGCGACGGTCTAGTGTGGTTTGGTGGATATATTGCCGATTTTCATCCGAAATTTTGAAGGTTTTTTCACGAGATTAATTACAAATACAACGTATATTAAATTGCAGTGGTACCTGGGTCTGCACCAGCAATCATCGGTTAAGACTTAAGTGTAACCACTGGTTAATCTCGCGTTGCTAGAATTGTTTAATGGGGGTGATACATTAATAAATAAAACCGTTATAAATTTATTAATATATCCAAATTTATGCAAAGGCGTAAAAAAATAAACATGAGATTTTATTTCAATGACGCAATTGCCACAAAATAGCAATAGAGCATTGGGTTTTTCTGTCAATAATTTCTTAGAAACAGCCCTTTGGAAGTCAAGCAACGATTGCGGTCAGCGGTCTTATTGGTGCGTGTGTGTGTCTCGGTGCGTTAGTATGGGTATTTGTGAGTGTAAAGAAATATGAATTACAACCTGTATACCTACATCATACATTTCAGAGAATATGCAGTGCAGTTTATACAATATATAACAATGTTATTAACAACAAAGTTTTCGCTACACTCAGCATCGACCAGATATTACGACTGTCTAACGGCGACCAGTGTATCGTAGAAATATAAGTGTTTTTAGAGTACTAAAAATTATTTTTAATTTACCTTATTATTAACCCTTAATGTCTGTGCTGTTCTAGGTTAAGGATTAACAAGGAAATTGCTACTACTATGCTAGTCTTCAAAATTTAATTGAGTTTGTTTCCTCAACCGTACCAATTAATCTCTTTCGTGTCTTCCCCATCCTACGTGACATTGGCGAAATAATCTGTGCCCTGTCGGCACAACTGAAAGCCATTAAACTAAGAATTGAATTGAATTTAATATAAGCGTTAAGGATAAATCAAGTATGTGGTCGCGCCGAGTGTAAGTCTTTACATTAACCACTAAAACTATGAACTAAAATTAATTTACAAAGTTTATTTTATTTGATGATTTTAGTCGTTGTCGTTTTGTGTGTTTGTTTACGGAATCGAAGTCGCGGACAGAACGCCATATTATCTCAATGAGTGTTAGTTTAAACATCTACCGACCTGACAGATTCATACAACTTAAATGTCATATAATTTTAACTTTGCCTATTAATAAATTTGTAATCTGCGTTAAATTGAATCCTATTAATTGACTCAGAATCGCCTTGAACAGCTTATTTGAATAAAGAATAGTATGATTTTTAATTCATGACGTTATATAATTTATTATATATAATATAATCTATTATATAGCTCGTGTTTTTTTTATTTTTAGCTATTTATATATAAGCGAAATGCCATCGCGACGTCCGAACGACTTGAAATTTAGCATAATTAGTTCCGTGACTTAGACGCTGACTAAATTTCTCAAATCTTAAATTGCACGACTCCTAAGTCCTAACGCTCTATGAATGGATTTTTTTTTTTTTTGTGGTATAGATAGGACGACCATATGAGCCACCTGATGGTAAGTGGTAACCACCGCCCATAGACAATGGCTCTTTAAGAAATACTCGCCATTCCTTACATTACCAATGCGCTACCAACCTTGGGAACTAATATGTTATGTCCCTTGTGCCTGTAGTTACATTGGCACACTCACCCTTTAAACCAGAACACAACAATATACACTACTGTTGTTTAGCGGTAAAATATCTGATGAGTGGGTGGTACCCAAGGATAAAGGAATATACAATAAAAAACGTTTTAGATTTTTATTAATTATAACTAAACAAAACTAAGTAATCTTACTTAGCGTCGTTTAATGGCTATAGCCATTCGCGACAACCTAAGATTACTTAAACTAATTTAAAAAAAAGGTCATGATTAGTAATTTGACGGGAAATGATTTTGGAATATTTGATGGTTATGTCGTTTCGATAACATTAAATCAATTTTTGAAAAGAACAGAACTGATTAACTAACAAGACTATAACAATTAAAAATAGTTGCCGAAATTAGCCGACATTACTTTTTTTCGATCGTAACTCTCTGTCATGAGTCTTGCAATGAGTAAATTATTTATGGACTATGGGCGTGTTTTACTCAGTTCACACCATCCAATTAGTCGTTGATATTTTTATTTATTGAGTTTATATAAAGTTTTATTATAAAACAACCGTATGTATAATCCGTTATTGTTGGTCGAATACTACAAAAAAATCCAATTTATATATCGATCGAATGTTATATTATTCTTGAGTGCTCTATAAATTTTATTACCTAAAAAGTCGAAAAGGAATACCTCTCAAAACCGTATATAGAAAACATTATCGATTCTAATTTATGTTCAACTAATCGTTCATTGAAATAACTATATATTACAATCAAATTACGAATGAAACCAATTTATATATTTTACTAGCTGAACCTGCAGCTTTACCGATTTATAAAACACAAACTTCCAAACGCCGTTTCACTCCCTTAGGTAGGTTAGGTATCCGTTCTTAGTGGATGTCTACTTATAAGTAACCTGCTTAATTTCAAGTTTGTTTGTGTTATAGTTTCTGAGATTTCGTGATTAATCAGTGCTTTTAGAAGATTATAAACGTAATTAAATACATTTTTAGTATTTACTTGCTAAACGCACTTCAATTTCTTTATTAATAAAAGGCATCCGCGCGAAGCCTAGCTAGTATGTCGTAGATATGTTTTTTAAACTATTACCCAAGGTCCAAGTGTTTGTTCAATGTTACTTTAAAACAAATTCATTAATTTCTTTAAAAATATTATTTTAAATGTAAACTCAAAATTATATACTGATATGTCTCAGATACGATCTTGATGTTATTTTATATGTTTCAAGTTCAAGGAAACATTTCAATGTATTAATTCCGATCTTTGCAAATGGACGAAAACGTTAACAGAGATAAGAAGTCGTACGAGTTGTTCAAAGTTATCTTTGGGCAAAAAGAATCAAGACTCAAGTGATGCCAAGTTCAACATTTTTTTAAGATTTTATATTTAACATTATTGTAAGATTTTATATTTAACATTTGCACGATACGGTTCAGGATTTATATTACCTTTTAAGATAATGTTCATATTATGCATATCCATTCAAATATTTTAAATTTCTTTAAAGTCAAGGTTTAGTGCATAAAAATGTTTTTTATGCAACGGTTGCAATAATTATTATGTAATTATGCGATCATTTCGACTACAGTGAAAATAAGGAACTGGCCATTAATGTTGAGTAGCAGCATATAGATATCCCACTGTTGGGCTTAGGCCTTGCTCATATGAATTCTTCTAAAGTTTAAAGCTAATTCTACTAAGATGCTCAAATGCAAATTTTCACTTGATATTTCCATCAAAGATAAGCACAAACGTAATTCATCAATTGTAAACGCAAATTAACTAAATTAACTTCACTGTGTTTAGTGCTTGACGGAGTTTGAATTATCGGTTGAGATGTACGCATTCTAACCACTGAGACATCTCGGATTGTACGTGATAGTTACTATAGTGTATGTGCAAACACAAGTGTGCTTGTCAGATGGAAGGTTCGACGTCGCAAGAGGTTGGGTGCAGGACCAATGGCTTTTTATGCTATCTAAGGCACAATAGTATCGATGCAATATTGCAACTTTTTAACTGCAATTTCTTGACAAAGTTATTGTCTTTTCGGTCAGTACCGGGACTCAAACCTGAGGTCTCATGACCTGCAACCGTAAATCAATTAAGCCCTAAAAGTTTGATTGTTCCATAAAGAGCTTTTCACGCAACACATGTGATCATTTCGAACTTTTAGTCGTATTTTATTTTATCTTTTATTTAATTATAATAATATTCAATATTTTCTGTTTATCTTTAATAATATTTAAGATATACATATTATACATATGTCCTCATGTAATTTTTTTTTGTGAACCAATATATTGTCTTGGCTCCAGCACTGCTGTACGCTGTGATTTGTATAAACAAAACACGACCTTTTAAGATAATCAGAACTGAGATAGCTTTAAGTTATAGCCTAATTAACACACGTATAAAACGACCATTAGTTTTATGACTATCGCTTGAAATTCAATATAAAATGGTATGACGGTAGTATATGTTTTTATTTACATAAGACTTATTAATGTTGAGAATGATTGACATTACACTGTTAAATTTGAAATATTCAAAAGCAAGTGATGCCAAGTTCATTTTTTGTATGCGTTTTGAATTTAAAATTTGCATGATATATATTTCCTTTTAAGATAATGCGAGGAGGTTTTAGCCCAGCTTTGGGACGTTTAGAGGCTGTTACGTTTAAATTATTATCATATTCGTTTTTAGGGTTTCGCACACAAAGGGTAAAATGGACTTATTACTAAGACTCCACTTTCCGTCCGTCTGTCAGGCTGTATCTCATGAACCATAATAGTTAGACACTTGAAATTTTCTGATGCCACTATAACAACAAACACTAAAAATCAGAATAAAATAAATATTTAAGGGGGCTCCCACATAACAGACATGATTCAAATCAAATCAAATCAAAAATCTTTATTCAATATAGAAGTGTTTACACTTGCTTATTGATTGTCAAAAATCTACCAACGGATTTATTGCCGTTCTTATAGATAATGGTACGGAACCCTTCGTGTGCGAGTCGAGTATTTTGTCGATACATTATCACTATGCGACTTTTTTTTTCTCATCTAATAATACATATGTATATACTATGTATTTATATACTATATCTCAATGGCAGAAAAGATAAAGGATCCCTATATTTACATATTGTATGCGATTTGCTAATAGCTTTTCTAAATTATGCATTACAAACATTTATTGACAAATATAACTCTATTTATAATACAACAGTATTCCATTGAACAAATAAAATCATCTTTAAAGATAAAACTAATAAATTAAAAAGTTTCTTATTAATTTATAAGTCCACAGCTTATTGGTAGGGGGGGGGGGGAAATAGGAATATCAGCAATTCCTTAAAATTATATGATTCCTGTTGATTGTTTTATCGGTTCTAATATTAACACCGAACCTGAAATCCTTGTCAATTCAGAAGTACCCTTATAAAAAGACTTATCTTTCTCTCACGCGAACGGCAGCGGTAGGCAGGCTAATCCTTTCTCACTCTAACTCACAGCGTTAGCCGTATTTCGGACAGACGTTTTTTTAAGCTATCACTTCCATTGGGTGTCCCGAGACGCACACGTATTTGTTTCTGCGTCATTGTCATATTAAAAAAAAAAAATTATAACTAAATATATAAATATGTCGAGGAACGAGCAACGCCATTTGTTAATACGATCAAGAACTATGCCTCGGTGTTGCCAGTTAATAAATTCTCGATATCGAAATGTCAAGTGGACAATTGGATGGAATCGATTTTGCGAAACGGCAACACTGCATTCTTTGATGGAGCTGTCATTCATTCATTTGTTATAATCGATTTTGTTCCGTTAAAAATAAAATATTGAGAAGTCCGTGAACGGTTTTATTTGAGCACCAAGTAATGGAGGAAGAGCGATCTGAGCCCGAACGTGCGGAGGATACGACAAATATATCATGATACAAGAGTTTTAAAGTAGTCGAAATGACCCAGTGGTTAGAATACGTGCATCTTAACAGATGATTGTCTGTTTAAACTTTAGCAAGCACCACTGAATTTTCATGTGCTTAATTGTGCTTATACTTGATCTCATGCTCGGCGGTGAAGGAAAACGTCGTGAGAAAAACTATTATATGTAACGTATATGAAAATCTGCCAAATCTTTTTCACGGTCAAAACACTGATCAGAATTTGATGTTTGCTATGACGCAAGCTTGAACTCGAGGAAATCACATTATTTTTAGGCCTAGCAGCTGATGGCCAACCCCTAAAATGCAAGTAAAGCCGCGATTGATAATTAGTACTATATATTACTCGCCTGTAAACAAACGGACCGACTTCATTCAGCTTAGGTTTTTCGCCGTTCTCCAAAAATCCTTGCGGATTCGTAACATTGAAGATGTACACTTTGGTGAATCTCATCACGCCAGGACGCTGCCAGTAACTGTAGCTCAGCGAACCATTCCACAATTTCAATTCCTGTTGACAAAGATAAAGCATTAGACAAACCTAATAACTTACAAGTTACTTCGCGTTAAAAAATCCTGTTCAGTGGTTTATCTAAGTGGATAAGGGCCCAGATGCTATACAATATTCAGGCCCCGCCCTCACTTTCCACACGTTTTAGAAGTGGACTTGTAATTGTGTATTGTAATTGTTTAGAAATTATCAGTAGCAATCTGTTTTTCATCATCCTAATGACTACGAGAGCGTCACCAGGAGGGATAAACACTCAAGTTAGATTTTGGGCGCGTACTGAATGCAGCCCTCTACTCGGCGTCGACGTAGGGCTTTGTTTGATATATATTACACTGGATTGTTATCGATTGACCTCGACTAGGACTTCACCGAGGCCGGTGTGTGTCAACTCTGTTACCTGACGTAGTAGCAACATCAGGGTTATTAAGGACGTTTTTGGAACGCCTACGGGTCGAAATTGAAGACCTCGTACAGAGCTTTAAGCCATTGTCTTTCTTTAATCTTTGAAGTATTTCCGGTCGGGTCGAAATTACGTTCAATCAGGTTATAGAGGGTGCAACTGTGATGGCGCAGACACTCGTGTTCTTATGTCCTTCACAGTTACCTAGTCACCGTTGACAGTGGCCACCCTAACGGAAATCCGTGAGGAAGGACACTATGTAGAATATGAAGCAAATCTGTTTCTACTAACGCATGTACATTTTTAATTATATAGGTGGTTCGTGAATGTATAATGTCAATGTCTCGACAACCTTTGGAACTTGATTAGAGCGACAAGTGTTACTTTAAAACAAAATATTGCATATTTCAACTTAAAATGCCTGGAGGCGATCTCGTTTAACTACGAATGTGTGGCGCCGTAATGTATTATATGTATTATTACCTTGGACTGGTCGTTATCCAGTTTTTATGAACAGAATTAAGATTATACTTATTAATGATCGTAAATTATTTAATAGCTATAATAATTTATGGAATTTCTTCCTGATACATTTTTGGGCCAGTTTCAAGGGACTACCGGAATACTTAGGAGACATTATAGTGCAATCCGGTTGGGTTAGGTTAGAAATTTAGTACCACTGAATTTTCATGTGCTTAATTTGTGTTTATAATTAATCTCGTGCTCGGCGGTGAAGGAAAACATCGTAAGGAAACCTGCATGTGTCTAATTTCAACCATATCAAATTCTGCCACATGTGTATTCCACCGACCCTCATTGGAGCAGCGTTGTGGAATATTATCTAAACCACAATGGGAGAGGAGGTCTTAGCCCAGCAGTGGGAAATTTACAGGCTGTTAATGTTGTACGAAGGTGTTCTCTCAATTTATTTAGACTACGATATAAAAAAAACTGTTAAATAGTGTACATGGCGAGTAACTGCAGCATATACTTCCGAAAGGTTTAAAGGCCAGACATACGTCAGCAGACAATAGACATCTCAGTAGAGGCATTCTGTAACGAGAACGTCGAAATTCACCGCTGAAAACGAACGTCAAATGTCAAAATGTGATAATGATCAACTAAAATAATCTGTGCCCTCTTGGCATAAATAAAAGCCAGAATAAAAAAAAAAAATATGATAAAATGTATTCAAAACAAGTATCAATATGCCGTATCAACGTATGTCGGTTGTCAAAATTTCTCTGTTATGGACTCCGATGCCGTTTATGTAAACGTGTCAGATTATATCTCTTAGCTGTTGCTAAAAGCTGTATTAACGAGTTTTATTTACATAAGAATTATTAATATTAAGTCCTCAAATATGTACAATATATCTTGACCGCGTGGAATGGTGGCAAGAACGCTAGCAGCATTTCCCCGTTGAATCGCAATTCCGATCCTCTGGGCAAAAAACGAACCAGAACCTCCGTCACCATTATAGGCAATATGGCGAGGATTTATACTTTTAATTAAAACTTTGCACTAAACAGATCTGTATAAATGTAGTTACATTTGTGTTTGATAATCTTAATTGACTGACTAAACGAATATAAATATCAGAAGATAATGCGCTTTTTGGAAAAGGTTTTAGTGTATAATATTTTTATATATGTAACTGGCTCATCTCTGTTTTAACCATTTAAAACTATTAACGTGACAAGCTTGAGTTTCTTGTTAACATGGATTTTCCTATTCTTCAATAGAAATAAATATGTAAAGCACCCTTTGAATTTATTTTTATGACCTTTTTCACCTAAGCACAATCACAAGATTTTTTTTTACTTAATTTGACATTTTATTTTAAAATTGGAATGCCAAGGGAACCTTCGGCTTTGCATTATATATTTTTCGACGATTCTTTCGGCCGAGTTCCTCTGTCGCCTGAGTCAGTGCGGGACGAGACGTTGAGCTGAACGGACCTGTGCCACTTATCCAGGTGTAGTGCAGGATATTTGATGAAGATAACAGGATGTTTTTTTTTAATTTTCCGATACCTATTACCGAGAAAAAAGTAAACGACATAACTTAAATTAACAATTCACATATATTAACGTCTTAACATTAAAACTATAAGATATATCAACCATTCCTTACATCATCAGTGAGCAACCAGTCGTAGAACTAAGACGTTATATCCCTTGTGCCTTACACTTGCTTACCCATCCATCAAGCCGCAACACGACAATACTAAATGTTGCTGTTTGGTGGTAGAAAAATTGTTGTATGCTATAACTATGTATCGTTTAGACAAACGAAATGGTCTGTTCGTTTGTCCTACTTTATATACAAAACTAGCGACCCGCTCCAACTTCGCACGGGTGCAATGCTGATACTAACTACAGAATGTCTTATAACGTTCCCAGTTTTTCAGTTGTTAGACAATACGAACCGCTATGTCTCTGCGTTTTAAATCTTTGAAAATATTCATTAAAATTACATGCTGTTAAGGACCATATTATTCTATATTAAATGCACAGTGTATTTAAGGTACTTAATTGGATAAGGCTTAATGCTGTACTGGTTAAAATCGCTTAGAAAATAAGCCATTATTTCTCGTAAAAAGTAAAGGATAAAAAATAGTTATTGTGGGTTATCCCTAAGAGATAGACATGTACCATGAGGAACATTTTTGAAGACCTTTTAAGGGCGTACAATACTGTGGTACATTATTTTGATCTATCTCGTCTGGTTGTGCCGGCAATTGCAATGTAAGCGCAAAAAACGTGTTAATTTACGACATCACTTTGGAAACCACTAAAATTATCAGTATTTAGAGAAATAGTAGAGACTATATTGTTCATGTATTGTACATATAAACCTTCCTCTTGAATCAATCTATCTATTAAATCTATTAAAAACGCATCAAAATCCGTTGTGGAATTTTAAAGATCCAAGCATACATAGGGACAGACAGCGGTAAGCGACTTTGTTTTATACTATGTAATGAAAATACATACCCTAAATATGATATAGTCAAGCCAGGGCACGAAGGATAATATCACGCCCAGAACCACTGTGCATATGCTGAAAGTAATTACTGCGAGGCGACCTGTAACAAATAGAAATACATATTAAAGTGGGCTAAGAACTACACACACGTACAACGTGGCTGTGACGTCAACGCATTAAATTATACCCAAATAATATACGGTTTAAAAAAAAAAAAAACAAAAGAAAAAAAACAATCAAATACATTCTTAACCTAGCCACAGGACAAGACAGAAATGGTGTTTTACTTTGTTTAAATTTTCGTGTGAATTTTTTTTTTTAATTTCACTTTTTATAACCGTATATTTAGTTTTTCAATAATTTAATCAGTCTTATATAAAAGTGATTTAGGCGTCGTTTCATTTAATGTGATAACGTCGGCGCCATCTGTATATAGAAATTAAAAAAGAAAATCTTTTGAGGTATTCTATATGACGACCTCCGTGGTCGAGTAGTGTGTACACCGGTTTTCATGGGTACGCCACTCCGAGGTCCCGGGTTCGATTCCCGGCCGAGTCGATGTAGAAAAAGTTCATTAGTTTTACTATGTTGTCTTGGGTCTGGGTGTATGTGGTACCATCGTTACTTCTGATTTTCCATAACACAAGTGCTTTAGCTACTTACATTGGGATCAGAGTAATGTATGTGATGTTGTCCAATATTTATATTTATTTATTTATAAGACGATCACCGCAGAACACGATCGTGAGATGTAAGAATACGACATTGATTAGTCATAAAAATTCTAGGATATACGTTTCAAAATGGCGTTAGTCAGTTGTCAAACATCACGATTGAGACACGAAATCTTACAAAATCAACACTTAGTACTGTTGTGTTCCGGTTTGAAGGATGAGTGAGGCAACCTAACCAAAGCTTCAAGGACATAACATCTTATCCCCTAAGGCTGGTGGCGCATGGTCGTTGTAAAGAATGGTTAAAGTTTCTTACAACGCTAATGTCTATCGGTGGTGACCACTTATCATCAGGTTACCCATTTGCTCCTCCGCCTACCAATATTATTAAAAACCCACTTTGGTTATATATTTTGTTATATGTATATGTCGCAACCAACTGGTTAAATTAGCCATTCATGGTTGAATAGCAGCATTTAGTATAGTGGCTAGGCGTTTAATTGGATGGCTAATTAAACTAATTACCTTCGACATATATACCGGAACCAACCAACAGACGGACATATAGTTTGTCTGAATGTTTAGCCTCTGTCTGAAAGTAGCCCTCCAGAATATTATTGTACACAATAGGAAACATATTTATGTTTTCTCGAGAGAAGATAATATTCTCTTCATACTCGAAGTCAGCAAAACATGGAATAAACCGTCTTCGTTATAACGGGTACAGTAAACAAAACATTTCTAAGTACCGTTAGTAATATTGGAAGGGACAGCAAAAACATTAGAATTTTTTATTGGTTCCAATCTATACTAATATTATACAATATTATACGTTTAAACCGCTGAACTGATATAGATGAAATTTGATTCGGATTTTGAGTCCCAAGAAAGGACTACTACTTGTTTAATTCAGCCCTCTAATGTGTTGTGTGGCTTCTTTACGTTTACTACGGTAGTATAAAATGACGATTCAAAACTGCTTGCAAATATCTACACGAATAAAGTATATTTTGATGATTATGATTCGTGTTAAATCATAAACTCACTTACATAACCAAACATAACCTATAATTATGTATGTAAATGTTTTGGGTTTCATTGTAAATTGAACGCTCGTTTACAATCCGTCGAGATTTATTGTAAGCTAACACTTCTTAAAATTTTAAAGTAATGTAAACGAGGGGACTGTTTATTTTAGTACGTTTAATAAATCTTATATTAAACTAGCTGTGCCCGCGACTTCGTGCGCGTTGTTTGAATTTAAATTATCTGGATATTGTAGCGTGATTTTATTTTTATTCCATATATAATTCTAAAATAAAAGTAGCCTAAGTTACTCCTTATTACATCCGCTATCTGCCAGTGAAAGTCCCGTCGAAATCGGTGCAGCCGTTCCAGAGATTAGCCGGAACAAACAGACAGACAGACAGACAAAAATTGTAAAAAATGTTATTTTGGTATATGTACCGCGTATACATACATATGCATTTGGTAATAATGGGTTATTTTAATATTACAAACAGACACTCCAATTTTATTATACGTATAGATAAACAAAAAAATGAAAAACGAAAACGGTGTTAATGAGTTGCGAATGTCGAGTTGGTCGTGATAACGGTCGCTACTGATATTTTTTTTCTTTATTAACACTCGCTATGATGCAATCACTGAAAGGACCTCCTTATCGATTCTGGTCACGACGGCAAATCTCTAGAGAGACCTGTGTACCTATTCTGTGGCCTATTAAAAAATTTAAGACTCATGTCAAAAAACATTGATAAATTAGATGTATTTACTTCGTGGTAGGGCTTTGTGCAAGCCCGCCTGGGTAGGTACCACCCACTCATCAGTTATTCTACCGCCAAATAACAGTACTCTGTATTGTTGTCCGGTTAGAAAGGTGAGTGAGCCAGTGTAACTACAGGCAATTCCCAAGGTTGGTGGCGCATAGGTGACGTAAGGAATGGTTAAAATTTCTAACAGCTCTTGTCTATGAGCCGTAACGACCACTTTCCATCACGTGGCTCATATGCTCGTCCAACAACCAATGCCATAAAAAAAATATATACTGAATATTTTATATTTAAGATAAAAAATCGTAGACTTAGTATTTTTTAATTTCTAAGCAGGATATATTAAAACGTTCTTTACTGATATACTCTGTGATTAAAATGGCGGCAAAGACTACTGAGTTTTCTCTGTGGAATCTACCGGGTGTAGCTTTACGTGTAATTCTATACTGTAACATGACAATTCAAAAGTTCAATGAGTACTCGAATAAATAATATTTGATTTTGATATTAAAGTGCATGGGTGTATACGAAATACTAGTGCACTTTTGTAATCCGATAAGAGACACTTAAGCAACGACTTGAAGTTTTTTATGGTGTAGGTAGGTGGGCGGGCAAATAGGCGATCTGATGGTAAGTGATCAAGATCGCCCATAGACAATGGCGCTGTAAGAAATAATAACCATTCCTTGCATGACCTGTAATGCGCCACCAACTTTGGAAGCTAAGATGTTATGTCCTGTGCCCGTAGTTACACTGGCTTACTCACCATTCATACTTGATCATTACAACAATATTGACTATTGGTAGGTTAGAATGTCTGAAGAGTGCGTGGTACTCAGATGGGCTTTCACGAGAGATTTCAGCAGAAGTACTTTCCAAGATACGGGATTGAAAACACTGCTACTGTGAATTTATCATCAGAAATACCTTATAAATTTTATTAGCTCGATTTGGAGATCCCAAGATCTCGGTTTACAACCAACAAAGCACTTAATATCAACATGACGTCAAGCAGCAAACAGATGAACGTGGTTTTATGACGACAAAGTGCAGGGTCAGGTCAATCACCTCGAAGCTACCATACCGTGATGAGGAATAAAGTTTTGCTTGAATTTTGCATAATTGCCATCCCGAGACGAACGTCGCAGACATTACAAGATGTTGTAATTAATGTGAGAATATATTGATAGCCTAAGTGGGAGGGATAAGGGGGATTTTATTTATTTATTTATTTAAATATGGGAGTTTAAAGTATATTTTGTTGATTGTTACCCTTAAACTAGACCCTTACCCTTAAATTAGTTTGATCAGATATTGCACATTCCTCTTAAATAATTGCAATGGTTAGTTATTTATGAGTATGTTAGATATATTAACCAACATGACTTGGCTTTTTAAATGTTGAAAAAGTGTAACAACTGAGCATTTTGCCAGTTCTTCTCGGTAGAATTTGAATTTCCGAATCGGTGATAGCTTCACTTAATATTGTTTGTTATATGACGATTCAAAAGCGCTTGTAAAAGTATATTTTGATTGATCGATTATCAAAATTGACGTAGAGTCCATCTGGTATCAACTTAAAGTGTATGTATATGTTTACATATTTACTTCATTTATATTGGGGTGGGTAAATATTTAAGAAAAAAACAATAACATGGTGGACCTAGGACAATATAGGCTTCAGTGTATAATATCATAGTCACCAAACGAAATATAGATCAGGTACTGGCAATCCTAGCTAGGCAATATCAATAAACTGAGTCAAGCATGGTCAGACATCTCCCCGAAATTAGAGATAATCGAAATGAATCAGAAACATCGACTCGGTGATTACCGAATATATTATTAATAAGATTCCCATATAGTAAAATATGTTTAAGTAAATAAAATAGAGAAATATATTATGTGTAATGTTTTGTATTTGTATTTGGGCGAGTGTAGGTATGTATGTATGCCTGTGCGTGTGTGTTAGTATATATTTAGAGATCATATCAGAGTATAAGATTTGAATTCAGAAAAATCTAGACTGCTGCTAAGAATTTCAAGAACTTTTTATTGGTCTGACCTGGAAATTGAACCCAGAACTTTGGAAACTGCCTTATATCACACCACTGGACCAACGAATAACATCAGAATATGTATATTTTATTAAAACTGCTATGACATTTTCCTCTTAATCCTCCAGTCATAAGGTATCTGGTTGGAAATACTTATTTACCTAAGTCTTATATACTTAGTCCAAAGAGATCTAAGTATAAATAAGTTAAAGTCAAAAGTCATAAATCTAAATGAAATATGGAAGGGATACACTTGCTTATTGATTATCAAAAATCTACGACCAGTTTGGAAACAAACACCCAAGAAGAACCGACGAAAGAAGCGGGATTTTGAATATAACTAATAATAAAAATTATATTTGCATAATTTGAAATGCTAGCCTGGAGATGATGGCATCTTTCATTCCCAAGATGTGCAATCAACTAAGAATTCATTAATATTGTAATATCCTTCAGCGAACGCTACCTAACGATTTTTGAACGTTTTCTTGGATCTTGGTATATCTGCGTATACATTGACCTACAAAAGTTTTATTAACCCTGCGTTTATGCTTGTCCTAGTGTTAACAGTACGTCTCAATTTCTGAAAAAATCCTTAATGTTTTTTCTTACATAACATTATCAAAAATATATTGAGAAGTAAACGCCATTATTTTAATTTACGTTTTAAGGAATCTTTTGGGCCCAGGTTATACATTGCACGAATGCACTGCAAAAATGGTATCAATATCGGCTGCATTACCACAGAGTAGAATGCCATATGAAGTTTTACTGCCGAAATAATTAAATTACACCAGGCGAGCCGTGTAAACATCAGTCTATAGTCTAAATCTTTTCCCCGAAGGCTGCAGAGTTCTGTTTACTCGCCAATCATTAGTTTTATCGTGATATTAAGGATTTGTTTTGTTTCTAGAACATCTAATACTAATAATAATATAATTGATCATTTTCAGCACGCCCAAGTACGAAGAAATAATTTAGATAAATTAATAAGAGGTACGTACTAGAAAATAATGGTCGGTCAGACACAGAATGTAGGGTTTTATTGGGTTCAAAAAACAATCGGTGGGGCGCTCTAGAAGGTTCCTTAAAAATCTTTATTGGGGGAGATGACATCGCCAGAACACTGCTTGCATCCGGGCACTAGTTGACTTCTAAACCAAACAGGTTCAAAAATGATGAAGGACCTTGGAGTGGTAGTGCAAAAGCCTTAATTAAAAGTATAACACCTCGCCTTATTGAATCCACTGGTGACAGGAAGTCTGGTTAATTTTTCGCCCAGAGAATCGGAATTGCGATTCAACGGGTAAATGCTTGTAGAGCAACTATTTTTTATTTTTATTTGTATATAGTTAAACCACTGAAAAAACTAATATTACAACCAATTGAGAATCTCTTTCATTTTTTTAAATCGGTTAATAATTGTCAAGTCCAGACAAGTTTCGTGCTGGACAAATGTGTGATTATCTTTTACCGTTACTAAAGAAGGA
The DNA here is from genome assembly GCF_037043105.1 of Vanessa tameamea. NCBI lineage: Eukaryota > Metazoa > Arthropoda > Insecta > Lepidoptera > Nymphalidae > Vanessa > Vanessa tameamea. The sequence goes on from NC_087338.1 coordinate 3,084,835, forward strand.
TAGGAATTACTTTTTACCGTTAAAGGATCAAATTCGTTAAGCAAACCGAAAATGAGCGTTAAATATTGAATATGTACCTATTTAATGTATATACATATGGCTTTATGTATGTTTTATCTTAAGTTACTATGTTTGATAATTCATATAAACTATTGTACATCTAAATAATTTGTCTATAATATTGAAAATTTGAGAAAATCATATATTTTTTATTTTTCGAACACATTTTTTTCTACTTTTAGTTTCCGTATTACATGTACAAGTGACATAGCATCTTAGCTCCCAAGGTCGATAGCGCATTAATAATTTAAGAAAAGAAATGGTTAATATTTCTTACAGTTCTAATGTCTATGGGCGGCGGTGGTGGTTACCATCAGGTAGGTTATTAGCCTGTCCACCTACCTATATAAAAAAAAAACTTTATTGATAACATTAGAGTTGCATAATAGACAGGTTATGGCTAACGAATCCATAATCCATCGAAGACAAATAACAACTTATTAACAATCAATAAGGATATCGCCCTAAATCTACTCCAAAAATAAAACAAATAGACCATAAAACATAAATTGTGATGCCAGCTGGTAATAAAACACAGAAAAAACTATTTACATCATCATGGAATTGTGCAGTATCACATAAAAAAAAAACGAACCAACCACGAAAAAGCCTAGTATGTTCATCAGTGCTTTTCAAACATTTGGAAAATGGGGAACACTGACGGTTGTGTGGTAACTTGAAACAGAGGTCAAGCGTTTCGAATTAAACGCAATAAGAATGAAAAAATTTGCTCGCATAATTTTTGTTTTTTTCCACAATGCACTCACATTATGGAAAAAAACAAAAATTATACTGAACCGAGGATATAAAACCTCAGCTTGAAGGTGAAACTTTATAAAATAAATTGTTACAAAAATATTTATTTTTTACTATCATTATAATAGTTAGTCAGACTTACGAATGGGATATCTGATGGTTGTTGTTACCAACCAGTAGATTTTGATACTGTAATACATATTGGCGATTCCTTACGCGAAGTAACATTGGTACTTAAGGCCTACAATTAGATTAGCTCACCCTTAAAACCGGAACACAACAATATCAAACTGTGCTGTTTGACGGTAGTAATAATGACTATGAGGTAAATTGATTTACCACCAGGTAAATAAATGTTTTGTGGTAAAATAAAAATAAAATTATATCGAATCAAGGAAAAATAAAAAACAAACAACCTTCAATATGTTATTTTTATAAAATAAATTGCTTAATATAATATATATATTCTAAAATTAAGTTTTTTGTAATTAATTATTTTTAGCAAAACCAGTTTTTGCTTATGCAATTTCCACGAAATTCTTGAACTTAGTCGAGCACCAGTGTTCCTCGGATCACGGTTTGAGAACCACTTACTAACACAAATATTAGTTAACCCGTTAGCACGGCGGTAACACGACCACTGCGCTAATTATGAGTAACTGTTTACTGTTTAGTGGCTAGCTTATGGGTCTTGAGATCGTGATGTCTCAAGCTCAAATCCGACTCGAGAAACAATCAAACGTAATTGAACCAATTTAGTTACCGAGTCACACTCCTAAGACTTAATATTCAGGTTAAGCTGTTGGCCGTTGAGGTTCTGAGGTCCTGGTCATTCTGTGGTTAGGTTAGGTTAGGTTCCAAGAGATTCCAGGAGACAAATTTCCTTTAACGTCAACCATAAATTGTCATACCAGCCTTGGGAATTAAGATGTTATATTGTGCCAGTAGCAATACTGCCTCACTCACTTCTCAATCGGGAACACAACAATACTGATTAATACTGTTTGTAGAATATGCGATGAGTGGTTGGTATCAGCTCAGTCGGGTTTGCACAAAGTCCTACCAGAAAGTCGTGGTACCTACTAATTGAGACTATTGACATGATAAACGCGAAGTTTTTGCTTCGTGTAAATTATAAAGAGTATCATTATCCTTTAGGTTATTACACTAAATAAGGTCACAGCAGAGACACTAGAAAATGTATATAATTACGTACACATTTAAAGTTTTTGGTTAAAGTTATAAAAAAATAGCGATGTAATAAAATATTCATATCGTAATAAATTCAAATCCATGTGTCGTTTATTTTCAATCTTTTCGCGTTTATGAGCAAACAAGTTTGCGCAATTATCAATTTGTGTATAATTGTTTATATTTTAGATTTATTTACTTTTTGAAAGTATTCACGGTGATGAAGTATTAAGAAATTTGAGGCAAAAATAGTTTTACCATAGACTTCTATGTTTGCACGTAAACCCTATCAATGTCAAGAAAAAATTGCAAAAAAGTTATGCAATAAAGTTTTTTTGAAGTGCAAACTTCTTATGGGAGGGTAAACCGCTTCGTTACGTAACGCGTTACGGCGCCAGTCTGTCTGGCTACCCTTTCTCTTACGCATACGGCAGCGGTAGGCTTCTCTTTAACTTTAACCAAAGCGCAAGCCGTATTTCGGACAGACGTTTTTTTATTTTATTTTTTGATAAATCGGGATTACGCTGTCCTCGCTCTCTAGAAATTTGGATATAAATACTATTGTAGCTGTCCGCTTGTACCAAACTATGCATATATTTATTTATAATAACAGTGATCATAGTGTCGAATTAATTCCGGTCTGAAATAACAACGAAACATAATACTCGACTTTAAAGAGTTTGTCGTTTATTTACCAATTATATATATATTACGGGCAAGATAAGCCATGCTCGAAAAAAAAACAAAATTATTTTCATTATATGGTTTCTAATTGTGTGTTGCTCTTGTTGATAAATATATAAGGCTACTGATGCCGAAGTTCTGAGTTCAAAGCTCAGATCGGGTTGATGAAAATTCATTGGAATTTTCATTTTTATTCCGGTGTACTAGGGCATAGTCCTGGGCACCGCTGAATCCCACATACCCCCCTCTTCCACTTCAGGTGAGGAAACGCGTAATAAATCAAAATATACTTTATTCAAGCAATTTTGAATCGTCATTTCGCAAACTATATTAAGTGAAGTGAAGATACCACCGGTTCGAAATGCAGATTCTACCGAGAAGAATCGGCAAGAAACTCAGTAGTTAAATACAATTAAATATGTATATAATACATCCTACCTGAAACACATGATCTATAGGACGAAATCATCGTCATAATAGGAGTAGTGTAATCACGCATACATACATACACTTATTTTAAATCTGATGCAACAGACAGATATTCTGCAAAACAAAAAGGTTTCATTTCCGAAAAAAAAAAAAATTATAGAAGTAAGCACTTTTCAATCTTAACAAGTTACGCACAGCTTGAGAAATGCCTTTTGAGGAGAAGGTTTGCAGCTCTATTTCAATGTAGGTAAGTTAATGACGTATGGAGGTTTCCTCACGATGTTTTCCTTACCGCTGAGCACGACATCAGTTTACAACCCTTTTACAGTTAGGTTTTAAAACGATTCTGGTCAAAGTAATTCCGTTCATACTGCAGTTATGTTCAATTCGTTTTTTAGCATCGAATTTTAATGGCCACACAAATAATATTTATGTGTGTGTATTTTTCAATAATTAAACTTATGATAGTCATATCATAAAAGTGACTGAAATCTATATTAATAATATTGTCCGTCTTTCGTCGTTTCGTGGTCTACGATAGACCCGATCGAAACCTACCCACAATTATATAATTAAAAAATAATTATTTTTAGTCGACAAAACATAACCGCAAAATTCGTCTAATCGAAATATTTCGACATTACATCCATGTAATTGTTGACAATGACATGACAGTTCAACGGGCGGCCATGTTTGACGTTTACGGGTGCGTTTAAAAAAGTGTGTTTCAATTAATAATTTCGTGTATACGATAGTAAGTATATTTATATTTATTTAGCTCACCCGAGCGAAGCCAGGTCTTCACATAGTTATTTAAAAATATAATAATAGTTTTTTACGATGCTTCGAACGAATAGCATGTCTAATCATTCGTTATTTATTTATTACAAAGCCGTCTGATACATAAATAGAGAAACAATGGTAACTGATTCATAATGCCCCGTAGACAGTTTTACTGCCCGTAAACATGAATCATTTCATGAACATAGTAACAGAGATAGAGTTCCCTTTTTTTTTAAACAGTCGGTTACGCAAAGACCTAATGGCAAGTATCACCATCGCCCAAAGACATTGGCGCCGTAGGAAATATTACTCCACCAAACTTGAGAACTAAGATATAAGATCACGGGACACAACAATACCTAGTATTTGGTACCCACCCAGACGGGCTTGCAAAGCCTTACCAAGTAAAAGTTATCTATAAAGCGCTATTGTTAACTCCCAATGTACTTCCCAAGGTGTGTCAAAGCCGGTTCTTGGGCTTCGTCCAGTCATGACCTCCACTTTATTCAAGTAATTGGTACACCTGACCGGAAGGTGCCATGAAAAGTGCAATGTGTAGGAATCTGCTCCAATTACCGTCGCCCCTCGACATAAGTACGTGACCAGCCTATTTCCATTTAAGTCGAGCTAATTTTCAAGCAACGTCCGTAACTCTGATTCTTCTGCAGATTATACATAGCCAACTATAAATTACTTTAATTATTATTTTAATTATATGCAGTGACGTTAAGTGTCAACTACAACGTAATGTATGCAAAGTCGGAGCTGATATTCTATAAGAACTCACTTCGTGTCTCACACGTGGGACACGAACTGAATCGGGTGGTAGATTTTTGACTATCAATAAGCAATTTTAACCAGTCAAAGTGAGTAGCATAATATATTCTTACAAGAACTACCCCCTCCTCAGCCTGGACCGAGCGGAATCACATAAATACGGAAGAGCGCTTAGTAACGGGTTCAATGTTCGGTTGTCTGTCGGTCGATTAGGTTCGAGTCTGTTCGTATCGGTCGTGGTATTTACTATTGTTAAATACTCATTACCTCTCTATGTATTGCAACATTCTTGTGTAGTTGATTAAAGTTATATACTGACGGTAATTGTGTTCGATTGTAAATAAATAAAGAATTATAAGTTTAGGTTAGCCACTCGTATTTTTTTTTTTTTTAATTTAATTAATCTTAGGGTTTATTGGAATATAATACATCATACTTGATATATTCAATATTCTCACATTTCACGATCGTGTCCTACGCTGAGTTTGATGTATGTTATCACAGAATAACTCTGCAAGTCGTTGAATGCATAATTACTGACGAACCAATTAAGATTTTTCTTTTTTAATTATTCGTGTCGTTTGTATCTTAGAAATAAAGCAAGTCATCGTATCTTTGACGTGATATCAAGAGTTATGTTTATCTACATAAAAGTGGTTTTCAGTGATCGTTGCCTGTTTCTAGGTGGTTCTAGGTCTTATCTTATTAAAAGCTTACAATAGTTAACAGCACAGTCCCCTGATACTGACAAAACGACGAACAGCATCTTACAGGAGATGTAGGGCTTGAGTGTGTGCTTGTGCGTATAGAAGCACAGGTGCACCTTATATAATTTTTCTCATAATCAGATGCTACGGCAATCCATCTCCAATCGGAGAGGGTTCAGGTATAGCAGAAATATTTTCACGTGTCACAATAGGCTAAACAAAATGATCTGCTAAAATAAAACGGCACGGATTCAAGGCAAAAAGAAATTAAAGTAAAAAAAAAAAAAGTTTATTTTAACGTCAGGCCGACTAGACACAGTTGGTTTGATATTTATACTAATATTACAAAGAGTTGAGTCTGTTTGTACATATGTAGGGGTTAATATCCGAAACTAGTGATGTAATTGCCATCATACCCTGTACAAGTTAGCTTGATCTTTTAGACAGATGTAAATTTTTCTGATCCAAAAAGAACCCCGTAATATTAAATAGGTCCGTCGTTTAACTACCCAATGTTTTATATGTCTAGTTCAATAAAGAATTTCACACATAATACACCCAAACCACCTCGTCGCAGTTGCGAGTATTTTAAAACGTTATTTTTTGGACTACTAGATATTTTCTGTTTCCCATCACTAGCCCGTCTGTCAAAAAGCTAACTTGTACAGGGTACAGGTGGTCAGTTTGCTATTAAATATAGATTTCATGTGAATAATTATATTGCGTTAATAATAGTAGCCATTACTTGGTGGTAGGGCTTTGTGCAAGCCCGCCTGGGTAGGTACCACCCACTCATCAGATATTCTACCGCCATACAGCAGTACTCAGTATTGTTGTGTTCCGGTTTGAAGGGTGAGGAAGCCAGTGTAACTACAGACACAAGGGACATAACATCTTAGTTCCCAAGGTTGGTGGCGCATTGGTGATGTAATGGTTATATTTTCTTACAACGCCATTGTCTATGGGCGGTGGTGACCACTTACCATCAGGTGGCCCATTTGCTCGTCCGCCTACCGATATCATAAAAAAAGTATACTCAAAAACGCTAACATGGCATCATCTATGCTATTTTAAAGGGTTAAAATTTGTTTGTATGACTAATAAAAAAGTTATTCATACGTGTTATATTTCTTTATTCATAGCAGCCGTGCGAAGCCGGGGCGGATCGCTAGTATGTTAAACTCGTAACGATTTGTGTTTCGCTCGAAGGCTGGATATAAACGTGACATAGTCTTAGACGGAATATCTTTGCTTACGTTTTAAATATACATAATTAAAAAAAAAAACCATTCGATTTTGTATGTATTAAATAACAGAAAAAATAAAATGAATTTTGCTTAAAAATCCCGTGTTAATTGAAACACATTGAATTTTAACACATTTTATATAAATAACCCAAAAGGGTAATAAAATGTAACTCTTTTTAAAGTGTTAATTGGTGTTAATGGATAACTTAGCTAACTCATGCTAAAAACTAAATACTAAACAAACAAACATACAAAAATTGTTACGATTTAACAAAGAATTAACTTTAGAGGGCGGAGAGGCTGTATATCCACAAACTTCAATTCTATTTTGTAATTCTGAACAAGTGTATACTATTGGACATAAAAAAAAAACATTTAAATAAGGTTTCATAATTTTGTCGCCGAACGTATATGAGTGACTTGAAATTTACAATGAAATTAAATCAAAACAAAACCCGTCATAGGTTACGAAATTGCTTAATAAACGCGAAGTTTCGCGGGAGCCCCACTAGTTGTTATTATTATTAAACAGCAAACAAGTAATAAGTTCAATTATTATATAAAAACATTTACAGGAGAAAGAGACAGACATATAATGAGTAAGACAGGAAAGTGTCGTCTTGAAGGGTCATAACTATTTCCTTGCGAGACCGTGTCGCGTTAAAGAAAAAATCCAGTAATATTAATAAAATTGAAAATAATATTATAATATTTAAGGGATTTTAAGTACGACCAACATCTAAGCTGCGGGTGATTTCTAGAATTGCTCTGACAGAAGAACCCGATATGTTGGCCTAACAACACCAATTCGACCACCAACTTCGGGAACTAAGATGTTAAATACATTGTAGTTAATTTGACTCGATCACTCTTTCCATTACATTACATTAGCAGCCTGTAAATTTCCCACTGCTGGGCTAAGGCTTCCTCTCCCTTTGAGGAGAAGGCTTAGAGCATATTCCAACAATGCTCCAATGCGGGTTGGTGGAATACACATGTGGCAGAATTTCGTTGAAATTAGACACATGCGGGTTTCCTCGCGATGTTTTCCTTTACCGCTCAGAACGATATGAATTATAAACACAAATTAAGCACATGAAAATTCAGAGATGCTTGCCTGGGTTTGAACCCGAAATCATCGGTTAAGATGCACGCATCCTAACCACTGAGCTATCTCGGCTCTCAACTTAAACCTTCTCAAAAAGAAGAGGAGGCCTTAGCTCTTCCCATTCGATAACAATAATATTGCTGTATTAAACAAGAGGCGATGAGTAGTACTCAGACAGGTTGGCACTTAACCTACCACCAAGTAAGTGTGGTATATCAATAATTTAATTGTCAATACGTATTTATAGTGACGTATAGGCATGCGTCCGATATATCGAAACACATCTAATATTGTCGTCGATTTGATGTTGAGGTGTAACCGTTTTCATCGCATCTAAAAAAACTATGAATATCGTTTCGGTACAAAGGATTCAGAGTACCATAACATTATACTCATGAAACATTCGCCCTGTCTCTCTTTAACTTTACAGTAACCCATCTTGAGAAAGAGACGAAGCTAATGTTACACAGATTTGCTATAAACTTTAAGGCATCCACTACACAATAATCATACGACCTACCTCAAGCTATAATTTATCAAATATGAAACATTTAAACGTACAGTGATAAACATCTCGTTAATGTATTCCATTAGATCTTAAGATAAAGTATATTGTAATCGCATAAGTTAACGGAATACTTAAACAAATTGTAGCATTTACATAAAGGGTTCCGTACCGAAAGGGTAAAACGGACCCTATCACTATGACTCCGCTGTCCGTGCGTACGTCTGTCCGTCTGCCAACAGGCTGCATCTCATGAACTATGATAGTTAGACACTTGAAATTTTCACATACGACGATGATGTATTTCTGTTGCTGCTATAAAAAGAAATACTAAAAAAACAAACTAACAATTTAAGGCTTCTCCCATACAGCAGACATGATTTTTCTGCTGTTTTTATAGGTTTTTATTATTATTTGTACAACTTATGTAAATATCTCTAGCAAATTTAAACACTTTCAAAATAGAATTATACGTCATTGTGATCGCGGCAAAGGCATACAGGTTACAGCCATAAAACATATGAACGTATCTAGGTAGTATAATATTAAATATTCCATTTGTCTTAATTTTTATTAAGATTTTATGTAAATATCAATTAAATTACAAATCACAGAACAAAAAAAAATACAACAAACACTTTAATGTTTACAGATTAAATAAAAAAAAACACATGTTGAATTTAAATATCATGTTCGAAATAAAAAAAAAATATTATAATTATAGTATTTATAATTTATTTCTCAGTAATGTGTTGTGAATATGTCATTAAAAATAGATAAAACTTTTTCTTAAGATGGCTTCACGGACTGTGAGAGGAAACTTTTATCTGTGCACATGGTAGTGTACTGTAATAATAATTATATATTATTATAGTTAGTCACTCTCCGTTGACACAAACAGTGACCTAATATCGATTTGGTCTCTACAGGACCATAGACCACAGTATTTGGTAGTAATTTTAACATTATGCCAGAGAACAACGATTATGACAGACATTCAGTCAAACAGACAGACGATAGGCAACAAAGTGATCTTATAAAGATTCCTATTTTTCTTTAAGAAGTACGGAACTGTAAAAACCAGAAAAAAAAGACAACAAAAGAGGCTTTATAACTAAAGACTTTCGACACTCTCTAAATAAAAAAAAAAAGAAGTTTTAATTTAAACAAAAGTAGTGTCTGCCGTCTGATTGCATCACTTTCACTTTTATTAAGGTTTTTTATATTCATCATCATTATATTTTGCTACAGAAAAAGACAAAGGATACCTAAGACCTCCCCCACACGCGGGCGGAGACTACTTAAATCTTCACGATTTTTATTTATAATATTCTCTTAAGGATAATGCGCGTTGTCAATGAATCCTTTTTGGGTAGAAATACCCAGGAAGGATGTATCCTCTGCGGTGTCGGAGTCTAAGATTGTATACCAATGGAATGCTATGTGAAAATTATTTAAATTAGAGACAATTCGATTGTTTCGTCCGTCCTCGTGATAAACTATTTGGACTCACGCCAATGCGTGACTAAGCCTTTGTTTGTCTTCACTCTTGACCTTCACTGATAACTGACTAATGTCAGGAAAGTACACGGGTAATTTTAGATATAATGTTTCAATTTATTTATTAAAATTTTTAACGACCGAATGCATCAGTTTCTTTGTGGTGATATTTTTAAAAAAGCGCGCGATCGCCTGTTAGAGTGCGTCTGTTTAATTTTTGGCGGGAATTTACCAAACAATTAAATAATAATAATAATAAAAAACTTTATTGCACTCAATATCATATAAAATAACAGTACATATAAAATGGTTAATTACAGAAAGTTGAAGGCAAGGGCGGCCTTATCACTAAAAGCGATCTCTTACAGGCAACCCAACAGATGAGGACAACATATTCTGTAAAGAGGGTAGTGCATATTATATTATGATGCATACATATACAATGGATACTTGATTTAATAATCTAATAAAATTACATATAGAGAAAACGTAAAATAAACATACATGCAAATACCTGTACACATATACTGTATACATACCTACCTACATACATATATATAAAAAAGGAGTAGTTACGAAGACATATAATGATGTTTGACTCGACTTTTAAATATATTTAAGGACTGTGACATCCTAATGTCATGTGGGAGCGCATTCCATAATTTAATCGATTTGACAGTAAAGGAATAATAAGTAAAATAACTGAAAATTAAAGACTACAAAGTCTTTAATTTTTTTATAAATTAATTTTATAAGTGTGATTCATTAATCTCATTGGTTAAAATGTGTCGGGAATTATAATAGCATTAGTGCTTATTCAGAATGCGGAGCTCCTTCTAAATAAAATAATTTAATTTAAATATAAAAGTAGTTACAGAATAAAACTCAAAAAGGCAAAGACCCGAAGAAAATTTAGTTATTCATAATACGAACGACCAGAGAGTGTCTTATGATTGTTTTTTTTTAATTTATTTAGTCCACAATTTTCATTATTATACTTTTTAGTTCAAGGGATCAAGACAGTTCATACCGTTGTAAAGATCTCTGATCGACTGAGACCCGATTGTGATCTATACTTTAAAAAAATGATTGAATTGAGAAATTGAAAATAATTGTGTTCATAGCTTAGTATCGTTTAATTATAATTCATAAAAAACAACTTTAAGTTTACCTTTGAGTTCTCACAATAAGTTGAATTAATGAATTTCTTTTACCGGTTCAATGAGCTTTACGAATCGTGCATTTTTGTGCTTGTGTTCGTCGTGATTTCCAAAATTTAATGAATATTAAAAATTAATGACGATTTATAATACAATGAAGAATATTTTAAACATATACGAGTTTATACACAATTTTTTAACACTGGGATACACGAGCTATGTGATTAAAAGTGCAATGAACTCGGAATCACATTAATTTATATGCTGACCGTATCCTAATCTTTATAATAATCTTAATCAATTAATTGTATCATTAAATTTTTTTTTCGTGCCTGTCGGCGCCCTCTCCCCTTTAATTCTCCAAGCAATATATTATATGTATATTTATATTCTGTAAAGGTAGATTTGAACAGAGATTAAGACGAGTAGTTGGAAATCAGAGATTCGAAGAATATATGGTGTTAACACTTGGTGGTAGGTTTTTGTGCAAGTCTATCTGGTTAAGTACCACCCAGTCATCATATATTCTACCACCAAGCAGCAACGCTTAGTATTATGTTTGTGAAGGGTTAGTCAGTGTAACTACAGACACAAAGGATGTAACATCTTAGTTGGTGGCTTATTAATCAGTAAGATATTATTAAAATTTCTCACAGCACCATCTATGAGCAACGGTGACCACTGACCATGAGGTAGCCCATATCATCTACCATCATGTAGAAATGTATTTATACTTGTACGTTTTTGAACTCGTAATCTTCCCACCTGACTATTTCAGTACTCTAAAATTTATTAAATGTATTATAAAAACGAATTATGCAGGTATGTACATTAAAAAACTCGTATATTCACGAAGCATAACCGGGTGACATACATAACAAGGAACGATAAATTAATGACGAAAGCGTTATATAATCCTAGTTCTCGTAACACGTAACGTGTTTAATTTTTAGTCTAATAGACGTAAGATAATCGCTGAGATGACAGTTTTTAGATTCTTAAAAATACAAAAAAGTCTATATTAATCAGTGACGTTGTGGTTATGGCGTTTCGGATCTGGGTATTTGTACAAATATTTAAATATCAAGTCAAAAGTCCAAGTCAAATATCTTTATTCAATATAGAAGAGTTACACTTGCTTGTCGATCGTCAAAATCTAACGCCGGTTCGGAAATTAACACCTCAAACCCGAGAGGAACCGGCGAAAAATATGTTCATAGAATAGTAATAAATATATTTGCGTTATTTGAAACAGCCTGGAGGTGATTTTCATTCCCAAGGTGTGCAATCAACTAAAAAGTCAAAAGTTTTGTAATATTCTTTAGCACACAAACGCAAATATGGAAGAAACTCAGTGCGAAAAATGCTTCACGAACTTATATATATACCGTTTACTAAACTCAAAGGGTGAAAAAGGGGGCCTACGTTCGACCTTATGATTCCAGTGCGTTACGTATTAAATAATCATCAAAACCTTTTCAGTGGTTTGATCGAGAAATTAACAGACAGAAGGATGTTTATACGCGTATAATATTAGTACAGATTATGTAAGTAGATATGTTTTAAATTTTGATTATTCACGTGACGAGCGCGAAAACCTCTTTTTTTATGAATAGACGGACGGGCAAAGAAATCTGATGGTATGTGGTCATCACCGCTCATAGCCCTTGGTGCCTTAAGAAATTAAAGTCATTCCTTACATCTCCGACCCGCCAACAACATGGGGAGTAAATCTAACCAAACCTGTTAACCAAACCAGATGGGCTACTACCAAATAATTTTGCTAGATTAATTTTAGTTTAAAATCTGTCCCCGGTTTGGAATACAGATTATATTGAGAAGAACTGGCCCGAAATCCTTTTCTGACAATGAGCTTTACTCGTGACAGAGGGACCCATTATTCCAAAACATAGTATGTTATATAAAATCAACAAAAAAATAAAGAACTTTTAATCATAATATATAATTACATTTAAAATTAAATTTTAAATTCACATTGGTTTTAACATCACCGAAGTGTTGTTATTCTTCGATATGTAATAAAATACTCAGACACGCCCTTAGACCTTTCAAATTTATATATAGTTATGACTAATATACCTAAGATTATTATTCATATATCGCACTACAAAAGCACTAAAACAAACGAACCAACTCTTTAATATTCAATAAAAAGACCCGCTAATCTTTCGCCGGTTCTTCTCAGCCCAGGATATTTCTTTTACGAAACGGTGGTAGTGTTTAATTTGACAATCAATAAGTAAGTATAATTCTTCTGAAACTCAAATTCCTTTATTCAATATAGAAGCATTACACTTACTTATTGATAGTCAAATTGAACTTTACCACCGGTTCGGAAAGGGAAATACTCTGACCTGAGAAGAACCGGCGAAAGAAAACTCAGCGGTCTTTTTTTGTCAAACTAATTATATTGAATATGAACAGAAATAGCCAGGAGGCGATCGTTTCATTCCCAAGGTGTGCTATCAATTATAAACTCACTAATTGTATAACAATAATTAATAAACTTTCGCACACAAGCGTTCCTTAAATATTTTTTTAATTGCACTTGCAATTAACAGAAGCATTTTGATCGCTTTCTGGGATCCTGTTGTAGAACCGCATACATTGCCCCACAAAAGAGTTACTGACTCTATGCAGTCGAGTAACAGGAGTAAAAAGTTTGTGTTTGTTCCTTGTACCAATGTTATGAGAATCATGGATCTTCTATATTGAATAAAGGAATTTGATTTGATTTGATATCTTGGTGTAGGTGACGTTATTGTGTATAAGTTGTGGAGGCAGCTTTATAGCGATGTTTCCTTAATAGATAGCGCTGGTTAGAGAATTGTCATACGTTGTTTTGTCTTGGAGTAACGTTTGAGTGTGTTCTGTGGTAGATTTGATTGTTACTGGCAGTTTGTTGACAACGGTTGCCAAGGAAACAACATATGTGAATATATTGGTGTTCTAAGAAAATAGGTTTGATTCGAAATGACGAATTCATAAGAGAAACATTTGTATTTTTTTTTCGGAGGAATCCACGTCCTCCGATAAAGATGTCTAATGACGACGAACGGCAGAAAGATTGCTCGGCTTATCGATTCATATAGAATTATATATCAAAGGACCTCCGTCTTGTGGAAGTCCTAGGATGTAGGTTCCTCAAAATCTGACCCTGACTACGGACATAAATTCGTTTAAGAAGACTAACTCTTCAAATCTTCGTTCACAAGGGACATAATATTCAGAATATTCTACAATAATTACACATTGAATAACCGCAAAAATACAACAACAAAAAACATTAACAATGGATACCATATACGAATACAATAATTATTGTGAATTTAAAAATATCACAATACGTTGTTTTAAATTATAAGAGATAATTTTACATTCTGTTTGATATTATGTTTTTGTACTTAAACACATAAAGTGTACTAGTTCTCGCGCGCACCTCCGTTCGCGTTTTACGGTTTGTTACGTTATTTCCATCCTTGAAGTTCAAGTTTGTTTTCTGTTTATATTTGGATAGACAAACATACAGTGTTACTTTCGCATTAATAATAATAGTATAGATATTGTCTTAGCATTAAATAAACCTATTAAAAAGGTTAAAGATCAACGGTATTAACAAAATTAATTGGCTATATCTACAAACGATTCCGTTCCGAGTGGTCATAGTGTCAACGCGATAAGTTTGTACCTTTGGCGTGATTGACGTACATACAAACATGTACATAAATTTTATATGAACAAACGAAACATTAAACATTATATATTTAACTAATATGATGATGTCTTCTTGACCGATTTCAGTCGTAGACATTCTCAAGAGACACTAGTCTGTACAAGGACCGTCGGCTAAGTACTAACACACTGGGTCACTGGCACTTTAAACCTGAATATGCTTTTTTCCAGGTCTCAATAATTGGGCCAACTGGTGGTAAGTGGTCACCTATAGACACCGGTCACCATTGCGAGCAACCTTGGGAGCTAAGATGTTATGTCCCTTGTGCCTGTAGTTACACTGGCTCCCTTACCCTTCAAACTGGAACACAACCATGCTAATAAAAATAATTACGAATGAGTAGGTACAGTGTAGGAGGTTCACTAATAGCTAAAATCCTACCAACTTGGATTAATACTTAAAAAAAAAAATTAAAAATATTTTGCTTGATAATAAATTTTGAATAAAGAATACTAAGACGAATGTCATCACGTCTCATTCGATTTAGTAACATAAAATTGTATATTCTTAGAATTAACAAGAATTTTAATCTGCATATATAATTGATTAATAAATAAAGCTTATTCTGTGAACGTGTTTTTTTTTTTATATCCCGGAAATAGTATGTTTTTTTTAATGAAAACGAATACAGTCGTATTCGTACGATACGAAACAATGGAACGTGATAAAAAATTGTTTTGACGTCGATCTGTCTTGAGAATTACATTGTTGACGAGTTTTGAAATTTCTTGGTATATGTTCAAATGCAAACTTTTATTTGACGGCATGATATGGACCCTACAGTGCACTCCTACGACTGCCCGCTGTTGAAGAGTTCTAAGCTCTCGAAAACATTTTAATTTTCGAATAACTTCGGAACAGTTCGACCGATTGACTCCAATATATATTCTATGAGATATTCTACCGCCAAACAACAGTTTGAAGGGTGAATGAGCCAGTGCAACTACAGGCACAAGGGACGTAACATCTTAATTCCCAAGGTTGGTGGTCAAATCTTCCCTTCCATTAATGGGATTTTTTTTATTATTTTAATGAAATATAAATAAAATCGTTTCTATCTCGTTTGCGAAATAAATAATTCAAATGTTAAAACGCAGTAAAAATGCCTAGATAAGTCCGGTTTTATCTCTACGCCTGGCAACCTGTATATATATGTAAAATTTAAATTGAATCATCACAAAATTAATCTTCAAGGTTTCATTCTATCTTAAAATTTTGTTCATTACAAAATAATTTATGGGACGTTTGTATAAATAACGTAATCGTTTGAGTTATTTTCAGCGATATTATATCGTATGCTAATATGTTCTTGAATTTATGGTTTCATTTGAATATTAAATATATTATTTTTTCATCTTCATAGTCCCCCATAAGGATATCGGCCTCTTTTGCTATTCGGTTTAATATTGTTGTAACTAGTAATTCTTTAAATATTTATTAATATTTAATAATACTATTTTTTTTATTTGATTGATGCGGTTGTTCCTCATATGAATATATAATATATATATTTTATTTATATCGGATCTACTTTAATGAACTGATTTATTTTTTAGTAGTTTAGCCATAATATTTTTTATAAATAGGTAGGCAGCCTGGCAAATGGGCAATCTGAAGGTAAATGGTCACCATTGCATAAATACGCTGGCCCTGTAAGAAATATTACCATCCCTTACATATATTTTTTCTTATTTAATTTTGGAACCTTTTTCAACACGTCAGTCCCTTCGTCCCTTCTTCCTTTTGTTTAAACATTATTTATTATTTATAGCTATTCGATAGAATTCCAGGAGCATCCTAGCATATTCTGATAAATTATCTGTATATATTCTGATAAATTATCTGTATATAGAATGCTCTGACCTAATCCGATATCGAACAAACATGCTTTCAAATTAGTTAAGAGTAACTTTCTCTGATTCTGAGTCTTGACACATTCCACCAACAAGTGATGTAAATCTTCGATACTTCGATACTTATCATAATTAGGAGAATCAATTCTTTTCATAAGAAACCTAAAACTTTTTGATGAGATATGTCCGGACCTGAGGCGTTGAGCTGTAGTAATATATAACCTGTTTATTTATGTGAGGAGGCTCACTTTGCATGGTACGATACCAAATTCACGTATTTTTATATAATCCATTGAAATACTCTTTCCAATTACCACAAAACTCTTTTTTCTTCTTGATTAAAACTACAGAATAATCTAGGTTGTGTGTTAATTTCCCTTCGTGATAGAATTGCTTCTTTTGCTAAACAGTCAGCCTCCTCATTACCCCTAGTTGGCCTGCACTGAGATTGGGCGCCGCCGCCGCCGCCGTGGCCGTAATCGGTCTGGACGACGAACGATTTTGGTGAGAGTCGCGAAGATTTTGAACGACCTGTCTGGGTCTATTTTTCTTGATAAGTTGAACTCTTGAGCCGTTAAGAGTAGAGTGAACAGGTTTTTTTAGGATGGGCGTGTACCACCTTCGTCTTCATCTACACTTTCCATCAGGTAAGATGGAAGTCAAACGCCTATTCCATTACAAATATAAATTAAAAAAAAAAGAGAGTACTTTACAAATAAAATACAAAAATAATCTTGCAAGGCCAAAATCAGGAAACCAGCGTTAAAGTGTCATGCCCAAAATGCAACAGAGTGTTAGAAAATTTGTTGCGTAACATTTGAGTACTAAACAATGAGTATAATTTGTTTTTCTTGTCGATCTGACGAATAATATTGATGTTATTTTGAAAACTAGTTTTTAATAAATATTTTTATGTTCACGTATTGATCTTACGTCACGGCATCTTTTAGAACGTAGCTCTTTGTTAAGAAATACCTCTACGACTTCTACGCCATGAAATCTTTTATCGAAATAAGCACTTTAGGTATTTCATTTTAGAGTTAAATTAAATGTAATGTTACCGCAGATATGGAATGAAGATTCTACTGAAAAGCCGGTATGAAATCCATTAGTGATATATGCCCGCAACTTCGCTTGCGTTTTGCGGTTGTTCGTCAGGTGTTCAGGGTTCAGGCGTGAGGGTTCCTTAGATATAAATTCATAGGTGGCCCGTAAACCATTAATTAATTAATTGCTATTGGTGCTCAACAATAAATAGCAATAAACAAATGTAATATATTTTTTTTAATAAATATTTATTTAATACAAGTTGCTGCCCGCGACATCGCTCGCGTTTTAGGGATCGATCGTCAATTGTAAGGCATTAAAAAGTAGCCTTTGTCCTTCCTTAAAGTTCTTGCTTCATACGAAATTTCATCAAATTCGGTTCAGTGATTTACAAATGAAAATGCATCAAACAGACAGACAGAGTTACTTTCGCATTTATAATATTAGTATGGATGCCTCTAAGTCAACTAAGTCCTCTAAGTCCAAGTCAGTTAGGGCTAACTCCACGCGAGTTTATCATACATGTAATATTGTGTTGTGTGAAACGCCTTATTTTTTAATATTTATTAAACAAAAGATTTCAATTTATTAATTGGCAAAATTATAAATATATATTTGTTGTTTTTTTTATGCATGTTTGTGTGTTCACACGCGTCAATTGTTACGTGCGCGTCACCGGTTCTCGTATATGCGTGGTGTGTTTTTGTTTACAAAATATTTATACTAACTTAAAATACACAAATAACATTTTTATTACTGTTCTTTTATTTTTATTTTTGAATTAATTACCCTCAAATGTTGCCAATTTAATAACTGCCTGTTATTTAATAAAAAAAATATTCTTGTTCTTCCTAGTCGTTTCCTCGTGATCACCATTACACAATGTTCCTCCAGGTATTCCTATCCTGTACCATTCGTAGGCAAACCTGGGCACTGGATCCTGTAGACGCCTTTACTGTGTCTATCCACCGGGACGGCGCTCTTCCTCTACCTCTCTTCCCCTCCACGTGGCCAACCATTATAAGTTTTTCCAGGCTGTCCTCCTGCCTAGCCACATGGCCAAAAAAAACGAAGTACGCGTTGAGTAGTAATGGTGACGTGTCTTAGTCGTTAAAAATATACCGAATGGAATGTTTTAACCTGTAACTACGTCACGTCTAGTTTTTTAATATATTTATAAGCATTTAGTCGATCTGTACTTTTTAACTTATAATGTGACTAATAAAAAAACTCGTTTCATTAAATATAGTAAAAAATAAAGCAATAATAATTACTTTTCTTAAGCTTGACTTAAATTTATACAAAACTAGCGAAACCTGCGGCTTTAGTTGTGTCCACTGATTGGCATATTACAATATGTTAAGATTCAAAGTAATTTATTGTTGATTCCATATAGTTTTATTAATGTCAATAATATTTTTTAAACATACGTTCAAACTACGTGTTATATTATAACAAAGAGTTTGTCGCAATATGTCAATAATTTTTAAGGAGGTTTAATGTAAGAAAAAAAATATAAAAGCCTTATTTAATCGAAATCAAAACATTCTTTATTCAAGTAAGCTCATACAAGCACTTTTGAATCGTCGTATTACAGTGAATAAATTTTAAGTCACCACCGGTTCGGAAAGTAGATTCTAGCGAGAATAACCGCCAAGAAACTTAATAGTTACTATTTTTCTCGAATTAATTTACATCATATGCAATTTAATTTGTATATTGGTATTCAAATTATCCGAAACTAGACGCATTTGAAAAATATAAATTGCCTTATTATTACATAATTTATGACCAGGAGATTTGAATTTTTGAATATTCAAACTTATACATAGCTATGAAATTTTATGATAGATAAAATACCTCGTCCCAGGAAGAATGTTTTGACCTTACGATGACGGAACTCGTGTTTTAACTTTAGCTCTCGTTTATAATATTTTATAATATTTTTTAATATTTTATATACTAGCCGAACCTGCGGCTTTATCCGCGCGAAATTTCAACAAAAACTTCCAAGTCCCGGTTGACCCCCTTAGGGGGCGGAGTTTCGTTCTTAGCGGATTTCTACACCCTATACCTGCCAAATTTTCAAGTTTGTCGGCGTTATAGTTTCTGATATTTCGTGATTAATCAGTTAGTAGTATTTGATTTGGTATTTTTATATATATATATATTGTCTCCGTTTATATTAAAATTATGCTTGTTTAATGATAATTACTTTGAGTTTTGAGTCCAAAATGATTTCTAACACTGTAACAGGTAGGTATCGTATTTTAAACAAGCACAAAATTTGTTTAAAATTGATCCTTGTAGGACATCCCAATTTTTAGTATTCCGTTCCCAAAGGGTAAAACGGCACCTTATTCGGCTAGCTTAACGGCACCAGGCTGTATCTCCTTAACCGTGATAGACAGATGAAATTTTCACAGATGTATTTCCGTTGCCGCTATAACAACGGATACTAAATAACATAATAAAATAAATATTTAAGGGGTCTCGCATACAACAAGTATGATTTTTTTTCCGTTTTTATAGAATCGTACGGAACCCTTTGCACTTGGCAGGTTTTTCGTTCAGTTCAGCCACGGCGACTGTTCTATTAAGAGTGAGTTAATAAATACAAAGGCATAAGTATCTGAGTAATCTGAGTGGTCGTTAAATCCGAAAAGAATGAGGTAAGGGGAGCAGATTGCGAATTTCCAGACGCCTCGCTGCTGCTAAGAATTTATCGACAGAAAAAATAAAATTTTGTGTTACCCTGACCTTGGGTTTGAAACAAATCATGGAGGCACTCATACTAATCACTGGGGCAAAATAAATTGATAAATAAGGCATATTTTATTTTATATAACTCAATACAAGATTATATTAGATATAGAAAAGCGTGTACTCAGATTTTATTGATTTGTAGGCAGGATATATAAAGTTTTTTTTTTTTATTTATACTACAGCGACATACTCTGTTATTAAAATGGTAGAAAAGAGTAACTACTGAGTTTCTACTTTACGAAAATTGCTTTTATGATCTTATTTAAATAAAGAATATTCTGATTTTGGTTTTCATTTTTGACTCATACTAATATATAAAATGACTAAATGGCCTGTGTGTATTTATATTATTGATAATATATAATTATAAATATTGGACAACATCACATACATTACTCTGATCCCAATGTAAGTAGCTAATGCACTTGTGTTATGGAAAATCAGAAGTAACGACGGTACCACAAACACCCAGACCCAAGACAACATAGAAAACTAATGAACTTTTTCTACATCGACTCGTGGCTCATGAAAACCGGTGTACACACTACTCGACCACTGAGGTCGTCGCTATATTTATTACATAGCGACAATAATAATATAACGTACATAAGTTGTATATAAAACCGATATCCTGAATACGCCCCCAATATTTGATAAATTGAAAAAAAAAAACAAACAAATATATCATTGTTTCCCTTTTGTTATCGATACGGACGGAAAGGGATATCTTGCTGGCATAATGAACTTCAGATATATGTTGCCATTGACCCCTTTTACAATGCAATTCACTAATGAGGCCGTGGGGGACGAATTAAATATTTATATATATTTTTGAACATTTTTATAGATACCGCAAAATAAAATAAATTTACCATTTAACAAATTTTACTATCTAAATAATATCTAACAAAAAAACACCTGGATTTAGGTTCGGGTTCTGTCACAGAACTGATTGAACAATAATTGTGAATAGCAGATTTGAAAATCAGTTTATATGAAAAGAGCAACTATGCGAGTTTCTTGCCGTTTCTTCTCGCTGAAGGCTGCTCTTCGAAACGGAGGTAGTGTTTAAATATTGACGATTCAAAAACGCTTCGTTGTGAATATACGCAAAGATAATATATTTTCGTTGACAATATATTATATATTTTAAGGTATTCGTTGGTTATTGTTATTTTTTTGCAAAAATTTAATTTGTGTAAATTTTTTTTTGTGTTTTTAATGTCAAAGTTTATTTCAAAGAAACGCGCGAAGGACGAATGTATAATTATCGGTTTTTACGTTCTGTAAGGAGGCAAGAGAAAAAAGTTTTTGTTATTATGTAATATTTTTTTATCAGACGACAAAAGAAAAAAATAATAATAATATTCGTCCGCTATTTCTGCTTCTACTAATTCGAAGTCTTTATTCAGAACTAGCGTTTCCCGCCCCGGCTACGCACGGGTGCAATGCTGGTACTACAGAATTTCTATGTCCCTGCATTTTAAATATCTTCGAAAATATTAATTTAAATTACATGCTGTAATGGACCATATTGATCTATATTAAATGCACAATATATTTAAGGTACTTAATTGGATGAAGATTAATGCTTTATTGCTTAAAATCGCTTCGTAAATAAGTCATCATATTTCTAGTAAACCCTTCTCTTGAAACAGACAGACAGCGGGAAGCGACTTCATTTTATACAATGTAGTGATACTGGTAAAATTACATACTAAGGGCAGCCCCCTGACACTTACTATATCTTAAAAATTAACATAAAAAAATATTTGTTTTGATTCTAAGAATGAAAAGCAATATTTTTGATTATTCGAATTGAGAAAGATTTACTTAACTTATCATAATCGTCTCAAATCAAATCTTCACAGTCAGACTACACGTTTTAGCAGAAAATATTTAGGGGATATTCCCAGTTTCCAATCCCAAACCCAAAAATCAAGTCAAACGGGCGGTCCACCAATGCACGACGTACTTACGACCGCCAATATCTTATGACCCTTGTGCCTGTAGTTTCATTGGTTCACACTCTTCAATCCGTAATACAACAGCACTGGGTATTGCTGTTTAGCGATATAATAGCTATTCACTAATATTAGTAAAATTTTATTAAAGTATTCAAAGGAAATGTTGAAAGAACAAATCAACCAGTAGGCGAATTCTAGTATAATTTATGGGCGTTAATATAAACTTTTAAGTAATTATTACTGAAGAATTTAGTTAATTTTTAATTCATATTGTTTTATTTATAAATATATTAAGTGACGCACTCACAATAGGCAGCGACGTTTCGATGTTGCTTAAATATTCTAAGAAATATGTAAACGCTGTTAGGTTCTCTGAAATGACTCATAGATGGCGTTAATACTTTTTCTAAATCACGCTATTGTTTACGCAACATAAAAATTACTAATATCATCATCATAGTCATTAACAGCCTTTAAATTTCCCACTGCTGGGCCAAGGCAATCCTCTCCCTTTGAGGAGAAGGTTTGGAGAATATTCCACCACGCTGACACATGTGGCAGAATTTCGTTTAAATTAGACACAAACAGGTTTCCTCACGATGTTTTTCTTCACCGCCGAGCACGAGATGAATTATAAACACAAATTAAGCACATGAAAATTCAGTGGTGCCTGCCTGGGTTTGAACCCGAAATCATCGGTTAAGATGCACGCGTTCTAACCACTGGGCCACCTCGGCTCTCCTGAATATATCACCGCAACTTCAAGTACGAGACCTCTGCCCGAAGGTCGTCTGGAAGAGATCGCCATTTAAGCGATAAGCCTCTTCTATACTTCTGTAACATTTATTTCTGTATGTTATTTTAATTTTTGATGTTCAATAAAGTATGTATATATGTATGTCAATTTATGCTGTGATACGTACGATTGTATATTCATTTTCACGTAAGGGAAAAGTCTATAAAAATTGTGCCTTAAACAAAGTTTTTGATCAAAGTAATAACATCGGCTAAAACGCCAAAATACAAATGTAGATGTAGACATCTGTAATTTATATTTCTAATCTTGAATGTGCAATAATTAAATTAAAATAAACTACGTTCTATAAAAAAGGAAGGGACTGCATATGAAGGTAGGCAGCCAACTTCAAAACACCAGACTACTGAGACCTTTATACTAGAGAAGAATTAAGAAAATAAAGTTAACTGGTGCAATCGGAACTGAAGTCCAGGATCATGGTCAAATTACCTAGACACTACACAAAGAGGAGACTTAATTTACGATATGTCACCTTCAAAATTCGTTTTCACGTTGACCAAACTTGGACTTGACATTGGATCAAGATTTGCTCCAACACAGATCGGACGGAAGATGAATAATTACCCAGATTGACGTCAAACTTTAAAAAAATCTAAATTTCGGCACGTATTTGAAAGCCTTGGATACTGTTAAAAGATTTAATATTGAGGTCGTATGAAGTCATGACTATTAAAATATAAAAATGAAATTATTATTTCTTAAAATTCCTCCTCCCCTCCTCCTGTTATGGAAAACTGGGGAGGTATACGAATCGCATTCAATAATGTCGAAACAATTCGTACTTCACTTCGAAATTATTAAATTCAATATGTCGAATGTTGACATGACATTGTGACATGTACAGCCTGTAAATTTCCCACTGTTGGGCTAAGGCCTCCTTTCCATTTGAGGACAAGTGAAAGCATATTCCACCACGCTGCATCAATACTGGTCGGTGGATTCACATGTGGCACAATTTCGTTGAAATTAGACACATGCTGGTGTTCTCGCGATATTTTCCTTCACCGCCGAAAACGAGATGAATTATAAACACAAATTAAGCACATGAGAATTCAGTGTTGCCTGGGTTTGAACCCGCAATCATCGGTTATGATATGCGTGTTCTTACCATTAGGGCATCTCGGCTCTTGTTGTTGAATGTTGATCACGATATAATTCAATACATATTTTGTTTTCATGTTTTTTCGACTATCTGAAAATACAAGCATTTTTGTAGAACAAATCGTTCGACATTCGTTATTTATCCGACGCGTTCGATTAACGCCCACGCGATTGGGCCGCCGGTGCGAGCGCTATGACCATCATTTTCCTTTTTGCCTTTACGTAATTATACCCCTGAAGAACCGCCATACTGGTACAAATGACCTAATATTTTGTGTCATCATCTCCCGGTCTATCTCATTAGACTATTTGAGTGCTAGAAAGTGCTGTTTTGCTGTGTTTGCGAGCGAATGGGCTACTTGATGGTAAGTGGTCACCAACACTCATAGACGATGGCGCTGTAAGAAATAATAACCATTCCTTACATCGCTAATGCGCCACAAACCTTGGGAACTAAGATATTGACCGGTTCAAACCGGAACACAACAATACTGAGTACTGCTGCTTGGCGGTAGAATATCTGATGAGTGGGTGGTACCTACCCAGACGGGCTTGCACAAAACCCTACCACCAAGAAAAGTTTGTCCAAAAACATACTCTATTTATAAATATAAATTTTACTATATAAAAACAGATTGCAATTTTTTTAAAAAACACGTAATGATAATTTAAGTGAATCTAAATTGTTTTATTTAAAACAAGTCGTACTGATCCGAATCTAGGTTACAAACTCGGCCCTGACTCGTTCGGAGATGAAATTATTGTGCATTTAGGTCAGACTAGTAATGAATAATAACTTTAAAAGGGTTATTATAATTACGTACCGAGTTTTTTTGGCAATGCCAGCGATGTCAGTAATTTAAAGATGGGACTAGGGACGAGACTGTATCGATATCGAGCTTACGTTACGAGGATTTAGCGAAATTTCACAAAAGTCAGCAAAGAATTTATTACAAAAAAAAATTTTTTAGTATATTGTAATTTATTTATTCATTAGCTCCATACTATAATTATAAGGGTTTTTTAATATTACATTTTTATAGTTAAATTCTGAGATTAGCGCGTTTAGCGTTGAGACATAAAAACTCTTCTAATTTAAAATTACTAATTGGATAAGGTATTAACGAAAGAGTGTAAATTTAATTATACTTAATGTTGCTTTATTTTAATAATCATTATTAGCTTAGTATAAAAGATAGAATGGCTAAAATATGTGGAACCCTGTTCAAATCTAGACAATTTCTAGTTATCACGTGATCAATTTATGTTGTTCATTCGTTTACGGTTAAAACAATCACCGTGAGATAATTTACAACTTTTTCTCTCTAATTTATTTCTATGAAGTGGGGGGTATGTGGAACTCACCGGCGCCATTTACACCGGAATACACATTAAAAACCTGCGGTACCTTTTCCGTATTCGTAGAGCGCGTCACGGGATCGCTTGAGCGTACCATGCTGTAGAATTCGCAATAGCTATGAGGATTACAAAAGGGAAACATTAAATCGATTCATTATTGATATTACAGATACGGAAACGTGTTCTAGAGTGGAAACCGCGTCTCAGCAAACGTAGTGTAGGACATCCTCAGGCACGGTGGAGTGACGATTTGCGCAAGACGGCTGGCAGGAGCTGGATGCGAGTTGCCGAAGAGAGATCACAGTGGCGTGCATTTGGAGAGACCTATGTCCAGCAGTGGACGAGTATGGGGTGCTGATGATTGATATTCTTCACAAATAAGTGCTAAGCATTGTTATTAGATAATTTTGAGTTTTCTGTAAGTTTGTAAGCGACATTTTTTTTTAAATTGGTTTTTCTCCTCTTAGTATTTATAGATAGATGAACCTATAATTCGGAGGAAGTACATGTACTGGTAATCATACCAGTGTACCATCTCGCCTTTTTCATATAAAAGAAAGATTTCCTTTTTTATTATTTCGTAAATCAAATGAATGTCTTATATCTTTGATTACCTAAACGAGTAGAGAGTCTGTCAAAGCTGAGAACGCCAAAAAAAAAGTGGCTAACAGTTGCTCTCAGTACACGCACACTAGTAAACTAATATGACGTTTGGCGAGTGCCAACGTGGCTGTCACGCACACCAAGACAATGAAGTTGGCTCGTTTGTTTTAATTCTCTTGTAGTACGGCACTCTATCTATATACATATAAACTAGCTGTGCCCGCGACTTCTTACGCGTTTAATTTAATAAAAAAGCGTGACTTTATTATTATTTTACATATAATTCTAAAATAAAAGCCAAAGTTACTCCTTATTACATCAGCTATCTGCCAGTGAAAGTCCCGTCGAAATCGGTCCAGCCGTTCCAGAGATTAGCCGGAACAAACAGACAGTCAGACAAAAATTGTAAAAAAATGTTATTTAGGTATATGTGCCGTGTATTTATTAAAACGCATATTACAAACAGACATTCCTATTTTATTATATGTATAGATAATCAAAGTCTTATATTTAAGTTTTCTCTTTCTACCCATTTATGTGATGTATTTGGTTAATAAGTTATTTATTATTTCAAAGATTATTTTTAAAAGATCTCTTATTGGGATATATCTGCCTCTGTACGTTTATCTTTTCTTACATAAGTTTTCTGTTGGCATGATAACATGTATATAATAAAGAGATTTAAAATATATATGATTATTTATTATTTAAATTATTCGAACAATAAACTTATATAATCGATAAAACATCGATTAATTCACAACACTAGTCAACGCATCTTTAGAATGTAGTAAGACCACTTTCGAGAAGCCAGTAGGCGTTCCAGGGTCTTCCGTGCACTTGACACAGATACAACCGGAAGTCACGTGTTCCGTAATGTCAACTTGATATAATTCTATAAAGAAATATTAATATACATTATCATCAGATGGGTAAAATTACTCCTAAAAATATACCTTTTTTTGACACTAGTTAGCATATAGGGCTTTGGCTGCGTGTGGGGGTTCAATGAAATTATCAAATTTTCATTTAAAAAAATAGGTATCCAGAATACAAAGTACCTTATATGCTATCCCCGATTATAATCTATCCCTGTGCTAAGTTTTACTCATATTCGTTTAGTCTTTCTCGCGTGATTGCATTTGTAATATTTTATTAAACGAGTAAGATATACTAGTGGTCACTCGGTGTTATTAAAAGGATTTACGTCACATTTTATCTTAAAATCTTTATTATTGGTACATTTTATGCTATATATATATATATATATATTAGGGTATTTTTTGCATTTTCTTATTGCTAGCACTAAAAACTCGTCAATAATAAAAAATATTTAAATCGTTGATGAAAAGATAATGAACTGTTTTTTCTTTGACTAAATTATATTAATGGAAATATTTTTAAATATAAAACGTAGGAGACTGCTTAGAGCCTTCCCTTAACCCTTCTCTTGTTTTAAGGGAAAGTTTTCTTTGAGGGTATGCAACCACGCTGCTATAGTGCGCATTGGTAGACATACTTCAGCCTCAGTAACATAGAGAACATAATTTCACTAAAATATAATACTCAAAATTAAATATATGCGTGCTCTTTCTATTTCTCTCTGCGTCATATGTTTTGTCTCTGTCTTTAATAGAAATGTTCTTAAACGTGACGTTTTAAGGTTATTCTCGTGCACATATCGATTTGATTTCGTGGAATCGGCGTTGGAGAAGTTTGATTGAAAAAAATATTGACTACGTGAAATGCTCGTAGCATTTACACGAACTCCTCTCACCAGAGGCAATAAGACGGGGTGTTATGTTGTGTTATAAAAGTTTTATAAGTCGCAATATTAGTCCAAGGTCTTCGACTTTAACAGTAAGGCGAACAAAGATAATTATATTTTTCATTCAATTATGAAGTTATACCTACTTCCTTTGTCGTGTTATGGAAGAATGCATTATGATGCGGCCACAGGTGACATAAAATCTACATGGTTTTTTTTTTATTTTATTTATTTATAGATTTTCGAAACACCATCGGCATATTCACAAAATATTATTAAGTAAAACTAGGAAACAAGTTCTTGTACAGTGTGATACGCCGCTACAGGCGTTTACGTTATACATACATAAAATAAAAAAAAACTAAACACTACACTCCTACAATAATATATCTTTACAATAAAAATAAAAATATGAAAAATAAAATAAAATTTAAAGAAAACAATAAAATAAACCATGAAATAAAAACAAAAATTGAACTTGACAGTAATTAAGCAAAGAGGTTAACCTTTTTTTTAAAACTACTGCTGTTATGGCTATATATATATATATATATCTATGTTGTGAGAAGTGACATCGTTGTAGCTTCTCATATATCTGTGGCTTTTACTTGTGCCGGGAGGGCACAGATTAGCACAGAGAAAACACGGGGATCATCATCATAACAGGCGGAATTTAATTTTGTGTACATGATTAAGTTGCTCGCTAACCCGTCAATGAAATGTTAAGTCGCTTGCGATATTATAACACAAATTTAAATTGTGAATGTTTAAATTTTGTGAGTCTTTTGTTACATATATTATAATAATAGTAATTATTAAATAGATTATTATTATTTTATTGTTAATAATTATTTATTTGCATGCAATTAAAAACTATTTTTTAGTACGCCGATGATGTCGAACTTCTCAAGCGCTTTTTGTTTTTTTTTTTCCAACGATAATGTATTAATATATTTTTAAAGTGTATCTGTGGAATTTAGACGCCAAAAATAACAAGACAAAAAAAATAAATAAGTCACAATCAAAAGACAAGCTTTTTTGACAGGCTCAATTTCAATAATTTATGATCGTTATTGTTATTAATCATACGAGCCAGTTTGTTTCGATTTTTTTTTTTTATTAATATTAATAAATATCTGTGTTGTCGCTAAATTAATACATTGAAATATTTTGCATAAATTAGTTTTTGTTTTGTTATAATTATATATAATGCTTTATTGATCAAAACATGTCGTGGAAAATTTTATTTGTTTTTAATGTACTGCGTATTGTTTGCCTGATTTGAATTATGGTAGGACGTATTTTATTCCACTATTATGATATGGTGGTAGGTTCTCATGCAAGTCTGTCTGGGTTGGTACCAACTACTCACATATTACCGCCAAACAGTACTCCTACACAGGTACGTCAGTCCCATTGTCCCTTCATCTTTTTTGTTTAAATATCATTTAATATCAATAGCCATTAAATAGAATTCCTGGAGCATCCTAGCATATTCTGATAAAGGATTTGATAGAATACTCTGAACAAATCCAACATCAAACAAACATGCTTTTTAATTACTTAAGAGTAACTTTCTCTGATCCTGAGTACGATTTATTTATTTAACTGAATTCTACAACACAAAAATATATATTATAAAAAATAAGGCTTCATTCTAAAAGCATTTACAGGAAAACCTTAAGGAGTACAGGAAGGAACGTTCGTTGAGTTGTAAAAGAAAAACAAATGATTTTAAAAGATAAACAGTATTCACACATATACATATGAAAAAATATTGTTTAAGGTCACTGTATATCTACTATATAAAGTAAAAAAGGAACTCTTATAGGATCGCTTCGTTGTCCGTCTGTCCGTCCGTCAAGACTCTTTTTCTCAGGAACGCGTAGAGGCATATAGATGAAATAGCAAATACATTTTACATTGTTTAAGAACCAAGATTGCCCATTGGTTAGAACGCGTATATCTTAACCGATGATTGTGATGACGTGTGTCTAATTTCAACGAATTTCTGCGATTCGGTGAATCCACCAATCCGCATTGGAGCAGTGTGGTGGAACATGCTTGTAACCTTCTTCTCGAAGGGAGAAGAGGCTGATTTAACGAGTGAATGGTGGTAAAAGTTCGAATCGCCTTTTTGTACATTTACCATTAACAATTTGTAAATCTTAGGTTTTACTGGAAAATCTTGGGATTTACCGTAGTTCGAGCTTTTACAGTAACAACTGTTGCCGCTTATAGTTTCATCCCTGAGCTCATGGATCTTTAACTTCCTTGAAGCACCACCCCCATTATGACTAAGTCATAATGATAAGGCATAATGACTGCCGGTAGCGTGAACCTAGAAGTCCTATTAAACCTCATGTCGGGCCGATAATTATTGGGGTTTTCCGTCTCTCTGGTCTGTCAAAATATTCTTACTAACAGCCTGGTGTATGGAAGTTGGAAGAGCGTACTCTTGTGACTCGGTTATTCGGTGCATGTAATATTTGTCCTGGAGTCTGGGTAGGAAATCGAACATAGATCCATCGGATTATGAGTGCAAGGGAGTACACCTGTGTTTGGGCACACACATGTGCACAGTTATATCCTATTTAGTCGGCTCATACTAAGCTATAATATATTTTCACAATAATTATTATTCATTATTGAATATAAAACCAAACAGGCACGCACAAATTTGTCAGCTGACAAGTATTGACATTATACACAAGACGTCATTTTATTGAAACGCACAGACAGACAATTAATATATTTCTTAACTCTCCAGCCGTTCACATCCGTATGTATAATAGAATATTTACCTTGCAAGATTTATCTTCGTAGATTTTAAACACATCTATTGTTTATGGAATAAACTTGACATTTGATTTATTCCATAGACAATAGAATAATAATAATCGTGTGATTATAATTAATAAGTATTAATAACTTGATCATAATAATATATTAATAATATTTGCTATTAACATTAATTACTTTGTAGATGGTATTTAACAAAGTATGGTTTTATTGTTTCATCCGGAAGGCCGAGACTGCTCGAAGACATGCTACAGAATATTAATTGAAAATTTCTAAATACCAAAGTTACTCGGTGGTAGAGCTTTGCAAAGCCGTCTGTGTGGGCTACCATTTTTATTTTAAATCAAATCAAAATATACTTTATTCAATTAGGCTTTTACAAGCACTTTTGAATCGTCATTTAACAAACTATTTAAAGTAAAGCTACCACCGGTTCGGAATGTAGATTCTATCGAGAAGAACCGGCAAGAAACTTAGTAGTTACCCTTATTCAACATCTAAAAATACAGTCATGTTAGTTAAATACAATTATATATGTATGTTATGTCTCCTGCCTGGAAGTCAACAAGTATTAACTTCACGTTTTTTTATCATCAAAATAATCTTGTATCGAATAATATGCCTTCTTTACCAATGTATTTTTTACAAATGACTTGAATCTATGAAACGGCAAAGCTAAAAATGTCTGCGGAATTTTATTATAGAAACGGATACCTTGCCCCAAGAATGTTTTTTTGACTTGGCGGAGTCGGAAACTTGGCGTTCTAAGCTTATCCTTACTTCTTGTGCACATACAATGATTAATATTGTTTTAAATATTATTGTAAATATATTGTGACGCAATAGTGAGTATTCCTACTTTGTTAAAAACACCCCGAAGAGAGTCTCTAGCTCCAAGATTATAAATAGACCGGATTGCTCTCTTTTGTAAAATAAAAATAGATTCAATATTTGCAGCATTGCTCCAAAGTAATATGCCATATGACATAATACTGTGAAAATAACCAAAATATACTATACGAGCGGTATCAATCAATATCAGTTAGTTGTCTAACTTTTCTAACCGCGTATGCTGCAGAGCTGAGTCTTCCGGTCTTCAGGGACGATAAATGATGACTCCACCGAAGTTTGGAATCCAATGCTATTCCCAAAAAAACCGTAGTATCGGCTACATCAAGACGGCGACTATTTAAAGATATATTATAATTTTGCTTTCTAACATTGGGTAGGGTAAAAACTACACATTTTGTTTTTTGAGTATTCAAAACTAAATTATTTACTGTAAACCAATCGTGTATCTATGATAATGCACCGCTCACATCGTCATAGTCAGTATTTTCCTGTCTACCTTCAAAATCAGTGAAGTATCGTCAGTAAACAACACTATATCACAAATACCTTTAACATAAAAAGGAAGATCATTTATATATACTAGAAATAGAAAGGGACCCAAAATTGATCCTTGTGGAACACCCATTTTGAACGTAGATCCAGAAGACTTTATACAATTAATGAAAGCTTGCTTGACTCTTTGACTTAAATATGAAGCAAGTTTATTAAGAACACAGATCTGTCTTTATTTTCGACTTTGAGTTTTGTAACTGTAAAAAAGATACGTATTATATATAGTATATGTTATAAGATATGTAAGTGAAGTGAATAATATGTAGTATGTTATACAATATATATAATTTATACTAATATTATAAATGCGAATAACTATGTCTGTTATTTCTTCACGCTTAAACGGTTATAGATGAACTTAGATATGAAGGTAGTTTGAGTCCCCGGCGAAGGACACAGCTGCGGTTTGAGTGCCATAGGTTAAGTTTTATTTGCCTCGGGTAAAGCCGCAGGATCAGCTAGTACGTATAATTACAGAGACGACCTCCGTGGTCGAGTAGTGTGTATACCGGTTTTCATGGGTACGCTACTCTGAGGTCCCGGGGTCGATTCCCGGCCGAGTCGATGTAGAAAAGTTCATTAGTTTTCTATATTGTCTTGGGTCTGAGTGTTTGTGGTACCGTCGTTACTTCTGATTTCCATAACACAAGTGCTTTAGCTACTTACATTGGGATCAAAATAATGTATGTGATGTTGTCCAATATTTATTATTATTATTACAGTCAAAACCGAAAGTCGGGACATAAAAAAGAGCAGAAACGAGTTTAAAATATCATTGTTAGCTACAATATTTTTTGTCAAGTAAGTGTTCTAAATAAACGTAAAGGAAAAAAATAAATTGTCGTAAATTTTACGAAATATACTGCACTTCGTAATACGATGCGACTACGGACATCAAACTGCAAGTATAAGAATCGCGTGTTTTATCTGTTTGTCCCAATTCATAAGCGATAGCGGATTTCATTTTTATTTATTATTATCCGCACCCAGAAATACAAGATAGCTTACATTTGTTACATAATACAAGAACATATATAGACCAGTCTACATAATAAATAATATGTTGATTTTGTTTATATATTAGGGTATATTCGTTACTTGGAGAAAAACACAAGACAAGTCAATCATATTTTAATATATCGACCGTATTTACTTATTTACATCCTGTTTTTAATCATGAAATTATGATTTTGGATTTTAAATAAGTATATATGTATATACATAAACATATATGTATGAGGTAGCCTAATAGATATATAAAAACTTGAGTGCTGTAAAATTAAATAAATTATTTAATCCAAGAATTTTAAAACAAAATTAAGCACTATTATTTTTTCCGCACTAAAAAAGATAACTTAGTTAGTGACAAGGTAGGTATCTACTCATCAGATATTCGACCGCCAAACAGCAATACTTGATATTGTTACATAACATACATATATAATTGTATTTAACTAAAATAACTGTATTTTTAGATGTTGAAAAAGAGTAACTACTGAGTTTCTTGCCGGTCCTTCTCGGTAGAATCTACATTCCGAACCGGTGGTAGCTTTACTTTAAATAGTTTGTTAAATGACGATTCAAAAGTGCTTATAAAAGCCTACTTGAATAAAGTATATTTTGATTTTGTTGTGTTCTGGTATCAAGAGCGATTTAGTGTGATTACAGGGGACGTATCTTAGATGCCAAGTTTGGTATCGCATTGATGATTTAACGAATTGTAAATATTTCTCGTGGTGACTGTTCGGTAGACGATTTGCAATTCTCTCTGTCAAATAAATTAAGCTTATAACTTGGACCGCGCAGTGATAAATTATAAAAACGCGTAAGTGTGAAGCAATGCACTAAAATTGCATGATCCGCTTCTATTTCATACGTCGTTTCTGGGTCGAGTAAGTAATGCTTGACTATTTATTAAAACTGTTTACAATGCGGATTTGAAGAGAGTTCACATTTATACCTTGATATTATTTAATAGATCATATTTTAGTATCTATAGATACAAATAAAAGAAGATCTATTTTTCGTAATGACTTTTTAAATACACTTAACTTATACCGGAATAGGCGTGTTTCGGAGAAGTTTCTTGTATATAATATTATGTTTAAAAATAACGCTGTTTTTGTGAACGCGCGAAAAGTTTTTATATTATATTCAACGAGTTTCAGAGAAGGTTTATGGCTACAGACCATCATGCATTATACGAGTAATTCAACAAGTGACGTAGCCAAGCATGGTCCGCTCGTATTATTCAAAAATTGAGCTGTTAGAAATAAAATATATTTTTGTTTGGGTCTGTCCGTGTGCTTCTTAGTTCGATTTGAGTGGGGTTCTATTTTCAAAAACATAGAATAGTTTAAATTTACCTAATTTTGTCTATTAGTTATGAGAGCCAACCAAAATCAATTATTAAATTGGTTCACGTAAACGTAAAAAAAAAAGTTTTGCTTAATTTTTTTTCCAACCTTATCGGGCTTAATTTTTTTTTGCTGACGTTTTTGTTTTTTTTACTGACTCGATCGACTAAACTTATAATCATGTTTAAATTGAAAACTGATTCTGATTACGAAATTGCCGAATCAATGTAATTCGATGATCTATTAAAGTTCTTTAAATGCACATTTAAAGAATAATACTCAAATCATAAATTCAATATTTTACTCAAGTAGACTCTGAGGAGTACGTTTGAATCATATAACAACATAAAATAAAATTTAACGTCACCGAGTTCGAAACGTAGATTCTACGGAGAAGATCCGGGAAAAAACAGTAGTAAATCTTTTCTATCGATTTAATCACATTGGTAAATTATTTATCTTCCATAAGTAAATAATAATCATAAATTTATTTATTCCCTCCCACGGACATTTCACGCGCCTTTATAATAAGTACAATTGTATGGGAGGCAGGAGCCCAAACTAGGTTACCCTGTACTAAGGGCTGGCTCCCCCTATAGGACAGCAACTACATATTTATTTAATAAATATCAACGAATGCTAGCTCCACAATTTCATCATATCATCATATATATACAAGCTTTTATTGTATATATAGTGTTTGTTGCTGGGGTTTGAACCCGCAATCCTCGGTTACGAACCACTGGACCATCTCGGCTCACAAGAATTATATTTACATAAACAGCCTGTAAATTTCTCACATGTGGCAGAATTTCGTTGAAATTAGACACATGCAGGTTTCCTCACGATGTTTTCCTTCGCCGCCGAGCACGATGAATTATAAACACAAATTAAGCACATGGAAATTCAGTGGTGCCTGCCTGGGTTTGAACCCGAAATCATCGGTTAAGATGCACGCGTTCTAACCACTGGGCCATCTCGGCTTACAATAATTCTATTTATAATAGTTTTAAAAACTTACCATGATTTAATTTCCTCTGTTGCGATATCAACATATTAAGCGGTACTGGTTTCTTGTTAGGTATCCCGAAGAGCCGGTTCCGGGCCGACTGGCCCACGGCCAAGTATTGCTTATGGCCCATTATGTAACGTTACACATTCGATTGCCCTGTTAACAACATTTTTCATTTTTATTATAGTATTAGCAATAACATTTAGTTTGATAACACATGTGGAGCTATGAGTTCATATTGGAGCAAGCTGTGTTTTCGTGTGTAGGTTAATTTTCAGGAAACCTCAATTGATGGATAAAATTCCAGCTGCGTGAAATAAAGCTCAAAGCTCCGATTCTTCTTTAAGACTTATTTGAGATAAAACGTTCAAACTTAACACAAGAACAACAATCTTGATTTTAAGTTTAAGAATGTTTTAGATCTCCGTCAGATGCGGAGAATGAGGGTCAGACGAGAGCGGCGGAGGGAGGCACAAAAGATTCCGTACCGTTTGCTGTCACGGCTAACGGGTCAGTTTCACCCCCAAACCGTGCTAGATGTTTCAAATTAAAAATTTAGAAACTTGGAAGCACTCTGAGCGGCATTCATAACAAAATATTCCTCAATCAAGTAGGGTCCTATTTCGCTGTCATGTTACTGGATAAAATTGTACTTACAAAGATGGAATGTAGAATTTAATTTATTTTTAATTAAATAACATATTAATTATAAATATTTTATGTTGATAAATTATATATTTTAAACATTGCAATTCAAACCAGTAGTTTTAAAAAAAAATGGCGTTAGTAATTTAGTTCGTGTTGTTTGAGGCGTTCAAGTCTCTATTCAATATAGAAGTTACACTTGCTTGTCGACTAACCCAAAATCAACTACCAATAAAATAAAAAAATCCCGTCGCACCTGAGAAAAACCGAAAAAAAAACTCAACTGTTTTTGAACTGAAGTTTAAGTCACATGGTAATTCTTTTTTATTCTGAAAAAATTAGGCGATGTGTTTATTCCCAAGCTGTGCAATCGTATAAAAAATTTACATAACATAACATAATCAGCCTGTAAATTTCCCACTGCTGGGCTAAGGCCTCCTCTCCCGTTGAGGAGAAGGTATGGAGCATATTCCACCACGCTGCTCCAATGCGGGTTGGTGGAATACACATGTGGCAGAATTTCGTTGAAATTACACACATGCAGGTTTCCTCACGATGTTTTCCTTCATCGCCGAGCACGAGATGAATTATAAACACAAATTAAGCACATGAAAATTCAGTGGTGCCTGCCTGGGTTTGAACCCGAAATCATCGGTTAAGATGCACGCGTTCTAACCACTGGGCCATCTCGGCTCTATAAAATTTTTTTTATTAGTTTTGTAATATCCTTTTACTCACAAACGATACTTAACGCTTATTATAAACTAGTTGTTGCCCGCGGCTTCGCACGCGTTTTAGGGGTTGGTTGTCATGTGTTAGGCAAAAAGGTAGCCTATGTCCTTCCTTTGAGTTCAAGTTTGCTTCGTACCAAATTTCATCAAATTCGGTTCATTGGTTTGGCAGTGAAAGAGCGACAGACAGACAGACAGACAGAGTTACTTCCACATTTATAATATTAGTATAGATATAGATAGTATAGATTTACAATTGAATATTTTTGAACATTTTCTGAGATCCTTTTGTGTAGATCACAAGGGAATGATTTATGAACCTTATTAATATTAACAGTACGTCAAGATTATTAGAAAAATCTTTTATATTTTCGTGTACATACATAACATTATCAAATATATCGAGAAGTGACAATAATTACAATTTTTTTTTATTTTACATCTTAATCTTGGTGGTAGGGCTTTGTGCAAGCCCGTCTGGGTAGGTACCACCCACTCATCAGATATTCTACCGCCAAGCAGCAGTACTCAGTATTGTTGTGTTCCGGTTTGAAGATTGAATGAGCCAGTGTAACTACAAGCACAAGGGATATAACATCTTAGTTCCCAAGGTTGGTGGCGAATTGGTGATGTAAGGAATGCTTAATATTTCTTACAGCGCCATTGTCTATGGGCGGTGGTGACCCACTTACCATAAGATGGCCCATTTTGCTCGTCCGCCTACGGATGCCATAAAAAATAATCTCACAAGGGAAGCGATCGAAGGACGAATTTATTCAGCATTGTTGCCATATGTAGACTAACCGTTCAGTCTGTATATATAAGATTAACAGGCTTTCAAAGTAAAATCGTTATTTAAAAACGCTTCCAAATTAGAAAGACGGTCGGCGTAATTAATTCAAATATTATTTCTTAACAACCAGAGCGTGACTTCGGGCGTAACATTAAGTACAGTTATAATACGTTCTTAGTTAATATTGTTTACGTTTCCCAAAATTAAGGGAAACGCAGAACGAGACATGTTTAACACAATTTAACAATTAATATGGTTATTTTTATTACTGCAAGTACTTAAAACGCGATATCTACAATGTTTTTCAACGAATGGAGAGAAGCATGACCATGGTAAAGAAACTTGATAAGATACGTCATCTATACTTATAATAAAATTGTCTAAATCTATCTATAATTATAATAAGAGTGTCTGTTTGTAATATTAAAATAACCCATTTTTACTAAATGCATATGTATGTATGTATACGCGGTACATGTACCTAAATAACATTTTTTACAATTTTTGTCTGTCTGTTTGTTCCGGCTAATCTCTGGAACGGCTGGACCGATTTCGACGGGACTTTCACTGGCAGATAGCGGATGTAATAAGGAGTAACTTAGGCTACTTTTATTTTAGATTTATATCTGGAAAAAAATAAAATCACGCTACAATATCTAAATAACTTAAATTCAAACAACGCGCACAAAGTCGCGGGCACAGCTAGTACAAAAATAAGATCCATTACATAAGCTACTGATGCTCTGACCTATGCTCAAAAACTAAAATGGAAATGGGCAGGCCACGTAGCGAGGCTTACAGGCCAAAGATGGACCGCGAAGGCAACCTTCAGGAAAGGCCCGCTAGGAAACCGGGGGAGAGGAAGACCACTAACACGACGGGAAGACGATATCAGAAGAATTGAGATAAATAAAGTAAATTAGATCAATTAGAATAGTGAAACTACTGTAATAAATAAAATTAAATCAAGAAACCTTAAAGATGTAAACAGATAATTAAATTTGTATTTAAGTCAATAAACAAAAGGCTTTTATTTGGTGGAGTTCGATGTATCGACATTATCTACGAATGTCTTGTTCACGACACTCGTGAACTTGACTTTTAAATACCTGTAGTAATGCTAAATACAATTTTAAACATAATATAATACATTAATTGCCATTGAATTTAATTGAATTGAAAATTTTATGACCTTTACTTGTGCCAAACAAAGATTTTTGTTAGAAATTAAAGACGTTCAATACGAAAGTATGATAATCACGATTGTCTGTTCAATAGTCTAAATTTTAAAGCGGGTGAAATTGCGACGCTCAACTAGTTTTATAATAATTTTATACACTTAAGCCTTCTTAACACGATGCAGATTTATTCTTTATACAACAAACAACAGTAACAGCCTGTAAATTTCCCACTGCTGGGATAAGGCCTCCTCTGATATGAGGAGAAGGTTTTGGAGTATATTCCATCACGCTGGATACACATGTGGCACAATTTCGTTTTAATTAGACACATTCAGGTTTCCTCATAATATTTTCCTTCATTGCCGAGCACGAGATGAATTATAAATAAAAATTAAGCACATGAAAATTCAGTGACTGCCTGGGTTTGAACGCGCAATCATCGGTTAAGATGCACGCGTTCTAACCACTAGCCATCTTGGCTCTTTATTCTATATAATTTAGTTTAATAAGTAGTACTTTTTGTCTTTTATATAACATTGGTAGGCGATCAGCAAATGGGCTACCTTTTAGTAAGTGGTCACCACCTCCCATAGACATAGGCGTTGCAAGAAATCTCGCTTCCCCATATCGCCAAATCCCCACCAAACTTGGGAACGGACGCAATCACACTTTAAACCGGAACAGAACAATACTGAGTACTTATTACTGTTTTGCGATAGAGTATCTGTTGCGCGGTATCTACCTAGATGGACTTGCACAAAGATCACCAAGGTAACAGCCTCCATACCGAACTAATTATGAATATTATATATTGTAACGACCATTTGCATGGCATTTCGGTCAAGGGCTAACATGACCTTGCCTTAAGATCTCTAGATTTCTAGACATTACGAATTAATGAGATTTAAATTGATATATAACCGGTTAATTCTGGATCCGTGTGTTCTCAAGTCAATCCGTTTGTCGATGTTACAATGGTGTTTCGAAATGAAAACAATTAATATTTTCATGTATTTCGAAGTGAAAGAGTGACGCATCTGCCATCTCTTTCTCTGACACGCATATCGATCTTCCGTCTCTGTCGTCGTTTGAGTTCAAAGCTTCGTAATTTGAGATGCTCGTGACGCGGCGTCTACTTTTACTCTAAGTGGAGCCGTAAAGTTACGCTTCAGATAATCAAGTAATCGAAATAATTATTATATACTAGCTGTGCCCGCGACTTCGTTCGCGTAGTTGTCGGAAACACTATCATTATTATCGGTTGATTGCTCACGTTGGTTTTTGTTATTATAATCGTCAATAAGATTTAATAATATGTTTTACAGTACTTTAGCGTAGATTATATTTTTAGTTTTATTTTCTTGTGGTAGAAGAACATACTGATTTTGCCCGCAACCCGATCTTGACAACGCAACATATAGTTGGCCGTGTGAAAAGCAGTCTTGACGTAAATCGATTCCTACGTGTTTAAATGTTTGGCCCTGTGATTTATTAATGGTTACGGCAAAAGATAACTTAATGGGAAATTGAATTCTTTTAAAATTAAAAGGTAAATCATTTGGAATCATTGGGATGCGAGGTATAAGCACTGTTTGACCAACTGCCGGACCAGTCAAAACTGTTGCAACGATCACGTTATTGCGAAGGAATTTTACTTGAAGGCGGGTCCCGTTACATAAATTTGGTGGTTTAAGATTTCTGAGTAAAATTATCGCAGCACCTATTTTTAACTTCAAGGAATGTGGTGGAAGGCCGCTCGGGTTTAAAGAATTGAGAAACTCTTGTGGGTAATGGACAGCATCTTCTTGATCCATTACATTATCAATAGATGGGTAGGTAGTTATATCGCCTGGAAGTTTGGTTAAAATTAGGTCGTTAATTTCGTCAACGCTACTATTTCTCGCCGCCAATATTGCCCTTTGACACATCCATTGGTAATCTTTATTTTCTATTTCGACGATATTAGGGTAAACTTTTGATATTAAATCCTCTATGCTAGTCACTTTTTCTCCTAAATCGCGATCAATTTCAATTTTATTTTCAGAATGAGGTACTTTTCCATCTCCTATTAAAAGTAACTTTGAAGGAAAATTTGTACTTCCTCCCCCCAAATGTGCTCTCATATTCGTAGATAGTTTTAAGGTATGGACAAATTTCCATAACGGTGAACTTTTAAGGCAAGACCTTACAATGTCTGCTCTAGTTCCTCTTAAAATTACCGGTAAAGTTTGTCTAAATAAATTACCAACATCTGTGTTTTTATTTCTTATTGTTATACGGTCAATTATGACAACCCTTTTCTTAAACATAAAAGAAATATTGTACAATAGTGTACGATTGCGAATATTTTTTTTGTTAACAATTCGATGCAGGTGTATCGACATCTGGATGTAAGACAAAAGAAAAAGTCAATTGTAAATAAATAAATCACAAACAAAATTCATACTCTGCCAAAACAAAAAAAACGTTCAACAGGAAATGTAATAGTAAATCTGAATGACTTTTCTTTGTCTTGGATTAGGAGAAAAGTTCATGAATTGTAATACCTGACGGTAGACATGTTTGCTTAAACACTCAATTTTGATTCCAATTTTCTGTCATTATATAGGACCACTATGTACGTATAGGGTTTAAAAAAACATCAAGAAGAAGTGTATTTATCGTTAGACCAGATTTACAAATTTGGAGTATATCATATATTTACAAACCTACCTTGGCTGACACCGCCTCCAAAAATAACAATAATTTTAACTATAATATATTATCGTAATAACTTTGCTGACTTTTAAATAGTCTAAATATTTTTAATTTCATTTTACATAGTATAAATCTAAAAAATATTGTGATCATTGTTTGTTATTCATAGGTTTGTGTTAAGTTAGATTTAAAGTGGGTAGGTACATACTTATCTCCTTGCGTGGAAACACAGAACGTACCTACATATTGGTAAGTAGAATAAGTTACTTGATTATTAAGTTGTAGAATAATAAGCAATTATTTTTTACTTTTTGGAGCATATTATTTTTTTTCTCTTTTGAAGTCGGTTTTTTTTTGTCAAAATTTTTGTTTCTAAAAGATTCGGCCGAGTATCGCTAACGTGCTCCTTAGAATTGTTCCGTTCCCTTCCGTACCGTTACTTTGTCATGGATCCTATGCTCAGAACCTTACCAAACTTTCACCATAGTACCCTTGAAGTATATCCTTTATAATAAAAAAAGAATCATTAAAATTGGTTGGCACAATTTTGAGTTATTCACCTATTTATCGCGCACATACATAATGCACATTTAAGACTTATATCGTTTTCATAAGGATACCATCATCGTAACAGGATAAAATTAAAATGGGGCCCCACGGGAAGCACTACCTTTCAAACAAAAAAAAATTATCAAAATCCAGTGAAAAGTTATGAGGTAACAGACATATAAAAAAAAAAATACAGACGAATTGATAACCTCCTCCTTTTTGAAGTCGGTTGAAAACAAAGAATATTAACTTAAACGTAATAAGATAAACAAACCGAACAATAAGAAGTTTAGATTGTTTCTCCTTTGGTGTTATTATTTCATAAGGTGATTATAGTACAACCGTGTTGAATATGCTTGAA
This sequence comes from Vanessa tameamea, assembly GCF_037043105.1. Taxonomy (NCBI): domain Eukaryota; kingdom Metazoa; phylum Arthropoda; class Insecta; order Lepidoptera; family Nymphalidae; genus Vanessa; species Vanessa tameamea. Next base: position 3,127,309 of record NC_087338.1, read on the forward strand.
CGTAATAGAAATTACTTGAAATATTGAACTACTTATTTATTTGTGTAGTCATTTTAAACGATATTCACCTATTTGCTTATTTGCATAATTTATTTTCTCAGTGATGATTAATCTGCATCGGTGAAAGTATCGCTCGCCATTTTGAACTTTTTTACGTGTGTAATGTAATTTTTATACCTTATTTATACCTTGAAACGTTTGAATTGTTTACTTGCAAAGTACGAAGGAATGTTCATTGAAATTTTATCTTATATCGTAAGTTAAAACTACAGCAGATTATGATTTAAATGTAACCGATTTTAAACGATAAAAAATAATGAGCAAATAAGCTGATAACAAAACCTAATTTTGATAAATAATTTAACTATTAAGAATGTTAATTTTTTTAAGTCGTTATGTGCATTGCTACTTCGCAGAACTACACCCGCGGGTGAGAGTGGCGAGCGCGGCAGCGGGGCTGACCCGCCTCCCCCTCAGCCGCCGCCGCGCCCCGCCTGCTAGCACACTCTTAACAAATAGACATATAGTGTCACGGACTTTTTTTTTATTATTAAAAGAGGAATATATCTTTCATACACATTTTTTGAGTAACTTAAAACGTTTATGCTGCGCACGCATCGAAAGTCCATAAATGTGAATAGTTTTCCCCGTTTTTGCAACATTTCTCACTGTCGCTGCGCTCCTATTGGTCGCAGCGTAATGTTATATAGCCTAAAGCCTTCCTCTATAATTGGACTATTCAACAAAAAAAGAATTTTTCAAATCGGACCAGTAGTTCCTGAGATTAGCGCGTTTAAACAAACAAACAAACAAACAAACAAACTCTTCCGCTTTATATATTAGTATAGATATTCTAGCTTCTTACTGTTACGCGTTATTCCAGTGAAAAAAAAAGGCCCCTACTCATCCAGAGTACAAAGCGGTACCAAAAATACCGCCACGAGTTGACAGATACGGCGCCGATATGGTTAAGTCTTGGTCCATCGAAGAGGCGCACCAGAAGGTCTTAAAAAACAACAATTGCTTACAACCGGGCGCTTGTTGGCCTTAAGTCATTTGCAGGTACTATAATTATTAGCAATGTAATTGCGGTTCTTTCAAACGTCAAATAACAGCCTGATAACAGATATGCACACACACATAAACAAGAATAACAGTAAAGGTTATAAAATCGTATAATGTTTTACGGAAGAGCGCGACCACCTACCAGATGTACAGGTAGTTATAATCAGCTACTTACTGGGACAGTCCCAAATAACATATCATTTTTTAATACGTAGCTACTTTTTACTATGTATATTTCTAACCGTTACTAGTTTTAAGTTAACAGTTGTGTACAAGGATGATTCAAGTTATAAAAGCCTAGTCGAAAAAGGTATATCTTGATTTGATTTGATAGTTGACTGAACTCCAAATCTTTTCCTCAAAGGGAGGCCTTAGCCCAGCGGAATATTATTGGCTGATACAATGCATGTTTAGTTAAAACTATTTTTATTGTTATTTAATTTGTCAATTGTAAAAGAAGGTTCACGTTGCATTTGTTTATTTTATTTAGAATTTATATTTAAAAATTCTTCTTCGTCAAATTAAAATAAAAATGTTTTAATATACAATATTTATGCCACAAAAACATTTCTTAACATAGAGTATCATCCCGGCTTTGCTCAACTCTGTGATCTTTAAATCCTGTTAGTAAAAGCTGAACCGGGGCATCAGTATAACTTAGCTCATATACAGAACCTGGATTTACTTCTAATAGTTCAACTCGAGTTATTGGGAATTTCTGAGTATGTAACATAACGGAATTCTTCAGTAATTTACGAATATTATCAATACATAAAATAATAAGTTTTTGTCACCAACACGTCTTGCCAACACAGATATTGGCAAATTTTCTATTCAAGCTGACACTTGATACGAATTACCATATGGAATAATTTCTAAAATTTCTCAACGAGATAAAAAAATTAAAAATTACTTAACCATATCGACGTTTTAGGAAGTGTTGGAAGTTAATTAGAAAGTTGCTCGTATTTATTTCTATCCTATTAAAGTTTAGAATCGTTTGAACTCATAATTTTTTACAAACGTTACCACGTAATATTTGCAGATCATCGCGGTCAAGGATGAAATCGAACGAACACAGCTGACTTTTGCCTTTCGTGAGAAATATATTTGGACATTTAAATCTATCTCTAATATATTATTGGCACAATATGAATATTTTACTAATGGATATATTATCTTCACGAATAGTTCGTGTTAAAATTATATTAATTAAATTAGAAATATTATATGGTACACGATTATATTTACATGAATATAAACGAGAACTAAGTAACGCTTTTTTTATAATGTCTAATTGATAAAACAACTACACCAATATACATAAAACTTTTACCAGGAGATTATTCAATAAACACCTAATTAGTATGTTTAAAAAATAATATTTTAAAGTCGAGTGTATTTTAAAACAAAGATTGTTACACTATCTTATTATATATGTGACATGCTTGTAGGGCTTTGTGAAGCCCTGTAGGTACCACCCACTCATCAGATATTCTACCGCGAAAATACTTAGTATTATTGAGTTCCGGTTTCAAGGTCGAGCAAGAGACATATCTGAGCTAACAAGTTAGGTAGCGCATTGGTGTTACAAGGAATGGTTAATATTTTTATAGCGCCAATATATATGGGCGGTGGTGACCACTTACCATCAGGTGGCACACTTGTCCACTTAACTATTTTGATATTATCATTGTAGTCAATATTAAGTCGTTTAAATAATTTCGTAGTTTTTTAAGTAAATTTTTGCGTTTATAAAAATTCACCCGGATTTGTTCATTAGTTGTGACCTAGACCTTAGCACGCATGTCTAGACTAGACATATATTTTAAATTCTAGGAAATGTTAAACAAATGTCACATTATAATTAAATGTTTCAATCGAATACATATACATTTAAGTAAAAAAACCAAATCCTGTATAATTGCACCAACATACGTCAATTATTCGTTCCAAAAATTGAAATTAATTTAAATTTAGAAGGCGAAAGGACCAAGGGGTAAATTAAAAATAAATGAGAGGTCATTTCAACCAATCAAATCAACCGAAAAGTAAAATCCCAATAAATATTTTAAATTCGAGAGTTAACCACTAAACTGGTCATTATAAAATCTTGCATACTCGCTGACAAGGATCCAGTAAAGGATTTACATTTAACCCCCCTCGTACATTCGTACATTCGGGCGCAACCCCGGACTGTAACTTGTAATTTCTACTATACTAGGTGTTAACCGCGGATTCGCTCGCGTTTTAGGGTTTGGATTGGGATTGCGAGGGATTGTCTTGTAATAGCCTTCTTAAATTGAGTCCAAGCGTGCTTCATACTAAATCTCATAAATTCCGTTCAGGCGGTTAGACAGACAGACAGAGCTACTTTGTATAATATTAGTATAGATTATGCCTTGCCTATATACCATGTGCCTTGTTCATGAATACATTGATATTTTAATAGTATTTAAATGTTATTTAATTAAAATAAAATATTAGACGACAAAATTTAGACGCGTAGCAGCCGTTACCGCTCGCTTCGCTGAGACTTAAATGAAAAAAGGCAGGATCAACGGAATTCAAAAGATATATAACTTCTTCAATTGGTCATAATAAACATAATCAGCCTGTAAATTTCCCACTGCTGGGCTAAGGCCTCCTCTCCCGCTATTCCACCACGCTGCTCCAATGCGGGTTGGTGGAATACACATGTGGCAGAATTTCGTTGAAATTAGACACATGCAGGTTTCCTCACGATGTTTTCCTTCACCGCCGAGCACGAGATGAATTATAAACAAATTAAGCACATGTATATTCAGTGGTGCCTGCCTGGGTTTAAACCCGAAATCATCGGTTAAGATGCACGCGTTCTAACCACTGGGCCATCTCGGCTCAATTAGTCATATTATTTCATTAGAAAAAAAGAAAGAAGGTCGTATTAGAAGTCTCATACACCTTCAGTGTTTCTCATATGATCGTCGCAAAGAAATATAGTCATATATATCGTCAAAGGCAGAAGAGCTGAAGCGCCAAAGCGGTGCTTTTGAAAAATGTGTCTTAAAGATTATTCAACAAATCTGATTTCCTAAAATTACAATTTTGGTAGCAGAGTTGGAAGGTAGCTATTTATCATAATGCCTGCGTATTTTAATAAATAAAAAACTCAGACCCATTTAGATAATAATAATAAATAATTGTTACAAAATTAAGTAATTCTTCTGCGTTTTCAGGCTGATTATTGAACTGGTTTAATTAATTAAATAATTAATTAAACATTAAACTTGGTGGTAGGGCTTCTTGCAGGCCCATCTGAGTACCACCCAATCATCAGATATTCTACCGCCAAACAACAGTACTCAGTATTTTTGTGTTCCAGTTTAAAGGTGGAGTGTTCTACTGTTCCTACAAGAACAATGGACAAAACATCTTCCCAAGTTTGGTGGTGCATTGGTGTGATTTAAGGATTATTTATTTTTTCATACAGTTGTACAATGGTGACCACTTACCATCAGGTGATCCATTTGCCCGTCCTCCTACCTATTACATTTAAAAAAACCTTATTTCGAACGATACAATTCATCCAGCAACGCTGACAAGTTTTCCAGTGAAAAGTGAATCATAATCCAAACTATGAATGAAATTTCAACGCGTATAATGCATAGAAAATTACATAAATTAAACACGTTCAGACAAATGGAGGCCGCGATTACCGCGAAAATGTACGAATGTGGACATACATACATACATTACACAATGTAGTTTTTTCTATTAACTTCACCGACTGCGCGGACGGAGGTTTGACCTTTCGTAATCAATACTTTTCGACTTATCGTAACGGAACAATGTGCAACTAACCGCGTTCCCGAACGTACAGTAGGACAAATATAAAATAACTAACTGCGCCCGCGGCTTCGTGCGCCTTTGAATTTAACAAAAAAAACTTATTGTTATAGCCTAAGTTACTCATTATTACATCAGTTATTTGCCAGTGAAAGTCCCGTCAAAATCGGTCCAGCCGTTCCAGAGATTAGCCGGAATAAACAGACAGACAGACAAAAATTTTAAAAAATGTTATTTTGGTATATGTATGTACCGTGTACATATACATTTAGTAAAAAGCGTTTATTTTAATATTACGAACGGACCCTCCAATTTTGTTGTATGGAATTTTTGAATTTTGAATGAAATATTCATATATATACATATATATTTCAATTTGCCATGATGTATATTGTATATTTATGTTAATATATGTTAAAATATTGGAACTAAACGATCGCAGTATGGTATTGCTTTTGTCATATTGAAAATTTTAAGTCATTTAAAAAAAGTCTTGATAGGTTCAATGATTTTTTTTCTTTTCAAATTGGTCTTAATTTATACCTTAGCTATAAATAAGTATAACATTAATTGTTACTAATAAACGGAGTTTGAAGAAGAAACATTTCTTTTATTTTTTTTGAACGCGGCTGTTAAATTTGTTCCTTTTTTAAATTTAGAAAATCCGATACAGATTAAAATTTTAAATTTTAATTTTACAGCAATTGTTTTTTACAAATAAAATATTCTAAATTTAAAACTTTATTTAAATACAGTTTGTTTTTTTACATTTTTTACAATCCTATAGTAATATATTGTCCTTCAAAAGAGTAATTATTAGTAATGAATAACTAACTAATAAATAAACTAAGATTACATCAAGATATTTAACATCCGTCTACTACTAAGGTAATCCATTTAAAAATAACATTGTACTATTTTTTCTCCATTAACAATTGTGTCTTCTTAACAATAAGCTCGTAATTCTTTTTTATATGTTTTGATTAATTATATTAATAGTTAATGATACAGTGGAAACTCTTCAACTAGTTTTTTTTTTTTTTTATGTCATAGTTGGCAAACGAGCAGGAGGCTCACCTGATGGAAAGTGACTACCACCGCCCATGGACATCTGCAACACCGGGTGGCTTGCAGGTGCGTTGCCGGCCTTTCAGGAAAGAGTACGCTCTTTTCTTGAAGGTTCCCAAGTCGTATCGGTTCGGAAAAACCGTCGGCGAAAGCTGGTTCCACAGAGTGGTTGTGCGAGGCAGAAAATGTCTTAAAAATCGCAAAAGTTCACTCTGAAGAACTGACCGGAAAAAAAATTATCGATTTCATGTATTTTTTACGTCGACGTCGAGTTCGGGGTACGTACGTTTTAACGCCACCGCAGCAAAATAATTACAATTCTACCAATTTAGGTTAGGTTAGATCAGTAACTTTACCCTGAGATTCCCCTCTATATGTTGGAGGCCCGCATAGGCGGGCCCACCGTCAGGGCGTTACGGTAGCTGGTATTTTAGTGGGTATTCCGGTGTTCCGGGGCGCACTCGGCGCCCTGGGCACGGGCGAGTTCCACTTACCCTCCCATATCCACGTTTGGAAACGCGTAACGCGGTTTTCCAGCGAGATAAAAAAAAGGTCAGTAACCTTACCTAAGCTAACCTATATATGTAGCTCAGTTCCCGAGATATTTGCAAAAATAAATATTGTAATTTTAACCTTAAAATTAGGTTGTCTATTAACAATTTTGAATTTCTAAAAAAACTAAGTTTCCTTCGGCGCTACGGGATGTGCATTGTGCAGCACTTATGCCCCTTCGGTTTCTTAAAAAACACCCTAGAGGAAAGACCGACAAGACCATATTGGGTCAGAGTTGACAGAGTCGGTTTTTGTGACAGTTTTGCGCAATCAAATGTGTGTATCTGAGCCTTCTAGCGAAATGATCAAAATATACCACAGTAAATATGTTGTTGTAATCAGGGTCCAAACCTCTACCAAATACATATTAGACAGACGCATACTTCCGTATATTATTTTAAGGAATAGTAGCAATGCCCCAAAATAATTAAGGAATTACTAGTATTCCTATTAACCCCTCCTTCGAAGCTTATCACTTGTGTTAGTGGGGACGACAATAGCCCAAGAGGTCAGGATCGATCCTGCGACTTTTTACATCGCTAGGCGACCCGTAAATCATTGCGCTATTGATACCTTAAAATACTTTTTGCTTTATAATACAACACTGTTTTCATTACCGTCTTTACCACAGGGCCCCCATCCTGAGAGGGCCCCGAAGAACCAACAATTTCCTTCACACGTTTGTGCTCACGTTGACAATGTATATTTTCGAAAGTGATATATTTGTAAGATATAACTAACATATTTATCAACAGGCTAGTGACGACAGTCGACATTAAAAGTAGAAAGACGTGCTCTCCATGAAAGAAATAGATATACTATAAAATAGCCATAAGATTGTACGACCAATCAGATTCCTACTAATTTACGAAAATTACCGCACCCTTTATTTGAAACTATACTTAAGGCCTGGCCATAAGCAAATTATTTGTGCAAGGTAGTAAATATCTGCCAAAAGGGCCTCAAATTCATGGGTGCCCAAGGGCCCAGGCAAAGCTTGAGACGGCTCTGACTGTTTTCCGAAATTGTGTGGCGGAATTCTAGACCTAACCCTTTTTAAGTACCAGGTTCGGACCTAGGATCTTGAGGTTTGCGGTTATATTATGTGCTAGCCACTGTACCAACGAGACAGACATATATTTATGTATATCTTACATGCGAATCTAATTACCCGGAAAGACGACGGTACTAATTAGTTTAATCACGATTTTTTTTTAATTGACATGACTGTTTCTATGTCAATTGTGTTGCCTTTTAAAATTCTAACATTATTTTTTTAATTTAATTGTTTAATGAAATATAAGGACTCCTTTCATGTCAGAATTTTTTTTTTTTTTTCATGTACACATGCAGGTTTCCTCACGATGTTTGCTGAGCAAGAAATTAGCACGTGAAGATTGAACAAAGACGGATAAAAGATTTTGACAAATAAAACCGACTTCATTTATAATACTAAGTAAAGTATAAAAAAAAGCCAGGTGGAGCGTGCGGAACATTAAAGTGAAGCAAGAAAAGCGAATACAAAATAAAAAAACGAATATAAACTCGCGGTAGTGCGACACGACGCATCTTTTTGTAAATGCGTTGAATTCGCTTGTTGCTTCAATTTTATGTTCCGCTCGCTCCGTCTGGCTTTTGTTGTATGCGGAACTCAGATCATTATTTGAAGATTTTCATTGTTATGGTATATTTGTGCGTCAGACAGCCAGGCTGCGAGTAAAACCGCGCGGGCGTCTAGTTTATTAAAACTAAGACCCGTGAGTGTCAAAGTTAACACTTTCGTCAAATGTAACTGTGATATTAAAAAATGTATATAAAAAACGTAAATATTTAACTATGATTCTTTGTTCTTGCGTAAAAGTAAAGATCATTATAAATTATAAACAAACGCAAGAAGGTTGTTCTGTTAGAGGTATGGATATTATACATTAACAGCCTGTAAATTTCCCACTGCTGGGCCTCTTCTCCCTTTGAGGAGAAGGTTTGGAACATATTCCACCACGGTGCTCCAATGCGGGTTGGTGGAATACACATGTGGCAGAATTTCGTTGAATAGACACATGCAGGTTTCCTCACGATGCTTTCCTTCACCGCCGAGCACGAGATGAATTATAAACACAAACTAAGCACATGAAAATTCAGTGGTGCCTGCCTGGGTTTGAACCCGAAAACATCGGTTAAGATGCACGCGTTCTAACCACTGGCTCACTAGTCTAGAAGCAGTTTCAATAGAATCCATAAAAAGGTTCGCGAATTTGTTGCAAATACGATCGTGTATAGGATACTAGCGGCCCGTCCCGGCTTCGCACGCGGGACATCAGTTTTATTTATATTGTTTTTGTTGTTTTATTTTTATATTTTTTTAAACGCAGTACCGCATTATCTGTTTACATTTACAATTGGAATTCTTTATTTAAATAACGTATCCGTATACGTACGTACGTATACGTATTACGGGAGAGAGATTATCCTTAATTTAATTTTTATTTACATTTTATTGGAGTATCAAACGTCAATAGCGCAATGGTTTAAGGACTGCAGGTTCGATTCTGACTCCTTCGCCTGTCGTCCCCATCCCTTGCACAAGCTTTAAGTTAACAGGAATATTAGTAATGGGACATTGCTACAATATTTTTAGATTATCGGTTGAAACCCGAACTGAAGTGCCTGCACAATTATTTCCTCCTGCTAAATTTCGGTTACAGTATTATAGTGGCCCAGTGTGTGAAAACCCAGGAGCAGACATTCGATGCGTAATCAGAGGTGACCGAAAAGAGTTCAAACGCAAGTCCAACGACGGTGTTCGATCTGCAAAGCCCTACAAACAAATGGAAATTAAAATTAAAATGACGCTATAAATTAGCTATTTAAATCCTAACCTCAATTCATAACAACGGAATAAATTTAAACAACTTAATGAGGAGAGGTTTTCTTTGTAATGTCTCATTAAAATAACTACTAAACTATTATACATAAAACTAATACCACAAGATGAAGATTTAAGTATATCATATCATTACATAGTATAAAAAAAAGTTCCCGCTGTCCTAGATCTTTAAAACTACGCAACGGATTTTGATGTGGTTTTTTTTTAAATATATATTGATTCAACATAACAGAAACAATGATAATTTTAGGGTATTCTAATAAATACATTTTTTTGCGCTGAACCCTAGGAGATAGATCAAAATAATGTACTACAGTATTATACTCCTTGAAGAGGTCTACAAAATATACCGCGGTGGTATATATCTAATTATCTCTTAGGTACAACCCACAATAACCATTTTTTATCCTTTTCTTTTTACGATAAATAATGGCTTATTTTCAAAGCGATTTTAAGCAACATAGCATTAATCCTTATTCATTAAGTACCTTAAATACATTGTGCATTTAATATAGATCAATACGGCCCTTTACAGCATATAATTTAATTGGATATTTTCGAAGATATTACAGATTTAAAATGCAGGGACAAAGCGGTTTCGTATTGTCTAAGGTCAAAAATCTGTGAACGTTGTATATAAAGACATCCTGTTGTATATTTAGTATCAGCACCCGTGCGAAGCCGGGGCGGGTCGCTAGTTATCACATAAATAACCAATAAATTATCTTAAACAACTCTATCGTAGTTTAAAAGCGACAGAATCATAATTTTAATCAGTATTATATAAGACTACACCAGGCGTGAACGTTTGGCATTCGACCGTAAAATCAAATATTTTTCGTAATACAACGCAAGATTAATGGTAATGGTTACGTATTTGTAAACAAATTTATTGCTCACTATTTTAAACTTATAATTAATTAGTTATCCCGGTATCGCACAGGTAGTAAGGCCGAACGTAAAATCTTAGTCGAACTTGTCAATGCAGTGACGTCGCCGTGTCAGACGAAATGAAATGAAAAAAAGGTATCTTGGAATGTCACGGTGGTAAAAATTGTACCGTCAATTGCGTTCTTGATGGATTTCATAATATATTTTTTTCTATATAACTAAAACTTAGTAAACGTATGTCAATATTTATTTTATGCTGTAGTAAATGATCGATTTTAATATTCAGCTCACTCACTTTCCAAACGACTATCCTAGATCTACGACTGTATGTCTAGATACAAGAGCCGAGATGGCCTAGCGGTTAGAATACGCACATCTTAACCGATGATTGCGGGTTCAAACCCAGGCAAGCACCACTGAATTTTCATGTGCTTAATTTGTGTTTATAATTCATCTTGTGCTCGGCGGTGAAGGAAAACATCGTGAGGAAACCTGTATGTGTCCGACCCGTATTGGAGCAGCGTAGTGGAATATGATCCTAACCTTCTCCTCAAAGGGGGGTTAAGGCCTTAGCCCAGCAGTGGGAAATTTACAGGCTGTATATGTTGTTGTTGTCTTTATATGTTAATATAATAACGCTTAATCCTTTTAATAATAACATATATTTAATTCAATGTCTAGAAGCGCCTCAACTGGGCCGAGCCTGTCTCTCAGACGTTGGTCTCTTCTGATAACATTATACATTTATAATTATAAATTATACAATTGCAATTATACATGTTAAAGCAATCCGTCTGTCTGTTTGTTCCTCTATCACGGCCAGACTACTGAGTCGATTTTTTTTAATTAGTATGAAGCAAGCTTGAACTCCAAGAAAGGACAAACCTAACGACAAATCCCTAAAACCTGAAGCCACAGAGCTAAATTATAGCACAACTCATTATTAGGAAACTAGTTCACAGTCGGTAGTAGAACGTGGCCATAAAAAGTTTTATCATCTACCGAATTTAATATCAGTTTTAGTTAAATATTAATAAAACTAATTTAATTATTGTTAAAGTAATCGGTCGTTTCCGTGATGTAATAAAAAAATCGGACAAGTGCGTGTCGGACTCGCGCACCGAGGGTTCCGTACCATTGACTAGGTAAACAACAGTTGGTACACGCATTTATTGCTTCAACCTTCAATTTTAATTTTATAATTTATTATGAAAGTAAAAATACAACTGAGTATTTTGTGGATATTTCAAGTGCCTACCTCTTGCCATTAATCATATCGAGCAACAAAACATCGCGTTTATTGTATTTTTAGTATTTGTTGTTATAGCGGCAACAGAAATACATAATTTGTTGAAACCTGTCTAGCTATCGCGGTTCTTGAGCTGCAGTCTGGTGACAGACAGACGGACGGACAGACAGCGAAGTCTTAATAATAGGTTCCCGCTTTTACTCTTTGAGTACGGAACCCTAAAAAGGATGAAAGAAATATGTTAACTAGTTAAATATTTGTTTCGACTCCATATTGTGTATCATTTGTCCGCGGACATTGTAGTGTATTGTACAACAAAATCATACTTTAATTATGTTTAATTATTAATATTTAATTGTTTTATTAAAATGTTTTCGACTGAGAAATCTGTCATTTATGAATCGATTGGATTTTTTTTTAATTCGGGAGTATTTTTTCAGCCCGTTTATGTAAATAAATAAATATTGGACAACATCACGTGCATTCCTCTGATCCCAATGTAAGTAGCTAAAGCTCTTGTGTTATGGAAAATCAGAAGTAACGACGGTAACACAAACACCCAGACCCAAGACAACATAAAATATATGTCAAGTATATGTGAATACATACTGCGCCGACCCCAAGTAAAATTGGGATAAGGGCAGGAGGAATAGTTCCAAGGAGGATGATGATGAGGATGATAATGAACTATTTCTACATCCACTTGGCCGGGAATCGAACCCGGGATTTCGGAGTGGCGTTACCGTGAAAACCGGTGTACACACTACTCGACCACGGAGTTCGTTAAATTGAGGATGTTTTCAAATATAATTATTTATTTTTAAATTTATCGCTCGTGGAGTGGGGTCGACAATAGTCCAAGGGGTCAGGATCAATCCTGCGACTTCTTACATCGCAAGGAGGCCTGTATACCTGTACAGTATGCTATTGACGCTTGTCTTTGATTAATTGGATTACAAATGAAAAAAAAAAAAGTTTAAATAAAAGGAACGGTCTTATAATATTCTAAAAATCTTTACAATTATAGAGAATCGAGTTCATACTTATATTAAGTTCCGTATTGCGTGTTAAAGTATATTCTTTTTCGTTTTGTGAACGTTCCGTCGCGGTCGGAACCAGTTAAATGATCCCCACTTTTATCAGCACAATACAGTTATACGTAAGGTGGCTCTAACATTTAACTTGAATCAATTAAATTGTGTCAAGTACAAAGTTCTTTGTTGAAGTTGTTCGAAGATGATCTCCATTCTAGATGTTGAAGGAATATTCACAATTTATGTTAGTCTGATCGATTAAAAAAAATCAAAATCAAAATATACTTTATTCGAGTAGGCTTTTACAAGCAATTTTGAATCGTCATTTAACAAACTATTTCAAGTAAAGCTACCACTGGTTCGGAATGTAGATTCTACCGAGAAGAACCGGCAAGAAACTCAGTAGTTACTCTTTTTAATCATCTAAAAATACAGTCATGTTAGTTAAATACAATTATATATGTATGTTATATATCTTGCCTGGAAGTCAACAAGCGTTAACTCCACGCTTTTTTATCAACTATATAATCTTGTAAAATTAAGTATCATTATACTGATAATATGGTCAGTGTGATTTGATGCTGCAGTTTCATTTACCAGCAGTCACAAATTGTGTCAAGCGAAAAAGCTAACTAACTATTGTAAGGCTAACTTAGGCTCAAACAATTCAGGGCTAAAATATAGTCTTGGCTTTTAATACAATTTAAAGTAAATCATTATTGGTGTAAGTTAGTTTATAATATGTTTTTATTATTGTAGTTTAAAACGTAACAGTACTTTTTTATGTGCAGAGGCGATACGATATATATTTTCACAGGTTTGAAACGACAGCATATGTATTATGACTAATACGTGTCATAATTGAGCTTTGGTAGATTCTACATTGCGTACCGACCCTTATTAACTACCCTGACTAACCCTTAGTAACGATACTAAATCACACCAGAACGGCTGTAGGGATTCGAATGGAATTTGGCATTGAGATAGATTATAGTCTGGAACAGCGCATAGGTTTTTATCTTTATCCCGGCACCCCCCCCCCCCCCCCACACGTAGGCGAAGCCGCAAAATAATAAGAGTCTTCAAGAATAAACAATTTTATAGATCGCCATTTTTGTCATATTTCAAATAACAGCGTATATCCGATAACTGTAGAGGTAATCTGTAAGAAGAAACTCGAATCTCACCTCAGAATATAGTACTACTAACTACTAACTACTGTATATTATAAGAAACGCGTATCATAATGGCGCATCACCGTGAAACGGTTGTCGACATTTCGCGATTAAAATACGAAGTGAGATACGAATTCTTGTTAGGTCTGCTCTACTTTTAATTCAGAGTTATTTTTCTTTTGTTTAGTACGTGTTGATACATATTTGCTTTCACAACCAATTCCTCCATGGTCGAAAATCAAGGTTTACTGGAGTTTTCCCAAATTTAAACTCGCATACTTCGATTAAAATCATAACTTTAACTCAGTCTTCGTTTAATGGTAGGTTATGAACAAATATGGAATGATTGTACGATGTCTTTGACCGGAGTCACGGCGCGTTATATTGAGTTAGTCCGAAGGTTTTTTTTTATAGCGGTTACGATTTAAACTGTACCGTTACGCTGACCTTGATCGATGATCGTCAACATTACTTGACTTATGAATAAAACGTGACACTTTAATGTATTTTTTATCTTTTATTTTTTTATTATATTTAAACTCCCATGCGAAAAGATAAATTCAACTTGTGTATGTATGTCTGTGCTATCGTAGCTCCTAAACGAATGGACGGCTTTTGATAAAGCTTTTCATTTAGTTTGATCGATTCGAAATTTAGTATCCTGTGCTGAATGATATACTAATAATGTGATTAGCCTAATTTGATGCTGCAATTACATTTTTCAGTAGGATCAGCACCCACAGCACTCACAGGAATGGTCTCAATTAATAATTTATACATATATTAGCCGCTTGATTTAAAAATACACATAGCACACCAACCGTTACCCCATTTAACAGTCTCGAGTAAAAAAGTAGCGTTTGTCTTTGCAATAATTTGGTAAAACTTTATGGTTTATAATCTACCTTATGTTATAACTTCGTTTATTGGTGAAAATCTGTTCAGTAGTTTTTAAATATATCACGTTCAGACAAACACAGACAATAACTTTTGAATTCTCATTTAACAAACTATATTAAGTGAAGCTACCACCTGTTCGTAATGTAGATTCTACCGAGAAGAACCGGCAAGAAACTCAGTAGTTACTCTTTTTCAACATATAAAAATACAGTCATGTTAGTTGAATAAAATTATATATGTATGTTATGTTTCCTGCCCGGAAGTCAACAAGCATTAACTCCACGCTTTTTTATCATCTATATAATCTTGTATCGAATAATATGCCTTCTTTACCAATGTATTTTTTACAAATGATTTGAATTTATGAAACGGTAAAGTTAAAAATGCCTGTTAATTTAATATTAACAAACATTTAAAACAGAATATAAAATGTATGCTCGTTGTAAATTAATTGTAGGTTTTTGTTATATATATGTTTCATATCAAACTTCCTTAAAGTTATTTGTGTCGGATGTATAAAAATCACGTTTTATATAAATTGATTTCGTAAAAATAAAACAATTATGACGCCAATATTATCTAAATTAAGTTAAGTAAATAATTTATATAGATAACATAAAATGTTTTATCAACAGGATATATATATATATATATATGTCACGGGTTCGTCATTAAAAGAATAAACGATTTTAAAAGAGTAAAATATTATTTGAATTTGCTACGTTATCTCATCAATCTGATTACGAATCTGATATCGAGGTCCTCATTTACCTCTGTTATATACATATGTATAAAGGCCATTATATCTTAAATATAATACATAGCTAAATATTTCCTAAATTAGATATCACCATTTTACTACCAAGTGCCTCATTAACAGATCTACCGACTGATATCAAAGTAAAAAATATATATTTTTATATATGTACTTTTGGTACAGACAGAATCCTCATCGAGCAAAGTTTGTTCAACGATATAATACCATTTGAAATTTCCTTGAATCGACATCATGCTGAAAGTCAACGATTTTTTTAAAATGAAATATCTTATATCTTTGGGGCCATTCATTTATTACGTAAGACGATTTAGGGGGGAGGGGTGTGTACCATGTCTTATGTTTTCTTACAAGGGGGTGGGAAGGATTTTCGATAGTTCTTACGTAAGATCAAAAAAATTAAAATTATTTGAAAAAACGCGGGAACCAGTAAAATAAACCAAACGTGTATTCATTTTCTCCTTTAGATTCTTACGTAATAAATATTAAACAGGGAGGGAGGGGGTCGGTTAGTTTAAATTTTTTCTTATATTAGGGGGGGAGTGTTAATTACACCATCATAATCATAAATATATCTCCGCCCTTCTCCCTTCCATCTCGCTTTAAACAAATGATATTCGTCTAAACGCTTCTGGACACGGTGGTCATACTCGACGGAGAAGCAAACTGCGCAGAAGATATCACAATAGAGAAGCGTTTGCACAAGCACAGGAGTAATTCTCTAATCCTTCTGTCATTCGTTGAAATGGCAATCGAACACGATCGGAAATAATTTAGATACAAGAGAGATTCTAATATATCATCAATACGTTATTTGGTTGGTACATATACACCAACCAATATATATATAACGGGGCGCGGTTACTTTGGTTGTTGATTTGGATAATTAATGAATCGAGTAGTTGGCAATAATGTTTGATGGCTGATTTACTTTTAAGAGCGGGTCGCCCCGAACGGAGTTGTAGGAGTCATGGCAACGTTAATGGCCGTTATGTTTTGACAAGCGCCCCAAATACGATGGTTGCTTGTAAACCCATTTGCTCTTAATAGAGAAGAATTATTGTAATCCGTTGATATTACTGTGGTGTACGATTATTTAATCAATGAATACAGTGATTAGACGATATTAAATACGTTTTATTTTGTGAATATCTCCATTGCACGTCCACGTAGTCTTCCAAATGTCAGATATATATATATATATATATACCAATAATATATTATTAATATATTTGTTACAGCCTGTAGATGTCTCATTCCTAGGCTAAGGCCTCTTCACCCTTTGAGAAAAAGGTTTTGTAGCTTATTCCACCACGCTGCTTTAATGCGGATTTGTGGATACATATATCACAGAATTTCATTTAAATTAGACAAATGCAGGCAGGCAATTCTTGGCCAAAAATTCTATGCCAAATAAAGATATTAAATAATAATATCTAGCAACACAAAAGGATGTAGGGAGCCGTAGTGGAGGAGAAGAGGGATAGAGCATCGCGTCGATTGCCGGTCACACGAGGCAATCTTACCCCCAAAGCGCGCCAATATTTATACATCAAGATCTTACAGGTAACATTTTTCTTATTTCAATGTTGTAACTAACCTTGGCAATAAGGAAGGCTATCAATGAAAACTCAACACATTTAATTAATAATTATATTGTGTGCGATCAAAGGAAATAAGGAAAAATTCATAAAATACGTGTAAAGTCAGTAAATAATTTAATTTAATTGATTTTGTAGGTCAGTAGATATTATATATAATGATATGATACGATATTATATATATTGCTATATAATATTTAAAATACAAAGTTAAGTATTTATTAGAGTTAATAACACTAAGTGCTCAAATATATAACTACAAATATTAATTAAAAATAGTTACTGTATAAATCTTGACCGCATCGAAGCTATTTAATATGAATATTTACTTACTATTAAAGTTAACAAGGCGAATCCACGGGTTCGCTTGTTTTGAATTTGATTTGTAATGATGCTCCAATAACTTGTTTTCAACCTTTGGTTTCCAACACCCCCTCAAGGGTAAAAAAGTATCGTATACGCGCCCTTAGGGTTCAAGCTTGCTTGGATAAAAAACAATTAAAAATTTTGAACTCAGTTACATTTTTGTTAATATATACTAATATTATAAATACGAAAGTGACTTTGTCTGACTGTCTGTGTATCTGTTGTTCTTTCAAGGCCAGACCACTGAACCGAATTTGACGAATTTTGTTATCAAGGAAGCTTAAACTGTATGTTTTTTATGCCAAACAGCTCACGTTAACACTTAAAACGCGAGTAAAGCCGCAGGCGACAACTAGAACAATATTTTAGAATATGTATGTACTTGGTGGTAGGGCCTTGTGCAAGCCCGTTCGGGTAGGTACCACCCGCTCATCAGATATTCTACCGCCAAATAACAGTACTTGTTGTGTTCCGGTTAGAAGGTTGAGTGAGCCAGTGTAATCACAGGCACAAGGGACATAACATCTTAGTTCCCAAGGTTGGTGGCGCATAGGTGATGTAAGGAATGGTTAATGTTTCTTACAGCGGCCTTGTCTATGGACGGTGGTGACCACTTACCATCAGGTGGCCCATATGTTCGTCCGCCAACCAATGCCATAAAAAAATAAAAATAAATTTATAAAATAAAGTATAGTAACAACACAATTACAAGATTATTTAAAGTATATATGTAATTTTACATTATAATTTTAATTCAATTATTTAAATTCAGTTATGTAAATAATAATGACAGAATAAAACTTCTATGAGATTGTTTGTGACTTACAAGTTAATTGAAACATTACATTGATCGCTCGTTGGTTCCGTGGCTTATAGGGCCACATTGCGATCGTGTATTCGAATAACTTAATGGGATTTTCTTATGGAAAAAAAGACATTCTGGAGTCTAAAAATTGGTGATCTAGATGTTGATGCGGTTGCATTCCTGCTTGTTAACTTCGTTCCATCCGATTATGAGTGTGTAGGAACAGAGACTGCACCTGTGTGCGAATAATTCTATTCACAATTGTGTGGCTAGACTCAAGTAGTCTCAGTAACCAAATAGAAGAGGATCATCACAGCGGATAATTATTATTTGACTTCGAAGAGTCTTGAATGTTATGTGCAATTCTCATACAAATGTCAAAGGTTGGCAATTCTTATGTTGTCTATCCTACAAGTTAGAATATGTATATATATTAATTTCATTCTATATATATTTATATAGTTTCTGATATTCTGATCTGTGTAATTCCTAAGCGTTGACGGGTGGTGGTAGTAAAAACTGGGGAGTTACATACAATATATTTTTTTAATCTGTGTCGTTGCCTCCTGGCCCTACTGGCATTTACAGCGTGAGTGATTAGACGATATTAAAAACGTTTTATTTTGTGAATATCTCCATTGCACGCCCAAATAGTCTTCCAAATGTCGGATCAATCCCCGAACCCAACTGTTCGGCATCCTGCTCCTCCGACAAATATATAAAACGATAAGCGATCTTGCCATCGCGATGTAGAAACATCAAAAATTTGACACAACGCCATCTAGTATTCAGAAGTAACAACTCGTTAATTGCGCGTAAACAAGCAGTTATTCTAATTCTATGTGTTACTAGGTTACTTTATAAATAGAGACGGAGGCCGCTGTACTGTAACGAGTTATTCAAATGCATTCAAATATGGTCTCAGATATATAGCATATGGGGGGTTTATGTGCCATATATGCCGTAGATGCTGATTAAATATGGTAAATCCTTGCTGTGATGTAATTATACTACTTCTAATCAATCAATCGATTTTATATACTATTAACGTGTTAAATAATCAAGCTTACTTTGGGTCGTAGTGTATTGTTATATAGTCTTTAGCCTTTCTCAATAATTAGGCTATCTGATATATATATTATTTTTCAAATAGTACCGATAGTTCCTGAGAAAAGTGGGCCTACGTTGAACATTGTATAGGTCTTCTTCAATTTTTTGGATATTCGAGGTCTTTTTTTCAAATCAGACAAATAGAGGCTTCGACTAACGAGTTCAGGCAAACTAATAATCTATTAGTATAAATTGTCTAAAAATCTCACACATATATGTACGTCTGTGTGTGTGAGATTGCTAAATATATCTAAAATGTTGATAGAAGACAATGACTACTTAAATATGTAAATATTACATACTGTATGCTATGTTTTTTCCTCGACAGTAAGCTAACATAATATGCTTAATGAATTGTCCATATCTATAAGATTCATTGATTCTGCGAAGTACTGACTAGCTGGTAAATAAATTATCAATATATATATATATATATATATATATGTAGCGTATTTAGGTTTATGCATACATTGTAACGTCAATAATTTTGTCGATGGTATGATTTTGACGTATGACGTACTTTCCTTCTCGTGTGGGCCGCGGTAACGTGTGCATTATAAGTGCGCCGCGCTTCAAAATCAGCTACTGTAACGGACTGCTATCCTTCTCCTGTAACATCAACCATCCCTTGACTGTGTTCTTCGAGTGTGTGAAGAGACGACGACCAAGAAGAACGTGTCATCAAAAGTAAGAGCCCAGATTTTGAGGTAACAAGTCCCCTTTTTACTCAACTACAGTCCACTTATCTCTCGCGCGTACAATATATATATTTTTAAAATAAAATTAATCTGTCAGTCTGGCTACGTTATTTAAATAATATAACATATAAACTTATATTCTATACCGTGTACATAGTTACCATTGAATGAAAATGTATGTCATAGCATGTATGTATGTGTGTGTTATATAAAAAAAGCAAATTCCTAAAATAATGCGAATGACCGAAAAACTATGACGAAGAACGCAATCACGCGATAGACCTGTTCTTTGGCTTTCCATTTCAACTGTTTGTGTGACGGTGGCACAGTTCATATTATAAACTAGCTGCGCCCGCGACTTCGTGCGCGTTTGAATTTAACAAAAAAGTTATTGGGCAGCTTTTGTGATATTGAGTCGTTGGTAGGAGGCACCCGACGTGACAGCGGAGTGGTGGCACGCGCGAGGGCTGCGCGCGGTACCGCACAGTATTTAGACATTGCAGCGTGATTTTATTATTATTTTATCTAAGTTACTCCTTATTATATCAGCTATCTGCCAGTGAAAGTCTCGTCAAAATCGGTGCAGCCGTTACAGATATTAGCCGGAGCACACAGACAGACAAAAATTAAAAAAAACATGTTATTTTGGTATATGTACCGTGTATACATACATATGCATTTAGTAATAATGGGTTATTTTATAATTACAAACAGACACTACAATTTTATTATACGTGTGGAACATATAGATGAATGAAGTAATGAATGATAGTAAATATCTCGTTCGTTCTTTCGATCGATAAATTATAATGTAAGAAAAACTGGAAGACAGATAAAATATACGTTAAAGATTATAATGGATTTAATATTCAATGATTCCTAGGCAGGACATACAAAAATGTACTTGTACTTTACTGATATACTATGTAATTAAAACGGTGGAACAGAGTAACTAGTGAGTTTCTAGCCGGTTCTTCTCGGTAGAATTTACTTTCCGAACCGCTCGCTTTAAATTTAATTCAACACTGTATCATGACGATTCAAATGTACTTTATGTGCCTAGTTGAATAAAGAATATTTTCGTATGATTTGATTTAAAAAAAAAAACAAACGTCCGGTCGTTTGCGTTTATTTTTTTAAATATTGGACAACATCACATACATTACTCTGATCCCAATTTAAGTAGCTAAAGCACTTTTGTTATGGAAATCAGAAGTAACGACGGTACTACAAACGCCCAGACCCAAGACAACATAGAAAACTAATGAACTTTTTCTAGGCCGGGAATCGAACCCGGGACCTCGGAGTGGCGTACCCATCAAAACCGGAGTACACACTACTCGACTACGGAGTTCGTCAAATCATTATTATTGATTTAATACAAGTATTAAATCACAGACACAATGAAATAAATTAACAACAATTAAAAATAATTACATAACATAAAAAATTAAACATTATAAAAATCGCAATAAAAAAGTAAGCTTCAATAATGGGAGAGAGAGAGAGACAAAGAAAAAGAGAAAGAGATAAAAGATCACTCTACAGTACGCCGCGTAAAATCGTTCTCCTGTCGAATTGCTATTAAGATAAAAACTTTAAACAAATTAATTCTATGAATTTCAAGTTGTGTTTGTTGTCACAACATCTGTACAAGTGATTACACGGTATCTGTGATAATATCCCGAGCGTGTGTGTGTGTGTCACTTGGTCTTGGTCGTACCAAGTGAAAGCGACCGCGGCAGGTAATCATTTGTAAAGCTACGTCAACACCTGCGCCAAGCGACTGTTACGACCTTTCTCGCCTCAATTGATATTAGTTGTTTTTATAAAATTTATTTTGTCTCGTATAAAAACCTGATTTAACCTCTAAAATATATTATAATGTTCAATGTCAAGTATCAAAATTATTTATTGTGACAATATTAAAATAATATAAATATATTTTATGTACATTCCAATATCAAGAGAATTAAAACAAAATCTTAATATACCTTTAACTTATATACTTAGGTACTTATTTAGGTAGGTCCACTCATTTCAAGGGTGAGTGAGTCAGTGTAACTACAGACACAAGGGACATACTAGTTCCAATGTTGGTGGCGCATTGGTGATGTTAGGATTGGATATTATTTATTACAGTCGTTGTATGTGAACCTTACAATCAGTTGGACTATTAGCGACAACCAACTAAAACGACAAATTTTCTATGATTAAGAAATAGAATTTCCAAAACACACAAATTTCGCGCCAAAAAGTAAACCAATCCTCTGTGACAGGCGATCGCGCGCTTTTTTTTAATACGGTATATGGTATCGATGCAATCGGCGGCAAAAATAAGCTAATTAAACTTGGATAGACTTCAAACCAAATCAAATCAAAATACTCTATATTATACACCAATAAACACACACATTCACATTCAAGAAAGATGCACAAGAAAAAACTCTTCCAGCCAACCTTAAGGTGAATGAAACAGAGATAAAAAAATTACATTAAGCAATTTAAACTAAGTAATGTCGGATTACAATATAACTCAAAGTTACCCCTCCCATTTCCCCCCACTTATATTTGTGATTTCCATAAGTCTTTCCTGGGCGGATATTTATGTTATGAAATAAACTTAAGTTCTAATTTCAGCTTTAAAGACGTTTTTTTGGCTGTTGGTTGATGGTTGGGTAAGGGAAACGATTTTATAAGATGTTAGATGAGATGTGAGGTTTTAATATATAGACTATGAGAAATCGAAAGCTAGGTGAAAACAACTCGCGTTTTTTAGTATAAATTAAGGACATATGATAGAATTTAACACATACTTTCCGTTATAAATCAATCGTAGCACTTGTCTAATTAATTTAAAAAAAAAACTGTAAAATTTCTTCATTCTTCCATTTCGAATCATAACATTCTAAATTTGAAATTTGAGAAAATATTTTTATTCGGGCATATTATTCCGTACAATATTAAATGAATTATGAGTGTGTTTTTCCCACATGCAGTTGGGAGTATGTGGGACTCAACGACACGGATTGCGCTGGAATACCCTCTAAGACTTGCGGTACCCACTCCGTCTCTTCGGATGGCCCACCTTTGCGGATATTCATTACCTAAGAGGGTGCCAATGGTACGATGAACCCACCTAGCCCTAGCGACATATAAGAGGAGGGGGGAAAGAGGTCATAATGCTTGTCTGTACAACATGTATGCAAATTTTATGACGATCAATTGAGTAGTTAAAACGTAACAAACAAACAAACTCACTTAGCATATTTAATATTAATTAAGTTCTTATCAACTTTATGATACTATTGACATGATAGTGTTTTCTGTTTATGAAATTTTCTCATAGCATCCATGCCCTACCGTCGTAAGTACAGAACCAGTTGTTGCGGTTACGTCACTTTACCTAGTGACACACAGATAGAACGGCTAGGGCTGTCACATTATTGTTACCACGTATTTATAAACTCCATTTTCGCAATCTGTTAAGTTGGGATTTTAAATTTTGGGAAAAGGAAGGTAGTGGTGATATTGACCTGGTAGCTAGCTTAGGCTGAACTCCAAGTTTCTTCGTTCAATCCCTATTTCGAGCTATTAAAATGTTAGTTTTCTGACGACAGTAGAAGAATGAAGTTTGGAAGTTGGGAGGCCCAGACATGGGCAACTCCAGACAACACGTAAAGCTGTTGATTCTGTGTCTAAACTCTCTCTGTCGTCCTGAATTGCCATCGGCATCATGATAGTGTGGAAAAACAATATCTTCAGCCTCATAAAAAATATTGAAATGGGCACTTATAACCAATGAAATAGTTAGCTTACAGGATCAATCATTTCAATGTACGACTGTTTCTGAATAGAGATATCGAAAAGAACCGACTGGAAATATAGTAGTTACTCTTTTCAAATTGAATTACATATTTATGTTAAGTGTTTAAATTGTGTAACGCAGAATGTTGCAATATACAAAAAAAAAAAACAAATTCAGTCATGATTTTTTTTTAATGGCTGATTGTCCAGGAATATTACCAATACGTAAACCGATAGCGAATTAAAATGTACGTTTAAATATTTCTTATTATTATAATAATATTTTTAAATTAATAACAATAATTGCCAGTAACAAAAAAAGAGTTATTAAATGAAAAACTTGTAGTCAACAACCCTGACCGAGATATACATTTCCTAGTGTTATATATTGCATCATTATTTTCTAACCAAAAAGGTGTTATTTTAGAAATCTACTCGGTATCTTATATTGTGTTTAATATCAGTCGGGGGTCAATTTATAAAAACCAGTTATTTTTAAGGCCTAGCTGAAAACATGTACCTTTTTTACTTTGGTTGACAACTGGGGGCGACTAACATAGATATATGAGGCATATTATATTGCACTGGTGTGTGCAACTTCAAGTGTTTACTCATTATCATGATACGATAGGCCAACACGACAGTGAAGAGTTCAGACGCAAGACCAAAGGCTTCCCGTGCACTACAATTTCCAAACACCAGGCTACAACGACAATTTCTTGCCTGGCCAAATATTTTTTCAGCTCAACACAGGACTTCAAGAGTATCTTGTAAACTACCAAATGTAAGTATAATAAAACTGTTCTTGGTTTTACTTCGTTACCTCCAGTTTGTTTGGGTCAAATCTTACAAGATGAATTGGATCAATTTATTTTATGCTATGAGTTAAAAGATGTTCGTTCAATCCCGATTATGATGCACATTTTTGTTAACCAAGACCCGATTCTACAAGGATTGGCTCCAGGTTTAATAACTCTTCAACCGTGTAGAGCATGGACATAACATTTTATGTATAAAAGATTGATTTTACGTGTATTTTACTACTTTAGTCTACTTGGTGGTAGGGCTTTGTGAAAGCCCGTCTGGGTAGCTACCACCCATGCATCAGATATTCTAACACCAAACATCAATACTCAGTATTGTTTTGTTCGGATTTGAAGGGCGAGTGAGCCAGTGTAACTACAGGCACGAGGGACATACCTTAGTTCTCAAGGTTGGTGGCGCATAGGTGATGTAAGGAATGGTTGAATTTTTCTTAAAATGCTATTGTCTATGGGCAGTGGTGACCACTTACCATCAGGTGGCACATTTGCTCGTCCCCCTACCTATATCACAATATATATATATATATTCTTTAAATGCGAACACATTAAAAATAAGACAACGCAACAACGCAAATGAGTATTATTTTTTTCTATTTAATGCTTGTGACTTTAAGTGACAGATCAAGAACCGTTTCTACAACCTTAGTTCATTATAAATAATTGATAAATAAGGTTGCGTAACTTATTTCTAAACTGGGTATAACCTAAACCTTGAAGTTAATACAGAACAGAGATTACTAGAATTGGTATTGAGCGTTTAAATAAACAACCTTGCGATCTCGAATCTTATGCGATTGTCGTAGTTTTATTAATGTGGTATTTTTATTGACCGTATAAACTCGTATAGAACAATGTGTGTTACAAATTAATATATTTTTAATATAAGATTTTAAATCAATTGGCAAAATTAAAAATATAATTGCGTAATTTTATACCTTATCCCAAGAAGGATTTATTGACTTTGACGACTTCCGTGGTCGTGTAGTGTGTACACCGGTTTTCCTGGGTACGCCACTCCGAGGTCCCGAGTTCGATTCCCGGCCGAGTCGATGTAGAAAAAGTTCATTAGTTTCCTATGTTGTCTTGGGTCTGGGTGTTTGTACCGTCGTTACTTCTGATTTTCCACAACACAAGTGCTTTAGCTACTTACATTGGGATCAGAGTAATGTATGTGATGTTGTCCAACTCAATTCACTCACTCACTTTTAAGTGTTGAAAGAAAACACTTTTACTATCTGTAGCGTTGCTGTAACCAAAGTAATATGCCGTATGACATATGACATATATAATAAACGTAGTAATCGAACATCGAAATAGTATTAGTCAGTTGTCTATATTTTTTATCTGTTTATATTGCGGAGATGAATTTGCTTTACAGTAACTTTCGAATTTAAGGTGATCCCTAAAGACCTAAGATCCGGTTATGTTTAGATCATTACTGTATGATTTTGACTTCATTTCTTATGTCATGTAGGTGATAAGTTTTAGAAGAGTTTGTCACTCAAAGGTCCACTGCATTGAACGATTGAACGACCTCGATTGTACATATTCAAATTTTTAGTAAACTTACCGATCATTTCACAGTCGAATGTTTGTTTTTAATTTTTTTTTTTCGAAACAACGCCCTTCTCCAGGCGTCGTTTTCCTCTCTTTCCCCCCCTCTCACTATGTGACCTTTGCAACCCTTCTATTTCTCTCTGTGTCTTTATTTTATATACAGCTTTATTTAAGGTTATTCTTTAAATTCACACGGGATAAAAAACATATTACGAGAGTTACTTGATGGTAGGGTGCTGTGCAAGCCTGCCTGGGAAGGTACCACCCACTCGTCAGATATTCTACCGCCAAACAGCAGTATTCAGTACTGTTGTGTTCAAGTTTGAACGTAACTACAGGCACAAGGGACGTAACAGCTTAGTTTCCAATGTTGGTGGCGCATTGGCGATGTAAGGAATGGTTAATATTACTTACAACGCCATTGTTTGTGGGCGATGGTGACCACTTACCATCAGGTGGCCATTGTACCATTTGCTCGTTCACCAACCGATACCATAAAAAAAACATTTTTATTTCATTGTGTCTATCATTTAATACGTAATATATATCGAAAGGAACTTAATCCAACCGGGAGTCCCATTTCTCTCGATTTTTTTTTACTCCAATCGCCCAGAGCTTGGAACCTTTAAAAGATAAAGGATACCACTTCCAATTTAATCAATTCTAAGATTGTAACAATGATAAGAAACCTTAGTGTCACGCAAAGATGTTTCATTCATTGGTTGCGATAATTGAATGATTATCATTTGAAGATTTTATCGTCAAATGGAAATTTTTACCTACGGTGAGCTGAGGTGGTCGAGTGGCTGAAACACGTGAATCGTAAGTTTCCCTGTTTAAAACTTGACGGACTATTGTTCATTTGCTTAATTTGTGTGTAAAAGATGGCGAGGAAACTTGATTGTTTCGGATGACATTTTGCCATTTAAGCAGCGTGATTTAAATAAGCTATAAACTGTTTCTGTAATGGAAATGTGATTGTTACTTGCTTTTGCTGACTGCACTTTGCAAGTTATTTTCGATAGGAGGTACAATAAACTTCGAAGATACTATCAAACAGTATAACCGCACTTGTATCCACGTTTTTCCTTTGTTTCATTTAAGATCACTGCTCCGACTTTGTAGCTAGAAAATATAGCTAATAATTTTGCTATCTAATACAACTAACTAAAATATTTTTCATAACTGATTCGAAGATCTGTAGTGCGGACCAAACAGACATTTAAACTTTATTTGACTAATATTATAAAGAAGTAAAATATCTTTGTTTACATCTGTAAAATACGATACTAGTGATTACGCATATCTATGCGTAATCACAGGAAATCATGAACCAATTTAAAAAAAAAATCTCAGGATCCTGTGTACAATCGTGCGAAGCCAGGGCGGGTCGCTAGTTCATAAATAAGGAACGTTTTTATTTAACGCACCACATTTATATTTATCTTGACCAAGTTTCAAGTATATAACGTCTCCTGGAACAGATTATTACGTGTAATCTATTCCAATTGAAGAAAGATAAACAAAACTTAGAATTACATACTCCATACGATTTGCTATTTTAGTTCAAATAGTTGTTGATTAATATCTAAGAGTTTAATTTTATTACAATCAATTCGATATTCAAATTGCTGTTTTTAATAATATCTATATATTTACGAATCCATAACATATACCGAATATTCAAGATCTCGACCAATGATATCGCGTGAATTCAAGGTCAAAGTTGTTTATCTGTTTTTAATGTTTCTGTGATTGGAATGGACTTTTGATTCATTTAGATTTTCAACATTTGTACATAACATAACATATATCTAACAAATGCCTTTTTTACATTTGTAAGGGGGAAGACGGTAAGCAGATCTGACTTCTAATAGTCAGGTGGTAATTTTTTATTGTATTGTCACTAAGTGTATCTTCTTTATTAACGAAATATTCACAAATTCCCCACCAGTATGAGCTTCCGTGCTGAGGTTGCTCTTCAAACCGGAACACAACAATACTAATCTTTGCTGTATGGCAGTAGAATGATGAGTGGGTGGTACTCACCTGTGTCCACAAAGTGCTACCGCCAAATAACAGTACTCTGTATTGTTGTGTTCCGATTAGAAGGGTGAGTGAGCCAGTGTAATCACAGGCACAAGGGACACTAAGTGCTCAAATATATAACTACAAATATTAATTAAAAATAGTTACTGTATAAATCTTGACCGCATCGAAGCTATTTAATATGAATATTTACTTACTATTAAAGTTAACAAGTCGAATCCACGGGTTCGCTTGTTTTGAATTTAATTTGTAATGATGCTCTAATAACTTGTTTTCAACCTATGGTTTCCAACACCCCCTCAAGGGTAAAAAAGTATCCTATATGCGCCCTTAGGGTTCAAGCTTGCTTGGATAAAAAACAATTAAAAATTTTGAACTCAGTTACATTTTTGTTAATATATACTAATATTATAAATACGAAAGTGACTTTGTCTGTCTGTCTGTGTATCTGTTGTTCTTTCAAGGCCAAACCACTGAACCGAATTTGACGAATTTTGTTATCAAGGAAGCTTAAACTGTATGTTTTTTATGCCAAACAGCTCACGTTAACACTTAAAACGCGAGTAAAGCCGCAGGCGACAACTAGAACAATATTTTAGAATATGTATGTACTTGGTGGTGGGGCCTTGTGCAAGCCCGTCCGGGTACGTACCACCCGCTCATCAGATATTCTACCGCCAAATAACAGTACTTGTTGTGTTCCGGTTAGAAGGTTGAGTGAGCCAGTGTAATCACAGGCACAAGGGACATAACATCTTAGTTCCCAAGCTTGGTGGCGCATAGGTGATGTAAGGAATGGTTAATATTTCTTACAGCGCCTTTGTCTATGGTCAGTGGTGACCACTTACCATCAGGTGGGCCATATGCTCGTCCCCCAAACAACACCATAAAAAAAATAGAAAAAAAAAACAAAATAAAAGCAACTGTGATACACTCAAAATAAAAAAACTAATTTTAAATAATGACATTTACTCATGTGGTAAAGACTAAATTTTCTAAAGCCAATATTTCAAGATCTTGACCCAGTTTGAATATTGATTTGACTTATAGCTTATTGTGTTATGATTAGTACGTATCTGTTAATTCAAAACGGTGTAAAGTTTTGTTTGATTATTCGTATATATGACCGCCTACTAAGGCCTCCTTGGAGAGAAGGTTTGGAGTTTATTCATAATGCTGTTCCAATTCGTGGTGTATCCCGCATCCCATTTCAAAAGGGAGAGTATGTCCAGCAGTGGGACAATTACAGGCTGTTACTTTACTTTACTTTTTCATCCCGCATTGGACCTGTTGAAGATATTAGTTTAAGCCCGCTCCAAACCTGCACCAAATATTTATTCTCTAGATAGCCACTCGGATGTGAAGTCACGTAATCACGAGGCTTGTGTCTTTTATACGAAAATCTTCTACATATGTATGTGTTCACCAGTCTGCATTGGAGTAGGGTTAGAAGTCTTAAGCCAACAGCGGGATATTTGCGACCATTTTGTTACGTGTGCCAAGTTCCAAGTGTGACATATGAATACTAATTGCAGACTTATATTATATTAATAAATCAAAATTAGAGACGTGGAATATTTGCAGACTCGACTCAAATCACTTGAATCGGATTCTGAAAATCGTCCGTGATAAGAGTTTTGATATGCAGCATATTCTGCTGAAAGTTTGCAAACCTGAAAGTCCACGATCGAATGGACGGTATAACTTTGAAATAGCCGAGAATTTACGATAAGATCTTCTGTGTCGTAGGAAAAAACTCTTCTTAAATGAGAAGACGTTCTTTTTTAATGCCTAAATAAAAAACCAATATACATAAAACCAATACCAGAAGATGCATCGCGGAGCATCTATTTCGGAGAAGGTGTCATTAATTTCATGAACTGGTTTTAATCCATGACGCGCTGTTACAGTGTTATGGTAACTGTTTTGCTGTAGTGTATCACGTGTTGTGACCGACTGTCACGCGTGACGAGCGGTCAGATTTTAGTTGAAATATTTTTGCTTGGTTTCCCCTGATCTTTGAGTATTGGCCCAGTTTGATGTGTGATTAGTATCTTTATACTTTGGGCAAACAAGATATGTATGAGATTTGTGATTTTCGTGTTAACTCGTCTAGTGCAAACGACGTGAGCAATGACGTAAATAAATGTAAATTAAACAGTCAATAAGTGTGGGGTAGGTTCGCGACAGGTTCCGTACAATATTGTCTTTGATACTAACATATCCAAAAAAACGTGTCTTTCGTGAATGTTTCAATCAAAAAATAAATATGTAGTGCAATAAATAAAAATATAGATATTAGACGGAAATTTGATCACTACGATCTTGTTCCATTGTCGATCTTGCCCCAATTCAGGGTGAGAGCAAGATCCACTGGAATAATATATAACCTACTGAAGACCCAGCTTCAAGTAAAGAGGAACGTCAAATAATTAACGAGATTTAATATAGTTTACGATATTTATTTTTCTAGTTTTTGTTACAATCATCCATTACCCTTCCGTTTTTCAATCCAGATTAACAATGTCCAATTCAAAAATATTCTTTTTCTACTTTTATTTATAAAAATGTCGAACCAAAAAGTATTCATTACGTTTATATAATTCTGTGATTGAATATAACTCAATAACTAGAAGCTATACAAATATTTAATGATTATTTATAAATATTTTATATAAAATAATTTATAGGCTTACACTAGTTAGTAGATTGAATTAAAATCGGTACAGTAATTTCATCATTCTCTCCTATAGGAACCGTTGATATTTTCGGGATAAAAAGTAACCTGTCATTCTCTAACCCCAAAACTACAAATATGCATAAAATCATTTCTTTTTAGCTTGTGAAAATCCTATCCCTTAGGAATCGCCTTGGACCTATGACCAAACGAAATAGAAATAAAGATAAACAAACCTTAGATTTACGTATTTCATGCGATTTGCAAATAACTCAGTATATTGTGCACCAATAAAAGTTTATGATTAATATATCTTTATTTATAATACAACACTATTACACTTAACTACAAATATCCACTTTAATTTGACTTCCAAAATTCGGATAACAGTTTCGTCGACGTTCAAAACGCAATTTTATCGCAAGTCCATTGTGAATATCATAGAATAATCAAGCTCTCGACCAATAATATCGCATCAATTTTCTTTTCACTTGTGGTTGAAAAAATATATAATCTATCTCTGTGTCAAATTTCATCCAGATCCGTCCAGCTTTTCTGGTCTGATTGAGTAAGAAACGTCCATCCAAACTTTCACATTTATAATAATATACTACCTAATGACATTTTCGTCTGCGTACCTCCATAGCGACTACAATATCCCGCTCAACGCTCAACCGTGACAGTCTAACCTAACGTCAAATATATTGAAACGGTATATTAAACCGACGTCACGTGGTATTGTCAAATTAGAATAAGGTGCAAATGACCATAGATTAAAATATTGTTAGGAAATATGATTAAAAAGTAGCAACACCAGTGACGTGCCTATAAAACCGAAGTCGGTCGTCACGACCGAAGGGCCGTCGTCGGCCGAAGGGTTCACACGATTCGGTTGTGTCAAATTAATTATTTTCTATCATTTAATAATTTACTTATGAGTTGCTAATGATTATTTCTGAGAAATAGATTGTTTAACTTATTTAGTTAATATTAAATTATTCCTAGTTGATATTTAATTATTTTTTTTATAAAAAAAATCATTTCTGGTTCCTAAAAAGATATTATCAGTCTTTTTTTTTTAATAGTACAAGGAAAATATTTTCTTAAGTACAGACTACAATATCAATTGCTTTATTGGATTTAATTTATTCTGAGTATTTTCCGCGTATAATTTTTCAATGATGTTTTACGATATTATTGTATTTATTTATACATACAATGAAATATTTTTCTTGATTATCTGTATCAGGATTTTTTTTATGAATATCTAAAATTTGTCTTCGACTTCGTTCAAGTTTTAGAGGTTGATCGTCAGGGATGAGGCATTATAATCAAGCAAGGACCCCCTTAGAGTTTAAGCATGCTTCATATCAAGTTTCAACAAATTCGATTCAGTGGTTTGGCTGTGAAAGAGCAACAGACAGACGGACAGACATAGTTTAAATACAATATTAGTATAGATAAGAAACCAGGAGCGCAAACAGACACGTATGTCGTGACGGTAAATAGCAACCTAGTATGACGTCAGATCCTCTCTACATACTATAATATATATAACCTTTTTAACTTTGCCGTTTCATAAATTCAAATCATTTGTAAAAAATACATTGGTAAAGAAGGCATATTATTCGATACAAGATTATATAGATGATAAAAAAGCGTGGAGTTAATGCTTGTTGACTTCCAGGCAGGAGACATAACATACATATATAATTGTATTTAACTAACATGACTGTATTTTTAGATGTTGAAAAAGAGTAACTATTGAGTTTCTTGCCGGTTCTTCTCGGTAGAATCTACATTCCGAACCGGAGGTAGCTTTACTTAATATAGTTTGTTAAACGATGATTCAAAAGTACTTGTAAAAGCCTACTTGAATAAAGTATATTTTCATTTTAAATTATATTCTTATTGATTTTATTCCATATTTAATTATTGACATTCTTATAATTTAAATTACTTTAATGACCATAAATTTCGTGTGACACACCGTGACGGCGACATTTAAAAAATCACCATAACCACCATCACACATAAAAAAAATCTAGTGATTTTGAACTCTATTGACAAAAGAACTACCAGAAGTCGATTAAACATGCCGTTAAAGAAAAATATAAATGTCGAGTGGATCCCTACAATTTACACACATAACGATATACGCTGAGGTCTTATTTAGCTCGTCCATACTATTATTATAAATTCTCAAGTATTTCTGTCTATCTGTAAAACGCAGGCAACAACAAGTATTACATAAGGACAGAAAAAAAAACATATGATAAAATTTTAAAAATTGCACTTTTTCTGCTGACCATACAAATTTTAGTTAATGCGTCCTCTATATACGAATTATTTTTATACGAGACACATATACAATACTAGTTTCTGCACGCAACTTCTACTGTTAAAGCCGGGGGGGGGGGGGGTATTTTATAGTAATCACTCACTTTCGTGTTAATAATATTGGTTAGTATTTCAAAATACAACTGAAGGCGACCATTTTTTATCATACATATTTTATCATATAACTTGCTGAATCTGTATGTCAGGTCTAAGCCAGCTCCAAGGCTCTATGACAAATATCTATGATCGGTTGTTTAGGCGGGATGTAACACAAAAAGACAGTCAGTTTCGAATATATAACATTAGTCAAATTCTTGTATTACTGGTTAATTTACGGAGTCTTTAGTTTGAATTGTCAATAGTTGTGAGTGATCCAGTAATGGCAGGAAATTGCATCAACCCAGGAACTGGACCATGGATGACCTTAATTTTTTATAGTACAACTTTCTATGAGCGGTGGTGACCATTTAAAATCAAGTGGTAGATGGCACGACATCCTAAAAACCTGCCTGGTAAATTCAAAATATAACGTTTAGACTCTAATTTGTAACAAACAACTATACACTCGACTTATGTCTACTTGATTGGGCAAAAACGTTTTGTTAGTGTCAAAGAGAAAGTCACGTTCGTTTGCTTAAGACGTTTCTAAGCTAATAAACTGTGCCAAATTTCAATAACAGGCCTGCTGGTAAGTTTTTTTTTTACAGCAAAGCCCAAATAGATAGACAGGGATTTTAACCAAGGACCTCTGAATCTACAGCCTCATAATACAACGTCTTAGTTCCAAGGGTTGGTGGAGTTTGATGATTTTAGGCTTGACTGCTATTACTCTGCCAATATCTATGGGTGGTAGTGACCACCATCATCTAACATCGGTTAGTCTAAAGAAAAATTGAAATAGAGCAAGATAGCTGGAAATGAAACGACTGCACTCGACTGGAATCGAAACTCACATCTAATTAGTTCATTTTTAAATTTGGATGAGAAATTTTTAGACAAAAAAATACAATCGCCGGTCTTGTTTGATCTGGATGTTTTCTTTCCGGCTTGGAAAGTTTTTTCTTTTGGACAAATGAACCTCTCGCAAACAAACAACAAAGAAATATAAGTTGACCTCTACAAAACTCTGACCTCTTCTACTTGAAAAAAAATATGATCTTTCAAAAATTTAGCCCATTACGACACCAAAACGCAATATAAAAATAGAATCAACGAAAAAGTTATATTATTTTTTTTTTGCAAATGATACATACCAAATATTTATACGTATTTTGATTGTTTTACTGTCTGTCCATCAATTGTGCCAATCAATGTAAAATACGAGTTCACATACCAAAGAAAAATGATGATGATTACCTTACATTGATGAGACGGAGTTGATTTGTCCAACGAAATATTTTTGGAAGCTTTTGACGATGAACTGCATTGACCGTAATATCCAAGATAAAATCAAAATCATTATAAAACATCCTTCAATTAACTAGGCGCACTTTCAAATCAAGTTACGAATTTTAATAACGATTGAATGAATTATAGATTCAGCTAAAAGGAACTTGCAA
This sequence comes from Vanessa tameamea, assembly GCF_037043105.1. NCBI lineage: Eukaryota > Metazoa > Arthropoda > Insecta > Lepidoptera > Nymphalidae > Vanessa > Vanessa tameamea. The sequence continues at coordinate 3,162,126 of NC_087338.1, forward strand.
GAAACTCAGTAGTTACTCCATTTCACCAATTTTCATAAGTCTGTTAATTCTAATTAATTTATCCAGCATCAAAAATTACTCGGATACAGTTCAATCGATCATTGTCCTTTAAGACAATATTTGTGAATAAAATTTGGGGCACTGCCGCTGTTATTAATACGGCTTGTTTTTACCGAATTTAATTTAATATGTTTCTATCTGCAAGCTAAAGAGCTTACTACCGTATACACGTACTGAAATTGATTATTATTTACGATTATGGTATAAGACCGTTTACCTTGATGAGAACATCATTCTGGGTTCAAAACCCTGGTTAGACCTATAAAAAGTGATTGGATTTGTCTGACGCACTTTAAGCTGTTGGACCTACGCCTGAACTCTTTCCGGTAGTATCAGATATACTGTAATTTACTGATAGGAGATTGACAGAATAGAGTTGAATGAGCACGTTTGTACACACACACAAACATACAACAATAAAATGTCAGGCACATAAGCCTAGTATCACTTGAGATTAGCCGTATAAGAAATCAGTTAGGAAGACAATATATCTCAATATTTGTAATAGTATTAATTTTATAACTACCAATCAATGCATCATCTATTTTTAAAAGATACAAATTCGGACCAATAGGATCGCTTAGATAGAAAAATGTTAACACGCATGTCAATAAAGTTTTCATATTATTGGTATTAAGAGATCACTGGGTTTTACGGTTCTTATTTATGTGTATTTAAATATACACCTCGAGTGCTATTATTTAAATAAATATTAGCTACTTTGAGGATTTAAATAAACATATACAGATCTACAAATCACGTGAATATCTTCTTAAGGTATAATGTGTGACCAAACTTAATTTTAATTGTTTAAATTATTTTGTGACACAAAAAAATATTATGTGGGATACTTAAAGTTATATCAACGTTTTAAAAAACTGATAAACAATAAAAGAAACTTTGTACGATAGAAAAAAAAAACAAACTGTAATATAAAAAAAAAAAAACAAATTCGAGAACCACTTTAAAACTCATTTTAGTTTTAAAATAAGAATAATAAATAATTGAAAAAGATTTCCCGTTGCCGCGACGTGTGGTCAGCTCCAAATGATCTGTGATGGCATTAAGATTCTCGAACTCTGTTATACTTAAATCTTAACCAAAAAACTTATATTGCGGGTTCAATCTAAGGTTTCATCTTGGGCTTAGCGGTGAATCGAATCGTTGCTGTTGTTATGTTGAGTGGGTATGAATTTTTGTTACATATATAAACACCAATCCGCATTGAGAAAACAATTGTTATTAAATTTAAAAAAAATGTGATATGTTATATAAACATATAATTTAACAGGGTTACTGTTATTATAAAATTAGTTCACTTTTAAAAACTTAATAGCTTTTATTAGTGATCTCGTGGGTTAGAATATTTCTGCGCAACAGGGTCCAAATATAATTTGCAAATAAGAAAGAAAAAAAAATCGCATCAGTCAATGATCGAAAATAAATAACTTTAGCTTTAGAACTTAATATAAATCTTAACACTACAGACGAATAACTTTTTTTTCTCAATATGAAAACTGTTTAAGATATTCATATCTGTACGAAACTACAATTAATCCATGTTTTTTTATTGCTTTGTTCTAATAAATCAGTTATTAAAGTTTGGCGAATCGCGTCTATAAACATAATTATTTATAATCTGTGACAGACGTCAGATTTATTGGCGCGCTTTTAATTTAGACAAAGGTAAGGATTATTAATCCTTAAGTACAACAGATAAAAATTTATACTTAATAGAATGGAAAAATGTTCGGCTGTTTGTTATACAATTATGTTCGATTTAAAATATAATTTGTTATAGATTACATTGTGAAATAGATCATGGAGGTATATTTTAGTAATTTAATTAAAATAATACAAGCAAACAAAAGAAGAAGGCCAGGTATATATTGAACGAAATTCATGAGCCAAAAAATTACTGCAAATTTGAAACATTTTACAGTTATACGTCAGTTCCTGAGTGTGACCAGTAATTAAACTCAGTATATACTATTCTATATAAATTAAAAACACACATATTAAATCATTTCACACCTTGACTATCGATAGACATCGATATAATGTAATTCTATTAAGTATTTAACCATTAAATGTTAATGTCCTGACAAGTGAACTTATAAAGAGGGTCAAATTAATCACTATTTTAATTAAGATAATTATGTAATTAATTTGAAAAGAGTAATAACTGAGTTTTCTGTATCTCGGTATTATTTTTTGAACGCGTTGTAACTTTAAATAAAATTTAATATTGTTTATTGACAATTTAAGAAAATGCTTTTGTTTTTATTTGTTGCTAACAATGGCGGCCTAAACACATTGTGTGAATTTACAATGAACTAAAATAAAACATACATTATTTGCTTTATAAAATATATATGTATCCATTAGTATACCTTTAATTTAATATAGTAAAATTATTTTTCGTTGTTATATCATTCAATTTCTTATTTAGATAAATGAGTAAAAATATATTGAAACAAATTTTGTCCTTTTCTTACACAAGCTACTATTGAAAAAGCGGAAGTCGAAAACCAAAAATTTAAATAAATTAACCATTCACTATTTCTGTCCCTTTCCCGCAACGGAGCTACCGTCAAGAGTGAAAGAGCGCGTAGATGTTGTTTAGCTTAGCTTAGTAAAAGTAATGAAATAGTTGATTATAAGGTATTACAACATTCGCCAGTGGGTCGTGTGTAATGCAATAACAGGCTGGTTGGTGGTCTGATTCTTAAAGTGTAATGGTCTTCGAACCTTATTATGGCGTTTCCGCTATAATCTTGTACGGGAAAACCGACTAATAACTCTAAACTGTATATTGAATATAAAACATATTATATTATCTGTGATCTTTTTAAGATGATCTTTGACACGCTTATATTAGCTTCACTTGTAACTACGTGTGTAAGAAAAAAACTTGGAATCTTAAGTCGACCCATTTCCCGGTCTTCGATTAGGATAACATTTCGCTCTGAGTTCTGATGACAATACATGACTAGCTAAGAAACGTCATTACAAATCCAATATGGCGGCCTCCCCAAGATGGCGGACTGGCTGTTTGAAATACACCTCCATGATATGGATAGCAAATGAAAGGGTTTGCTGACAGAAATACGAAAAAAATAGTCACGTGACTTAAATCCATTATGGCAGACGTCCAAGATGGCGGACTGGCTGTTTGAAATACACCTCCATGATATGGATATCAAATGAAAGGGTTTGCTAACAGAAATACGAAAAAAATAGTCACGTGACTTAAATCCAATATGGCAGACGTCCAAGATGGCGGTCTGGCTGTTTGAAATACACCTCCATGATACGGATATCAAATGAAAGGCTTTGCTGTCAGGAATACGAAAAAAATAGTCACGTGACTTAAATCCAACATGGCGGACATCCAAGATTATAATTAGAGGTTATACTTCTTTTCGCGCGCTTAAAAAATTGATGCGAGTAATTTTTTCGATGCGCGCGCAGGTGACATAGATACTACACGACGAAGTTGCTCGCTTTAGCGCCAATTTTTCTATTATAGTCGCTCGAAATAGACAACTTAATTGATCATCTTATATTATTTTACAATGTTTCTTTTATTTACAAATTTTGAATGAATGTTTAAATTTGCGAGTGAGTATTATAAAAAGGAGAAAATTGATTTATCATAATAATAATAATACTTTTATTATTGTTATGTAGGTTATTAATATTTTATTGTAATTAAATTGCATGCAAATAGAACTTCATTGGAGCGTACATAAGGTATTCCTTCTATTCTGTTAGTTCCGATCGGTCACCTATGATTATTTATATATACATAAACTCACCACTACAAAAGAACTAAAACAAACGAACCAACTTTTCTTCGTACCAAAAAGGCACAGATTATTTCGCAAATGTCAAGTGCGATGGAGAAGACACGATAGAGATTGATCAGTACGGTCGAGATTACAGGCTTAATTTAATTTTGCAGGCATAATACTAGTAGACGGAAACCCATAACCGAAAACAACAAAATAATAATAATTAGATAAAAAATAATTGCTATTGAAACACATAAGAACGTCACAACGAGACAACTTTTTTATCTTGGTGTGCGTGACAGATGTACCTAACACTCGTCAAACGTCAAACTATTGTACTAGTTTGCGTTTATATATTTTTCCAACGCGTTATCAGCTTTGTCTGTCTAACTTAACGTATTAATAATCAAAAACGAACACTGTCCAGACATTTAAATAATATAAACATAAATTATAAATTATGACATAAGCCGTTTTTTTTTTTTTGTAAAATTTTACAAGATTACATGAATTATAACAAACATAACTTTACGCATTTTAAGTTTTATTACATATCACGGTATACATTCAAATATATAATATATGAAAAAAATAAAAAATCTAAGTCATTATATAATGACCGGCTCTCGAACTTGACCCGAATATTAAAAAAATATATATTGCCCTAATGACTCAACAGAACGATCATATAACAACAAATCTGCATAAATAATTTCAATATATATTTCGTTAAAATAATTCAAGAATATATTATAAAGATTTTGTTACAAAAAGTCTAGACGCCTAAACAGGATTCAGAAAATGGCGGTTAATTTTTATCAAAATTGACACACGCTCGTGTCACGTGACTTATTTGGCGCCAATTGACCTAGAAATTTAAGCTGTAGTTGCGTCTTTTGAATAAGGCCTGTCCTTATAAATATCCTTACAAATAGTGTGGACTACCCAGTCGATTTTAATCTTTTCATAGAGAACTCAGTATTACTTGGTAGGTATTGGTTAAGATCGTCTGTGTAGTTACAATCCAGTTATATATTCCGCCAAGCAGCAAAACTAAGGGTTGTCACACACGAGCCACCGGCCGCAACCACAAAACGCCGTCACCGACGTATTTCTTGTAGTTTTCGTAACTTTTAAATGGACTCGCCATTTCTAGCATGTGGCGGCCGTGGCTGGTGGCTAGTGCGTGGCGACCCTTAGTATTATTGTGTTTCAGTTGATAAGTGACCACAATAACAGATTACATCACCGTTACCAAGGTTGGTGACTGGTGGTGGTGTTGGTCTATAGGCAGTGGTGACCACTTACCATCAAGAAGCGCATTTGCCCATCCTGCCATATAGTCCAAGAGCTAGTGAACCCTCCGAGTAACGGTCTTCCTGTAAAGTTATAAATTTGTACACTTATGATTTACAGCATGCTAGATATTCTACCGCCAAATAACAGTACTCTGTATTGTTGTGTTCCGGGTAGAAGGGTGAGTGAGCCAGTGTAATCACAGGCACAAGGGACATAACATCTTAGTTCCCTAGGTTGGTGGCGCATAGGTGATGTGAGGAATGGTTAATATTTCTTACAGCGCCTTTGTCTATGGGCCGTGGTGACCACTTACCATCAGGTGGCCCATATGCTCGTCCGCCAATCAATGCCATAAAAAAAAAAAAAGGGCAATAGCTATGACCTGGCAGGCGTCTGCCCTGCACATCATCAGGCTCTTTACTTTTTAAATTGTATAATATATAAAAACTTGTTCCTGTAAGCTTAAAAATTTAATAGGATGTAGTTTGTTTTAGTTCACATCGAAAATAAACGTGTAAATCTGCAGTATGAACGAGAACTCAAAAAAATATGATGTTAACTAAATATTCATTCAACAAAATCGACGTTTCACATGTAACGAGATGTTTTTAATAAAATACTTTCACCCTTGGAAACCGGATTTTAAATAACTTACAGATAATCAATAATTGTATTTATGTGTATGTTTATCGAAAGAGCCGAGATGGCCCAGTGGTTAGAACGCGTGCATCTTAACCGATGATTTCGGGTTCAAACCCAGGCAGGCACCACTGAATTTACATGTGCTTAATTTGTTTATAATTCATCTCGTGCTCGGCGGTGAAGGAAAACATCGTGAGGAAACCTGCATGTGTGTAATTTCAATGAAATTCTGCCACATGTGTATTCCACCAACCCGCATTGGAGCAGCGTGGTGGAATATGCTCCATACCTTCTCCTCAACGGGAGAGGAGGCCTTAGCCCAGCAGTGGGAAATTTACAGGCTGATTATGTTATGTTATGTTTATGTATGTTTATCGTATATTAAATAACAGCTGCACCCTTTAAATTGACTTTATGCAAGCCATGTGGGTACCACCCACTCATCAGATAGGTATATAGGCCACAAAAATGTAACACTAACAGTGGCGAGCTAGTAGATGGTGGTAGACTTTCATCCAATACAATATGCAGGTTTCCTCACGATGTTTTCCTTCACCGCTGAGCAAGAGATGAATTATAAACACAAATTAATCTTTATTTCGCAAGCCTTTAATTAATTTTACGCCTTAACCTTAATCAGGAATCACCTCATTATTGAAAACAGTTTGAAAATCTGCAGTTTTTTAGTGTATCGTGTCCAGATAGACATACGCAGGGAGAGGATTTAATTTTACGATATGATTTTTTATCTTATATATCTACAAGTTTGGTGTTGGTGAACCGTAATTTATATAATGTCCAAAATAATTATGATGAACAAAGACGACCTTGTTACAATTTTATTATTAGAGATTTAAAAAAAAACTATACGACAGTATATTTGCGACAAGAATTGAAACACTTTTATAATTCCACAAAAAAATCCGTTAGAATATATTAGTGAAATAGTAACACATTAATATTTCATAAATCAAAATCAAAATATAGTTAAGTAGGCTTTTACGAGCACTTTTGAATCGTCATTTAACAAAATATTTTTAAGTAAAGCTACCACCGGTTCGGAATGCAGATTCTACTGAGAAGAACCGGCAAGAAACTCAGTAGTTACAATAAACATCTAAAAATACAGTCATGTTAGTTAAATACAATTATATATGTATGTTATGTCTCCTGTCTGGAAATAAATCGCATGGATTATGTAAATATATTTATGGTTTGTCTATCTTTATCCTTCCTTCGATTGGATAAGATTATAAGTGGTACAAAGACGTAGGCATAGGGGCTACCGCCTGGCACTATTTAATGAGTTTTTTTCTGGCAACATTTAGCTTAAATATACATCATGTACAATACCAGTATCTATTTATAGGATAATAATTATTATTATTGCTTTAAATTGTAATTTTTTTTTTTTTTGTGGCGTGAGAACAAATCTATGTACAAAAGAATAACTTTGTTTTCTTTTATTTTACGGCAAAGATTAATTACTACTCAACGAAACTTTTTCGTTTGCCATTTAATATTATATTTAAAAAGATTAATTTGTAAAGTTACGAAGTCGACAATGTTATGTTACTATGCCTGTGGAAGAAATCTTTCAATCGTTTCGGAATAACTGAGATGACACCTGTGTTGCACGCACACTAATATCTTGAACGCGTTCGCTAGTATTTAAAATGTACTATGACCGAAATTTGAATTTTTCGAAATTTGTACTACACAAATAAAAACTATTATTAAAAATCAAGGCATCTAAATTCTTATATTTGATGCAAAGCCGTCATGGTAGGTACCACCCAATCAGCTCATATCCTACCGTCAAACAGTAATACTGTGTATTGTGTTCCGGTTCGAAGGCTGAATGACCCAGTAACTACAGGCACAAAGGACCTAACTCTTTAGTTTCCGAGATTTGTGAGGGATGGTTAATATTCGGGTGGTACCACGTACCATAAAGTACTATTAGCCTTAGTGAACACAGATGTTGAATAGTTGATATTTAAAACAACTATTATTAACGCGAATAAATAATGAAACCACAATAATTACTTGTAAATTTATGAAAATACCGGTAAAATTTTACCTTGAATTAAGAATTAGAAAACAGACCAATAACACAGTTTCTGTTCATTATTTTTTTTTAAATTAATTATTTAAAATATGAATGAGTCTTGTTTTCTATTTGTAAAAATGAAAGCATTTTTTTATCTGTCTATCATCACTGTATTAGAAATCTATTCTAATTTCAAATTTTAATATGTTGAAATATTGTTAGGTCAGTATAACGAAATTATTAAGATATCACCAACTAATAAATATTAATTCATTAACAAAAAATATAATCTTTTAAGAATTCATAAATGTAATTTCGTTACTTTTAAAGATTTATTTGTTTATACGTACAGATAAAATAAAAATATACTTTGTCATATTTAAAAAAAAAACTGTTGCTCTTTGTCATACATCTTAAACTTTAGTTTTTTAATAATAATGTTAATTAATAAATAACCTTTCGTAGTTCAATGTAGGTTTAGTTTGTTTTTTTATATAATAATAATAATCACTTTATTATAATTTAATAATTTTTATAACTTATTAATTTAACATTTTTAATCTGTTATACTTTTACTGTGTATATATAAATGGAATAAAAGTTACTGCAAATATTTTATTTAATAAAAAATAAACAGGACCTAATAATAATATTAATCAATTAATTACAATAAAATAAATTCAATAGTTTATTTTTAACTATTATGTAACATATTTTTGTAATTGTAATATTGACAATGTACATATTTTTAAAAACCGAATACGTAATTTATTATTTTTATGTCACATAAATTGACAGGTTGTTTAATTTTATTAATTTTTAAATAATTATTATAATTTATTCGTTTATATATATATTTTTTATATTTGCATACCGAAAAAAATCGTACATAAGCCCCGAAAATTCAAAAAAAAAAAGAAACTTTTCGCGGCAAGTATATCAAAATAGTGAATAACATCAGAGATATGACATTTACAAAATGCACTGGCCGCAGCCTCCGTATCTTGAGATCACTTTCGACTGTCCTACTAGCCTACATACAATATCCCCACTGGACAGAGAAAGCTTAGCAAAAGCCGATAATGACATAATATAGCAATCATTGTGTATAATAAAATAAGATGAGAGAGAAAGATATATAAAAAAACTTTTTGGTAATATTTTTCAACTGTCAATTTTTTTTTTTTTTTTGTTTTATGTCTTGAGACTCTTTTCATTGGCTATTTGTAACTGTTGCAGTTTTGAAAATAAAAAAAAAAAGTTAGTATGCTTAGAATCATTATTCATTAAAGATTAAATCTGAAAGTTTCTGTTAATTAAGTCACAGCTAAGCTATTTTATTTTTATTTAACAGTTTGTGAAATTTAATTATAAATTATATTTGTACATAAATCAATAAATAATTTAACGCTATTTAAATATAAAATTACGTACCTAAATAAATGAAGAATAAATTGTCAAAAAAAAATTCCAATTTTTAAATCACTGTCACATTTCAAAACGGCACTTGAAAAAAAAACACTGTCAAAAAAGCGCGCGAAAGGTTTCCGATGCTTTTTTCTAATTTCGATGCATTTTCTGCACATGCGCGAGACGTTAAAACCATTCGGCCCGAAACGGCCAACTGCGTGTAACGCGATTGCCTGAATCAGTCTTTAGTTATAACTCGGCTTGCGCGTTCCGTATACAATTGTAAACAATGACATTTCTTTCCACATTGAATCTTAAAACACTTACCAATAAGCATTTCATTTGCTTGAAATGTTACTATCATGTAAATTAAATTTAAACTAGAGTGTGGCTTTCGGAAAAGTGCTGCTTCTCAAAGATGCGCGTATAAAAATATTTTTAGCTTTATTATACCTGTATATATTTCTCAAATACATCTTATTTATTTATTTATGAGACACAAAAGAAATTATATGCACAGATAAAATATAATTTTTTTTATTAAAATTGCAGACAACTAGATAACAATGAGAATTAAAAAAAATCTCGAAACACTATAATTTACGAATACATAGTATATATGTATATATATGCAGTATATCCATAGAAGCTATATGTTCCATATAAGTTATGTAAACCACAAAATACTTACGTATCGTTTGCTGATGATACTTCTTAAATTTTTAAAATAAAAAGACGTCTTTCAATATATGACGATGTGAACAATGCTCTCTCTGAAATAGTAAATTGGTTTAGTGTTAATAATTTAATGTTAAATAGTAAAAAGACAAAATGTATTAAATTCACTACTCCCAATGTAAGATGTGTCAAAACGAGTGCACTTTTAAACGGGGAAGCATTAGATGTTTTAGAATCAACAGAGTTCCTTGGTATGACAATAGACTCTAAGCTCCAATGGGGCCCCCATATAAATAAATTGGCGAATAGACTCAGCTCTGCAGCCTATGCGGTAAAAAAAATTAGACTTTTGACTGATGTGGATACGGCTCGCCTTGTGTATTTCAGTTATTTCCACAGTATAATGTCGTATGACATCCTACTCTGGGGTAATGCAGCTGACATTAATACCATTTTTGTACTGCAGAAGAGGGCTATTCGTGCAATTTATAACCTGGGCCCAAAAGATTCGCTAAGAGGTAAATTAAAATAATGACTGTCGCTTCTCAACTTGTTTTTGATAATGTTATGTATGTACGCAAAAACATAAATGATTTTCCCAGAAATTGTGACGTACATTCTATTAACACTAGGAACAAGAATGGACTTGTTACTCCAGGTACCCGATTGCGCACCGTTAGCAACTTTTATTTGGGGCAATGTATACGTTTGCACAACAGGATCCCAGAAAACGTTCAAAATTATTCAATTATAAAATGCAAAAGAATCGTTAAAGAGTGTTTGTATGCTAAAGGATATTACAACACTAATGACGTTTTAGTTGATTGCACACCTTGGGAATGAAATGATCGCCTCCAGGCTGTTTCAAATAACTAAAATATAATTATTATTGTACATGCAAAATGGAAAAAAAAAATATCCCGCTGAGTTTCTTTCGCCGGTTCTTCTCAGGTCCGAGGTATTAAATTCCGAACCGGTGGTAGATTTTTGACTATCAATAAGCAAGTGTAAACACTTCTATATTGAATAAAGATTTTTGACTTTGACTTTTGACTTTGAATACGAAATAGATGTCTTAGTATTCGTTTCACCACATCGATCTAAGCTTAAGTTTAACCGTAAAAAGGATACATATCTATAATAATTAATAATGATGTCGTTGTTTTTAATTGCACGCAAAGGACTGAATGTTACCTGTTCAATAAGATAATACGTGTTAACGTTTTACTATTATTTTTATATATTAAAATAAAACAGAACACATATCATACAGTATATTTATTTTTACAAATCACATTTAAACATTAATACATTTTAACTTAATAATACAATGAACATTATAATCAGTACAATAATCTTACCTTTAAATTACTTTCGCCATTAAAGCCCCAAACGAACTGAGAGTTAATCTATTTACAGGGTGCTTTTAAAAGCTGTAACCCTTCTTACGTTTACAATTTATTTGTCTACCCGCCTTGCTGATTTTCTCACACTTTAATAAATATAGTCAAATCATGACCATATTTATGTACAACTTATATTACTTATTTTAAATAGCTTACATACGATAAGGCAAAAAATGTTATGCATAATTTTACTACCTCAAGCACATAAGATGCTTGCTTGCATCGCTCTACTCAATTTTGAATACTGCCACCATAATTCTCTACTTGTTCTCTTTTCGCATTTCCACTATCTCATATTAATATTAATAATAATAATATTTAGACATACATCACGATAGCCGCCCTCATTTCAATCGAGATATAAAGAATTTTATTTGGACTCCTTTTTAATTTATGGTATATCTTATTTTATGGTATTCTTGTAATTCTCACCTGTAATCATTAATTATGTTAAATTTATATTTTTAATACATATTGTGCAATGTGATCGTGCACGGTGAGACTGGCTGTAAATAGAAGAACAGTTGCCAAGATAATTTTGAAATGTAATTTATTTTTTATGTGATATTGTATCTACTGTCGGTTGTCCTACTGTAAATAAAATACGACCCACATATTCCGAGTTAAAATTTGCATATTAGTTGGGCCGTGTGTTTGTGTAAGTGAGCAAGATATAAACAGCCCAAGGTACAACGTATTGTCGATCTTAAACAAAGATGGCGGCTTAAAATCTGTGTAAACAGACTCTTTCCCTTATTTCATTTGCATTTATTAATCAATTACACTAATTTATATAAGGAAACTTGGCTCTTAATCGAACTATTGGCACTGATGAATACATTCAACAGTAATATCTTATGCAATTAATAATAATATATTGATGAATATGTTCAATCTAACCTCTTCAATAATTATGAGCAGTGACTAAGGGTACATATTCCGTAGACCGCGTTACACGTCATAACTGCTTACAGTGTTTTCGTTTGTCACTGCAAAAACTAATTTACTCGAGTATTAAATAAAAGAACAATAGAATTTGCTGTTACGTTAACAAGGTAAGTTTTTTTGACGAAATATATAATAATAAATAAAATAAAACATATTTCGAACCATAATAGCCGACAGCCCGAAGAATAGCTCAACTGAAGTGGCAGTGGGCGCCACACACAGCTCGTAGAGCCGACGGCTGTTGGGGCAGAAAAGTTCTCGAGTTCCACGAAACGCGGGAAGTCACTTGATGCGAGTAGCGCAAGATCGGCTTTTGTGCAGATCTTTGGGGGATGATGATTATATTAATATTAAACTAGTCTATATATAAAAATAAAATAACTACAATATAATAAAGTCTGCTGCCATTTTGAACCACTCATTTTCTGATGGTGGATCAAAGTTTTCAAGACTTCAAAACATGCAAGAACTCAAACGATTAGAACATTAAGTATATAAACAAAATCATCTTTATAATAGAGCAAAAATTTATATTTTAATAAAAAATAGGCTGTCCGACAAATTCGCTTGATGGTACCACCATAGCCACCACTGTCTATAGCAATCTGTACTATAAGAAATATTAAATATATATTATCCATGCGCCACAAACCTTGGGAACTAAGATATAACGTCCCTTGTGCCTGCAGCTACACTAACTCACTTATTCCTCAAACACTTTGGCAAGTATCTACTTATCCTACAAGTGATGTGTTAGTGTTACCTACCCAGTCGGGTTTTAAACAAAGCTGTACCTGATTCATTACCACTATTAATTTATTGTCATGTATTAAGTACTAATTACACTATTTACTAAATAATTATTAATACAGAGTCTTCCGTCATAGACCCTCCAGCGTAGCCTTCTGGCGAACTTTCAAATATTATAGATACTTATCAAAGACAATGAGATTTAGACATAGACAATTTACTAATTAATATTCCTTACACCATCAATTAATAACATTGTAATATCTGATACCTTCAAATCGTATGAGTGCAGGATCAGGCAGAGTCCTTATATTACATTCTAGCTGAAATAGAGTCTGTAAGACGAAACTCGGATACTGCAGAAGACGAGCGTGACACGTCAAAATATGATATTGCGATATTGACTACAATAATCATAGGATACAAGTATCAAAATGGCGTATCAGCATAAGTCATTTCTTAACATTCCACGAGTGCGTTACGATGTGGATTCTTACGGAATTTTACCATATAGTACTATGTACGATAATTATAACTAATACGTGACAATTGCCATCGTGGTTCAGTTCATATTTGATGACTGCACACTTTTTGTTGTTTTTAATTGTACATAGTTATACTAATTGTTGTCTACTAATAAATTCAACCCTGTAAATAGGTGTGCCTCAAGGTTTACATCATGGCCCTATTATGTTCAATAGTTATATCAATGATATATTTATATGATTTAAATATCAAAAGCTATATTGATGATTAAAATGCACGTACATCTCCTCCACTTTGTTTTTAAATTAATAAACCGGAAAATGAATCACCTGAAGTTAAGTGATGAACATCGCCCATAAATATTGTCGCTGTTAGAAAAAAATAATTTCTTTAAATCGCGAATTCGTCACCAATCTTGGGAACTAAGATGTTATGTCCCTTGCCTGTTGTTATACTGACTCATTCACCCATCAAACTGGTACACAACAATACCAAGTATTGCTGCTTGTCGGCAGAACACCTGATGAGTGGGTGGTACATACACAGACGGGTTTGCACAAAGCTCTACCACCAAGTATTTTATCTTACGCGAATGAAGTTGCGGGTTAAAATTATATTTAAATAAAGGTGAATGTATCTTTGAATTATTTTTCCTATGAACATGTACATATATATGTATGTTATGCGGAGGAATAAGGACCGTGTTGTGAGGAAGGTCTGAGCAACGTGGATGGATATAGAGGTAGGGGACGACCAGATAAACGATGGATGGATTGTGTGAAAGACGATATGGCTGGAAAGAATGTTACTTGTGAGATGACGTCAGATAGGTTACTTGGAGTAACAAGTCTATTCATGTTCCTAGTATTAATAGAATGTACGTCACAATTTCCGGAAAAATCATTTATGTTTTCGCGTACATAGTCATTATTTTACTTTTCTTTAAATTTACATCTTAACTAATCTTTTGGGCCCAGGTTATAGATTTTACGAATCGTTAAGGGCATTCATATCACTACATTCAAATTTATTTAAAATTGTCTAGCGAATATATTAAAATTTATAATTACTTACGCAAATTAACTGACAATTATCATGACAGTTGTCAATTAAGGGGGAAAAATCGTGCCATCTGAGAGCTTTCACTGCGTGCGCTGCGATGAAGATATATAAAAATTATGTATGTTTTAATTGCTCATCGCAAACGAGATGGCCCAGTGGTTAGAACGCGTGCATCTTAACCAATGATTTCGGGTTCAAACCCAGGCAGGCACCACTGAATTTACATGTGCTTAATTTGTTTATAATTCATCTCGTGCTCGGCGGTGAAGGAAAACATCGTGAGGAAACCTGCATGTTTCTAATTTCAACGAAATTCTGCTACATGTGTATTCCACCAACCCGCATTGGAGCAGCGTGGTGGAATATGCTCCATACCTCAACGGGAGAGGAGGCCTTAGCCCAGCAGTGGGAAATTTACAGGCTGATTATGTTTATGTATGTTAAACATTCCTAAAGAAATATGTGCAAAACTATAGATGTTGTCAGTTTTTGAACCTACGCTTCTCTATATTGGACATAAGTTAGAAATCATAAGACGAAATAAATTTTGGATAACTTGAAAAAATATTTGATTCTAGACAGAAGAGTATTCGGGTAATATATTCATTAAAATTAATGTGGTTTCATTGTGCACGAAGATGAAAAAACAGCTGATAACTTTGCACCGTAACATCACATAGTTAGCTTATAAGGCTGCGGGTTCATAGGTCACGAGTTCAATCACTGGATCTGGCCGGTAAAAAAACTGTTTTTTAATGATAGTTATTATCTTGCTTTTTATATTTAATGTGTGGGAATCTGGTTTGTGTCCAGCCAGCATTAGAATCAAAATTTCTATATTACAATTTTTATGTATGTTTTCTTGTTTGTTCGGTACGAAATCGAGGCTGACTTGTCCACGATGACGCCAGTGTTGACATAGGAACGCCAGAATCTCCCTTAAAGTTCCTGATTGAGAATGAAATAAAAATGTTTTATCAGCTGATAAGAATTAATAAAGTATCGAGTGAGTTATAGATAGATATAGATAGATAAGTTCAGCTTCTTTATTCAAATACCACAAATATCCGAAAGTTCATAGAAACGAGACCAAAAGAGGATCAACCAGTATAGACGATTGACGTGACGTGCCTGAAATTAATATTCCCGTCTTGTCTAATCAGTTTTAAATATGATTGTGATTGAATATTACGTAATACTTGTTATATTATTGATATTGATGTCGTCCTGAACGATTTGGGCCAGGGTGTCGAATCTCCAAGACCAACCAACTATGCAGGACTTATACTACTCAAATATTTTAATTAATGGTATTGAATGAATATACATTTGTAATTCGAGGTATTACCGTTAGGAGGTGGTGGGGGTAACTATTTGCGATAATTCTAACCCCATATGCATAATGCAAAAGTGAACCATTTTTGAGTTATCACGTTTTATAGGTTTTTTCAAAATAAGTCAAAAATGCAACTTAAAAATTTTTTTAAAAAAAAAAGTATCAATTTGTCAAATTTGTCAATATTAAAATAATAATTATTATTAGTCCAAATTTAAAAATGCGAGACGGAAATAGATATGATTTTTTTCCACAAAAATGCCTTAAAAACTAAAAAAATTGTCCTCTCTATGCCCAAAACCATCCCATCCCCTATATCCAATCCGAATCTTCCTTAATTCTTAGATATATTTATCACTGTATCAGGATAAGATTGCTGAAGTACTTTACTATACTTTTATACTTTTTATCGTACACCACAAAGAGAAAATAAAAAAATAAAACTTGGATACAGCCTACGTAAAAGAAGCGTACAATTTCGGCGACCTCA
The DNA here is from genome assembly GCF_037043105.1 of Vanessa tameamea. Taxonomy (NCBI): domain Eukaryota; kingdom Metazoa; phylum Arthropoda; class Insecta; order Lepidoptera; family Nymphalidae; genus Vanessa; species Vanessa tameamea. Next base: position 3,178,543 of record NC_087338.1, read on the forward strand.
TTCGCTACATAGCGATCTCTTCCAGGCAACCAACAAATAAGTCTTAAGCCAATTGAGTCTGTCTGACTTATAAATAATCAAAGTCAAAGTCAAAGTCAAAAATCTTTATTCAATATAGAAGTGTTTACACTTGCTTATTGATTGTCAAAAAACTACCACCGGTTCGGAATTTAGCACCTCGGACCTGAGAAGAACCGGCGAAAGAAACTCAGCGGGATATTTTTTTTTTTTTTTTAATCATTTTCCATGTACAATGATAATTATATTTTAGTTATTTGAAACAACTTAAGGTTTAATTTTTATTTGAAGGAAGACAAAACGAGTTGCTTAGTTTTTTTATCTTCGCTTGTCTAGAAGGAGTTGACTATAACCAGCCTTTGTAAGCCTCATTTTTATACGATACTATTTGTAATCCTTAATCTATATTTTTTTATTCTCTAACAAAGCCGCGATGCTATATCTATTATCAATATAATATGTATATGTCGCAGCCAACTGGTTAAATTTGCCTTATAATTAACAGCCTAAACACTTTACATTGGATTGCACAAAACCGTCACAAAATCGACTCTGTCAATTCTTACCCAATATGGTCTGGTCGATCTTACCCCTAGAGTTTAAGAAGCACAGGTACATAGTTAAACCGAGAAGATCAAATAGACCAATTTAAAAAAAGGCCAAACCAATTCTGAAGCATGTTACCCAATTCTATGAACGGTAGATGAATTGGCTGAACGTTAGCTGGTTGAACAGCGCCGTTTAGTAAAGTGACTAGGCGTTTCATAGGATGCCTATTTAAGCTAGATGTCTGCGACATAAATAATTTTATATTTATAAATTCGGGTGCGTTCAGATATTTTTTGATCGAAAATAAATTATTATATTTCAATAGATATGATCTCTTTACGGCATGGGAATACTATGTTGTAAATAATATTATTATAAATTATCTTTTTTGCTATGAAAACAATCCATTGTTTTTCAATATACACATAATTAAATGATCAATTATACAAAACAACGAATTAAGGTGGTTTTTAGTGTTGAATTTAGTGTTGTAATTTTAAATTACAATAACAAAACGCAATATCACTTAGTTTAGTAAAGAGGATCGAAATAAAATGATAATGATGATCGATTCATAAATTCGATTGGTAAAGAAGACATATTATTCGATACATATGTTACGTATATATATAATTGTATTTAACTAACATAACTTATTATTATTATTAAATTATTTTTGTTAAATATGAATTTGTTTATGAAAAAACAATAAAAAAATTAACATTTAGGGTGACACTTCAATATATTACTCATTAACAACTTTCTATAAACGTTTGAACCTGTCTAAACAAGTTTTTACCACTGTTCAAAAAACATTATTTTTTGTTAATAACTTTTTTTTGCACTAAAAAAAAAAGGTTGAAATTTTAATACAAGGTAAGTTATAATTATTTACACCTTCTGTCCAATTTTCAACCATCTAACAATTTTTTTCACAAAGTTATAAGCAAAAACGCTTTTCACCCTCTCAACCCCCTAGCGTTCACCCCAGAGGGTTTAAAATTTAAATTTGTTATTATTTTAACGTCCCTAACCACATAAATCATAATGATACTAATTACTTGACCTTCACGGGCTTTATTGACTGGCCTAGTAGGTATATTTTGATTTTGATTCTCAAGGAAAACTTGTCTAACTCCGAAGGCCGGAGTGGAGGGTATTTGAGGCAACAGCCTCAGTGCCACAAGACAGAGATCTTCAAAATAGACATTAAATAAAACATATTTCCGACGAATGAACAATGGTAACGTTATATATGTCTAGGTATTGTAAAATATAAATATAGTTTGCGATATATTTGACGTTAATCAATTGCTAATTGTAATTGTGTGTAATATATCATATGACTAAATATATATACGTATTTGATTTTAGCTGTATATAAATATTAACTCTGTAAATATATTAATATAATAAACAGGAACACATATGTGCTATGAGCACAGATGTTCGTGAGGAAATAGAGTTGATTCTTTCGGGTTACATGGTCTTTCTTGCGCAAGGATCTGGTGGGGTTTCCGCCACGGTTCTCTTAATGTTACAATAAATAGGACCCTTGCCACCATCGATTCTGTTCTTATTGAGGCCTGTGGATTTAGACGTGATGAGGGCAAGAGGCTTCATGGACTGATCCTGGACGAGACCAGGGGCGCTACATGCGTAGCCATGCTGACCCCGTCTCATATCAGTGTTAAGTGTTTTTAGTAGCTAGAAGCTGCCACGGAAAAAGGAGCGAACAAACAATCCAAATATTCGTTTCTTATTCTAAATAATGTCTTTGTCCCATTGCAGTTGAATCTCTTGGACCTTGGAGTACTAGTGGAAAGACCTTCGTTAATAGTATAACACCTCACCTTATTGCCTCCACTGGTGACAGGAGGGCGGGTTCGTTTTTAGCCCAGAGGATCGGAATTGCGATTCAACGGGGAAATGCTGCTAGCATTCTCGCCACAATTCCACGCGGTCAAGATTTATACAGTAACTATTATTAATTCATATATGTATATACATTTAAGCATTTAATGTTATCAATTCTTATGTTAATAATTTTTTTACTAATAGCAGTGTATAATACAGCAGAGCCGTTAGCAACGCGCATGGAATATGTAAATCTAGGATTTGTTTATCTTAACTCGTCCCGCCGTTGGAATGTACAATACATAAGATTATTGTAAATTTACGTAGACACTTACAAATAATTTAGATTTTATTTGTCGTGCATTTGTTTACTTAAGTACCTATGATTCATATTGGAAATTCCATTCTTATTACTTAAATGATGTAATTTCTTAGTAGGTTTTTTCAGAACAACACGCTGCTGTGCACATGAAAGTGTTCAAGTAAGGGAATCTGGGGCTTCTTGTATATTAATACCGTAAGCCGATTTGTGTCCCAGTGATTATGGGACGATGGCTGCATATAAAAAATCGTTTATAGTCTCATTTTAAAGAGCTCCAGCCGTAGATGTGCAGAAAATGAAAGAGGATTTTTGATTTAACAAAGAATTAATTTAAGAGAGCGGAAATAAGCTACTGGCCTGTTCTATATCATTGTATATATACAGGTTTGTTTAATCTCAGAATAAAAAAAAAAATAAAAACATTACGGGTTAGGGTTCTATGCTCAACGTAATACGAAACTAATGTCTATCTTCATCTTTATGGGTGGTTTTTTTTGCTGTAGATGGCAAACGGACAGGAGGCTTACCTGATGGAAAGTAACTACCACCGCCCGTGGACATCTGCAACACAGGCCTGGTGGTTGCCGGCTTTAAGAAATGAACCTACCCAATCGGTCTTTCACAAAGCCCTTCGTCTACACTTCACTCTGTTTATATTCTAAGTTATTAAAAATATAATGTATCATTTCCAAGACTACAATTTAGGAATAACTTTTAACCTTTTATACCATAAAATTAATTCCAAGCTAAAAAAAGCACCGAAGAAGTTTAACATATAATTAAATTCATAATTAATCTTATTACGTAACAGCGCCTTCGACCTCCAGTTAGAAAACAATTACGTCAATAATAACAACAATTATTTTATAATAATTTAATAATTGTGCTAAATTGTTTGTCACATTTACAACGCCGGTAATGTTTTTCCGTGAAGTTACAAGTGTTTTAATTACAGCACATTAAAATATTATAAACAAAAACAGCATACTATTAGGGGAAGAATCGCTTTACAATGTTACATCGTGTTACATAATTTTTTTTATAAAATATGAAGGTGGACGATAAAATTTACCATCGGAGGTGATGATCACCAGCTCCTATAGACGTTGGCGCTGTAAGAAATATTGCCTAAAATAGAATTGAAGAAGCTGTCTTTTATTTCGTGGTGGCTTTTTGAGTTTGAAGGGTGAGTGAGTGTTTGATTACAGACACAATGGGTATAACATTGTTGTTCCCCAGAAAAGTGATACAAATGAAGAATGTTTTATATCAATCAAAATCAAAATATACTTTATTCAAGTAGTATTTTACAAGCACTTTTGAATCGTCATTTAACAAACTATATTAAGTGAAGCTACCACCGGTTCGGAATGTAGATTCTACCGAGAAGAAACGGCAAGAAACACAGTAGTTACTCTTTTTTAACTTCTAAAAATACAGTCATGTTAGTTAAAAACATTCAATTAAATATATGTATGTTATGTCTCCTGCCTGGAAGTTTCTCTTACAAAACTAACGTCTATGGGTACTCTTCATCATCATCATCAGCAGGAGGCTCATTGAACAGATCCTCTACTTAAATGTTAAGATGCACGCATTCTGACCTCTCCCATCTCGGCCATTCGCCTCATAATTACAGGATATTATTACAAAAAAAGAAACCAATACAAGACTCATATCAGCGGATTTGATTTCCCTCACACAAATATACACGTCTTGAGGTGATGATTCAAGTATTTAGACCCTTACTTATCCAACACTGCAGTTAGTGATTGCAGCGTATTTAGGTTAATAGATACGACTTGGGAACCTTCAAGAAAAGAGCGCACTAGCCTTAAAAGCCGGCAAGGTGTTGCAGATGTCCAGGTGAGCCTCATGCTCGTTTGCCACCTAGAACATTAAAAAAAAGATGTATTGTAACGTCCATTATTGTTTGTATGGTAAGGTCATGGTATTTTAACGTATGACGTTCTCTAGATTCCCTTCTCGTGTAAGCCGTGGCAACGGGTGTATCGTTAGTGTAAAGTGCTATAGTTAGCTAGTGTAACGATATATTATCCTTCTCCTATCCTACGTAAAACATCACCCATCGCTTGGCTCGTGTTCCTCAAGTATATAAATAACAAAGAAGCGCTCCTGAGAAGAAAGTGTCTTCGAGTGAGGCCGTATTACGAGGTAACAACTCCCTGTTCTCAGTAGTCAACTTCTCTCTCTCGCGTACACCGATTAACAAATTGACTTATGATGATAACATCTTCCTGACTAAAATTCGGTACTCAGACTATTTTTGCCTTAATTTTTCAGTCCCCTTTTATTTCTTTTTGTCCATCTAATCGCTAAAGTATAACATTATTTATTGGTAGATAAAATATCATTATATTAATGCAAGTTGCATTTGATAGGAGAAACAGAATTTCAAATCAAATCAAATCAAATGTATTTTATTCAATTAAACTTCGCAATGAAACGTTTTTGAATCGTCAAAATTTAATCACTATCACCGTTTCGGAAAGCAGCCTCCAGCGAGAAGAAACGGCAAGAAACTCGCATAGTTGCAGTCACATGCAGGTTTTAGATCAATTATAAACACAAATTAAGCACATGAAAATTCAGTGGTGCCCGCCTGGGCTTGAACCCGCAATCATCGGTTAAGATGCGCGCGTTCTAACCATCTCAGCTCATATTATTGAATTGAATAATAAGATTTATTTATTATTAATTCAGTCTTAATAATTTTGTTATATGGTAAATTGATTATATTTTCCGGTATCTTATATATGCGTATACCATTGCCCAAAACAAGTTCTCTGTACCAAATAAAAGCGGAAAGTAGGGGTTACAAGTTTATTCGTATTTCTTATTTGAGCAGTCAATTCTTAGAAGCAGCTACAATATGGCGAAAATGTCTTCTAGACCGATTGTGGCACTGTAGCTCAAGGGTGACCAGCCTAATATGCAGGACATATTATAGTGCTCAAGTGTTAGTAGTTAAGACCTTCTCTTATTGTTGAGCCTTGTACATTAGCCTTTAGACCCACGTAACTGTCAAAATTGACGTATAAAATTTAATTGTTAGAGTTTTCTAACAATATTCATTTATAATATATACTCGGTTGTTTTATGGCCATTTTATAGTTAGCTAAAGTGTAATAAAATTATTTAAGTAAGTATAATTAACTCGCTTATGTCTGATCTCTGAACTTGACGACATGGTTCTGCTGATGGAATACCTTGAAATTATATAAAACTAATAACATATAACAACGACATTTTTTTTTTTTTCGCTTGATTTATCGTTTCGTTTTTAGCGGTAATGGTATTATGATTATCTGCCACATTTGTTTTTTTATGTAATAGGTAGCACGGGCAAATGGGCCGGATGGTAAGTGGTAACCACCGCCCATAGACATTGACGCGTAAACCTCCTCACATTACACAACCAACCTTGGGGGCTAAGATGTTATATCTCTTGTGCCTGTAGTTACACTGGCTCACCATCCTTCAAACCGGAACACAACAATACTAAGTACGTACCCAGACGGTCTAGCGCAAAGGCCAGCCACTAAGTAATTTGGAGCAGCGTGGTGGAATAAGTTCTAAACCATCTCATCAAAAGAAGACGATGAGAAGAGACCTAACCCCAGCTGTGGGATAATTATAAGCTGTGTATTTAATTTTTTTATGAAACTATAATTTAGTTATATCGTCCTCAATAACCAAAAATAAACGCGAAATATTTTTAGTACCTTGCGTTTATTCTGACGTCGGAGTTATTTCCTCAGATTATAAAATACTACATGAAAACCCGGCTTCACTCAGATATAATAAATAGTTTTTATAACATATAACTTTTTAATAATAATTGTGACTATCAAACATCTATAACATAACTCGTTAACATCAAACATGGCCGCCCGTTGAACTGTCATGTCATTGAATTTTATCGATTTAATATCGGAATATCTCGATTATACGATTTTTTTAACGATCTATAATTGTAGATAAGTTTCTATCGGGTCTATAGGAGATCTGAATGAAATTATTAATATAGATAAGGCAGATGGATGGACATTAAAGTGAAGCAACAAAAACTAATATCACAAAGTTCATAATATCTTAGCTCTCAAATTCGTTGATCCATTGGTAAGATATGGGGAGTGGTTAATATTTCTTACAGCGCCAATATTGGAGACCACTCACCATTTTATTTAACACATTTATTGTCAGGGTCGGATCTTATTTTGTGCATATTTTGTCAGGTTTTCTAACAAATTCAAGTCGGAAATATTGTTTGATTTAATGTTAATTAAATTAAATTGATCAAAGTTATCATGATATTATTCATAGTCAGAGTCCAAAGTCAGAACTCAAAGTTTGGCAACACGAGGCGTTTAAACCTAAGGCTGTTAACGTACGAGGCCTTGAAAGAATCGCCGCTGAAGACGGACGTCTTTGGTCATTGTTATTTGTACTCGCGTTCCTCTATAAAGCCTTTTCCAAAGACGGGAAGCTGCGGTAAGCCTGTTTGACCTTGAGTTATTATATTGTTGGAAATCTTTAACACTCACTTATAGTGTTCATTCTGCATGTTATCTTTGAAAATAAAGTTACAGCAAGTATCAGTAGTTATATAGATGTGTGTGTTGTTGTAATTGGTGTCCACTTGGTGGTAGGGCTTTGGGAAAACCCGTCTGGGTACCACCCACTCATCAGATCTTCTACCGCCAAACGGCAGTAATCAGTATTGTTGTGTTCCGGTTTGAAAGGTGAATGAACCAGTGTAAGTACAGGTGCAAGGGACGTATCTTATTTCCCAAGTTTGGTGGTGCATTGGTGATGCAAGGAACGGTTAATATCTCTTACAGCGAAATTGTCTATGGGCGGTAGTGACCACTGACAATCAGGTCATTTGCTCGTCCGCCAACCAATATCATGAAAAAACTCACCGCAGAAAACGACCTTGCAAGGTCAAAATGTGTTATACGATATTGAATATGAACATTATAAAATTTATAAGATACACGTATCAAAATGGCGCATCCCTGTAAGTCGGTTGTCAATATTTCACGTGTTAGACACTAAGTGATTTTACAGAATCGCACTGATGATCCATTCAATTCCATTTAAAAAATATTTGAGCGGCGAAATTTGTATTCGCTTTTCTTGCTTCATTATAATGTTCCGAGCGCTCCATCTGGCTTTTTTCATCTGAGCCGGACAACAAATACCAACAATTGTCGCATTAGAAAAAAAGAAAACTATAATATTAAATATTACACAACTTTCCACATATTAAACCTATGTTCTCTTAAAAAAAGTTTATAACAAAATACAATTCTAATGTACAATTACGTAAAAACTAAAACACGACTAAATTACGGAACAACCTAATTCCTTACTAAGTCACGAACGAATTATGGATACAAAACTACTTTTTCAAGGAGTGCAACCATACAATAACTTGCTGATATTAAATAATACGATTCTATAAATATGTTCAAAACGAAAAGTTAACACTTATATCTCCGAACTGCGTGTTCTTTTACAGACTTATTTAAATATATTGAATATGTGTGTGTGTAAATATAATATAGAGCACACAGCGATAAGTTATTTTGTAAAAAATCCATATTTTATCTCATAACTGATTTAAGTCTTGCATAAGTTTAAACAATGACTACATTGTATAAAACAAAGCCGAATTCCACTGTCTCTCTGTCGCTATGTATGTTTAGATCTTTTAAAATACGCAAAACGATTTTGATGCGGTTTTTTTTAATATATAGATTGATTCAAGAGTTCGAAATTAAGCCATTATTTCTCGTATAAAGGAAAGGATAAAAAATGGTTATTGTGAGCTATCCCTAAGGGGTAGGAATATGCCATCGTGGACTTTTTTGAAGACCTTTTTAAGGTGTACCATACTATAGTACAATATTTTGATCTATCTCGTAGGGTTCAGCCAGCGTTTGCAATGTAAGCGCAAAAAATGTGTTTATTTACGACATCACTTCAGAAACCTCTAAAATTGTCAGTGTTTCTCTACTTTATTGTGCATGTATTATACATATAAACCTTCCCCTTGAATAATTCTACTTATTAAAAAAATCCCGCATCAAAAACCGTTGTGTAATTTTAAAGATCTAAGAATACATAGGTAAGCGACTTTGTTTTATACTATGTAATAATAATCAGTTTTTTATTCAACAATTCGTTCTAAACAATTTTTGGAACTAAGTTATCTAACCCACCCGGCTTACAGTGGAGTTAACTATGAGAAATCGTCACGTAAGCAAATATCATTATCTTTCTCTCTCTTTCTCGTTGTCTCTTTCTGTTTTTTATGATTTAATGTAACATATTTTTTTCTTACTGTTTTAATCTAAACTTTTAATTAAAAAAATAATGTCTTGTCATTTCTGTATTCTCAAACGTTGTTTAAATACTACATTGAGTATGTCAGCTTTAAATGATATAGCGGGTAGTTATAAATTTAATTCAACAGTTTAACATGACGATTCAAAAGTGCTTTTATGAGCCTACTTGAATAAAGAATATTTTGATTTTTGATTTTGTCATTTAATACATATAGACATTTTATTAATATCAGGATTCAAGATAAGTGGGCGTATATTCAAACGATTTTATATATGAACGATCCACAAATTCAGTAAGTTTTTAATTAAACAAATCAATCACACAGATATATTCACAATAGTCATCAATATCGATTCGTTAATAAATCATATACACAAACACACATAAATCACTGAATCTATTACAAAAGAATAAAGATAATGTTGGAAATTAGCGATTCGTCGCATACGTGGTGCGCGGGAAATCTTGAATGTAACTGTGGATCCAAGATGGCCGCCGCGCTACCATCGACGCGACGCTTCACTAGAGCGCCGTTCAACTCCCATTGACACACTACTGACTATAACCTAGGAGTCAGAGTCATTAAGGTATAAATTTAAAGATATTAACTGTTGCTGGTCAATATATATTCTGTAATGTTTTGTATGTACGGAAAAATATTAATGATTTTATGAGAAAATGTGATTCTCATAGCATTGGTACAAGGAACAAACACAAACTTGTTACTCCTGTTACTCGACTGCATAGAGTCAGTAACTCTTTTGTGGGGCAATGTATACGGTTCTACAACAGGATCCCAGAAAGCGATCAAAATGCTTCTGTTGCCAAATTTAAAAAAAATGTTAAGGAACGCTTGTGTGCGAAAGGGTACTATACAATTAGTGAGTTTATGATTGATAGCACACCTTGGGAATGAAACGATCACTTCCTGGCTATTTCTATTCATATTTAATATATGTACTTAATTCGATTGGCAAAAAAAAAGACCCGCTGAGTTTCTTTCGCCGGTTCTTCTCAGGTCAGGGTGTTTCCTTTTCCGAACCGATGGTAGTGTTTAATTTGACTATCAATAAGTAATTATATTGCTTCTATATTGAATAGAGGAATTTGAGTTTGAGTTTTGACTCTTTTCCAAACAGTATGAATAAACAAGATGGCGCACCTCGCGCCGTCATACATCGAAAGCAACATCATTATTTATTTGTTTTATAAATAAAACCCAAGTCATAAGTGCAATACCAAATTACTAAATGTGTGACTCGGGACTTCCCCCTGATCCTAGTTAGCCTTACAGCTAGCCACTAGACCATGGCAGTTAACCGTATTATATGTATTTATAATTTAATTATACATACATTTTATGAACATATCACGAGTAATAAATATATGTTATCGGGCGGATGATCACGGTACAATCCACATTCCGAACTAGTAATAGTACGATACAATATTACATGTGAGAATCTATTTGATTAGAGTATATTTTGATTTATATATAAATATATTTTTTGTTTTATATAAAGGATACATGAGACGTGTCTGTCTGTTATTTGTATCTAATGTTTTTAATTGCTAAATACTACATAGTAGTTAGTATTTTCGTTTGATGGTAGTAATGTGTTGGTACTTGGTGGTACCCCAATGGGCTTGCAGAAAGCTCTTCAGTGTGTATTACAATCTGTCTCTACAGCATCGTAGGAGTGTTTCCTGTAAGGCTAGGCTGTTCGGCAGGACGCCCGACCCTAACGACAGATCAAGGGAAACACGTAGTCATTCATTTGTACTGACGTTTTGGATCAATATACCTTAAATAAAAAGCTGCCATTTATTCTACTCCCAAAACGAGAACGAAATAAGTTAAGAGTTTTTGTACTAAATTTAAATATATATATTTATTATATATTTTTAATACTTATCGTGGGTTATGCGAATACTAATAAGAGCGTAGCGTTTCATTGTCTTAATTTGCGGTTTATAATCTATACTTGGTGATAAAAGAAATATGCGAGATGGCCCAGTGGTCAGAACGCGTGCATCTTAACCGATGATTGCGAGTTCAAACCCAGGCAAGCACCACTGAGTTGTCATGTGCTTAATTTGTGTTTATAATTCATCTCGTGCTCGACGGTGAAGGAAAACATCGTGACGAAACCTGCATGTGGCTAATTTCAACGAAATTCTGCCACATGTGAATCCACCAACCCGCATTAGAGCAGCGTGGTGGAATATGCTCCATACCTTCTCCTCAAAGGGAGAGGAGGCCCTAGCCCAGCAGTGGGAAATATACAGGCTGTTAATGCTGTAATGTTGATAAAAGAAAATATGGAGAGGATGTGCCGATAAAAAAAATGAACTTGCATTTGAGATCGGTGAAAATCCAAACCCTTTCCTCCAAAGGAGACATTCATACTCCCACTAGGGAGACACTTTCTTTGGACCATGGACTATTATTATTAACTAAATATATTAGTTTACAATAATAAATTTAACAATATCATAAATATTATATATAAAAACATGATGATAAATACGTAGGAAATGTTAGTATTACATAGAAGGAATATCTTGTATTACGCGCTAACCTAATCGACCCGTCATATAATTCTATATATACTTGTATACTAATATTATAAATACAAAAATAACTCCGTCTGTTACCTTTTCACGGTTGAATTGCTGAACCGAATAGTACGAAAATTTGTGTAGAGATATTTTGAGTCCCGGGAAGTATATAGGCTTCTGTATTTAATTCACCCTTCGAGGGGGTAAAATTGGAATCACGATTTGTGTGCTATAGGAAAAGTTTTGCAAGATATATGCCGCATGTTCATCAATATATATATACAGAAATCTGTGTAGAATATACTTCTACAACACCTTCTTTAAAATACATACAATTTGATAAGCCTAATGAAATGTTATTTATGAGAAATATTTGAATAGATACTAATACGGCCGACTTTATACAGTGATGGTGAACGGCAAGTCGCTCTCTTATGCCGACATACCCCCTCTCCACCACTTCTCCACCTCCACTTGACGCGCATAGGGCGTATACTAAATATTATACGTCTTTTTTAAATAATAAAAGAATTATATTAATATTATGTTTTTTAGTTCCGTTTTTATTTTTTGGTTCTCTTTAATACTAAATTACTAAATAAGGATATTTGATTTTTACATCATGCCGGTTTCGTTCATTTTGATATGATTTATCAAATTCTATAACACTAAAAATCATCACCTATGATTTTGTCCTTTAAAGCGTTTAAAATATTAAAATAATAAAAGTAACTCTGTCTGTCTGTGTCTGTTGCACTTTAACAGCCAAAACGCTGAACAGAAATTGATGAAATTTGATATAAAGCAAATTTGAACTCCAAGAAAGGACATTGGCCTTATGCCTAACAACTAACATACAATCTCTCAAATGCGAACGTCGCCGCGGGCGACAACTAGTAGTTTATAAATACAAAAAAAAAACAAGAATTAGTTATAATTATATTTATATTACTTGGAATTATTAAAGATATCATAATAAAATCTCACGTTTTCCTACTAAGGCTCGACTTCACTGAGTTAATTTACTAAGTTAAACGTGGAATTTTTAACCCAGGTTTAATAATCAAACAATCAAATCAAATCAATTTTATTCAAGTAAACTTCACAATGAAGCATTTTGAATCATCGATATTAAAATACTACCACCGTTTCGGAAAGCAGGCTCCAGCGAGAAGAAATGGCAAGAATCTCGCATAGTTGCTCTTTTCAAATAAACAGATTTACAATACTGTTTTTTTACAATAATTAGTGTCCTGTGATGGTACCCGAGTCTAAATCCAGGCATTTTTTTTTCCTAAAAAGTACTCTTTTAATGAATAATAAGATTTATTTATTAATTTAGTCTTAATAAACTTTTTAAATTTCGTAAATGGTAAATTGGTTACATTTCCCGGTATCTTATTATATATGCGTATACCATTGCCCAAAAACGTTCTCCGTACCGTATGCAAACGGAAAGTGGGAGTTACAAGTTTATTCTTATTTCTTGTATTAATAGTATGTATATCTGGAATACTTTTATATATTCTTCTGTACTCGTCAGACTAGTGGCTAGTCAATGCTGAACTCGAGGTCTTGGGTTCTAACCCCTGTTCGTTCCGTAAAATAAAAAGTAATTGTTTTTTTCCGTCGAAACATTTTCAGTAGCAGTCTGGAGTCTAGAAATTGGCAGTGTGTTTTCAACTGGTTATACAATTGAAATAAGGAATTTTACATGATCAGTTTTGATATAATTAATTGCTTAAGTTAATAGGTACTTAGTCGTATTTTATTGATAAAATATTGTGTATAATTACACCGCTATAGCATCATATAGAGTATTTAATTCGTTTCATTGTAAAACTAATTGCCTTGTTCTAAATCCTACTTCGAGGCTCGCGAGGTTCCCTCTCCCATTCCTCCCTCCCTCTTGAAGCTAATATCCAAAAATAAGTTTGTAAAATTATTCTATGTTCCAAATTAGAGCTTTCTAGTCTTAGTAGTTTTGAGTCGATACTCAGCCAGACAAAATGTAGAACTAACACTCACTGACAATTTGATTATTATTATATGTAGATTCTGATTTCAACATTGGTAATCCATTACAGTCCAGTCATTAAATATAAAAAAAACAGGCCGAGACATGCAAATTAGTGATGCATTTCGATATTCCACTATCGATAGACTATCGATAATATTGTCACGTGTCAATACTATCGGTAGTATCGATAACTCCCCATGAGCAATATTATCGATAGTTTTGTAAAAAACATTACTTTTAACTTAAACTATCGATAGTCCAATACTATCGATATTATTGCCGAAATCAATAGTATTGCTCATGGGGAGCTATCGATATTATCGATAGTATTGATCAAAACGAGACTATCGATATCCTGAATAGTTTTCAAGGTCAACTATCGATAAAAGGTCAAAGTGATTGCTGGTTTTTGGATATGTTTAAATTATTCATAATCCTAGACATCTGCCATTTTGTTTTATTTTTGTAATAAATAAACATTAATAATTAAATATATTTATTTTTTAGATATGTTACAAATGATTTAGTGTAATGTTTTAAATTTAAACGTCTTCTTAGTAAAAGGAATACTTTATGCAGTTTTTTTTTATATAATATGACAGGCACTGAATCAATTGAACAAGCAGATTTCTGGCTATCTCCTCCCCAGCCAAAAAATAGATTTAAAAAACCTTCTGAGGCGCCTCATCGATGGTCCAAGACTTGATGTGTCGTGACTTAACGCGTGATGCCCGGGTTTTTTGACTTCTGCACCCTGAATTAAGACGATATAACAAAAACAATAACATTACAAGAAAAAAAAAAAAGAATTACACATATAGACATTTTATTGGCAATGTCAGGATTATTCAAGATAAGTGGGCGTATATTCAAACGATTTTATATATGAACGATCCACAAATTCAGTAAGTTTTTAATTAAACAAATCAATCACACAGATATATTCACAATAGTCATCAATATCGATTCGTTAATAAATCATATACACAAACACACATAAATCACTGAATCTATTACAAAAGAATAAAGATAATGTTGGAAATTAGCGATTCGTCGCATACGTGGTGCGCGGGAAATCTTGAATGTAACGGTGGATCCAAGATGGCTGCCGCGCTACCATGACGCGACGCTTCACTAGAGCGCCGTTCAACTCCCATTGACACTCTTGTTCAACCAGTATGAATAAACAAGATAGCACACCATGCGCAGTCACACACATTATTACAAGGAATGGCACCTTACTTTTATGATATTTTGGTAGTTATATTAATTTACTGGAAGCGTCTTCTAAGGTCACAGAGAATGAAAGAAGTTCATAATCTGTAGTAATTATAATGTACTAGTTGAAGTCGCGGTTTTCCCGTGGCGTAATTTGTAAAATTTTATAGCACACATACCGCAAGCCTCTCGAGGTGCGATTAAAAAAAAATTGCCTTTATCCTTTCGTGGGGCTACTTACTTAGGACAGAGCTATTTTTGCATTTATATATGTATATGTCAACGTAAAATTATAAATACCGTTAGATTATAATCTATCTTGCGAGATTGTGAACTGTCGACAGATTTTGAACCGAAACATACTGCTTACAATTTAACGCATTACTTTTCGGTAGATTATCCAAGTAAATTAAAGTTAAATTATAAAAACTCTAACCTAACCGAAATATTATGAACTATAGAAATTGTATTATCAGCAATTATCCCAACGATGACACGACTACCCTCACAACTGCTTATAAAAAGAGCAGGTAGACCGCCGGGCGCCCACTTAGATCCGGGCCTCCGTCATGTACACGTCGGTCCTATTTCTTTATTACATAAGCATAAGGCTAACTTCTGCTTCTGGTTTCTAAAAGTAAGTTTTATTGTAAGTTGAATAACCGTTCACAATCTTTCGACAGTTTACAATTGCGCGAGATAGATTATAATCTAACTATATAAATATATACATCTTTATAATTGTTTGATATATGAATGTACTTCAGGGGTCAATAAGTATTTTGTTAGTAGTAGGTACATATTGTTACATTAATATAACTAACATCCTTCTTCTGTTGTCAGAAATATCGCAATGGACCAACCTATACGGTCTTATAATAATTCTTTGTTCTTCTTTAAATAAGCTGTGACCATTATTATAATACCATTATAGTACAGAGTGATAGGGCTCAGTCATTATATATTCTAACGCCAAACAGCAATGCCTAGTATTGTTGTGTCCGGTTTAAAGAATCACTGAGCCAGAGTAACTACAGCAACAAGGGACAAAACTTATCTCAAAATTTTCACGGCACATTGGCGATGTACGGAACGGTTAATATTTCTGTCTATGGACAGTGCTGACCGCTCACCAATAACAAAGTCGTATTTAAAATTTTACATCGAATCCACAAAAAAACAGTAAAGTAACCAATAAATATCCCACTGCTGGGCTTAAGTCTCATCACTTATATTTGATGAGGCTTTAGGCCAGGCCTAGTTTACCAAACACATAGAGAGCAGGAAGTCGAATTCAAGAGGAGAGGTGGTCTTTGGCAGCCAGTTTGGACATGTTGAAGACCTCGGCTTCGGATGGCGAAGGAACGCGTATGGCACAAAGTGCTTCTTTCGAAGCTTTCTTCCTAAAGCAGTTTTTTGGCAGATCGGAGCATCAAAATCATTGTCGACGGCGCACTTATAATTAAATTTTGGTGTTCTTGATTTCATTTTCATACCAATGACAAATCAGCAACATTTCGCTGCTATGCAGACGACAATACCGTATACAAATTATACACCGGCCGTGTTTATATTTCTCGGGAATACGTTGATGAAAATAGGAACAAACTTGTGTCTGAAATCGAGTCTCTATTGAACAAAGTCTCAACCTAGTCCAATTTGAGCCCAAAAAGTGTTGCAAATGTCCATGAGCGGTGGACTTTGCGTTTGGTCCTGCTCAGTCATCGTTATCATTGCTGACCCATGCATGTTTCACGATATTTACCTTTATGACCCACTGAATTATCGAATAGGTTTAAAATTCCATTAAAAAACAGTACAACATATATAATGATCATTTTATTATATCCCAGTAAATACAACAAACATAAATTTCTAGTTTTACCAGGAAATATCTTAATAGAGTAATTTGCTTCGTCTCTGCAATTTATTTATCTAATGAGGTTAGGTGTCATATGTACTTTAAAGCGAGGATCAGAGTTGAGTTAAGTGTATGGTTGCAGGTTCGAATTTGAATTGTAAATAAAAAATACAACAGAAATGGAGTTAGCCTTGTATGAGGTTTTTAGACATTAGACAAGAAAACCACTACATAGGTAATAATAATCACATTTTTTATGTGATAGGTGCCAAACGAGCAGGACGCTCATCTGATGGAAAGTGACCACCGTCCATGGACATCTGCAAAACCGGGGGGCTTGCAGGTGCGTTGCCAGCCTTTAAGGAAGGAGTACGCTTTTTTTTTGAAGGTTCCCAAGTTGTTTCGGTTCGGAAAACCCGCCGGCGAAAGCTGGCTGACTACTCAATAATAAATAGTCTCTCCCACTCAATCCGAATCAATAAAAACTAGTGGGTTGCACGCGAAACTTCCTTCAAATTTATTCAACTGATTTTTAGGAATTTCGAAACCTATGATAGGTTTTGTTTTGATTTGATTTAATTACATTATAAGCTGACGACATCATTTGTTTTTTTTTATACAGCCATAGCGCCGCTCTCTACCCGGCCAGTATCTTTTTTCCGCTCTCTAAAATTAATTATTTGTTAAATCGTAACAATTTAGTAAATTGCAATCAAGAATCCTCTTTTCCTGCACAACCTACGGCTCTTCAAAATAAGATCACAACCGATCTTCAACGTGCAACTATCGTCCCATAATCACTGGGACAAAAATCGGCTTACGCTTCTAATCAATAAAAGTGTCCAAAATATAAAATATATCTTAATCTTATTTTATACAGAACTCGTACTCAAAGAATATTTATTTAATTACTCACAATTTAAGATAAGTAATGTACATAATTATATTTAAAAAAAAACATTTAATTCCAACTGTTCCAAGCGAGATATCAATTGTACATAACGCTCCGGGCTAATTATATATAATAACACTTATGTATATTACTCGTTGACTTTTGTCACTAATCTTAAATACATTATACTTGAGTTCATAGGTGTCTGGTCGCGTCGGTGATTTATATTTCGTAATTACCAACTAATTATTTATGTTAAAACATATAATAAGATCTTATTATTATATAGCTCTCATTTTATCCTCAAAGGATTTTAGTTTACACATAATGATGCACGCGTTCACTTCCCGGAAACCTTACTTGGTGATACGGCTTTGTGTAGCCCGTCTGGGTAGGTACAACCCACTCATCAGATATTCTACCGCCAAACACCAACTCCTCAACTTGGTTTCCAAGGTTGGTGGTGCATTGCTGATGTAAGGAATGGTTAATATTTCTTACAACGCCATTGTCTATGGGCGGTGGTGACCACTTACCATCAGGTAGCCCATTTGTTCGTCCGCCTACCGATATCATAAAAAAAAAACCATTAAAGTATCATATTGGTCATTAAGCCACAGCGTCAGCTGTCATTTAGCCTATGATGAGTTAAACAATCAGTGGAGGGGAGAGAATCGTTAAAAAACTGATTTCCTGAGTTGCTTCTTATGCAGCAGAGTAAAAGTGACTCGACATGCTGGCCCCACTATCTCATATCAGGGAAACAGTGTTAAGAGTAGACGCTGTCGCGAAAAACCTGAAGCGAACAAACGATCCAAATTTTCCTCTGTTACTCCAAATTAGGTCGTTAGTAAATTTGCAGATGAAACACTTGAACCTTCGAGTACTAGTGGAAAAACCTTAAGTAAAAGTATAACACTTCGCTTTTTTGACTCCACTGGTGACAGAGGTGCTGATCCATTTTTTGTCCAGAGGATCGGAATTGCGATTCAACGTGGAAATTCGGCTAGCATTCTTGCCACCGTTCCACGTGGTCATGATTTGTATAGTAACTATTTCTATTTTTTATTTGTGTGTAATTGAAGCCTTTCAAAGTTAAGTTATTAATATTATTTTACTACTAATTCACCGTACATAAATTACATCACGAGTCAGAACCTTCTGGAGTACTGAGCGAAATAACGTATATCACTTATACCTACCGAAGGTATCTATCAAACAGACTAAGGGCAGTACCCTAACTGTTTACACGGAGTCCGTTGAGTTCACCTTGAAATTCGGAAAATTTCGAAACCTCAAGTTAATTACATACCAGGACAATAGGGCTCAAAAAAAACCCAAAAGTGAAATAATATTGTAAATATTTTTTTGCCTGGTTATTTCCGTCACAAAAGCACCTTTCAGGTCAAATGCGTCATTTAGGGTCAATGTATATTAGCTTTAGTTATTTAATTCAATAAACTGGTTTTATTTAGATAATATATCTGACTTCGAACGAGTAAAACCATTAAGTGTTTTACAGTGGACAGTTCTACTAATTAGTTCTGAATTCTGACTTTAAACGAGTTATATCTTTGCTTTAGAGAAATAGGAAAACTGCTAAATGGCAACAATTTCGTTTCGATTCGATTACGATAAATTTGTCGAAAAGATAATTCACCAGTGCTTGTGCACTTCCATGAGCACCAATAGCTCCTACGCAGTTGGCTTATCAGTCGAGAATTTACTTTGACCAAATTGGCCAAGGGAACATCACAGGCTCACAATATTTTCACGCGATACATATTCGAATATAACCTAATCTAAAATAAAATATCTATCTAAGCTGGTCCCAAATGTAAAGTGAAAAAGGCAATATTTATGTATAGGCTTTTGGTATTTTCAACCAGGATTACTAATAATCATACCACGGGTAACAAATAATCCCCTAGAAGTACTAAGCGATCCAGTAGTTACCGGAAGTATTTCTTTAACCGTACACTAATCTTATAGTTTGACACCTGCCACTTTGACATTTGCTGTTTAATAATTTATCTAACTTAACACTGGTGTGCAGGCTCAGTGTAATGGCGGATTACTATGTGTAATCATCTATTTCTATGCGTGCAAATAAGTCGGCATGTGATACGTGACACATTTGTATACGCTTCTACAACAGGATCCCAGAAAGCGTACAAAATGCCTCTGTTGCCAAATTTAAAAAAATTGTTAAGGAACGCTTGTGTGCGAAAGGGTACTATACAATTAGTGAGTTTATGATTGATAGCACACCTTGGGAATGAAACGATCACTTCCTGGCTGTTTCTATTCATATTCAATATATGTACTTAATTCGATTGGCAAAAAAAAAGACTTGCTGAGTTTTTTTCGCCGGTTCTTCTCAGGTCAGGGTGTTTCTTTTTCCAAACCGGTGGTAGTGTTTAATTTGACCATCAATATGAAAGTGTAATGCTTCTATGTTGAATAAAGGAATTTGAGTTTTGAGTTTGAGTTTGTATGATAATTCTTTTCTACGCTTTAATTTACTTTAATTATTTATAAAAAAAAAAAAAAATTATTTAATCTATTTATAATTTATATTTGTGATCTGCAAATAACAGACACCATTTTATTTTTCTCCAATATAATCTTTTTTTAAAAGCCCGCCAAAATTCATTCTTTTTCCACATATAATAAAATCTTAGGTTCGGTTATAAGTTGATTAACAAAATTAACGTTCCGTTCTAGTAAAGATGAATTATTAATATTATTGGTTCGAAATTTAAAATAATTAATAAGTAATATTACAAATTATTATCATTTGCTTACACAGCTCTTGAAAACGTGGAAAGATTCGGATACACGCTCTGGTATATTTTTGCTGTGGCATAAAAATCGCCGAATCAACAATCATACTTAATAACCTATTTCCGCATAAAAGGACACCTAAAACTTTATATTAAGGTAATACAAACAAACAAATCTCCGTTTTTATATAATAATATTAATATAATTACAGTGACGTTCATTGTGACATTTAATGTGAATAAATAAGTTCTTGTTTTAGTTTTTGTTAATGGCTCTCGTTGTCTGTTGATCCCTTTTTTTATTTTATGTCTTTTAAGATTCACTTATTTTATTTACAAATTGAACATTTTAAATGCAAATCTCATGCGACAAAAAATGTAGGTCTTTACTTACATATATACCGAAATTACAAAAATATAATTAAATATTCATTGCTTTTCTTATCCGAATATATCCGTGTACAGCATATTCCAACTAGAATAGGACAACACAGACCACATTTGACATTTGACGCGATATATCGGTCGAGAGCTTGAATAATCTATGATTCATTATGGATCTTCGAAAAAATACGTTTGGAACGTCGACGACGCTGTTATCGAAACTTTAGAAGAAAAGTTTCAGTAATTATAATTCATTTAACTTCACATTCATTAATTCAATTTCACTTAACTTATAAATATAACTTAAACATTGTTGTATTATAAATAAAGGCATATTAACCAAGCAACAGCAAATCGCATGAGATACGTAAATCTATGGTTTGTTTATCTTCATTCCTTCTTTGATGATGAGGATGAACTATTATAAAATTATATTGTAATAAATACACCAGTACACAGAATATTTATTTATTATTTGTTTTATTTTATAAATATTATAGTTCTGAAGTTAAATATCCAATTCACAAAAATCTGTTTTCATTCCATGCGCGACTCTCTTTTATTTTTTTAATAATCCTTTTGCGCGGGAAAACATCTAGTATTATTTTTTAAAGCCATACGAATGACGTTCTGAAATCATTTACACTTTTATGAAATCAGATACAATAACAAAATATGAGTTTATTAAATATATAATTATAATATAAATGTAACTACATAAATAAGTATTTCTAACATTTGTAAGGCTATTCAATAACAAATATAAAATAACAGCTGACTTCTAACACCATTTGAATCGAAATATCCGATAATCTTTTTGTATTGATATTAATTGTAAAAAATGGTATGTATAATTAAATAATTACATGAATTAGTTTTACGAATATTTATTAGTAATTAATAATTATTCATAATATCAAAATAACGAATTGTAATTTAATATTTATTATAATTATACAGAGCTGTCATTTTGTATTTATTATCAAAAGAAAACAAAATGGCGTCATTGGGAAGAACAGATGCGAGAAAGAGACAAAAATTGTTAATTGTTATAAGTACTGAAAATCTTAATACGAGTTTTTATTTAAAAGTTAGACTGTGTCCAACAATATACTTATTATTATGAAGAGCCTTTAGGAATAGATCCAACTCATCCTTATTTCTAGCGTAATGTTCAATATTTAATATTGTTATCAATTTCGTATATAAATAAGAAATTTATATTATAGATAATCAAAAATGTAATGAATACTTGTTACCACCGGTACGGGTAGTTAGGTTTGATGGTTGAGTGAGCCAGTGTAACAGCAGCCACGGTGTACATATCTTAGCTCTCGAGGTTGGTGGCGCTTCGGCGATGTAATGATGTATTTATTTCTTACAGCGCCAATATGAGTGGTGATGACGAGTGGTGATGAGTGGTGATGACCACTTATTAACAGGCGGAGGTTAGATAAAGTATTTATTTATTTATTTATTTATTTATTTATTTGGGAAACAAACAATTTTAAAAACACTGTAATATAAAACAAAAATAACATAAAACACAAATCAATCAAGTTTCCACTTAAAGCTAATACACAAAAAAATATATATAAAATTAAAATTAAAACAAAAATAAAAACAGCATATAAGTACTTATCAATTTAGATACAGTTAACATTTTAAGATATCACGAACTGCTCTTTTATATACACCAATTTTTGGGCAAAAAATGTCTAATTTTTGGAAGTTATTATTATGATTTAAGCAAGAACGGTACAAAAACACATTTTTTGTAAATTTATTTTTACATGAGGGTACAAAGAACAATGAATTATTTCTAGCACTAAGACGAGGACATTTAAATAATATGTTACTTAGAAGATATTTAGAGTCAACCATGTTATTGATTATTTTATACAAATATAATTGGTCTCTTAATTGTCTACGCACAGTTAATGGGACTATTCTATAGATATCTTCGTTATCAGATAAACCAGCTCTGAATCGCAAATGTTTTAAGAACTTATTTTGTAATCTTTCTATCTTATCTACATGGATGTTATAATTGGGATTCCAAACTGTAGAACAATACTCAAGTATAGACCTCACGTATGCGTTGAATAAAAGAATAAGGGTGGAGCAATGTGTAAATTCTTTACTCAATCTTAAGATGAACCCAAGCATACGATAAGCCTTGGAAGTGATATTATCGATATGACAAGTAAACGCTAACTTGTGGTCTAAAAGTACACCCAGATCCCTAACCTCTGATATTCTGGCTAACAAGGTATCCTGCAGAGAGTAATTATATACGATAGGGTTTTTTTTCCTTGTGAACGTAATTATGTTACATTTTTTAATATTTAGATACAAAAGATTTTTAATGCAATAGTTACTTAAGCTATTAAGGTCAGATTGAAGTGAAACACAGTCTTGAGCCGAATTTATAGTTTTAAAAATTTTTATGTCATCCGCATAAAGTAAAATATTGGAATTAGATATGATTTGGGTAATATCATTAATAAAAATATTGAACAATAAAGGCCCAAGGTGAGACCCTTGTGGTACACCTGATGTGACGGGCACAAATGATGAACAAAACCCTTTAACAGCAACAGCTTGACTGCGGTCTCTTAAATATGATTCAAGCCAGCGAAGTAGATCACCGTGTATACCTAATAAATTAAGCTTTTTGATTAATAGGGAATGAGAAATCTTATCGAATGCCTTTGAATAGTCCGTGTACACTGCATCCACCTGACCACCACTATCCATCACAGCTATAAGTTGATGAGTAAATTCACATAAATTAGATTCAGTCGACCTACCATCAATAAACCCATGCTGTTGATCAATAATAACCGGCCTTAAAATAGGGTATAAATGGTCATAAACAATTTTCTCGAACAACTTAGCAATTGTATTCAATTTAGAGATAGGTCTATAATTCTGTATATTATGCCTATCACCAGACTTATGAATGGGTACCACATATGATTGTTTCCACACCTTAGGAATTCTTCCGCTACGAAGAGATATGTTAAATAGCATGCAAAGGGGTAGTGCTAAGCTATTATAGCAGGATTTCAAAAAAATCGGAGGGATTTTGTCTGGACCACTGCCTTTGGTAATGTCAATATTTCTCAAATATTTTCTAACAATATCGATAGATACATCAATTGAACCTATAGACACAGACAGAGAATTTAAAGAATGGTCCAATGGCAGTGAAGAAACATTACTAGTATCTAGTTCGAAAGCAGACTGAAAATGAGTGTTGAAAAGATGACAAATTTCATTGCCGTCCGATGATTCAATGTTATTATAAAACATCAAATCAGTTATATCAGATGTAGCATTCTTGGATTTTATGAAATACCAGAAGATCTTGCTGTTACGTTTAATGTTATTTTCAGCATTTCTAATATATCTATTGTAACAATCTAGCTGCACACGTTTTTGGCGATCACGAAGATAGTCAAATTGATCATAGTCACTCGATCTGTCATATATTTTCCACTTTTTATGAAATTTCAGTTTTTCATTGATAATTTTTATTAGAGCTTTGGAATACCAAGGAGGATGGCGTGTATTAAAAGATTTCTTAATTGGAACAAATTTTCTAATTACGTTGTTAATAATTTCATAAAAACAGTTAAGGGATACATCTATGTCACTGTCATCAATTAAGTCAGTCCAATCCACCTGAGATAACTCTGAGTTTATTGCATTATAATCTGCAATCCGAAAGTTAGGTATAAATCGCACTGGCGGCCGCAGTGAAGGGTTCCATGATATTTTAGGATAAATAATCAAAGCTGGGTGATGAGAATCTTCAAAGACCAAAGGTTCATTACATCGACTCACGCTACAAGTAACTCCACTAATGACTAGATCAAGAAATCTTTCATTTATATTTGATACAGCATTGAATTGATTAAACTTTGTAAATTGAAGAAAACAGTACAATGACTGGACTAATACATCGTTGCTAATCATTAAATTATTGGTACAAGAGTTACAAGAGCTCCATCCAGCTGCACTGATGTTAAAATCACCTATAATTAAAAAGCAGTCATCAGGTTTATTTACTTGGCAATTTGAGACGGTTTCAAAAAAATCATTAAGACAATCTAACTGATTACGGCAGTGAGGAAAATAACAACAGAACAGATGCAGTACCCTATAACTTGGCTGTTTATTTAATTCTATAGAAAGCATTAAAACATCAGCGGCAGAACTGGGGAATTGGTAATTTTTCGTTTCTTTAACCATCAAACCACGTTTAACTGCTATAAGCACACCTCCTCCAAATCGATCACCTCTTGAGACATAATCACGGTCACAAATCTTATCATAATTCCTGTATAACGAGGCGCAACCGAGTTATCGCAAAAAAAACATAATTCAACCCTTTTTCAAGATGGCGGCGAATGCACGTAGGAAATCGAGGTCGACAATTTCAAGTTAAATTTTTCTACGCCTCTCCTACAACTATCTAAAAACCAGACATCTCGGTTCATTTGCATTTCTCGACCTGTTTTTTGTATATAATGACTGGACTGTAGCAATTACATACATACATACATTAGCAGCCTGTAAATTTCTTACTGCTGGGCTAAGGCCTCCTCTCCCTTTGAGGAGAAGGTCTGAGCATATTCCACCACGCTGCTCCAATGCGGGTTGGTGGAATACACATGTGACAGAATTCCGTCGAAATTAGACACATGCAGGTTTCCTCACAATGTTTTCCTTCACCGTTGAGCACGAGATGAATTATAAACACAAATTAAGCACATGAAAATTCAGTGGTGCCTGCCTGGATTTGAACCTGAAATCATCGGTTAAGATGCACGCGTTCTAACCACTTAGCCATCTCGGCTCTTAGCAATTATATAAATGATTCTTATCGGTCTTGTTAACTTAAAAATAATTGTTAAGTCGTTGTGAGATAGAAAGTTAAATATTAATAATTAAGAGTCAACTAACTTTAAATTGACAATATACTAAAATTAACCAATTTTTAGTGAACACATAAGTAAACTAATGCTTACTTTGTTCAACTGTGGGTCGAATGAAACTAACATGAAAGATAATACTTATATTTTATACTTTACTGTACACCACAAAGAGAAAATAAATAAATACAATATGGATACAGCCTAAATAAAAGAGGCGTACAGTTTTGTGTACCTTATCGCTACATAGCGATCTCTTCCAGACAACGAACGGTGTAGGTTAGGTTTGCTCGTAGAATATGAGGTGGGTGGTGCCGTAATAATAAATAAAATAAAAAATAAATAAATAATAATAATAATAATAATTTAAATCTAAGTTTTAAACTTGTAAAAGTGTAAAACAGATATTTTAATAATAAAATATACATATACAAACATGAATACATATATATATATCAACAGTAATGCAGACTCTACCGAAAATTAAAGTGACAATGTCAAAAGAAAATACATAATGTTTATAATCAAAGAACATGTTGACAAGAGCCAGACAACGAGCGCACAACAAACCATCTTCGGACCCGCCGCTCAGCTCCGCCTCGCAGGCACAGGACCCCGCAAAAGGAAGTAGTTTGGTGTCTGCAATTGCGTCGAGCTCGAGCGACGAGTACTTCTCCCCGCCGACGTCGCCAACACCTGTACGTCGAGCGGGGAGACGCCGGCCACCGACGGGCTTGGGAGCCAGAGGCCAACCGGCCTCGAACAGGGTCCCCGCTTCCGGTGGTGGTGTGCAGCGCATGCGATGGACACAACCCATTAATGAAAATGTCATGCGCGCATACTATGGGGCTACAGAGGGGGGAATTAATCTCACGGCGTACCGTGTTAGGATGCTCTCTCTGTTTCAGGCGCTTGAACCAGCTATCAACGTCTCGGCTCAACGACTGTCGGATCAGGTGCGGATCATTCTGCGTAACAACAGGCTGAGTGACACCGTGCTTGACCGGATTCGCTCAGAAATGTGTAATAGCGGTTTCACTTCCGCCCCGTCACAGCCCGTGGTTGAGGGACCACTTCCTGCAACACCACAGGGCCCAGATCATGATGATGAGGGCGAGGGTGACATGGCTATTACAACAAGTAAGTACAGTGATCAACTGAGGAGCGCACTGGCGGATGCGATTCGGGAGTATCGTAACACTCCCGCTGAGCTTAGGCCACGGTTGCCACGTTTGCCCATGACTAAACGGAATAGGGACCTAGTGTGCACTCTGGATTCACTGCTCGCAGATTATTTTGAGAGCAGTGAAAATCTCGAAGATACGCACTCAATTCTGTTTTGTGCGGCTGTTGCAGCATGTCGTGTAGCTGGTGTTACATTTGAAGACACCGAACGAGCTATACGACCAAAGGCTGCTGCACCGGCCTGGCAGAGCAGGATTGAGAAGCGTATTAATGAGACCAGAGTGCTCATTGGAAAACTATATTGTTTTAAGGAAGGGAATACGCGTCCACGTGTAATGCGTTTTGTGGGGCGGGCGTTCTTGGGGACTGGTATCAGTTCGCAAGAATATCCGTCCCATGTCGTGGAGCGTATTGACTTCCTAAAACAAAAAGTTTATGCATGGGCGAGCCGCATCCGTCGGTACAGGCGGCGAGTGGACCGTTATTACTTGAATCGCATATTCCAGAGCGATCAAAGGTGGGTGTACAGAACGTGGGAGCGACTTGACCAGGGTGTGAGCGATGGATATCGCCCAGATGATGATACCACGAATACATTTTGGCGCAACATCTGGTCGGTGCCCGTCGACCACATTGAAGGTGACTGGATGCGGGAGGTCAGGCAAGCGTGCGAGCCTTTGGAAGCGATGGGAGAAATTTCCATTGCTTCTGAAGATGTAGCCGCTGCTGTTCGATCCGTTCCCAACTGGAAGTCTCCGGGACCGGACGGGCTGCATAGCTTTTGGCTAAAATGGCTACGCAGCTCGCATGATTGCTTGGCATCTCAGTTCCAGTCAGCTCTAGAGTCTGGGTCGCTACCACAGTTCCTTACCACCGGAGTCACCCACCTGCTCCATAAGTCAGGTAGTGCAACGGATCCTAAAAACTATAGACCGATTACTTGTTTACCAACGGTCTATAAGCTCCTTACCTCCATTCTGAGAGATAAGATTAATAGTCACATACAGAATAATAATATTTTGTCTGTCTCTCAGAATGGATGTAGGGGTGGATCACGAGGCACTAAGGAGCTACTCCTCATTGATATGACCATTAGCCAACAGGTTCGTCGTTTTCGAAAGAGTCTGTCGACATGCTGGATAGATTACAAGAAGGCCTATGATTCCGTGCCGCATACATGGCTCTTGAGGGTGCTGGAGTTGTATAAATTAGATACAACTCTATGCAGTTTCTTGAGATCATGTATGGGGCAATGGCGGACAGTCCTTCGCTATCCAGGATGCCGAACGATTCATGGTAATGACGAACCGATAAGGATTGAGCGGGGAATATTCCAGGGCGATAGTTTGAGTCCATTGTGGTTTTGTTTAGCCTTGAACCCTCTAAGTACTCTGTTAGAGGGTTCAAAGTTAGGCTATTGTTTGCGGAGAGGAGGTAAAGTTATATCTCACTTACTTTACATGGATGACTTAAAGCTCTTTGCACCTTCAGGTTCACAACTAATGGAGTTACTAAAGGTAACAGAAACTTTTAGTAATTCTATTAGAATGGAATTTGGAGTTGACAAGTGCGCGGTTATGCATGTAGAGCGAGGAGAGATTATGGAATCTGACGGATTACAACTTTCAGATTCCATAAACTTTAGATCACTGTCCGCAAACGAATCATACAAATACTTGGGTGTGTCGGAAGCGTTAGGCATCAATGTGACCGACATGAAACAATCACTGCAGGAGCGTTTCTTTGGTCGTCTGAAAAAAGTACTCAAGAGTCTTTTATCGGGTGGTAATAAGGTTCGCGCCTTCAATGGTTGGGTCATGCCGGTCTTGATGTACTCTTTCGGCATACTCAAGTGGACTCAAAAAGAACTAGACGCCTTGGATAGGAGAGTCCGTGTCCTGCTGACTGCATATCGGATGCATCATCCTCGGTCTTCGGTAATGAGATTGTATATCCCACGGAGATGTGGCGGCCGTGGTTTTTTAAATGCCAAGACCCTACATAACAGTGAGGTATACAAACTCAGGGAGTATTTTCTCCACACTGACTTGGATATGCACCGAGATGTAGTTACAATGGACAAGGGGCTAACTCCGCTCTCCTTAGGCAAAGAGAACTGGCGCAAACCTGTAGTACTAAGTACTGAGAACCGCAAGGAGGTATGGAAGAGCAAGGAGTTACACGGACGCTTCTATCGGGCCCTTCATGGACCCGATGTGGACTTTATAGCGTCCGTAGCTTGGCTACGGTTCGGCAACCTATTTGGTGAAACCGAAGGGTTTGTCTGTGCAATTATGGACGAAGTTATCATGACGAACAATTACCGGAAGTATATTGTGAGGGATGGCACGGTGGACATATGTCGGGCGTGTCACACTCCGGGCGAATCCATTAGACATATTATTTCCGGTTGTTCTCGTCTTGCTAACGGAGAGTATTTGCACAGACATAATCAAGTGGCCAAGATTATCCATCAACAACTTGCACTTCGATACGGTCTTGTGGTATCAGAGGTACCCTACTACAGGTATGTGCCCGACCCAGTTCTCGAGAATGGTTGTATCACACTGTACTGGGACCGATCTATAATCACTGACAGGACTGTTGTCGCCAACAAGCCTGATATAGTGGTGATAGATCGGTCAGAACGCCGCACGATAATTATTGACGTCACCATCCCTCATGACGAGAATCTCGTGAAGGCTGAGAAGGATAAGCAAATAAAATATCTTGACTTAGCTCACGAGGTTGTCGACATGTGGGATGTGGATACAGCAGTTATTGTGCCGATAGTCGTTTCAGCGAATGGCCTAATGGCCAAGAGCCTCGACCAACACCTTAAGAGGCTCTCGTTAGGCAGCTGGGTCAAGGGCCTGATGCAGAAGGCAGTACTCCTCGGCACGGCGCGTATTGTGAGGAAGTTCCTCTCTCTGGGGCCCTGACCACTGGTGGCTTGGACCTTGTTCCCGCCACTGGTTGGCCTCTGTATTTTATATTTTTAAATATATTTTATATATTTTGTATTCTATATTTAAAAATCTATTATGCATGAGTGTAAATAAATAAAAAAATAATAAAATAACATTTATCTATAAATAAAACTTATAAATAAATTTAAATATAGAATACGCATATAATATATCAATAAATATAAAAATACAAGTATATAATATAAATACACAGTACATACGGTCGTGTTAGGCTCATTTCGACTCTCGCTTCGTTTCTCGGCTCGTATCTTGTTCGCATTCGTGTTAACCTTGCAGGTCGCGTGGTCCAACATAAAACGACGTTTCTTTTTAAACTCTCGCGTTGGATATAGTTATATTTGACGAGGGTCAGACTGGACCACAATAGTCGGACTGGTTCCAGGGCCGCCTTTGTCAGTAGAAATCGTGGAGGACCTTTTTTTCGGCGTTGTGATCGTACACCGACTATACCGATATGCGTAGACTACATCAGTATTGAGAGTATGCAGCACGGGAGGCATAGACTATAGACCTTAGCGCCCTGGGCCGTCGCTCCATCACGCACCCCGCAAACGCCGGCACTGAGCGGCATCAACTCTATATTGAGATTTTATTACAATACGATTAATGTAAAAATGTTGTGTTATTATTGTCAAAAATTATAAACTTCTTTTGTAATAATCAAGTGTAATTTCAGTAGTTCGGCATGGGAAAATAAAATTATGTTTTAAAATGATGCTCCAATCTCTCTATATTTCTTTACAATCCCTCACAATCATCCAACTGTTTTCCTTATGACAGCTCAATCATTTTTATAATAATAAATAGTGTTACATGCCAGTATTAAATATTATTCAATATAAAATAATATTAACTAAAGTTGTACAAATTATTGATCAATTCATTACAATAATAATTGTATATATTTATAATATGTGATATTATTGATGATATAATTAATGATATCCTATGACGTAGCACCGTATTGGAGGCTAGGGCTAGTCTCTAACACAAGGCAAGCAAATCTCTTAGATCCAATCCATTATGTAGGTGAATCAACAAATTATACATATTACCTGCATTGAACGCCAGCAAATAGATGAAGTAAAAGCCCGAATGTAAACTAAATAATATAACTAACTATACTCGTTGTGAGTGGCGGGATGAGGCGCGAGGACACAACCGCTGACACACTCGTCGCGTAGTTCACCTCGCGTCTCATATCGCTCGAGATTCAAAATGCAGTATAAAGACTATGTAGATATTTTATTACCAATATCAGGATTATTCATGATAAGTGGGCGTATATTCAAACTATTATTATTCAGAAATTCCGTAAGTTTTCAATTAATCAAATTAATTACACAGATAAATTCAAAATAGTCATCGATATCGTTTCGTTAATATATCATATATACAAACAGATGTAAATCACTGAATCTACTACAATAGAATATTATGCGTTCGTGATGCGCGGAAAATTTTGAATGTAACCGTCGATCCAAGATGGCCGCCCCGCTACCATCGACGCGACGCCTCACTAGAGCGCCGTTCAACAAAGTAAATCATGTTTAAATAAACAAGATGGCACCATGTTTTCTATTTCTTTTTTTTTTTTGTGCCAAAAAGACACAGATTATTTCACCAATGTCACGTGCGAAATTAGTTTTCTAAATCAAGTAACATTTTGACAGCATAGAAATATACAAATGATTTTGACACTTAGAAAAAACAGTGTTGCTTTCAAAAAAAATTGGGACACGGTTTTCAGTATGAAAATATGTAATAACAAAAATATTTAATTCACACTATTTTTAAAATAATTTTTATCATCTTAACAATAATTTATAATATAATAAATACAAAGGCAACCACTGAAAGTAGCATTGTTCATTTTTCAAATCAAAATCAAAATATTCCTTGTTCAAGAAGGCTCATAAAAGAACTTTTGAGTCGTCGTTGAATAAAATGTTAAGCTTTTTTATGGCATTGGTTGGCGGACGAGCATAAGGGATACCTGATAAGTAAGTGGTCACCACCGCCCATAGACAAAGGCGCTGTAAGAAATATTAACCCTAGTGCTTTGTTTCTGTGATTACACTGGCTCACTCACCCTTCTAACCGGAACACAACAATACAGAGTACTGTTATTTGGCGGTAGAATATCTGATGAGTGAGTGGTACCTACCCAGACGAGCTTGCACAAAGCCCTACCACCAAGTACAAGCTACCACCGGTTCGGAAAGTATTTATTTAACTCTTTATTGCACACCAAATATACAAAAAGATACAAAATATATTTTGTTTAAAAGAAAATTGGCCAAGCAAAAGGCGGTCTTATGGCTTATAAGCCATTTCTTCCAGACAACCTTTGGGTTAGAAGGATAATGTGTATGGAAGACGGCAATATGGTGGTGCAGTAAAAACTTACATTATGAAATAATAACGAATACAACTCAATAAATATAGCAAATACATAAATACAAAAAAATACTAATAAATAGAATATAAAGCAGATTATAGATATTTATAAATAAATCATATATACATACATATATCTATATAGTGTATGTAATAAAAAAAAAAAAAAAAAATATAATATTATTAATAAATATAATAGAAAGTATAATAGGATATTAAATAACTGTATCTCAAATGTCATCATTATTAGTGTCCAAATAGAATTTCTTCAGAGATTTTTTAAATATTTGTAACGATTTAGATTGTGTTATGCTTAGCGGTAAGTTGTTCCAAAGTGTTATTGCCTGCACAGTGAAGGACTGCTTATAATATTTACTGCTATAGGTAGGCAGTTTTAGGATGAGACTTCGTGATGATCTTATACTGGACTGATCTCCAAGAAATTCGAATTTCTCCTTCAAATAACAAGGAGCGGTCGGATTAAACAACACACAGTACAGAAGAGAGAGAGTATGCAAGTTTCGGCGACGGCGTATAGGGAGCCACTTGAGCTTTCAACGAAACTCTGAAACATGGTCATACTTTCGGAGACCGAAAATAAACCGAATAGCTAGATTTAGTAATCGCTCAAGTTTATTAAGCTGGTCCTCGGTTAGATTAAGATAGCTTGCGTCCGCGTAATCGAGAATAGATAGTAGAAGGGAGTTTGCTAACATAGTTTTGGTAGGAATTGGTAATACTTTTTGTAGACGTCGCAAGGAGTTCAATGACGCGTATGTTTTCTTACTAATTTCAGTTAAATGTTCTGACCAGGAAAGTGTTCGGTCAAGATGTATGCCAAGGTCTTTAACTGTTGAGCAGTAAGGTAAATTAGTGCCGTTGTATACAACTTGGGGAATGTTCGCCCAATCAATTCTTGCAGTCATAGCTGGAAGTAGATTCTACCGGGACGAACCGACAAGAAACTCGATAGTTACTCTTTCCCATTTGAATTGAACTATATTGGGTATCTTATCAAATTAAAATAAAGATTATTATTTCAAATTTAAATGAAACGTTATTTGAGACTACTTTGACCAAACAGTAACAAAAAAAAAATCAACAAATGTCGAAGGAGGAGAATTTTAACTTTCCTAGACGGAACATCCAATATATTTTTATTCTTCATACGTGAGATACGAAGTGAATTCTTACAGAATCGCACTGCTGATCTTAACAATACTAAATGAATCAGAGTTCCGAATTGAGAAGTAAATGTGTTATTTCTTATTTTTAAACATTAAATAATTTTAGGTTTCTTAAACCGTACGAACGCGCGAACGGCGCCGAAATGAAGCCGAATATTAATGCACTGAATTCATAATAATTTGATGTTTTCAGTACATTGCTTTTGGAGTCAGTCGTCGAAACCTGTTCCTGAAAGCTGCCATCTTTAAAATGAACTAAACAAATTCGACTCTAATTTGTTTTTTATTAATGTGAGGGTTGCCTTGCAACCTGTAACTATAATTAATTTTATTCGGAACAAAACAACTAAGCCGTACATTATTGCAATAAAAACAAACAAAAACTGGTTTCTCGAGACATCCAGTATCAACGAACTTGCTATATAATATATTATAATTAAATTACAATGACAAAATTCTTATTTAAAATCCCGTGTAAATTAATACAACAACTAGAAAAAAAACAGATGGCGAGGAAAAATCCCCTGGAGGGGGCGTAATGCTTCTTGTTTACGTGATGATTTCTGCCAGAATAATGGCTGTATTTCTGCCAGAATAATGGCTGTATTTCTGCCAGAATAATGACTGTTGGCCGTACTACGTAGTACCCCTAGTAAGAGTTTGATAGTTAACTATATAGTATTGTGCTTATGATTTTCTTGTATGAGTGCTGATAGGAAACACCCCTTTTTTTTCTAGTTTTACGAAGAGAAAATGCATTTACGCATGCCGCCCTGTCGGGATCGGGACAGTTATATGGGACTCCCCGGTGCCCCGCCCTACCCACTAAAATCTCCTCGAGATTCCACCGTGCCCCATAACGGTGGGGCTACGGGAACGCTCATGACTTACAACCCCTGAACCACCAGCGGCAGCCACCATAAGGCGACTGAATACTAGAGTGCGCGCCTTCCTCCTCTGCCTCCTTCCCGTAATGTGACAGACTCCCCCGAGTCCGCCACTGGAGGTCGGGCGTCAAATGCTGACGCCCTGCGGCGGATGAGATGATTGGCTCCGCCGTTGACCAACTCGGATCCTCGTCCTATTTGTCCATAAGTCAATCAATATAGCAGTCGAAATTCGAGATACAGGTACATCGACCGAAAGTGTACGTGGTGAGTTCAACTCTATCTTGTGTGACATAAGTATAAATGAAAACGGAGGTACACATACAGAAAATTAACTTTAATACCTAATCATCAATACTGTAATACTCACATATAGATTCAAACAGTCACAGTTTAAATTTGGAACAAAAACAACGTTGTAAAATAAGATACAAGCTATAATAAATTATAATAAAAGATTTGGTACAACGCGTCAAAACCGATATTCCAGCGAAAAATAAAAGTAAAAAAACGCCTATGTAATAAATAAGATGTAACGTTCATACCTAGTAACTGACACTTGAAATCTGGTCGCGCTATATATTCAAATCCAAGTATCTTCATTCAACATGAGACACTCTCTTATTGGTTGTCGAAATTCTACCACAGGATCGGAAGGAAACACCGCAGACCTGAGAAGAACTGACCAAAGACACTGCGGTATAATTTTTTTTTTTGCCATATTGCTTGGAAGCGATCGTTTCATTTCCAAGCCGTGCTAGTTACCATCTATAAAATCGTTAATGTTATTAATAAACTTTAGCACACAAAGGTTCTATAACTATTCTTTTTTTAATTTACAATATAAAAAATAAATGTTTTGAACGTTTTTTGAAATATTGTTAAAAAAGCGTATACATTGCCCCGCAAAAGAATTACCAACCCCGTGTAGTCGGGTAACAGGAGTCACAACAGTATGTGTGCCTTGAATTAATAGCGTGGACATCAGGACATTTGTATAATTTAAAAAAAAAATATAATACATTATTTAATATTTATCGAGAAGCGACAATCCATACTTTTATTTCATATTTATCAGGCTTTTACATATGAGGATAATTAATGAGTTTAAAAAACACCTGTAATTTGAAAAAAATTCCCTGCTATAATATGTAATGGAATGTTCCATATTTGCGTACAAAAAGTTTACGGTATAATAAATGTATTTTTATGAAGAAAGTAGTAGTGTCATCTGTTGGTAAAGTCTTGAAACATAAGCGATAGTGTTACAGATAACAAATACTTCGGTAGATGGCGCAAATAATTACAGTAAAATAAAAGATGCAACTGTTTAAATACCATGGTAAATAATCAATAATAAAAAATATTCTAGCTAAATTTATTTTAATTACCTTTTATTTTTGAAAACTGAAGAAAAAATAATATTCCACAGACTTTTTTTTACCTTTGCATATTTTCTACAAGATGTCGTTAATTGTAAGTTTCATGATTATGACATGGTGTTCAGAACTATAAAATAATTAATTTCTCAGTTATAATAAAATTCAAAAAACAATAATTTCTTTTTTTTTTAACAACATTGAACAATTCCTTTCTTACCTCATACTAGTGTTAGTGCTTACATATCAAAACTATATTTTTGCCCGCCATACTAAATAAAAAAAGAACAAGGTAAATATTATTGTATTATAGTATTAATAAAAATATTATTGTAATAAAAAATTTTTTGTCGTTGTACGTAATGTATGTCAATTTGAGTATTCGTTACATACGTTTTCTGTTTTATAATGATGAAAGTAATTATAGAACATATACAATGTGAATAATAAAAATATTTTTTGTTTTTCTTTTTCATTCTTTCTGATAATAAATGTTTCCTAAATAGTAATAAAAATTAATAAATGTATCAAAAAACGTGTTTCAATTGAAGAAATAACATATCATTCAATATATAATTACCCTCCATCGTATGGGTAATTATTTTTCCTCGTAGTATCTTTAATCTGGCAATATCAGAGTGCCATGCCCTCGGCCTCTCGGTCTCGCGATCGTGATACGAAGTACGAAACGAACGAACAAGACAACTGTTTATGTAAACTTTCTGTCAAGTGTTGTGGTTTGTTAATAGTGTTTCACTAAAAAAGTATTTAAGTTATTTTATAAAAGTATGTACATGGATTAGATCTAATTTATTTAATATCTGAAACTCGAATTATCTAGTGTTTTAATAAGCTCTATATGTGTTAAGTGATTCGTGTAACCATATGATTTATAAAACAAATTCATCAACAGGTTGATAACAAAAAATAAGCGTGTGTGTGTGTTTTTTTAAATATCGTAATAAAATATACATCTGTGTCAGAGCCTTAGTCAATATTCTATAGTAATTTAAAAAAACATGTGTTTTCTTTTATAAGTTATAGTATTTATCAACATAAAAGTTCGGACATAATTTCGTTTACAAAAATGTATTTGAAGAATTTGAAATAATGTTAGCACAGCCAAAAAATAGAGTGCAAGCTATTAAAAGTAAATTCGAGAGTTTAAAAACCGAGAGCGAGGTTCTGGTTGTCAGGAAAAAGTCGACCCAACTGAATAAACAAGACACAAATGAGTGCAAGGATAAAATTAACGGTGAAATTATCGAAACAATTTCGTCAAAGGAAAATAGTAGGAATGATTCAGACTCAGATGAGTGGTCTCCAAAACCTAATTCCAGTTATTTGTACAGTAAAAATGAAGTGAAACGCAGCTTGAGCGAGACCAAACCGACCCTAGTGAGGCAGACAAGTGATCCTTGCAAAAAGCTATACCGAAGTCACGCCTTCCGGTGTGATAGAAGCCAGATTATCAATCAGAGTCCAAAACGTCACGGCAGTTGCAACGGTAGATCTGAAACCAGTGATTTTACATTAAAAATGGGCGATAAGAAGTTAAGTAAGGAACGCTTGAAACAATTAGGAAACTTCCTTGAAGTTCAAATGAAAAAGGAGAATTTTTGTCCAAATACAAGCTCAAATGATTCCATTGTTGTCGGTGAGGTCAATGAACTCCCTGATTCAATACCTGATTCTCAAGTTCCGAAGCATATACTTGATCAGTACGCTAAGGTTTTGAAAAATAAGAATAAAGCCGAAAATAGACAAGACTCCATGACAGACAGTGGTGTTAGCTCAGAAACTGAAATAGTTGAAGATGATAAATCGAATAAAATTAAAAAACTAGTATCCCAGTATGAAAAAATTGATGTCCCCCAAGAAATCAAGGTATCTAAAGCAAATTTAGAATCTATGAATGATCTCTGTGCTTCCAGTGAAACTATGAAATTAGAACGTAAGAATCCACATTTAATTCTAACAGACACATTGAAAAAAGCTTTAAAACAACCATTGCCCCCTGGACCTCCACCTAAAAAACCACCACGTATATTCGCGGGACCATCTATACCAGAATCTCCTGAAAATAATAAAAAAGATGCAAAGAAAATGTTGGAAAAACTAGAACAGGTGCTACAGAAACGTGAAGCTCAAGTTCCAAGTCAAAGCAATAATATATATGACATTGCTGAAACAGATCAAACTGTTGATAAGCCTAAAGAAATGCATTACCTTTGCACAGAGATTCTAGATATAACCCATCGGACATTGACTCCTAACAACCAAAAGGATCCATTTTCGAAATGTTTTAATTCTTTAAACTGTGCCATAATAACTAACAATTCAACGTTAAGCTTGCCATATACAAGATTAAGTTCCCACAATCGTGACTCTCTCAATATTTGCTGCAGTAATGAAAATGTAGATATGAATAATTTAAGTACATTTTTAAGTAATAAGTGCCTTAAATGTCAATCGAACGACAAAACAGACGGTTTTAAGTGTCATTTAAATTGTGATTGCAAAGAGAAAAAGTCTGAATTCTTCGTTAAAAAAGAACATATATATGATGTGCCGTTCGTTGATAAGAGTTTGAGCAACGACAATCACTATGGTACGTTGAACTCATTGAAATTACAAGGGAGTCACAGTCGGAGTATGGAAGACTTGCAGTCCAGGAATTTTGATGATGTAAGTAGTAGAATGTTTTTTGTACCTTTAAGACTTATAAGGGTAGTTTTACAACTTGCCCTTACAGATCCAACATCTTATATTTTATATAGTAGTTTTATTATTTATTGAAATTGTAATATGTGACTTTACATGTTCAGTGATAGGCATGATGAATTAGAATAACACGTTAAATAATTATGGGGTTGGAGATATATGTATATCTTAGATAGCTATACCTAACATACTTTATATTTGGATAAAAAATAATATAAAAATACAATTAAAAATTAAATTAATATTAAGTACAAAAGGTCTGATCGCTACGAGAGCTACTTCTTAAAGACAACCTTTCATTAAAGGCCATGATACTAAAAAAGTGGCAAGGTGTTAGTTTGCAATAATTAAAAGATAAATTTAATAAATATTGCTTCATACTGAAGGTCGAGGATTGATCTGCTAATAGAAAAGGCTTTAGATATCGAGGTCTCAAGTTCAAATCCTGAGTCAGTAAAAAGCTGATTTCAGTCAATTACTGCTCAATAAGTACTCATGCCTAAGGTAGCATGTATGGCTGTTGCGTCTCAACTCTTTCCGGTCTTGGATTGTGAGAGAATATAGAGTACACCTGTTTAAGCATACACACTTGTGCACAGGCCTTAAGTGTAGTTATAATTGGGTAGTTAGTCATTTATGATGAATCATGACTCATCTTGTACAGTTTGTTAACTTTGAAGTGTATTGTGTTTAAAAATTGTTTCACATAAATAACTATGGAGTCGAGATGACACAGTAGTAAGAATACGTGAATTTTAACCGAGAATAGCTGGTTGAATCCGATCAAGTACCACAGATTTTTTATGTTTTTTATTTCACTCTTCTCGTGTTTGGTAGAGAAGAAAAATATCGCGAGGAATCCTGCCTCGGGTGAAATTCTGCCATAAGTGTATCCACCAATCCGTGAGGAGTATGGTGTAATAATGTTCAAACCTTCTCCTCAAAAGGCTTGTAAACTTTCTATGTAATATAGGTAGGAGGTCTGGCGAATAGGCCACCTGGCAAATATTCACTTTTCTTATATTGCCATGGTTACAATTGAAATTTTCTGAGGTATATTTTTGGATTTGAGATAACCCATTTAAGCCGTCAAACATTACTAGTCCAATCGATATGTTGCTTATTGAGTTGCTAGATAGTCTGGGTGCTTTCCAAGGGAACGCTGCCAAATCTATACTTGATGAATGGCAATTATCAACCTAAAGTTTTTAAAGATCTTCAAAATATCTACAGACATGGATTTACCCCTTTACACGTTACCGTCCTCATGAGTCGTAGAGTATGAAAAAAGGCTGTATTTCTCAACGAATGGGCTATACAACGTAAGAGATTTTTTGCAAAATCAGACAATCGATCGAATCGAAACGAATATGTTATTCAGACATTTGTCTTTTCTACTGACATAACTATCCAGTTGCGGTTCGTTCGAAGTTAGATCGGAATACAATCGGGAACGTGTCATAGCAGTTAACAGAATTGGCCCCTGTGTTTTAGCACATACTTGTGCACTATCATATTTCTGTGTCTCGTGACATAGCTCGTCAGGCTGAATTCAGTCAGGAGGATATTCATCAACAAACACGGGCAAGACAATGTACTTATAAAATCTTATAGAACATTATGGGGTTAATTTATATAAATAACACCTACTTCGTTGGTCTAATGGCAAGACATAAGGCCGTAGATCCCGAGGGTTCAAACCCCAGGCCGATAAAAAGTTATTGGGTTTCTCGAGAATTTTTGTAATTTTGGATTTTTTGGAGCCTTGCAAAGATCGTAACGACGTGGGTCCTGTGCCTGAACTCGAGTGTCAGATGTGCCTTCCCATCGTTTTATGAGAGTGAGGAAAAAGAACAAATCGGTCAGTACAAGATAATTATATATAAATAAACATGACTAGTGTCTAGAGAGATGATATTATTTTATTTATTATTGTTTTTATCATCAACCTTAATGTACATGGTTATTGTTATTACGTTTGACTGCTAAAGGTCATCAGGTGACCTCTTTGCCTGTCTTCTCTCTGTTATCAATTACATAATAAACAAACTGCGCGACTTGTAATTATAAAATACTGTTGTTATACATATAATTAAATCGTTTTTCCTAATTGATGCTCGGCCAAAACTTGAAACTGAATTTTGGAACAAAGGTTTTTTTTTATACAACAAGCAAACGCTAAGAAAGTGTTTTTTGGTAATTTCAACTTTAATGGGCGGGGGTTTTTGGGGAGGTGTAATTTTATATGAATTGTTTTACGGGTAACCGTACGAAATTGTGACGGACAGTGTTATATATATGTCACCGTAAGATTACAAACATCGTTAGATTACAATCTGACGAGACAGATTGTAATCTGTCGAAATATTGTGAACTGTGCGATATGATTCCAAACCTAACCTTTTAAATCTTTGTTTTATGTAAACTCTGCACTTCTTTGTGCAATTTCAATTTGATATGTAAATTTTTAAGTTGATATGAAAATAATAAACATTTGCCGAAGTCAGTTAATTAGCATTTATAATAACGAGAATGTCGGCCTGACCGAATATTGGGCACCTGCGCAGGAGTTAATGCAGTATACACGTGTCACCACACAAGCGCACATTCTATTTTCTCAATCTCTCACCGCGATGGGAGACAAGTCGATACTACCGGAGACAGATCAGTTGCAGTACCAACTGCTTTAGGCTATTTTCGAAACCATAAATTAAAACACTGCAAATCTCCTATCTACAGGTTGTTTTTGAGAATTTTTGACAAAAAGAACCCAAAAACTTGTTTGTTGGCCTTAAAATTAGCCCTTATAATTGCTAGCTAGACCAAAAGGCGGTTATAAATTGTGAATATGTTTTAGCTTTGCTAGGGGCATCTGTTGTCTGGCATATGTTTTGGAGCGATTTGGCTATTATTCTGGTGGTTCTATGGCATACCACTGATAGCTGTTCTCTTGTCGACGCTCAACGTCAGCTTCTTGTTCTCTGCCATAATCTATTATGGGTTACCAGGTATTATATATTTTTAAATAAACCGTCTCATATATCTGATGACAAGGAGTGAATGAATGAATCTGCGAGTGTGATTTGTATTTAAATTGTATGAATACCTTCTGGTGAATAGTGACAATATAAAAAATATTTTTGGTAACAATTTTCCATATATTGTTATTCTAATCACATGAAAAAAATACCTACTAATAAATAATTTATTACAAAAGAATGAGTTGAAATTTTAAAAATAAAGTGAAATTTTAAAAACAAATGTTTTTATTATTGGTTATTGTTATGCAATTTCTAATTTACTTTCTAAACCATAGTTCTTTGTCTTAAATATAATCTTGTATCTATTAATATGCTTTATTTATCAATGTTTATTTAAACTTCAAATTTTTTAATAGGCCAATTTAAAACTAACTGTTGAATCTTCCCAAGAAAGATGTTTTAGACAATTGTTATTATTATTAGATTTTGATACTTTAGTCGAGAGACAGATGTAAATACTTGATATCTTTAAGTTTTCTTTAAATATCGCTTCGTTTAATCTCATTGCTCAATGCTGTTTGTTAAACCATGAAGGTTAGTATTCGATACGTCACGCCTCGCTGCGTGGGAACCAACCCCTCGCATTTTTTCCATTGCAATTAATCGTCATTTTTGACTCTATTTGTAGAGTTGTCCCGTTAATAAATAGTCTTTATTTCAAGATCTCGTTTATTCCTCTTATGGATACAATGTCACGATGTTTTGTTAAATGTTTAATGTTCGTAACTTTTGGGATTCCGTTGTAATTAATATTATTTTGTATTTTTTAGAAAATTAGGCAGTTCCCATTTCCTCCGTAGCTAATGTAGTGTTTTTTTATAAAAGAAATGCAAGGACGTAAGTAAAATCTTTGTTTACGCAAAGATAATTCGCTAATTCAGCCTAGTGGCGATATTTGAAGAAGATTTACAGGTAAACCTACCAACCTTGGGAAATAGGAAGTTATGTCCCTTTTGCTAGTAATTGCACTGGTTCAGTCACCCTTGAAAATTTAATCTAACAATAATAAGTATTGCTGTATGGCACCAAGTGATTTGTTGCAGTAAGCTCCAATTCTTGAGAAATAGAGAAATCTGCCGGTGTTCAGCTGTGGGATCAATACGTTAGAATTGTATGGTGTATCGTTGACCCTCATTATATTGTCAAATCATTTTATAAATACTTTCACTCGCAATTTTGTTACCGAATTTCTAATCTGTCGTTATTTGGCGCTATCTTCGAATGAAATTAAATTTCTAAAATAATATATTGTACGTGAACTCAATGGTTCTTATATTGTATTCATGTACGGATTTCCTTGTAAATGTTGGGGGGGGGGGGGTTGATTTGTTAAACTATGCTGTCTGCTTTTGTATTTCAAATTGGTGATGACCGAAGAGAGTTTACTCGGTTTAGCAAAACCGAATGCGTAGGTACCACTCACTCCATTATACGTATATTCTGCCACCAAGTAGTACTGTTGTGTTTTAAATAAAGTATTCGATATACATTTTACCTACCTATTTTTTTTTTTGCTTAGAACTTAAGCGGACGAGATGTTGATTTTAAATATTATAATGAAAAAATATATATACCCAATTTTAAAAACTGATAACGAATTTCACCTAAGGTTACTCATTTGCCTTCAGCCGGTGACTAGCAAAACAGTAATAAAAAATGTAACACAGAGTATCGAATTACTTTTTTTATCTAATCTACGGTACCCTAAAAAGTATTAGTACAGTTTAAATTCAATATTTTTTATGTATTCAATAACGATGAATTGCAATTAACATGATACGTTACAAGTCGTGGTTTCTTTGAAACATAAATTGAACTTTATAATTGTGGGATACGGTATAAAATAGTTTAACAAAAGTTTTGTGAAATTCAACATGCATGTTTACAAATGTGATGTAGATTTTCAATGAACGGTATTTTAAACGGTTAATATTTGATTTGTGTGTATTTGTTGGTTTGAGCTACTTTTTAACCGACTGCGTGAGAGTGAGAGTGGGTGATGAATTAAATTCTAAAACTAATGAAATTTATTGTAAAATAATACTCTGGATTTAAAATAAACTTAAAAAATACTGAAAGACTAGGAATGAGTCCATAAACTGCATATTAAATCATTCCAATAAACATTGTTGGAAATGTATCCGGTTGAGTTTCATTGGATTATGGACAAAGTCAATAAGCAAGTGTAACGATTACTTGGTTAACTGTGCCAACGGTTGTGCAGGTCTAGGGGTAGGTACCACAAATTCGTATTCTACCGCCAAACAGCAACACGTCGTGTGGGTGTATTGGTTTGATGGTTATCTGAGTCGATGTACCTATAGGCACAAGGAAC
Organism: Vanessa tameamea; assembly: GCF_037043105.1. NCBI lineage: Eukaryota > Metazoa > Arthropoda > Insecta > Lepidoptera > Nymphalidae > Vanessa > Vanessa tameamea. Next base: position 3,222,461 of record NC_087338.1, read on the forward strand.
ATCATAGTTCCCAAGTTTGGTGGCTCATTGGTGATATAAGTAGTGGTGAATATTTCGTAAAAATATTATGGGAGGTGGTCATTTACCATCAGGTGTCCCATACCTCCGTCCGCCTACATAATCCATAAAGAAAATTACACTTATTTATTGTATAATGATTTTTACTTCCTAAACAATGGGAATGGAAACATAATAACTGAGGTGAGCCTGTTTCCCTGTTTGGCTGTAGAAATAATAATGAGTGCTCATTACTAAAGATTTATCCTAATGACTGCCTATTTGGTCTAGAAGCTAGATTATACGGCCATAGATCGAAGGTCCTGGTTCGTATCCCGGATCGAGCCGGTAAAAACTTATCGGGTTTGTCGAAAAATTCTCTCTAGCAGCCAGAACTTTGGAAGTTGGTTGGGGTGATGCTGTCGTACCACGAAACCGATCTGGTCCTTCACTGGAACTCGAGGCCATACAGTCTGGTCCTGTATTTGTCCATCTTTTGTGCCAATCAGCCAGACGGATGCCATGCCAATTATTCGTATGAACCGACTTAACATTAGAAATGAGAACGCACCAACACAGGTCTACGTTTAACAATCCAATTGCTAATGAGAGTATCCTGTTGGCGCTGTTCGATCGTGCACAGGATGTGAAACCGGCTTTCAAGGCGATACTGTGTAATACGACTGGGCTGGACTGTTTCGACTCGATTTGTAAATTAGACGGGTTGTAATGTAATCGAACTGCACGGTGTGACTAACGCCAGTTTTAATGTTGTCAAATTGAGAAATGTTTTAGTTTTACATTTTTTTTGGGATATTGACATCATTCATCTTTGATTAAAACTCTCGGTGGTTGGGCTTTGTGCAAGTCTCAGGTATTTCTAACTCATTGGGTAGTGTTGCCAGGCTTGAAGGTGCATTGATGTAAGGAATGGTTAATATTTCTTAGCGTTGATGTATACGGGCAGTATCGATCATGTACCAGGTGGCTTATTTGCTCGTCCGTCTACCGATATCATAAATAAAATATAAAGCAAAATTATATGATTATTTACTTTCTTTTCGGGTTATTCTGAAATTGTTATTGTTTTTATCTCTTGTTTAACTTGGGATATTAGTCAATAGTTATGAAAATATACTGGAGTACCTCAGTAAATGAGACAAATTTCATATCAAAACCAAGTGCGAGTCGGACTCGCGCACGAAGATTTCCGTACCATTATCTACAAAAACGACAAAAAAAGTATTTCTGTTGTATAGGAGCCATCTTAAATATTTATTTTATTCTGTTTTTTTAGTATTTGTTGTTATAGCAGCAACAGATATACATTTGAGAAAATTTGTATTGTCTGACTATCACGGTTAACAGACGGACAACGGAGTCTTAGTAATAGAGTCCCGTTTTACCCTTTGGGTGTACCCAAACCCTACAAACGAGTGTTATTATATTAGGTACTAGTTCAAATAAATTCATAGAAAAATTACAAGTGCAAGTACGTATTAGGTAACGAAATTTGTATAGGCGGTATTGGCAAGCGAAAGTCAATTGTTAAAGCATCGCGTGTAGGTGGGCAACGAGTGTAGGGTTGCCACTCGATGTTAGTGTTCGATTTTTAAATTTTTGTTCATATTTAAATTAACGAATAATGGGCTTTGGGACTGAGATCGAATAAGGGATGTCTCTCTTATTTCACAGTATTCCCTTCGCCGGGGCTTTAGCTTAGGAATTACTTCTTAAAAGTGACATGTATTAGGGACTTCCCTTTACCTTCTTTAGACTTCCATTTACCTCTACTTAGAGGTAAATTGTTTTATTTATTGTAAGGTAATTAGATTGTTCGTATTGTGCGTTTTAGTGGTTTTCAATAGTTCAGAAAGTCAACAACTGTTACACGATATATTTTTTGTTGATAACATCGCCTTTTTCAATTATAATGATGAAATATTATGTTGAATTTTTTATTGTCGTGTCATGATATCAATTTATAGAAATACAATACATAAGTTTGCTCGGGATTGAACCGACAATACCGGATCTGAAAAAAGTAACAGTCTCTAAATGTCCCTCTGCTAAGGCCTCCTCTCACTTCGAGTAGGAATTTTGGCTTTTGGAAGGTTTTTGGACCATATTCCACCACGCTGCTCCAGTCTAGGTCGGTGGATACACATGTGGCCCAATTTCATTGAAATTAGATACATCCAGGTTTCCGCAAGATGTTTCCTTTCACCGTTGATTTTAATTATAAACATATATTAAGCACATGGGTTTCAACCCGCACTCGTCAGTTAAGATGCACGCGTCCTAACCACTCGGCTATCTCAGCTCGATCTTTCCGAAAATAAAGCTAAATTATTAATATGTATTAAAAATAACACCATTGACAACCCTGTTCTATAAGCGAACTTGGAACGTTTTTTTTAACGGAAACATTGCGTTGGAAACGTCTATCGATTATAAACGCATAGTTAACAGTAATCACTAATAAAAAGTGAGAATGCGTGTATGTATGTAAGTAGGAACATCAACAGAATAACAGAAGTTTGTAACATGTTTATATATATATATATATATATATATATTATGACATATAAACGATCAAAATTTTTAAATGTACTTCTAGATATATTTTAATTTTTATCAAATTTCATAAATTATTTTTCACTATCGAAAATACCTCATTATCGGCTTTTCTTTGCTGTAATGTGCTTATAAACCTTCCTCTTGAATCACTCTGTTTATTGATGAAAAGCTCATTAAAATTCGTTACGTAGTTTTTAAGATCTAAGCGTACACACTGGAAGCAACTTTGTTTTATACCATGAAGAGATAACGCAGGTTGAGTTAAAGCTTATTAGCGCTACTCCAATATTAGTCGTTTACTAACCCGATGGCTATGCAGGTTTTCTCGTGACATTCACACCAAAGCACTCGATGAGTTATGTGTCCAATTTTAGCACATGACAAACTCTAGCCGTTGCTAGGATTTGCTCCTTAAGACTATATTCGCCGAGTCAAAATTCAACCATAATAATCATTATTACATACTTGACGAATATATAATAATTTCTTTCTTTATTTATTGACTAATGAACAGAATACAATCAGAACATATATTACGGATTGATACAATTTTGAACTAGATTACATTCCTAGCCGGCCTTAACTAACTAGGCGGCTAGGTCAGGCTCCGGGTTGGGCATGCATTCGACCGGGGTCGAACTGGGAAGGTAAAAGACGGCACTTAGAAAACATGGACGACCTTTTTTTCGTACGTAGCGAGCGTAAGTGCAGCGTGACAGGACTGTACCTAACGATATGCGTAGGATATTGAGAGTATTCAGCATTGGAGACAAGAGACTCCAGACCTCGCCGCCCCCTCAGATTAGGCGGTTTGGACCGTCGCTCGATTAGCGCAACCCCTAACGCAGGCACATATTACATTGGCTTGCTCATTACAATAATATTAATAAAGTCAGGTGCTTTTTACATAATAATAAAAAAATGAATTAAAATCAAGTACCAATATTAATTAATAATAAAAAAAAATCTTTGTTTTTAAGGACATACAGTTATCATAAAATTAACAGTTGAAACATTTAAAAGATACAAAAATGTTCAAGTCTCCGCATATTATCACAAAATAACAAACTATGTATATAATACATTAAAAATAAATTAAATTAAAGTATGAGCCACTGACAAAGATTTATTAACATAATTAGTAAATTCATTAACATTGAATATATTTTACAATTGGCACGCTTCGAACACTTCGTTTGTTCTGTCAACTTTTGTTTCCATTTTTTTTTATCATATACTTTGTATTTGAGTTCGACATTACCTACAAACAGACAAGTAAATGATACAGATAGTCAACACCAATATATTTAAAGTGATTGTTTATTTATTTATGTAATTTTCTTTGTAATTTTGTCTCGTCCAGTTGATTTTTCAACGTCATACTTAAATAGCGTCAAAGAAAATGATATGATATACTTAACACCCTACAGCACTCAGGAAAAATGTAGCGTTCTACCAATGGAAACATTTTTAGTAAAGGTGTTTACCTCCTACATACATACAAATTTTTGCCTCTGTATAATTTTAGTATAGAAATAGTTTAGGTAGTGGTGTGTCCTGGAATTTGTAATGAGTGGACCACCCACTAGGTACCAACCTACCTTGCAAAAATCCCTACCACCTATATAAATAATAATAACCATAATCTGAAGCGATATTTCACTCTTCAGCTCGATATTTTCTAAGCCTAGTTTTATAGTGTTTTTTGATTAGATGTTATTGATAGTTTATTATAAGTAATAACTCCACAGCCACTCGAAATGTCTGTGTAAACATTGATACAGAATTATAACACGTATGTCATTAATATAAAAGCTACTTTTGTTTAGACTAAATATAGTGATACGGTATTTGGTTTATGTTAAAGTTATATTTAGATGCTCTATAATAGATTCTATATGGCATCTATATATGGATCCGGCGGTGACCATATTTAAGTGTTGGAATTTAGGACAAGGCGAAGTATTTATATGAATATTATTTTATCGATTGTAAATAGTCACAGTAATGCTATTTGAATTGAAAATAGAAGAATGATGTAAATCAATAAGTGGTCACGTTTAATTTGAGTTTTTTAAGTATGTTTTCTTCTGGTCAAATGCCACCTGGTGGTGAATTGTCACCACTGACCGTATTTATTCTTACTCTAAGAAATATTTACGATTCTCTACATCGGCAATGTACCATTAACCTAGGGACCTGTTGCCTCTTGTTACGTTAGACAACAATTCCAAGTGTAGCTCTGTGTAGAATATCTGATGAGTGGGTGGTACGTACTGAGATGAAATTATATACATCCCCACCAAGTGAATGACGGTTTAAAAGATATTTTTTTGTCAAACGAAACACTATAACAACGAAATATACAAATACATGCATGTACGTTGCGACAAATTTATTAACATACCTTGTAGTGTTTAGAAAATTCAGCTGTACTGATTAATTTAATAAATAAAGATGTTATTTTCATCAAATAATGACATGACTTTGGTAAGAATGGTCGTTGTTTTAAAAGGAATGTTGAATTAATTTGGTAAGAATTTGCTTATTAAGTACCATTGGAATCGTAATAAATAAATATTACTAAAATTTTATTCGAGTAAATGCAAGAGATATTCAATTATTTATACCAAATAAATTAAAACCGATAAACTTTTCGTTTTTACCCGTTTGTACAATTAAATAAAATAAATAAAAAATATCTTTTTTGTAACTTTTATTAGTTTAAAAGCTTTAATACATATATTTGAAAAACCGGGTTATTTGTACAAGAATAACAAGCCCATCATGAAATTGTGTCCTGAAAAAAACAGGATGTTTGGTAACCCTAATACGAAACGAATGTGTATAAATAGATCAGCAGCTGTATTGCTTTTACTATTCTTAGTAACATGCTGGTAGCAGGTCGGCTCCAAAATTATAATTATTTATCTAACAATCATATTAAAATAGAACTAAATAAACTAAGATACAAAAATTTTATCAAGTTGAATTATGCTCTACCAGCAACCTGTCCGGATTTTGTATACGCTTTCGTCGGAATAATATATGTAAAAATTAAAAAAAAAAAATTGACAGACTTCAAATGTTTTCGTCGAATTCAAATGGGACCGAACGGGAATGTCTCTCAAACATTAAAATAATTTTCCGGAACAATGACGGATGTTGATGTAACAATTTTTTAAAAATATAACTGAATTGGTAACCAAATAATGGTATGTAAGTGCACGTGCACTGTTATGACTGATTTTTAGATATCGTGTAAAGGGATTAGAAACGCTTAACTTGGAACTACTTGGAAGCGTTGACCAAGAATGCCCATAGCTTTCTCAGATGTCTGTTTCCGTCCGATTGTATACTTCCTTAAGTCCTTTACGTTCTACGCATCAAATCCTTAGAGGAGAGTATTTACAGTGTACTTTTTTAAAGTGAACCGTCTTAAGTGGCGTTTCTATTAAATCAATTGGTGAACGAAAATTATAGAGAGTGAAGAGAAAAATATATATGACTAGTTGCCCGCGGCTTTGCTCGCGTGGAAGTTGAATTTATTTATATTTATTTAAGACCTCTTTGTAAACCACATTGGTGTGTATTTTACCCCTTAGGGTAGAATATCCAGATACGCTTAAATACGTATCTAGTTGTTCTTAATCAGTATAACAAAAATAAAGATTCAATGTTTCTAACTTAAAAAATGACGGACTTCCAGACAAACTTTAAACCCTTATTTCCCCGAATTAGGGATAGAAATATCCAAAAACACTTAAATACGTATCTACTCCTTTTTAATCAGTATCTCAAAACTAAAGTGTTGTTCATGTTTCTAACTTAAAAAAATTATGGACCTTCAGACTAATTTTTAACCCCTTTTTCACTCCCTTAGATGTCTTTCCTAAATTCCTTCCTTAGTGGATGTTTACTCAATAAAACAATCTACCTCACCAAATTTCATGGCCCTAACTTTAATAGTTTACGCTCGGCGATGATGAATCAGTCAGTCAAGACATGTTATTTTATAAGTAAAAAAGATGTATAGATTTCGCAATTTTTGTATATTTTTTTATTTTACAGTCAAAGATCAAATATTCCGATAAATGTGTGTTATTTTATAAGTATTGATGTAGGGAGAGAGAAAGACAGCTGTATATTTAGTTTGACGGTGTTGCACGTGCTATTTTTATGGTATATATTTTAGCTAGTAAAATATATTTTTTACATTAGCAGCCTGTAAATTTCTTACTGCTGGGCTAAGGCCTCCTCTCCCTTTGAGGAGAAGGTCTGAGCATATTCCACCACGCTGCTCCAATGCGGTTCGATGGAATACACATGTGGCAGAATTTCGTTGAAATTAGACACATGCAGGTTTCCTCAAGAAGTTTTCCTTCATCGCCGAGCACGAGATGAATTATAAACACAAATTAGGCACATGAAAATTCAGTGGTGCCCGCCTGGGTTTGAACCCGAAATCATCGGTTAAGATGCTCGCGTTCTAACCACTGGGCCATCTCGGCTCAAAATATATATTTGATCGTTACTAATAATGTTAGGTACATGAAACATCAAAGCAATAAGCAATCATTCCGCTTGACAGATGTTGGATTGATGACGTGATCGCAATGCCTAATATCTAGGTCTTATCTCAAACAATTAGAACTCTTTGGGTTCATTAGGCTGTATGCGTAATTTCTTTGTCTGTTTTAAACTTAGTTCGTGCCTATAATTGAACTTAAAAGCGAGTTAAAGATCTCATTCGAGTCGGTTTTTGATTTTGTTAAGTATTGCTGTTCGGCGGTCGAGTATGAGATTAGAGGTCAGTACCCACCCAGATGGGTTTGCATAAGACCCTCCAAGTATAAACGAAAGTAAAAGTTAACAATAAAAGTATATTATCTTAGATTAGTGAATAATAAGTACATGTTGATTATATTTATGTATATATTGTTATTAGCAAGAATTTGCGGTTTTAATTTGTTGTGACTTATTAATCTTAATCAGGGTAATTAATGCGACTAATTTAGCAATCGAGGTTTTTAGGGTTCCTTATTTAATAAATATACCTGACGATGAGAAATTGTTATGTTACACATAAAGTCAAATTAAACACTATGTTCTACAAATAATCTCAAAATTATCCAATAGTACATATCTGCAGGCCTAAAATTTGACACAAACCTAATACTAAAATAGAAACTAAAAAAAATTCGCGTCTATTTAAAAAAAAGTTTGAAAGGTAAATGAGCCAGTGTAACTACACCACAAGGGACATAATAACTTCCATCCTCAGATTTGTGGTGCATTCGATTAGTAATATGGTCAGAATGTCTGTGATAGGTGGTGACCACTCACCATATTATGAATCGTTTCCCGTGTATATTAGGCTTGCAATATAAAAATTCCATCAATATGTAACTTGAGAATTTTGATAATTTCATATATATGTATAATATTGACCATGTGTTCATTAACGAATTACAATCAGATATAATTTAATATCTATAGAGGTATAATCTGTTGCCTATATCAGAATCTGATAAAGAATATTGTTTTAATAAGATTGACTCATAATGACTCATTTTTATTATCGTTACATAAATCTGTGCCAATCCATTGAATAACAACCGTGTAGGCAAAGGAACTCAACGTATACGTCCAAACCCTACCGCAAATATTAGGTCATCTTCAACAATTCTCCAATATACTGAGCACCGAGTAAGCAGAGTCCGAAGACATACTATCTACTCTAAAAGATAAAATACGATTGTAGTGTTCATATGTACATTGAAGGCATACTTGCTGAGTTGGTTAGTTGACCGATTAAAAGGTACCAGATGAGAAAGGTAAATAAAATCAGAACTAAGTTCTAATTTGTTCAGATAAACCGCAAGACCGAAATTTACCCCTAGTAGCAATAAGTGGTTAACATATATACAAAATCACGCTTTGGAATATAAGTTAAGTTTTTTATGAGCTTGAAGTGTCTAGCGGAAGTTGGTCGGCGGGAAGTGTGGCAGCGATAAGTTTTATTTTGTAACATATAACGTTACTAGACAGTTCTAATCAAAAGTACCTATACGATGATTAAAAAACAACTTTTTTTTTTTAATGTAAAGTGGTCACTACCCATAGACATTAGCGTTGTTAGAAATATTAACAATATCTTATTTTGTCAATGCGCCATCAACCTTGGGAACTAAGATGATATATCCCTTGTATCTGTAGTTGGCTGGCTCACTCACCCTTCAAACCGTAACACAACAATATCAAGTATTGCTGCTTGTCGGCAGAATATCAGAGTGGGTGGGGGGTACCTACCTAAACGGGCTTGCACAAAGTAAACCACTAAGTATATATAAATAAATTAAACAGGAAATAAACAATTTGAACTTAAATAAAGTTCAAAATGTTATTAAAATTAATCTTATAAGTGTCTCCGTAGTAAGTGTATGATAAAAATAAATAGTTTTAATGAGTCTGGATCTCTTGAAGTATTTCTTCAAGATGCTTATGTTAACAAGTAGCACATAGGCGCCCAGCTATTGTGGCATATAATAACTATTCTCAATTATATTTATCTTAGTGATTTATTTACCAATACCTTATTTCTATAATTCATTAATATTAATCATTTCGTTAATCACCATAGTAATAAATTACGCTGTGAACAATAATTTAACCTTACTAGTTCGTAAACTGACTTCCGATTATTTGACATAAAAAAGTTAGTACGCGCCGAAGGAGCACATTCGGTTGTTTTAATAAGTCCTGGCACAACGTTACGCTGTCCGAGTATTATAAATTGAAGTGTACCAATTATTGGACTGTGTTTTATTTTCATAAAAACCCAGAAAACCCACAAGTGTTAACACTTATTAATTAGTTAAAAGATATTCAAATGTTCATCTTTTTGTTTTTTTTTTTTATATTTTAAAAGATTAAGTACTAAGCAGGTACTAAACTTGCGGTAGTGTCTACGTAAGATGCTTTTCTAGCTGAGTCGAGATGGATTTTAGTGGTAATTGATATGATATGTTTATTTATTTACATATGAATAATTAATAAGTTTCGAGACGGTTCTTCTAGGTAGAATTGAAATGTACTTGACATTATTGGTATGGCTTTGCGCGTTCGCATTTAGTAATGTTGTTATCTGGTTTGAGAGGTTAGTGAGCCTGTGTGACTACAGGCCCAGCACATAACATCTCAGAGTTCCCAAATTCGATGGAGCAATGTAAGGAATTATTATAATTTCATACGACGCTGATGTCAAGCAGTGGTGGCCGCATCATGTGAACCATTGCGATTAAAAAAGAATCAAAATTTCGAATAAGTAGTTCTCTACATTTTATATAATCTTTTAAAATCGAGCCTAAAGTGCTTGTCATACTCGAATCAAGTATGTTATGCTTAAATGCTATCTCGACAATCGGTCAACTATTATCAATATCAGTCTGTGTAGTATATCAACTCGGTCTAGCCTTTTCATACAGCTGTTATTTTGTAAATATTGTCAAGGAAATTTTTATTTAATTTATTTAACAATAACATTGTCTGTCCGGAACATATGAATTCCCGTAATATGAGCCATTTCTTTTGTACCAGATTATATAAAACGCAACTAGGTAGGAATTCCATCATATGGAGCATTGTTATGTACATCACCATCAGTATTAAAGTAAAACATTTAGACATATGTCACGATGGTCGACCTCAATTCAATCGAAAAATAAAGAATTTCATTTGTGCTCAATTCTAATCATATGGTTTATCTTATTGGTTTTATTAATTATTATATATTATATAATAGTTTAAAAAATGTATTATAATTATTATTTTTAATTATTATGCTTATGTTTAATTCATATTTTCAATAATTACATTGTGTAATATGATAACGCGTGGTGTGACTACCTGTAAGTAGAACTTTTGCCTTGATAATTTTGAAATGTAATTTTTTATTTTTTATTTTGGATGTGATATTGTATCTACTGTTGGTTGTCCTAATGAAAATAAAATAATATAAAATATGCAGTCGAAAATCGACCACCTGTTTAATTAAATGCATGAAATTTAATTTCTTGTTTATATACGAGTCCAATTATCTTTTATTGATATATCATTACTACTGAAATCCACTCGGCCATCTCCAATAGGTATATAATACTCGATGTATAATTAAATAATCGTTTATCAACTATAATACGTTTTATATCTTAGGCCGTGGCCCGCACTGCTGGAAATATCACAATGTCATATGGTTTATGACGTTTACTGGTATACTTTACTATCCAAAATGAAATCGTTGTTAATATTCTTAGTTGGCAGAATTGTAACTCTTAATAGGTCGAATGTTTTTAATTAAATTGTACTACCGATATTTTAGCTAGAGTGTTTGATCAAATGGAAATAGCCTAATGAATGCCGGAAAATAAAGGTACCCGGATCTCTGATCTTGGTAATCCACTAAAAACACCGCGATCGCCGTTCTCGGCACGGATTGGAGAGGCAGGATCGTGTCGTTATAACGCATCCTCGGCTCCCAAGTTCAGTGCTCTGCTCGTGGCTCGTGATCTCGCCTCCCTTGCACGCCTCGCTAGCGCGTACGGCAGCACAAGGCTTCTCCTGGCTGCCATCCTCCTCAGGGCTCTGAAATAGAAATGTTAAATGGGCCTAATTCATATCAACCCTGTAATAGTCGACTTAAGAATTCTGTATGTGCTAAACGCACTCATAAACTTCATGAGCACTTATTGTGGTGGGGAATTAACCGGCCAGAAAAATAATATCCATTTAGGGCTGGCGCCAACTTCAGATCTCGATCTTTATTGCACGTGTGTGCGTTACGTGTTTAGAGATACGATCGTATGAATTAACTATCAAGTGTTTTATGCTAATACTTTAATTACAAGTCTTGATATTAATGACGCAAATAGAACTAACTGTATCATTACTAATACTGTCTTAAATATAAATGGTTCTCCTATGTGTAATTTAATTGCGCGATAATTAACCATTTCTTGACGTTTTTTCTCGATCAAAATATACTTTATTCAAGTAGGCTCTTACGAGCACTTTTAAATCGTCATTTAACAAACTATATTGGGTGAAGCTACCACCGGTTCGGAAAGTAGATTCTACCGAGAAGAACCGGCAAGAAATTCAGTAGTTACTCTTTTTCAACATCTAAAAATACAGTCATATTAGTTAAATACTTACAATTATATATGTATGTAATATATCCTGCCATTTGAACTGCTTCTTTTTGGAAAGTTATCAATGGTTGTAATGTAGATTTTACTAAAAACCGGTAAGAAATTCAATACTATTTTTCTATTAATTATATATAAATATTCGACTCGTCTAATTCTCAAAAAGTCCGATTATTGACGCGCTAACAAACTACTAAGAACTTTTTGGTTCTGAGTGTAGCGTGGTACAGGTTTGATCGATGAAGTGTAATAAGGCTGTAATGATTAATTCCGATGGATATTAAACTTTCGCTTTTTGACAGTTCAGATTTAATATACAAGCCGTTTTTATGTATCAAGAGGAAAGCGAATTACGTCGACTTCGTTCATTACTCTGTATCAGAATATGAATGTAATCTCTGACAAAAAAAATATTGAATATAAAATTGCCGGAACTCGTTCAGAAATTAAATTTTTTTTAAAGAGTTATTATTGAGCTTAGTGCCGGTTCTATTCGGTAAATTTATATGGTTATTTTAATAAAGATATTTTTGATTTGTTTTGGTTTAGTCTGGACGGTTTCTGGGCTTTGTGGTAGGTTGTACCACCCACTCGTTCCATATTCTAGCGCCATATGGCAATATTTAATATTTTCTTATTCCAGTTCGAAGGTAAACAGGAAGGAATTTAAAAGGAGTTAAATTTCGTTCAATTTAATTGTAACAGTTAATTTTTTTTATAAATTAGTATTAATATGATCATGAGGACCATTTGTTCGTTCGCTGACGTATATTAAAAAAAAAAAAAACATCTGAATCTATATGTATGAATATATTATTCCAGTTATATTTAGATTTTAGCCTCAAATGAACAGTTCGTGAAATAAGCTAAATAAAAGTGTTACCGAGCTGTTTTATCCGCGTGCGTTGATTAAATAATATGTACAACAAAAAAAATGATCCTTAATAAATTTAAAACAAAAGCCAAACCATATCTTAATTAATAAGACACAATAAAGATTCTAATGACAGAAACAAGTCAACTATGACCTTGAAAAGTTAAGTTTTTTCTGGGATCGAAATTTTGCCTTACAGACCAACAGAATCAGTAATGGTCTAATGTTGAGACACACTAGACAATTCCTGATTCTTGATAGTTTAAATATGTTCTATATATAATATACATATGCATTATCATATGACACGAATTGAAGGGTATGCGGACGAAGTCGCGGTTATAATCCTGTATATGCCATTGAAAACCAGTTGTCGTATTTTAACACCTTATATAATAAGAGCTTTTTTAACTATGTCCCCGATATTCGCGAGTGGTTTTACTTTTACTAGTTCTGTATTTGTAGTTATTGTTCATATCTTTTTTAACTGACTTCAAAATTATCATTTTGTATTGATTTTTGATTCGACGCTCATTGGTTACTTTTTTGATTTTTGCATATTCCATTCTAACTTAACGTGATTCTTTTTAAAGGAGAATTTCGTCTTGAATTAGATTTCTTTTCTGAATGCATTCCAATCTATTTACATGGATTTTGTAAATGGGATTCCATTCAACACTACAATAGTCAAACTCACCACTCTGTATTGCATTATATAATGTCATAATTATTTGTAGATTTCTGATTTCTGACATATTTAATCGATGTGAGACTGACCAAGTGCTACCCAGCGTGACGCCTAGGTCACGAACATCAGTGACTACTGCAAGTAGCGATTTGTTTACATAATATTTTCTCTTGGGTACTGCTCAAAATCTGTTAAAATACATCACATGGCGCTTCATTTCGCTAAGATACATACCATTTGCATCACCAGGTACTTAAGCTATCTAAGTAATTTAGAAGAAAAGCCATCTTCCGAGGAGGTTGTACTTCTAAAAAAGCTTAAATTATCTGCAAACTAATTAAACCGGGAATGAGTATAACATTCATTTATGTCATTTATATATATGTGGAAAAAAATAGGTCCTAAACGAGATCCCTGTGGGACTCCAGACGGTGATAAGAGAATTTATCTATAATTCTCTATTTTCGTATCAAATATATTACTCAACGATATCGCGATATCCACCGATTGTAAATTAACAGATTAAAATTCAATGTGAAGGTACTTCCACTAAATGTGAGATATTTTTTGTAAACGGTGCATTATCATCTGGGCAGCTCGAATCGAGGTCGTAGCCATTTCGAAATTAAAAACTGTAATTATATACTTAAATAAGCGTTTATATTAATATAAGATATTATTATTTACTTATACAATTAACAATACCTCTTGAAAAATAACTAATTAGATATAAGTTAATTTTTAATTTTGTACAACATAAATATATAAATAATAACATTAGAATTTAAGCCGCAAGAAGTACGAGTAGATAAACAGTACAGCACTTCCTTTGGTGAGAATACATTTGAAGTCAAGGATTGTATAATAAAATTGCACTAGTCGGTTTGTTAAATTTAATTAAGGTTACGTCGTAACACCGATCTTCTCGGTCGTAACTCCCACAATCTGTTCACGCGGCATAAGGCTTTAAAAAAAGCAATTGTATTCATATTTTGTAACACTTCAAACGTTCAATTGAGCAATGATTAAAATATAAATAGTTTTTGTATACGAGAAAACTATAACTTTGGTCTTTTCAATAGTATAGAGCGAAGCCTCTCGCAGTCTGTTCGCTTAGATCTCTTAAACTACGCAGCGGTTGCAACGGTTTTTCATAAATAAACACAGTGATTCAAGAGGAAGGTTTATTTGTATAACATATGTATATTACAGTAGAGAAAAGATGAGATTTTTTGTGATTGTTCTTCAGCCTAAATGCTCCGTGGAGACCTTTGTTGTACCCTTGTAAAGCCGGGATGGGTAGCTAGTATCAGTAATACTGACAGATAGAGATATTTTTTTTGTATATACATGCCTTATCTATTACAGAAATAATTTGTCTAAGTAATGGTATCTACTGTAATATTATTAAAAAGGTTATATTTGTTAGTGTCTATGTAGGGGGTAATCTCTGGATTTAAAGATCCAATTCTAAAAATGTTTTAAATTTTTTTTTTTTATATTTTCTTTATTAATAAATTGAACCCGTACGAAGTCGGGACGGGTCGCTAGTAAGATGTAAAATTATATATTACTAGCCTGCGGCTTCGAATTTAAAAAACTTTAACCTATGGCACACAAACCGTTACCCACATTTTAACCACTCGAGGGGTGATTTAAAAAGTATGTCTTTCTCCGGGGACTCAAACTATCTCTACGACAAATTTTATCTAAATCGGTTCAGCCGTATCGGTTGAAGCGTGAAGAGGTATCAGTCAGTGTTACTTTCGCATTTATAATATTAGGTATAATATGCGTTCGAACACCGGGACAGCAACCAGTTTACATACAATTATGTCATAACCGGGAATCGAAGCCGGTGCTTTAATTAGCAGTTTTCCTGCTGATTTCTAATCTTTATACGTAGTGAAAAATGTACATAGCTCTGTCTATACATTGAGTTTCCGTGTGCTTGATTCGTGTTAATAAGTGATATCGTGTTTAGCGGTGAAAAAAAGTTTCGTGATATTTTTTTATATAAATGTATATACTACTGGTCGTGATATGAATTTCATGTTCATAAACGCAATAGGAAATTTATTACTTACTAGTTACGCGTCCCGGCTTTGCTGTGCAATGCTTATACTAAATATACTACAGAATATACAACGTTCACAACTTTTTGATATTAGACAATACAAACCGGTGTGTCTGTCCTGTCTTTAAATCTGTAATATCTTCGAAAATATTCGTTTAAATTTCATGCTGTAAAGGGCCATATTAATCTATATTAAATGCACAATGTATTTAAGGTATTTAATTGGATAAGGATTAATGCTGTATTGCTTCGAAAATGAGCCATTATTTCTCGTAAAAAGTAAATGATAAAAAATTGTTATTGTGGGCTATACATGTGGACATATACCATCACGGACTTTTTTGAAGATCTTTTTAAGGTGTACAATTCTGTAGTACATTATTTTGATCTATCTCGTAGGGTTCAGTCAGTCAGTTCAGTCAGTTCAGAATTTTGGACAAAATTATCATTTGTCAATGGTAACACTTAACTTTACATGAATCATTATCCAATTGGTCAAAAAACGCGCGAGGCTCTATTTTTGACATGATCAATTTTTAATTATCTTAAGCTCTTTCACTTTAATGAACAATGAAACACTTTATTTTTTACAAAAAAACACCCCAGAGGAACCCCCTTTTCCAAGCAACAATCAAGAGGCCGATTAGTAGAGTCTAGTCGGCTAATCAGCAAAATTGGCACATCTCTAGTTTTAAGTAGTGCTGTGCCTTAAGGAATGAAAAGTAAAATAGTCACTAATGTATTGTAATACTGACCCACATTCAGTTAAGGTACCACACCTTAAGAATAGGCGATATTGACATTCAAGTGAGACGGGCAACGATCAAAGCAAAGCTAAGCGTTAAGTTACGTTGTCGTTTTCTACGTACAAGGAAAGGCAATAGTCATAAAATCGAATAACGGTTTTATTTGATTGATTAAATTTTTCCGAATAAATGTTTCGGAAACAAATTTCGATTTAATTATTTTAATCGATTCGTTAGTTTTTTGCATCGATACAAAAGTCGTATTTTCTCATATATTATATTTTTTATCATAACTTAATTTACGATCCGAAATCAAAATATACTTTACAAGCACTTTTGAATTATCATTTTACAAAGTATATTAAGTGAAGCTACCACCGGTTCGGAATGCATATTCTACCGAGAAGAACCGGCGAGAAACTCGGTAGTTACTCTTTTTCAACATATAAAAATACAGTCATGTTAGTTAAATACAATTATATAAGTAGGTCATGTCTCCTGCCTGGAAGTCAACAAGCATTAACTCCACGCTTTTTTATCATCTATATAATTTTAAATAATATGCGTTCTTTACCAATGTATGTTTTAAAAATGATTTGAATTTATGAATCGGCAAAATATATGCAGTGAATTTAAAAAAAAACATCCAATAAGGATACGCTTCCATTATTTTATTGTATTATTTGCGTATTAGACTAAATAAAGTTTTAAAAAAATTCCGCAGAATTCTGCGTTAAATAATATTTTGGTACTAATGTATATAATTATATATATATATACATATATATATATATATATATATATATATATACTATAAATACTATAAATATAATATAAAAACAAAACCGGTTTGAACTAGAATGATCCTACAATTTCGCCATAAAGTCTAGCACGGTTACATCAAAATCGACCTAGTTACCTGACATATCATTCAACGGACCGTATTCCCAAGATATTACGTATCATCCTCGTAACACTGTTATTACATACCTACATAGATAATCTATCAACAATCTTTAAAGAACAATGAGCTACGTGACCATATATGTAATCTATATATATATATAGTACTGTAAAATGTACAGTATTCAAATCGACTCTTACAAATATTTAACGGTTTTAAGTGCTTTCTGAGGTACTGGAATGTACACACTTCCAGAGTTTTTTCGACAAGAAAAACTTGATAACTTTTTATGTGCCCGACCTGGGGTTCGAACCCAGAACCTCGGTTCTTAGGCATTATGTCAAGCCACTAGATCAACGTAGCTATAGTATTCATGAGTTATTAGCAGAAAAGAAAAGAAAGACCCGCTGAGTTTCTTTCGTCGGTTCTTCTCAGGTCGGGTATTTTCTTTAACGAACCGATCGTAGTGTTTAATTCGACTATCAATAAGTAAGTGTAATGCTTCTATATTGAATAAATGAATTTGATTTGATTTAATATCATTGTTATTGATAAAATTAATAATTTATGGAAATAAGCAAATTCTTATACATGTTTTTTGTTTTTTAAACTAGTTATCGGTCCACGACTCCGCTCGCGTGTTAGGGGCTAAGCATAAAAAAGTAGCCGATTTCCTTCCCGGGAGGTCAATTGTGCTTCATGCCAAATTTCTTAAATTCGGTTCAGTGACTTGGAATTGAAAGGGTAACAGTCATACAGACAGACTGTGTTTATTATCTATTACATATTATAAATGTGAAAGTAACTCTGTCTGTCTGTCTGTCGCTATTTCACTGCCAAACCAATGAACCGAATTCGATGAAATTTGGTATGAAGCGAACTTGAACTCCAAGGGAGGACATAGGCTACTTTTTTGCCTAGCACATGACAACCAATCCCTAAATCGCGAGCGAAGCCGCGAGCGACAACTCGTATTAGTATGTATGTAAATAATGATTATGGTTGAATTTGGAACACTGAGCGAACATTGCACAGAACTGGGCAGTGAACTATCAGTATCTGATAAATTTTATGTGTTGTAGTCGATGTCCCTGTCACTGTAGTGTTCTGTTTTTTCGAAATTCTTGTCGGCTAAACTAATGTCGTACACTCTCGACCGACTTGAGAGATAAGGACGTTATCACTATCTATTTATTTAACCCAATTAAGTTATTTTTAATTTAATTTTATGTGTAGTCTTTGTGTACACCAGTTTTATGGCGGCTTTTCGCACGTGTTAGAGTACAGACAGTTACTTTTGCATTTGTAATATTGATTTAGATGAAGACGAAAATTAAAAGCTCGAGGATTAAAAAAAATATTGTTGGGTCTTTTCCTACAATATTTATAATATAACAGAAAATTCCGATGAAGTATAAAATACTATTTACTCAGTGCAAGTCTATAAATTATTTTATATAAAATATTTATAAATAATTATTAAAGTTTGTATAGCTTCTAGTTATTGAGTTATATTCAATCACAGAATTATATAAACGTAATGAATACTTTTTGGTTCGACATTTTTATAAATAAAAGTAGAAAAAGAATATTTTTGAATTGGACATTATTAATCTGGGTCGAAAAACGGAAGGTAATGGATGATTGTAACAAAAACTGGAAAAATAAATATCGTAAACTATATTAAATATTGTTAATTATTTGACGTTCCTATTTACTTGAAGCTGGGTCTTCATTAGTAATATATATGTATAAACTCAATTTTATAAGTAGAGTTACAAAAAAAAAAAAATATATATATATAAACAAATTTATTTTTCTGCTAACCGTACAAGTTTTAGTAAATGCGTCGTATAAAATATATTTTTTTTTATACGAGACGCATTCAAAAAGTCGAAAATACTAGTTTCTGCCGGCGGATACGCCTGTGAAGAGGGGAGGGGGCATTGTCTAATATCAAGTGTCTTATGTTATTTTTCGTACTCCTGATAGTGTGTGCAAATATGATGTTCGCTTGATTAGTTTAGACATGAAAGCATAACAAATAAACAAACAAAAATAATTTCGCATTTATAATATTAGTTAACATATATAATGTCGATATATAGAAATTTTGAATGTCGGATTTTAATGATATGACAGTATTCCACAGGCGGCCATGTTTGACGTTTACGGATGCGTTCAGAAACCTGTGATAAGAATGATATACAATCAACAATAATTATTGTTAGTTCACTACATAAATAAAAAATATATTTAGATGTTTGTCAAATACAGCATTTATTTATTTCACCCGAGCGCAGCAGGGTTTTCGTCTAGTATGTGTAATATGCTGCCGATAGATGTCATTTCCAATCGACTATGATCTTAGAACCGTACAGGTTATAACGACCTAGGAACATAAAAGGAAACAGTGAGAGCTACTTTCTAGACTTAAACGACGACAGTAGTGAGATTTTCCTTTATTTACTTTCTAAATGTAAAGCTGTATAAAAGAATTTGAAAATTTGTGTGTGTGTGTGTGTGTGTTAGTAGATTCACAAACTCATGTACAAAAGAAGGTGATTTCTTATGACCTATAAACGCTAAGAAATTATGAACATAAGATTGCCTCGTTGGTCTACTGGCTTATAAGGTCGTAGATCCTGAGGTTGAGACGAAATCTTCCAAGTAATAGCCCGGTGTCTGTAAGTTCGAAGTGCCGGTGTACCTATTTTATGAAAAATTAACCTCTCGTGCCTCGATAACCACGTAAAGCCATTGGTCCTGTGCCTTAAGTCTTACCGATCGTGGTCGGATTTGCGTTTCTACCAAATTATGAGAGTGGGGGCCTAGTTTCATAAATTCAAATTATTTGTAAAAAATACATTGGTAAAGAAGGCATATTATTTGATACAAGATTATATAGATGATAAAAAAGCGTGGAGTTAATGCTTGTTGACTTCCAGGCAGGAGACATAACATACATATATAATTGTATTTAACTAACATGACTGTATTTTTAGATGTTGAAAAAGTGTAACTACTTAGTTTCTTGTCGGTTCTTCTCGGTAGAATCTACTTTCTGAACCGGTGGTAGCTTCACTTAATATAGTTTGTTAAATGACGATTCAAAAGTGCTTGTAAAAATCTACTTGAATAAAGTATATTTTGATTTTTAGTGTGTGCACCTACTTTTGTACACACTTGTGCACTTATAATATGCCCCGCGTATTTGTCTGGTTTTTTTCTTAAAACGTGTAATCTCCACCGACGTTAGTGTCCGTGCGTTTTTTTTTATATCTATATAAAAATATATCAAAAATGCAATAACTCCAAAATAAATTTGTTTTTTTCTATGTACCTACATGATTTAATTTCCACAATGTCCTTATACAAGATCTTAATTTAACTTGTCATCTTGTAACATTTTGCTGTCTGTAGGTCTGTCTGTTGTTATATGTTTATAGTATCGTGTAGGTATGAAGAGGAAATATAAACTAAAAACAACTAGAAGACATTGATAAATAAGGCATATTATTACGTACAAGATTATTTACATTTGACGTATCTACTCTGAAATTGAAATGGTGGAAAAAGAGTAACTACTGATTTTCTTATCGAACCGACATTCTCATTCATGTTCTTGGTACAATCTAATTCCCGGACCGGACCGGTGCGGTGCTAGCTTTACGTATAATTCGACAGTGTAACATGACGATTCAAAAGTGCATTTATGAGCCTACTTGAATAAAGAATATTTTTATTTTGTTTCTTCTTCCTCGGTGAGAATGATTTCATCATATTGAGATTTTGCAATCTTAATCTGGGTTTGGCATATCCATTGTGTCAAATCAAATGATCGGACGACCTCCGTGGTCGAGTAGTGTGTACACCGGTTTTCATGGGTACGCCAGTCCAAGGATCCGGGTTCGATTCCCGGCCGAGTCGATGTAGAAAAATTTCATTATTTTTCTATGTTGTCTTGGGTCTGGGTGTTTGTGGTACCGTCGTTACATCTGATTTTCTATAACACAAGTGCTTTAGCTAGATACTTACATTGGGATCAGAGTAATGTATGTGATTTTGTCCAATATTTGTTATTTGTTAAATTATCGTCTTTACACTTTCCCCGATACAATAAGGGTAAGTTTGAAAGAAATGTGGACGAGAACAAAATGTTTTACTATGAAGTGCATACTATTATGAAATCGTAGATCAATCTGTTGCTGTAACTTTAGATTCGTGACCACAAATTAACCGCAGGGGTCAATGAACCCCAGACGGTTGTTATTACGTTTATTGAAATTATCTTTATTAATTATAAATGCTTTTATATATATATATATATATATATATATATATATATATATTTTGTATGAATTCTTACTAATATCATAAAGGCGAAAGTTTCTATGTAGGGATGTTTGTTATATTTGTAGAAAATATATCACTATAAAGTTTGAATTCGATAAACTTATTTCTTAGTTGTCGTCCGTTGCTTCGCTCGCGTTTTAGGTTTGTCAGGCGTTGGGCATAAAAATTAAAGTAAAGCTTCATACGAAATTTTGTCAAATTCGGATTGGCTGTGAAAGAGCAACAGACAGACAGTTACTTCCGCTTTTATAATGTTAGTATAGATTACTACACTATAATTATACGATAATAAATTAAAACAATTTGTAAACAACAAGATAACATAATAGTCGTTGTTGGCGCAAAAAAATGATCCACAAGTCGATGTTGTGTGACAGAACAATCACGTTATTATACATCGTACAGTAGTATCATGAGAAAATAATCATTTCCCTCCATTGTCATACGTATATCCGGAACAGCGGTGTTATTCTGTAAGAACTCACTTCGTATCTCACTCGTGAAATGTACGGAACTTATATGGATTTATTCACTCACGAAAGCGCTTCCCTCTACGCTAAATTATCGTACGTTAGTGCGATTAACGCTTGTGCATACAATGTGTCTTGTCGTGATTATTAATTTACGAACATAGATAGCAAAATAAATACAAATTAAATATATATGATGACCGAGTAAACCCCCACCATCAGATACTCTACCGCTAAAGAGCAATATTTGTAGTCTATTCCAACCACAAGAGTACAAAAGCCAAATAAACAACATTTGACAGCGAATTGACGTGATATCATTGGTTGAGAGCTTGATTAATCTATGATGTTCGTTATGGATTGGTTTGGATTGGACGAATTGAATGTTTATCGTATCTTTGGAAGTGAAATTGAAGTGGATGTAAGTGGTTAAGTGTAATAGTGTTGTATTATAAATAAAGATATATTAAGAATTGTTATCAGCACACAATATTTTATTTTCAATAGGACAACGAACATTAGATACAGTATCAAAAACAATATCACAACAAAATAGAAACATTACATTTCAAAATTATCTTGGAGAATGTTCTAGTATTTACAGGTAGTCTCACCATGTACAATATGTATTAAAATAATCACTGTTTGACGCGTATCCTTTAAATGTTATAACACACGACATATATAATCCGACACGCTAAAGACTCAAGTCAAGGGACTCTAGCTAAATGCGACTGTATTCTCAATTTCTTCACTTCCAACACGACCAGAACGGTTTTAGTTACTGGTCCAACAGCTTTCCAAGGCATAGAACTGCTACTGAGAATTTCGTGCCAGAAAAACAAAATAACTTTTTAATGGCTTAACCCGCGATTTGAACACAAGACCTCGAGATCTGCAGCAATAGAAGCTAGTCAACAGACCAACGAGGCAGTGAAATTATTATAATCAATATCGCGTATAACTTTCTGACATCACGTTCGTGTTCTATGGTGAGGTTCGAATTGTGTTTACAGAATAGGTCTCTGAACATTTGTCAATCCTATAATTGTCTTCCGTTTCCGACGCAGAGGATATGGTAATTAGTTTCGAAAGCTAAAGATTGTATTGTTTTTTTTTTTCTATATTTAAATGTCATTGTAAATAATTTCGGTCACGTCTTTGGTGATTTTCTATGGTATAAATTGCCTTGGGTTTAACTTATACTATAATACATTTTTGGGCTTGTAACATTGAATTATAATATGTATCTATTCATTTTTTTATGGTCTTCTACGGTTTTTTTTATGCTTGTTATCTCAGAACTCCGCCATTTATGAACAGTTTGGAAAAAAACTTTTGCTGAGAAGGGTCTTTGGTCCCATTCAAATATTATTTATTGTTTGGTTTGGTGTGATAAAGGATATTTAGTATTTAGATTAAATTTACTTATATTTTTTTATAATTCATGAGTAATTATGTTGTATATGAGCGTTCTATGAAAGTTTATGTTTTAGATTCGTTAAAATATTGTGCTATATTTTGAGATTGAG
The DNA here is from genome assembly GCF_037043105.1 of Vanessa tameamea. Classification (NCBI taxonomy): domain Eukaryota; kingdom Metazoa; phylum Arthropoda; class Insecta; order Lepidoptera; family Nymphalidae; genus Vanessa; species Vanessa tameamea. The sequence continues at coordinate 3,245,891 of NC_087338.1, forward strand.
ATGTTCTGATAAATATTTGGAAATAAAATAAAAATATAATAGAGTTTATTTGTTTAAACGCGTTTAGTTTGACGAAATTAATCGATATCGGTTCGATGGCTTATTTATTGAGTTTTTTTTTGACTAAATATCAAGATATGACTTACAGAGGTGGAGAAGTTACGTTTAAAAAATAGGGCAGGAATATTCCATACAAATTGTTCGGTTAAAAGTAATTCAATTTGATTAATTTCAAACAGATATCCTGTATATATTTATATACAAGAACATGAAAATTCTTATAACGTCAATCGTCTTAATTTAAAGAGATGCTACGAAAGGGAGACTACTTATATATAATATTAGTTGTTGCGCACGTCTTTGCTCGTTTTAGGCGTTGGTTGTCATGTATAAGGCGTTAAAATCGGCCTATGTCCAAAAAATATGATTTTAGTGATAGTTTCTTTTTCACCAGTACATTTAGTATTATTATTGTTAAAATCTGCTCCGAAAGGCGTTGTAAATTCTAGTATAAGTTTGAGTAATATTTTTAGTTAGGCATTTTAGTTCACTAAGTTGCGCCCCTCGTTAAGTTATTCTAAATATAATCTTTTTTAATTTTTTTGCTGTCTCTACCCCCGTGTTAATCATCTAACGCACACCGAGACTCGGAAGAGCTCACACTAATGCACGTCTATAACATTTAACATGGAGGGGAGAGGATTTGTAGTTAAGAGATTATTACACCATGTCTTTTTATTTATCAGTACAGATTATCTTATAACCTTTCTGAACATTTCACTTCATGTTTTTGTAATAATATTAATTTTTTCTTTCCAGGATCAAAAGATCTACGATGTTCCGTGTGAGATATCCCGTCCGCCGACTCCAGATTTAATTAAATCTGACTTTCAAAGGCTACGTGATAATTTCGAGAATGCGACCCATAAAACCATCATACAACCAATTAATTTGGACGAGAGAGCCGTAGACCCAAAGCCGATCATGAGCAAGAAGATTTGGAAGTCGTCGGAAAACGTTACGGAGGATTTCAAGAAAGCGAAACGACAAATTGAGAAGAAGTTCGCAACGGATGTCAAGAGGTACAAACGGAATGAGAGAGGATCGAAAATTTCCCTAAGTTTGCCGAGGAGGGAGTCCCAGCTCGATGTGGATAGAGAAAATGTAAGTAAAGTGTTTTGTGTTTTTTTTTTCTAGAATTTTCGGAAACAAGGTCTTATTATTTGGCATGGCTAGGCAGATGGGCAAATAGCCACCTGATAACAAATGGTCATCAATTTGACTTCACTTTTTTATCAATGATATAATCTTGAATTGGGTAGTATACCTTATTTATCAATGTTTTTTTTGACATGAGCCTTAAAATTGTTTAACAGGTCAAATTAAAAATAATTGGAATCTTATCAAAGAAACGAATACCAAGGGATGTATTAACTTAATGAACTCGGAAATTAGGTATTATTAGATTACCTTTCCGTATTATACATATAAACCTTCCTCTTGAATCACTCTGTTTATTGATGAAAAATGAATTAAAATCCGTTGCGTAGTTAAAAAGATCCAAGTCTTGAGACGGTGGTAAGCGACTTTGTTTTATATTACTTAGAGATTATAAAACGAATCCTCAACACCAGTAACTATCACCCTACACTTGAATTTACTAGAACATCATTGGATGAAACGGTACAATTTCTTATAGATTCCATGCATGTATGTATGTATAGTTGTAATCGTTCCAGGAAACCCATTGACTTTATAAACAAAGGTCAATTACGGTGAGGGTATTTTTCATAACAGGAAAATTAGAAGTTTTAGAGATTGTGGAAAATTATTGCAAAGTTATTAGAGATGGCTGAGTTATGGGTTCAAACCCAGTTCACCAATGAATTTTCAATTGCTGTTTTTTCAATTTTGTGTTTTAAAATTCGAGAGCTCGACGGTAAAGGAAAACAACTCGAGGTAACCTACACGTGTTGAAGCAGCAAGGTGGAGTAAGCTTTTAAATTGTGTCCTCTAATGAAGAGCCCTTAGCCCAACTGTGGGAGACTTACAGATTGTTCGTTGACTGACATTTCGTGTAAGGAAAACATTTTGAGGAAACATTCAAATGACTTTCCACGTGTATATCCAAAACACTCATGAACACTGCTGTTCCATCTCTTCTTATAAAATAACCTAGACAGACCTCATTGCATATAGAACCTATGTCTTCAAATATTACTAATACTTCGAGCTAATAAAATATCAGATAAATAAAATCTTTAGCAAATGACACATCTGATGGTAAGTGGTCACCGCTCATACACACTGGTCCCGTAAAAAATATTAACCAATCTTCAATTTTCAAACTTCGGATACTGTGAAGTCCCTTGTCCTTTAAATTACACTGACTCACTCACACCATAAAACGGAATACAATACTAAGTGTTGCTATTTAACGGTAGAATAGGTGGTGAGTGGGTAGTACCTAAGAATATGAAAGATCGTGGACCGTGACATACTGCTTACAATAAACGGATTACGTTACGTTACGTTACGGGGATTATAATCTACCGAAGCTAATTAAAGTTAAATTATAAAAACTCTAACCTAACCTAACCGAAATATCATATACTATCGAAATTTTTGACGTTTTATTTTGAGTTAAATCACCGTTCACAATATTTGGGCGGTTTTAGTTTTCAAGAACTAAAACGAGCCAGCTTTAGTATGTTGGTGTGCGTGACAGCCACGTTTCACGCTAGACAAACGCTAAACGACTTTACTAGTGTGCGTGTACGTAGTGGCCGATCATTGGCCACTATTTTTCGACGCGTAAGCTTTGACATTTTATCTTGACATATAAATAATCACAGGGTAACTCAGACTGGCTTGCACATAGCCCTACAAAGGATACTATCTAGTAAAATTCAATAATGTATATTTAATATCTTAACACGAATTATTCCGTACAATTGTTGTTATCAAAACAACCATTGTCTTAATAATCTTCAATTGTGGGAATGTACTAAATTAATAACCTTAAAAAATCACAGTGAAAAATCAATCTTATCGCCTTGATGACAAAGTCGAAATTATCTGTCAATTTGTATGTAAATGTAGAAAAGAGATAGATTACGACTTTGGTCGTGCCAAAAAGGGACAGCGTTCTATTACTTAGTGTGATTACTTCTTGTACAGTTGGATAGAAAATTGTTTAATGATTATGGTATTATTTTTAATGGTGTATTCCGTTATAGTACGGTACGACGTTTGAAATGTCGTGTATACTATTATTATTAATAGGTAAAAATTGTCTATTAAATATTATTAAAAATTAAATATTTATACAATCGTTGAAAGTATATCCTAGTGATTGTATAATTATAAATGAAATAAAATTAAAACGTGTTTTAAGCCAAAATCATCTTAAGACCTTAGTTCGCGTCGCCCTTGACCGAAAATTTAAAGATAGCCATCTGATGATCAAACAGACGTACGAATTATACTTTCTATAAATGTAATATTATTGTAGGCTGTGTCAGTTCATACATTACATTTTTAATTACATTAGCAGTAAATTTTTCACTGCTGGGCTAAGGCCTCCTCTCCCTTTGAGGAGAAGGTTTGGAGCATACGCTGCTCCAATGCGGGTTGGTGCAATACACATGTGGCAGAATTTCGTTGAAATTAAACACATGCAGGTTTCCTCACGATGTTATCCTTCACCGCCGAGCACTTATATATATATTTAATTGTAATTAATAGTTTTTTTTTGTCTTTAATTAGTTTAATGGTTTTATTTTTCTAATTATTATTATAAGAGACAAGTATTTATTATTATGTCAAACAGAAATCGTCATAGATATTTGCCAGTATACTGTGATCCGAGTTGACGGGCGAGCCAGCTTAGTACAGGTACAAGGGACATAACATCTTAGTTCCAAGGGTTGGTGGCGCATTAAATATATACTCGACGACGACCTCCGTGGTCGAGTAGTGTGTACACCGGTTTTCATGGGTACGCCACTCCGAGGTCCCGGGTTCGATCCCCGGCCGAGTCGATGTAGAAAAAGTTCATTAGTTTTCTATGTTGTCTTGAGTCTGGGTGTTTGTGGTACCGTCGTTACTTCTGATTTCCATAACACAAGTGCTTTAGCTACTTACATTGGGATCAGAGTAATGTATGTGATGTTGTCCAATATTTATTTATTTATTTATTATACTGAACTGGTTAATATTTCGCACAGCGTTAATGTCTATGGGCGCTGGTGACCATTAATCATCAGGTGGGAAAATTGATAGACCGCCTACATGTTTGAAGTTTTAACATAGACACTGAATCATTGTGGTGGGGCATCGATAACTATGAAAAACTAATAATATTTGATTATAAGTTCAAAATAGTTACATTTTCGAAATAATAATTTATTTAAAGTCTTCGTATAGCCAGAGTTTGTTTCCAATTTTTTTGTTATAAAAATCATAATTTCTAACATTTTTGTTTCGAAGTGTACATACACCCATAGAACAGTGTGTATCAAAAATGGTATGAACCATAAAAACTAAATTCATACCTAAACTTAATAGATACGGACATTTTCTTATACATTTTAATAGTAATAATATACCTATATAATGGAAATGGTACATAAAATATGTTTGGAAATAAGAATAAACATGCCATTACTTGGTGGTAGGGCTTTGTGCAAGCCCGTCTGGGTAGGTACCACCCACTTATCAAATATTCTAACGCCAAATAACAGTAGTCTGTATTGTTGTGTTCCGGTTAGAAGGATGAGTGAGTCACTTACTGAGGTGGCCCATATGCTCGTCCGCCAACCAATGCCATAAAAAAAAAAACAAATGAACAAACAGATTAATATAATGTGTGTGTAATATAAGTATTGAATCAATTGAGCGGATACTTTTATGGATTGATTCGTGTGTTTAATAACGCAAGCACCATTTATTGTTCAAGTGCTTTATTTGATTTTTTATATCACCTTGAAAAACTCGGTAAAAATTACATATGTATATCGAAGATTTTAATTTGACTTCGGCAATAAAATTAATCTATATTAGTATTGTAAATGCGAAAGTTACTCTGTATGTCTGATATAGAATCTTACGTTTTATGCCTAACGCCTTACGACGAACCGTACAATCGCAACCGAAGCGCTGGCGACAACTATTGTGGATATAGACTAATAATAGGTAGAGTATTGTTTCATTTATGTACACAATGTAGCTTAGCAAATCGTATGGAATATGTAAACTATGGTTTATTTAGTTTTACTCCTTGTTCGATTGAAATAATATATATACATATATTTTTGGTATCTGTGTGTGTATCTAGTATTGTGACTAGGCGTCACATGCCATTTCTTTTTCATTACATGTTCTATGTTCTGGAACAGTGGCTATTATCTCTGAGTCACGGTCTATACAGAAAAAAAATGGCTGCTAAATATCGTTGGTTTATATGCTGTTGTTCTAAATAATTTATTTATTATTAAGTTTAATGATTATTTATAAAAATAGTCTTTTATTAATAAGATTCATTGGTAGAGTATTTTTTTTGTAATAAAGTAATTGGGGTTCGGTGGTGCACGTCGAAATGTTAATTTGAGACTCTCAAGTCACGTATACATCAAAATTGTTGTCGTATATCTAAGGTGTCGTAAGAAAAGCCAAACTGTAGAGCAAATATGTATGAAGGAACTCGAATCTCACCTCAGAACGAGAGCGTTTCATGTGACATTGATTATAATAATTACAAGGATTATTGTAACAAAATCTCGTACCATCGTATGTCATTTGTTAAGATTTCACGAGTGAGATAAGAAACGATACTTTCAGAATCGCTGAGACGCGAATTCTGAAATAAAAATTATTGGGCTGGGTGAGATGTGAAAAAATGACGTATGAAAAGAGTGACTGAAAAGTTATTAATAGAAGAGAAATATATTTATATATAAATATATAAAAAATAAATGAAATAACATTGTTGACAGAGTATTTGAATTGTATTATAATTTATATTGTTTATTATTTTACTCATTATTTCCTAACGAATCTATCTTCTTGAAAATTTACATAAATATTATCAAGCAAAAATTGTATGGCATGTAAACCCACCATTAATGTAGTACAAGGATTCCACAAACTAGCGGTTTAGTTGAAAATCGAACGGCAGTGCGCGTCGTTTTCTTTTCCGGCGCCATTTTGGAAAATATAACGTTTTGTTTCCCGTCAAATGTCAGTGAGATAAACAACATGGGATCATAACTATAAGTGAATTTAATAAATAAATAAAAAGGAAAATTAAAGTTCCTACAGTGATGTTCCATTAAACATCGATAGTTTTTTTCTTCTTATAAACGTTAGTGAAGTGCATTATTATTGGATTGTAACAACAATGTATATTGTTGTATGAAGCTTCAAAGGTAATTATAATGTAAGTACGGGATATTACTCACGTGTTATAGCAACCTTATAGATTATATCTGCACGTTTGTAAATATTGTTTAAATATTATTTCTTTAATAATCTGTGAAATGTAAAAAAAAAATATTGTTAAATATCATGGTGGTGCAATAAGATTCGTATTAAGGTACAGGTCGGTCAC